>NW_027045447.1:5892725-8292725 GCF_025399875.1 Dalotia coriaria | reverse complement strand
CCAATACTTGTATTACAAAGGTTATAATATGCAACCATGTGACTACTATGCTATGTATTAAAGTGTTAACTAATTTTTCTGTTCGTTTTTCCTTATAAGGAGATAAATCCACATTTGACTGTTTAATTCTTCGAATTGTAATAGAATATAGTTTTTATGTTACATACATTTTTACGTTTTCGCAGATGAAATATTCCATACGATGCACAAAAGATGTTTATTCAAATTAATAATTAAATAGATACACGAAACAAGCCTGAGTATTTCTTAGCCGACGAAAGATATCCGACGGCCGACGGAAACACGTGGTGCGTACGTTGTAAAACCACGAAATTCTTGGTTCCACGCGCGATAACTCATTAACTATAGGCCGCACTTGTCTGTTATTTCTAAATCTTATCTTTGGTGACTGATTATAATTCAACTGCCGACTTAAAATCACAAGAAACGTAATAAGTCGCCATGAAGACCGCCGCGCAAGTAAACACGTGCACACTACGCCGCAGCGCACGATCGACTAAGTAAGAAATGGAACAAACACTGCTGAGCGCATCGGATGCGCTGCGACGCAATAAAAACAAGTTGTTTGTGCACTAACACCGATAAGAGCCAAGAGTGCGAACTACGAGTATAAACTATTCATGTTGTGGATACAGTTCAATACAATGGAAAGATTTTATATTCTGAACGTACCCTCTTATTCACATAAACAATGTATCCTACAATCCGGAATTGAATGCAGTCTATATGAAAAGGCAGTTTAGGAGATAATCACAATTGAAAAATCTGGGAACAACAAGGCAAATCTTATCTTATCTCCTTTCGCAATTATTTTTGAACTTATACTTCACGTAATTAATATATTTCATTATCCTGTTCTATATAGAATTTTTGGAAGTTTTATAATCTTCAATCACGTGGCGAGGATGAGGGTAAAAGTGACTCCCATTCAGGGCATCGTACGAAGCTAGCGGTAGAAGTGACTCGATTCAGGGCACCGTATGAGGCTAGCGGTAGAAGTGACTCGTGTTCAGGGCACCGTACAAGACTTCCAAGCGCAACGAGTACTATGGCGCACACATACAACTTTGAATATAACTCGCGTTACGGAATTTTCTTGCGAGAAATTTCAATACAGGGAGATACAGAATTAAATTCTACATCTGGGAAAATTACTTCGAACTTACTCTGACAGCGCGTTCGCGTGTTAAAAAGCAACAATTCCTAGCGCACCGAGTAGTACGGCGCACACACACAACTTTGAATATAACTCGCGTTACGGAATTTTCTCGCAATAAGTTTCTATACAAAGAGATACAGAATTAAATTTAAATTCCGACGGCACGCGTAGATCAATCACTAAATGATGAACATTTTTCCCGTGCTAAATTGTTATCAAAGAGCCAGAATTACTTGTCTAACTAATCACCGTTGATTACTTCCTAAATGCGCCCCAATCAAACAATTAAAATATTAAGAATCGTATCATTTGGCAAACGTGCAGTATTTTAACAATTAATTTTGCAAATAAACGTAATTTTCTAGACAAATTGTGATAATAAAACTGATAAAGTATTTAATTATTACCAATTAATAAATAAAAACCCGCAATAATACAAAGTAAAAATGTAAACAAGTTTGTACGTGAGTGTGTCAGTGCAGTACTCGTCGGTGTGAGCTGCAACTCAAATTGTAAATGATGTGCGAACACGTGTTTATGTTAGCTACGGTGTTAGAATTTAATATCTTTACACTTATGCACACACATTTCACATGAGGCTCAGAAGATGACTGTGTTAATAACAATTGCTACAGATTTCCAAGTTTATTCAAATTATAACACCTACCTTTCAGCCCATAGTTAATCCAAAATATTTGTGTAACAATAAGTCCCACATAAATCATTACCACAAAACATCACGTCACATACTATTATTATTCAACGTGATGGTAGTCGAAACGGTCGAAATGTGGTCCGTCGCGAGAAGCGTTTACAGACGATAAGACAGTGAAGAACCCCATTCTACTGCTACCAAGTCCACGTCCAACATTCCACGCACTAATTATAATAGGCTGCGTACAAAATAAAACACGTCCATTAACACGATGCACCGAACAGATATTAAATTCACGAAACACGAGGCGCGCAGCGAGATACCATTGCGAACATGTCGGCGACAAGACTGAATTGCATGCAGCGACGACATTGGGCAAGGTTGCACAGAGGTGATACTATCCAGTAACAATAACACAAACAAACCGGTCACTATCAACGCCACACGCGGAATCTACCTGCGACAAGGCTGCTATTACACGATGTATGAAAATAAAATAAAATAAATACTGCATTGCAATGTAGTTTAATTATTAGCTTATGACAAACATAGCAGCAATAATAAATCGACACAAATAAATTAACAAAATACATAGACATATCGAAATTACAGTCGGCTGATTGAATTCGAATTAAGTCTCTTCACACTTTCTTGGTAAATCAAATCAATGTAATTAAAAAATCCGTTAATCAACATATCAATTTTGTCTTGCGAATCAAATTTGGTCGCGTCTAAACTAAAACCCACCTGCATTTTATCATCATACGTAAGAATACTCACACCAATACCAAGCGCGTGCTGTAGCGGAATATAAAACGTAGGACATTTAATTTTAGCACCATTAAAGAATTCCCGTTTGGGTCCACCGGGAATGCAACTAAACATGGTAGCAAAAAATAATCGATGACAGAAAATTTTCACCATAGGTAGCGGTAGAATATTTAAAAACACCTTGAACGTAATATACATAGAAATAATATCAAACGATTTAAACACTCGCTCAAATTCAGCCTGAACCAGCATCAGGCGTTGAATTAAACTCTCGCCAGTGTTCTTATCCACGACAACCGGGCATACTAACTGGAAGGCAGAGAAATCATTATCGAAATCGTTTTTTCCACCTTGTGTCAACATTCTTTGAATACGACCGACGTTTAACTGCAGCGGACAGGCTATGTTGATATTAGCAGGAATATTATCCGGAATATACTTTTTGAAGTAATCTGCAAGACTTGCGGTGTAAGCAGCAATAACCACGTTGAGAAAAGTAACTCCAGGGAAACATTTACGAACTTCTCGGATCTTCCAGATGCAGTCCTCTTCGCGCGAAACAAATTGTCCACTTGTAAGAGTATTTTCGGACCAGATTAGCTGCCGATCAAAAGTTGGGCCTTGATGAACGTTGATAACATGCGATGCACACTCTTTCAGTTTGTCTATTTTTTCATTCGGCTGCGTTAATTTCTTCACGTATGATTCATTAGCTTCACAGGGAGTTGTAAAAGCATTTGATAAAAGATTATAAAACACCAAACCATCACCAAGGGCATGTTTTACTCTGAAAAAGAATGCATACGTCTTTAAACCTTCGGTGTTTTCATCGTCTTCAATAGGTGTTGTGCACAACGCCATGTCAAATGCAAGTTCATTATTGCGTGGCATTGGACTTCCAAAAAATTTATTCACGTAATCTTGTAGTTCTATTTCCGTCAGGAGTGTCTTATCTGTTTTAATTTCCCTGAATACTTCTTCAATTTCAAGATCTCTGATGTTCACAATGAAACTATAACCCATTTGACGAGGACATAAGCAGAATAATTCATTGCGGATATCAGTGATGAAGAATTTTTCAAATATTTGATCGTTTATCTGATCAAAAAGTTCATTTCCGGATAGATGTGTTGTAATTCTTGAAAGGACACTTATATGATTGAAGTCCTTATCGTGGAATGACGTGACAACTCCGCAACCGGGGACAAATTTTACGAATTTTCTACCGTACCAAATCTTTAGGCATGCGTAGACAAATCCTTTATAAGTTCCAAAAATTATTGTAATTAATGCAGTCATTAATAGTAGAAGCAATGTGGGTAATAGCGCCAATATAAATAATGCAGATTCGTTGTTTGTTACATTTTTTAACATAAACTAAAAATTGTCAAAATTTATTTAATTAAAAACAAAAATAGAATAGAATACCTTACCTTAGCTGACGTGTAGTGGTACAGAATAAAGCACCAAATTGAATAGGTAACTATAATATACAATTTGAATTATGTTATGGTAACACACACATACACAAAACCAACTCACTATGACCCAAGTGCATCCTGATTCACTTTTTCGATGTTTCACCTGCTATGATGAAAATTCAAATGATAATCCGCAATTTGTAAAACATACACGAACCACTTTTCGTTTCACTTCAAGGAGAGAAACGAGAAGAACTCTTGAGGAAATGCAAACTGGCTTGAAATGCAGATCCAGCTTACCTTGTCAAAGGACGAGCGGTCAATAACACACTTCTTCTTGCACCTCGTAACGTCTTCCCGTACATTTAGCATCAAATTAAACATGAAATTTATAATATACGCAACGCTCTATTTCACGCTTTCATTACTCTACTTGAACGCCGCATGAAATTCAAAATATTTATTGCAATCGTTGACCTTCACTGCCGTACAAGGCGAATGCATCCACGCATCGAAATCGAAATGCGTGCGAAAGTGAATTTGCAAAAGTCAAGTGCGTCCAATTACCTGGTAAACGAGTTTATCTCGCAGTCAGTCTTCGGTGGTCAAGTGCGCATTACAAAGAAAATAAACAAAGGCGATAACGATGAAGACCGAAGGCATAAAAGCCGGCGCAATCAGGAACTGAGCGCATTTTTCAATGTTTTAAACTTTCAAACATGTTTAAACTTGTGCGCCTACTGAAATCTTGTAAGTACGTAACCAGTGTTTAATATTTAAATAATATCAAATGATATTTTGTTGCAGTGCTGCAAAGTGTTCAAATATTTGTAATATTCCATTATGCTATTGTCAAAGTAAGTAATCGGTCAATAACTTTTGAAAAAGTTAATAAAATTATTTGTTTTTCAGCGTACCATTTCAAATAACTATGGAACAAAACATCCAATACTGATAGATATTGTTACGTCAGTTATAACAATTTATTTTTTGTTATTCTCGATAATATTGCTATCAGTATGCGGATGTTACAAAATCTTAGTTTATATTTACCTGTTGTTAAGACACGGAAAACTTCTGAATGGTATGATTGCCGGAATGGATATGCTCACAATTTTGGCACCTGGTTGCGATGGTTCAGTCCATGGGCTCACAAGATGTTCCACCAATAAACCCTATGATGCAAGAGAAATTTACAATCAACTTTGCACTCAAATAAACAAAAAGTTTTATCAAAACCAAGTTGATGGAAAGTTTTTCTCTACTAGAGAGTACACCATTTTGGGTTATCACTACTTCAAAGAAACATTCGGAGTAGAAGTTGAAGACATTGTTAAATATATAAACGCACCTGATCGAGAAGTAACTGATTCCATCACTGAAGATGAATTGATGCAACTAGCAAAAACCTACTTCAATTCAAATCTCCCTGTGAATAACAAATTCAACTGGGATATCTGCCTATGTCTCAATCCGATTGCTTCTGAAAACAAAACAAATGATGATGATAAAACTAATTTTGTAATATTTACAAGAATGCATCACACTTTGGGAGATGGTCTTGTCATTTACAACGTCTTAGTAAACAATCTCTTCCAATTTGGACCTGAATTCAAAACATACTCAGAAAATCTTGTCAATAAATGTAAAAACTTAGAAAAGAAGAAAGCCGGCACACATGTATACAAATACGGACACAAAATACTCATAGACAAACCATGCATTCTACGAGATGGTCAACGCCATGTTAAAACCATGTTTACTAACATAGTTGAACAACCATCTTCAATGACCTATTTAGACAAAATAAAACTTATCAGGCAAAAATATCCTGGAGTGATGACATTCAACATTTTCATGACGGCATACTCAGCATCTTTAGCTGATTACTATATAAAATATTCTAAACCAAAAGATATCCCAGAAAACATGGAAACAACACATCCTGTACAACTAGACATTCGAAGATATTTAGACATATACTCATGTGCAGACAAGATTAAGTTATCTAATGAAGTAGCTAGTTTTCAGTTTACTTGTCCAATCGTCCCCAGATCTAAGAAAGATGTTCCAATTGAAGATTACCTAATTGACAGGATGTTGACAATAAAAGATGACTTTGATAGAGCTATGAATTCCATGGATATTCAAGCGAGTTACATCTGGACCGCGGTGTATTTTGCTGTCTTTCCTTATTGGATCACAAGGAATCTGTTTGAAGGAGTGTTTATAACATCACTGACAACTTGCATGCCTGGCGGACCCAAACTAAAGTTATTCAACAACGACAGCGTAGATCACATATCATACTTCCTACCAAAACAATACTACAGTACCCTGGTGTTAGCAATAAACACTTACAATCATCTGCTTCAAATCGGAATGACGGCAAACGAAGAAAAGGTTGAGACGCTCACAAAACTAAACGAAATACGTGATGGAATCTTTAAATATTTAGATCTACTCTACGCACAATGTGTTAAATTGGATTAGTAATAAGAACACACACAATACATTGTCTTTATCTTCAATATAATTTTTTATAAACGGTTATTATATTACTGAATTGAACAAAATATATACAATAATTTATATACACACAAAGAGTATAAATAATAGTCAGAATATAAGTTGTTTCTTTTTTGTTTATCAATCGTAGAGATAGTGGTCATGGTTATCTCATGTTTGTTTCTAGAAAAAGTTTTTATATTGTTTCTATACAGCGAGAGAGCGCATATATCGTTGAATATGCGCGGCTTCGATTTTAACATTTAAAATGAGACAAAACTATAAAATACAAAGTATTGCTTGTTCGTTTTTAGTCACATTTTGAAAAAATATCACTTATCCACATAGTTTGGCATATTTTTTTCTAATAAAAAAACAGCCCCCGAAAATTACAAAAATCCGTCCCTCATACACCATCGACCATCATCAGTGTTCACTTCTTCTATAAATTACAATTACCAGATGTTAGCAAATCGCTCCCAAAAATAATAATCAACTAAAATCACATAATAATAATAAAAACATATACATTTTTCGTCCTTAAAAACATGCGTATAACTGTGTGGTTGATTAATTAAGCGGTTAAGAGATTTATTACACAAAACATCGTTTATCGTTTGCATCTATGACTTTTTTTCATTTTTGTATGTTTTTTTGTTTTGTTCATTTATCATTACAACAGCAGTACCTATTACAATTAATTACCATTTTTATGTTTATGTTTATTTTATGAGAGAAGAGCATGCTATTTTTTTCATTTAGTTTGGCTATTACGTCTTTTTGTTCATTTCATTTATCATCACTGATACAAAACGGCACGGAGTGACGAGAATGACACGAATACGATTATGATAATACGGCAGTTCTGCTTTCATCTATGTACGTTTTTGATAATTTCTGTTAATGAGTGTTTGTTTTGGGAAACGGGCAGAGTTAGAGAGCGAGCAATTATTAAGTTGACAACACCATCGAAGAAGTACGCTATTCTAATGATTAATGGACCGATTATTAACACCTTCACTGCACTACTACTGAAGGTCGAAGCGTTTTCCAGGGTTCGAGAGATAGAAAATCACAAATTATAAAATTTAGGCGGCATTTTAGGAAGTTATCTCTTGCATTATAGATATTTCGGTATTACTCTTCTATGTTATTTACAACATGTATTCTGGACTAACATTTCTGCATTCTTTTGTAGTAGTTTTTGTTAAGGGTACTTGTCATTCTACGGGGAGTTAGTTCAGTCAGTTCTATGCGCCATGTCGCCGATAAGAAATAGTCAACAAGCAATTAATTAGTAAAATACAAAATCATTTAAGTTTTAAGTCAACGCAAAACGTACGCTTAATGTACTCACGCGTATTTTCCTCAGATCACTATTTGATATCCATATAAAAAGCTTCATTGGTAATTATAATATGTACAGATTCTCTTTGTCACCTTAAATTGAAATTTATATTGCCTTATTCAAGATATTCACTATTTATATAAATTATGTGCATGTATGTTATTACTACGCCACTCTTGGAATTTCACTTCGTTCCATTTTCTGACCATCGCAATGTGACTATCGTTTTTTTTTCTCAATTTCTTTACGTTTTGATTCCACACACGCACAAAGAATGGAGTCTTGTTGCTAATTGGACAGTTTTTAGCATTGTTTATTACACAAATAATTTAAAATACGCGCGCTTCCCGTCTTTCGGGAGGGTCCTCATATTTTTTTCTCTTTTCTCTTCGTAAAAAATATTTTATATTTTCTTGTTCCTATAATTAGTTATGTACTTACAGAACGACTAGGATTTTTTCATTTTTGTTTTTTTTTGTTCGCATTTGATGTTTTTTTTTTCGTTTGTTGCTCTTTCATTTCTTTTCATTTGTTTGCATTAAATTTATATGGCACATTGTTTAAATGAAATGCTCATGGAAATGTTGGGGTTGGGACTAATCACGCCCCGATCACGTCATGCCGATGATTGCGACCCTTTCGTTGCCCGCTCTTTCGTCGCTTGCGTTTGGCGTCACGCTGAAAGGCAACGTTACCGGGGTCGTCCGCCAACTGAGGATATTTGTGTATACTGTGAATGTCCACACCCTCGTAGCCATCGACATAGCCGTGTGAGATCAACTCTTCTTTTTCTTCTTCAGTCCACTCTCCTCTGCCTTGGAAGCCGATGGCAACCAATTGCTTTTCGACTTCCCAGGCTCGTTCCACGGCACGTTTGTGTGCATGACGGAGGATCCTATGTCGTTCCTGTTCCGGATCGACGCCATATTTGATTATCACAACCGCGTCGGGGTTATGCAGGCGAAGTTCCTTCCCAGCGGGTGCGCCATGTTCGGTGGTTTCATGAGTGGACACGTTGAACATACCTCCAAGACGTCGCAGTTCTTCCAGATCATCGCGAATCTTGAGAACATTGTCTTTCACGAAGTAGAATACGTCTTGATCGTGAATGCTGAAGTGCATTTCAAGGAAGAATGAATTGTTGAACACGGATGTTACCACATCCTGTACTACACCATTAACTCCTTCCACAACACTGACCAAAGCTCGTCCATCAACTCGAGAAATGAGAAGACCTTCCCCAAATACAGCTTTACGATAGGCTACCCTAGGAAGCAGATTCCTTGTCTTCGGTTCCATTTTAAGCAAGGGTTTAGGCACAAAACCAAGATCTGTGAACTTTTCATTGACCTTATCCACAATGCATTGTAACCCTGACATAACACCAAAATCAGGTGCCAATTGTCTTGATGTGACGGTGGCCTGTGGTTTGTACACCAATTTGCTCAGATATTCAGAACCCATCATGTTCTTAATGTCATATCCATATAACTGCAGCCAACTGTTGAGGTCTGTCATGTAATTGACGTTGGACCTTGGATTAATGGGATCGTTATTCTGGAAACGATAAATGAAGACATCTGTGGGTGTAGTCAACTTGGTTGCTAGCTGTTCCCAGGCTGGAGTCATCCATTGGCCAACAACAGGATCATATAATCTCTTATTCAGATACACCAATTTGGTATTAGGGTCGAAGATACCACCATGGAAATCCACAGGTAAATAAAAATCTGGATTTGTGTCCATGGTGATGCTTCCAAATGGTGTACGACGTACCTCCTTGATGAGATTACCATTAATATCAAAGAGTGCCAATGGAGAACCATTTTGATCAGACGCCACGTAGAATCGTTGTTCATTTGTCTCAACAGTAATGATTACTTCACGTTGATCGTAGAGGAAACGGAAAGTGCGTCCGGTCTTCGGGTAATGCAAATGTGTGATTCTATCAGGGGTACTTGGGTTGGAATAGAAGTACTGGGTAACGTTGCCTTTGTCATCATTCCAGGAAATAAGACGGCCCCTGTCGTCGTAGTAATACCATGTTTGGAACTTGTCGCGTTCGAAGGCGTGTATCAATTGACCTCTTGAATTGTACCGGTATTTTTGTTCACCTCGACGTACGACATACCCACGGTTGTCGTAATTGTTGAATTCGACATCGCCATATTGTACAACCCGATCGCCGCTATCGAAGCCAAGTGAAATTTTCTCCTTTTCTTTGATGACTCCAATAACGTTGCCATTCTCATCATACACATATTTCCAGTTAGATGAACCCAGGACTTCAAGAACATGTCCATCAGCATTATAGGTCACTCTATCCATAGTATTCGCACGTCCAATGAGCAATTTTTGTGTGCTAATGCGATTGCGATTATCGTAGTCCAACTCAAGCCGGAACACATCAAACGATTTGATGTTTATCAGGATGGATTTAATGCGGCCATGATCGTCGTATTCGGTGATCGTGAAGAAATGTTTACTGGTGTCTTGCATGACTGATCTGTTAAAGGAGTTTCTGTATATTCTCAGGTCGCTTATACCTTCGAGAATACCCAGGTTCTGGTTGTATTTAAGTCGTAGTTGAGGAACCTCCTTTCCATTGATATCAACATCAATGGCGGACAAACGAGCGTTGCCATCATATGAATATTTATAATGGGCATTATCCAAACCGCTCTTACTGCTAAATTTAACTTTCTCGTCTTTCACTACACCCGCATGGTATTTAAACTCTTGTTTCAGTTCAAAGTTAGGTTCGACTATATCAATATTCTTTACGAGACCGCTTGCTTCAACATATGTATAGTGCGTGGAACTGAGACCAGCAAGACTCGTCTCTAATTTACCTGTAGCGTCATAAACGTATGCAACACGTCCAGATTGATGTGGATAGACCTTTGCCAGAATCTGACCTTCATCGTTGTATATAATTTCATATGGATGACGGTTCATCGGTGAGAAGTATTGATACTTGAAGAAACCAAGCGACGTTTGTAGAGAGAAGGTGTGAATGTGTCCACGAGGTGTGGTAAGCGATTGGAGTGCACCAGCCTCATCATATTGAAGAAGATAATCTGAACCACGTGGAGTAGTAACCTTCAAAGGCTATAGAGGAATAAAAACAATTGTAAGTAAAAATATATTATTTATGATTAAGATATTTAATGTGTTGATTACTTACCAAACTGCTGAACATATCCTTGAAAGCGTAAATCATAGAAGACCCATCGCCATATTTGATTTCGTACAATCGACCCGCCCGATCAAAACCGTAGGTTTCACTAATATCGCCCCATTTCCAATTAGTTAACCGACTGAATCTGTCATATTCTAATTCCACCTCGGCAAATATACCGTTTCTGGGTCCCCATTTCACAGGACGAGCAGTTCGATCATAGGTGACATTCAAAAGTTCCACTCGCTCATCCATAAACACTGATACTGAGGCAGTGTCTCTGTCATATTCTAATGTTAGTAAATTCTCTCCATTAACTCTCAATTTACGACCAACTTGTGCAATGCCTTTAGGAGTAGCATTCTTTCCTTTGCCTTGTACGCGCCTGAGGAAGTACCTCCATTCAAATCTGTTTGCCAAATCGCCTCCAATTTCAGACCTTTGTTTGGCTGGTACTGGATAACTTTCTCCTAATAGAGGATCAATTTCAGCTAGTACTGTATAGGGTACTGTGTCAATGTTGGTATTGTGTGACCATGGAACGGTGGATTCTACACCACCATCAGGAAGAAGGATTATCTTCTGTTCAGCTTCACCAACAATAGTACTAACACTAGAACCTTTGATCAACATGCTAATAGGTTTCTTGTTGTTTTGGCCCACTTGAACAGTGGCACCCTTGATGCTGAGATCAAAGGATAAGCTGATTACTTTACCAGTTGGGGTTACTGCTGAGGTCAGTCTACCAAACTCATCGTAATTGTACACATAACTTCGTCCACTACTGTCTAATTTAGTTTTTAACAGACCAGTAGGTCCATGATAATCGAAAGTCACGTTGTAGTTATCAGGTGTGCTTAATTCATGTAACATCCTCATTCGAGACATACGCAACCTGCACTTTTGACCCTTAGTGTTTTCAATGGAATTCACCTGACTTGAATAATCTCTGAGTAAGAAAACTTTGTTTCCTGCAGCGTCGGTTACAGTGTTAAGTTTACCATTGCTGGTATTTACATTATAGGTGAAGAGGTATGTTACTTCACCAGTCAGAATGTTTTTGGTTTGAATATGCTGTCCAAACCGGTTGAAGAAATAAATTTCTTGAGTCTCCGGTGAGAATATTTCATATTCTCTTGTCGCACTAGCATCTGGAATACTCGCCATTACTGAGCGGATTCTGTAGTTGGCCTGGTCACCAATATGAACATGACCATCAGGACTAATAGCGACCGCTGAGATGGTATTGAATTTAGAGTTTGATGCCAGGTAGTGATCGGCTTCGAAACAATCACAACCACGTTCGAGGCAATTACATTTAGATTCTGCACCCGCATATGGCGCAATCTTTCCATCTGTACCTATCACGCGAACGCGGTTTATCCTCTGTGAGTCACTTTCTGCAACGTATAAATCGCCTGCAGCGCTAAATGCAATACTTTGCGGCATAACCAATGTGGCATGAGTTGCAAGTTCAATATCGTAGCCGCTCACAGGTGATGCACAATGTAAGGGACGTCCCGCAACTACCTTAACTCGGCCATCCGAAGTTAATTGCAGAATCATATGGTCGTCGATGATATGTAAAGAGTTGTCAATTGGATTAATGGCCAACTCAGTAGGCCATCGAAGGTGTACTTCTTCTAAATTAAGAGTACCTTCACAAGGAATAGGCTTCCAGTGTGATTTGTGCATGTGATTTCCGATAACTGTAGTAACAATTCCGTCACGATCCACCATACGGATATTAGTGCCATCAGCAAAGTAGACGACGTTGTCGTTGGATACTGCGACACCCTTCGGGTAGGCTAGTTTGGCATCTCGTGCAAGTGCACCATCTCCACAATGAGCTTCGTCGCCAGGGAGGCACCTCTCGCCTGAGCCAACAATGGTTTCCCAGTTGTGATCAGGATCAGAGTAATCATCTGTATTTCTTACTCTGATAATTTGGTGTGACTCGGGATCGGAGATATAGAGAGTACCATCCAGAGCACTCAAAGCCATATGGTAGCGATAAGATACTCTGGTGGCATTAAGTCGGACAATTGTTCGAACTGTGCCATCGGTCAAGATTTTACGCACCAAGTTGAAATCACCTACGTAAATTGAACCATCTGCAGCAGTTGCCAAAGCTACCGGAGCCAAGAGGCGTTGTTTACTTGCTTGGCCCTCACAATCTGTACATTCAAGTGGTCTTTGATGTCCATCACCCATTGTAGTAAGGATAACTCTAGGTTTATGCTTCAGGTAAATGTTTGATCCGTCACCCTTTTGGAGGATGCCTTCATGGAAGTTGTATCTGTGATGAATATCCAAATTCCAACCACCGACTTCAGAGATACTCATGTCATGACCACTCAATTTGGTAGTTTGGACATCCCAAATGATATCTTTGCAGTCACCATATTGATAACCAACTTTGACAATTGCGGTTGTAACACCATACACTCTTTGACGGTATACATTGAGACGATTCCACGCGTAAGTGAATTTGATTACAGGATCTGCTTCAAAGGTCTTTTCAAAGAGGATACCTTCAATGGTAATCCTCAAATGGATAAGGCTCAAAGCACTAGGGATCTTCTCTGGGGTAAGTTGTAGTTGAATAGTGGAAAGATAACCAGCAGCCCGGGAACTGTGGTAAACAAGGTTTAATCCCGTACCAGGAATCTGCAGACTTTCTTGAACCACTTGTGATTCAGCTAATATGGCACTCTTGTCCGGGCAGGCACCTTGGAATCCATGTTTCCACGTTGCAAGGACAACTGGTTTCATTGCATCGTAGTCATGAGCGTTGCACGGCATCGGTGGTGGTGCTGCAGCCTTTTCTTCGCCAGTAGTCATAACAACATCATCAATAATCACAACTTCGTTCCACGGAATGACCACGATATGAGTTTGTGGTCTAAACGGAGAACGTCCAAACTGCAGAGTAACGGCACCACCTCCATTAACAAGAAGATCAAACCATCCATCATCACGAGTCATTGTGAACCCTTCCAACGGTGTTGCGGTGCTAACCCTGACCCCCATTAGACCCATGCCCATGGTGGTGATAACGCGTCCTCGGACAACGGCAGAGCGACTAATAAAAACACACACAATTAGACTCAGAAATTCGCAGAGTTTCTCAAGCAAAGTTTAATAAGCCAAGACAATCTTAAAAGAAACGAAGCAAACAAAAAGTATCGACAAACACAAGTGGATATAAAAACGGAGAAACAAAAACCAAACCAGGCACAAACATACAAACAACAACTCATTAAAAGTTTTGATTGACTAGAGAGAGAGTTAATCTTTTACTAAATAGTAGTATTTGCTGGTTATTCGCCCGTTTCCTTACCTCGTGTTGAAGTGATTCCAAAACACACTGAGAGCAGCAATAAATAAGAAAGCCGTTTGTTAGCAACTTGTTAGATGTACGCAGCGCGTAATATTTTTAGTAATAGTAATAGTTATAGAAAACAAAATGGTGAATGGTAGTCAAATACACTAAAAAACAACGTCATGGGAAGTGTTTCGACATGGGGCACAACAATGCATATCTAAATTTGAGAACAGACATCTCGTCGAGGAGAACATTAAAACACCCAAAATTGTGAGATAAATGGTGTTAATTTTATACCAAAGAAGGTTCAGTGTAGTATTCTAGTTCTCTAATTTAAAGATGGAAACATCAAAACCATACCTTTCATTTAAGCTCTCCTGACGTGCGTAATTCTGCAGACTTCCTTCATCGATAAGGAACTTCATACGCTCAAAGAAGGATGCCGTAATCGCCGGTGGTTGTTTCCTCAGAAGAATATCGATGGGTTTCGGTGCAGCCACGCAAAGTTGACTGTTCTTGCACTGCCGATCAGCACAGCACTCCGGATCTTCACAATCAACTAAACCATCTGCAAACGAGTGATTTGAGTACTCACATTCAATCATACTTAGGAGTTATTAATTACCTTTGTCATTGTCACGACCATCACTGCAGTTATGCTCCAATAAAACACTACAATCAGGCCCGTCCCATCCACTCTCACAACGACACTCCCAGGCGCCATCAGTGTTAAATCTACACTGACCGTGACCCGAACAACTATTGGGACAACCCTCCAACGTGCAGTGTTTGCCATTCCACCCTGTCACACACAAGCATGTACCGTTTTTGCACTGGCCGTGTTCGTTGCAGCGAGAGTCACACAACTTCATATTGCACGAATCTCCACCCCAACCGTGGTCACACTGGCAGACATCAGACACGCAATGACCATGCATGCCACAGTCCAAATCACACAACTCCTTGGAGCAATCCTCCCCGGACCACTGTGGCTCGCACGTGCAGGTTTGTGTATCGAGGTCAAAAGTACCATGACTCGAACAGTCCGGTAAACATTGCAGAGCGTCCTTGTCCATCTGGTCACATGCGGGTCCCTTCCAGCCTTTCTTGCAGAGACACGTGCCTTCAACGCAGAACCCGTGACCCGAGCAGTTCGGATGCGGACAGTCGACTGTAATCAAAGTATTGATTTACTACACGAGTAAAATCACGTGTACGAAGTAATTAAATCGTGTTATGTTTCATCAGTAGACAGTATCATGCCTTGAAGCACCAAGATGCTGTTAGTATCAGCACGTGACTTTTTATTTTACTCCGCCGTCTTACCTTCCTCGCAGAACTTTCCCTTATATCCGCGCACACATCCGCACTTGCCGTTGGAGCAATGTCCGTGTCCGTTGCAATCAGGCACTTCGCACTCGTCATGCCTGAGAGAGCACTCCTTGCCCTTCCAGCCGGGGTTACATTGACACTCGCCGTTGATGTACTCGCCGCGCTGGCTGCACAACACCGGGCAGACACCTGAGTGGAAAAAATAAGGAACATGCGATTAATACACAGAGGAAGGAAGAGCAGCACAAGCTATTAGTGCAAGTTAAAAGGTTGTCGGACGCTTACTCTCGCTACAGTCGTCGCCGCCGAATCCTGGGTTACACTGGCAGTGACCCATGAGACATTCTCCTTTGCCGCTACATCCATTGGGGCAGTTGTGTGTCATATCGTCCGCAATCACCGCGATGAATGTCACCTCTTGCGGGTCACCATCGTCGTTGTATAGGGACAAGAACCAATGGCCCTGTTCCATGTAATGTGTGACCTCTTTTTTGACCGAAGACTGCAAAACCATGAAACCATCATTTGCTGCTCTTCCATGGACGTCCGAAAGAAGACTTACATGTGACGCCCTAGTAGTTCTAGCTTTGAACCCGCTGAGGACCTCCAGAATATGATATTGCGTATGTGTGGGCAGGGCATTTCTTCGGCCATAGACCCCGATGCTGGCACCACGTGGGATGTTGTAATCGAACTTGACGTAGGCCGCTTCGGATTGATAGAATTGCATATTCCAGTAACCGTACGGCGGGATCTCCTTGGTGAGCCGTTGGCCGAGCGCGATTTGCGAGAAGGTGGTTCCGTCCGGCGGGAAGGATTGGGCAGGGAACGTCCGCGCTCCTGAACACATAATATTAGTAGAGTTAGCGCCATAGAATGTAAACACAGCTCCCACAATATAGAAAATCACTCAATTCGAATTGGATTTTAATGATCGCATTGCAAAGTTTAACATTTTGATGTGATCTGACGAGTGATTTTCCAGTGGTTTGGTTTGATGTAAATGCAAATGCAAAGCGTGACAATCGATTTTTGCAAATTCGCCCACCGTCCGCTGAATAAATAATGCGATTTTCATGTTTGGCGGGCGGGCGTATCGCGCGGTCGCTTGTTTACTGTTGACATTAACGTTATGCGGCGCGATTGCCAGAAATAGATACCGGATTTGCTGGAAAATGCGACCGTACCGAAGCGACGTTCTGTTGGCAACAATTGTTTGTCGTAGCTTGCTCGTTTTTTGCGCATTTAATAATTCCTGATTTATACGTCTGGGTCTCTTGGCTGCCAATAACAGCCCCGAAGTTATCGACTGCCAAGCGCGCGCGCGGTATTGGTAATGTGCCAGAATATCAATATTGTCAGATTATTTCAATAAATTCGCGTAATCGGCGAAATGTTAATTTGAAGCGCGCGACCAGTCCAGATAACGCCGAACAAATTGCGGAAAAACGCGGTGAAATACGATCGTTAACCATCCACCATTCGAACCGCCCCCGTGCGGGTGTGAGAGTAAAATATCGAAATCCCAGCGTGGCCCCGACTAACAGCGACAAATTTGATTTTAATGCGTTCGCGGGTGATTTGGGAAAAATCGTCACGCCATCCAACGATTACAAAACCCACTCAACTTGAAATCCGATCCCCCGGATATCAAAAAAAGATTTTGATGCATTTGATTCTAATTAATTTAACGAGCTACAAAATACGTGGCGAACAATGAAACATGCAGAGTGATTGAAGCAACATCATGCAAGGTGTTAGTTACCAGCGACCAGCCCAAAACGTTTTTGAGCGAAAGCTGTCGATGCTGATGATGATGATAGCGGTGTTGATGAATGTATTAATATTTACAGCTTTCAGGTGGTACCCTACCTTCGAGAATGAGAATTGTGGGTGTTGGTGGAGTTTTTGTGTTGGAATCTAAGCAACTGGTTTCACTAGTTTCTGAAAAGAGTGTGGAAAGTGTGCTTTCCGTAGTGTAATCATCTGTAAGTATTGATTCTGATGATGTTTCGAATGACCCAGTTTCTAAAGTTGTCGAGAGTTCGCTGATGGTCTCTGAGGTATCCGCACTGCTTGAAGAAATATCGTCTTCGGTGGTACTTAAAGACCCAAATTCACTTTCTTCGATCAAAGCGAGTTTGACTGTGTCATTCTTTGCGCTACCTGCCGGGCTTAAATCCTCCTCAGAAGCAAAATAATTTGGATAATCCTCCTGCTCGGAGGGTTCCGAATTGGAATCGGCATCCATGCAGGGACACGTGCATTGGCATTGCCCGCCATCCAATTCAGCGCTCTTTGCGATCGGATTTGCATTCACGCTCGTCGTCTTTGCGACTTTTTCCAATTCGCCATGCGCCGGCGGTGTGGGCTTTGCGGGCTGCGACAATGCGCCGCTCTCCACTTTGGGGGGATTTTCCTCGACGAGCACGAGGTTCGGCTGTGCGCCATTCGTCGGTACCGAGAGCGAGAGGACGTAGAGTGATTGAGGTGCGTGCGGATTAGCGTGATCCGGATCGGTAGCAATTGTGACGTTAACAAGCAGGCGCGTAGACATCGTCTGCGGTCGCGTCTCCAGAATTACATTCACATTAGTGGCGGATTCATTAGCATTAGTGGAATTAACAACTCTCGAAGAAACAGATGGCTGATTGGTAAAAGATTTTTTTGCATCCGCAGCAATATCTCCAGGGGGTACATAATCAGGCGCGGCTAAATTTGAATCCGTCAACTCCTTTGATGTCGCCTGGACCATTTCATATACCTCGTGGTTCTTATTATAACTAATGCCTAAATTCATTTCATCCGCACCGAAATCTTCTTGATGTACTTTTACTATATTCACCTCTTCCTCGCCACTAGGGAGAGCCTCATCATTCTGTTCATTAAGATCTAGAAACTGGAACGCGTCTGCATTTACAATTTCTTCAGGGATTTCAACATTTTCCACCGTAGTTGAAGTCCCATCATCATAAACTTCCTCAGTTGTTATTTCATTTGTAAAACTGTCAGAAACTGAAACACCTGCGACAGTGTCCCAGTTTTCCGTAGTTGGTTCTGAGTCCCGCTCAGTTTCCTCTGGTGTATTTATCGTTGTTGTTTCATTGTTAGTCATAGACACAGTAATAGATTCGAGGGTAGTTGAGTCCTGCTCAGTGGTCACCTCGACGGTTGACTCAACTGGAGGATCACTACCGTCGAAGGACGTCTGATCATGCAATAATTGTGTGTGGGCTACAATAGTACTAGCATGCTGGACACTCTCATGCTGAACATTGTTATCGTGTCTACGCTTTCTAACAAAGATCAAATTACCTCCAACTGATCCACTCGCTGTATTGGAACTGCTCGTCGCCGCTAGGCCGATGCTGGTCTGCTGCTTCGGCTTGGTCGATGTGGAAAGGTTCGTTTCGGAGGTGATCGTCTTCGAGGCGGGACCTGGTAGGGCTTCCGCTGTGGAGGTCTCACCAACCAGGACTGTACATGCCTTGGTGTTTTGATATGACCAGTTTAATAGACTCGATGCTAGCATTTAAAAACAATTAAAATTAGTTATAATCATTCTAATGATGTTGTGGTAAGTTGATTATTACCTGAGATATAAGATAGTGCTGCAGTGAGCACCACCGAAAGCATGATGAAGATGATCGCCGTACATTTCCAGCTGCACTTGGACGCGAGGCCTTTGCGAAAGTGAAAGCGGTTGGCCGGCGGAAAGTGGCTGGAGTTGGGGCGGCGCAGATTGTTGCGGACGGGTAGAACAGGCACCGGCGTGCCGTAGGGCATGCCGGCGGCGACGTTCTTCATGTCCTTGGAGGGGCTGCTGCACGACGAGTTCGACTTGTACTCCATCGGCGGATTCTTCGAGTGATCTGCGCAACAGAGAACCAGCCGGGAGTAAATAACTTTCGCCTAATTGCATTCCGATGCGCATCTTAATTAAAAACAAACTATTCCCGAAGGAGCACCCGGCGAGTTTTCAAAGCCTCCCCGCCCTGCGTGGATGCAAGTGGATGGAAAATTCGCATCTTAGATAGAGAGCGCGCGCGCGCCGAGCGAAATGTTATTAAATTTCTTAGCTTCGGACGCAGACTTGCAAGTGGATGTTTGCTTTGGTCTTGAGACGGAGGCGAACCGAGGCGGGCTTTATCAATCGACGCATCGATTATTTACCCAGCAATAGATGGGCTTATGGACTCATACAACGTATATCAATCCACTTATGATTTCCATTAATAAATAACACACAAACTAAAAAAAAGCCCCAGGAATTGACTCCCTCGAGGCTAAAAACAAGCACGTTATCATGCTCGGACAGAAACTAAACATAAAACTCTAATCAACGTTGAAGCAGTTGTTGAAAGATTGAATTCTGTTGTTTTTTGTGCTTAGTTTTAACGACTTGATTTAAGTCGGAGTCCAATTTCAAGTTGAGTGATTCTGAAAATGTCGAGAGGATGGAATGGTACAAACGACACGATTCCGAATGCGTCTGTCACCTCATTATATCTTCCAGCGAACGCCCTAAAACCGAGCTGTGAGGCGTCCCACGCACATTTCACTTCGAAGCGCAAGGGCCACACAAAACTAAACACAGCGCGAGGTTCATAAACAAGGCGGACCGATGTCGTAATTTATGTCCTCCGCACACGACGATTCGAAAACGAACGATGTTGGGCTTATATGGAAATTTCAATAGAGATTAATCGCGCACTTCAAATGTGAGGTCGGGACACCGCCATGTACCGCCAATAAACTTATTCACAAAAATCTGTGTACAGTTACAACTTCCTTTTAAAAACAAGTCAAATCAAGTAAAATGCAGTGGAGTTTTTTTTCTGTATGAATGAATGAATGAACAAAGCTTAGAAACGAGAACGGATGCAATTGTTATCAACTCATACAGCGCAAAATCACAACACAACACTCTAATATCGTCATCAATAGCCATGTCATGCTATAAGCATCCATTAATATTTATTTTTGTTTTGTTGCTTGTGTGTCTGCGAGTGTTCATAATAACCGACATAAAAATTAAAAACGTTATCTCATCTTCTCCGCTCGTCTCTTCCTCACTATTCGTGCGTTCCAAGTGCACACTTTTCCTCTCCGAAGTAACGTCTCGAGAGCTCGTAAAGTTCGTAAGAGGGTGGGCCTCGTAAAGACTGTAAACTTTGATTGATATATGATAAAGTGCGCTTTAAGGGCCTCGCCATCCTCGGCTCGAGACTGTAAAAATTAATTTTTAAGAGCCCCAAACGCACTTAAACCTACAGCATGCGCCGACGTGGAATGGAATTTTTGGGTAAACAGATATCCGTTTTCGGAAAGCTCGTTCTAGCCGCGCACAAAATCTCCCCGGAGACAAAGATAGAGGATTATAAAAACTTCGCCCAAAGTTAAGGTTTTTGATTTCAACTCCAGATAAAACTCGAGAATATAATAAGTATTTGTTTTATGTCTTGTCGATAATTTTAATTTTTTTCCCAGAACTTGACTCAACTTGAACATATTGAATTATTCCATACCCAACCAAAATGAGAACGCCAGCAGACTACTAATGCGGAAAGCGGTTAGATAAAGTTGAGCAACTCGACGACACCTACGCATCCGAAATTAATTATATGTAACGGATGTTTACTCATTGCCCGTTCCGAGAATTAAACTAAACTACGCATTTGTTATATAAATGCACGCTTTTGATTTTCATCATGTTCACAATTTGTAACACGCGAAAAAAAGCCTCCACGTAATTATGACTTTTGTTCGTGCGAGTTGCTGAGTTGATTTGACGTGCAGAGATTTTTTCTGTGTGTCCGGCTCGCTGGCTGTCTGTTGGCGAGCAAACTATTAAATTAAAATCCCTCCGAAGGGTAAACAGCGTCAGCTGGAACGCGGTGCATCGGCACTGTTTGCCTTTCCTCTCTGCGGATGATGCGTGCGCGATGGCCGGCGAGCAATCACGACCTGCCCGCCAACTGGGCAGGTAAAACACAGAAATGAGTAAATTATGTAAGTGCCATAATTACCGAACCTCGTTTGCAGTCACAAGCGTGTGGATTGCACACAAACACACCGAAATCATACAGAAAATCAGCAAGAAGAAGTAATTTTGTACTTTGTAAGGAATTTCGCAACTCGCATGCAAAATCCACCAATAATTCTCGAGAAAAACTCATTGCAAGCTACTTTAAATTACACCATACCAATGTAATATTTTCCAAGAGATAATTTAATTCATCAAAACGAAACTAGTTTTAATGGTTGAATATAAATCCAACAGATGGCGCAGCAATTCAGTTTTACACTTTATATTCCAGTCCCCTTCGTCTTCTTGATACATTCGATTCGTGTTAGGCTTTTGAAAGCAGTAAAAGCTTGTGTCACTACTCCTCGAGTGTGTGTGTAAACTTATCAAGGCGGACGGAACACAAAAGCTCATTTATTTAATTTATTAGCATATCTCCGCAACCGCGCGCCGAGCGTCTCTAATTATAATCGTTATTTCCTTTATTTGTTCGCTATAATACGCATTAAATCAACATCGCCTTCGATAATGAGTTGAATTATGATCATAATAAATAACTGCAATTAACACTATCGTGACGGGGCGCATCAGCGCAAGAATATGAAAATAAAAAAGAGATACTAATTGGCTCCCAAGTCTCCAAGGGAGTTCAAAAGTAATAGTTAACTCTTGACCAGATGGTTAACAACAACAAGTTCATGGACTTTTAAAACAGATATCTGATTTTTGGTTTGGTTTGGTTTGGAAAGTTGCGCTTCTGTTTCTGATTGTGCTCGTGAATTTTGTTAAGTTGCGACGTGAACAAGCGCATTATTTCCTCTTTGGGCAGGCGGTAGATATCGTGGATGTGCGCGCATTGAATGGCCCCCTAAATGACCCTAAATTAGAGAGCGTAATGTATCGAGAATTCGATTCCGATTGCGCTGCAAAGTCCGGCATGTTCATGCGCGTCGCTGCCGCCCGTGATTCGGTTGATTTAGTCGTCGCTAGTCGAGGGCCGGTTAAAAGGGAGCCTCGGGCTTCGTTATATTGATCTCAATTATCGTAATAACCGATGTTATTACGATGTAATTTGCGTTAACAAAACTCTCTAACGCCACAATTACAAAATCCACTATTTCCAGAAATAAATAAATTTAATTCATTTTATTTTTAGATTTTAATCCAATCAATAAGTCCAAATTCGGAAAATTTCAAATCAAATCAAATCCAATCTAAGTGTACTTATAATGTACGAGTATAAATCCGATATGTAATTTGATTTATGATTGAAATTGCCTGCCGATTGAGCCACCCATTATGGTCCACCTTAGCGTTATGCGTGAAACTTGTTTGAGTTATTGAATACTCCTCGAGTGTTGAAAGACGTTCGGGGTCCACTCTCGGATTCACTCTCTCGCCGCTCATATCGACATATAAAGCACGATAATAAATGTGTCGGCACCATTATCCGCGCATGTGAGGTAAGTACCCTACGGTAGAGATGAAGGTATGCGCTTCATACTTGTATTCATCTCATTTGGTGCTCTTTGGCGTCCCAACAAGCGTTTGTTTGGTTTTTCAATGCAGAGGGTCTCTCTTTACAGGGACGACCTGCTGTGGCAACCCAAGCAAAAGCCTAAGCTGAGAAATAACACGAACATATGGCGCGTTCCGAGATTAAAAATGCTTCCTGCGCCTACTGCTACATAATGATCAGATTCGAACATGTTCCAACTATGGTAGTTGCTAAGTCTGGCTGGAAAATAGCTTTAGTAGTTATGATCGGTAAAGGTCTATTGATGATAAATCGATTTTGGGCTTTGATTTTTTCGAGCTTTTAAGCACGCTGCTCGGGTATTCGGTGATCATCTGTTCGAGGAATTTCCAACGTCGAGTACCTGATGGTATGGCATCTTTTGTGCAGACGGTGGAGGAAAAAACAGGCAGTTAAGAGGGATGCTTAACGCGAGAATCAAGTAGGGCAACAATTTAGCGATGGTTTCTAAGCGGGGGCTTTGAGTGGTAGCTGCCAGTCCTCTTAAATCATGCTTCTGTTGTTCGTAATTCTGCCAAGTTTTGAACTCTTTTGACAATGGGTGTCACATATTAAATTAAGTATCTTTGAGCCAAAAATAACAGCATAAAACACACACAAAAAAGATTTTTAAAAATTCGGAATTTTGCTTACATTGTATGTGCTCGTACATATTCTCATGTTGCACATTGCTGCTGTAATAATTCTCCTCGCAATTGCCATTGTAAAATGCCATGATTGGTCATTAATCCAAAATTTGTTGGTTTTCACCACATTTGCACCAAAAAAATAATAATTTTGTTTCCACCAACGCCACTTTATTTATTTAACGCAGCACCAAAAATTCAATTGCTCACAAACAAATTAAAATTGAAACCAAAACGAAAAACGCGGCGGTTACATCCCGGGCGCTTTGCACTGAGCGGAAAAGGTTTATCACGTTTCGCGTGTCATCGCGATGTGGAGTCGAGAGAGAATTCTCGCATCGATCGCTGACTGCGCTACTACTCGAAAAGACGCACGCGTCGTCGTGCTGCTGGCGCGGATGGCGAACGCTGACTGAAGAGCCGTACGGGCCGCCGGACGCCAACGCTATCGTATCGAATGCGGCAGATAGCAAGCAGACGAAGAAGGAATGAATTTTCGGGCTGCGAGGGAGAGTACGAGTGCTTGCACACGCGGCGCGCGAAGAAAGGGAACGCAACGACGAGGACGGAAAGTGAAAC
This sequence comes from Dalotia coriaria, assembly GCF_025399875.1. Taxonomy (NCBI): domain Eukaryota; kingdom Metazoa; phylum Arthropoda; class Insecta; order Coleoptera; family Staphylinidae; genus Dalotia; species Dalotia coriaria. The sequence continues at coordinate 8,268,231 of NW_027045447.1, read as the reverse complement.
AACCGAGAATTGTAAATCCACCCGCACACAAGCCTGCGCACAGCGAGAGTGACTGCAGGAGGACTAAAGACTCAAACCGTCGAATGACGACTACTGACAGAAGAAGTCTAGACATCATACATGTTTCAGAATTTGAAGCAAAATAAATCTAGCAATTAATTTACTAATTCGCAGAAAAAACTTTGATTTCAAGTCAAGTTTGAGTTGTTTTTGACTTACTTAATGTTCCTGTGGGTATGTACACGTTGCCGGACGGCGTCCGGACCAGGCAGGAGGGCTCAAAGTCTTGACTAGGGTCGACGGGCGGCGCGCTCGCCAACCGGCCGTTGAGACGACTCATTGTGGGGTTGCGCGGCGGCACATCTGGTGGCCGAGTGGCGCTATCAAGCAAACAACCTGCAACAAATATCAAAAATCCTCAGATTTAGATTTTCCGAAATAAAAAAAATCATTATTCAAACCGAAAAAAAAAATTCATTCCAACTAAAAGTGTTGTCGCTCATTAAAATAAAACAAAATAATGAACCGTATGGTGTGCGCGAGTAGGTTCTTTATGATCTGTGCTCGAACTCGAAAGCCCAGCAGAAAAGTTCGTAGGCAGTGGAAGAGAACAAAGAACTCGCCGATCGGGTTTACCTGGCGAGCGCCTCGCATGCAATATGGGCACAACCGGAACAAATCCGCCCGTAATTTTTTATCGTGCGCGCGATGCGCGTTCACAATCATCGATAATGATAGGGTTCGGGACGATAGGCGTTTACGGACTCCCAACCCAACCCAACCATGTGTAAGTTCTTCAACAGCAACGTATTTCAGAAAATATTGTGTTACCAGACTCGGCACACAAAAAAAGGACGCGGGATGAGGAAAAAAAAACTTGCTAATGAAGTTTTGTTAAAAGTTAATATAATTAAGTACCTTGCTATTAGTCATCGCACAAAGCCTAATAAAAAAGGTAAAAATGTTGAATTGAAAATAAAATATTGAAGAAAAACGAACCTAAAGAGCTTTTTTTTTCGCTAAGTCTATGCGAAATGTTATGTTGAGTTTTCGGGTGTTGTTTTATCGTGCTCGAAAGTTGGTTGGTGAGAGGTGTTTTTTTTTCAGCGTTTTCCGATGTTCATTGTTCGATTTCGGTTCGATACGGATGTTCTCTCGGCCTAACCCTCTTAATGGCTTAATGATAGGGTTGAGCGATTTCGGTGCGCGGTGCTCGCGCCCCGTTGGCCACATGTTCGGACTAATTACATTATTTTTTGCGCCACGGCAAACCGAACGTTCGCCGATTACGCGGAGTTGATTCCGTCGAGGGAGCGCAATTTCGACGCTTGAACAATGTTTGCGAACAATCCTAATAAAATAAAAACTTTCACTTCAACTTCACAGCGGCGGCGAGTTGAAATTTTCAATATTTCAATCAATATTTTCAAGAATTAGATTTTTGGCGCGCTCCGGAACTGTTTGCTGATCTGCTGGAATATTAAAGGGTTTTGTGTTCGCTGGTGGATTTTGTGTGAAGCTTTTTCGGTTGTAGGCAATTAGAATTTTAAGTATCGGGGAGTTTTGTAGGTTTTCGTACTCGTCGAATTTTAATTTTAGAGGCGCTCATAAACAAGACGCTCGCGTAAAGTCTTTTTCGGCTGAGTGGCGGAGCTTGGAGGGGTCGCAGGCGCGAAGGGATCGATGGTGCGCCCAGCAAGCGGAAGCGGAAATTGGAAATTTCACCCTGAGACGGCCGCCGAAAGCTGGCAGCGCTACTTCCACTCTCCAAACCACACAAAAAAGAACTTAATGAAGAATAAGTAACCAAAAAATAAAATAGTTTCACTTTACAAATAGACAACATTTTTAAAAGAGCTCATTTCCTAAAGGAGTATTTTACATATTCAGAAATTTAATGAGTTTATTAATGTATAAATATATTTATAGCACTATTTAGTGTATATTCGGTCATTCGGTCGAGCATGTCAAATGAGCTTTACAGCGTTGCGAGCTTTCGAGATGCAGGCACAGGACGAAACAAACGCGCCGCTCGCGGAGGACGCGACACGGGCACTGAACTTTCCGGCTGTCATAGCGATTAAGCAAGAGATTACCCGGTGAGACGGATAATCAGATTAACGACGAGCTTTTTGTGTGCCGCGTTTGTTAAAAACATTAAAACTTTCGAAACTACACACATCGGCGCTAAAAGACATCAAATCTGTCTAATCATCAGCCTCGCCATGTTTGTCAACTGTCAAAACAGAAAATTTCCACACAAAAAATAATGATTAATACGAGTATATGATGAATACCAAATTGAAACTTTGAATATTTGAATAAAATGTTTTGATGAACATCGCTGTGCGTATCAATATCACTGGCAAACAATGCTGCACATTGCATCGTTTCGTGGCTTCTTCGCGGCTTCCACGTATAATAACTCATAAGAATATTGCGATTTTATCTAGCGAACGAGCTATTTGTTCATGACGCTCACTGCTCACTGCTCGCCTCGGTAAATAAGCGTATGATAAATTTACTGATATCATTGGCGCCGTTAGACAATTTTACAATTTCAATGTTTCACGGAGCGAACAAATCTTAACGGCCCACGATGTAAAACAGAACAATACGTGTGGAATTATCTTTACATTAAATTGCAGTGAGCGAAAGTGGGCGGCGGAATATTCGATAAAAAAAAAACTTATGACAGGAAATATTGATTGACGAGCACGAGCAAATAAAACCGGAAAATCGTAGGTGTCGAACGCGTCACAAATTGAGTTTACAACAGCGTTACAAAGTTACGAGTCGAATAAAAATTACATTTCGATACTTTTATTGCCATTAATATAGGGTTATTATTGATTATAATCACTTTGCAAGTTGCATTTGCGATGGTATGACTTTATTTTTCGCGTTTTCATTGCGCTCCCAAGTCGTTTGCGTGCACATTTATATTTATAACTTTTGTTTACTCGACCGAGTATTGTAAAGTATAGGAATTGTTGTTCTCTCGCTGGTCGACGGAACGACGTCGGTAGTCCAAAGTGTTCAAATAATTTATGAATAATTCATACATGCATAATGCAAGTTTGAGAATTACCGGTCGTTGAGAACTTCGCCATGCCGCCGAAAACGCGCAATCGCTGTGTTTATTTGCTTATGCATTACTCTCTTTAAACAAATAAACAAACACATATTGAAAATCACGACACAAAATCTTCGGTTATAGGAAAAAGAAGCGCATGAGTAATATCCCGTTTACAACTTGCGAGCGCCATCGTACAGACAATGGAATTTTAATATGCAATTGAGTCATAAATTTTTACGGCCCTTGAAGGCAATTAAATTCGGTTTTCTTTTTCTCCCGGCTTGTAAAACCCTGCGATTTGAGCTTTTAAAATGCAGCGCATGTCATTTTCATGCAATGCTCATGTTTATAGGTTATTGTACTCGATGTGTACTCATTGTGTGGCATTCTATAGTTTATTGTCTAATTTAGTCAAGAACTCAAGTAGTTCGGAGGGTTTTCGGGCTAAAATCCATGGGTTAATGGATTTGGCTGTCACATGTTGCAGCATGAGGCGTTTTGACGAAGTGCGATTTGATGCGTTGCAGATGCTTCTTTGAAATTTTCAGAAAGATAAGAAAAACATACGACAACGCAGTCTAGACTTTACTAGTACTATAGAGAAGAAAAACAAAATTCTACAGAGTGCTACCAAGAAAAAAATTGTTTCAAGAAAAAAAAACATACAATGTATTCTAAAGGGGGTTGCTCGAGGGTGGAAACACTTAGTATGCTGGGCACGATATTTGAACCATTTGTATTTGGTTATGCAAGAGATTAGCCGGCTCTATATGCGAATGTTTACATAGGACAGACCCGAAACCCTAGTACACGCCAGTACAGACTCGTTGTCTCCCTAAAAGTTCTATTCTGCGCTAGAGATGATGATGGCACTCTGTGAGTGGTGAAGGACCTCCATGTAGTCCTCAAATATTTTAACTTTTAAGCAAAGCTAAAGGCGCATGTCGTCCGTGCTGACATTGTCACAACACGTCGATTTGTCTCTCCGGAGACACAACGGACGTGCATGAAAATAAAAACCCAGCAAAAACACAAGCGCAAATGGCGAACGGATATAATCCGGGTTAGATAAATATTTTCACGCGCGCACAGAGAAATATTTGCACAAATGTTGCCGAATTAACTCCGGCAATGAAACAAAGTGTTACAAATTTCTCAACGGGTGAGAGTCTTTTGTGCGAGTCTTTAAAATTTCACACTTTGTTGCAAAGTGCGCGGACGCAAGAAAAAATGCGAAGCGCGCGAGACACGCGCGAAATGCGAAAAATGCAAACAATCGCAAGTTGGTCATTAAGGGTGGCGCGTTGCCGTTGTTGTTTTGCGTTTTTCTTTTGTTTGTGCGTCGGTTCCGCACGCATTTGCGTACTGACGGCGGCGAGCGTGCGAAATCGGCGTTTTATTACGCGACGACCGTAAACATGTCGTCGTCATTATGCGCACATGTGAGCGGGCGCCGAATGAGACGCGCTTTGAGCGCGCCAGGCTCAAAAGAAACGCGCGTTACGCTTCGCTCCGATAATGAGCTGCAGCCCGGTCTTACCGGGAATTATTTACACAGCCCGAGGAGAACAAGCGAACGCGAAAAATGCGGAATTTATTCAACGAAAATGACATTTTTCTTCAGTAGTTACTTTGTAGTCGAAAATATCACAAAGAAAATTTTCAAACTCATATTACAACCAAACGGTAAGTCACACAAACATCAAATTCGCTTTATTTTATAGAGAATTTATTAAACTTTCACTAGTAATAAAAATATACTCATAATATTTATTTAAACTTATTCAAAAAGCCAAATTAGTAAATAATTTCACAAAAAAATGATAATTTGTTTAAAAAATTAATAACAACTAAAATATAAACGTCATGTTACCAAATTTAGTATCAACATATAGATGAATAATTAAACTAAAGTATTATAAAATTTCATCATTATCGAATAATTAGTGTGAGCGCTACAGGCCCCCAAAGTTGGGTTAATGTCTTTCCTGAACACAAAAATTTTAAAGTCCATTTTAAGCTAAAAGTTAAAGATTAAAACCTCGCTCTCTTGCTTATTCAACTTCTAAAAATACATTTTTGCATTCCGCACACAAACTTTTATTGTACCTGCCCGGCCCGGCTGGGCGTTTCTTTTTTATTTATACCCTGCTTCGGTACATCGCATTAGCAGCGACATTAAAAGCCCTAACTATATTTAGGCATCGCGCAGCGCTCGCGGACGCGAAATTTTAATATAATAATAAAACAGTTTTATCGCTAAAATGAGCGGCAAACACGGTTCGTTCGCCTTACCTACCCCGGCACACTGACGCACATTACGGCGCGATATAAACTTACAAAAAGACGCTACAATGTGTAAGGACGAGAGTCAGAAATTTAAAAAAATGGCCGGAAAAGTAACGAAAAATACATTACAAAGTGCCGCGGCGTTTAGAAAGCGTGCATCGGTGGTTAGCAGGGGTAGCTAAAAAGGTGGAAGAACGAAAGAACAATTTGTTGCTCACTCGTTAAACATTTTATGGCGTACGGCGTGCAAAGTTATCTATTCGTTTAAAATTTTAATCTTTAGTTGCACTCGACCACCGGAGCATCTAAATAATGACATTACCAGTTGTTCACAAGCAGCAAAGCTTAAAAGCTGACCGTAAAAACAAAACCATCGTATTATTTAATAACTTGTTTACAATTTCAATTGCTTTGTGGGTGGTAATAAACCATTTACGTGTGACATATTTCGCAATGGAAATAATTTTTGCTTTGATGTAATTAGAAAGTTTTTCGAGCGCTCGGTGGAAGGACATAAAACGCAGGTAAATGCGATAGTCGAAATGCATGAGCTTTTTGAAGTGCAGCCGCATGAAATATTTATATCGGATAATAGTTTCTCGGAATACTCTCGTCCAGTTGGCATATTTCACGCTGTAAAATTACATCTTTTGCAGATATCAACATTAAACATTCAGGAAATTTCAAAAATACAACTCTTTACGCATTTACATGTGGACATCACTAATTAATTGTTCACTGACACATAAATAAAAGCACAAAGCAGAAAAATAAAAAAAAATAAAAAATAAAATAAAAAATTCTAATCTAAAGCCGAATTATAATGAAACCAAACGGCATTATAATGAATACCAAGCTTTTATTTATGTTTTTCGTATTCGTAGACTTTTTTCGGAGCTCTTCAAACACTTGTCGCTATGACGCGCCTTTTCAAACACACACCTCACGGTCGAATTCTTCTCGAGCGCTAGATCACAACCGAAGATCTCGACGTTTGACAAGTTGGAAGTTTGAGAAAGGTACTCGCTCCTCGTTAGCTATCTGTATAATTATAATTATAGTGTTCCGAGTGCCTCGAGATTAGCCGTGCTGCCTTTTGCTGCTCCTTTCTTTATTAAAATATTTCGGAATTAATTTAAATTTTAGTGCGGCGCGGCGCGCGCGTCTGTATTCTATGAAAAGCGCTTTATAGCTTGAAGGGATAGTTTATGATTATGTTGATTATTAAAAGTTAAATAGTTTCGAACTAAAGAGGTCCGCGCATCGACGCGTATCTCGACCAGGCATCACCTCATTATCAGGTAATTAATTAACGCGCGGTTCGCGGCGTGCACACCACCGGCGGATCAACGTAAATTGCTGTTACAGTTGTGGTAATTCATAGAATTTTCGGTTTTATGAATTATTAAAGCATTTTCGCAGCAAATCGAGTGGAAAACAGGTGGAGACTGAAATTATACGCACGTGTAATTAAAGACTTAACAGGGATATAAATTAACATTTTATAATTGTATTTTTAGATCAATTTAAAAATTTTTAAATTTTTCATCATTTTAGGAAATGACATGTTTCTTTATCTTTGTGCGGACAAAAAAAAAATCAAATTCATTTTACAACCAAATGGTAAGTCACAGAAACATCAACTTTGTTTTATTTTATAGAAAATTTAGTGTACTTTTAACACTAATAAAAATAAACGCATAATATTCATTAGAAAATATTTAAAAAAAGTGATATAAACAGGTGGAAATAATAAATTTCTAGTTCTTTGTTTATATTTTGATAATCTGTCTTTAAAATAGTAAATTTTGAGCGTGAAAAAATACTATTAATTTTAATTATGTAAACGAAACGCAATTACTGTCATATTATTTAAGCCGTGACACAGCAAGCGGTCCGAAAACAAACATTCTTCGGGGCGGTCGTCGGGAGGTCCGCCGAAATCCTGAGAAGGCCTCAAACAGCGTGCGTCCGTCCCGTTTGAAATCAATCTGCACCGACGCAGTTTAAAAAATGCTCCAACTGCCACACGAAGAGATGCGAAGATGCATCTCCAGCTATGCGAAGCTATTAAAATCAAGTCAAAAACCGACACCGAGCAACCAGATTCAAACAACAAACAAACCAGAAAACACACATTGCTGCGGCAATACGCGTCTCTGAAGAGGAGGAGAGCCAACGCATCGAAAAACGCTGTTGGATATGGAGATTTAGATTCGATCAGACAATGACTTTCGAAATTGCATCCCGACGCGTCGCCATCGTAAAATATTCGTGCATTGTTTACTTAATAATTTATTATTTCGTTTTTTCTTGTAAGCCGCTGCTCGTTGCGGTAGTTCATTGTAATCCTAAGAAAACGGCGGGTTTAACATTGTTTTCCTCGAGTTTGTCTTTCGTTCCGCGTCGGGCATCGTGTTTATTTTATCGGTTCTATCAGCTCCAGAAGCACACAATGTGAGCACAACTGACAAAAAGGAGATTAAAACTTTTTTCGGAATCCGAATTGAAAAATGTGTATTAGGCATTGCGTATTAGTAGGTAGTCGGAATAGATGGAAACACGAGCGGCTTCTTCGTGCTTCTTGCTCAATTTATTGTTGAAAGCGAAAATAAAAACTCCATTTGTACGCGTGATTGTGTTCTGTATTTGCTTTGGAAGTTTGAAGAGTGTTTTGTGCTTGAATTCTTTAGCGTATTAAATTTTTCAAAGCACACTTGAGGTTGCGTTTTAAAACTGAAAATGGTTGAAATGGTTGCGTTTGAATTTTTAAAATAACATCAACTATTAAAAATGAATACGTACGCAAACAGAACTAAATTATAGAATATTAAAATGTGAAAAGTGTTTCGCGCACACGAGCGCGCTTTTTTGCAGTTTTCTGCTCGACGGCAAAGTGAATGTTTGCTTGAAATTTAAACGCAAATAAATTCATGTTGAACACGCATGAGGCAAAAGCGAATACAAACAAGGACGAAATGTAAAAGCCCTCCGCGAAGGCAGCGAAAGAAGCGCTTGAAGCGCCGCGCCTGCGAATAATTAGTGAGTGATGAATGAAACTCGTAAAATTTTAATTAAAAGATAAATAGAGCGAGTTGCGCGCTCCGCGACGCCCGAAAACTCCTTACGAAATTGAAGACACACGCAAATTAAGTTGTATAAGTTGTAGAAATGTTCATTTTGTAGAAAATTAATTTTTTCCCTCGAACTTAAATTAAAACTGGCCTACATTTACATTTGATTTGTTTCAGTATTCACCAAGTTCGCCATTGTTAATAATTGCATTATATAATAAAAACTTTGGAGACGGCAAAAAATGCCGGAGCAGATTGAATTGCTAGTTTTCGATTGAAAGAAAATTTGTTCGACAAACTCTTCTGCTCGCAAAGAAGCGAAAAAAGAGAAGTACGCAAATTAAATAATAAAAACTTGCGCCTGAAGAGCTGCGGGACAGCGAGACGTGAATTTCTCCGTTCCGAGTTTGATAAAGTTGTTAATTGAGATCCGCCGGCATTCCGCGCGCGCCGAACGTGTTTGTATTTGCGGTGTGTTTGTCATTCTTCGGCGTCGCATCCGTGCAACTTCAACTCGTTTGTAATTGTGGAAAACTTCGCCACGCGAATAAGAAGCGCGCAGGAGGGAAGTGTTTTTCAATTTCTATTCGCACACTCCAAGCACGCGCGCGCGCTCGACGCGGAAATTCTTAGTTTTCATCAGCGAAATTTGCTTACACAGACGAATTACAGTCGCAGCGCGCGAGCGCGCGCCTGGAGATTCTGCAAGAAATCAGAGTTAAATCGCGAGTTTTTCCCGGGCGCGCGCAAAAGTTGGATGAATCTTGTCGGCGAACAGACAAGCCGGGTGTCCGTTTCGAGGGAGAATAGTTTCGGAACAAGAGCGAACAAGGCGCGGCAAAAAACTTGTTTGATTTAGTTTGGATTACATGCAGGAGCAAAAAATGCACCGGAGCGTCGGCGACTACAAGAAATGTTGAGATCTGTGAGATTCTAGAAGACAGGAGACAGAATGGTTAATGTAACCGTCTTTGGAATTATCCTCAAAGTTATTTCTACGCTCGTGTCAATTCTGTTTTAATTAAGACGCATAATTTTCAAAAAAATCTACAAAAGTATTAAAATAAAAAAAATTCTATTACACATGTTAAAAATAAAATATAATAAATGATCTAAATCCCTTTTTTTGTAAAATCTTCTTTCATTCCCATACAAAATTTCTATAGAATGGATAAAATAAACAAGATTTCAATGAACTTTTCAAAGGAAATAAGAGCTTATTATGTAAACATTGTAAACCAAGAAGTGCTTTTATTAGAATCTGAATCATTTTCAATAGTCATTGTTTAGAATGAAACATTTTACGATCTCACAATCCGAAATCAAAACAACTCTTCATAAATGTAACTATTCCACGAAGAGTTTTGAGCTATTTTCGTCTTGAAATTAAACAATCTAAATCGGATGCCAATAAACTTTCACGACTTTCAAGTATACTCGTACGCTGAGACTTCAGGGGCGGTTTTTTTCAGCGTATTCATAATTTAGTAGCAACTACCCCACGTTTACCGGTGGGTTTTTCCCTCGACACGTAACATGAGCAGTGTAAATGTCGTTACGAGTTAGGAAAACTAGTCGCGCGGCACTTTCCGATTTCGGTAATTATACTCCAGTTATTAACGGCCAAAGACCAAAAAGCATAAAAGCACACACAAGTAGAACAAACTTACTCGTTACTCGTGTGTGTTTAAATGTATGGTTTTGATTGTGTGGGCTGCGCGGGGTTGTAAGCAGAATGCGACATTGTATAATGAACGGGCCGAGAGTTTGCCGGTAATTGCGGCGTAATTACGTTCGATTGATAAGGCGGAAACTTGCTCGCGAGCGGCCCCGAAACTTAAACGAACGTAATAATTGCGAGCGGCGAGAACTCTGGGATAACTAACTAACGAGAAGTTTGTTACGAGGTACAAAAATCAGACGCCAGTCACGTGCTGTTTCTTAACCTAACTTTTCGGCTAACATAGAGTTACATAACCTCCAACTTCAACTAACTAGGCGAAGCTAAAAGCAGTGGTGATAAATGTAGGACGTTTATAATTTATTAATACGTGTCAATATTTTCGGTCGTTTCTTTGAATAATCCAGTCAACAAATTGACTCATTGATGCATCGAAATGTTCGAGTGGCACTTATGAAAGCCGCCCCTTCAGGACATTCAGAAAGAAGCGAGGAAAACAATAATGCCCCACATTCGAACATGTGTTCGGGGCATTTTGTGTTTGCGTCCATTATGTTCTCGTATTTCGATACCTTCTTTTTTTCGCCTTCCACGCTGCTGGAATACATAACTACAAATAACCTCACCGTCGATTGTAGTCGGCTGGTATTGTGTCCGCTGTATCGTAGAATGAATGATCATTGACGGCGCAAACTGGCGTGAAAATTCAAATGCAGAAAAATCAATGCCCTAGGCGAAAAGGAACGCGCGCGGTCTTCAGAGATCCGACCTAAAGAGAGGCATGAATGAATGGACTTTGCTTAAAGTTGCGGCGTGTAAAAATGAACACTCCGGCTATAAAATGAAAGAATACCCAAAAGGAACAGCCGAAAAGAATCGAAATAAACTATCGGCGTGGAAGCCAACGAATGGGCGAATGAAAGAAAGTTGCATTTGTAGACACATCCACGCGAAGGCACAATGCCTGCAAGGTGATAAATGTCCTTGAATACATTTCGTGCAGCGACTAGACGCTCGAAAAAACTGCAAATGGAACGAAAAGTAAGAAATAAATTTCATACATTTGCTAAAATCACGCCAAACGTTTGCTACTTTCTTGAAATCGTAATAATAACTGCATGTTTTTATTTTAGCGTTAGTTTTCTTTGATATCGACAATTGTATGTTACGCAAATTATACTTAGAAAAATTTCCATGCACAACACAATGCGAAATCAGCGATAGCGAAACAATTTTCAGCTGTAGCGCACAAAAACGAGTAGATTGTGTGAATGTAAAGTTTCGAGTGACATCCGGCAATTACGATTACACACAATCGTGCTACAATATACGATACAATAGAATTGCAGTTTTGTTTTCGCGTTTCGTACGCTTTTTACACGCTTCTGACGCTCGACTAATATAACTAACTGCACTTGCAGTTGTGTACTGCTGCAATGTGCATGTCTGCCATTCTCACAGTTGCAAACAGTTGAAAAGTCTTTATCACTCGCGCGCTGAAAATTGCCGAAGAAACTCTTGTGCATTCGGCTAATAATCGTAATTATAACCGGTTCAAATTTCTGTTTCGAGTTTTAAATGGTGCATGTTGAATGCGCATTTTTAGATGTTGTTTCTCCACTTGTTTGTGGTTCACCCGAGCTTTTTATTTTAATTTTAGTTTCTAGTCATTATTACTTTTTAAACACGATATAAAAGTTAAATAAAACTTTTCTACATTTTGTAAAAAAATGTAAATATTTATAATCAACAAAGACATAATTTATCATTCCCTGTGAATGATAATAAGGTGTTTGTTTCGGCACGTGTACTTTTACGGCTTTCATTCTTCTTCAAAGACAATTCCAGGAAGGAAATTGAAATCAAAGACACCGAAAACACTGAGAATTAAAAGCTTAATATTCATACAGTGTGCATTACAAGTTACAGGTTTAGAAACGCATCAAGTTCATTGTCATGTGAAGAATTAAACAAAAGACAATGGAATTGCCTTTTGAGGGCATTTACTTTTGACGGTGTGCCACATACGTCAAAAACAATAAAGTTTATTGCTGAATTTGTCGTTAGCGCACCTGACGTAAAAATAAAAATATATATATAAGGAAGATTACAAAAAGGAAATTGGTTTTTAGTCTATAAGATAGCGTTGGGTAACAGGAGCCCACCTACAACGCTCACCAAAAGTGATAAACCACACGTGTTTCTTTTGTTTCTCCAGTGAAGGTATGCCTTTAGGCGACGTTAAGGTGCCAGGCATTAAAACGTTCGTTTTATTACCTGCTACTGTTGAAGGTATGCTAGTAATTCAACACCAGCATAGGTTTTTAAAAGTTTCACTTAAATTCATATTAAACTTAAAAAAATCATTTTTCCATTCAACTTTTTACCTAATCAATTAGTGAATCATAAATACTATGTTTTTGAATACAATCTGGAAACAAATTGTGAAATTACAGGTATAAATTTGATTGTAAGTGAAAAAAGTTGATAAACCGTAGGGGAAGAAAGAAACCGTTGGAAATGTAAGAAAACGAAGGTAAAAACACCTTAATAGAGTGAGTCCACGAGGGTTTATGGCACGCATGGTGAAATTGAGGAAGCTACGATAATAACAAGGGGACGCAATGAAAATGATAATAAAAAATCACGCATGCTATCTATTTTAATTGCGCAATATTATTCCTGCATGCCGCCATGCGATGGTGTCTGGTATTGCGTGCCGGATCTAATTTCACGTAGGTATATTTCAACTGGAAGATATCCAAAGCAAGACACCTAGTGTTAATGAAAATTGTAATAGAATTATGTGATAAAATTAATCAAATGATAAGAAAATAAATTACTCTAGCAAATTGTCTATTATTTGATATTAATTTTACGTGAAAATATCAAATGTTGAATTATTGGGATAGTTTAATGTCTAAAATGATACTTTTTTTTGCACTAGTGCGTAAATGTATAACTTTTGCAACCTTTTTCTGTATTCTTATAGATGTTTCGTTAAAGTTTCGGTATTTTTGTACTGTAGGTGGTTTACCGTGCGCTCCTTGCCTGGAAATCGCATAAAAACAACAAAAGGAAGTTCCTAGCTTGGCGTGCGCGCTAGAGTCGGAGTCGACACGAGATGGCCGGAAGACGTGCCTGATACCCCTCGGAACAGGACGTGCGCCGTCGCGATAAGCGAACGCGATAGTCCCCAAACGCTCCGAGCCTCCGACATTCAGACAGTCCAGCATTGCAATTCTAAACATTCTAGAAACTGCAACTGATACAAAATTTCACTCACAAAACACACATCTCCACCACACAAAAATATAAAAAAATTACAATTACGATATTTTTATATATTGATTGTCACAGGAAGTCATTTTTAATTTGAGAAGATCCTAGATGCTTGATTCCCGACATTCGCACGCGAGCAAGTGTATCGTTTTAACACGCGAAAAACGGAAGCGATACGAAAATCACCGACTTACATCGAAGGGTGGCGCGCATAAAGTCAAGGGGCGGTTGTTGCAGCAGGCGCACGTGAACACGAGCGTAAATAGAAAAACGCACACGGCGAAATTACACTTTATTTTAACCAACGTAGTAACAGCCTAACGAAGCGTGGGCGCTCATGCAGGGAATCGATTCGAATCTTAAACCTGCAACACTAAGGGTGGTTATTTTCAGAGCGGGGGTGTGTATATGAATGTATGTGAGGGCAAGACAAGCGCGATTTACACGTTGTTTATATTATCAACGGTTTTCCTGCCTACCGTTTCCGAGGGATATGTTTTTGGTTCAACTTCAACTTTCCTCCGATTCAGGCGCGGAATAAAAGAGCGAATAATATTGACTATGAAATAATGAAAGCTCGGTCGGACGGACAAAACGATGCAGGCGAAAGAAAGGCCGGCGAAAGGAAAAAATCCAATTCGCATTCTTTATTATGTTAATACACTTGTCAACGCCACTATTTTTCCTATTCACATGGTAATTTGATTTCTCCATTGTGTTGACTTTTACTTTACATCCAGCCGCGCCGAGGAAAATGTTTTCTTTTTGTCAGCCCTTCAGACCCTCTCTCCCGGGCACTTTTTTCACACCTTGCGTAAAACTAAGATTTTATCAGCAATTTAATTTCGCGCTTTTGACGTTCATCAAGTCATCACAAAAAGAGCTGCCTCGTCGTTTTTGCGTAACGATTTTTTTACTCTTGCAGGAAGCTTTTGTTTTCCATGCACCGGCACCCGCACCGAGCGTGCAAGTTTAAACTTTAAACATAAAATACAAAAGCGTAGACTTTTGTCTCCTCCCCAAGCATGGGGCCAAGGAAGCGTCGCAAGTGCGCACACAAAATACTAATTAAAACAACAATGCGCCGAGACGCAAACGCATTTCAACTCTTTTCAACCCTCGCGCACTTAAAGAGCACGAAACCTTTGCGATAGTTGTGAATTATTTAATGATTTCGTTTTATTCGTTTGCACAACGTGCGCTGGAAGGTCAAATCAAAGGGTTAAGACTCACCCTTACTAGCAAATATAATTAGCGATTCAAAACGAAAACAATTAACACGTGTTATTTGCTTAGAAAGTTTTTTTTTCCGGAGATAAATTTGGAAAAAGCTGGAAATTAGAGAAGTAAAGTTTTAATTTTGTTTAATGGCGACGATAAAAATGGCGCTTTAACAGTCGCGCACGACAAAATATATGAGGCTTATAAATTTTATTTTTCCACCGCGCTTTTCATCTGGCTGGCGCTTTTGGCGCGGGCGGTAATTTCAGAAAGTCACCCGACATTTACGGACCTTTATAAACAATGATTACGCTCGTGTAAACAAATGAAACTGTTGATATTTCGTATTAATGTGATCCTTTCTATTTCCGAAGACAATAAAAATGCAAAAAATATTTTAAATGATTAAAATAATAAAATTAAAAACTTTTGAAAGTTTTTTTACCCAAAAATACTTTGAGTTTCCGAAGAAAACAAAGTTGATTCTCAAATTTCCTAATTTACACGTGTTTCCCCAAACGCATAGCGTTTCATTCTAACATCCAACACATGTAACGATCGAACATGTCGAATATGGTGCGTGCGCGACTTTATTAATAACCACGGGTGGTCCCGAGCCCCTTTTCACATCGTTGTTCACAGTGTTCATTTCTCATTTTCTCGATACACTCGCTCCTCCACGCAGATACGATCTCATCGCTCTCTCTGACTTTAATATCGGTTGGCATAATAATAATAATCACGTGTTGCCTGCA
Source organism: Dalotia coriaria (assembly GCF_025399875.1). Taxonomy (NCBI): domain Eukaryota; kingdom Metazoa; phylum Arthropoda; class Insecta; order Coleoptera; family Staphylinidae; genus Dalotia; species Dalotia coriaria. The sequence continues at coordinate 8,252,850 of NW_027045447.1, read as the reverse complement.
ATTATTTCCTACCATTCCCCCGGCCCAGCCCTGCCTACCCATTGTGTAGCTCGTGCTGATAGTGTCTCGAAACATCGAGTGCCATGATTAAAACTAAAGAACTGAAGAATAGCCGCTGCGCGCCGTGGCTGTGAAGTTGCACATGTAAAGGATTAAAAGATTTCATTTACGGAGCTTAGAAGTCGAAATAAATGGAATGAATGGGAATGAGATGGCCTTTTTCTCGGCAGTTGTGCGCAGAGATAACATACAAGTGGGCTTGTTTCGATGCATATTAATATGTGCGATTGCTGTGATTATTTTGATTATGCATTGGATCCGACTGTGACTTTGTGCGTGAGCTGGGCCGGCGGCGAAGAATTTCATTATAAATGCCGAACCGCCCGCACATGTTGGTTGAAAATGACAAATTTCGATTGGGAAACGTTTGTTGCAGTTGGGAGGTTGCCATGAGGGGTTGAGTCATGAAATTTGACAGAGACATGCCTAATTGGTTGTATTTTACTAACACAGAGTGTGTGTTATTTGTGTTTCACGACAGGGGGTGGAAATGCCACCCTCTAAGGTTGGAGTAAATTAAAAAAAGAGTATTAATTTTTTTGTAAATGATAAAAACCCCTAATTTTCATGAAAATAATAAATTTTTGAAGATTAAACTATTTTTAAAATTGGATTTCACTGATAATTGACTAATAATCAATAAAACAATTACCTAAAAATTCTTACAAGGTGTTATATTAATTTTTTTACATTTTAATGCATTAATGAATTTTCTACCTTAATTCATTCAGCAGTAATCACCTCTCAATTGTAGTATAAGTAGAAGACGATCACTTACCTATAACAAAGAAAACAATAATAAATAACCCATAATTCACAAATCCACATACTCTAATAAATAATACCACACTTATAGCCTAACACATGTTCCAGGAATGTGCGTTTGTTCAAGTTTTCCCTGCTCGCCGCGTGCCTTTTGTTACTTTCTCATTTTTCACGATATAATCAAGCACGGCCATTCAAACTGTTAACATCCTGCGCAATCAAACGTTATTGGACGCGTTCAATCATCATCGGGCGTCGAACGTCGCGCAACACGAGTTTGTACTCTATTTATAGTAAGTGCGCGCGCGGTTAGGCGACTAGTTACGAGCATTACGGCTGGCGTCGTTACGCTCGTTTATGAAATTGTCCGCAGGGCGAACGGCCGCGCTATTTATACAAACGTCGCGTCGAATGCCCCCTCGGACATAATCAGATTATTGGCTTATCGCGTCATCGAAACACCAAGGTAAACAAATACACACATTCGGATTGAACATGATGCAGACAATCAGACAATCATGCATTTAGTATAAATTTAGATTTTCCTAGCAGGGGGATTGCAATACAGGGGGCTGAAAGACCAATCAAGTTGATTGGGGCTATTTTTTTGTTTTACACCGACGAAATTCTCTTACTCCATAATGTAACACTTGCCGAATTGCCGGGCTTGTGTGTAATAATTCCGTATGCACCGCGCGTCCAAGCCCCCACGGGGAGTGCACGCAAGCGGCGTGTAAATATTGCGTAAATAAATGATGAGGAGCGATGAATGTTTAAATGGGCGAAATCTCGCAAAGTGCGATGATAGGCATTAAAATATCACGTTCCACCTTAGCGGCGGCGCAGCCCTGCGTGGGATAGAAAGGGCCAGGAATGGAAAACACGACGAAAAAGGTGTAACACTGTAACGCGTTTAGGTGTAGTAAAATGTATCCGACCAGAATGGCGAATGATATGCAGCAGGCGGTGGTGGCGGCGCAGGAATTGCAAGAGTGGCAGGAGAAAACGTCGACGTCGTTGAACAGCAACACCCTTGAGGATAAGCCCTCCGGAGAGGAGTCTACATCTATCATACTTTTCATTCTCAGATATACAAAAGCCACAAAAAATATTAAACAAAAAAATTAGATGGATGGTGTCATTTCTTGAATCATCATTGCATAACCTCAAATTATGTATTTTTAGGTTAAAATGGATATTTTTTTAATTTTTTTTGGAACACTCAGTATATTTGCAGGTGTTGGAGTTGAGGGTATATGGTTCTAGCTGTAGGAAGACATTAGAGGAAAGAAATCGTCTCCTGTCGTGGCTTGTTGCGTCGACGCAAATCGGAAAATCCATAAAACGACAGTTTTCCACTTTCTTCAATTGCTCAAACTCGTTCAATAAAAAACGCGGGTGTGATTTCACCGAAACTTCAATTTTATCCCTTCGCAACCTCAAAAACTAATCAAAATTCATATTAATTTTGAATGATTCCGAAAGATACCCTTGAAATGTCCTCGGAGATGTTGTGGATGTAAATTTGGCGTCCACGCCGAAACTTTCCGGAAGCGGTAAATTAACGGGCTTTAAGTATTAAATTTCCGGAAACCGCGCAAAGTGGAAACAGGAAGAATACGCTGAGCGAGAGGGTTTACCGAAGACCAAAGATTCATAATTTATTTTCGCCGACGCTGAAATCCGAATTTTTGAATTTAAATTTTTCCATGCACACTTTTCGTATTAAATAATGTGTTGTGTGTTGGTCTAGTCGTGTCTATGCTCGCGTGCTTTTTGTCTGATCCTTTGTGCGCGCGCGCGCGCCTTGCAATAATAGGAGTTCTTTTTCAGCGAGAGAGGATGGCGTAATCTCTTTGGCGGCGGCGGCACGAAATCGACTTGATGCTGATGGCTGGGCTGGTGGTTGTGCTGCTTCCCAAAACGACGAAACTTGTTCAGCCCGCCGCGAAATATAAATCCTAAGCCGTTCATTGTTTGGCTTTTTTCCTGCCAGCCGCCATCAGCCCGACTCGCTGGCATCCCTAGCCGCCACGCTCATAATCATCCGACGTCGTTATTGTCATTGCGATAAGCTACTTTACTTTCGGTTTTCAATATAATATGTAATAAGGGTTGGCTACATCATCCCTTCGTTTCTGGTTCATTCCGATAAATGCGAAAAATAAACCCAAAACAACAAAAAAAAAACAACACACACACAACTGGGATAAATAGTTTAGGAAAATTGTTTGGAAACAAATTTATAAAATGTATGAGCGCATACATAAAAATTAAATAATGGAATGCGTTGTATTATAAAAATAAAAATACAGCGGTGCTGGAAATTATTTTACTGAACCGAAACTCAAACCAAAGTGGTTTTTTTTTTCGTCTTGTTTTGCTCACCACGCTGTGTGCAACCCTATGGTTGTGTTTGCTATTTTATTTTTTATTTTAGCCGGACGTGTTGCTGTTACCGGATACTCTCCTACGCGCGGGTGTGTGTGTGTGTGTGTGCGTGCATGAGCAAATACAATTTCGCATTTCGCGTTGGCGGCGCGCAAACCGAACCGAAAGCAAACGCCAAACGCAGTATTACATGCTAAAAAGGGAATAAGCAAGTAACCAAACCTCTACTGTATGATACAACAAATGACATTAACGTTACACAACAAAAACTTTCAAATCAATTCCATACAAATCCATATAAAATTTTGTCAACATTGATTTTATAATATTTCTCATAATATTTTACTAAAATTGAAAATTTATAAATAATGTGATTGTTTTTTCTTAATAGGAATTCTTAGAACTTTTGTTGGATCACCTGTTTATCTGTTTTCACTCTGGCAAAAATGAAACATTGAAAAAAAGAGAATATTAGATTACGCGCAAAATTGTGCAAACAGCAAATAAATGAAAACATTATTTATTAATTGCGGACGTGCGGACACTCCGAATGCTTCTATAATGTTTGTAGTCTTTTGCGCAAAGTAATAAATCCCACATTTTGCACGAAAAGTAAAAAATCGATTTTAGTTTACGAATAAATTCAAACTTTTCGTCTTTTTTCCGAGAAACTTATAGACAGTTCGAAAACAACTAAAACAACTAAAACTAGAATTTTGAAATACTGGTCCAGAACCATGGGCGCTTGTATTGCAAAAGTTTCCTTCCCCCCTTATGTGCATGCCGCCGAGTGCAGGAGAATCTCTCCTCACTCCTCGGTTATTTTAACTTAAATTACAAAGTCGTAAACTTTCGCACAGAAGTTGGAAAAGTTAGGTGCGGTGTGCATGTGTGCGGGTGGTGTTTGAGAGTGTGGTCGAGCGTGCGTGAGGTGGTATTGTGTGGGATATGGCGTGGCTTATGCAGTAGGGCCAGCAGGAATGGCGAAAACTGCTGCGCAGTGGACAGCGCTGCTGCGGCGACCACACCATGCGGCGGCCATAAAATATGAAGCATATTCAAATAAAGCGCACGAACGATCCCAGCATGGATAATATCCACTTAATGTTGGCAGAAACGAACAATTTCCGAAATATTAAAATTTCGATCAGCATAAAACCAAACTGGATTAGATTTCCTTACTAGATTACAAAAACCTTAAAAATTTCCTCAATTTCTAAATGAGATCTGACATCGCTTGATGGGTTTTAAAATGGGTTTTGTAAAAGCGACTGTATATGATCTTGACTGGTCTAGTCGATGTTCGATGGTCATTGGTAGTTGTAGCAGGGAGCAGCAACAGGAAGCTTTGCAAAAGTCACGATTTATAGTCCATAGTTGGGCACGCTCGAAGTTTTCCTCGTTTTGTCGATCTTGTCTACTGTGGAACCCAAAAACTAAGCGCAGCAAAACGAAAAAGCAGGGCTGCGTTGTCGGTTGTGTTGTTTGGTGGCCATCAATAATAATGGACAACGACACAGCGGAATGTCCCACAATTCCACGCTCTCGGCGTCTAATATTCGAATATTCGTACATCGCACGACTAAAAAAGACGCACCACGAACGCCGAGACGAGTCGTGACTGGAGATATTCGTGGAATTTCCAATATTTATGATTTTCTGTTGCCGTGTCGCAAAAATGCGGACAATCGACTGCGGACAGCGAAGGAAATATGTTGCTTTATTGTGCCTGCACAACCCAAACATATCATAAAGTTATAGAATTGAATTTGTTCGTTGGTCGCTGGTCGTTGGCCATCGCCGAGAGGGCTGAATAATTTATATGGAGTGCTCCCAACGACCCAGCACACAGCAGACTGGGTGTTAGGATGAGATTATGAGACTGGGAAACAATCATTAGATGGCTACAATGTTTCCACCGGCTCGAAAGTGGCAATCTATATGCCAGCAACCTTCTGGACGGCAGACTTCAACCTGCAATCTCTAGTTTAGTCTAGAGGTGATATCAACAGCACCAGCAGCCAGTCCCACGGTCTCCCGAGTGTAATCACGGCAGATTAGTTACAAGACTGCCAACTTCCTTCCTTGCGCGCTCGGCAGCCAACCAGCAAAAGAATCATCAACTATCGTAGAGTGTGTTGTCTGAGGTGCAACGTTATACAACACCCGATGGTCCAGGTCCAAGCGAAACAGATAATAATAGCCTCGAGATAATGGAAGAACGATGGCGATAATAAAAGTCCCGCGCTCTGATCATGATGATGCTCACATTGGTGTAATGGAGAAATTTCCCACTTTTCCATATACTCGACCAGGTGTGCTCGGAAAACAAGGCAATAACCATTTAAATATTAAATAAACATGCTTCGGTACACGTTCGGGGGCCTTGATTGCACGATTCAAAGTTAAAGTTAAATTCGAGATTGAGATTGTTTCAGCTGCGGGGAGGAAAATTGTGCAATGAGGGAGCAATTCAGAATTACAGGTCATCTGATAAAGTGCGCAAACGCCCAGTAGACGAGCTCATTTCATGTGTTATCATCAGAACAATACCGGAGAGCATTGTAAAATGGCTCGGATATAATAAGCTGGGTATTAAAATTTGTTATACCGCATGAAGGACTCGCAACAAGACCAAAACCGGCAAACTGTAGCTTTTATGGTATTATGATATGTATTTTTACGGCAAACGGATTATATGAATGATGATGCTCTTCAATCAAATCATAATAATTGGAAGTTTTCATGTTCAAGAGCACTTAATTCATACGGGAATATCATTCGAGTGTGTTTTGATTTGCAGGCACTCCTGTAAGTCAAAGAAAAATAATATTAAAAATAGGCTTGGCAAATGTGATTTACTAGTGGTGCGGGCACACCCCTCGCCTTCATTCGAATTTATCATTAATCCTGCCAGCAGGTAATGGCTGAAACCCAACTGCGTGTGTGGTTAGATATGCCCCGATGCGCAGCAGGTAAGTTTTCCGTGAAATCAAGCAAAATCAAGCAGAACGTAATAAAAATCATGTGGAAACACACGTCGGGAAACTTTTCCTGCTACAGGATGAGAAATTTTCAAGGGGGGACCCAGAAACACAAGAAATACGTATAACCCTAAGCACCACGCTCCACGAAGGGGAGAAGTTGATGTATAATATGGATTCCCTCGAAAGCCGCCGGATTTATTGCGTGGACATTCACTTTTTTTAGTCTAGACATCTAGCCCAAGGATACACTTAGAGTTGTGATAGCTGCGACGGACTTAAAGATGGATATATCCAAGCTGGATGAAAACAATTGGCAGTATACAAAAGTTTAACAGGAAAAAAAATAGGTTCCGGTACAGCGCGATGTGCAATAATCGTTTGCACTTTTTATTAATTCAAATTGCTCCCCAAGTATGGTTATTGCTGTTTCGAAACAGTCATTGCTTGTACGTCGTACGCCGAGTGTCGTTTTGTTCCTGCTCCTTCCTCTTTCCGCCTCCTTGAAGTGGCATTCGGTTTAATGATGTTTGCGAATGCCTAGCAAGGTTTCCACCGTTGCACCTAGTGTTCCCAAACCCTTTTTGCATTTCGCATCCCGCTCGTGGTGCTTGGTTATACTTATTTTCCTCTCACACCGAGTGGATTTGTGGGATTCGGGAGTTCGTGCTCGAGTTGAGGAAGTAATTGCGGTTTGGTAACGTTTTCCGAATCCTTCCACTTTTCGAGTGAAACCAGCAAAGGTAGACCTGGAGGTGGAAAAGATGCGGTGGGTTGGAAAGCAGCTAAAAGTGTCGTGTTTTATGGAGCGTGATGCGCGCGGAACGAAATCGCTCCCCAGTCGTGGACGATTCCCGATTCCCGCAATTTCGCGAGGAGTTTTCCACTTTCCACTTTTTCCACGGTGCTTCGTTTTTTTTGTTAAGCACAAGCCAGTCATCGATCCGTCTGTCAAACTATCTGCTTCATTAGGATCGCCGTAGGAATTTAAAAGTTTCCGCGAGGATCTTCAACATTCCAAATACTTGCAATTCTAAAATACTTGCAATCAACCAACGAAAATAATCCGGCCGTAAAGTTTGCGCCATCTGACTGTATAGCAGAGTCCCCTGGACTACTCCAGGTTTTGCTCCTTTACTCCTGTATTCAGTATGGTAATGAAGGACTACGAGTTGAGAAAAGTTGCGCCATTGATCAAGGCTTCCAGCGCTCTCTCTACGTGCGGGACTTGTTAGCGAGTCTCGTGTAAGTATTCTTCCAGCCATTCATTCGTCATAATAGGAACACTCGCCCGAGCTGCCGGGAAAGGTACAAAGAGAGACTTGGAGCGGGTCCGGTGGACTAACGCGCACCGAAAATGCAAATGCGCCTTCGTCGTCGCGCAAAGAGCCGCACTAAAACTAAACCTGCAACTTTCATCCGAATACAATTTCCATGCTTGGCGCGGATAGAGAGATCGCTTCCTGTTTTACGGTGAAGACCCACTCGGCATTCAAAAGGAAAATTCTAATATTATAATACCGCCAACGCTACTGAATAGTGAACACCTATCATGAGTGGGAATGAAATTTAACACTTCCAAAACTACGCATGGTTATGGTTATAATCCTCACATAGTTACCAGCAGGTATTACCGAAAACCTCTAAATGCCATCTCAACAAAATTACAATTCATTAGAATTTTTAGACTTTTTCGCTTCCCTGCATCTAAAAAAGGAAAAAATAAACAAAGACCTGGTTCGGTTAGTCTTGGGTCCAGGCCTTGCTCCACTTCCCGGCCGGAGAAGAAATTCCCAGCGAAGCACAGAAATAAAGTTTGTTTCGAATGCTCATTGCCCGCCTCCGGAGCGTTGCAGCGAACTTTAAATGATAAGAAACGCAAACAAATTAGAAAGTTTTAAGAGAGTGCCACAAGCAAAACCGTGTTTCCAACCCCTCGATTTTCACCAGGACCCAACATCGCGGGACGCATCCCCGGCTATTAATTAGACTCGCCAAGTGATCAGCGAATATTCCAAAATCTGCGCGTAGACCCTCTCCCACTAAATGCACATTCATGCACATCCCTCGAATGAGCCGAAAACTCCAATCTGGAAATTCAGCTCCACGAAAGTGAAAAGAATCAGAGGCACTCGACGCCGGAACGCAGAGGGAGAAAGCCGGACTTTCTTGCAATCTTACAAGTACTTATATTAAACGCAACTCGCCTAGAGAGGGTGAAAACTTTCGATGCGTTCGCATAAAACAGACGACAGAGAAGGCCCGAAGTGAGAGGCGGGTGGAATTTGTGAGCGGCGCCCACAGACGCTAACGCCCGGATGTAACTTCGGGGATGATATAATGAGGAAACCGCATCAAATAATAATGCCGAATATGTACTCTCCACGGCTGGAAATCTACCAAATGTTGCCGAAATCCCAGAAATGCAAAAAATCTCATTTCAACGCAGTAGCTTCAAAGAAACCAACAAGCTGTAAGATTGCAAAGTGTAAGTTTTCCTCATTTTGCATGCTTCGAGGTTATTTGCAGAGTAATTTAATATCAAGCCAAGAAAATATTTTTGCTTATTAATTAGATCCAATTAGCAGTTGTTAGAAAAAACAACTCAAAATATAATTAAAACTTTTTGGTGTGGTAATTTTTATTTAGATCAATAAACTTTTCCGTATTCACCCTCTGGAGAGAAAAATCATAACGATATCGTTGCATGTCGCTCATTTCTCATTGCTTCCCGCATAGGGGTGGCATTCGCAACGCGTGAATTCGTAATTAAAACATGTTTCAATTCCTCCTTACCCGAATCCACCCCTAATATTAATATACCAACACATCAATAACATAATACAGTAGAAAATTAATAGCGACGTCGGAGGATTGGCAAAGATGTCACATATCGAATGGTCCGATGCACCCTCGGCACCCTCAGCTGCGTCCTGCGTCGATGACGAGGACGTACTTACATAATCCTCGATAATAATTAGGAGCAGCGGCGAGGCGAAGGCCAGAATCGGAAAGTGATTATCTGGAGGTCGAGGCCTGTTATTGGAATAGGACGCAGGACAAAGACAACACATCAATATCTCTGCAAATAGGGACCGAACATGGAATAATGAAGCGGAGCGTGTGATTGCGTTTGTTATTAAATAACAACGAATTGCTCTTCACTTCAGAATAAGCAGAATTCTCCCCCTTCAGTTCGAAAAATATTCGCAGAAATTGAATTCATTATTCCCAGATACTCTGGTTATCATGTAACCCATCATCGGTATCGATTTTATCACTTCGCATACTTTTAAACCTATTTGGGTAATACCCTAATTTTTTTGTTTTGTGCGCTTTTTGAGGATTTCTGTAATCGGATCCGAAAATGTATTCAGTGTATATCTAATGCATCTAATCTGCGCTAGTGCACCAGCGGAGTGCATCGAAGCAAACGGGGACAGCGCAGTTCTGTTTCTGGCTGATGGTCGCATTCAGAGACCAGCGCGAGAGGGAGAGGAAGAAGGGAGCTTTGCAGTGCGACCCACGACCCAGTTATGCGCCGCGCGCGGCGCTTATCAATAAGTTAATCTACATTGTCAGGCATTGTATTGTGCTCGGGCACGTTGCATCCGACGTGTGTCGATAATCCCGAGTTTTGTTATTCCTGCCTTTCGAAAGTAAGTACCAGTCGGTTATTATTAGGCGACGAGTAGCTGGGTATCGATTTCATGTTCTATTTACTCCCCGAAAAGACCATTTACTCTTCTAGAATAAACCAAAATACAATTTGGATTATTCTGATCAGTTTTGAGGTTAATTTAAAACGAAACCAATAAATTTCAAAAAAATAAATTTGGACAAACATGCTTTCGTCGAAATTATTATCATATATCAAACCCCACAATGCGGAATGTGTAAAATTTGGATTTTTATTGTGCGCCGCGTATGATTTGTTTGATTTGTTATGTAAAACGCCCGTATAAAGCGATTCCAGGGTGCGAAACAGCCCCGGAAACTTTTCTCGCTTTTTTTTCGCCGTTCGCACGCGTTTTGTACATTTCTGCATTTCATCGCATCGCATAAAAGTCCCGCGGAACGTGCGCGCACCTCTCTCAATCTTTGAACGGAAAGCGCTGAGGGTTGAAGTGCGCCGATGGTACCCGGCACCCACTACCCGGCAATAGAGCTTCGCATTGTTATTCAAATGACGGGACGCATCTCTCGGCACGCTTGGAACCTGGGTTCCAGGCGTCGATCTCATTACAAATTCACGAATATTGCGCCGAACTAGCGCGCGCTCCTCCTCAAGTAAGAATATTCCGGAATGTATTGGGTATTGCCAATAGTCAGGAATACCCAAGGCGAAGAAAAACGTGAGCGCCTAGGTGAAATCATGGAAAATTCGCGTCGAAAGTATGAGAAACCGCCTGTTGGAGGCGCTTCGATTGGCTTCTGAATACATCTTCCTCCTTGCGCTTACTAAAACATGCGCAGTAAAAGAAGATGAAAAAGTCACAACCTGAGAAAGTGTAAGAAATGTTTGGGAAAGTAGCAGTTCGGTGCTGATTGCCTATTGAAATCAAATGAAAACATATTTACGCTTCGTGATTGACGTGAATTTCGTGTCGAGGTTTTTTCCGTTTCCTGCAAGACGGAATACCGGCAGGAATAGAGTTGTACGATTTACACCACCCTCGTCCTGCAGTCCAAAGTGAGAAGGAGCGCGCGCGTCTTCATTCCTTATTTTCCTTTCCGGTTCTCATTTTTCGTGTCTTTATTCGACGTTTTCAGCATTTGTATACGTGCGTGCATCATATCGGTAAAAGTAAAGTAAGTTTTATGATCGTCAAATAGTATTTCACAACGAATTTATTTCCTTCCACGCTTTTTTTTTACCGTGTTTGCAACTTTACAAATCATAGAAATACAATTTAAAAAATACTACTGTAGAGATATCCTTTTTCAGGATGTAAATATTTGATGGTTGAATAATTGAGAGTGTGTTCTTTTTGAATTACTAAATGCTTCGCGTTTGTGAAGGTTCCGAAAGCAAACATGTTTATTAACGGCGATAAATCATGTGAAAATTGGATCATAACGCAATAAACGTGCGCGCGCGAATCTTGTTTGGCTGTTAATAAAAGATTAAAATCAAATTCTGCGGTTTTGTTTCTTCCGCGCGCGCGGGCGGCGTCAGAGGCGGCGAATTTATGCCCCCAACACACGAGACTTTCTCACGCACGCGAAACCCTGCTTTCACCTACCCGCGATCTCTTTATGCGCTTCCAACGCATTCCTGTCGGCAGGAACCAGGCATGGGAAGTAATCACATTGAAGGCTGTTTTTGAGGGTCGCATTTACATAAAGTACTACTTTATAATGTAAATAATATATAAGTAAAATCCTACGCGATGTGTTATTAAACTTCAGGTGGTAGCATCCTGCAGGATGCAAAAAATTGCATATTTTTGTATTTTTACTGAAATATGTTGTGTTAAAATTGTTGACATGTACACAATGCGAATGTGGATGGTTAGCATGCAGGATTTCTGCTGAAAGCCGAAAAATGAAAAGAATCGTCGGTGGATTGCGCCACCAGGTAGTGTGTGACTAATCTACGGATCGCAATCAACGCGAGCTGACAGGAATGCCACTTGGTACCAATTCGTGCCAACCACCAAGCAGCCACGCAGAACCCCGACAAACAAATCACCCCGAGGCATGTGCATGCTGAGAACCCACGCGTCATAATAAATTTTTGTTTACCACATTCCAACCTATGCTTCCGCCAGTTGAAAACAAAACAAAAATCGTAAACAATTTTCATTCCAATTTCAGCCTTATAAATTGATAGCAAGTTTTTCGGTAACTCCCAGGGTTCACTAAATTTTTTATTATGATCCTTCTGGGTATGTCCTAAAATGAATAGGTATGAAGTTTTAACCCTGCTAGGGGAGTAGAAGAAACAAAAAACAAAAGATCTTAAAAGATTAAGCTACGAAAGTGATAATGAGAGGAAAAATGTGATAGGTAGCAAAAAGTGCTTCACAGAAACAGAAAAAGAAATGCTAAAATGCTAAAACCGCTCTGAATAATTCATTTATGAAAATATCCTTTTATTTGTGCTATGGGGGTGGTTCAAAGGGAGTTGATGATATGTTAAAGCAATACAATCATTTCCAAAAAAACTAAATTTAGCCAAAACTAAAAAAGTATATTTTACTTTTTAAGTTCTTTAACTCTCTGTAGATTTTTTTGCCAAAAGCCGAAAATAATTAAAAATTGAAAATGAGTTTATCCAGCGCAATAATTCAAGGATTTATATACTGTTACTATTAAAAAGTACTTTTAACAAACACTAAACTTGCAAAAATTGAATTTTCACGCAAACTTTCCGAAATACCCGATGCATAAAATAAAATCATGCAGCACGTGTGAGTTTTCGCAGATTAAAAGCGACACCCGACGCACAATATAAATGCAAAGGAGCACAAACAAACATCCGCGCCAGTTTTCTTCGCCCACACCGCCTCCTCTACCCCAATACTTGCATCCGCATAGATGCTGTGTGTTTCAGCTGGAGCATGAAATTAAAATTGCGCCAATGAAGTGGCAAAGCGACGCTTTACCCACTGCAAAACGGATGTAACAAATGCGCACCCCGTTTCAACCCCTAGCGCGTCACTATGCGTATGAACAATATCTGCCCAAGGGTGACCAAAATCGGATTATTACACACAAGTGAAACATTGTAAACTTTTTCGTCGACGACAGCTCAAAGTTAGTTCTAGTGCTGCTTTGGGCACGTACTGCAGGTCTAAGGATGGAGTTGTACAGCGACTACAGTGGTAGCCCTATAGATAGTCAGTTAGTGAATTCTGGGCACCGGAATTACGCGCCGAAAACGCCGAGACAGCCCGGAAGCACATCACGGCTGCGCTGCGCCGAGAGCGCACACCCAATTCCCGACTTTGTTTGCACTCGCCACTGCGCGTCTCAGGAAGGATTTATTCATGACTGAAGCGAGCGGGCGAGAGTTTCGCAAGTCGATTTCAGGCAAATAATTACGCGAATGTGTTGATGCGAGTGCAAATTCGATATAACAAACTTCGACGCGCGGGCGTCCACGCCGGAAGGACGTGCACAGGCTGAAGGACAAAGTCCTTGCGGCACTTTTAAAACCACTAAAATACGATATGGAACCGAAAATGTCGAGTTTATTAAATTATTTCACTATGCGAGATTATTCGACCGGAAAAGCCGACAAATTTCAACATTCGATGTATGAATTTACGCAGATCCTTTGGAAATTATTATTCACAGCTCGATTTTAAAGTATTTAAGATTAATTACCCTTCGTGTGCCAGCTCCCCAACGCTCCCCAACGGGGGCGAAACTTCTTAAAAACCGCAGGATGAAGGTTCGACTAATTTTCGTCGTTCGCGCTCGCATAGAAACTAAATTTCGTGGAAAATTACGGTTTCCTAATTAAAAATTCCGCACTTTCGCTTCGATAATTCCACTCTGCCAGCATCCAGCTTGCGCTTGCCGAGCAAATTTGAATTTTGACTGATGACAAAAGTATTTTCTCGACGCGCGCTGCTATTGTTAGCGGTTTGTTTGCTGACAAACCCTTTCTGAAAACAGTGCGAACACGCCGAGTCCTGCTGAACCCACACACCCTCACATACTACATCCACCGACTCACACACTCATGTGTTTACCTTTGTGCGACATTAGATTCGCTTGGATGGCGTGTTATTAATACATTTTTCCGTGCGCGCTCCCTTTCGTCCGTTTTTCGTCCCAGCGTGCGGGCGTAGTAATTTATGTATGCGTCTGGGTGGTGTGCGGGGAGGGTGGGCAGCGGCACGGTGGGATTCGGAATTATACAAATGTTGCCGCGGCAGATACGATTCCATTACCGGGGAGTTTTAACGCGCGCGACACCAGACACCCATCCATATTCAAGTGCGCGGCCAGCAGGATTTCCAGGGGGTTCACTCGCCGGGCGGCTTAAAACCACCACCGCGTCGACGTGTATAATGCATGCGAATCCTGCGGTGCGACGCGCTCAAATTTTTGGTAAAAATATGGAAAACACTTTCGCAGGACGCAGGACGTCTACGAGATTCACGTAGCGTGGATACACAGGCTGCTATTGATTGACCATCCCTTTTAGGGTCCTCGTGCTCGCTTTGAGTGCAAGTTGAAGTTGAAGTTGCAGTGCCGCGTAAGGGGTGAGCTGCGCGCGTTTTGAGGGGGTGACCGACCGCATCTATTATAAAACCGAAGCAGTAGATACCCCCATCAATCAACCACCAGAAAGTGCTCTGCATCGGTGGCCACCTTAATGGGATTATGCTCACTTAGCAAAAACCCCAGTCGCCCAGCGGGCTTTTCCAACATAGTTCAAGAAATGCTCGAGTCCTTAAAAAGGACAAACCCTATTAATAATCATTCTTTGCAGGAGTTTTTGCTATAATGACGTTAGGCTCCTTTGGAACCCCACCCGTTCTAGTGGGTAGATGGATGCAAAGCATTAGCGCCCAGCCGCCCGTCGGTCGAATATTAAAGTGAAATTTTATTAAACTGCCGGATTTCCATTTTACATACAATAAAGCGTTCACTGGCTTGCTAAAAGTGGTGGGGGTACGGGAAGAAAACAGCGTTCGAAGCGCCTCGAACGCTGCGCCCTGCTTAATAGAAATAATCCGGGAGAGATTAACCGCTTCGATAATAATCGTCGACACTCCCAACTTCCTACCCCCAAACTCCTTATTCGCTCGTCTTTTTGTCGTCAGCGTCGAAATTATAATAAAACCGCCAAATAAGCAACTCGCGCCACCCACAACAACCCACAAATACGAATATCCCACGCAAAGGTAATGCAAAATTGCAAATTTAAATTTGTTTTTTGTGTTGTCTAATTCCCCTCAACCCGCCCACGATGAAAAGGAAGCTTGGAAATTATTTAGAACCAAAGGGCAGTGATGTGCTTGCAATATGTGTGTGGAGGGCGAGAATTTGAAAGGCATTAGGTATTTAATATTAATAAAATTTCGCGACGGCCCTTTGAAGCGACCCGCACGATGCGGATATATTAAATGAGCGGAAGGCCACGCTCCCCTCTTGGGGGCGAAGGGGGTGGCAAACCGGTATGTGCCGATGCATGGCATAAAGGTCGTTCGTATAAAGGTGACTGCCACCGCCGCCACCACCGCACATCACTCGTGACAGTATTGCTGTTGATGCATTTTCCCAAAGCGTTTATCTCATCCCAAAATACCACCTACTAAAAATTCAAATTTCAAAATTGTGATATTTTAACCAAATTTTGGTATTACCTCCCAACCTATGACCTTAATCAAATGTGTTAATTTTTAATCTGATAAATTTATATTTTACTATCACCTTTGTAGGTTGAATTTTAATATTAGCGAAATTTTTGATATTTTGCGGTGTATTGAACGCGTGGTATATTGAAATACATTAGTTTGAAACCATGTGGTGTGAGGGTGGAGATTGGGTGGGATACATGCACATAGGTGGTCGCAATCAATCATCCCGCTGTCTATTTCGTGCGCAGGCTGCTGCAGCAACCGCGGGATGCACATTTCGCCTCGGTGTCTGTTCAGTATCATCGTTGCGCTCCGCTGTTCTGCTCTGTTTTGCGCGGCACAGCGCGCACACACTTTATTCCCGGATATAGTACGCAGATATCGAAAAAAAAACTGGGGTGACGCGGGGAGCAATCCTGCTTCCCAGTCATATTTCACCCAATGCCGAAACGAATCAGGCGGACGAGTCACGACACCTCTACACCGACGAAAAACTCCCGCAATCGTTTTCCGTCTTTTGATGGCTTTGATAAGGACGTTTCACCCTATATTCCCAACGCATCCCATCAGAACCATATGCGAGCAAAAGTGGGGGTTATGCGTAGATATGCTGATATGATGTGAGCGAGAGTACAGAGTGAAAAGCCAAGATATTCCTCCAATATTGAGGGATATATGCTGTTCAAAAAGTCGATTTTAATCCGATCACTGCAGGCGCACATTGTGTTGAGGGTGAGTAAAAAACGGTCATAAATACATTCAACCGTGGTTCGCGGTCGCGGCGCGGTGCGTATAAATCGAGCGCATAAATTCTGCACGCGACAGGTACATTTTGATATGTCATCAAATCAGAAATATGTGGATCAGCAGGATTAAAAGCCGAAGTTGGTTTAATCGCCCAAACACACACACACACACGACGATCAAAATCACCAAATTACGCACACACGTGCACCCTTCCACCTACCCTCATTCTAAATTCAACATTCAGCATGCGAAAGATTTAGGATGCGAGCTGAAGCGCGCGAGTTTGAATTATAGTAATATAGATTCGCAATTCGATGGGAAATTCAATCTTCAATTATACATCGTGCTCATGCTCACCAGAACGTCGAATGGCATTTCGGCAGTTGATTAATATAATGCTCACTCACCTGAAACAAGAAAAATAAAATCGATTAGTTTGCGCTCTCAATAGGGGAATGAAGCGAGCGAAACCGAGTTTAAATGTTTAATGCTCCGCACGCCGAAAATATAGAGCAAAAGTGTATCGGCGAATGGCAGAATCGGCATCGAACCGGAATGAAAGTGATGCTGGGAATTGGAGAGCGGGAATAAAAATCGAGATTGGAGGCGATCGGGGCACACACAGCGAAAAGAAAAAAAAAACGAAAATCCATATACGACGTGCAAAGAAACGCGGGCGACTGAGGAACAAGCAAGGAATTCGTTTTCAATTACATTTCGTTAAAGCCTACCGCTACCGGATTCATCGTTTAGAAAGCCTCATCGGGTCACACAGCCTCCCGGGCCTAGTACCTAGTACTCTCTACCCCCACCCACCTACATTTCGAATGGTTGGAACGTGAATCGGAGAGTATGTGCGATTTTCTCCAATTCGACGGATCTTTATGTGTCGGTAGTTTCGGTTCAATTTCGTCTCTTCGTCGTTCATCGCTTCCGTCCAATATATGACTTATATCACTTTGGGACGTAAGACAAGCAGCCTAGGACCGGAGGCAACCAAGGAGGGAAAATAAATCGATTGCTTCCACGTGGCGCGCGCGATGCAAGACGCTGGAAATGAAAGTCGTGCGTCCTTTCACAAGGGCATCGTACTCTCCCGAAAAAATTTGGGACATCGTGCGATTGCATTTTCTGATATCTTGTGATGTATTTTGTTCAACTCGGCGCTACAATTCGTCTTCTGCTGTGTGTGGCGCGGAGGAGACAAAAATAGGTACATGTGTTTGTTTATGCTAAAAGTTTCGCGTTTTACGAGGGTTTACGCGCCGCATCCGCATCCTAAGTCTGATGCCTGATGCAAACCGCTTTCCGAGGTGGTTGTGTTTTTCGCGAGCGAGGGGATGGATACGGATGGATATAAATCGCGTGTTTGCGGCCTGAAGGCATTTGTATGCAATTTGTTTCGTGGCTCCTGGCGTGTAAGCCGGATAATTTTTAACGTTCCAGACGCGCCGTGGAAAAAATTGATATATTTATTTATCGGCGCGTATCTATCAGGTCACAGTGGAGTGCAACACAGGCTGATAAAATGACTATTTTCAAGACTGGAACTGATGTTGATGTGTTGGATGTGGTGAAGTTGAAGGAAAAATATATTTCGCCTTAGTTGGAATAATATTGATTCAAGGGATGGATCGAGTGCGGAAAGCTTTTAGCGCGCGGCCCTCAGCCACCCTCAGACGAAAATACATATATTAGCCTCAAGTCCCCGCTAGCGGAATGGAAAGCGTGAAAATGTAGAAACGACGAGAGAGCGAGAGAAATGTGCCACACAGCCTCTGCACAAGGTCCTAGTTAGCTCCATATGCCACTCGTCCCGCACCTTGCGCGCCGCCGGGGCGAGCAACTCCCAGGCCGTTTCCGGGAAGATTCTTCCAAGACGGGGATTGTTATGACGACCCTTGCGCGCGCAAAGCAATGAAACAACATAACTAACTCGGCGCGCTCTCGAGCAATATTTGCTTTCATATCAGCAACTCCGACTCCAATTTCTGATGGAACTCCAAAATTCAACTTCCGGACCAGCTGATGTAGCACTGCCACACAGGAGCAGTAAAATCAAACACTTCAAGGATTCAAGCCATCATCCTTGCAACATGCATCTATTCCACCTGCCCTAAAGGCATAAGGTGTTTACTAAGCTAAGCCAACATTCCCCAATTTTCGAATCTTGAATATATTCTAAATTAGCGCCGCCGACCCAAACGCTATAAATCATTTTCAGTGTAACTAGATTAAAGATTAACTCCGATGATGATGGACACTGATAACTAATAATGAAACGTCGCTCATGAACGGCGATAATGCGCCACGTGGCCGGGAGCGACATAAAGCTGACGGACGTGCACGAGGCACGTGTTTGATGGTTCGAAAAAATAAACTCGACTAGGGGATGTTACAAAAGTATCAAAATCGTCGGCGGTGTGAACCTCATGGGGACTTTTAGGTTCACTTTGAAGCGGGCAGCGCGCAGTCGTCTATAATGCTGAGTCAAGAGTTTTTGGTTTTGATGATCACGAACACGTTGTCAAGCCGAAGCGTGCGAAATACGAAACTTTGCTTCGTGCTGCGCGTCGTTTAATTGCTTAGTTATGATGTATTAGCGCCGACATGCGCTAATTAGCGACGGCTTTATGCCTGGGATTAACAAAGGTAATTAAAGGGCGTGCGAGGCTCCGACTGCCACGAGTCTGCCAAGGGTCAAATTTTAAACACGGTATTTTAAAAGTTGCCTTATGAACAACACGAAAATTGTAAAATTTTAGTTGATTCCTGATCATTTTTTTGATGTCAACGAAATAGTCCTGGAATGGAACACAGGACTCGGGATCTTTCTTCGTCGTCTTGAAGAGCAGCCTGAGGCGTAAGCGGCAGCACGCTCGGTTTATCAAAAGCGCTCGCTTTGATGACGACGCACGCATCCAAGCGTGCGAAAAGATGAAGACGAAACGCCAAAGACGAAAAGACGAAAAAGACGAACGGCCTCCCAACCCTTACCAGGAACTCGCCAAGAAGCAGAAGAAGGTATATCGGAGTTAAGCACGCGGAAGTAACATTCGTATATGTGCGGATCCTCAGACGAAAGATCTTAAGGGGCTTGGTGTGCGTCCATCCATCCGTCTATCCATTCATCGCGACCCAGGGCGGAAAACACCCTTCACGCAGAAAATGCATCCACGAGCGCAAAGGGAGCCGATTATGTGACGCAAATCTAATTCACTTACATGTGCACAACGCGCGAGGTTTTAATTGACGTCTGGAAGCCGAAACCCGGCGACAGCGACAACGACAATTTCGAGATTGGTGGAAATCCTCGAGGTGGCAGGAATCCAGACAGTGCGCCACATGTTGGCGCTATAAATTAACGTCAATATGGGTAATTTCGCGCAGAAATCACCTGTCAATAGTATTACCAGAAGGGGAATTAAATTTGAGCGGCGGAAGGTTGAAATTTCGCAAATTGACATTCGCGAAAGTTGATTGTTGATTTTCATTTGTTTTGCAAGCAAGCGTGAGGAAAATAAACGACGCACGCACACGTCGGACGCGATTAGCTGGAAAATCGTGTGAAATATAATTGGGAACAAAAGGGAAGCAAAAGTTTCTACGACTGCTTAATGCAGGAGGCGGCTGTGACGAGACTGCGTGACGACTTGCATGCGCTACAATTGCAAATGAGCTCAAATTGCCTAGATACGAGATGGTACAGCGGAATACACCAAGTGTTTACATAAATTTCATCAAAATCTTTCACAAAAAGGCAAAAAAAAACTCATAAATTCACTTAATATTTACAAAATAAATAAATATTTTATAAATAAAAAGCCATTTTCTGAGATAATTGAAGATTTTAATCACAAAAAATTAAATTTTTCTTGTTTAATAGTCCGATGTCAATCTTATTGTGACATGCAGTATGTCCGAATGAGACTGGTATGCGCGGCGAATTAGTTAATCAAACAAACGGAAACAACAATAAACAATTTAATTACAAAAGCGCGGCGCGACGCGAGAGCACGACGCGTTGTGTAATCAGGCGTTCGAGCGCCCGCGCCGCCACCGCCGCCGCCGAACGAAGCGAACGAGTGAGTTTCGGATGTTTTCCCGTCATCCGCAGCATCGCGGGAAGCACAAAGAGATCGAAATATGAAACTCTGCGTGACTCAGTTCACGTCCACACATACACACGACATGGTTGACATTCAGCGCGGAAGACAGTAGGCGAATAAAAGACAATAAGCGACAACGAGCGACGACAAAAGACGACAGAAAGTTGACTAAATGAATGAATACAGCTTAGAAAACAACACGCGGAACGAAATTTAGACAATAATCAAAGACGACGATTGTGCTACTATGCTTCATGTTTTGTTTAGGCTAATAGCCGTATTAGCAGCGGAAACAAAGAGAATCAAATGCGCACAGTTGATGTTATTTCTTCTTCAGTCGAGATTATATTTACAAAATTGAAAAAAGAGTCACTTTTTTAGATTTTATATTCCCGCGCTGTTTCTGTGCGGCACACAATCACAAAAAAGAGTAACTGTCCCGGAACGTATGCGGCATACCGAATGGCGTTTTGCGGCGCGCGGGGCTTTTAACAAGCCGCCCCCTTCGGCAAAGCACTGGCAGTCATGTGGGTAGACAGCGCCGGGGTTTTGCTGGAAGAGGTGGGAAAACCCAACCGCAGTTAACTACACACAGTTTTACACTATCTCGGTGAAACAATGTCGGCAAGGTGCAACATTAGCATGGGCAGCACGTACGGCGGCGGCGGAGGTCCGCGGGCTAACGGCGCGTGTAACTTCCCAGTGACGTGGGCCAGGCGGGGTGGAATCAACTAGGACTAGGGGAAGCTCCACATCCATGTCTTGCACATAACTATAGTTTATGTCGATGGGGCAACGGATTTCGAAACCCGGTACAACGAGGGTGGCATCTAATAAAGGTGTGCAGGGTGTGCAGATAAGGGACGCGTTTAAACAATTAGTTACGAATGCAAATTGATGAAAACTTTTAAAATTAACTTTTCCATTGTTATTAAAAACTTGTATCGCGCTATAATTTGCACCGTTTTATTTTTCTGCACTTAGTTCTTCAAAGGATACGAAGAGACGAAGTCTAGGCTCAAACAGCTTTGATTATACTTTATCGACTTTCCTCTCAATACGAGAGGATGCACTGAAAGAGAATGATTATCTTCCGTTGAAGTAGTTTTTTTATGTTTCAAGTAGAAAACAACGAATCTAAATTTAAGAGTAAATAATTTTACCCCGCGGGATGAAGCTACTATTGAAGAGCGTTAGTTAATGAACTCTTAAGTTGGGTTAAATAAATGTGGCAATTAAAAGCAACTCGCAGCCCTGGCACGAGATCTATCTGGCAATATATATTCGCTATCTTTATTGTCGGTCTATGTTATGTGTTTGCGATGGGTTTCAATCCTACAGGATGTTGCAAGTAAACAAAATAAACAAAAAGCTATTTTCTGTAGTGTTTATGAGGTGAAATGTGTAAATTTGCTCCGCCCCTAGTGTTTAACGCGCATGCGCAACTTACTTAACCAATTTAACCTCAATTTCTTTACCAAACTATAGAATTTAGTGCCTTGTAATTACGCTAGAAGTAACTCCTGATTATTTATATGCAGTGTTGGCAAACGCAACAAGATTTGTAGTTGGCGTCGCATCTTATTAGCCGCTCCCGGATATTCCCGAATGTCGTGTCGAGCGTCGAGCTCAATTCGATTGCCTGCGCTCTGGTTGCTTGATGTAGATAACGACAGTGGCGGAATTAAAGGACTAAGTGGCTGTTGTGCTCCACATTGGCGTTGGGAGTCCCACATGTGAACTACACTCGGTTGATAGTTGGCGCGCGGCTAGTGTTGGTCGGTAGGTTGGCAAGTCGCATTAGGCCGACGCCGGCCGAGCTAATGCGATATTCGCCGGCGCGCTCGATAAAAGCCGGGGCCGGTCGAACCAGGCGGGGATCATCCCGCTAATAGGATATAGGATGTCTGCCAACGCCGTGTGACTTACGCCAAACGCTCCCTGGAGACGCTTTCCGATAACGATCATCAATAATACCCTATCATGAGCTGCACAATGCCAGATCACAATGCGCAATATGTTGTCCTCCCGGATGCAGGAACTGAAGGATCAAATGTAATACTATATATTGTTTTATCCAGTCCAGATTAATCCTATGCTATCCATAAAAAATTATTCTGGAATAAGTCAATACCTGCTTCTTGGTTGGCGTCTTTCCTTTGCTTTCCGCAATATGGCGTTTGATTTACGAGTCCGGTAATGTCTGGAAAGGAAGTTATGACGTCTATGTGTTTCGCTCGCGTCTTCCCTCTATTCCCACCCTTAGTCGGCGGCGTTCCCGAAAAGGTTAAAAGCCTTTTGGCCTCATATTCACCATTCTGCTCGGCAACCCAGGCAAAGGTTTCGGGTATTCACTGATGAAGGTGTAATGCTTCGTTTTCAATACCTGGCGAGCCCTTTTACTTTTCCCTCTGTTTCCCGTTAATCATCGCAACTCGAACCTTGCATTATCAGGGCATTGAAAAGGTTAATTAAGTTGATTTCTATTAATTTACGTTCTCGGCGCCCCCGCGCGTTGTCGAACGGTCAGAATTTGTACTTTCCACTTTGTCCCCAAACCCTGGATCCCTTCTCATTTTACCAAACTTGCCAAAATTCTGCATGCAGGCAGGAATTATTTCTGTACTTGGCAGGCGAGCGCCAAGCGCATGGCTTCGTCACTTACACTCGGTTTCTCTGGGCAAAATCCACCCCTGAAAGTGTCGGCAGCGCTGCGAGTGAAAAGGGTAGAGACCTCGTTGCCCATATAGATCGGCATAATGTGATAATAAAATATGCAAACCTGACGCGAAATAATTTATGGCGCGTGGTTTTTTTCGGCGCGTCGGCGCGCTGAGTTTTATTTCCGTGAGCTGGGGAAGCGCAAATCCGTTTTTCAGTGAGAGCGGAGAGGATTCACGAGGTGCTGCTTTACTTTATTGCGGGCTACCCACAAAAAGAACATTTGACCCAATTACCGATACCTATATGGTTATGGTCTGGCGCAGGTCAAAAAGTGGGGAAACATCGTTTTCCAAAATAAAACTGATGATATAAGTTTTACGATCACTCTATCTCTACTCTCCCGGGAATAATAAGATAGGTCATGACGGTAATCCAACCATGACCCGGCTATAAACTTAATAAAAAAAAGCGAGCAGTTGATTTTTATCGAAATAAAAAGTTAATTTTGAATGCACAAAATCTCTATTTATATGCAGATATGCTGCTGGGGTCTTTTACCCCTTGCACCTTCATCCACGTGTGTTGTTTCCGACCGCCCCTGCTCGTTTCTGTTAGTCTGTTGTTCGCGACATCCCCCCAAAATATAAATATCTTCATATGTGAGCACAACACCCCCACGCACGCATTTATCTTCCCGTTTTAAATTGCCCCATAAATATTATTTAATAATGGGCCGACCAAGACCACCACCAATACCGGGCGATCCGAATTCCAGCCGTGGTGACCACAGAAGCAAATAAATACTCAACTTGTTTGGTTTGGATGTCTGGAGTTCAGAAATATATTACAGGAATGACCGGAAACCGGATGGAGTCTAACCCATGTCGGGATAAACTCACTCCAGCCGCACGGGTGACGTACGGTCATTACCAAAAGGAGAGATAAACAAAAATGTGCGAAGGCTTAATGAATTGAAACTTTTGTCATAAAAAATAATAAAAATTTCAGGAGATTATGAAGTTATTTTTATAATCGCCACGTGGACTGACACGTGCCTTATCAGCTCTGACCTGCGGGAGAGGCGGCAGCAGTGGCCGGTTTAGTTCAGCTTTGTGTTATGAAGATAATAAAAACACTCATTGTCCAGCGGAGTGGACCATCATCAGTCAGACCAAGTAGAGTAGAACAAAAAAAAAAGGTACACAAAAAGTGATATAGCAGATAGCCAAATTAC
Organism: Dalotia coriaria; assembly: GCF_025399875.1. Lineage (NCBI taxonomy): Eukaryota > Metazoa > Arthropoda > Insecta > Coleoptera > Staphylinidae > Dalotia > Dalotia coriaria. The sequence continues at coordinate 8,228,573 of NW_027045447.1, read as the reverse complement.
CAAAAGGTCCAAGAACCAAGGTGCACTTTGCTTTTTATTAGCACTTTGCCAGCGGAACGTGCACGCGTGTGCTCATTCCTGTTTTTATTGACGCACAAAGTGAGTCCACTGAGGGTTGTAAAGCGCAGAAGCCGCTTGACTACAGAATTTTCTTTTTTCTAAACAATTAACCATAAAAATTGTAATCAGTTGACAGTTTATGTCTTGCGATGCATCTGTAACAAGTGAAATACCAACGTGGCGATGTAAGTGGAACGCGCAGAGTCATTACGCATCCTTAATAGGGTCTACGCTTTGAATCATCGTTTCATTACAGTAATGAGTTTGGCTCGACGCGCATTCCCGCTTCCTGAGCTTTCGAGCGGCAGCCAAACAACACACGTGCAAACTGCATAGAGTAGATATTGTTATTGCACGTTGTTTACACTCTGATCAAAATTAGAAATTGAGATGAGTGACTTATTAATTCATATTTATGTCTGAGCTTTTGATTTAACGCAATGTTTTGTTGTTGGTACTTTTACTGCGCTGTAAATATCAAGGACGTTGCACGAGTTTCTATTATTATATCATTGTGTATTGCTTGGGAGATAATGAGCGCAATTTGGATTTGCATTTCGCAATTTCTGTTGTTTTCTGTTACGTGCCGTGTTGTTGCGTTGTATTCTTCAGTATGAGAAGTATTGTTGCGGTGAAAATTACATGTATTATAATAATGTGCAAGCGAAGAAACGAGCAATTGCCAAGTCTAGAAACAGGTTTGGAAGACGAGAAAATAATAAAATATCTTCCACGGACTTCAGAATTGCGAATAACGCCTATTACTCATACTCATAACATCACTATAAAGCTGGGAGCTTTTTTAATTTGCGTTTTTTCTTTGTGGCAAAGTTTTGAAATCTAATCTCGTGAATAAAAACGCGTTTTTGTGGAAAAATAAAGCGACGCATTATTTTGGCTCGAAGCGGCCCAACTCAAGCCGAACCGAAATTGTGATAAACTGCCTTCCTCTCGCCGCCACCGCCGACGGCTACCGGCGGGCGGCGTCAGACGTCGCTTCGCGCCCCGCTCGGCTCACACCTCTCCGACAGCCAGCACCCTACGAAAGGTACGATCTTTAGAAAACCGCTTGTGCCGCCCCCACCGCCGCCACCAGCTGTAATTTATGCGCGGCGCAGAATATGAAATTAGAATCCCGAGAATCCAACATTAAACATCCAAGAGTTTAGAGTTGTGCTCGGAAAATATTTCAAAAAATACAACAGAAATTTGTAGAATATCTTGATAACCCCCATCCGAAAAAAAGAGAAAATAGAACTTGAGGTAGAATTTTTTTTAGAAGATTGCTTGTCCCACGTCTGGTTTGCTTGATGTCAGTGGCAAGAACCGTCGAAAAAACGCCGAGTCATCGTCGCAAATATAAAACGTCTCTTTAAAGTCGGCTCCTGACAGCCGACTCGTCAAGCTTTCGCTTGTTTCGCGTACGCAAAAAATTACTAGGGCACAAAACCCGAGCGCAATATAAAGATATCTATCATTTAATTACATTTTGTCCGCTTTTTCGGACGATGGCGTGGTTTTTTTTGCCGTCGCAAGGTGTCGCCGCGTCTGGCAAAGCATGGAAATGTGTAAAGTCACTCACCGTTATGAACCAGAAGGGTGGAATCGCGTGCTAGGGCCAGCTCCGAGTCAGTGAGCGTGGCGTCCGAGGCGTTCTCGGACGAGGGGGTGTCGCTGAGTCCGGCGGGTTGCTGGTACAGCGGGTGCTGGTAGGTATGCGACGACGCGTACCGTCGCGGCGACTCTTCACCCTCCGAGCCGCTAACACTGTACGCGGGATACAACCGCCCCTTCCCTGTAACAACACAAACACGCAAAAAACATTAAACATTTATCCGTGCCTCAATTCCGGTAAATACGGCCAAATCCAAAGAGGAGGGAATTCAATTCAAATTCAGGCCTCGTTGAAATAAAAAAAATCGCGTGGCTCAAAAACAGAAAATCCTAATTAATTACGGATTTAATTTAAATTCATCGGACGCACTGCAAATGCAAACGCTGCAGAAAGTAGGGAGCGCAAAGCAAAGCAAAAAATAGCACAGAAAAAATAAAAGCAGGACTGAGAAACTGAGCAACTGAAAGGAAGGAAACTTTAAATTGCATATATTGTAAGTGCATAATGAAAAGCGTCGACTTGATGGAGAGTTTTACCTGAAATCTGCGTCGGAGGGAACCGAAGAAAAAAACACATCCAATTTATTTTTACAAATCAGAATCCCCCAGCCTGCCGTAACTAAGTTTGTAAACAAGTTACACGCGAATGCAATATAAGAGCAGAAGAACGAAAAGAACAACAAGAAAACTAAAGGCGGACTTTTTTTTAGCGATGATGACAAAAATGATATTAATTTTTATTAATGATGGAGGATGATAAGAGTGGTAGAAAAGTGGTAATGCGCAGTGGAGTGTTTTTGGGAAGTGGGTGGTGTGGAGGGGTTGAGAGGGTGTTTCAAGGTGGAAAAGTGGCGAGAAAGTTTTCTTCCCGACCGCATGTCAGTTATTAAAAGCTATAAATCCGTTAAGACGTCGAGTAATAGTCGAGGCAATAAATCTATTTCCGGACGCATCACCGCAAAACCGACGAGGGCGAGAAATAAAGAAATCATGAAAATCCAGCCCGAAACGTTAAACTAAGTGAAAACTAGAAAATTACCAATTTCGTAGAAAACAATAGTTATTATGATTAAAGATTTGCAGCACGTTTTAACACCTTATTTTCAACTTGTTCAATTGTGGATTTTTCGGTTTGGATTTTTTCTCGAGAAATGGTTAGTTGTATTCATACAGCATCGCGCTGGCAATCATGTGGGCACCCTGGGGAGCTCCGGCGAATTACGTCAGCGCGCGGATGATGGTGGCAGCGCGGCAGCGGAGGCGGCAATGCTCGCGGGGATGTGACAGCGCCGCGCGTGCCATAAGGCAATCGCGCGCGCCGTCGCCGCCACTCACAAACGCTTCTTTCGCACTTACGCCGCCTTGTCCCCGGGCCTCCAGAGAGTCCCGATGAGCGATGACGAGGTGCGCGGCATAATGCCCCGCGTGGGAATTCAAAATTCAACATTGCCTGATTGCCACCACAGTCGACAACGACGAATCAGAATCAGGATCCACTCAAAAATAGACTACACTTTCACCCTCCTAGATTCCACCACACCACACATGATGATGATGATGATAACAGAGTTGATATTTTTATGGCCCTGTAGACAATATAGACTAGTTCCCTAGTTCTGTGAGGGTTCTGACTTGAGTTGACTTGACTTGGTAAGTCGATACATGCCCCGGTTGCTCGCGGAGTGAAATATGTCTCCGGTGACCAAAACTGATGTCTGTTATAAGTGAACGATGGCGTCGCGAGTCGAAGGCGGCAGTGAAGGCGGCGGCACGTACACGATATGATCCTCTGGCGAGGAGCGCAGTTGCGCGCGAATGTAGGTCACTACGTAAAAATGCTCGAATCTGATAAGCGCAGCTGCTCGACCGCTAAATTATTCACCGGCGACGGCGGAAGTACCACCGAATGCTAGAGCAATACAGAATCGAGCACCACCAGCAACCCACTGGTGATGGTGAGCGATGACGGGAATAATGTTAATGCCTATTTCGTGGTTGCGTACCAGAAACCCAAAACCATCTTCCAGAAATATCAAAAAGGAAAAAATCTTTTCCAGAAACAAATAATTTATTCATTCTCTAGTCTAAAGTTGTTGGGCCTATGTAATCACTAGGATATTCTATGAATGAAAGACAATACAGACATTGGGGGCATGTTTCGGTTTGCAGGGCAAAAAGGGGTTTGATAATTAATTTGATCTCATTGTTGTTGCACTTAGTACCCCAACGCCCAACGACGATATCGAAGTGAAATCACCACTTTGCCCGGCACGTGCCCTGGTCCATCACGACTTGAACTAGTACAACTAGACGAGATCCTACAAGGAATGAATATTGAATCTGTCCCGCACTAAGCTCGATTCAATCCTGATCAACTGGATAAATTCGAGTGAATTATTTATACTGGGAGATGTTTGAAGTGTTTGAATGCCTGAATTGACTCTATTTGAGTTGCAGCGGAAAAAGTTTGCGTCTGGCGATGGGAGGATCCTGTGTATGAGTGCAATGGCTGCGGCAGGAAGTATGAATGTGACGGCTTTAAGTAGAGATTACTTTCGACGACATGCGATTAGATCTTATCGCAGTCACGAGTATGGTCGCCCACTCACCAAAGGCTGCGCGCCGCACGAGTTGGGGTTACAATTGAATTGGAATTGAAATGCGGTATTGCTCATACTGAAAGGGGTAAGGGTAAATGTGCAATTGACATATTGATATGCGCGCATATATCGGTATCAATCTCATCTCAAAAAGAGAAAAATAACAATAATCGATTGTGTGTTGTATTATACCAGTTAAATTCGTTTTTACTGAAAATTTAGCTTGAATTTTTGTCACAAAGCGATGAAAATTGTTGTTATTTATTTGGTGAGCTGTGAGCGATGCGAGGCGTTTGCGTAGGTGACACCGATGGTGATAAATTGCCGTCGGGAGACACGCGCATCATGCCTTCATCAGTGTTTGGCCAAACAGCCGTAATGTCCCTTCGGTCCCCAACATCCAACCTCCAATACACACACACATACCCACAACACTCCGAAACGCTCGGAGGCATCGCGTTCATCAGCTTATTTACATCGAATTAACGCCACGCGTCCGAGCGTAATTTCTTTTCGGCATCGCCGCCGCACGAAAAAAGCACCGCGCATTAAATTAACTGGTTAATGCGTCGATGTGGGGCGAAGTGCAAATGCAGCGCGCCATCGAAGGGATACAAAGCGATGGCATGCTGGCTGGTGCGCTCGTCAAGTGTAAATTATTCATGGACGTGCATAACTAACGGCGTTAATGCGTTCAACAGATAGGACAAGTGTTGCCGACGGACGGACGCAGCCATGACGACCGCAGCAGCGGCGGCGGCGAGAGCGCAGAGATGAAGACAAAACGCGGCTGAAGCTGCAACCATGCGGATGAGAACGACGAGGCCGCGCATGTGACGGAATCTCATATGAGGGGGGCTCGATCATTTAAATGGCTTCAAACACAGACTGGATTTATCAATTTTCAACCAAAACTGTCAGAGTTACAGGAGTTACAGTCGCAAATTTATCAAAAAATGATTTTCCTAAACATAATATCATGATTTATACAATAAATTAACTTTAATAGTAAATATTTTCATGATATTTTAGGAAAATCATGCGAATTTTGTACAGTTTCATGTGAAAATGCCAAAAAAAAAACACAAAAAATTTTGTTTGGCCTATTTTGCAATTTGGAAAACGAGTGTAAACGTTTTGGAGGCACTATGCACGTCGTCGGCTGGCGTGAGCGCGCCGTCCTTGTATTGATCCTGCAGACCGCACGCCTCGCCCGCCGCCGCCCCCGGCCCGAAAGCTCTCGCTCTTCCGCATGAGCTTTGCCACCCCCGGCGTGTCGGCGGCGGTTCGCGAACGATCCGGCGCGACTCGCCAACTCGGAAATCTTCGCGCGCGGCGACGAGTCGATTTTCAACCGGCCCAACTCCCAACCGCCCCCGATAAAATGCCAAAAATCTAACCATAAACTCAAAAAAATCATATTTACATAAATTACTCAATTTACTGTTGATAGTTGCCATTGAAATAGGTCTGGCTGTTGATGTATGTATCATACGTCAATTAGCGGTCATTCGATAGAACCACAATGTCTGACTGCGTACGCTGAAAGGAGCTTTAGTGTCGTCTAATTGCATTCGGTCGTCGAGACATTTAATCAGGTCTAATTTGATATTGAGTTGAACTATTTGGAACACACATAAGTATATCATTGTAGTTTATAATGAAGCACATTAATATAATAAGCTTGTTTTGTATACAAGGTGTTCCACGAAGTGCTTCATGAAAGTTGTGGGGTTTATTTTTGTGGTTTTGTTGTAATTTGTAGTTCAAAGTCGCATTAAGCATGCGTTTGCTCCAGTTTCGCGGCAGTTTGCAGGAAAGTTTAATTTAATCCCCGCCAATCCGGCCAACCTCCGACTGACACACTCGCGCGCACGTGTGATTAATCCCCAGCTTTCCGAATACGGGCGCCGCCTCGCGCACTATTTCGCATTATAATGATATACTTTGCCGACTCCTGCCGCACGAGCGCAACTATTCCGCCGGCGGGAATATAGAAACGAAATCCTCGGCGGGCTTACGCCAACGCCGCGGAATTTAAAGTATCCGAGCGCGCAGCGCGCTGCCACCAACGTCGGGCGAAATATAATTTACACATTTATTTCGCGACGAGACGCCACGGCCGAGACGGGAAAATTGATAGTTGCGCCCGGCGCGCGTTTTCGATTCTATACATCATGTTTTTATCGGCGCCGTCCCACACACACACCTAGATAAACGAGCCTGTTAGAATGGACGAGTACGTTTTGACAGCGCCCGTCACGAATGCACACGCTGTTTATCATGTCGGATGCACCTTTTGCAGCGAGGATAGGCTTTGCCGTAAACAAGAAAATAGCTGCGAGTCGCAATCTGTCTATGATATACATAAATCATGGCGGCCCACAGAAAAAAAAACTTGCAACTTTGGCGTTGGTTTATGCAGTTGCTACAAGACGTGGGTGCATAGACAATGCATCAAGTGATGGAGAATTTATCTGGCTTCACATGCAGACACAGTATGTATATTTATTTTAAATAGTGTATAAAATATCAAAGAATTACTGTGTCACTGCAATGCAAAATAAAAAATATTGGGTAATAAAGTTTCTGGACATATTGTGTATTTACTATTAATTAAAATGTAATTATAATTTCACTGTCGTATTAAAAATTTAATCTAGTTTTATTTAATGTATAAATATATGTTTAATTTAACACACTGAAAGTAATTACTTGTTTCCTAAAATAATTTTTGTATAAATTTTTTAAAAGTGAAATTTGGCGGCTTAATAACTCAAAAATTTAAACAAATAATTTTTGAAATATTGATAATTTGATGTAAAATTTATTTCTCTTTGATAAAATGTTTTATTTATAATTTTACTGTGAAAATTACGCAAACTATCGCAAATTTTCCACGGCGAGTGCAATTGATCGCGATTAATTTCGCCGTTCGACTGTAAATATGTGACGATTAAATAAATGAAAAAATGTTTCATTGGTAATGCTCGTTAATTACGTGTCGACGTGCACGATGCGGTGTCATGTTATCCGTCCTCAAAAAAGGAAAACGTCCGAAAGGCATGGCAAAAACGAGAAAAAAATAAGCGTAAAAAACGAAAACGTTTTCGTCCGTGACGGAGAGTGAGGATAACGAGCATGCGATGTGTGCGCTCGATATCGAAATGGAAGCATCGGAGGCGGCAACATTGACGGCGGCGGCGTTCGTTAGCGTTTGGACGATCGTCGCCGGCGGCGATGAGGAAAAAAATCCCCCTCTAATAGTCGCATAAACAACATCAAATTCGCACATTCTAATAGCATAGTTTTACAAATTCTACAGAGTGTTAAAAATTAATCCCACGTCTTAATTATTCAATAAATTTAAAATTTAAGTGTGTAGATGTTTTTCTTCCAAGGGGATAAATCTGATAACTCCGTTTGTTTTTCAGTTTTTACGCTCCAGTTTCTTTTATTTGCGCGTTTCCGTTTATGGCCGCGCGGGCGGACTAGTTTTTCCGGCTATTACTGTTTTCGTTCCGGCTGCACCCTTTGGGTTTTATCGCGTGCGCATTGTGGATGTGCGGCGGGCCCTCCAGAAAGCGGAATTTATCCGTCGGCCGTAAACACACAAGTATACAACAAACAAATCCATTATGGCACTTAAAATGCAAATCTTGGACCGGTTTCGAACGGCGACACCACCAACCTCATCCCCCAAACCATACACATTCAACCCTGCATTGGCAAGGGTAGGCCAACAACCCTACATTCACATATTCACATACAACTATAAAATACAGAGTACACATTTTGCAAATCTCAAAAAATCAAAACAACGCAACAAAACCTTCAAAATTTTAAAATATTTTATTTCAAGTCTTGATAAAAACTCAAAATTTATTATTTTTAAATTTAAATTTCTATAAAATTGATGTTTATATTGATGTTATTGAACACTTTGTATGTTTAGTCATGGGGCGGTCTAGGGGCTTTATTATAAATGTGTAGATTTGGCCGACATTTCCACAATTTCCTCACACAGTTAAATTTTCCTATATGTGATTAAGTCGCTTGCCAAATGGCCTCAGATAAGAGGCACGAGATATTACAATTGTACACATTTGCCGGCGCGTTCCGTTCCAGAAGGCCCGGAAACGTCGCAACTATTTTTACTCGCACCCCATTTCGCAACAGTTCGAAATTCCCCGACGCCGGGGCACCCTTTCAAACTATACACTCTTTAGGGAACGCTTTATCAGCGCTACAAAACGGCACAATGTGGCTGAAACTTTAGATTCTGATTCCGTGATATTTTGACGTGCGGCGGAAAATGCTTCGTAATTTCTACAATTTTTAATGGAATTTTATCATTTCTACAGGTTATTAAAGCTTTTTATTGAGGCATATTATTTGCATGTGAAAAGAAGTAGGTTAAAAGGTATAAATTGTATTTTTTGCCAAAGTATTATAATTTTTTAGGTAATTTTTGTGCCAAATTTCATATCAGATCTGGAGCCAATGAAATAATTTGGTTTTTCTACTGTTACTTTTTTGACATAAAAAATTTACACACATACGGCCAAGTCCGTGACTAAAGTACTTTAGTCACAAGTTTTAGTCACGGGGTGGAGCTTGCGCACTTGATACTTAATATACTATTTGCCTAAATTAAAATCAGTATAAAAATTAAAATTTTGTAAACTATCAAAATTAAATTTTGGCCCTTTTGGGCAAAGTGCCGAAAATCCATGTCGTTTGTGTTCAGGCCCAAAAACGAGCATTTCGCGTTCCATTGGCATTCGCAGTTCACTATAGTGTTAATTTCCTTAATTTCCTGTGCCAAGAGTTGGAGCAACTCGCGCCGAAACTCCGAAATTGAATACAATAAGTGAGTGGGCACATGGAGCGTGTAGTTTTCCCGGGTACTTTATAGTCCCGACACCTCCTGTTCCCAGTTCGCAATTCCAACTCCTAACATGCGAGTTAGTTTCGGGATAATAAATAAATTCAAAATTCGCTGTTTTCAAGGGGGTGGCAATTTCCCGAGCTAAATCATTTTCGCATTCGGTGCGATACAATGCCAAAACCTCGATCCACCACCAGCACCACCCACATATGGTGGTAGTTCATGATTGAGCTTATGTGCGCGAATATCGCGATCGGCGATATTAAATTTGCGTCATTAAGCACGCGGATTGAGCGCGCATTGTGCTAGCCGCGACTATCCTCTCGCACAGCAAGCAATAGGTGAACAAGGACAAACACACACCCACCGAACGCAAACACTGCTGAATTCAGCTATCCGGCTATCTTGTTTATCCCGAACGAATTTCCTTCCTCGCTCGGTGTGCGTGCAGTTAATGTGGATTTGTGCGAGGACTATCTGAAATTGCGATCTGTTAAAATTGCCCGCTGCTCAACTAACAGTGAGCCGGGATTTTTCCACCCTTGCAACCGCCACCCGGTTGAAGGGGTTTATGGCGGATGAGAAAATGACGAAAAAGCGAGAGTTTTTAGCCATAAATTTTGATTTGATCGATTTCACCTTTCAAAAAAAATTCAAACTCAATCAGACCACCAGAACCACTATATACAGGGTGTTACAAAATGTCTTACTCTAAAAATGAAAAAAAAAATTAACTTGTTTAATTCCCTAGTGTATTAATAACAATGAATGAGGTGATTTCTACAACCCTCTTGCTAAGGGTGGAAAATACTTTATCTGTGCCGAGTAAAAAAAAATGAAATTACTGAAATACTTCGTCGCGCAGTTTCGTTTCGTATTTATACAGCTCCCGCGGGAGCGCCTAATCAGCAATTCAATCTAGGACTCGGGGGGTGGACGGGACGAAGACGAAAGCGCATCAACAAAGTTTCATTCTCATTTTTGCATTTTTGCATTTTTATCCACGGACACACCTAGAGCTCCCCAACGCGCGCATTTCGCAAAAACGAGTTTCCACCCTTCAGGATTGTCGCCGACGTGAAGTAATGCAATTTCAAGCCAATTTAAAGACGCGCAAGGATCTTTTAATCAGCAGCAGTGACATAATAGTAGCCAATAATACCGAAATAAATTGCGCGCACACACACGCATACAATGCAAATTTGTTTTTGTGTTTATTTTTTTCGTTCGTCCTTGGAAAATAAAAATAAACAGGTTTTCTTGTTTAAGATGTTATCCTTTAACACTATATTCAGGACTAGAGTGTAAATACGGTTTACCCTTGAGTGTATTACGTATTTTGTGTGCATGGTAACGCTATAGCTTTCCGTTTTCTTCGGTTTTGCTTTTTTCGATTGGTGCTTTTAAGGATTCCATTATGGCGGCGCAAAAAAGGACCTCGCAAACCGTACGTAATCCTGTTATGAGAATGTAAGAAAAACATTGTTATAGATCGGTTCGGCGTGGGTTTAAAAATATTCCGAAAATGTTAAGAACGTATAAAACAAAGAAAATGCATTTTAGGGGTGTGTTACGTTATCCTTGAAGTTTGTATTGAATACACTCAACCTGGTGCATCATCGATTTACGCAAAATTCAATTATTTCCCCGCTCTAATCGAATTTGTTTTGCCTGTTTCTGAATTTGAAATATTTGTTTCCTTAATTTGATCAGAACCACCCTTATTTTAAGCGCGGATGCTAAGAAAAAATGTTTACGTTCAAGACAAAATTCTATGCGCTGTGTTTTCCTACAGGGTTTTTGTGTGTTTTGAATTTAAAGTAAGGAGGGTGGAAATTTCAGGGTGGTAAAGATCATTTGTTACATCTTTGCACGCCGGCGAAAAACATAAAATTCACTTAAAGCCGTGGCGGGTCGAGCGGGCCAGATGTTTTCGTCCTGGCGATGTTTTTCGCGCTTTTCCGCGCTTTTCACGCGCATTGTGATGGCGTAATAGATTATCGGAAAGCATTTTCCATTCTTGTATTTTTCAGCTTCACAATGAAAAAAGTAAACCGCCTAAAAATAGTTTCAAACCAAAAATTCAACCAAAAATATTTGCAGTGTATACAGTTAAATCTTTTTTACACTAGTATCAAAAAGTATAATTTTACCATTATTTCCTAAAATAGTTTTATAAAAAAAGTTATTTTCCGTAATATTTTTTTGTTGAATCAATGGTGAGTGGCAAACGAAGACAAATTATCCAATTTGTTTTCCTGGAATTTCCCCAACATGCGAGGATTTCTTCCGTTTCGAACACTTAATAAACGCGCCCGTGGGGGGCGCCTGCCGCCACCGCCGCCGTCCAAATCGCACGTCATAAAGATAATGCGTTCGGAAAGAATTTCAATTTCGGGCGCGCCGCAGGTTTCACGCGACTCTACTTATACGCCATCATCATCACCACAAATGTGCGCGAATAGAAATGTACCTATCAAAAATATGAGCATTTTTCGCAGGACAATGAAAGTATTCTTAATTTAAACCGCAAAAAAAGATTTTCTCCCAAATTTACCAAAAAACTCCACAAGATGTAAAGATACCATCGAGGGAGACCCACATCAAACCCATGACAACCACAGGACTGCCTTTTCACCCCTCTCACCCTGTCACTCCCAAAGGTCATCCTTAAACAAGCACAAATTCGAAAATAAACTTTATAAATTCTTTCCTAACCTAACCTAACTTGTTTCTCCTTCAAAACTTGATTGCAGCTTGATTCGTAAAGCAAATTCACCAAATCAAAGCAATGTGCCTTGATGAACCTTCCGGTTAGCAGCTCTTTGGAGCCCTGTGTAATCGTATGCGCAAACACGCAGTGTTGGTTGCATAACCAGCCGCCTGAATCCACTATAACTAACTACACGTTGTGCGTTGTAGTTCAACCAGCGGCTTCTTGATCATGACGTCCCGCCACGTTTGCGTTGCTACTTAGCGACTTCGTGGGCGAGTTCAGAGGCGCTCCTTGTGAGGTGTGCAGTGCGCTGGCAGGACCTCCTCGTTAACCGCCCGACATGTTGCCTAGTTAGCTGCGAGTTGCAAGCCACGACCACAGCGCAACACACCCAATGTATAAACATCCGCAAGTGACTCGGAATCTTAGATCTCGCACACCACCGCCGACCCAGCCCCTTCAAGGAACACAAGGAGTTCTTGCGTGAAATTTAACTAATGAACTAGTCGTGTCAAGATTTGATTAATCAACGCTAAACTTTATCAAATGCTTACAAAAATAAATATATTTTTCAATATGAATAGAAATTCATATCTTGATGTAATTTATTGTTGCTATTGACATATCGAAAAAAGTAATTAATATTTTTTCCGAGTTTACTTTTACGTTGGCCGTTATATTTATTTTTTCGGCCTTTGAGTCATTCGGTATTATTAATGCCTGCGTCGTTTAGTCACACACATGAAAAAAAGTTTTCTTTCGGACAAAAAAAAGCTGCGATGGCATTTCCTCTCCAGTGTGAATGTGAATGCGGGTAAATACAAATCGTATGTATGTGGTGTGTATTCGTGGCCGGGCTAAATGAATTGGCCGTTAATTATAAAAATGCCGTAATCAATCTTGACGCTCCGGACGCCCGACCCGTCCCGAAAACCGCCCCGGCTTCCAATCCAATCGGTCTCGGTCCTTTTTGTATCGCTTTTTTAATTAGAATTAAAGAAACGCGCCCAGTTACCGACACGTCAATGTGTTTACTCTTGCGTTGCCAGAAAACCAATGAAAGGAATTGCAAAAAATCTCGTTTTTGCTTATTTTCACAAATGTAATGAATTGATACAAAAATATATATAAAAATATATTTCTAGTTTCTTTAGATATGTCTAAAGCTCTAACCCTAACCCTCTTTGTTTTAAAATCAGTTTTTTTGCCTTTTTTTAAGGGTTGAAATGTGAATATGGAAACAATTTGCCATTCATCATCATTAATGGTCACGGGCTGTCGGTGGCACCGCACGAATCGGACACTGCCCTCCCCGAAACACATCCCTTAAAGGATATCATCCCCCTAAAATATGACGGACTGAAGGAGCATTTCATCATTGTGTCATTGACAAAACGAGCCGAAAAAAGTTTTTATTCATATTGAGGGTTCGAGAACGCATAATCAATCCATTAACAACCACCGCAACCCCTAAAAACATCTTTTAAACGGATTTAAGGGCTTTGCACATGAAATTTCCATCTTTAACAAAACAACCCTTATACAAAGTATTAAAACGCTCAAAAATTCCAAAGTTTTTGTCTTGTTACGCAAGTTTCTTGCTTTGGTCCGTGTTTTATATCAGTTTTATTGTTATAATCCATGTCTCATGTTGTTGTTATCATCGTGCGTGTGTGAAGTAGACAATCGTCTTGCAAGCGCCTAGTTTTACGAGCGCGCACATAAATTAATGACGTCTCAACATTGTCGCACGCACCACTCTCGTGGAGCACGCTCATAAATAATGCGCGCGTTTAAGGACGACGCGAGTCCTGGCGCATTCCTTGCTCCTTGGCGTAGTGATAACAATCGCGACATGCATAGTAATGACTTGAATTTCAGCAAAAACAACTTTTTCGAGCATTTAAACCTAAGCGGACTGCTTTAGGGATAATAACAGCACAATTTTAAAATCTTAAAAGGATAACAAAGTTTTGAAATAAACAACAGCGCGAGATTTATATAATTTAGGAATTTGTGGGTTGTCGATAAGTTTTAAAATTAGATTTGCATTTGTCAAGGACATTGTTTGCGTCCAACGCGGAGCGAAGATGCCCCGAAGACGTCGAGGACGTACGCAAACACGCGCCCGGCGCATTATTCGGGATAAAATAATTAATTCCAAGATAAGATAAATTAATTACATTAGGCTTCGGCGGCCCTACCTCCTCGAGGGATAGTGCGCGCTGCTTGTCTATGCGAGCTGATGAGGGGGTTGTGATGGGGAAGTGGAAAGAACATTTGCGTAGGCTATAAACGGCAATGTTACGACGCTCCAAGGAGGCACCGTGGTACACAGACAGGAAAAGTAAGACCAGAGTGCGCCCCTCGTCCTCCTTCAACCCTCCCTTAAGAAAAGGGGTTGTTTACCCTCCTTTGAATTATAGTAAGAAATCTAAAGTCAAAAATATTATTAACTCACTAAAAATTAAAAATATTCATAGTTGATCATTTAAAAGTAATTTTTAAAAACTACCCTTAAAATGCAAAAGAATGTTTTTTTTGTGAATTCAACTCAAGTCGAGTATCAAACTCTAGAGTATCAAACTTGAGGGTAGTTGATGCAGACGATGGCTGGTTGTTTGCCGATTTTGGTTTATTTAACACGAGGGTAGTTTCGCTCGGGGCGCTCGTGGTGCGCGCGCGCGCGCTCGATTTTAAAGCCAGAGTAATTAATCAAACATTAATCACGTGAAATGAGCTCGCACGCTCGACTGGCGACGACTACGACGACACGACCGGAGCGATCGAGCGCCCCAACAACGAGGGGGTGGCGTAGAGGTGGGTATTGCGCACACACGGCCTTCCGACACACAACCCCCGTATCGTTACACAACGCGCGCCGCCGTCGTTTAATTTACTGGCCGATTTAAAGCGTGACTGCGCGTTCCAGGGTGTAAGGAGTGCAGTTTTTTCTTTTTCAAGGTTGAAATAATGGTGGTCGGTACCACCCCAAGAGAAAATACAAAGTATATAAAATAACCTGTCTATAAAACTTGTTAATTTATTTTTTGGATTTTTTTACCCCCTGTATATGGAATTAATGTGACAGCTGTTAATCTAGTTCAGTTTACAATTTCGTCTAGTTAAAACAATCTGGAAGCAGCCGAAATGGAAACGAAACGACTGCAACGCGTAGAACTCCCCGGGCCTCATCGAGGGGGTTGGCTAGGTACGCAAGATTCATTAAGGCCGACTAATATATCATCCCTCAAGCGCGCGCCACCCGTGCACCTTTCGTGAACGACCCACACACCCCTCAATAACAACTCCCCGCCCATGTTGGACTATTTATAATTCTCAGTTTATGTTAAAAATGATTTTTTTTTTCAAATTAATTTACCGAAAGGAGAGAAAAAAACACTCAAAATGCTTTCCGCACGAATCGCCCAAAAATATTACGTTAATTAAAAGCGAAGAGGATCATCGACCACCGACCCGGACACAAATACAAATGAAAAGCGTGAAAAACGAGAAAAATGTTTCGGAAAAAAAGCCACACACAACTGGAGATTACGAATGTGTTTGTGGTGAATGAATAAAAAGCGAGAATAACGCTGGCGAGCGTTCGAGAAACGTACAAAAACGCGATTTGTCTAAATCTGACAGCTTAAAAGCATCATCCCGCGGGAGGCGACGCATAAAATATAACGAGCTGCCTAACCGCACCGCCGCGGGGTGAAAAAATCAATGGGAAGGTAGACAAAGTATGAAGAATTGAGTCAAATTCTTACATAAATTTTTTTAATCTTAGGATAGGTCAAGTTTTGCCCAAAATTTAAATTTTTACTCACCAATTCTTAGATTTTTACACCAAAAATATAGTTGATTAATTTCATCATGACTCACCTGTAACAAAGAAAAAATAAATAAATGAACATTACTTTATCTAATATTTATTATTTCATCCTTCAATAATCATTTTTCATTCGTGATGTTGTTGATAGTGATGAAATTCTGCCTCTGCAAAAGATTTTTTCCATCAGTTTTGTTTCTTTCTTCCAGACGCAGAAAATCAAGCAAAACTCATGAAAAATCACATCGCCGCTTCAATAGTAATGATGCGAGATCGGGACAACAATAAAACTAAATCTTGAATCTTGTGAAAAATAAGCGAGAATAAACACACACCGGAATGCGCGGAGAACACGACGTGCAGACAACAAAAACTTTTCTTTTTCGACTTTTTTCGATTCATTCACGTTTTTGCTTCTTTCTTTACTCTTGTCGTACGGGTTTATCTATAAATAATGAATGAATGAACAACAAGCGCTTGAAAAAGAAGCAATGATACAAAAATCAACACAGCAAAATGTTTGCCCGTAAAAGATTGATCAAATTAAGTGTTTACTATATTTATGTGTTGGATAACTCCACTGGAATCAAAAATAAAGCAGAAAAAATTCTTGTGTCTATGACTGCATTCGATGTCACTGCCAGCAACCCACTGTCCTTTGTAATCTCCCCTTGCCCCGTCACCCTGTTTGGTTTTCTCTAAGCTCGCAAAGCTCGAAAGCGCAGGACAACACAAAACGAGGAAAAGTTCATGGACCATTGTGCATCGGTCCAATTATAACCGGAACTAAAGCCCGGCGAGCGTCGGCATCGAAAAAAATTCATTCTCGAATCCTCTGAATATCCGCGCGCGCGCATCCTCAAGAAAAGAATGGGCATTTGAATTTGTAACATTAACCTTCCTAATGGAGAAGAAACTGCTGAAGAGTTTAAAAATCGAGAGGGCCCCGAGTCAAAAGCCTGAACAAAGGACTTTGTCCGTGGTCCTTTTTCGTCCTCTGCTTCGCCCTTGGAACAAAGGACGTTTAATTCAAATAATGCGTTTCCAGAGTTTTTCTTAGGGTAATGAAAATTCAATGAGATATCTACTCAAGCGTAACAAACAGAGCAGAAAAAAAAGTTTCAAAGTTCAATTGATTTTTCTTCATTATTGGAATTTTTCGATTTTTATTTAAATTTCTCAAATATAAATTTGTATATTTTAAAGCGGCGATGGCAGGGCGAGGGTTGCTTAATGCAAATGTCGAAGATGAAGAGTCGAAAACGCAAGGACGAACGCAATCACCGTAAAACAAATTGAATCCTCGAATAGGTGCGCCAGGAGCGCTCGCGATTTGCATATTAATTAATTTAAAGTGACGAATTTTCATATGCATACAAATAAGTAATTTATGCGGGAGGACTTGCAGCGAGCGAAGCGGAACTAACGCGCGAGTTAAACGTCAAGAAAACCCTCGAGGAAGAATATTACTATCTTTCGCACACCCCAACAAACACAACGTCAACACTTTGGATTTATTCATATCCATTGAAAATTATTTTCAAATTACGTTTATCAACAATTTCGAAATATGTGTATTGTTCTAGCAGGCAAGCAGCGATTGTTACAGGATAATAATGGAGAGGACAAAACAATAGTCATGAGGAAATTTTGCGTCGGAAAGGTAAATAAGGTAATAATGTGACGTTGAACCCGGGAGGAGGAAGTCCGGAAACGTAAAAGCGTCGTAAAAATAGAAAATAATACGCGCGCAGAACTGGGCGAGTGGAAAACGAGAAAATTGAAAGGACGACACGACGCACAACTCGGCAAGCGCAAAACGGAAACGAGCGTCGATTAGTTTTTACGATCATTACTACGCTTAGCGCATTATCTGCTGTATTATTTGATTATTAAATTAAACTAATGCACAAGTCATCAGGTTTTTTAGCAATTAAACAAAAATCAATTAAAAAAAGCAAAATTTTGCAAAAAAAAAAAATTTAAAACAATAAAAAAACATAATATGTATAATTGGTTGCATACTTAACTAATCCTACATTTTGTTCAGTAATTGTACCGCAACTCAAAAAATGTTCCAACTTTATGCCCTGGTTTTTTTCAATTGACCTTATTGTTGACCCGAGCGTTATAGTAAGTAAACAAGATAAAAATGACTTTATTGCAACGTTGTCTAAAATATTATCCTAGCGAATTCCTAGACTAGAGTCCTCCCGAACGAAAATTGAACTTTTCCCAAGGCGCTCGTAAAAGCGATCCTCATTTCGCCCGGCGCCGTGTGCGTCGACGATCTGATTCGATGGCTGCACAAGGGCTGTAATGTTTATATGACGCATAGGACCAGCGCGCAGGACGCAATATGGCAGGCGCGATAGGCAAGGCGCGAAATTAAGGCCTCAATAAATGCAAGATAAACGGGGAGCAAGGGATGTTTCCAAGCCGTCCCCGGACAAAATACGCACTACTGCCACAAACCACCCCCGGAGAAACATGAGCGCGCAGTATGCAGTTTTTAATCAGCGTTTGTATTAATTTCGCGTCGTTGACTTGCTACTTCCGAGTGGTAAGCATATGCAAAGGGGTGGGTAAACACGGGGTGTGCCGCGGCTTAATGCGCAACACTTGTGATTATTTCTTTGCGAAGGGTGCCATCAAGAGTGTGTACATCTTGGATTTGTACAAGTCACGATAGAAATTAGTTTTAATCATCTCTCATGCAAAAAAATTAACCCCTCAAGAAAATACCGAAAAATAGTACATTAAGTATAAAGTACGCTAAACAGTACTTTAACAACGTATAGCTTACGCTATTTTTTCTATTTCCACTTTATTTACACATTGAGATTTGTGTTCTTATACTTTTATATTGTGAAACTTCAAACTAAAACTCTCAAAATTACTTTAGTCACTGCATTGGCCGTCCGTAATTAAAGTACCACTTTTTGTGCCTCAAAACCGTGGACTGTGGTAAAACTGGCGCATTAAAAGTGGTAGCAAAGTAAAAAACATTATTCCCGCATAAAAAAACTAAAATTTATTTGCACATGTTGCACAATATAATTTATTGTAACTAGTTGTTAGTCCTTGAAATGTCCTGCAGTGTTATACATAATTCAACAAGAGTATTCAACATAAATAATGCATTAATTGAGCGGATGTTAATGGATGTTCACAATATACAAGAACTATTCATGAGGCGATGAAGGATGATACAAGGATAACCGGAAGGACAAATCAGAGGACACTATGAAACATTACACCACTATCTGGGGCTCTAACTGAGTCAATTTGTAATTGAATTAGTTATAACTTAACGTGTGTCACTCGTAGGTATAATGTCACAGGTCTAGAAATTCAAATTCACTTGAAAACATTAAGTAACACATCTTACCTACTCATATATTCATATGACGACAAAATGTCAGTGTTTAGCGATAAATAAAATATAAACTAAAATTCTTTCGCAAAGTATACTGCAAAATAGCAAATTATCCTCATTTAATAAAACATAGCACAATCGGTAATCGCATAGCTGGACGAGAGACGATGTGACGCAATGTTGTATGCCTGAATATGTTGTAATAATGCAAATTTGTTATTACGACGACAGCGCTGTGGGGGCGGCACAATGAAAATTTCATATATTGCATTTTGCGGCGACTCCCGCTCGCATCGGCGCAAAATTGCCATCGTTAATGAGCAAATTCTATTATTCATTGCCATGCAAGCGTTCGCACAAACGATGGCCGCGCGCAAATAGAAAATGCAAAAGCACGAAACAAAATTACATTCCGGATTGATTGTGTCGCATTTAATCTACTAGGTGCATTCTGTATTGATTTTCGCAGTAATTTTAACTGGGTTATATTAAGTTACAAATATTCATTTTGAATATTTTGCGGTCAAATATTTTCAACTAAAAAATATTAAAATTCACCCGAAATGCTTCAATTATTACTCTTAAATTGAGCGTGTTGGCTTACAGGATGTGTTCCTAATTAATACATAACCCGCACAAAGCAAAACCAAAAAAATTACACACAGGAAAAAAATAAACAAACAAAAGCAAGCAAAACAATAAACACAAGCGTTTTTACCCGAAAACACAAATAATTACGTACATTACACGTTATGTTATTATATCCTTAACATCCTTAATCGCATGACGTGCCAAACAAACAAAAAACACAATACGCAATCAGAATTCCCCAGAAAAAAATCAAATACAAATCGAAATAAAGATTACATGTTAAAAATTTTATGTTATCCTTTATTCTTTGAATTTCCTGCTTTTATCACGTGAATGTCCGCCGCTATTCAAAACCGCGTTGATTGTCTGTTATCGTTTTGTGGCGGTGAAAATATTTCGCGGTGCGCACAAACGGAAAACCCAACTGGAAATGAACATGGCGACATCTTTAGTGGAAATCTAAAAGTCCATTATTGCCATCATCAGCCATCAACTTTTACAGCCGTCATATTTTCTAGTTTGTTACCTTCTTTTTACACCTATGGCATCGCGCAACGCACACATTTTCTGGACTTTTATTGAGTGTTACATTTTCGTTTTTATTTTTTTGCTTTATGTTTATGCTCGGGGCTCGAATGTGCGCGTGCTGGCATGTTATACACAATATATATTGCTTTACGTTTTAAAAAATTTTACAAACACAATAACATCAACAATGGAAACATATTACCGGATGAAATTACACCTTGGTATAATAAGAGCAATTTCGTAAATATTGCCATCGTCTGTTCGTTATTAGATTGCGACATGGTCGGAACCGAATCGCGCAGGAATGTGTACGTGTGGCGCGACAACGATTATGAGCGTTGTTTAGACGCAGTCGCCGTCTGAATTGTCCTGCAGGACCTGCTTGACTAGCAAAGTTGGTTGGCCAGAACATTCGCTTCATTCTCTCGCTTGTCCTGCTCGTTTTGCAACCTGAAGTACCACGAAGGGCCGTTTCGTGGTAGTGGCAGGGCTTGGGGTCCTGGGGGCGGCTGGGAATCAGGTGCTTTGAGTCAGGAGTTAGTGTTATTGCTTCTGTCTGCGCTCGGGCAGCAAGAAGACGTGGTAGGAAACAACAAAACTAACAATACAACTAATATAACCATGTTTAGACGTTGAAATTTCAAAATTTGGAAAATTATTTTATTTTTACACCAGAAATTAATTCTGTAATCTTTAAAAGCAATATAAATAAAAACGGGACCCAAAAACAAGTTTTTTAACCTTTGTAAAATGTATATCTTTTGTGTCGAGGTTATCCCTCGGGAGTAGTTTAGATACCACGTAGCAGGACCTCAATGTACACTAATGTTTCCATCCTTATTTTTCGTGTTTTGCAAAACTTTATACATTGTAACCTTTTTTCGACATAAAAATTCACTGTTCGGTTTTATTTGTAATAAAATTTTGATAATAACGTCAATAAAATATAACCATTACTAAAATTAGTAAACGCTGTGCGTTATTCGTTATCTTCGGCATGATGGCGACGATCATTATTCGCGGCACGAAATAAATTTTCGAATTTTCGTAATTTAATTCGTCCGGCCGGAACAAACACAGCGAGGCGAGTTTGTTCCCGCATCGCAATAAGGCTTAGCAATAATAATAACGGTCGCTTCATTCGATTATCTCGTGCGTGCGGGCCGGCTGCGAGCCGAAACAATTAATTGTGCATGACGTATTATAATTCCGATATCCTGCCAACACGGCGCAATTCTTCTCTAATCCTGCGAAATGCTTGCAGCTATATATGTGCAAATTGTAAAATCGTGTACGCGCGCTGCAATTAGAAATTTCTCGATTTCGCTACAAAATTAATTGCTGTACTAATCAAAACTGGTATCGGTTACAATCAGCTCACACTTATCCCTCAAAAGTAATTTCTCCATCATTATTCCCGATATAGATTTAATAAAGTATAGTATTCTAATGTGGCATAATGTGTAATATGCGATAATTGTGTTGTCAGCACGCTTGTTGGCTTTTTTCTTGTGGTTTTCAGTGCGTAATTGACGTTTTCCTGTATGATTTTTGCATTAAGTTTGTCACACTAGAAACCGCGTGCAAAAAATAATCGGCGTGCGCTGATTGCCACCCCCGTGGAGGCGGGACACGTTGGCTAGGGGGCTAGGCAGCGTTAATATTTATAATTCAAGCGTTTGGTGGCGTTTATTCACCTTTAACACGCAACGCTTTCCATAACAATAAAATCAGCGCGCGAAATATAAAATATCACCTGAGAACGCCTCATAACGACCGCTTTTCACCGGTTTTATCCACTGTTTGCATGGTTTCAGCGAGATTAGAAGGCGCAACATTCGAAAAAGGTGTGGCAAGTCTACCAAGTAATAAAGAAAAACCTACTTTTACTAAAACATTTGCTATATTTTTAGTTTTAATACTAGTTTTTGTAAATATTATTTGAATATTTCTAAAGATGTAATAGCTGTGCTCATCCTGTGGACGTATAACATAAATGCAAATTACGCAAACAAACTGACGCTGCCAGTGGCGGTGTGCGCGCTGCTGCCGGGATGTGAATTATACGAGTGCGGATTGTTTACACGCGCGGCCATAATAATAATGCCACTCTGTCTCACGGTTACCCTTGCGCTGGCAGCCGGAGAGTATCGTAATGTATCTATACGTGCTTCGATCGCAAATAATGACGAAAATTGATATTAATGTGTTTGCCTACTGGAGTATAACTAATCCACAAACTGAGCTTACGTATACATCAGGAAGTATCGACGTTTAAAGTTAATTTGATGTTTTAATAGAGTTTCCACACAATAAATAACCTACAATTTTTTTAAAGTGTACATTTGGTTGCATATAAAATCTTCTATGTTCGGTACTTATACTGCAACTCAAATTATGACTTTAAATAATTTTAAAAAATGAATGCAGAATTTAAGTTTTTATGACGGCGGCTATACTTTAAGTTTATTTTTAGGTGTCTGATTTGGTGCAATTTTCGGCAAGGCGCAAATGAAGAAATATGAAAGACATAAAGTCACCACTAACGACTTCCTTCTCAGGAAGGTAGTCCTACGAGTTTTCTTCCACCCTCTCTTTCGGGAGACGTTAACAGAAAAAGAAAGAACATGCACAATAAGCACGCACGTCGTAAAGCAAGTCAAACGAGCGCGCAGCTCGCAAACAAAACACAAACGAACGCGTAGGAGGCAAAAATAAAGAAACATTTTCCTTTTCGCAACTTTATCAATAAACATACTGTATAATGCCATCACGCGATGCTTTAAATAATTTCTCCGCGTTTATAAATAAATATTTTCTAAAAATATCTTTAATAATGCCAAGAGAATGTTTTTATTGGATTTATTTTTGTTTCTTTGAAGGATCAAGGACTTTGGCTTTGTACAAGTTTGCTCGTAGTGATTCATCGGTTAATTGCGATGCATTCGCGTCGGGACAAGCGCATCCAAACAATGGAGACGCCCAGAAACTCAGACACCGACCTGAGGATTCCTAAAGGAATCCGGCTAGGAAACAGGGGTAAATCAGGAGGATTTGAATCGTAGATAAACAACTGATCATCCGATCAGTCCCCTTTCATGCCATTGTTTATTGTCCACCTAATTTGAGTCCATTTCATCCGTGATAGTAAATTTAATCAACAAAACATCAAATGAAACCAATTTTTTCAGATTTTTAGATTTTTTCTTGCTTCAATGACATTTTACGGACTTTCTGCATAATGCACAAATCATCCCCCAGCGCTGTCGACAGTTTTCGACCAGTTTCTTTCATTTTTTATTAGATTAGACGTGCGTATCGTTTGGTCCGCCCTTGAGGGGCTGCAATCTATCCTTCTGCGCTCTCTGACGATAATAAATGATTCCGGGAGCCCTTCACTTTTTTATTCGTCAGTTCACGGCTAGCTAATAGGATGTGCATCGCCGGGAAAGCGCACCGATAACCAGTCTCAAGTCCGGTTTATCGCCGACTACGCAATGCGATAAGGACAGGGTGCGCGAGAGGACATCGGGGAGGTGTAACCGTGTCTTAGTTTCGGTTGTACGCTGACGGAAGGACGATTTTCAGCGGAGGTTGTTAATGGTTTCGAAACACGAGCGCGCACGAGGCAAAATTTAAGGGTGTACAGTTGATAGGATTTAAAGGACGCAATTTATAGTTGCAGATAGTTTGATGAGTTTTACTATGTGACGAAAAGTTCAATTAAAAGTGATTCATCGATGTTGCATGGATTTTTAGATGAAAATTTACATTTTTATCAAGTTTACTATCAAATTACAGTAGCTTCCTAAAGGAGTTTTACTTTTGAATAAACTACATCCTTTTTAGAATAATAATTCTCTATTAAAATGTTTTTAAACCATAATTCTATCTTTTATAGTTCTTTAATATTTTATGATTTTGTAAAAAAGTCATATTTTTAATTTTTATTAAATTAACAAAAACCTCAACTTTAAAACAAAATTAAAGGCACATCTATGATATTTTTTCTCAATATAAAAGATGATTCAATTTAATTCTCTATCAATTCTTATCAATTAAATTCGGATTTATAATTTTTTCACTTTTTTGTTCATTTTTAAAGAATAAATTTCATATTTTCACCACAACTAAACATATCTTTACCCAACCCATAATTAAATCCTTCTCTAATTTATTAAATTTGCTATTTTTCTACCTGACATACCCTGTGGGTTATCTTGTAATTTGTAATTTTAATTAATTTCAACTCACCTTGCGAACTCATCACGTTGTCGTTGGGGCATGTGTCTCCGTTTGCGTGTACTAGAGTCCTTCCGAATCACCGACGCACTTACACATCCGCCGTGGCGGTTCGCCAGTCACCTGAAAACAACAACAAACTCAGTCGGAGCCGAAGAGATTCATTAATTACCGGCGTGACGTCGTCGCCATCATCCATCATTCATCATCCCCGGCGAGATTCGCTTATTAGTCGCTAGTCACCGCATTTTTTAAATAATAAATTAGCTTTGCGCAACCGAACGTCGACGAACTCGGTATCGCCTAACGCGGGGGCGGCCGATGGGCGGGCGGGTGGAATGTCGCAATGTCAAAATTGTGGAGGCGCCAGGGAAACACAATTATTAAGCGATGTGGCGGAAAGTAACACAGAGTGGACTAACGAGATTTGGGATACTTTGATTTTATCATTAATCATTGATTACGATAATCATTAAGTAGATGATTTTAATATTTAATTTTTTTACTTAAAAACGGCACAGATTCTAATGAAAAACAGATATTATTAAAATTTTGATTGGGTTTGGCAGGAAATTAAATTTCCTAACAAATATTATTCAAATATTTAATGAAAATCATCCGGTTTTGTGTAAAATTCAAGTTAAAAAACATACAAATGAAAATTTATGTATTCTCGATTTTTTTTATTCGCAATTATTTTTAGATTTTGTGGCTTTATCATGTTTATTCCTTTTGCTACATAAAATACTAGAATTAAAATTTATCCCTCTATAAATTGCCGCAAACTGCACTCTGATAAACTAAAAAGTTTTTGTGTTATAGCGCTTCAAAGTAAAAAAAAGCGCAAAAAAAAATTCCCACTGCCAAAATATTGCCATTATATCGCTTTTAGAGTATACCACCAGTCATACAGCGTTGATTGCTTTGCAAGCGCACACACTTTGAAGGTTATGATATGTGGTAGCGGCGGCAGCGGCAACAACGCGCACAGTTTAACTGACTATATGTGTCAAAGATTAAATTCGTCGAGTGCGTAACACATAATAAATCAACGGCTTTATGGCTCATACAGCCGTTCATATTGCAAAATCCACGCTAGTTAAAAGCGCCGGTTGAATGGAGGCGGCAAATCGATGGCCCGCCGGCCCCGAAATTAACCCGTGAGTTTATTTATTTACGATTTCAGATGCGTATGCGTATGCATAAAACATAAACAATTCTTATTATGCCGAAAAATGGTGGTCGTGGTCAACTATCGATTGCCGCCCCCCAAGCTACCACTCTGGTAAATTTATTGGGCTGTTTAATGTAGTGTTTTTTTCGGTTTTTATTTTTGGGTTGTGCCTGTAGTGTGTATGGAGATGAGGCAGCAATCTGCAGGGACCAGTAATTCATCCAGTTAAGCCACCGCCGCTGCCGGCGCCGAGCGATGGGCAGATGCGGGACCAGAATAAGCGGATATCCGGTCGGCCGTGACCGTTACGCGCGGCGGCGCGGCTCTGGCCATTGATTGGCATCGGATCGCGTCAATTTGGACCATTGGGACATTAATAATGCACCCCCGGTGGCGCGCCCAGGCCCGTCCCCCGGCAACCGCCTCCGCGCCGGCAAAATCCAGCTCGACACTGTGTGTGCGCAATTATTTACAAGAAACCGCACGAATTACGACACCAAAACCGAACCAAGGCCAAATTAAGGTTCTGCTTTGAACACCTCTAAACAACCCTTATCAATGAGATTATTTTGGTATCTTATATGTTTATTATGCTGAATTTAATGCTTTATCATAATCTTCAAACAAAATTTAATTATAGAAATTATTTTAGGAGTTATCACAGAAAATCCACACAAAACCAAAGAAAATTATTGTTAATCAAAATAATTAGCATCAAATTAAACATACTAAAACTAACCATAAAACTTTCAAATAAATTTAAACAATAAGGTTTGGTAATTAATTCAATAAAACCAGAAAAAACGAGGTTAATTGACTCAAATCCCAATTGAAATTAATCAAAACACTTTGTATAGCCCCAGATAATCCCATTACGAGAACATAATTTACTAAACAAGAGATAGATGGGCGGTGCCAACGACAAGAGACAGTGCAGTCGATCCCAGCGGACCTTGGCCGCCGCCGCCGCTCCCGCAATGTCGAACTTTAATTAAAGCAAATAAATAACCATTTAATAACAATCAATTTCGGTCTAGTACAGTCAAATTGTGTTTAATTACAGTAAAAAATCATCCATTAAAAAATAAACATATACAGAGTGTTACATATAAATTTATTTTAATATCGGATTATGTTTTACTGTTTACTCAGATTTATCTACCAAAGAACAAATTAATTAATTAAATTCAATCGTCGTGCATTTAGGATTACGTGTTTGTGCATGCGGTGCACGCGCGTTAAATTTTCTTAAACCGGCGGCCGCCACCCCTAATTCAAATACTAATAAATTACCGCCTCGTTAAGACCCTTTTACGCGCTCGCCTTGCGCCTTGCTCGCCGCTTGTTTGCTTACATATTTGCCAGGATTCGTATATATTTGTGTGTTTGCCTTATATATCACGCTCATAATGTCCACCGCCGGCGGGGGCGGCGGGCGCTAAGCAGATCGCCGGAGAATTTCGCTGGGAATTTCATTACACGAGCGTGCGCATGTATATTACGCGTCGCGTTATTAGTTTTATGCCGCGTGAGGTCCGAACTGCAACAAATTGGCCGAAATTATGCCCCCGGCTGCTAGCTGGACGGGGATGGGACGCGACCAACAAGTCCGTAACTTTATATATAATTTCGGGTGGTGCGGATGCGGCGAGAATGCGAGAGGGAGAAGAATGTGTGGTCAAGTGCAAGGCCCTCGTAATGCACTAATATGTTGCTCGCTTCGGTGGACGAGCATGTGTCTCGAGAATTACTAATTGTAATTAATTTTAACCGCTGCAATCAGTTTGGAATTATATCTTACAAAGGAAATATCAATTGCAATTTCAAACTTAAATATTCATATCAAGAATATTACTGAAACACTCGGTATATATCTTATTGTAAAGGGAATTTAATGCATTATTATTTAAATAAATAATTAGTGTATTATGGTAATTATTTTGGGAGTTATTAATTATTTTGACGTAATTTTGTGAAACATTACAACAATTTTCTCATTTCAAGCTTAAATATTGATATGTTGAGTAATTTGTATACCATCTATAATTATCTCAAAATAATGAGAATTTAATGTACTTTAACGTAAAAAAATAATATCAACAAAATTAAATTTACCTTACGAGATATTTATAACTTTTTCAGCCAAATACAAAGTAAATTACTTTTATGAAAAATTTTTTTCACTTCAATGTTATTTTTTTATATCTAAAAAATAGCCTACACACCCAATATATATTTTATTATAAACCCAATTATATTTACCTAAAAATAAGCTGAAAATAATTGCAACAATGTATTTTTTTCAGACGCAATGAAAAATTTCGCAGCCAATTTCATAAAAATAAAAACCAAACAGAAAAAAATTAACAAAAGCTTAATAAAATGTAATGAATGTACCTAAATAATATTAAAATATTCTGTAAAATATATCACGTACATAGTTCCTAACCACCGAAATACGTGACATACGCGCAATTAAAATCTGAGTGCAGAAATTATCGATTAGCAATTTGGGTGCGCTCGCACGTTTGCGCCGGATTTTTTGCGCGCGCCCGCAATGAGTGGTAGCATAATACTATAAAAAATTGAGTAATAAGTTACAATAACCATTACGGGGTGTATGGGGTTCGTGGCGGGGGCGGCGCGCGCAAACGGCGGCCGTAACTCGCGCCGCTAACTCCACCACTTCTTGTCTCTCGTCTCTCGCGTCCGGGACTTTCCGGACCTTCCTCGCCGCCTGCAGGCTCCTCGCTGCCATGCTTGCTAATGCTAAGTATATAACTTTATTAACCGAGCGTCGCGAACGTGTCGTGAATCAGAACGGCACCCATTTTCTCATTTCAGCCGAAAGGCGGAGAGGAAAAGTGTGCTAGGAAATATAATATACCGAGTGATACTAAATAAACTCTCATAAATGTTTGTGATGATATTTTTGTATTTTATAGTTTTATACTTTCACTGTCATTCGCATTGTAACTGATTTCGCATTATTTTTTTATTAAAAGTAATTGGAAATTTTTGATTGCGATTTTAAACGTTCGTAAATACGTACGTAAATATAGAAAATGTGTGCGGCTGATTGAAATTAATCAAAACGGCATATACAGCGAGCGCGAGCGTCGTGTGTTTGAGTTTTAATATTTCGGCCGCATGCAGAAAATTACGCTCGCAACAATGAACACAAGCGAGACAACGAGCGATGATTGCAGGATTGCCGGACAATATCAAATGGTATTAATTTTTGATGCGACATTTTTCAGCGCACGCTGCACAATTAAAAACAAATCGATTTTTATGTCCTTCAACTAATAAATTCAAACAAAACGTGTTCGTGATTTAAATTTTAATTATTTTTCTGCGTTTAAAAATGTACCATCTAGGAACTTTCAGTTTAAACCGGAAGTCAACGTCTGGCGTTGCAACGTAATGGCGGAGGAGCCCCGGCAAGCCGGAGGCGGGTACGACTCGCGAATCTCTCCAGACGCACTCGGGACGCGTCTCTAGGGCCATCGGCGAAGCTTTTCATGCTTTTCAGCGATACTCGTACAATGCGTCGCATGCAAAACGTGCAAAGCGCTCCCGGTTGCCGAGAATGCACACACGGCGCGCGGCCAGCAGCCCACTTCTAAAGATAAAATTCGCTACTTTTTGCATTCAACGTGTGCAACAATACCGACGTTAGAAAGCGATTTAAAATGTTTCGAAACCCAGCCAAAACCATTGATGCCATCTGGCGGACAATAGATGACTGCCGGAATATTTTCAATGATGTTGCAAAATATGTGTAACGGTGGAGAGATAGGCAGACGATCGATAAACGCAATTTATCCTCTTGTTTTCGCGCAAAGAGTTAAGTAATCTTCGGGATGCTAGATAAACATTTCAGCGCGCCATTCGTCTCGACTCGTCGTGGTGCGCGTTTTCTACGCTCTCAGGCTTTGTTTACCCAGCGCGCGCAGAAGCCACAATCACACCGAAGCGAAGCGAACCATCAGGCAAGGCATCTCTCCACCATCAGTAACATATGCGAATCCTTTTCCTCGACACGGCGCGTTCAAACCCTTCTCAACAACGCGAACGCCGCAGCAAGACGTCAACAAAATCAAGCTGTATGCCGAGGATAAATTCACGCTGGGAAAACTTAAGAAAAGCAAGTAAAACGAACGAAAACAAAAAGAAATCAACCGGCGGGGTCCAAGTAAGAGAGTGAGTGGGAGTGTGTAAGCGCGGAAGTCGAGGAAACGTTTTTCTATTTTAACTAAATTTGCTGTTTGGATGGCGGCGCAGTCCTTTAGGATGCGTCGCTTGTCATCCTCATCTGGTCTCGTGTTTTTCTTCTTAACTGCTTTTTCGCGGACGACGACAACAAACAAACGCTCGCGCACAAACAAAGGAATAAAATAAAGAAAGCAGGCCGGGGCGCGCAGAAGGCGCGCGCGTTTTTAAACAATGATATCGCAGGCATGTCAGCGCGTATCACGCGGATGTCGCGCGGGTTGTCACAAACAGCGGAAAGCTTTTGTTTAAAAACGACATCAGAAAAATGTAAAAACAATTCTTAGAATATATGAGCCGTTTATTTTGAAAGTGACCTAACTCCGTTTTTCAATTTTTTGCCGGTTACCATGGTTACATGTACAACTTCATGTTATTTATCAGTGACGCACTTCAGATTGCTTATATTCAGAGAAAATACGGTACATTTTTTACACATAGGTTTTCCGAATTAATTGAATAACTGACCCGTGTGGTTTGAAAGTGGCCTAACTCCATTTATAGTTACATCAAGGTATTTACTATTGATAATGTCGGAAAGCAGCGATGAAGGTAATTTCAATTAATTAGTATTTACAAGTCCACCTCATTTTTGGGACAATTGCGTTAGTTAATTAACCTGTACGTTTAATTAATATAAAACTTAAAATTTACTATCAAATTATAGAAATTATTGCACCCATGAGGAAGAACCGAAGAAGACCACTTAGTTCAGATAGGGAAAAAGATATAGTAATTAATACCTATTTAAAAAAAAGCGAATAAGAAAAAGAGTTATAAAACAATATTCCTCGTCAGAGGATGAAGATTCAAATAACAATGGAGAAAAGATTGATGCACCATATATCCAAAAAGTGCGAAAGATAAAACGGAATTCAGGAAAAAGATATTGTAGTTAAACCGGAAGTATTGTTCATGAAAAAAATTTCGAAAACAAAGATTGTGGTTGTCGGAATGCGTGCACAAAAAATTATAATGAAGAAGAAAGAAAGAATATTTTTAAGAAGTTTTGGGGTTTGGCAGATTTTGACAAACAAAATGTATTACTTCACGAAGCTGTCTGTGAAACGAAGACGTTTTTTTTCTTCAATTTGAAACATCTTAAATTATGTTGAATGGACTTGGGCATTTTCAAATTTTATAATGAATCTGGCTGTTAATTTTGAAAGTGGCCCAACTCCATTCTTGATAAGGAAACGCACGTTATTTACTTAATAATTGCCACTATTTTAACAGGAACTTTAAATTTAACATCCTAAGATACGCTTAAGCAGTATGACTCCTTTGTATCTTATACGTATATTTTTAAATTCATTGAAACGCAAAACTTTCAATATCTCGATTTGAAGATAAATGGAGTTAGGCCACTTTCAAAATAAGCGGCTCATATACCAAAACCATAACAACTCATGTTATATATATATATTGTAAAAATACAGAAATGCATAAATAACTTCAGAGCTATTCAACACCAGATGGCGCTGTAAGTATTTTAAATCAATTTTAAATAATTTGTTGTTTAACAAAAGAAATTTAAAACGATTTTAAATACTTTTTTCTATCAAAATAATAAAAATTTACTTTATGCATTGGAAAAATATATAAATAAATAAATAAATTTAGAGCTACTCAACACCAGATGGCGCATGAGGCAAAAACATATAAATATTTCAAATCAATTCCAATTTTACCTGCTGTTGAACAAAAACCGTCCCTAAATACTTTTTGGGGCGTTGGCCCAGATTTATACCCTCAGAGGGCAGACAACACGCGGCGCATTAAAGAGCACCTTAATTAAGAACATGTGCGCAACGTCTGAGCCAGTTTGGGACCTGTCTCGAGCGGATGCATCGAGCACCTTATGTCTTTAATCGTCCCAACACTGATTTTTTTTTATAAACCGAAATTTTCTTCTTAAAAACAGATGTTTTAGTAATTTTAATAAATAATAATCAAACGCCATCTATTTTTGCAGTGAAATACTAATTATAAGCTATTTGCCGTTAGATGCCGGAATTTTTCTGAATAAACCCGCGGAATTTTCTCTCATGTTGTGAAAGGTCATGGCACCTAACACCCATCCTCAGCATGCGTGCCCATCCCGTGGCATACTCTTGCTCTCCTGTGTTGTGTGCTGCTTGGCGCGCAGGCAAAGTAATCAAATTGGAAGTACAGGCACTAGGCAGATAATTACATGCGCGTCCTATTAAATTACGATCCCGAGCCGCGACCGGTCCTCATACGAGCTCTACGAGCCAATGTGTGTGTGTGTGCAAAGTTCGTTTGGCGATTCTCACACAAGCCGCAGCGCAGGGTCGGGCTGTCAAACGCTCGCACGTACTAACGGCCAAACGCACGTAAATGACCATACAGCAAGCGAGCGCGATCAAAGGCTCTCGCAAAGCCGAGTATGCCGAAGATCATAAAGCGAAGAGCGAACAGTGAAGAACGAAGGCAACTAACAAGCTTGCTAGCCGCGCTCTGCGCAGCGCACATCACTATAAAAAAGGTAAAAAATGCATTCATCAAATTAAAATTTACCGAAGTGAGTGCGCGCGAGTCGTTAAAACCTACTCTTCGACGATGTAAAATTTTCGTAATATACGCTTTTCAATGCGATTTATTGCGTATTATCGATGGTAAAGTGCCGTAAGTATAGACTTTAGCCTACTTTGAAAGATACTAATTCTATGTTCACTTAAATTAACTTTAAAGACGCTTTAATGCACAATTTACAGTGGAATTATTTTTTACAGGTTATATTTAGCTATTTACCACCAGGGAGCATCACTAAAACTCACATATAACATGAAAAGCCTACATTAACATTAATAATATTAGATTTTGTGCAAATTTAAAAAGCACTTTAGTTGAAAATAAACGCTAATGCTATTAGCCGATAGATGTCATCGCATAAAAGTCATCAAAACCATTTTTCGTAATGCATCTCGACTCGTCGAGTATTATTATTTACTCTTGCCGTTAAAATATTAACGTGCGCGTAGTTTTTGTGCGCGCGCCGAGCAAACACATCAGATATGTTTTCATTTTTCAAATAAAATCCAATTACATTAAAACGCCCGCGCCGCGCCGCATCATCAAAGAAGCGCGCGGTGCCGTAGCAAAAAGACGACGAACGAGAAGACTCGCAAGACGCCAACAAGTCGAAGAGGCGCAGGCAGGTATGCGATACGTGCCGGCAATACTCTAACTAATGCCAAAGTTATAAAGTTGGCTTCGTGATTGCAGCTTTTTTATTCGGCGCAGCAGAAGCAGGCAGTAAGTGTGTGTGCTTCGTTTAATTTTCGTAATATTTCGTTTTTCTATTTGCGAGTAACGTGAATGATGTAAGAAAAAATATTATGGTAGCTCAAAAGTTTGCATCGCGAATAAGCACGCGAAATTATTTTAATGAGTCAGAGAGGCTTGTGAGTGGGAATTAGCGGTGCATAACATGTGGTTAATGACACTGCATAAGTTTTTCTTGCATACCGGTTGAGAAAACAGCGTAATACAACGTAATTCATTCAAATTAACGTTTTTTGCCTCCGCGTTACACGATAATTTAATTTTTAAACTATTCACACGTAGATGGCGGTTGTAAATCAACCTGTCACATGAGTTTCCGCGTTTATCCGCCAGATGGCGTGCAAAATAATATTTTTTGTGACTTTAAACAGTATTTTTTATGAACTGAATGATACTCTACGATTACAGGGCGTATGTTTGCGTTGCGCTTGTGTAAATTCCAAATTCGATACGCATTCGAATTTGCATTTCCACTCGCATGCGATTTCAGTGTTTTAGTATTTCAGTATTTATCCTGCGTTGTTCTTGTTTCGGTTTGTGCACTCAGCGTCGGTTTCGGTTTCGTTTTATTTCGAATGTGGCGTTGGCCGACCCGGTTCAGCGCTTTAATTTCCAGTCGGCAATACGTCCAGAATAAAATTGCGATCGCTGATCAATTGCTGTCCTTTCGCTGTTTTTTTGGGTGTGTGTTGAATTTAATGCGTTGGAATAAAAATCGAAGCAACGCGAATGTAATTATCATATTTTTGTTGATTATTATTAATTTATGTTTTATTGTGTAATTAATATAAAATAAATTCATTAATTAATTAAATCAGAGGAATTTTATTAATACTAATTAAATTAGTTATTCTTGGAGCTGTTGTTGATTTTTGATTCGGACGTTGCACAAAAACATATATTTCAATTATGGTAATTTTCTTTATCTCAGCAAAAGTCAAGGGTTAATTAAATCATTTTGTGATTATTTGTTTGATGTGATTCGTTTTAATTCAGTGGAATAAGTTGACAGTTTTATTATTTATGATTAATATTCCGCAAATAATAGTTTTTAATTAATTACACAGAAACTAATTAATCTCTGTTTATAATTTCTTCGGAAATCGATTTCATAATAAATTATGCACAATTGATAATAAACAGTTTATTGATAAAAGCATTTAATCAATAGTTATAGAGCAATTTGTGTTAAATTCATAAATGTTTACAAAATTGCTTGTAATTTGAATAGCAATAATCATAAAAGTGAATTTTACGTAAACATAGACGTAAAATTTTAACTCAAATCAATTTTTGTTTGGCTTAGAGTTGTTAAACAAATAGTTTTCTAGTAATTCTTTAATAACTAACAGTATTGCTCTACTATAACCGTTTCAGGTAAGCAATACACAACCTATAGCTTTTTTTATTTCAGTTTTACCTGCGTTTTTTGTCAATTTTATTTTTTGTACGGGTTGAGTGTATCTGGAAACATTTCTACGCCTTCGGAAATTTCTTCCTTTTACCATGCTCTCTTCGACGTTTGCGCGCGAGCATAAAAGCATAAATATGCTAATTCAATTTTCGTTTGGCTGCATAAATTGAAATCATTGAATATTTTATGTGTGGCGGGCGAAACGAAACGAAACGAAACGCGATGCCTAAACATGCGAAATTCAAAAAATTCCAGCGAATACGCAAACGTGAACAAAAACGAAAGAAAAGTCCGGCATGGAGGGAAAAAATTAAGACCAAATGCAAAAGAAATAAAAAAGTTGGGAACTTTTTGAGTGCACAAGTAAAAGTTTTGGGAAATATTGTGAAGACATCTTCCAAAGTCTTACAATCGATGACAGAGGTAAAAACCAGTAAATAAATATGAATACAAAAGTTAAGAAAAAAAAGGAGCGCGAAGAAAAGGTGATGAAAAGGGTCACACAATGACATCACAATATCACAATACTGAATTGAACATATTGATGTGATAATAGCAGGGAAGAAAAGAAAAATATAAATTTGTCTTCATCGTGACATCTGTTGGATTTGAATAATTTAAAAAATCACAATCTAGGGCAATAATTTACAAAGCAATCAAGATGTCAGAAAGATATCTAGCAAAACGACTAAAAAAATCTCGTTTTTGCGGTAGTATGCAGTGTTTAGACGCAAGAATCAAATTTGTAAATTAATTAATAAAATACCATACTTGTATAGCAGATTAAAACATTATAAACAATAAAACTTAAACATAAATCTAAGCGATCAATTTTTTACGAATAAAACTTACGAAAATAATATTTCTACAAAATTAATGCGTTTTGTAGCCTGTAGGTAAATCTAGCCTGTTCATGAAGTTATAAATATGTTATGATATTTCACCGACTTTTCCCGAAGTTATTATCCAGATTAATTTAACAAATTGTCACCTCAAAAACTTCCAAAGCCTGAAACCCATCAAACTCATCGAATTATCGCATTCCGCCTCGCATCAGACACGAACTTCACCGTCTAACACCACACCGACCTCCGAAACATAATAATATTGACGTCCACACGTAAATTTCCGGCTTTACGCATCCAAAAAGTATTAAACCAGCTCGCCTTAAATCAAATCTCTTCGACTTTATTTCATTGCGTCGCGCTTTATTTCGGTAAGATATTATGTTTATGAACTCACTCTCGGTTTAGATTTAACTCCAACGGTCACGGTAGATAATTTCGAGCACACGGAAATTATGCACACGCCGTGCGCGAGAGAAGATGAGGGGACAGACATTCCGTGAGGGATTTGTAACGCATTTGTCACATTTTCGTTAACGCCACGCGGGGCAAAGCCGAAGTTATATAGGTAGTATATGATTAAAAATAGTCTCGAGCGCACGAAACGAAATAAAAGTCGCGCGCGCGGCAAGGATTACTTCTTCGACGAATATAACTGGGAATTAGGTGCCGAACGGAATGACCCGAGTGCTATATTCTCAAACAAAGAAATATGCGTCTCTCGGCAAGCGCAGCAGCAGCGAGAGACGTGAAAACATGTGGAAAGTATGAGCCAACAGCCAAGCAAATGTTTCCAGTGAAGCTTCTTGCTGTTAGTTAATTAAAATTCATTAAATTTCAAGTGTTTCACAAAGTTTTAAATTAAGAATTGAAGTTTCCAGTGTAAACTTTACCGAGTAAAAATGTAAACTTGATTTTTAACATTTTAACCACAAATTTCATCATAAAATAATTTGCATTCAATTAACGTCGAAAAAAGTTTTATTATTCAACTGTACAAATATTTCCCACGACTATAAATAACTTTTTGAGTTGTATGACTCATTTATGTCGTATTAATTACAGGTTTATTATTCTTCTTATTTTCATAAAACAATGAGTACCCGAAAATTATAAAAATAAAATACGATGCGTTACATCCGTTTATCCATTGTATAAGCACAAAAATGAAAATATAAAAAATAAAATGTGCAGCGGTGACTAACACACCAAATTTTTTCGAGGATCGTCTTGATCAGATAAGAAGATGTTTTTCGAACGCGCGCGCCGCACAAAGTGAAGCGATGCGCGCGAGATAAATTTTTGAAAGAGATTATAAATAATTAAAGCCCACGCTTTTAAATTCAAAACTTGAATTAACATTAAGTTCACTTAACTTTAGAATGCAGCCGTGGACTTTACTTTTTAGTTTTATTTTTCTTTCCCCGGAGGGGATTAACGTGATTATTAATTCAATTTAATTCAGAAGTGAATTTTGTAAGATTTTTAACTTAATAAAATTTTAGATTTTTATATTCTGTAGGAATTTGTTGAAAATATTTATATATTATAGATAATGATGAAATTTTTCAGCTTTCATGTTTTGACAAGTGATTTTTTTGTTAAATTTATTCCTTGTCTAGTCGTAGGTGTGCATGTAAAGCTTGTAAAGCTGGAATTTAAGCAACGGCTCGACTCACAACGCACGACGCACGAATTTGATTTATACGCTCGTTTTAATTATTAATTATGCGCCGTCCCGGCGACTCAGCCACATGCGCTACGCCCAGAGATAAAGAATAAGAGGATTAAAGCGCATGACAACGAATTAAAAATTATTCATATACAAAGTGTCATTGGAAATTAATATTTAAACAAAAAATTAAATTTTCACTTTACTTAACTAATTTAACCTCAAATTTAATTAAAATAATGAAAAACATGTTATTTCTATATATAAAATCATTTGTAACATTTTAAATTATTTCAAAATGAATAAATTTATGATACACTTTGTATATATGATTGAAACCGCAACGAATCCAAACACATCGGCGTATAACACGCGTGTAAGTTAAAATTTTTAATGCGCATGTGAATATAATATCTTCAAACACAAGAAACGACTAAATACAAAATAGAGAATGTAAAGTCGGACGTCGGATGGGTTTAATACCCAGGCTCGGGATAGATGTGTGGACGCCCACGCACAATTTGCGCCGGACAGCGCCGACATCATCAACTTGTTCACGAGTAACAAGTGCATGCGACCACGGCGACGCTTTAATGAATGTGTGAAAATTTTAATGCGTTTCTATCTTGTTCCGCTAAATAACTTTAATAAACTACATACAAATCATAATAAAACAAATTTTTGTCACTTTTTTATGTAAACATAAAGAAAAATTAATATTTTGGTTGTTTTTAATTGTTTACAAGTTGACTCAGAGCGTGAAGCGGTTAAAATGCTCAATTCTCGCATTCTCGAATTCTCAAAATTGTTTTCCACCCCTTTGACTTGCATCCCCCCGGCAAGCTGCATGCCAAAGCAACGTGCAAGTTTAGCCATTCATAATCTATGATTAATGATAATTGCCGCGTGGGGCTGGGGGATCTGTGTGTGTATCTGTGTTGTGTGCGCATGAAGTTATAAATTGCTTTCGGTTTGCAGGCTCACCCGCTTGCAGAATCCTGCAGGATGCTCTCGTGCGCACAATACACTGGCGATAGATTTATTATCGCCTCGGATCCGTATCGAAAACGAGAGCTACGCGGCGCGCCGAGCTCGGCTTTTTGTTTAGCTTTCCATTTCGACAACACGAAATTTTCCAAAGTGGTGAATCCTGGCTGGGCGCACAAAGTGCAGGATTAAATGTTAGAAAAAGCTTAGGAGGAAAGCGCGTGTAGTCGTTAATTGATGGACCGGATCTTCGATTCATAAATTTTTTGATGTATCTATTGCGAGGAGCATTCACAAGGCGGAGGACTGGGACCAGCAGGATTCGCTAATGTTGATAGAGTGCGTGGGGTATGTTTGGCGCGCGCGTTCGAGGATTTATTCCTCTCCGGGGAGTTTACGAGTTTTTCGTCGAGGCAATAAAATAAATATTGCTTCAAATGTGCTAGCATCCCATAGGTTTCAGGATAACATACTTGTCTTGCATGTGATAGGAAATCATTTGTAGCAATTTTTTCTTTTTGCAAAAAAAAATAATTTTTCGGCATTTTTCAATGTACGATAACCAAACGCCAAAGAAATAAACTTATAGATTTATAGCCAAAGTTAGAAACACTACTATTTTTAGTCTGGGATCCTTGCAAGGACAAACTATTTCTGATACCGTACAAAACAAAATTCATCGCAAGTCAATACCAAAGTTATGACGTCAAAAAAACAAAAAAAAGTAAAAATCTTTATCCTTACTTGTTGTAGAAATAAAAGTTGAGTAAACTTACCTGAAAAATAAAGAAAACAAAATTAATAATCACATTATTTACTATATACCAACATAAATATCCGCCTGGATTTTATTGTTTAATGTTTTCATAGTATAAAATTTCCGGCGAGTGGCGATTAAATTAATTGTAAAATCAATGCGTCAGGGCTATATTAAACTACATCACGAGTAAATACAACTTTCAGGGTGCAGTCGAGTTGCATGTCGGGTCAAATTATCCTCAGGTTAAACAATTTCCAAGAAACTTTCCCAAGAAACCTGCACGAGCTTAAAATTGATTGACGTTTCATGCCCAGAGCAAAAAAAAATTAACACTTTTTCCAACCAATATCATTTCAATACAATATACACATATTTTTTATATTTTTAAAGACTTTTAAACAAATCCTTTTTACCTACGAGTAGTTAGCCGCGCACATAATGGTCGGCGTTATACAGGCCGCAAATAGCGTTTAAATTAACCTTAAAATCCACGGCGCACTAAATGCGTCCTTAAACGTCCTTAAATTTTACCACCGCGTGCGCACTTTTATCGCCCTACATGAAAGCACACATTGTAGCCGTCGCAAGACACACAAGGCCAATTCAGGACACAACGCAGGACAACTACAAACGCGCGCGCGGCGCGTAAAGCCGCGATTAAACTTTTGTTGACTTTGCCACAACTTTGTATATTTTAACACAGTGTTTATAAAAGCAACACTATTATGCACACCCATACAAACCCCCGGAATTCTGTTTGGTTTCCAACCTAAAACTACACCGAGACAAAAACCGTGCATTAATGTGTTGGTATTGCGATCAGCGATGATAAAATCAAAATCGTCCAGGCTTGGTTATGTCATGTCCTGCAAAGTCCTCGGCTGGCGTGCGAGTCAGTGCGCACGAGTGGCTGGCGCGCGGTTATTTAACGTTGTTAATCAGCAAACGACCGAGAGTCACGCGATCGGCGCTAACTTTTCACGTTTTCGCCGCGGCAAAGGAGAGCTAAACACTTCTAGAAGCAATCCTCGGGCGTACTTAGAACACTAGATTGTTTCGCATTTTAATGGCCGCGTTATTTAGCTCCGTGCATGGATAATGGAATAATAAATGAAGATAATGAAGCTAATAGATCTTCGTACGTCCGGTTGTCACCGTGAAATATTCCACTTCCACGAGGTTGACACGTAAAGCATAAATTTAACACACAATCGCAAATCAGGCGCGCTTTAAATTGAGGTTATGTATAAAGTTTTATAGCAAACACGTCAAAATGTGAAAAATATAGGTTATGTTGATAAAAATCAAATTTTAGGTTATGTTTTGCTAATTAACGTTGATATATTCAATTGTAGATTGGTTTTTTGTTAATTTTTATTTGTTTTGTATGTTTGTGTATTTGAGTTGCCCATTAGTTGCTTTTTTTTCGAGTTGTCAATGTGTTTGTTGAGTGAAAGCTCGAAAGCTCGGACATTGTTGGATGTTGGGAGTGTGCGGTCGGTTGCGAATGGATGAGCATGACCTGCCCGAGTTCGCGAGGACGAATAGCCCAGAAGGACGTTGAGCGATTGCGCTCGTCCTGCACTGCACGCCCAAATCCTGAGCTTTCGTATTTTTCACAGGTCGCAGCGAAATTTTACACTTTATATTATTCGGAACGCGAAACAAACTTCAAGCAGCCAGTCAAAGTATTAAAAAAAATATGATTAATAGTTTTGAATATCTGCCAGGAAAAATTGATATAAATTTAGTTTTCTATCGAGTATTTATAGAAAGAGTATTAGATTTCGAAGAACTTCCTGTGGCTCTGATGTGTATTTAAAATCTGTGCATTCAAACTAGTTTAGTGAAGTCTAGCGGCTCGTCAAATTCGACCACACAGAGGAAACATACGAGTACTATAAACGTCCGAATGTCAAAATGTCACTTCGCTCTTCCCGTCGCCTGCTTTGGATCTTTCTGTTATGCTCGGACGACTATAAATAATTTCCGTCTAATTACCATACAAAAAGTCGACGTAGACATCAAGAGGTAACACTAGAGTCATCAGAATCATCATTAGGTCTCAGGTTTCATCAAATTTCTTAAGTTAAATAAAAAATAAAGAAGCCGTATAAAGCATAAGTATATCTAAATTACGAGAATGAGAAATATGAGATTTTAGAGGTTATGTATGCGTGGCTATCCAACGTAACGTAATAATTACATTAGACATAAATTCTACTCGTCACATTTAAGTTGTTATTCGTGTTAGGATGTCATTAGATCCAAAATTTACTCAAGTGAATTCAAGTAAAATTAAAACCCCGTAAAATGACATAATACTCCGTGTAATACAAAAATAATTGAATAAATTATTGTCAATCAAGAGTAAATCCTCATTTCTCCACCGTGTGTGGTCCCCCAAAAGATAAATCTAGTATTTTACTCGTATTTGCGTGTTTTTGGTGTTTAAGCTATTCTTTCGATAGTTCTGCAACCTTTCTAAATACATTTGCCATGTTCGCAAATGTTTGCGACTGTTTGCGAACGTTGAATGTCGATGCGCCCGGTCGAATGTAGGTTAAACCCTCGCCCTTCATTTCGCTCACGTCCCGGCTCGCGTTTCTCCATTTAACTAGCGTCTCACTTCATCCCTTAGCATCGCAAAGAAAAGCGTCTCTGTCAGGCTGCACCTTGGCATTTGCTATTCCATCGCAGTCTCTGTCTTGCATCTAGTGTTTGTCTTTTTCTGACGTTTTTAGTGGGCAACACGTGCTGAAAACATTTCTGAGCTGCCTACAACCTACAACCTACAGCAAGGGGCTGTGGAGGGTAGAAAATGTAGTTGCGTCCGTGAAATTACCCTGCTACTCTATCTCCTTCTTCTTTTGACCCAGAAGAAAATAAATCTCAAAAATAATTAAAAACTAAAATCTTCTCGAGTGAATAACCTAAATTTTCTCAAGTAGAAACTACCCCAAACTCCTTAGCAGCTATATTTGATACATAATTAATTTCTGCTTTAGTTTTCGACTGCGGAATCTCATTAATAAATTATTAATGAAGTCGGAACTAAGTTAATTTCTTAAACTTTGAGTTTGTGCTCAAGTTGGCGCTTATTTGGCAACTATTAAAATTCGTTTACTTATGTAAAACCCTTAAAAAGTACAATAGAGTAATATTTGCCCATCTGTGTGAATTTACACACGTCGTTCAATGTCATCCCTGGGCACCCTTTGTACGAAATTAAGCAGCACCCTTTAAAATTGCTCCAGCTACTTTTGCGACCAAGGGTTGTTTATAGATTTATAGCCCGTACACGGAAATCCACTATTAATAATTTATCATATGCGTTCTTGGGGTTTGCAATGTCGATGCGTGTCTGAGGTCTGAATATTGTGACTAAATTGCCAATGGGGTGCTTTTTTAATCTGCACCCCAAAGAAACCACCCTCAGAGAAAAAATTTAAAATTTCAGATGGGAATAATCTAAATTGGAGTGTGAGGGGTGAGTTTTGTATGATGATGAAAGTAAACTTCGTCCTCGAGGGTTAAAACCTCCTAAGATACTGAAAGATACATTTTTAAGGGTTTTTAAGGGTGTAATGATATTTCAATATCCAGCTGAGATAATCGGTTATAATGTGATAAAGATGATGGATTGATGTGAAAATACTCCCGGGAATAATTTTCTCATCTAAAAATAAAGTTTGCAGTTTATTTGTGTACTATTAAAATGAAAATAAAATAAAATAACAATCGCATGATAATGAATAGCGAGGATGCAGAAAATAATTATTAGGATGGAAAAATAATATTTTTATCCTTTTCGAGCCTGGCGGCGGCAACTTAACAAACGCTAATTATGAAAAACACATTGTGTTGCTTTTCTTTTTATTCCACGTTGCGTAAATTTTTTCCCTCGTTCTTAATTTTCCTTTCTTCCCATTCGTATCCTTCTCGTCGGAATAATTCGAAGAAAAATTATTGTGCGTGCAAAAGCATTAAACAACTTCGTCAGCACGCCGCTCAAACGGGGTAGTAAATTTCTGAATTCAGTAAATGAATAAAAATGAAGGAACTGACAAACGAAGGCTTTTATTATGGCTGGCCCGAAGCGGAGCACGAATGAAGGTTTTAACAATGACCGGAAATTCCCTAATTTCCGGATTAAAAAATAACCTGCTGGCTTGATCTCGGCAGCGTGGTGGAAAAAAAGAAACGCGCAAAGGATTCCAAATGTAGCGAAAACGCCCAACAAAGAAGCAAAAAAGACAAAAGACGAATAAAGAGCGAATTAAATTAATGAAATTGTAAGCATCAGAATGGGCTTGTTAAGATCACAAAGATAAAGAGAGCTTCATGGATCAACGCACAAGATACATGACACAAGATGTATTCTTCATTACGTTATTAGCTTCTATGTATCATCATTATCAGCGCATAAAAGATCAAAATCAAGAAACATCCGAGTCGTTTTTTTTTTCTATTTTAATTCAAAGGAATTTTTGCG
This sequence comes from Dalotia coriaria, assembly GCF_025399875.1. Taxonomy (NCBI): domain Eukaryota; kingdom Metazoa; phylum Arthropoda; class Insecta; order Coleoptera; family Staphylinidae; genus Dalotia; species Dalotia coriaria. The sequence goes on along the minus strand of NW_027045447.1, from coordinate 8,185,186 downwards.
ATTGTAGATTATACGTGTAATAACCAAAATTCATTTCCGGCGATGTTTTGTCACTGGTCGAGTTGGGATTCTGGCTGGACACGCTGCGCAAACATGCAAACAATCAAACACTCGTTGACCAGCCAACACTGCCTCCCCTTTCGGTGCAATGGCATAAACACAAACATCAAACATCGGTTGCAGTTTGTACACAGAGGGAGGAACACTCCAAACTGCATGTTCGGAATATACAGGATGACAAGTCAACACTTCAATATCTAATAGACTAATGGATCAGTTACCAAAATCATCAAAATCTTCAAAAATCAATTTTTACACAAAAATGCGTAAAATAAAAGTAAATTTAACAAAAACCTTATAGATATTAACTAATTAGATTGATTTTAGAGGAATCGAGATGCACTATACTCTGAGGACATCATTGACCTCCCAAGTGTTGAGTGAGTAGGTGGATATCCAAGAGAATTGAGTGGATAGCGAATACCAAATACAGGAATGTCAAATATGGCAACAAATTGACATGTCATGTTAACCCTCCTTGGTGGCACTTGGTCCCAAGTAAATCTAAACATTCCTAGATTAATACCACGCCTAAATACACCGCCAACTTGTGTTTATATTGAACATAACCTCTAAAAATTAACTCCACACTTAAGTTTACACCTTACTTTATGTATAATATAACTTTAATGTCCTTAATAAAAACCGCCCCTAACGTTTGATTTCCAAACATGTGTTACATTAACCTAACCTCAAATCTGTTCTTCCCTTTGACATTGACATTAAATTTTATTCATTGGATAACCCTAAATACTCTGGTTTTAAAAGTCTTTTAGAAAGAGTGAAATAAATCACGTCAGCCCGCATTGTCGCCACCCTTGTTTTTATAAAAACGTAATTGTCCTGTTTATCATTTTGTGTGGTTTGTGTGATGGCCTTCATTACATGCGCTGTGTCAACACAGTGTGCCCTCTTGCAGATTATCCGATCTCCGACTCGCGGGCATTCGTTAATTGATTTTTATTTGTGTTTTTAACGAACGAGCGTAATGAGCGAGAGCATCGTGCAAGGGGAGCGCAATAAATATGCTTTGATGAAGTGTTTAGTTTCATCTTGTAATAACATGGGGGTGCATTGTTTCAGACTAAAGGAGACAGACCATCGTGATGGATCATCGTCTGCGCATATTATTTTTTAATTTAAGGATTTAAAATGCAAATTGAGTACATATTAGTGCCGCGTAAATTATGACAATTTAAAAATGTCGAAAAAGATTGATCTGATATAATTAGATTGGAATTTAAGCACAGCGTTATATTAAAAGCTTTCGTTCTTTGGCGCAATTAAATTCTTTATGTTTTCAGGCGCACGTCGAAAGAGGAAGAAGCGCAAAGCGCGCGACTCGTCGATCTTTTGTGCATTAATTGCTTCTCGTCTAATATAATAAATTTCGCGGTCGGGAAAGTTTCGCCGCGTGTGTGGAGCTTTCGCGCTTTAAAGTTGCGAGTCGAAAGTTGGGCGAAATTCATTTCGCATTTCGCGTCGCCACGACACCGCCGAGTAGGAAAATGTTGCAAAATGCTTTCATTCACGTTCACGTTAGCGTACTCATGAGCTTACCCTACATTTGGAGCTTTTGTCCTGGTATACTGAGTGTTGCAAATTGGACTTACCTAGAACAAGAAAAAATTATGTTAAATTCATAAAACACTCAAAATATTGACAATTTTGTGTAAAAAATCTCAATATCAACTTTATGATACATTTTTGTATTAAAAAGTATCCTATTTTAATTTCCTTGATCAAAACTATCCTTAAATCAAAATTTATCAAATTTTGTTAAAAAGTTTTCGCTTGAAAGCGTAACAAATAAACAAAAAAAATCCCAGAAATGTGATTTATCCAAAATCAATTGATATAATAATAACGATTAAAGTGTCAAAACTGCATTGCTAGAAATAAATCAGTTTTAACCCGTGGTAGGTCTGAAATTCAACGGTTTTTCACCATTTTACAAAGAGCACTTTCATGCTCGAAGGCAAAGACGCAAAGAGAGATCCATAAAGTGTCGATAGAATCAGTTATTACTCTTCTAACGCCGGCTGCGAGGCTTGCGCGTCGCGCGCACTGGAAATTATTTAAAGGAAATGAACCTCGCTCCGGAGGACGCATTCTCGGATGCGCGCCGGCAGTAAAACCAGCAAAACGATTCGCTAACGGCAACGGCGGCGGCGGCAGCGCTGGCGACGTATTCCGATATTCAAGATTCAATTTGATGCTCCTCAATGAAATTCTACTACCGCCGCATCCGCGCGCTCAGCGCACCAGCCCAAAAAGAGAAGCGAAACGCGCAGATAATCCCAATTTAAAGTGACTTTAGTGCCGGCGTAGAAATCTAGCGGCTCTTCCAAACACATCCCACACATTCTCAAACACTTTTCTGCAATATCCACGAAGATTTTAAAACTTTACGTTGTGATTCATCAAGTTAAAAGCCTTAAACGTTCTTAATCCGGATAGTTTGCAATAACATGAATTCTAGAGACTAGTCGGAGAGATGTTTTGCGCGCGCCCGCTATTAAATTATTACTCCAATGAACCCGTTCGACCCCTTTGCTGGCCGAAAACGCTCCGAGAGATGCCTTGAGCTATTCCTCGCGTCGTCGGCGAGGTCCTGGCAAAAGGATCAAAAGATCCATCCCTACTGCGGAGGCGAACAAAGCGGGCGGGCACAATCGTGGCGCAATTGTAACACTTTTCATTTCGGTTTCGGCGACGATAAAATAATAGCGCGTCGTAACAATAGTCATAATGGTCGACAATAGCGGGCAGACATAATAGGGTCATGTATAATGACTGTGACAAGTTGCCATTGTGCCGCCGAAGCGCGTTTTGATACATGCGGCTGGCGTGTTTTCGGAAAGTTTCGCTTGTTTTGGCGCGATATAAAACAGTTGTTATCCCGAGTGCGAAATCATAAAGACAAGTTTTCACTTTGCGCCGACACAGTTTCCACAATAATAAAGATAAACATTTAGTTTTTTCGGCTATCCAGAAAGAGGTTAATCTAGAATAAAGGAGGAGGAAATTACATTAATGCATATTGAATTGATAGAGTTATTAATAAAATAGTAAAAACAAACATTACTTCTATTGAGATATTAAAATAATCTGGAACAAGTTTTGACTTTAAAGAGCTATAACTCGGAAATTTATTAAGATAGGTTTTTAATTCTTTAATATTAAGATGGATAATTTAAAATTCTTATAATAACCTAAATTTGAAATGTGTTAATTAGTAATTAATTACGTTACACTAAATTTAATGATTGAAAACACGTTAAGTATCAATTAAAATACTATTTTTGTTTTTTTGCAATACGAAGCACAATTATTTGTGTAAAAACTTATAAAAAATAAATTATAACAATTATTAGCTTCTTTATAAACATGTGCAAACAGAAAGTGAACAACTTTTATAGTTTGCCTTCTGTACCGCCCCAAAGTTACACCTTTTTACCCAACATAAAATTGTGCATAAATTACATCAAATTTTGGTAAAATATGGCAGCTGCCGTATTCATAGCCTGAAACTAACTTCCTTTTATGCAATTCGCATGTTTTGCACATATTATGCACAAAAACTAATTGCCCACAGGCCGTTTTTTACCTTAGTAAAATGCAAATGAAAAATACATATCCAAAGGTGGAAACACGCCACGAAATAACACATTGCGCCAATAATAAACCAAAGAAAAACGAACAAAACCAAAAAGCAGCGTGTGTAATGTGAGAAATTTCCGGTGCGATGCGCATCAACCATCAGCCACGCCGCCAACCAGCATATGGTCTTCGCACATTACACATCGCAAACGAGAGCCAATTTCTTTGATCAGCGACGAAGAAACTGCTCTTTTTAAATCTTTTTAAAATCCATTCAGCATTCAAGCACCCGAAAATAGCTTTGTTTGCAGGTTAACTGTGAACAATTACAAATAACATCGGGTGCTTTTTTATTCCCGCTTGAAGTGTGTGCGTGTTTACTGGTGTTTTCATTGTAGAAAACGTTAATGCGACTAAATTTCGAGTGTAAATCGAGAAGAAACAGATATGCGCCCGGAGACACGGCCAGATGAATGGAACAGATGTTGAGAGGAACTAAGGGTGTTTGGTTTAATGTTTGCACAGATCACGGCACTAAAGATGCATTCGGATGCCATCCGTGTCTTCGAGGGCGCACACATTGTGCTCGTTAGTGAGGCATGTCGGGGTCTAGGCCACCCAAAACCGATCGGATTTCCAGACCCGGCAGCGGCTTCCTTTTCCGTTTAAAAAATTAGGATGGCCACTAAGGGCCAATTTGTTTCTCAACACTTCAGAAATACTACTATTAAAACTCAACAAAAAATAAAAATATATTTTTTGACATTTACTGCGCATTATCACATTATAAACTCTATAAATTTGCTTAACATACTGAAATAATAATTCATTTCACCATCGCACATATTTAAATATTAAATTCTCTGTTTTTCTCAATTTGCGTGAATATTACGCAGAAATTCGCCATCCAAGATGTCACATTATGCAATTATTAAGATTTCTAGCTGTGCGCGAGACATCTCGCACGTCTTCGCGTAATTATCAATAAATTTGCGTTATTTTTATGTGCCGCCATCACCCCACGTTGCGTGCGTGCATTATTAAGTTATATTATTCCATAAAATAAAGCATAAATCATCGCGCATTCAAAATATCCCCTGGCTAAGGCCTTTCTAAAGCAATGGTAATGTCCACGTAATATTTGTGCTTTCGGCCGGCGTAAAAGTGTAGTTTTTCCATTTCCACGCGAAAAGAAATAATACAATACGAAATTAAAAGGGATAAGAATAGAAATACACTTTTGGCGCAGTGCGCGAGAACGAATCACGCCATCCGGGCTCGGAGTGGTGCGAAGGCATGCAAAGTGCAGCAATTTGTTTCGCTAACGATCTAAATCTATATTAAAACCGCGAGTTTATTTATTATCAGCGTCGGTATAAAACGCTACACTGCGCCCTGCCGCCGGCCATTAAACCGCGTGAGATTAATGCAATGGATTCTATTTTTGGACAAATTCACTGATTTCTAAAAATTATCATTATTTTAGATCTTTTTCCTAAGTTGTGTGATTTTTTGACATTGCATTTTGTCGGATGGCGGGCGGGTGAAAAACTTTCTCCGCAATTTTCGCCGATATTGATTCACCCAGTGCGCTCAACTTTAGGGTGTCGCTTTGCGGTGAATCACGGCAAGATCTCGTGTGCGAAGACTTGTTCGGCGAAGACAAGGCTCGTAATCAAAAACCCATTACCTTTTGGCTCCGCTGGCTTCGCCCGCCTCTCTCGCTTCGATTTTTGCCGCGACTGCACGTCGCGCGATTCGATTTCGTGCTACAATCTCATCTTACGAAGAGTCAGCCACCGAAAAACACCCCTCACGGCGGCGGGGCGATGTCGCCGGCCGGGGAAATCGATGAACAGGACGAACAAGATGAACAGGATGAGCGCGCGGCCCGAACGGCATCAGCGGTGGATGAACGCAAAACGACGAAAATTGCGGGCGAAAAAAGCGAAAAACTTTCATTATCGGAACAAAAGCGACGTAAGAATAGGGGATTTACGATTCGAGGCTAGAGAGTTGCTTTTAAAACATTTTAAAGAGGAAAAACTAAAGAAAACTTTTATACGTTTCATACTACTTTTTTAAACTCTTTAAAGTTAAATAACACTTATCAGAAAACAAACAGAAATATTGTTTTGGGTTAATATTAAAGTTAAATTTATTAACTTTAAATTACGAAAAAGTTGAATTCAATACGTTAAAAACTGCAGCAGATATTTAGAACAAACTATTGTTTTGCTCCACCCATTTTGAAGGTGCGCAGGCGCGACATACTCAGTGTTTGTATGCAATTAATAAAAACTCAAATATCTTCTGATCTAATTAACTTATCAGCATAATTTTTTTACTAATAAAAATTAAAAGTAGGTATTACTCTTACTATTTAAAATAAGTAATATACTGTTCAGACATATTAAAAGCTTTAAAATAACCAAACAAAATTTATTGATTTTTTAGTCCTTCTGCAGGCAAACGAGCACAATTTAAACCTCTCCTCGTCGCGAATGTCATCCACGGTGGTCGTTATTCAGGAACACATGTTTTATAATATATTAAAAAGTGCGCCCGCTTCGCGTCAGTGACACACTGCCATGCATGCCGCCGCCGCCACTGCCGCTGCCACCGCCATCGTTGCTGCTCTTGACTGCGCATTCAAAATAACACAACACATCGCATTCGCAAGAGAACGATGTGAAATGTGAACACACGCGCGCGTACGAAATGCGAAACTCGGCACATGCGAGTTACAGCATGGAAAATGCGAAACGCGAATTTAAACGCGGGTAGTAGTCGTCGGCCGGGCGCGCGCGCTTTCTTAAATAACAAACATCGCAGGACCGACGGCGGGGCCGTAATATACAACGCGGGGTGGGTCGTGGCACGAAAAGCGGAGCGCGAAAAAGTTGCGAAAAACGAGGAAACAAACTCATATGTGTAATTTATGGCGCGCAATAAAGTTTAAATTTGAAACGCTAGCAGGCGAACGCGCGACATTAACAAATGTTGATATTTATTGCGTCAGTTTTAGCACTACATTGTTTATGTCCAAGCTGTACATGAATTATTGTATTATTTAGTTGTGCAAAAGTTTATGCAAAAAATTTGAAAATAATTTTGTTAAATTTTAGTAAATAACTCAAAACTATTAAAGGTAGAATAAAAATTCAAAAGTTAGCCTCAAGAAGAATGTTGCTTCTATCCTTCTGCAAAAGTTGAGTATTTTTTTTAATATTTAAACCAATACAAATAACAAAAATATAAAAAACACGTTTTGCATTTTTTTAAATTAAATTTTTGCCAATAACTTCAAAACTAGTTAATAAATATTTAAACTTCACAAAAAGACAATAAAATTACTTTCTGGAATAAACAAACAAAATGCTGTAAAACCCTCCATATAACCTAACAATTTACATTTAAATCCAAATTACACAAGAACCATTTTTTCTTATTTGTTAATTAAATTTCCCATTAGTTTTAAGTCAATAGTATTATTCAAATCGCTTCAATTCTATTTATTTCATTGTTCGGTAGTCGTATCGCTGTCTTTGCTCAGTGCACGCTCGGCGTACATCGCCCCGAAGCGCTTCGATCGTGATTGAAATAATAAACTGCCGCGGCTGCAATATGCCATTGTAAATCTAAAATTTACAACCGACACAAAACCGGCGATTAAATGTGTTTTTGCGCGGCTTTTTGTGCGCGACGCGCAAAGGTGGAAACGCATTCGGTCGTCGATATGCAGATATGGGCACGGAGCGGAAACCGATAATGTCGCTGTTGGCTCGTTCATTGAATACCTGAACGACGTGCAGCGCGCGTTTTGCGTGCAGCAAGAAGACGGCAGGCGATTTTGCGATTGCCGGCGATCGCGAGTTGGTGGGTAGAAACATGGCGGGTTGCGACTTAAATGAAACCGCAAGTGTGCAATAAAATGACGATAAAAAAGGTTACATGTCTGACAAACAAAATTTATTTCACGCACAATTGTATCGCAACAAAGTTAAACAAGCGATAAAAAACGGTATGTTAAGTATCAAGTGGGCTAAGCGGCATTTTAGTCACCAGATGGATTAAAAACTCCACCCTGTGACTAAAGCCCGTGACTAAAGTTACTTTAGTCACTTTAGTCAATGGAAAAAGTATAAAAAATCAACCAGCAAAGTTTTAATAAATATTTTTATCTAGGTTTATGTATTCGCTAACAACTATTTAAACCAAACCAACATAACCTCAATATTTTTAAATAATATTTTATCTGGTGTCGAGTTACTCATCCTTAAACTCTCATCGTGCGCAGCTCATGTTCATACTCTTGCCGCGTCTGCGGCTTGCGCAGTTTTTGCGTTGTTGCGTCGCAGATCGCATTTTCTTTTATGCAGGAGATGAAAATGTATGGCGCGGGAAGTTCGCTCAAGTTTCGCAGAAAAACACCGGACCCGCCGGAGCGGGCAAAGAGGCAAACTAGGAAAACTCCGGGCAAAAGTGTATAAAATATGCGAACGCGAGTCTAGGAGGCGAGTCGAGTTGGGCAAAAAGCGGCGGCGGCCGCATGCAGCATGCATTGGCGGCGGTGGCGGCGGAAAACTCTTGGGGTCTGCCGGATTTGCATACGCAAAATGATTCAACCAGCGCGCTGGAAAAACTCGCGCGCGTTTGCGCATCTTTCATAACTCCCCCGCAACTGTGTAACCAAATTGCGCAGCATTGAACATCGGAAATTGAAAAACTATGAAAACTCAAATTTTCCATTATAATACCTTCGCCTATCACGCAGGGAATAGAAAAATTTTACTTTTTATTTGCATAGAAAGTAAAATAATTCAATGCTTAGACAGTAATGTCAATAATTTCTATTCTTTTCATAAGTTGGTAAAAGTCCTTGATTTGCAGTCGAATTCAAACATATTCAGTAAGCAAATATTTGCCGCACCACTTTAATATTCAACGTGTTTTGCCCGAAAATTTCCACCCTTGGTAAACAGCTGGCAACGCGCGTGCGAAATTCATGAACGCACAAAAGGATCAGGTGTTGGTCAAAAATCATCGCCGCTTTGCGGCCGCCACACCGCCGCCCCCGCGCGCTTGATGCCGTGCACGTCAACCTAGGCCCCCGTCCACCTCTTTCCGGCCGCTTTCATTTATTCATTCCGCGCGCATTCGGAAGCGTTTCGGAACCTTTTTAGCCGTTTGACGTGCGCGCCCGTTTGAATTTTCGCGTGACGAACAAGAATACACACGAAACGAAAGCAGAAAAAAAAATAAAACATAACACAGAAGCGAATAACTAACGTGCAGGCGCGCCCCTTATTAAAAGGAAAACTTATTCGACAAGGGCGCGGAGTGCGACGAAAGGCAGGCAGGAAAATAAAAATAAGGAAGCCGAAAAAAAGATGAAGATATGTTCGCATGCCTTGAGGCAGGCGGGAAGGGTGTGGGGGTGGTGGCGCTTGAATTTCGCTGCGAACGTGCGTGGACGAACACCCCATCGCACCAGCGACCCGACAAGCCGACATTTCGTATGCGTTTTTTTCTCGCTTTCTTTATTTCTGGTCGCTTGGTCTTATTTTCTTTTCGGGCAAAAATGCGGTGAGAAACTGTGCGAGGTCACGCGATAAGGAAATTTTTTAGGTCAACCTTGATATCTACTTTGTATACAACACGTTCAAAGTAGTACAATATACAAATTTATGTTTTAACATCAATTATTTAGAGTTTTCCCAATCAAATTACAAAAAAAATCCAAAAAATTTAACCAAAAACTAAAAATATATTGCAAAAATGTATTCACTGGTAAATTAGTTACGTTTAGCATAATTTTCCATCAACGTATTGTATGCTAAGCAAAACACAAATGAAGAAAATTTCATTTCCATTTGGAAAATTATGCCATGAAAGCAAAACCACGAAACCTGGACGTGTCAATAGTCGAACAAGACAGGAAAAAAGCCAAAGCAAATGCAGAAAACGGAAAAATCATAAAACACAGGATGTGCGCCAAGAAAAAAGGAAACTCTTAAGGAAATCGTATACAAACAAAGCGCATAAATCTAAATAAAAATGCAAAAATTGTTAGCGCAAGCCAGCAAATGTGGAAATGAATTTAATATCTCGCAAATATATCTTTAAGATATTTTTAATGCATTTTCCGCGAGTAAAGCACAAATTATACACTTTAATTTAATTATACCCGTTTTTATTTGCTTGCCTGGTTCGGAATTTTCAATTTTATTCTTGCTTATTTCACGATTTTTTTCTTGCCAAATCTGTGCTCGTGCCACGGCCCACTTTTGATTGGTTCTAGTTAAGCAGTAAGCACGAAAGTCACTTTGAGCCGATTTCAGCTTGCGTTTCGTTTGTTCGCTGATTCGAGCGTAATAATAATAATCAAACGACCTTTGACCCGATTTCCTGCCAGTTGACTACTGTTAGCTACCGCTGCCCACCGACTTCACCTACAGGGCACCGTCTTAAACTTAATCTTACTCGTAAATAACTTCAAAATATTCAAAAATCAACAAAAACTAATTTTAACCCCAAATTATTAAAGATATTTTTTAAATATCTTTCAAAATCTTAGTTTTAGAATTAAAATATTGTGCTAAGATAGTTTTTAAACATTCTGTATAAAGTTAAGACTACAGTTCGATACGCCTCCAACGACAGACCCAATTTAATAATAACTGGAACTGAACTGCGACTGCAGCCGACTGAAATGAACCGAGAGACCGAGACTGGACGCTGAAACTTTTCTCCTGCTGGCAGTCGCCTGCAGTAAAACAGTATCGCTCGATTGCTGGGCTCTGGGCGCCTTGCTGCGGACCAACGACTTTTTCTCAACGTCCCGGTCATTCGCAAAATGACGCAAAAAAACCTACTTTGCCGCGCGCGCGTTTGATGTCGTCGTGAATTATTTGTTTTGGGCTTAATCTACCCCCGTTTTTCTTGACTTCTACGCCCGAGTTTTGCCCCGGAAGAATTTCCAAGTAAATCAATTTTGATGGATGTGTGTTTAATGTCTTGATTTAACATCAAAGTGCAGTTAGAGAAAATCTACAAAATATATTATTTTGAATGGTTTTTAGAAAATTGATTATAATTTCTAAAGTTATTGAGATAAAAATTTGAGGTAAATATTTTTATATAAAGAAATAAATTGTCTATAAAACAAATCTAATTTAATAAAATTTAAAAAAATAGTTTTTGAGTAATTTAACCTCAAAGTTAAATATTTTCAAAAAAAATTAACATTAAATTACAAAAACACTATAAAACCGATTACTACACTTTCTAACTCACATAATAGACAATTTAATCAGTTATAGAATGGCGCAATCATCTGCAATGTATCTTGTCGCGTTCGGCACATATCGATAAAAATCTCGCTTGATGCCTCAATCCCGGTGCGCAGTGTTGTTTATCCGCAGCGCCGCGCAAATTACCATTGCAAATGGCCATCGCTGGCTCGATACCAGCCAACGTCGCCGTTATGGAAAACTATTTTGTATCCGCGCGCTGTATTTTCCTGCGCGTCTTTATAACTCTTTTCAGCGCGCGTCCATTTCCACGCTTTCCAATATACTCACTGCGTTCGGCAGTTAACATTTTTCGTTTGTTGCGCGCGCGCGAGCTCCTGTTGAAGCAATAAACGTTACTTTTATTATCGCCTTCGCCACCGCCGCGCGTTTTCTCGGCGTCGCAGGGTTTTCCGGGTGCAACGCGAGCCAAACGCAAACCGTTGTATAAGTAACAACGTTGCAACTCTAAACGCTATTAACTTTAATGAAAATTTCCGTGGCGCACTAAAAACTATTCAGTTTTTCAACAACGCATCAATTATACTGAGTGTTGGAATTAAAAAAAAAACAACAATTTTTAGTCATTTGTATGTTTGTAATCCTTTCACGTTAAAACCACTGAACTAATTTTGTTCAATTTTGATATAAAGCAAGTTTTTAAGAAGGAAAAAGATATAGACTGCTTTTTGTTGCAATAATATAACTTTAAGGATGTAAAATAAGGGATGAAAATTGATATAAAGATTCAACCATAGTAATAGTTATATAATTTGAATATAGATGGCGCTAAAGTACATTGTAAGCACTTCTTTCTAAGAAATAGAGCTCTATATTTTTATGTAGTCAGGTTTTTTGAAGCAGGACAAATTGCAAAGCAATTAAAAAATTAATTAACCCACATTTCAATGCGACAACGAAGACGTCCCTCTTCGACCGCTCTAATTCGATCTTGATTAATTTTTTCCTGGCGTTTTTTGGCGGCGTCGCATTGTTCTACTCTCGTCGCGAGGAATTCCGACCAAAGAGATGAGAATGCAAGCCAACGAGCTATTGTATGGAGAGTCACTAATTAATTATGCAGCCATCCACAGTCTTGGCCATCCGGGGCGATGGCATGCAGCGCACTCATCCTACAGGATGTCCCGCGAAACAATCAAAAACCGACGCGCGTGGAATTCAAATTTGAGATTCAAAAGTGGTGTGTTCGCGCGTCACTCGAATATTTTGGACAATCAGCCATTGTGCGGCTCCTAGTTAGAACCTTAGGGACGCGCCGCGCGGCGGGATGTAAGTGTCGGTCTGGAGTGGCGGAGTGGGTTCGAGTCTCTCTGCCATTACCACGGCTTGCGGTTCGGGGCCAGTCGCGTCGGGAATTAATGACGTCCTCGCCGTTGCTTCTTCGCCCGCCGCCACCACCATCACGCCTTCATTTTCGTCATCCGCAGGAGTGGATGGTATAGCAAGACGCGATGTTCCGGGTCGTCCGGGCGTCGCAATTCGCAGCTAACGAGCGAATAAGCGCTACCGCAACGTTTTACGCGGCACCCAAATTTTGGGTCCTTCGAAATGACAAGCCACGGGCCAAATTAGTGCGGCGGCGGCGGCTTGGACCAGCAACTGGACTTCCGTATCAATGAGTTTTACAATTTCAACAACATAAACGTTGAATCACCCCGTAAAATTATTAAATTTCTCTTTGCATTAAAAAATAACAACTTGAAATTGACTTTTTTCTGTTTAGGGCTTTTCTTTGGGTTATCAGCCATCCATGTACACATATATTTTTTCTTTATACGCCTAGGCAACATTCCGGGTTGTTTACCCCGCTGAATGGAAACGCTTGCATGGTCTTGCATTGAAAATGCGTCGGCTTTTCTTCGCGGGCCGGCGTGAGAAATGCGAAAACAAGTAAGTGATAGCCGAGTGGACCCGCGAGGGTCGTACGTTTCCCAACCGGCTTTTCTTCGGCAAAGCCACGACCCGAAAAACGACTTGCTGACATACGTCCGCGCGACGTGAATGGCCAACGCCCGGAATGAATGACCTTCCCTTTTCAAAACCGGCGCATTCAAGAAAATGTAAATTCAGCGTCTAAGAAAAAAGGTCAAAACCTATCCCTTCAAGCAAACACACGCGGCAAACAAATAAAAATTATGACCGCACACCGAGGTGTGGTGTGTTTATCCTTTGAATGGCTCTCTTGTATCGAAATCTATGACCGTGTGATGCATTTGGCGGCGGCTAGAGGGGGCGAAACACGAGTACGTGCGACCACAAGAGCCGATAATGTATCGGCGAGTCAATGAAAAGCGGCGTGCGGCGAAAAGAGAAATATTTTCAATTCGCCGCCCTCGAATGCAACACGCGCGAGTCGTTGACCAGGGGGTGCTTTTGATATACGCTACATATATCTCCTTTTCTTACGCCCCGCTGTAAACTCAACTAAAGAGCCTCGGTTCAAGGTTTGAGGGGCGGCGGCGTAAAAGTAAAAGTTTCAGGAGGAAATCGGCGAGCGAAAGCCGGCTTTACGTGGCCAATGGACGGCGCAATGGCGCACATGTATTTTATGTCTTTCGGCTTTTATTTTTTGCCCTTCGAGGATAAATACCAATAAAAATGAAAGAGGAATGGAAATCGAAACGGAAAACGCCGTGGAAGTAAAGAAACAAACTAGTGGCGGCTTTCATTCCGTGAAATAAGCTAAATTTATTGAAATAAATGAAGCAAACTTTCTCAAACTTTAACCTTGAATAAAAACCAAACCAAAAAAGCTAAAATTGTGAAATTTTCACTAAATTAAAGATAATTTAATAGTCTATCATATAGTATCTAGATTTTGAAATTATAAATAATAATTTTGATTATATTCACGATTTATCTAATTTTTTCTCATAATTTTATCTTAAATTACGTTTTTTAAATGAAAATAATGATAATTTTTAAAAGAACATTTATCACCGCACGCAGAAATTTTATAAGCCATCAAAAAATGTTATCACTAAATTTGCAGCCCTTTTGTTTCCGCTTTAGAACGAAAAAAACTAACCACACAACTTTCACAGACGCAAAAGAAAAAAAAATGAAAAAAATTCTGGCCAGACATGAATAAATCATAAAGCCATGCTTGGTGCTGAACGCAAGTTAGACTTATCTAAAATTTCGCATTCCGCGACAACTCTGCCTGCAATAATACGCGCATAAAGCCAAAGTCATTCCGGGTTTAAAACTCGCGCTAGCGCACTAAAAACTGCGCGCCGTGGCACATGCTTTACGACTGTGTACGCCGGGCCTTTTATGGACGAATTAACGAGGTCCGCACAATACGCGCGAGCCGGCAACGGAATAAAACCGAAAAATATATAAATTTCCCAAGGAATTTATTGATGTTTTGTTGTAGGACTCAACTCGGCGCGCACACCACTGCCAGCAGCACATAGTAATGTGGGCAAAACGTATCAATTTCTGGTATCGAATTGCAGCCACCGGTGGAAAACTTTGCGCCATTAGAGCGCGAACGCACCGAAAAAAAAAACTCACGCGCGCGCAAACTCGTTTTAAAAGAGTGATATGTTTATTTGTGTTTGTTTAACAAACATATCATTTACCAAAAACCCAGCGCGCCGGTTGCCGGAGTATAAATATTTTTTTAAATTTAATTACCGGCTAGGTTATGTTTGTTTGCAGGTGGCTTGTTCAATATCGTAATAAAATATTACATTTATGGTGAAATTTTAATATTTTAGTGCAGAGGGAAACATAAATTATCCCGAAATCATAAAATTAAATTTTTTGCATTTTTCGCATTTAAATATTAAATAATTCAAAAACCATTAACGCATCAAGCAAATGCAATGCATCATTAAAAGCATAATTTTATAGAGAATCTAAAAATATTTAAATTTTTCTGATTGAGTACTAAATGTAAAAGTTATTAACAAATAAACTAAAATAATTTTTTTCAAAAATAATTTTTAAAAATTTAAATATAAATAAAACATAAAATAAACGTCTACTGCACGTAGCATAACAATTACTTTGACCGATATTAAATAAAACTAAAATAATGTTTTTGTTTTGTTCCTAGAACAATTTATTCCCGACATAGGCCACTTTTTCAAGTTACTTCAGGAATAAAAAAGTAATAAAACTAATAAGATGCTGATCGACTTGGAATAATAATCCACGGTGTAATTTATCTTCGATGGCTGTGAGCAAACGAGAACCCAATTTATTTCGAAAAACAGCAATCAATATCCCTATCCCCATCGCCCATGCACCTATACCGGCGCTTTACTTCGACATTACACCTCAGCCGTGGTCGCGATGTCGGTATGTTAAGTAGCGTTAAAGATGAAAGAAATAAATGAGTCGGACGCGACGGGCCGAGGCGTTAAGAATCGAACGCGCGTCTCATTATCGTCCGTTGATGGGCACGCCGTGAAATTTAAAGTCAATCAATGTGACGTCGTCGGAATCGAAATTTTCGCCTCGTGCGCGAGCCGCAAACCGTCGACAACAACACAATAATAAAGAACCGAAAAGAAAAAAAACAGGCTATTCGTACGTAATTAACGTCGCTTTTGTTGTTCGAAGAATGCAATGTGTTTCGAAAGAAAATATTTAAGTTATATAAGTCACGAGTCATAATATAAGCATTGGGTGAAGTTAAAGTCAACTTTCAAGTCAATTTACGCAAAAACCACTAAAGATATCAACAAAAAATTGAATACGTATTAAAGATAACTTATTTAACTATCAAATAACGTAAAGTTGGTTTAAAAACAACAAACCAATTAAAAGTAATTAATTAAATAGTCAAAATAATTTTTTTTCCTCAAACGATTTTTTAAAAACGTTGTCAACAATAATAAATACAAACTGACAAAAAATGTTTATAAACAATTTGGTTGAGAATTTACTAAACTTTCAGATAAGCTATGATTTAAACATGTAACATTATTACTTCCCGAGTTATTTACTAAAAACCAACACGGAATTTTCGCCACTTACTGTTTCCTAGCAAAACGCGCTATCAAAACGAACTTAAGTAAAGTCCTAACTTATCTAAAATATGACAGTTTCGCACCGTTGCAGTCACGTTTCGCGGCGCAACTCCCATTCTCACAGCACTTATAAGTAGATGCTGCCTCGGACAGTTTATAATAAATTATTAAACAGTATCGATAGAGTCAAGACAGTCGGACGAGCAAGGCGTACTTATCTTTGTTCGTGGTAGCTAAGTGCTCCATACTCACTGTACGGCACAAAAATGAGCAAACAAGCAGCAAAATTATGTCTTGTTTTATTTCAGTTTATGGTGCGGTTAAATATCGTTCGCGGGGGAAATTTGTGTGTTTGGGTTGTGCTGTCGTTCAGGCGTACTTTACTACAGAAGCATAATAAAGGGGTAAATGTGACTTGCAACTAAAGTTGCCAATATAAGTTGTGCAATAGTAAAATCCTATAAAATTATATAGGAACTTTAGAATTTAAAGTTTAATATATGCAACTTTAGTTGCGTGTTATAAGGTTGCTTTACTGTAGTTTATTGAAAGATAAGTGCGTTTCGTGGTGCGATCGACCGCCGATGGCTGGATAGAGGAGTCGATGCGACTAAAGTTAGAGTCGCGGTTTATTCGTGGCTGTGGCTTGACTTAAGTTAAGTCAGGCGCGGAGTCGACTCGCGCATCTCGTGGGTGCCTTATAAGGAGCGGCTCCGTATGGTCCGGCATCTACCCAAGCATCTACCTGACTTGAACCTGACTTTGCGCGACTAAACGCATTCTCAGGGTGTTAGAAAACATGACTTAAGTCAACAAATCAAGCAAAAAAACACCCACAAATACTAAAATATTATTTTTCTTCAGAAAAAAGTAGAAATTATTGAATTTAAATCAATAATTTTATTTTATTTCATTAAAAATTTAGAGTTTTTATGTTTTTCACTATTTTTTGATGAGACCTTTTGTCTAGGTATGCGTAAGTAAGGTATATTGCTATAGCGCGTTTAATAACGTTCCGCGCTGCCCTTTTACAGCGCCCCGAAGAAGACGCTTCGCTTCTTCGTCTTGCGGCTGCTTCTTCTTCGGCATAATATTCCCAACCATCGGGCATCATTCTTCGCCGCTCATATACATACGCGCGAAAGTCGACAGATGGTACGCTTTATGCATTTTTGGCAGCTTTAATTGCGCTGAAGACGTCGCGAAAAATCGCCATCAACTACGCGGTGGCATCAAAATGATAGTGTTGCAAAATTACAGCCGCGGAATTATTTTACGAGCTGTTATAGCGTTATAAATGTTGGAGCTGGGCGGATAAAGAGCTTCAAATGAGAACCACACAGCGGAGGCATGTGCAGCCTGCAGTTAAATGTACTATGCACTTTAATGTACCTACCAATAAATATTTTAATTTTTAATTATTACTGAATAGATGATGGTAAATGCATAGTTAAATAGAGAAAAATGTTGAAATATTGTTTTTCGATGCAATAGTGCGTAAAAGTGTTTAGGTCAGTTCAAGGTTACACAAGAACTAATAAGGCGAATGATTTGATCTATACGTGATTTTATAGATAATTTAAAATACTTTAAGATAATGCATTCACCATTTATATAGAACAATTAGTTAAAACGTAACAAAGAAAAAACTAAAAAATTACCTTAAATCACGCGTTTCTTCATATTTTCCATTAAAACTCAGCAACTTAAAAGTACTTAAAACTCAATGTAATAAAATGTGACTGTACATTAATCAGTTATATAATTAAAACTGAAATAATAAAATTTTGGCAAACCGCCCGTTGTTTCTCCCGCACGAAACCGACCCGCACACGAGAAGAACGCGCGTTTAACTGCGAGAACGTTCGCTGCAGCAAGCGAAACAAGCGATAAGACGCATTGTCGCGGTCAAGTGTGTTGTCTTATCATGCGCAAAACCAGTACGGATTGCACGCAGGTAGATATTTCGACTAGTTTTATCTTTGATAACGTAAACAAACGCGTGAACAAAACACAAAGTTGTGTTTATTTAAAACTCTTAAAATCTTTGATTTTAAAACTCAAATAATTCATTTTACGATTTATTATTTAAAATTATTTATATTTATAATAGAATTTGTATTTTTATGATAATTTCTATTTTTTATAAAAATATAAATTACTTTTAGTCAAATTTAATGATTAATTACTTTATTCATTATTTTTTTACTCGATTTTTAATTACTAGGAAAGATATTGAATAAAATTTTATATTATATGAAAGACAATTTAATAAGCTTTCCCTTTGTGTTATATTCTATAATATTTTTAATTAAATACTTGTTCTAATTAGAGTTAAACAAAAAAAAATTGTTTGTTTGGGTTTTAATTTTTTTGTTTCTTGAAAAAAGTTTTATACAACTGTGTAAAATTTGTACCCTACCTAAAATTACGACCGTCATTAGGGCTAAACTTTGCCAACAATATTTTTTGCATTGCTTTCTTTATTTCTTCGCCTTTCTTGGTTTTATTCGCTTTTTTTTTCGGTGTTGTAACGTTTTCTTTGTTCTACATTTCGCGTATAAACCGAGTAAAAGGGCAAGATTGAGCCCCGCCACCCCCACGCCTCGCCGCCTCCTTCGAGTGGCAGTAAACCAAATGATTCCTAATAAAAGTGGCTTGCGTTGTTCGGGCGAGCTGATGAAATACTCGAGAAGCAATAAGAGCACGGCGCGCACTCGAGTCTTAAAGCTACAACTAAACTAAAACAACAACAGCCGACAGACATCGACATAAGCGTGAGCATCAAGCTTTCGCCGTAAAGCTCGCGGATGAAACTGAAGCCGGAGAAAGTAGCGGCAAGTAACTATAACTATAAAAGCTAAGCGCGGCATGGAAATGAAGCCCAGATGCGAAATTTTAGCGACGCGAGAGCTTTCCGCGCCGCAGTTTGCGCGACAAACAGCATCTGTTGGCTTATAAAGTCACTACAAATGGCTGGCAATGCATAAAACTATTATAAACTTTCAGTAGATAGCGAAAACATATTTTTACAAAACGTTCAGCAAAATGTTTTGTTGAAAAAGTATGAATTGGGGCAATTACCAATATAGAATCATGCAAATTGTTCTTTGTTCATTTTGTCGCTAATTTATTCAGAAACTAGCGGTGATAAAACATTAAACAAAACATATAATTAAAGATAATTTAATTATCTTTTGAATTGTTGTAAATTAGTTAATTTAGTATAAATAAATAAGCGTATATAAACAAAAATAAGTGAAGAAATTTAAATCACGAATTTATACAAATAAAAACTTTCTATTTTAACAATAAATAACTAAAAAACCTATAAATCAATATTTTGGGAAATTACACTATTATACAGATTATTTTATCTACTTTAAAACAATGTTCATGTATTTGTTGTATCATTGTTTGTTTCTACTTTAATTGGAAATTAAACAAAAATAATCACAATGTAGTTGAAATTTAAAACTAGAAATAATTTTGGAAACTATTTAAAAACCTTGTTACGACCATGTAAAGCTCGTAAATTAAGGTCCCCTCAGCCTAAAAAAAACATTAAACAAGAAAGTCATTCATTCGTTCGGTGGCTCATCCGTTTTGTTCCTACTTAGTTTTTTATTGCGCGCCTCGTTTCGTCGTCTTGCTCGTTCATTCATTAAACGAACTTCTAAAATTACAGCGGGGACATAAATTCTCCAACAGAGTTTAAAAAAAAAACTTATTTTTAAAAGTATCGTGAAGCGAAATTGAAATTGAATTCTACCAAAAAATATAAAAACATCCCTAAATATAAATATTTTATTAACCTTGTAATCTCATTTTATCATTTTTAGATCATAGTTCTACTAGTTAGAGATGCGTTTTTGGAAAGAGTATCAAATGACACGTCTCAGTAACACCCCGACGCTCTGACACTCCGATAAGACGTCTGTCTGGGGTCTGAAACGCGTCTATTAGATAAACCACCCGCAGTTGACGCTCGTCTGCGTGTCAGACAGACGCACAGCTGAGCCGTAAACATAAAACAAAGCCCTTTTTGTTATCATTATGCCCGAAAACGTCGAAATAAAGCCCAGTAAACTGTGTAAACTGTGAACCGAGTGCGCGCAGCGCGCAACCCATTAGAAACATTTGTTCGGAATGCCGAAAACATTGAAAACCAACCGAGCGCTGAAAGTCTGAAACTAACTAACTTTTGGTCTACTAGTGTAAAATGCACTCGAATAGTAATGGTTTGAATGGGTGTAATTAATATATTTCAAATGTAATTCGCCAAAAAAAGCAAAAAAGCTTATTTTTAGAACAAATTTTGAAAATTTATTAAAAATATCTGAGAATAGGCAGAATATTAATTCTTTAGCAACAATAAAAGGCATTTTATTGTTTATTTGGTGTAAAAAATTTGTTGAAATTCATTGATTGATAAAGACGCAAGACGTTTTTGAAAAAATGTAATTTCTGCTGATTTTGAACCACTTTAAGTACATAAAATCAATCGTACATGCAAATTTAATTTGAAAACAGGACAACCTGAACCTCCCCTTGGGACTCCTCAAAGGACACATTCATCCTTTGTAGTTTTTTTGCGATGTTCAAAAGCCAGAGGTAAACAAATCGCAAGTTGTGATTGCGAGGGCAAAAAACGACATAAACTGATTACCAACCCCTCGAAAACTTTACTACAATCTCCCAAAACTTGCCTCAAGTACATTCCCATAATGTCCTTACACAACTACAACCCTAGTTTAGTTTTTTGTTCGAGTTTAAAATTTTTAGATTTTTTGAATTTCGGTTTAGTTAAGTCCTCATTTCTTAGTCCATGCGCCGCGGTAAGATAGTGAACTGTCAACCCTCGTCTCGCGAGATTAGTTCCGCGTATAACGACAGCCACCCTCGCACCTTCATTCTTCCTTCGGCAGGACCACTGTGAATCCTTGCGAGACGCTACAACAGCCGGCAGCCGACATCCGTGTGCGTAATATAAATCTCACCAAGGCGAGGTTAATTTAGTTAGCGAGATTATTATTTCGTCCTCCCGCAGGATCGGCGCCCGGCGCCGATATTAAACGATGTACAGGCAACCCGGCGAACTCGAACGCGAATATCTTTGGCATCTGCGGGCTTGTCTTGTCGCGAATCTGGGGCTGAATTTGCATTTTACATGCGCGCGATTCCAGGACGCAACGCAATGTAAACGCGGATGATGTTTATATTTAATGCGGCTATGAATATATATTTGGCGGTTTGGCGTGCGCGTCTTGATGAAGGTGTCGTTAAACGATGTCGTTAAACTCTGTGTGTCATCATCTACAATGATGATTAGAAATTTGGATTCTTTTCGGTTACAAAATTTGAAATTACTCAGAATCTAATTAATTTTTTTTATATAAATAAATTGCGTAATATAGAGTGTTTTAGTGCAAATTATTTAATGTATGATTTATTAAAATCGGTTGGTAAGTTTAGAAATTATTTGAGGTTATGTACTAAATTTCAAAATTTTGACTTGAAGTTTTAGTTTCAACTTTAAGTGCACGATAACTTAAAACCCTTAATCTAATTTTTAGAAATTCAAAAGTGTATCTGATAAGGAATTTAATCAGCTATCAGATTATGTAAAAATATTTTCAATTTTGTTAATACCTTTTCAATAAATCTGTTTGTTGTGAATAAAACCCAACTTTAAATAATTTGAAATTTATCTAAACTAACTTTAAATGTAAATAAATAATTACCTATTATTCGAAATTAAACAATTAAAAATATTATCAAACTACATTTCACTAGCCTTAATATGATGTATAACACCAAGATGATATTCTGTAACATACCTAACCTATAAAACGCGTTTTAAACTTATCATTTTCATATTTTTCTTTAAAAATTCTAAAAATAACATGAAAATTCCATTTCCGTCCCATCATGATAAATGCCCGCCATCTAGGAGACAAAGAAAACGCAGGATTTAATTATGCATCCCTGAATTATCCTGGCTGTCGCCTTAGGAGATACTTAAAGATAGTGACAATTAAAAGACAAACAACCTATCTTTCCGAAAACTTGCAGGCGTTTGCCGAGGGTATTAAAATAATAAAATATTTTAGGTGACATCCTGAAATAGTCCTGGCGTGCTTAAAGGGGTCGCGCTGCATAGGAGCCGTAATTTTTCTCATTTTCGCTTGTCATCCCGCTCTTAGCGCGCGCGCGCGCGACGCAAAATCTTTCTTCTTCTAACGCGACCTAAAAAGCATGTAATGTCAAAGGACGAAAGGACGAAGAGGGATGCGCGCGCGTTGGAAAATCTTAATCACGTAGCCTCATTAATTACGTCGGCGCCATCTTTCGCCCGAACGTGTTCCTTCCTGGCAAACGCGAGGAAAATTTATGTAAGTTAATCTTCGCGCCACGCGGAAGGTCCTGGCGGAGGACCTTAAACTTACGACGTTTCAATTTTTTGCATCTAAGATTTTTACACCCGCAAAATATGAAAATTTTTTTTGTGGGATAATTTTAGTTTTTAGTCTCATAGCATGAGATTTTTCGGTTGAAAAAATCTAAAATGTTCGATAAATCAAATAAGAATTCAATTCGTGATAGTCGCGTAAGCATCCAGGACTCGTGCGCGTATATATCGCTTCAAGGATATTGCTACCCAATTTTCAATCCTATTTTCGAAATAAAAAATATCGACCAAGCGTGTACGCCCGGCAAGGGGTTGAAATATAGGCCCGCGTCGCAATCGAGTTACGGCGCGTCCTTCGTCGTCCTGGCAGGAACGAAATAGGAACGAAAATCCAATGCGAACCCAGCGCGCTACCCTCGTCAGCGCCGACCGGAAGAAAAACGCTCGGCATCGAAAAGGGTGGCAAAAGGGTGCAAAGAGCGAAAAAAGCCGAAAAGCTTTACTTACAGGACTAGGACTAGAAGCGGCAGCAAGATTTAAATCCTTTTTTCGGTTTCCCATGAGGAAAACACCTTCGATTGCATTTTTCGATTTTTTTCGATTTTCAATTTTCGCAAAAAATTCCAGGCTAGTTTATTTTATTGTTATCTCCATAGTCCTTCAAAACACACAGCCCTTTTCTTAAAGGATCAGCAGGTACACATTACACTAATCCATGTCTTATATTTTTTGCCCGTAGGTTTTTTCTTTGCTCATTTTTCGCTGTAATGACCGCTACACTTTACCACAATTCTATTGTCACAAGGATAATAGACACATCTTGTCCAATCCTATCCCTTTGTACGCCAGAGAAAATCCTATATTTTCATCTGGTGCTCATATTGTTAGGAAAGTTTTTTTATTAACTCCGAAGCCGAGAAAGTTGGTAGGTTCGCGAGGAATTGAAGAAAGTTTATTAAGCGATTCTTTTTGAGTCTCGGCTGGAAGAAAAACAGCAGGACGGCGTTCGCAGGACGCTTGGGTATTAGTTATGTCCTCGTATTCTCGTCGCGCTGTGTTTCAACAAGAAGAAAACCTTATTTTCGATGGAACACATTCAGCTTCATATTTCCACGGAAAACTAAGTTTTGTCATAAAAATTATTTCTATTATTTTTCATATTTCGTAAAAACAGAACTAAATTTAATTAACTGAACCACAAAATATGTAATTTAGTTATTTAGTTGTTAAATTATAACGTTTTATGCAATTAAATTTTAAGTGTCCTTTTGATATCATAAATATACTTTTATAAGTACATCTAACTATAACTATCATTCAAAATGTCATCGCAACTATAAGTTTGCTTGTTATTCGGTTATTTGTTGGCGTTATATTTGGTTATCCTTCCGATAAATCTCATTCCGCAACAGAATTCGTTCGTCCCGGAAACTTTTCGAATACGCCTCGGCGTCCATTTAAATTCTGACAAGGTTCTGCCTTCATTTTTTCCTCAATCTTGCGCGCGGCGTGTAAACTTTACGAATGCGATGGAGAATTTTCGGCGCGCGATAAAATAAAATATAAATAAGAAAAGTTGTCGAAACGCCTGAATAACAATGAGACCGCAAGTTTTTCCTGCAAATCCAGCCAATCCCGGAAATTTTATAACTTGAAACACTGTTCGCACGCGAGAAAACATTTTGATAAATAATAAATACTATCAATAATAATTTGTCATTTTAATTCATAAGTAGTAAAGGCAGAAATTAAATTTTTGTTAGTTTGAGGTTAAAAACTCAAGTTTTTTGCATTTGTATGCAAAACAAGAAAAAATATTATTGCTTTTAGCTTGAATATAAACGTAAATATCTGCACCTAAGAAAATATGATAATAAAACATGAAACGCAGCCGAAAAGGATACATAACTTATAGAAAAATATAGGATAATATAGGATAACGTAGAGAATAAGGAAAAAGGGTTCGTTCAACGCGTGCGTTTCGTTTAATTTATGCGTTCGTGGCACGTGAACCGAATACAGAAAAAGGAAGAAACGCACGCGAAAAACACGGCTACCTGCGCATGTGGCCCACCCTCTTCCAGGAACGCCGAGCAGGAAGGGCACTAAGCGGAAAAGTAGAAAAAGCAATAGGAAGGCGAATCGTACAAATCACTTTTGGCTATTAGCCATTTACTTATTACTTTTCGCATTTCCCCTTAGCACTAAACTTGCAAAAGTCAACAAAAACAACGAATTCATAACGAAAGTTGCGCACTAAAATAATTAAATATACAAAGTGTTATCAAAACATTCAAATAATTAATCTATTTCAATTTTCATGTATTTTTAGTATTTCAGCGCCATCTGAATGCAAATGACACTACTTTAACTATGAGTTTATCTCCAAATTAACTTTCATCCCTTATTTAACACCCTTAATGTAAAATTTTTGAAACCAAAGGTTACCTATTTGCAATTCCATCATCAAAACTATCTCTACACCAAAAATTTATCAAAATTGGTTCAGTGGTTCATGCGTGAAAGCGTCACAAACATACTAAATTACCTTCGTATTTATAATATTACTTAAGATTGTCCCTGGAATAAAAATCAAGACGCATGTCGTCTGGCCGTGCGGAAAATAAAAGTTATTTACGATCTATTCGAATTTATGTCGGTAATAAAGCGTCCGGCAAGCGCAGTTAATTCGAAGCAAACAATATGCGCGCCACTCGACTTTAATAAAATACATATTTTTACTTGCACTTTTTTCATTGTGTCGCCGTTGTCGTCGTGGACGTTGAAAGTTGAAAGTTTAAATCGAAAGGGATTGCCGACGTTAATGTTCCGAGCTTCACGCCTTATTTACTACTGTAATTGGCGGTATTACAATGCAATACAATTTCATCGTATACACAAGAAAGTACGCGTAATAATGTGTCATTATAAAAATTACTTTTTTCCCATGGCAAAACAAACAAAGCGCACAAATAATATCATTTTACAAGAATTTTTATTCTTCGAGTAAAACAAAATCGACTTTTTAATCATCGACAGCTGTGTGTGAGGGCGCCACAACTCGGAAACCAGCTGCACGACTTAAAATTGTCTAAACAAAGTTTCCGTATGAATATTCTTTGCTTTTAGTGTGAAATTTAAACTCTGCACGACAGGATAAAGTGTCATATTGCAACCCTTAGTGTTTCAGCACTGGGAAATTGCACATTTCTGCATATTGCACGCAGAGGCAGTATAGTAATATCTAATGCGAAATAAATTTATAGTAACGTTATCGTGCGACGTTATTGTTCTCATCTGCACGCATATATCAAGCGTAATGTGTAATTATGCGAGAACGCACGTCCTGCTGCTGCATTACACTACTATCCTGCTACGACTGCAATTCCTGCTCGTGCGCCAAAGAGCATATTCCAGCCGGTTCTATACACAGAGGAACACAACTTGCTCCCACGTGGGACTGAGACACAGGGGTGATAACAAGAGACTAGATTCGTATCCCCTAGGTTTAGGTTCAGGTTTAGGTTTAGTTAAGCCTTTAATTTACAAAGGAATATGATCAATGCACGATTTAACCTGCAGATGACCAGTGGGCAGGAGTTAAACCCCTTGACATGATGATTTGTTGGATTTTTAATCAAAAATTTTAAAAGATATAAAATTGGTTTAGTAAGTTACTAAATCAAATTACTAAACGATTTAGTAGAATTTTTTGCGGTTTTTTGTTGATGTTTGATGGAATACTGACATATTGAATGATGAAAACGTTGTAAATGTTGAACCGTTGAGTACTTGAACGGATGCGAAGTTAAACGTTTGATTAAAATTGACGTGCGCATTAATGGCCATCAACGTCTGAATAATTACCGACTGGCCGGCCGAGTAAACGCGTTCATGCGACATTTTTTTCCGTCTGAGCGCTTCTTTGATAATGCGTTATGAGTTATGACAAACCGACCGGCGCAAACGGGGCTGTAATTATAAATTAATTTCAATTGCTCTCTTGCTTAGACAATTACGTCCGCAACAAGTAAATTATCCACGTAAAAACAAAACAAAACATTTAAAAAATTCGATTTCATCAAATAAGCCTAGATATTTGATTATGTGTGAAAATCTGTTTTATTATTTCACTTACATTGTCTCCTTTACTCGTACGTTTGTCGGCGTGATACTTTCTTCCTTATACGAAATGTAAAAGTTGCTTACCTGAAACAGAAAAAAAGACACAATCAGCAATTAGCCATCTCTTGGCGTGTGTTTATCACAATTCTCATAAATGTTGAAATGAGTACCAGCTTCACTGTAAGTTACTCAGTTCGGTAGTGTTTCGTTGATGTAAGTACTTATTTGATGTCTTGCAGGAGTTAAGCAAAGTTACTCAGTCGCGCGCGCAAGCGATGGGAACGCAGCGGGTCGAACACATGTTCAGCACTTGGGAGATAATTCAAAATTATTATATACAATATGTTTAGGTGAAAATTTAATAAAATATTTTAAAACTAAATTAATTTAAAAATATTTTTATGGACTAAAAATTAATATTTTAAAATATTTAGTAATATTTTTTAAATTTTAAACATATGGTACATTTATATCGGCAGAAAAAGAGTTAGCAAGATGTACCGCTGAGAAATAAATCACCGCCTAATATGGACAAGCCTTCTTCGCTCCTCGGATGCTGGCCGCTGGCCTTTGCGGCTTCTTCTTCACATCGTGCCGATTTTTTCCTCTTTTTCTGATTAATTCCGCAAATAAAAACGTTCGCAAGAATGCAAACACGCGCACAACAAAAACGCATTGAAATTTGTTTGCATTACCAATACGCAATTCATGCATAGACTTAACGCTTCGTATATTCCGCGTTCGAATGCGATGCGACTGCGCGAATATCTTAGATCTCTCGCATTTGCTGTGATCTGTCAACGCGACACCACGCACTTTGCTTGTACCACTCGAGACGCTTCAACAGTTCTACAAGAACTTCAACAGTTTCTTTGAACGGCAGCCGTGTGAGAACATGTTTTACTTTATTTGCGCGCGTATGTAAAAGTGACTAAGTACTTCTTGTTACACAAAAAGGAAAATTGCGCTAAAAATAGAATGCGATGAAATGCAATGACAAAGAACTTCCATGAATAGATAGGCTTCGATTAGGGTGTACGCTGCGCTGTTTGTGATATGGTGTGACAGAACAAATGGGACAATTAATGCGCATTACCATATTCAGAGTTGACTTAAACTGCGCGCACGCTGAGAGTTAAGTGTGCGGCGGCTGGGAAAGTCATTGAATTCCATGTTTGTCGGCAATATCTTTGTGGTAATCGAAAGAAATTTTACTTTTTTGGTGTCAAACGCAAGTAGAAAACAATAGGACAATCGATTTTATCCTAGAAATTCTTAAAGTGTACTTAAGTCAAGAAAAAAATCACAATTTTGCTATTTTACTGTCTTTTTCTGCATTTTTTTGTAAGTTGTTTATAAAATAATGTAATTTATACAGATTGTAATAAAATCTTTCCAAATATAAATATTTTATTACACATTGTTAGTGTTTAAGTAATGTATCAATTTTTGTAAGACCTTTACGTCCTTTAAAAAGTTGTTAAAACGCACGCGCTTGAAGTGCGCCTCGTCGTCGCGAAGGTGGAAAACGTAAGACGGTGTTGGAAGACACACTTCAAAGCCTTTTCTTTCGCCGCCGCCGCCGGTGCTGCTTTACATTCGCACGCGGAATGTGCAAATGAGCGCGGTGCGAGCGCAAATAAAATGTGGAATAAGAAAAATAAAGCAAAAAACACGAAAAATGAAAATAAAATGATAGCGCGGAGGGTGTTGGGCGCGTTTGAGAGGACTTTTTGTTCGAGTGTTGCTTCCTTTTTAGGTAACAATGCGTCTTAACAAACAAGAAGTAAAGTAAAGTTAACAAAGAGACAGAAAACACCAAAAGAAAAAATATGTATAAAAAGGTACGTGTGAATAATAAATAAGAAAATAAATACAAAAACTACTAAACTAAATTACTAAACTACTAAACAACTTAACCGAACTTTTTTGATGTAATATTTTGTTATCTTAAATTTGATTCCTGACAAATTTTCACCCCTTAAAAGTATAAAACTTTAATTACGAGAAATAACAGCTTATGACTATGAGTAATAAGCCTCCCCTTTGTAATCGTAATTCTCGCCATCATAAACGACATAAAAACAAATACTTCCTTGTATTATCAACCGGAAAACCGGAAACCTAGTGCAATTGGGCACTTGTCTACCACCCGCCACCCTAATTAAAAATAATACCTCCGCCGTAAATACACAATATCAAGACAAGGCAATTTTCCCACCCCTGCCAACTCGCAACAACCCTCTTTCTTAAGAAAGACCTCTCGACCCAAAGAAAATTCCAAACTCGTTCCAATTTCCTCCAACTGAGTGTTTGCACTCCTCACTCATTACGCGCGTTACTTATCGCTTGTTAGTCATTTATAAAATAAAAGTTTTATGCGCGTGCTTCGTGTGTTGGTTCGTGTCGGCGTGTAATTTATTGGTTTTCCACCGGCGCGCGCCACCCCCACTCGACTTTTATTAACGTTTTATTACGTCAATTTACACCATCCCTCTCACACCCAGCGCGTAACTTAAAGCCACCAACATAACTGTATTATTTCACTTGCAGTGTTGTTTAAGGCTAGAAAAATGCATGGAAATTTAATGATTGTAAAAGTGTGTAAGTGGTTACATCAGAGCAGGATGTTAGTGTTATCTCTATGCGTAAATAATTAATTCAACCGCCAGTCGAGTAATGCACTAATCTCGATGCGGTTCGCCGTGGCGCACGGCAGTGTGTAATACGTAGGTATGAATGAACTTGTCGTCGTTTTGTACGCGTTAATTATGCACGAGCATTAAACAGGCGCGCGTAAGGCGCGAGTGTGTATATCAATGTGTTGCGACGAGTTACGAGGATGCCCGACGCATTAATTGATAATTGAATTGATAATCGAGTTGGAAAGTACGCGAACCGCTTGATTTCAGTGCAGCGGTGGTGAAAATTTCTATTTCTGGAGCGGTTTTTGAGGTTATAGAAATTATACCTAACCTTAAATTTAATTTTTTAAGTTTTTTAGTTGTAAATAACTGAAATTTTATAGTTTCAAGTAATATTTCAACAATTTTACTTCAAAAAATTGCGAAAAACAAACATAAAACATGGAAAACGTTAGGTTTACGTCTTTTTTCTTAAAATTTATCCCAAAAATAATATAAAAATCGTTGAAAATAAAAAATTTCACTATTTTTTTGCAATTTTTCATTTTTTAGCTAAAACAAAAACTACTGTTTAATTTATATTTTGAAAGACATGAAACTTAAATTTTTCATATTTTAAAAATTTTTCCCATCCTAACCTAAAAATTCAACTTTCTCAGCAAACATATTCCCCCTCTCCACCTTGAAAGCCGTAGATGTTAAAAATGATGCGAGTCGAGAATACGCGTAAGTTATGCCTGAGTTTGAAGCACACAAAGCGCACAACAAATAAGCAATTTGCAACGGATGAGCCGCGCACTTTATCATAACTAATGTCTAATGTATATTCCACATTCGTGCGTCGCGTCTTCTTCACGCTGGCGCGTATATTCATATTCACAATATTCACATCCGGCGCGAACGTTTTCAATTTGCGCGCGGCGATATCGCGCTATCATTGCATGGCGTCGCCATTGTGTCGGATAATGTGGAGCTGTTCGGAACGAATTCGGCAGGATGTGATGTCGTACCTTTTACTCTTGACATATTTTAGGCCATTCGGGGGCAATTGTTGCGCCGTCATGCTCATACCGCACACGGGGAGGGAAGTTTTATTCGAGAAATTTGTTTCGGCATCAAATGAATGCGATGATGTATACATAAAGTATATCATTAGATTTTCCTCTTGCGAGGGTTGCAGTTGAGTGAAAACTTCGATTAAACAAAGTAAATATCAGCAGGTTTTTGATTAATGGATCAAATTAGAAACTCCAAATTAAGGATGATAAATGATTAAATTATTATAAGTAAGTGTAGGTTAGCACCCTAAGAATTTAATAATGGGTAAATTTTATGATTCATGGTTTTGGTACGCCTGGTATATTAAGAAATAGAGCAAAATTGAGGTTATATCAAGAAAAATTGAATATTGTACATTCTGAATAAATTGTAAATACTGAATATAGAATAGTGAATAGAGAATGTGAAATCTTTTGGGTTTTCCCTCGTAGTATTGAGATATTTCCTGCATTCATATCGAAGTTCAGCTTCTGACGCCTCGGGCTTTCGAGCTTCTACAGGATATCTCACTTCTATCTCTATCTTATGTCGATATTTGAATATTTTGCTTTATTTATTTTTTAACAGTATCTTTACTTTTCTCCAGAAAAGGTGAAAAAATATAAATAAAAAGAACTCAATATTTTTGGTTGGCATTAATTTGCTCACTTCGACCGTTTTTGTTTTTTGCTAAAAGAGTGAATTTTACATGTTTTGTTTTTTAATTATCGTAATTTTACACTTACAAATACTCAATATTCTTGTTTGACGATAATTTCTCAAAATATAATTTAGGTCAGTAATTTGACTCACTCAAAATTTGAAATTCACCAAAATTATCGCTTCGCTCACATCCGCCGAACGCAATAACTAGAACATAAGGACGCAAAGGACTATTAATTAAATAAGTTTCGTCCTGGTTTCATCCCTTTGCGCTGAGTCTGACTGGTGGCCCGCGCGCGAAACTTTACGACTCGACTCGTTTTCGCCCGCCCCGCATTGAAATTCACATTTATGAATCGATTTACGAACGTTTAGCCGGGCGAATCCTGTCGGCGGCTAACGAATGTGCGGTCGGGAGTGGCGCAAGAAACGTCCGCACTCCAAATTTCGAAAACGTTTTGTGTACAACTTCACGTTCACATACTCATGCACTGTGCATAAAGGCAGAAAGGACGAAGGACGAGCGAAGGTGGTGAGTTGGAGTTGGAGTTGGGAACTTCGTCAGCGAAATATGAGGTCATTCATTGGAGTTTAATATTCAATTAGTAATCGAGTCCATGGCGGGGACGAAATTTAAACTGCGGCGTAAGAAAATTAATTTCATAGCAATAACAAGTATGAATGTAGTTTAAAAGTTGCGTAAGATCACTTGAGTTGTAATTAGTTTATAAATTAAGTTGTATATTGCAATAGTTAACATTCAAGGACGTTTTTAATCCTTAAAATAAATTAAAACGTCATGCTCTGTTTTTGTTTTAATTAAATTATACTAATTAAAGCATTAAACGTCATTAGTTTCATGCTTACTTTCAAGAAATTTATACAATGTGTTTGGATCACTCGATGATTTTGTTTAGTTTTTAATTAATAACTCATTAATTATTATTGATAAAATTATATTTTTTGCAAATATTTATTCTAAAATAAATTCTCCTTCTAGGTAATCAAAAATTTTCATTAGAAAATTGTTTAAACCAAAGTTATTCACATGTAAACTTGGATTTTGCAAAATCTTTTGTTAATTTTTGCAAATTACGCTATAGCTTTGAAAAAAATTTGATAATAATGCAATTTATATAAAATAAAGTTCAAAATTAAGTACACTTCCTATTATTGAAGAAAAATTTCAAAAAGTTAATTAGTTTTTGAATAATTAAATAAAAACTAAAATAATCAACTTAAAATTCATATTTTCTTTGCTAAACACATTGTATACTTAAGTATAACTTGAATACTTTACACGCACACTTGCTATGCGCTTGTTTCGCAGTTGTTGAATAGAAAAGGACGAAGGACGAAATTTGCATAAAGAAAGAACGCGCTCGCGTTGCATCATCGCACGAGTGGCGAAACGGCCCTGTTGAAACTTTAGCGTCCTCTCGTCAAGCGCGGTCCTTCAGACTCTTCGTCGTCCTTTCGCTCCTGAACATTACTTTCCTTCACTGTATGTGTGTGCGTTATTTTTTTCCCAACCAACATGTCAGCGCAACGCAGATGTGGCGGTGCTTACGGAACATAAATTAACGTTTTATTTTAATTTTTTAATTTATTTTCGCCCGGAGTCGTCCTGACCATTACAGGACGAAATAAAACGCTTACACAGTATGAACCTGAGCGTCGGCACAACATAACAACCTTACAAAATGCAGAAAAATAAAAATAAAAGCAAAAAATTTTTTCATGCGAAATTTTTGCGAAAGGACGAATTACAAATGTCTTAATTTTGTATGTGCCGTAGTCCCGATAGTGTCTTTAATGAAAACTCCTCAATGAATAATTCAACTGTCAAGGAGCTAATAAAAATACGCGTCTGTAATCAAAATATAATTTAATTCAACGCATAAACATGTTTATAATGAAATATTTTCCAAATAGCAAATTATCCTTGTATAAATTAATTTCGGTATTTATTCAAGTGAGGACAGATCCTGCGCCTGTTTATTAAGCACACATTTGTGCAACTCGTAAGCACATTGTGTGCGCATTGCAAACGCTCTATTTATTTACACGTACGCCGCTTTGTACGCCGTTTCCAGCCGAAGGACTTTGTCACTCCTTCGTCTTTTATGCGGCCGCGCGCACCAAGCAATAATAATCTGCTTAACATACTTTACTCTAATTTAATAGAGAGGTTTACTTTGCCTACTTTCCACGCATATTAAATTACACTAGTTTCATACACGTAGCGCCATCTATTGATTTATTTCCGTAAAATATTTTATTTTGATGCTTTCGACCTGTGTCAATGCATTTTCTCATGTGGATATCGCTGAATATTTCAGCAGGCCGGCGGCGGCAGCGCGTCCTTTTCGTCCCGGATAAATAGAGCGGTGGTGGCGGTGGCGCAGTCGTCTAATCCTCACGCCGCATGCACCGCACGAGGACTGCAGTATAATTTATCCATGCGCGCGAGTTATAACTGCAGGAACCAGAGCCTGCGCCCGCATACAAGGAATACAAAAGGACGAGCGGGCTAATAACCAACGCTCGATAATTTATAGCAACATTGTGCTCGTTACACCGCATGCTACGACAAGCTTGCTAGTTTACTAGTTTGCAAAATAATATTAATCAATTACCGTATGTGAGCACAGATGGCATTGAAATCGATACAATATGGCCGCGCAGTCAGTGAAACTTTAAGGTATTTACCACGAGATGACGCCGTTTGATTTCGGTAGTAAATTGCGAAAGCGCGAGCGCGAAAAGAAAAGCAACTAATCAAAAATCTTACGGCGCAATTAATTCCCACACTGTTCAAACTTTACGACGGTATAAAAAGCACACCTTAAGAAGGAAAATCTACCCTCAAGTACGAATAACCGGATGTAATAAAGTGTGCCCAGGAAAAATATTAAAAACATTTATTTTTAAATTCTAAAGTTTCGTGTTATATTTATTTTATCTTTATGTTTTATTTTTGGTGGCGTAGGAGTCGACTGATCGACATCTGAAACCCTCGTCAATTGCATAATTTAATATCTTGAGCGAGAGGCGGTAAGGTGCACGGCCCTCGCTTCTAGACTGTCTTGTGACTTGCTTCCGGAGAAGCTTTTATGATTTTCATCGAACGTTTCGAACCGTTCGGAATCGACCTACATACCAGGAACGCGAGTCGAACAAACGCAATGTGATATCGAACAATACAAGACAATGCGAAGCATATAGAGTCCTGGCGGAAGTCCTCAGACGTGAGACGCCAAATCGCGCAACGATATCAATTCTAAGAATGTAGAGTAGTACATTTTCCGGGGTTAATGCAAGAGAGCTTTTATTAATTTTCGAAGAAAAAAGCCAAAAAGTAAATAAAACTTTAAGAAAATGTTTTTTAAGAGAAAACTTATTTAGAATCGTTGTGATTTAAAAAAAAACTCGCGGAAAAAATTGAAAAAAATGGAAAAATTGAAAAATGTCACTTTTTAGCACTTTTAGTCGCGTTTTTCGACCTTTTACTATTGGAAATATAATTATTTTATATTTTTATCTGATAGAAAATTTTCCAATCTTTCAAAATCAGCAATTTGTTGGTTGCTATCTCTTTAGTTTAAGAGATATTAATTATCAAAATCGTCTATAAAAATTATCAAGCAACCCCTTGGCAAATTTTTCTTAAGAATTAAAATGTCATCTCTCAGATTCCCGTTTTAACTGTCCTATCTTATCGAGAATAGTTCGGAGATTAAGATGCTGCAATCAGATCCCATTTATCTCTTTTAGTTTAAGAGATATTAATTATCGAAAATCGTCGATAAAAATTATCAGTCGCATTTTCAGACTTTTACCACGTTAAATTATATTATTTTAAATACTCATCTTACAAAGAATTTTCCAATCTTCCTTAATCTACAATTTTCTAGTTTTTCTTTAAAAACTGAGCTATTAACTTCAAAAGTTTTAATACTCTAAAATTACTTTCACGGTAAATAAATAAATGATTAAATTAATACTTATACACTAAATAATTATATACTTTAAGCTTTTTATAGAAATAATTAGATACTTAACCTATATTCAATTCAGCGCTTTGTATGTAAATATTAGTACAAATTACAACAAGCACGGAAAATTGCAATCCGATTATTGATTAGTCGATATTAAATTAAAATAACTGTTATTTTGTTTCATCCTTTAAACCGCAGGATGTAACCCGCGTAAATTGGCAGTAACTGGAATTTGACTCAGTTCGGGCAAGCCGCAAATATCAAATAACAATAACTTTCAGAACCTGCAAGTTCAAGTACTTCGTGTAACGGGAGCGGCCGGACCCGCAGGATTCACGAAACGAAGCGAACGAAGCGGAACAATAACAACTTTCCTAGTTTTAGCGAATTTCAGCTTTGAATATTCACGATTAGCCACAAAAACAAATTTTCACCAAACCACAATAGAGCTTAGTGCTAAAGCAGCTGAATTTAGGTAATTGATATTGGTTTGGAAACACAATATATTTATTTATTCAAATTATTAATAAATATTTTTAAAAATCCCCAAAAATTGCTATTCTATGTTAATGCATTTTTTGTTTTGAAATCAATACGCAACTTATTGTACAATTCGGGGATCATTTAAACATTTTAAATTTGTTGTTACAAATCGAACGGTGCACTTCCATTTTATATTTGGTTATGTTTTGTTTGGTTATGTTTGGCATTGGATTTTTTCGCCGAGCGCAACGCAAATAAATAAAACAAATTAACAAATTATAAAAATTTATTACACGTGGCTTTCAGCGGCGCGTTTGCTCCGAGAGTAAATAAATAAATATGATGAATAAAATAGTCGGCCGATGAAAAATGCGACCTAAAAGTTTGAAAAACCAACACGAGTTGAAATCGTGTCGACCGATCGGATTGAATTGCGACGCCGATACGGCGCACATTTGGTGCGTGCGGAAATATTTTTCAATCCCTGCAAACGCACAGGCGACCAGTGAGTGCTAGTGAGTTATTTATGCAAACGAATAAATAATATATTTAGCTCAATTCAACACGACACGAAATAAAATACAAAATCGTTGAGTTTTTCCTCATAATTCTGATTTGTAGTCGTGATTATCCGGTAAAACAATGATTATACGCGAATAATTACGTAATTATTCGTAAAATTCAAGTTTTGCATTCATAATATTGCTGATAGCATTAAATTTATTAAATTAAGTTAGCTATTATGCTAGGTTATGTTGTATGTACGTGTTCACGTAACAAGCTATTCATTGGCTGTGATTGTATGATAATACAAAGCAACACGATGCCTTGACAAAACTAGAGGCACCGCACACGCCGAAAACGGCGACATGCTACATCGGACAATTGACAATTGACAATATGATTCACGATCAAATCAGACGTTACATCTGTCGGGCGACATTCAAGAGGCGTTTAGCCTAATGAGCATAACGACACTTCCGTCTTTTGTTACATACCACCACATCAACAAAACATAACCTTGCCTAAACTTTTTAACCTCAAAATTTTAAATATTTTCGTTTGGGAAATACATTTTATTAACTTCTTGCTGGGTGTACGTGTAATGCGTCAGTAAAACAGTAAGTAATCAATAAAACAAAGTGTGACAATTATTTATTACCCTCTCGAAAGGCAGTGGTTGTGCGGGTGGTGCGATGTCGTGCATCATTCAACCCCGTCATTACGCACATACCACATGCTCATTGCTCGTGCATGCTCATGCATCGCGCACATACTTCAGTTTCATTTGCAGCTTTGGCGCGCCAGCTTTGTGGTCGTTTATTAAAAGCGCACGTATGATAATGGCGTAGTTTTACGTTTAATTTTACGTTTACGATTTCACGTGCTTGGGGCTAATGCCACGTGATCGCGAACTGCGAATGGAAAAAACAGATCGCGTGCATGCGATGCATAATGTGATTAAATTCGACTTGCATAATGCATGCGATGTCGTCAGTGCTCGAAACTGTGATACTACACTAAAGAGAAATTGATAAAAACACAAGCATGGAGCGAAAAAAACGACGCGGTGTAAGTGGAACATCGTATACATTATGTTATATGATGTCACGCTACGCGCTACAACTTTAAACAAAACTTAAAATACACTTTTAAGTAGTTGAATATGCTCGTAAAAACTGTTTAGGATAAGTTCTATCTGCATATAGTTTTTTATTGTTCAAGGCGGTAAAATAGAGCGATATATAGTGTAATGTGTATCAGTGGTTAGAACTTATAAGTTGGAATGATATTTTGCTTACCATCATCGATGTAGAACATTGTGAGCACTTAATTTTATGGAAAATTGTGGAGCGTTGCGTAAAAACGTTGAAGCCATTATCGATGCACACGTAAAAGAACGCTGATGAAGCCGAAAGAGGAAATGAACATTTGAAAATCATGATGGCGTCGGATCCGGTAGATCATATAAATTATGGAGCACGTAAATTTTTTGTTTCAAAACTTATTTTCTTGTTTTTGCCGAAATATTAACAAATTAACAATAAATTAGTAATAATAAGAGATATATTGTTAATATAAAGTAGTTATAAGTCATTTTATGTGTTTAATTTATTTATAATTGCAATAATATCATTTTTATTTTCAAATTTATTACCATGTTTACAATGCGCCGCCTGGTGGTAGTAACTGTAAACTTGTGCAGAATTTGAATTTCGTGGCGCTTTCAAGGCTAAACACTGTCTAACCTTAAGTTACGAAACACCGGCGCCAAATATAGACATTTATTTTATTATTTTGTAAGTATTTCACACATTATTCCATAATATACAAATTAATAACATTTTAGATAGAATTAAGTGCATTTGGTCATTTGGATAGCCTCGCATAGCTGCACACGGAGATATCGCCGAAAAAGCAGACAATTTCAACCTCACAAAATTAAGATTACAGAATTTTCATTCCGTCCGCTAATGACTTCAACGATAGTTTTCGTATAAATTCCATCATAATTCCCCAACGCGTGATAAACACATGATAAATGCGACTTTAATAGCCTCATATAAAATGCATTTGTTTCGTGTTTTACAGTTTTGGCTCAGCATCATCTTTGGTCTTCTGAAGTGTGTTACGTTGTGTAATACTGCTTTTGTGTGCGTTGTGTACGCCACGAACAAACAACTCTTTGTTTTCCGGACACTTTTACACACTCACATACCAGCGGTGCACTCAATTTTTATTTGGTTCTTAACAGATAACAGATAATCTGTTAACGAATGAAGAGCGATCGAAATGGAGTTCTCGTGTTACGCAACGCGTTTAGTCACACGCGGGTCACGCTGACACTGGCTAACGGACGGCGTGATAAACGAAATAAAACGATGGAATCATTAATGAAGCAATTAACATCGTGACAATCGGGTTATAAATCACATTCATACTTTTTTATTCGAAGTAAATAGCGGTTTACGTTGAACTTAGTTTATAGTTTCAGTTTTTTATCAATTACTCAGAAACTAATAAACTTACAGTAATAATTCTTTCAGCAATCTTTAAAGTATTAAATTCTTCATCTCTAAGTACAAAAATTATATTCTTATCGATGTTTTATCAGGAGATATACGCAAATTTGTAAAAATGTTATGATTTTTACTAAATGTATATTTAAATGTTTATAACTTTTTGTGCAATGCTTTAATTTAAAAAATCTTTATGGAAATAGATGTAGAATTTAATTCTGATTCATCTCCTGAAAAAATCATCAAATTATCACAAATAGTTTTTGAGTAATTGATGAAAAACTAAGACAAATTTTTGGAAGCATGAAATTTGTACGGTTATGTTTTATATCATAATGAAGCAATTCTGTGGCATTGGCTAACAAGAACCCGATCAGTATCGCTTTGATGATCAGCGGGCTAATTGCTCGCTCTCGCTAATTCCTTGCTCAACGCATCCAGCGATTCCTGCGAATCCTGCGCAATTACACACGATTGCGATTGCAACCCGATCGGTATTGAGGTATTCCAGGTATTAGACTAATTATCAAACGTTAATTAATTTAGTTGATGGCTTATAGTCGCTTCCAATCCGCTAACTTACGTCATTCAGGGCCTTAACACCATTGTGCTGGGCTTTGCGCTAAATTTAACAAAATGTATACACCATTATTCCAATCAGAGAGAAAACAGTTTAAAACATATTTTTTCAGTAGAGAAAACGTTAATTTGTTTATAAATATCATAAATATTTAACTTTTACTCCAATTGGATGGTAATATCATGTTTAACACGCACACATCAATAAATTGTGGTTTTTAAAGTTTAAAACACTGTTGTGACGAGTTTCAGACGATAATTAATGAACTAAACGCGGCGTTAATTGGAAATTGAATGGATGGAAATAGACTAGTGACGCCCACGTGTAGAATTTCACAATTTCTGATCGCATTAAGGCGTGAAACGTGTTTACCAGCGACAAAAATAATAAGAAAAAAATCAAAAGTTGAGGAAATCGATGGTTTTGCAACAGTAAACACGCTGGCGTTAATGAATGACTCACAACTTTAGTTATAAACATCCAGCCAAGCCTTAGGATTTAGATTTAAAACTCATTAAAATATTTAGGTCTAAAATTGCTTCTGACTCACAATAAAATATGTTTTTATTACTCACATGGTTATATAATCATTATATTTCGAGTAAAATATAAAAGTATTGTGTTGAAGTGCATATTAATTTACTGCTTAGGCAGTAAAGAAGCAGTTTATTAGTATTTAACTAGAATTTGCGCATTTTTTGAATATTTTCTGGATTTTCAACCCTTTTGAAGATTTTTATTATTTTATGTCCATGTAAGTACAACCAGTGCAGTTGTTTCTCAAAAAAACTTCTTCCCCGTGCGGTCGAAATAAAATCAAGTCACGCGATGTGCTTTCTGAGCTTTGCGAGCTTTCCTGCGGGGCTCCTGCACGCCCGCCGAAACGTAAATAAACCAAACAACTAAAACAATCACAAACTAAAAATACGAGAGTCCGCCGTAAAACAACGCAAAAAACGCGCAGCAAACGTAAAATAAACGTTAAAGGGTTACGGAAATGAGTGTCTACATAAAAAATATGAAAACATACCTGCCGGCTAAAAATAGCACCGCGAGTAACGAGAGCGCACGATTATAATTTCATGCGGAATAAATGAATAATTCCATACTTTATCGCCGATGATACTTTCAATCAAAACCATCAAAATCAAGCGGCATTAGCTGGTAATTATTGCATTATTAAATTATTATCATTAATCTGGTTGACAATGGAGTAAAAAGTAAATAGTCATGTGGAAAAAGGGGACACATTAAATATTTATACAATGGACAATGTAGAAAAACACACATTAATGTTATTTACCGTATTGAAAAGTCCTGATTTTTCTGCTTTTGCTCTGCGTTGATTTTTAGTTGCTCACAGCGCTCGCACTCAAATGTTTAATTTCCTTTGAAAAATTTTTTCTCGTCAGTAAATCACCTTTTTAACACACTGTCAACTCTAACTTCCGGTTTGAGGGTTTTAACTTTTGATAATATCCAATTTATTAATGCACTTTGCACTATAAGTCAATTTTTGATTTCCGGTTTTCCGAGTTAAGATTTGTGGAATTGTTGGTCGCGTCTCCGATTCGAACACGCTCGATGCCTGCAGGTTGACACGCTCCGGCCGCGCGGAGCACCAGCAGTAAACTGATCGGCAATCGTGCGGCATGCTGCCTGCTGCCTGCAAGCAACGACGTACGCTCAGCAGGAATCCAGTCGGTGAGTGTGGCTTCGTATTGTTATTGCGTTGGAGTGTGATGGGAATGATAGTATTAGGGGGCGACAGAGAAAGGATGTGGAGTTGTGGGGAGGCGGTCGATGTCGGTCCTGCGCCGAGACGCTCCTGCGGGGGATGCCTCTGGCGGTGTTCGCCGTCAACCGATTCCGCACGCTTGCCGCCGCCGACAAGTGAGATACATTCCTGCCAGTAGGTGTCGCGGGACACAAAATAATTCAAATAAAATTAATTTTTTTAATTTTTATCAAATTTTTTGATGAAATTTAACTAAAAAATTATTTTAAAGATAATTTTTTGTTGGTTTTGTGATTTTTAATTTTTTATCATTTTTTTTTGTTAATTCTGCGCCAGTGTGACTTTTGTGAGTTGTGAGACACCAGCCGTTCATTTGAATAATTAAAAAAGTACACATTGTGGAAACGCGGCACGCAGACGTTACACTTTGCACTCCTGTGAATCCTGCGCCAGTAAAAGTAGTAAAGAAACAAAAGCCTGCCGGAATGCAAATGTAAAAGTTGCACAACTGCCGCCAGGACAAGAGGGAAACTTGGGTGAAAAGTTTTTGCGAGTAAAGAGCAGCAACCAGGTGCGCAAATGTGTTACCGAACAATCGCGACGAAATTTTAGTTTAGCGCAAATTAGAAATTTAAAAATATTTGATTGTGCGCTTGCGATTTATGCCGCCCCAAAGTTTATATCGTTGAATATTTAATTTAATTATATTCATTGACAGTTGCGAGCGCCAGAAAAGGGACCCCGCCATGAATATGAATACAAATCTTAATTTCTAATTTCGAAATTCCGAAATTCACGTAATTAATCAAATCCGATTGCAAACTCGGTGATTCTGAGACAGAATTTAAATTCATTTACAAGTCAAACTGTAAATCAAACACGAAAAGTTTTTTGTTGTATTGATTAGTATATTTAATTGTTTATTTATGTTCTAAACGCTGAAATAATAAACAAATAATTGGTAATATTTTGTTGGTGTAATTGTTGGCGGGCAACGAACACGAGACTAATTACGCATAATTACGAATCGTACGCATGTTTCGCCGTTGGCTGCGAACGCCGCATAATACACATTAATTAAATGCGCCGCACAACATCGTTTGCATTGTGATATTTAATTAAGTTGGAAATATTAACCAACTTCCGGTGGGTTATCAGTTGGCCGGGGGTTTGCAGGTAGCAAGCCGGCAGCAATTGACATGAATCAGGATCAAAGTCACACGGTCAGAGAGATGCATCCAAATCAGAATTAGAGTATTTGCGATGCGGATAATTAACGAACAATTTCAGATTGTTTTGTGTTCCACTTTTAATAATTCAGAAATATTTCTTAAAAAGAAAAAAAACTATTTTTAAGATTTTTCTTTATTTTAAAAAGTCTTTATCTTTTATTAGAATTTATTTTACGCATAAGAAAACAATTTAAAACAATTTTTTGTTTGTTTTCTAAAGACAAAACAATCTAAGAAAGCAGCAGGAATTTTTTAACGGGTTTTTGGGGGTTTGTTGGGGTTTGGACAATAAAAAATTTAATCTTTAAACTTTTCGCGCCTGGCTTGGCGCTCACACACTGGAAAAAAAACGAGGAAAACTTTGCGCATGTTTTTGCGCCCGTGGTTCGAACATCGACAAACACCCCGCGCCGAAGTTGGGGCAGGTCGTTTAACAAACGAAAAATACGGCGACAAAAAATACTTAATTACTTTGTAACTTTTTTTTACGCTTTTTAGACTTTTATATTTCTATACGTTGCGCGCAATTTTATTGTTGATTTTCTCGCCGGCACACCTAAAGGGGACTGTAAAAGGTTTCATTGTGCAATCGATTTATGAGTTGCCAAAGTTTTGTTTTGTGCAACTATAAATTATCACGCTTGGAAAAATTTAAGAAAATTATGCAAAAACCAAACAAATTTTAAAGTAAAATAAGAATTTTGCACAAAAAAATTGTCCTGAAAAGTACGATAAGGATTCAAATAGTTATTACACACTTTAAATGTATTTTTTTCGTTTTTGGCTTTAGTTATTTTTTGCGCTCTTTGTAAAGTTAATGTGTTTGGCAGGCGAATTGCAAACAAACGAGGAATGTTGGAATAAACATCGAGGACTTCTGATATCAGATTGGAGCTGGAAAACATTGTCCTGTTTCGTCCTGTGGTTTGTATGGAGCGGTGCGATGTTGCTGCCAATATTTTATGCCAATTATGTCTCGGGAGAATTGTCAACTGACTCAATTCCAACATACTGTTATCCGAAAGCGAGGGCTTTGGTGTAGATACAAAGTTTTTGCTTAGTTTTACGAAAATCTAGATAGAAATATAACAATTGCAGGCAAGTAAAGTATAAAAAAATAACAAAAAGTTTTTTAGGGCAAAATTTTTGGTAAAAATGTTCAAGAACCAAAGTTTTGCTAGAAAAATACGAAAATGAGAGTGATACTATAAGTAATTCAAAAATTTAGGTTTAAGTTAACAGTTAATGTAATTGCGCATGCGCAGTGACTTTTTAAAAACGTTTTTGCAATTTTTACTAATTTTGGGTCAATTTTCTCTTTTATACAAAAATATTCCCTCATTTCCTAGTTTTACACATTTTAGCCATTGTACAACACCAAATTGTAGGGTAGTGAGCATTCGTACCCAATGACTGACCCGTGCCATTCATCCGCACAAGAACTAATCGCTCAATGGAGCATGAAGTAATTGTTGCCATCGACTTTTCCATGTCTATGACGATCGGTTCGATAGTTCGTTAGATGCGCAGTTAACACGCGCTAATGCTATTTAACTCGAAACCAATGTAGCAAAAGCAGTAAACGCGATAAATCCACCCAGAAAAAAATTCTCACATCAAAAAACACTAAACAGACATTGAATTAAATTAAAATTAAATTTATAGAATTTCGTACAACACAATAATTTCTACTTGAATACCGCAGGATATAATTTAGCTTAGTTTGTTGCCTTGTGTTAATTTGTAGTTATGACTAACCGGAAGTCCTAGTTTTCCAACTGCAAGAAATTCGCAAGAACTGGCGCCTAAATCAGGCAGCAAGTTTAAATCTACCGTGTTTTGCGTGAAACTGGACAGGCCTGCACTCCTTGCCAAAGGAACAATTCAACATGATAAGCCACATGCGCTTGTGAACTCACGTGCTGCATGCGATACTTATGTGCATTAAAAACAAATCTAAACATACAGAGTGTTCATATGTGTAGATAAAAGACATAAAAATTTAAGTCTAAATTAAATATTAATGAAACTGTTGAATGCGTCTGCTTAGAATAGCTAATTATTGAGATTACGCAGCGATAATTTCAATCCGAGCCCATGGATTAGGACATTAATTGACGGCAACACGCCAGTCCACCCTACGTTGTTCTGGTAGTGAATTGTATCCGTTGTGTGTGCTGAAGATGGTGAGAGATGAGATGAGATGAGATGCAATGAGGCATTGTGAGGTTGAGAGGGGAGTCTTGTTAGGGAGGGTTCGGTCCGGCTTTAAGGACGATCGGACCTCGCCTTGGCGACATGAATCATTCAACGGCCACAATGGCTACATGTGTAATGTCGACACATGTCCACATGCGAATTAATATTGTTCATTATGCCAAATG
The DNA here is from genome assembly GCF_025399875.1 of Dalotia coriaria. Lineage (NCBI taxonomy): Eukaryota > Metazoa > Arthropoda > Insecta > Coleoptera > Staphylinidae > Dalotia > Dalotia coriaria. The sequence continues at coordinate 8,140,901 of NW_027045447.1, read as the reverse complement.
TTGGAAACTTGCAGATTGAAATTAGTTGTAAATTGGTTTAAATTGCTATGAAACTAGAAATTTACTAAAATAGGCAAACATTTGGGAAATTTTTATTGAAATTGTACAAACTTATTGAAGAATATATAAATATTTTGTATTTTATTCATTTAGTTCCTAAATAGTTGAGGTTAATTTTTATTTGGGAAATTTCAAAAAAGTTTGTCTTTATTTTCCAAAAAACGAAAAAAAATTTGCAAAAAATTGCGAATAATTTTGCAAAATATGAAAAACAAAAACAAAATATGTTTATTTTGTTTTAATACAGTCTTGGAAATTTATTTTGATGCTTTTTTGCAAAAAAATTGAAAAGAATTATCAGTTGTATTGAAATTCTCCAAATTTTTCGCAAAAATGCCAAAACACGGAAATATTTAGCAAAAACTTAAAAATTTTTCTTAAATTGTTTCAAAATTTGATTAATTTGCTTAAAATCTCATTAAAACTAATTTTTGCTAACCAAAACTAAACAAAAATGAAATTTATTTTTTTCTTGTTGTAAAATAGCTTGCATTGACTGTGACGTTGACTCCGGCGGTTTAGATTATCCTTATCCGTGTAGGTATAGCCACGTATAAGTTTGATTCGTTTCGGGTTGGTTGAGGTTGGCTGACTTGGACTTTTCCGATGCCACCCCTAATCCGATCGCATAGACAGCGGATGCGATATATACGGGCCGACGTTGCAGCGCCGCGGCCGAAAACGCGCCAGGGTGTGAAATTGGGCAAGCCCGACGCAGCGTGCAGACCGTCCCCGCTCACCCCCTGCGCTCCTGCGGGCCCTGCAGAAGCTCAACTCAACTAAAACGGTCACAGACTCTCCCTCATAGTCTCATAACGTCATAGTCTCATAGTCTCATGCTTCATTGATAAATTGATATAGATGTGTCGTAGTGGTCCTAGAACCGTCTGAACCAGATAATAATAATACATTGCTATATTATTATTTGATAATTTTATTATTTTTAGGTTAAAATATTTAAAAAAAGATTTTTGTTGAAAATGTTTTATTTTTTGTTAAATACAACTCTGGTATGGATTTCAATTGGTCCCAGTATGTTCGGGAATGAGTCCAGCATTGAGTATATCCTTGAAATCCAGATTTTTGCGCTCGGTCCACTTGGGGAAGCATTCGCAAGTCGAAATGAAAACGCTCCGGGGTTTTTATGCGCCGCAGTCAGAATCTGCCTGCCCAAGCAGTATGGGTAAGTGTACTAAACTGTACTGAGATGTACTAAAACTAGGGCTTATAAAGTGAAACCCAGACTTTCTTTTGTTGAAGGTAAAATACTCTTTTTAACTTTTCTTTACAAAAATAGAAATATAAACTTACATACTGATATTTCTACTCGAATTAATTCCAATTGCCAAAAATCAATAATAATCCAGACAGGTAGATGTCATTTGAGGTTAGAATAAGTAAACTTTATTTGTTTTAGGTTAATTAATGTAAAATACTCATTTTAAGAATGAATTTTCATTTTAGAAAATCTATAATAATTTAGTTGGGTAGATGTTATTTGAGGTTAAAACACATAAATTTTTATTTATTTTAGGTTAATAGAAATAAAATAATATTTTCTAGATATTTAGGCACAAAATAGAAATATTTACTCACTGATATTTTGGTTTGAACGACTACAACAAGCATAAATCAATAGTAATCTAAGTAGATGTCGTTTGAGGTTAGAAAAATTAAACTTTATTTGTTTTATGTTAATTTTTAATGGCTCCTTGAACGCTAAACATTTTGCAGCCACGTTTGGCATTCACAGTTTTGTTGGCATAACATGCACAGTAAAAAAGTGGCCTTTTTACGGCGCAATAAAACGACGCACGCTCTCGACATAGGTAATACATACGTAATGCAATTCATTTTTTACGGTTTACTACCCCGTTTCGTCGTTGGAGAGACTGGTCACGAAAGGAATGCTTATATTGTCGACCATTTCGTTATGATAAACTAAACGACCATGAATTTGTCAAAACAAATCTATAAGATAATAACGAGTAAAACTAGTGTATAAAGACATTCATTAATCATTTTTAAAATTACAAAATAACTATCGCCATCTGGTTGCATCGACGTGAACTAACTGTATTATTACTTTAAATTTAAAATCTTTTAGGTTAGGATTTGTATTTATCGCATTGACGTAATGATTTACATTCTCAGCTTTAATTCAAACGCGCGTTGTGTTTGCTTCTCGTTATTTAACATTCTCATTTCGAGTTTTCCTTTTGCGCGCGCGTCCTTTTCATTAATACGTCGCCGCGCGACTTGGTCGGATGTGTTGCGATTCTTCATTATTAACGCTCGCGTGACACATGAAAGACGCGAAAATTGCGCTCACATTTGCCGACCGCATTAATATTCATTAATGTTAATTACGCGCCGCGAAAACCAGAAATTCAAATCGCGAATCTAAAATCGCAAATGTGTACATTTCAGTCGCTAATCGTCGCCGTGAATAAGTTTGAATAACTCACTAGATGTAAATATAAATGCTTATGCGTACTCATGAGTATTCTCACATAATATAAGAGCTTTCATTGAAAATGCTACTTCTATAGTGGATTTTTATTGCTTTTATCTTCTGATTTTTATTTTATGCAGGTTTTTGGGTTTTTGTAATAAAACGCGTCAAAAATTAAGCTTTTGGCCATTTTTGGGATTTCGGGTGAATAGAAACGCTCTGAGTAACGGTAATACGTTAATCCTTGTTAGGGGTGAAATTAGGGTGTGCACCACCTCATGCTTATGCATGGCGACGCGTGCACGGCTCATACATAGAAATGAAATCTATTATTTCTTTCGTCTCACATTTCGCACATGGTTTCATTTTGTGAACTTAATTAATTTTGAGATTCGACCCTTTTACCCTTGGAATAAATCAAGACATGGATGATATATACGATAATCACAATAAATTATTCAATATATTGGATATTTTTTTTGTAAAAATCAATTTTTTCAAGTGTTTTCTATCCACCGATGTGGAAAACAGTGTTTTGCATACAGATGTACGAAAAACAATGTTTTCAAAAGCAGGGAGAGAAAAAAATGTAAAATTTTAACTTTTTTTCTTAATTTTTGATTAATGATTAACGGGGTATTCAAAAATTACAATAAATTATGTAATAAAACCTAAAATTAAAAAAAAAAACTTTTTTATGTTTTCTGCACTATTGATGTGGAAAACCTTGTTTTCAACGCCACTATGCAGAAACCTCTGTTTTCAAACGTAAATGAACCGAAAAAACTCAAAAATTTTAACTAGTTTTTTTCATTTTGATTAATGTGATTTATGTACTCGTTAAACAAATAATGCACACGTCTTAAAGGTGGTCCACCTTAACCATGTTCATAAATTTAAAGTGACAATCAACCGCAACCTTCCAGCAATCAATTTGTTTGCTTTGACTTGTGCAACCCGGCCTTTTTCCTTTTTGTTCGGCTAGTGTCTATTTCAATACCGATACATTTACTACATGTTGTCCATTGTGATGCAATGTGATTCATTTTATTTTCCTCGTTGCTTCTTTTTTGGGGCCAGCCTTTCAAGTGTAAATAAACGTTGAGCGGGCAGCACGCCCACACGCAATTTGTACTCAGGAGAGTGAAGAAAAGACGACGGCGAAGCAAGTGCTCCGGCTGTGGTCTATTAGCGGTCGGTGTCGGGAGTGCATTCGGCTGCTGCACCCATTATGGCCGCGCGCGGGCCACGCATCGTACGCATAAACATGTCAACGAGCGCCACGAGCGAGTGGATGCGCACAAAAGCCACGGCGACAAAAGGCGCATGACGAGCTGGATGGCGGACAACAAAAGGAGCTAATGAATCCGAGACGGAATCACGTAGCCACCGGAGGCGATAACGAGAATAGTAGTTTAGTTGTGATAGGATTCTGACGTATCAGGTTTTAGGTTAGGTTTAAGTAGGTGTTTTGACAGATGAAATGTCAATTGGAAAAAATTAGGTTAGAAAATAGTTCTAGGTTAGGCTTAAGAAGGTTTTTTGACAGTTAATATGTCAAATTGACCAAATTAGGTTAGAAATTGATTCTAGGTTAGGTTTAAGTAGCTATTTTGACAGTTGAGATGAAAAATGCATTAAGTTAGGTTAGAGATTTGTTTTTTTGATGTCAAATTGACAAAATTAGGTTAGAAATTAATTCTAGGTTAGTTCTACGTAGCTATTTTGACAGTTCAGAAGTCAAATGAACAAAATTAGACAAAAAACAAAAAATTGATTTGGCTTGAAACATTATTTAAAAGTTTTTCATTAAAACCTTTGTGCAATGTGCCAACACAACCCCTTCAACCTTGTTCCACTGTCACGCTTCTAACTCTCACAACTATTGTTATTATTTCCGGTTTGCCGTATTGCGAGTGTATTTGCATGTGAACTTTCCCGCCGGCGACGCAGGGCTGCAGATGGTGCATTAAAAATTGCGCCGTCGAAATTAATCTAAGCAGCTGTTAGAGAGAACAAAAAAATTCAAAATGAAAAACTAACAATATACGAGATTAAAAACATAAATTGTTTAAACCAAAAAACAAAATAAACAAGTCAACACACCAACCTAATAATTTTTAATGTTAAATTTACCAAAACCCCTAAATTAAGGGTTGAAAAGTAAATTTTTAGTTTTTGTTGATTTAGTTGTTGATGAGTTGACTTCATAGACTTTCCACTACATTTTCTCTTCTTTTTTCGAAAACAACCCCCGAGAATAAAGCTCACATCCCAATAGGAAGCAGAAAAAGATTGAAAAGAACGCAGACATGCCAGCAAAACCAACAAAACCTCGCTTGAAAGTGAGAATCCCAAACGTTGTTAATCCACGAGTAAGAAAGTGACGAATACAAGGCTGACGGGGCAGAGGGATGGCTGGTGCGTGCCCGAACAAAGGGAAACATCCATCGCTACATCGCCACATCGACCCATCGACAGTGTGAGGCAAGCGCAGTGTCGCTGATGTGTTGTTGTTGGAGGTTCAAGCATTCAATCTGCATATCCTCACATCCCCACACCCTAAACACACTCACTCTCGGGGTGTATATGTGTTTAGAGTTTAGACGCGGGGCCAGAGAGCGTTTCTTCTTACAACACTTCACACGTCCGCATTCAGGAGAGGCCACTGAAGGTGTTTACAAAGGCCAACAAAGACCATCTTGCCTAGTCATTCCCCATTCTAGGAGACCTACAAAGAAAAGGTTAAAACAACACATGACGACACCAATATTTATTTTTTTTATTTTTGGAGTTTTTTCTTGTTTTTTGTTGAAATCATTGGAAATTTGTCACGAATTTGTCGCTTGTGAGCGGCGTGGTGGTTTTGATGGTTGTGTTGGGTCTTGGGGTGGTTATGGTTGTCGTAGTCCTGCGAAGATGGAGGAGTAATATGCGTCCCGACAGCTTACACGCGTCGATACGTCATCTCCGGAATTCTCAATCAGCAATGTGTCACCTGCAGCGCGCACTCGCCGATCAGGACCTAAATTTGTTCGCCTTTCCTGCGTGCAAACTTCCTGTCTGCTCTGCAACCTTCGTCTTCATCTTCATCTACATCGTTTACATCATTATTGCTGAATTTTACTTTAAAACTTGATGACTTGATCGATTCATAAGAAAATCTATAAAGTAAATCTTAAACGTTTTACAAAATTTAAAATATCAGGAGTATTTATTGATGGATTTTTATTTTGTAAAAAGAAGTTTATAGAGGATTAAAAAAGCTTTTGGTTGAAGTAAAACATTGTAATATAAACAAATTATTAGATAGTTTTTCTGCAATTTAAATTTGTTGAAACTTAAAAAATTATAAATTTTTATAAAGTAAAGACGAAATGTTTTATGAAAAAGTGAATATCTGGAGTAATAATTAATGGATTTTAATTTTGTAAAAGGCACTCGATTGAAGAATTGATTAGCTTTTATTTGAAGTATAACAATAATATATAAACAAATTTTTAGTAAGTTACTTTTGCAATTTAAATTAGTTAAAAGTGAAAACTTGCTTCTTTGGCTTAATTCTTAAATAACTTCAGTTAGATTAAACTTATTTTAACCAAGTAATTTTTAGGTTATAGCCAATTAAATTAACAATAATAATGTATGAAACTTTTTAGTATATTATGATAAATACTCTGTTAAAAAAACTTTTTGAGTTAAAAGAAAAACTCTTGTAGACACATTTTGAAAATCTTTTCCAAAGATCAGTAAACCTAAACCCAAACCGGTTTTTCGTTCCCTTTCATGGCAAATCCTGCGTGATGAAGTCCAATAATAGCCGCCGCCATTTATCACCGTATCTCCGGCACGTTTCCACATTCTTCGAGTGCGGCGCGCGCCCTCACACACCCGCGCCGCTGCGAATCAAGAAAAGATTCGCAATCGAACGGGCGCGAAACTGTTTCCACCAACGACCGGCGAAACTTACACACTTATATCTATTATGCCCGCCGGCAACGTACGCGCGGAATGGGGAATGGAAGAAACTTACAATTGTTGTCTAACGGACCAGATAACTTTTACTTCTTCCCTCCACGGTCGGAGGAGGAACTCGCCTCTTCTCTTCATTCTTCTCGAATCCGCGAGTATCTCCACCTTCATCTAACAGCGCCTGAAAGATTCCATAGAAAGTATATACCTATAGTTTCATCGTCGCGGCGGCTTGAGTTTCCTGCTTTCCTGCGCCTTTCCTTACAATCGAATAATGACGATAATTGCTCCGAGATCCGGATGCCGAATAATGACTTAACTTAAATTAATGTAATGATTCGCCACACTGCGAATGGCAGACCTATACATCCCACGAAGAAAAAAATTCAAGACTGGTAACAAACGAGGGTTGAAAACGGAAAAACGAAGAAAACTATTGCAATTATCGACAGGAAAGTTATACACTTATGTTCGTTAACGACTTTTAACATCATTATTTTTATCTGTTAGCTGAAAAAGCAAAAAAAAAAAAGTAAAAAAATATTATGCGAGGTCATGATTGAAACATCATCATAATTCTTCATATCAATGCGTATCAATGTAATGATTTCCCGACATCATCATTGCATCCGCATCCGCAGGAAATGCAGGGATGTGAATTCTTTCCGATGTATTAATGCATCGCATTAGGCTTGGCATTGTAACGGGAACAAAACAAAATGGAAAAATGATTAAGCGTTGCAGTGATGAAAAATAACATCTCCCAGGGGGTTGTTTCCCGAAAACCCGTCCGACACGTGTTGCCCTTTCGCGCGTTTTATTGATACATCGATACTCGCGTGGCTACTAAATATCGTCGGACCCGCAATGAAATTCATAAATATATTCTCCATTTGGGGATTATTACAATGGCCATGCATCACAATTATTATCGGGGTTGGAATTAATGGAGTATTGATTTTATTCGTGATATTTTTAGACATTAATGTTAATTTTACTTACTAAATTAAGTTTCATTTTGAGTGTTTATCCAACTCGGGGGAAACTATAACACTGGATCACTTCTATCACTCCTTCAACCCCTCTTCGACCGCAGGCCTTATATATCAACTATTCTTGACTGTTTTAGAGGCATGAAACGCATGCAAAACCCACAACAAAACGTATAAATTAATGCGAAACTCCGAGGAATTTACTACTTTACCCCCACCACTATCACACAACCCTAGACTTGTAGCAGTTGAGAGAAGAACTCCCGAAACCACTACGAAAAGTTACCACGCGTATAGGAAAGCCTGTGGAAGTGTTTACCAAGATTTTCAATCCATAAATACTCTTAAGTCTGGCGCAATGAAGCGCGTCGACATTGGGGGATGATTTACTAGATGGGTTTTAGCTTCGGTATGAGAAAAGGGCAAGTCGACGAAATCTAGCGACAGTAATTGTTACTGTTATTGTTTGATAATTACATTAGACGCAAATAATAACCAAACGCACCCTTTTAGGAGATTCAAGGGTAGTTCGAGTGATAGTGGATATATTACCCTATAGTATACAATATACAGGGTATGATAATTATTAAATGGTCTGGAGCTAACGCAATGATGAATCTGTTTTCGGAGCAAAGTGTTTTTGTTTTTTTTTTTCGTTTCTGTGTCAAGGGTGGTGGATGTTTCTATTATTTCTGACATGGTGTGATTTGCGTGCGCAGCTAATGTGTGACGGCTGCGCGTATTTATTTTAGGGGTCATGCCACATGTCACTCTCTTCGATGTTAACCCACTAGACGGCGAACGTGCTCCAGGGAGACAAATCGCCGCCATTTGTTTTCATCTCCATGCGGACTGTGCAAACAAAAATGTGAAAATATTATTCTAAACTTTTCAATTCACCGTAAACATTGACTTTGATGTTGGCGGGAAATGCATGAAACAATTTTTAATTTAATGAAAGTTGAAGGTTTTTTTGTTTTGGGTGTGTGTGTGTTGTGATATTTGAAATTTTGCAATCTTGCCGTTAATAACTGGCAATCGCACGTCGGGGAATATTTAAATGTCAACTCCTCGAGGCACCTACTCGTATTTTCTTATATTACATCCAGGCTCGACGCGAGTGCAGCAGCAGCAGTGCTTCCATTTCGCATTTCGAATTTATATTAGCTAGGTACATGCACGCTGAGACAGCGTGGAGGTCCTCCCCTTCCGCTCGTACGAGTGTGTCGCTCGTCCGAGGGTGAAAAATAATTTACTCATATATTGCCGTCCTGTTAACTATACAGGAAGTTTATAACTACGCAACCAAAAAAAACAAATCAAAATTTCAAAATTTTGAAACTTTAACCTTTAAAGAAGCAAGGATAATGATAAAATTTTAAAATAAAAATCACCTTGGGAGATTCCAATAAGTTTTTGGGAGTAGGTGAGACAAAAATTTTGACAACATTCGGTGTTTGAGTTTTGAGTGTTTGGACTCACCTTGACTCGAGCGAGTGGCGCACGCACGTTTTAAGCGTTTTCGTATGTAAATGCCGCTCGTAAAAGTTTAAGCCGAAAATTACTTCGACGAAATTTCGCGTATTAAACGTCGTCGTCGCGAGCAATCCCTTTCGGCGCTCTGACGGAGTCTCCCAAGGAAGCACGCGCACCCTCGGCGCGTTTAGGCGGCAGATATAAACACGTAGCACGTCGCGAAGCTGTTGAAACGACAGCCACTTTTCTTTTATTTTTACGGACCCAGACCCGAGACCCCTTTTTACCCCGAGAAAGCATAAAACCCAACAAACACCACTCGCCGCCCCCCGAAACCCAGCGCAGACGAAAAAAATGCAAACGAAAAAGCGTTAAATATTTTCCTCCGGTCGAGAGAGGCCATAAAATTGTAAACAAAACGTAATTGAATTGTTTTAGTCCTTCAGGAGCTCATTTCGGCAAATGACAAAGAGGATAGAAAAAATTAGAAAGGGCGTCCTTAAAAAATGTTTAAGGGTGAGGTGGGCGAGACAAACTTTCATCCCCTTTGTATATTGTACTCAGTTTGTGTCTTTGAATGTAACAGTTGTCGATTCGATTCGATTTTAAACATCAGTTTTAAACTTGAGCGATAAGGGTTGTTTAAGGGAGGTTGCGTCGTACTTGGGGGCTAATGTCGACGCTATTAGGAGCAAACAACGTTCGACATCTCAATTTGTTTGCATAATCTATCCGACTAACAATCTACTCACCAAAATTTAGATACAAGGGTGGATCTGCAAGAATAAGGGATGAAGAGAACAAAATCGAGGCGTAAAGCGATTTGGGTATTCACCTATGCCTATAGGTGAAATCTACAAAGGCACAGAGGGTGAAAAACACACATGTAACAACCCTCCCTCTTTTAAGGGTGTGTATCGTATATCAATTGAGCTTAAACACAAAAATAAACTCAAAAAATTTTATTTTTAAATTTTTTTCACTAAAAATAAAAAAATTGATTTAAGGGTAGTTTTTTTAAATTTTACGAAATAAAGTTGATTTTAGCAATCATCGGACATAAAGTTTCATCCTGAAAGGTAAGGGGTGGTTTAAGGGGGTAGTTTTGGAGGGGTGGAACATTCATGCGTGCACACATCATGCCGCCGCACGTGAGCTACATCCAGCCGACAGTCTGGTATGTGCTGCGCGCCCCCGAGTCATGCCGGGTTGTTGGGGGTGGCGCATTCAATACCGGAACTTCCATCAGGTAATTACTCAGCGCTTTTTAAGAGAAAACCTGTGCCTGGTGCTTTTTTTTGCAACGATGTAGCCTAGCGTATGAAGCTATGAAACTACAGATGAATGAAAACATGAGCCAGACTAGACTTTTCCGACTTTTCATGGAATTTTCCGCAAGGTTTTTTTTCCGCGCTACAAAATAGCAGAAAAAAAAAACGTAACGCCACATCCATCACAGCGAGCATTTCAGATATCAGCAGATATTAAAAACTAAATGGCAAAGCGGTTAATGTAATTGAGATCTTTTCCTGATTAGAAATCATTTTCCGGGAAATATTTTCGATTGGAAAATAAAAAGAATAAAAATTTTGTAGGAAGAGCAAGTAATCATGTAATTAAAATAGTTTTTCATTGTGTACAAGTTGGTTTTTAGTTACTTCCGGTTTCATTGTTGCACTCCGCCATTTTGATCCTTTTTAGACTTTTTGCGTGGCTGTTGACTGCAGGAGAAGTTTATCAGTGCTTTTTAGTCCAAGATGCAACTGTGATTAAACATACTGTTCCGAAACCGGAAAAAAGGACCAAAAACATTGAATCCGTACTTCCGCGCCAGGGAAATTGAACGAATGAACGATACCCCAAGTTGTTAGACGTCGCAATCGCACAAAAGAAACGAAACTTTCTAGTTTCCACACTTTTTCGTCCTTTATGCGTACAAAGGTACAAATCGCCGGAGCAGATGTATCCGTTCCTCTACGAAAGTTTTCCCTGCACTTGAATGCGCAACAGAACGAGCAGAAACTTGGTATTTAATTGAAGATTCGACTTTTTTTCGTCCTCGCCGGCCGGAAAAGACTACAGGCGGTTGAATTTGAAAAGTTGTCCTTTCTCACAGAGCCCAGCATTGTTTACGCGTAGGGAATTGGCTCGCATTGTTGTACTTTAACAACTTTTCTTCATGCGGGTTCGGATCAGGAAGAGTCAAGAAGCGTAATTTGCTAATTGCAGACAGGATTCATTAAAAAACAAAAAAAAACTTTTTTTTATTCTGAAATAAATTAAAATTTAAAAAATTGATTTTTTGAAAACATTTTATTTATTTTATTTTATTTGGTTGATTTAGTATTAGTAAATAAGTCCTGTTGTTTACTTTAAGAATTAAGGACGAGTCTAGAAGGCGACTGGACGCATGAGGGTCGAAAAGGGAGAAAGTTACTTCAATCATGTGTATGATGGTCAACCGAGTGTGTTACGCACGCTGATATTTAACGCAAATATTTGCCGTCCGTCAGGACAAGGTCCTGAAAGGACAAAGTGGGGTCACTTCGTTAAATAGGAAAATCTACTGGAACTACAGCATCAGACGACTCTTGCATGTTAAGAGATCAAATAAAATTCATCAATTTTTATCCTTTTAACAAGATCTAAAAACACATTGTATGAAACACGTGTTTTCATTACAAACAAAACGCTTCAATCAATATTTGCTCAATAATTCAGTTAAATAAAGTTAAAATATTTTTCTTGTCGCAAGGACCTCATATTTCGTCCCGCAGGCGACGTGAAACTCCATAAAGGATTGTTTCGCTGCTCACAACTTTGGCCGATAGATATTTTTTGACGTATGCGCGTATGAAAGTGTCCGTAACGCTTCGCAGACGCATCCTTCTTGGCGCTGGGCTCAGAGTTTTTATCGGAATGTAAATTTCTTCGTCTGCGCGCGATCGCCCCGAATCCTTTCTGTCCAATAACTCGCATAACTTTGTGCGGCGCGCATTCGTGCGCAAAATAAAATATTGTTTCTAAGTGAATTCTCGTGTCCTGCGAATATCCTTCGCCTGGTGAGTCCTTCGGCAATCATGCTTTTAATAAAAATCCAAAACTTTATCGACGATGAAAGAAAAATTTCGAAAAAATATTGAAAATTTCCATCATAATAATAACAATCATATAAAAATATAAAAAAGGATAATCCGCCATCTTGATCCTGTAAAAATTATATTTTTAAGTTTTTGACTTTTGAGGTTATAAAATACAGAAATATTAATTGTATAAATGTAGGACGCACGTTTTCAGTTAAAGTTAGAATTAGAGTTAGGTTTTCCACCCCAATTGGAGGTGGGTGGTGGTTAGAGGGTGGTTTATATAATGGGGCATAATGGAGTGGGCCGGCCGGGCACATCGCTTTCATTGCTGATGAGATTGTGATTGCCCCGGTTATCACTAGGCCGAATCTGCGCGCGGGATAAAATCGCCGCTCCCAACCGCCTCCAACCCTCCAATACCACCACCTCAACTGCCGCCTCCACCTGCTCCTCTTCATCGCTTCGGACCGCCGAAACGAGCTACGTGTTACGTTCAGCATTTTACTGGCATCGCTTCCGATTTTAGGAAATATACCGTCAATAACAAAATAATCCTTGATAAAACTATTTATTTAATTTATTTATTTAATCGTAAATTTTATTTTTAAACAAATTAATTTAAAATTATATTATTAAAAGTAAAATATTTTTTTTTAAGGAAAAAAATATTTTTAAAACAATTGGTCTCAATAAAGCTAGTTAAATATGGTTCGTTGAGCCCTCGGGGGCGGTTGAAGGTGGCGGGAGTTGTTGGGTAGTGGTGCAGTGCAGTTGTATCGGCCGGTATTCGCTAGCCGGTCGTGCTCGTTACGTTTGCGCTTTATTCGCTCTATTGCAGCTTTGGCGGCGGCGGCGGCGGCGGTGCAGCTCCTGCAATTTCCCGCTTTGGCCCCCTTTAATCAATCAAACATCTCTCTTTTCGGGCGCGCTCGTGCAGCACGTTTACGTTTTGCGGGCCGTGCTTTACTTTTGCCAACTGCGCGCCGCGTTCGTTTTTTACTTGTATTTTCCTGCTGCCAGCCAGGACTTCCAACGGGATCGGGCCGGGGGTAGTTTTGTTTTTTATGCTCGTTCACTCTAATGAATTAAAGAGAATTAAAGGGAAATACGCATCGAGTAATAAACTAAATGTTGATGTTGCGTTGGTAAAACCTGATTTTTTTTCTAATTAAAGACCAACCACATGGATTTTGAAGGAAACAGGAAAAAATTGTCAAAAAACTAAATTTTTTTCTTGCAATCATCCCCAAAAATGATCCCAAAGTTTCTATGATAATTTTTATTTTGTTAAAAATAGCGGAAATCATCTCCCTTGAATTCTTCCAAAAATTTCTCAAATTTTTTTTTGAAAAATTTGAATTTTTTTTCTTGCTACTGCTTCCCAAAAATACTCTTTAATAACGTTGTATGATTTTTATCTCATAAAAAATATTTTAAATGCCTCCCTCAATCATTTTTCTTAAATAAATTCAAAATTCCAAAAAATATTTTATGATATTAAACAAAAAACATACTGGCCCTTAATCTGCATCCTAAAAGTAAAATTCATAAAGTTTTGTTTTTACCTCTTCTGAGGATAACGAATCCTGAAACATAATTCTGAGTTTTAGTACGTTTGGTCTAACTCGATTGCGCGATGGGCCCTTGAAACGCAAAAACTACCCGAAAGTAATAAGACAAGTGTCGTACTCATATCTTAAAGCGTTTTCCGTGCGCTTGTGTGTTGGTGTTATCCGGTTTGGCCGCACTTTTCCTGCAAAATCCGGCGTTATCTATACGCTGTGAGGTGTACTGAAACTATGAGTACGCCGTAGATTAGATTAAAAGTTCGAGGTGGAAGATTTTCCGAACGGCGCGCATAACTTCGGCGATCGCGTCGTGAAACTGCGCGAAAATTGCGCCGCCTCCGGGGGCCATCGCATAGCAGTCTCTAACTTTACCACCGCTTCAGTAGGCCTGTGATTTTATGTGCGAGGAGAGGAAAAATTCCTCCTTTCCAAAAGTGAAAGAAGCATCATGTTATCATGACATTTTATACGTTTTGATATTTGAACTGATTATGTTATATACAGTGTGTCCATATGGTAAAATTTAAATCTTTTAGGATTAAATTATTCAATATTTACCAAAATTATTTAGTAGAGAGTAATTTTTGTAAAAATCTTGATTTTTTCTGTTCTAGGAATTTTTCCAAAAATTTATTAAAAATTTGGAATTTTTGAAATTTTTTTCTTGGGGCCTATTCCCAAAATTGCTCCTTAATAATGTAGTATAATTTTTATTTCAAAAACTATATTTTAAATGCCTCCCCTAAACATTTCCCTAAAAAAAATCACTAAGTTTTAGTATTGGAACTGATTACGTTATATACAATGTGTTCTTATAATAAAATTTATATCCTTCAGGATTAAATTATCCCATATTTACCGAAATCATTCTGCTGGGAGTAATTTTTAGTAAAAATCCTTTTTCATGTCCTCGTATGTGGAATTGTTGCGCGCGCGCTTGTTGAATCCGCGTCGCTGTGCAAATGTTTGCACACTACTAACAACTATAGACTTGGTCGTCCTGCGCTCTCGTAGCTCTCGCAATATGTAAATGGTGCAATCAGAAAATCAAACAATAATTGGATTGTTAATGCAATTTCTATGAATATTTGCGCGTTGGTCCAGGACTCTCGAAAGCTGGTTATCCTGTCACCATCATTGGCGGGCGCGGTGCGTGCACTCTACGTTTGTTTCCGTGTTTCCATCTTCGCTTTGAACAGCGGACAGCAGAACAACCCGATTGTGTTTGTATACCTTCGGACAATGCGACAAGGATAACACACGCGGATAGAATGCGATGGGATGATTTTGGTCGGGGAGAGAGAAATAAATAAAGCAAATAAAGCAGAAAGCGGGCGAGCGGTCGACAATCACAAACCTGCCGACCGCATGCCAAATACAGGATAATACATTAAATAAAATCAGGATAACAATCATCAAAATGAATAAATACAAAGCAGATTATTTTACATATTAAAATATTAAATTTAATAATTTTTATTGTTTGTTTTTGATGATTATTTGCGTAAAATTAATTTTTCAGTGAAAATTTTTGTATTATCCTGTAACTGTGCAGAAAATCATAACAAAAGTAACAGTACAGGACGAACGCTTATAATTTGTAATGTCTACATCAAAATTCGGGACGAAATAGGACGTAGCAGGACAATCATAAATTTTCCCGCCGAGTTGTTTGATTGCAATGTTCACGACTCATCCAGGCGCGTCCTTTTCATCCTTGCTCCTCCATATTTATATCCTTTCTAAAGGAATTCACTCACCGCAATATTTTATTTTTTATTTTTTTATTTAACATTTTTTACTTAATTTTTTCGGAGAAAAACTAAAATTTTATTTTTGAATTTTCTATTTTATCCTTGAAATTTTCCGTTTGCCGACAAGCTAACATAATAAAAGGGGCCAAATTGACGTTCATGTACGAATTGAAATATCTCGTTTGGGGACGCAGCGCAGCGCAGCGCGCCTCGATTGAAGTTTGCGTCCTCTCGTCCTTTTGTCCTGGCAGTCGAGGATAAGACGCCGGACGTCGCATGCAGGATTGCAGGATGTGTGTTTTGTCGGGGGCGGCTTTATCAAAGAGTTATTCGATTGCAACGCGGCCTAGTTGCAATTTTCTTCCAGGATAACGTCTGGAGTTTAACGTTCTTGGAAAGACAATCATCAAAAAGTCACAAGTGAATGTTGAGCAAATTTTGTTTTCCCCCAACAAGACAAGACAATATCTACTTTTGAATTGAATAGAAAATGAGAAAATGAGCAAAATATTTTATTATACTAAAGTAGAATACTAAAAATTATTCACTCATATTTTTATTCAACAAATTACATGATTAATAATGAAGTTATTTTAAAATATTTAAATTTTATTTTAAAGTTATAAATTAAGGATTTTCGTGCTTAAAGCTCTGAGGGAATCGAAGTCTCTTCAAAGTTGGAAGATTAATGGTCCAAAAATTAGATTGTGATTTCGTTCGAGAAGGAAAAGCTGTTTGGAGCTGTTTTCTCATCCGCCGCGCGGCGTTATCCAGCGTTATCCTTTATCCCGTCACTTTATCCTTCGTCCTTCTATACGCCGACGATGCTCGGCGGGCTGTTAATTCGTTCGATAATTATTCACCTGAACGAAGCATCAAGCGGCAACTAGCAGAGATCAGCGGTTAAGTCTGCAGGAAACTCAAAAAGGATAAATTATCCTTGAGGAATAAATCATTTACATCCGCAGAATAAAATTATTTTAATTAAATCCAACATTTTATTATTAACTATAATTGATTTTACAACATGTTGATATTTTGATAATCACATGATAAATATTATTAAATATTAATTATAAGTATTTAATAGATATTTAATTAATTTTGTTTGAGTGTGGAATTTCTATGAGTTATCATATTTTGCTTGTTTGATAGATTTTTGTGAGTGCGTCGGATTTGAGTAGACTCGGCTAACGCAAAATTTTAATTCAATTAGTTTATTAACCCGGTACGTTTGCTAATTAATTAGCGGCGGATCGTGCACGCTGTGCACGCGCGTTTACATTTCAGTCATGGATGGACAATCGGCCAGGACTATAGGCATACAGGCATAGACTATAGACAAATATGATAACATGTGTGCGGACGATCACTTCATCGGCACTCAAATTGAGACACTCTCTTAATTAATTTGATTGGTTATTGAATATTGTAGAGAAAAAAGTGAGGAAACGTGGAAAATCAAAAGATTTATTAATTTTAGTTTAATTCTGCGGTAAATTTTGATTTGGTCGTATTTGGAGAACAAGAATAATAGATTGATACATTATTTTGACGCTTGATGGCGTTACAGGCCACCTTTTTCTTCATTTCGAAAAATTGAAATATCTCGGAAAGTATTAATGGCGCACTATTGGCAAAAATACTGAAACTAAGAGAAATTAATTCTCTATCTTATGGTCATGTCTAAAACAGTGCTCCTTTTGAGGATTTAAAGGAAAAAATATTTTGTAAAAATATTTATTTCGTTAATATTGATTCGTTAAATATTTTGTTTTCTTCCTTTTAAATTACAATAAACTACTATCACAGCATTTATTTTGTTGCGTGCTTGATACAATTCTCGCCCGTAGATTGCACCAGCCTAAAAACTCAGCAAGAAAAAAAAAAAAACGAAAAAGTTTCCTTTCTTCGGCGTGCGTGTTTGCGTTATCTGTCAGTTGCAGACACAAATTAGCCCGACCTACTAAACTATCCGCTTCACCCTCCTGGCTGCTATCAATAAGTAATTCTAAATTAGTCCTGCTATCGCCTAAACCCCAAGAAATCAGTACCAATCAACTTTCGCCTTTAATTGGATTTTATTTAATTAAAATTCCGACGAAACAAATAAGCGGTGTATGTAAACACTGTGTTTGAACATCAAAAAGTGATTTTTAAACTGTTAATGTCACTTGCCGGGTAAAAGCGTAGAGTCCTGCCCGTCGAAGGATTTGGTCTGAGCGCTGTTGTTTGAACCTCTGACATGATTCCGAACGCTGTTAGCATGATCGATGGCTGCGACCGACATCGATACATCGCCATAATTAATCGGGTTTCGATGGGGCAACCGCTTGCAGGACTCAGAATGTTGAGCTAAAACATGCGTACGTTGTTAGTATGGCGGTTTGCATGTTGCTATTGTGTTGTTTGCCGATGATATTCGGAAATTTCCGCAAACGGTTTTGTGTTTAACTCTATGCGTGGTACAAGCTTCAGTAAGGGTGGCGGAAAATGTCTGTTGGTTAGAGGAGGGCATGTGGTATAGGAGACAGAGTTAGTAATTAATTATTTAGTAGAATTTTGGATATTTTCGTAAGTATTTGTTATTGGTTTGTCCTTGAACATGAAAATTTGTGTTTTTTGTGGAAGCAATTGACATAAAATAAAAATTAATAAAAATTTATGTGAAAATGAGATGATAACTTATTAAAATTAGTATTTTAGTACATAGGCACTAATTTTGATATTAAATGACTAGGCAATAAAGTTTTTAAATTTAAAAAATTGAATTTTCAAATAATTTTTAACTTTTTGTTATTTTTAGTATTTTTTTTATTTTTCTGAAAAATATATAACGATTTTCCTTTAGTGCCAAGGCAGTACATTTTTTATTATGAATTCTTCTTTTTTGTATTATGAATTCTTCTTTTTTTTAATAAATAATTTGAAACAATTGATAGTAATTTAAATTTTTTAATTTTCGTTTTTATTTTTGTAGAAAAAAAGAAAAATAAATGAAAATTCAGAGCACTTGAGGTAAAAACGTTACGGCCATATAAATAGAAAACCTTAGCTCGTAAAGTAAGAAAGTACGAAAACATTATACTTTGAAAAACCGAGGATAACTCAGCGAAAGCAAGGAAAAACGGAAAAGTAGAGCAAGTATGTTTTACGATTTTCGATTAGCAATAAGTTGATGCTTGCGTTGCTCTAAAAAAATCGGCCCAATTCAAACCAGAAAACGCTATAAGCGCGTATAATTTATCGAAAAAATACCACAAAATATTAGCAAAAACAATCAAAAACAAAAATATTAACAATACAAATCAAAGATATGTAATTAAATTGTATTTCTAATATGTTAAATGATGATTTTTTGTTATAAGCAGATTTTAAGGCCTCAGTAGTATGAATCCTTAAAATTTATGATCGACTGGACGGTTAAACCTGACGGCGGTCGTGGGCGCTGCTGGAAAATGTGGTTTTTAGGCGCGCCGCCGCCGGAAGTACGAGTGTATAATTTACTGACGCAGGCGTAACCGAAACCGAAAAGGGTTTGCTCAGCTCCTCGCCTCGTTTTCGCCATTGCACGGATAAATTTTTTACAACTTGGAAGATGCTCTCGTGCGGCCTTAACATTCGAACGTTTGCGCTAATGTAAACGCCAAAAACGGCTAGTTTATCTGCGTACCAACACATTTTACGTTGACCGCGTTTCCGCTACAAGGATAAATCCTCCAGAATGTTCAAAATATAAATTGCTAAATTATAGATCTATAAAAAATTAGCTTCTTATATCCGTTAGGATTTTATTACTTAAAAATATTTTATAAAATTTCAAATTTTTAATTTTTTTTGCATTTTTTCGATTTTTTTCAAAAAATATTTTTGGATACTTATAAATTGCTCTAAAATGAAAAAAATGGATATTATGAAAACAAAAACAAACTTTTTAGAAAAAAAATGGTTTTTAAATCAGTTTTAATCCAAAGCAATTCAAATTTTTTTCAAAAAAAAATAATTAATCGTACGCTCACGTCTGTTCCCATTCCGATAACCATTGTGCGTGTCTCGCAATCCTTGTAAGGACCTCACCACAGAAATAAAGACGTCGCCTGAAATGATTTCCGTGTTCGTCGTGCATTTCCACCTTCTTCATATGATAAAACAAGATATCGGGCATAAATTATCATCGTGGCGTGGAATTCGGCAATACTCCTGTCAGGACTCTCTATACCATCATCATGAATTTCCTACTATCGAGGTTCAATAGTCTCTACCCACTTGTAAATCAAAAAATCAAACAAATCCATCAAAAGACTGAATATTCATTGACATCTTGATTTCTTTACTGCCAACGCCAAAAATAAAGAAATAAAGAAGTTTAGCAAACAGTTTAATATTTAAGCGTCGCGATGCGAGTATAATTTAAAAATGTGCACGCTCAAAGTCACATAATTCAGTGTTTCGACACTTTCTTAAAGAGGGTGCATCCCCTGCACAACACCAACAAAAACACCAGACCAAAAGGAAACCAAACAGGACGACTCATTATTATTTATTGCAGTGGGGGTGCGCACCCTCAAAATTCGCGCAGACAAAGTAAGATTTATAATTTTTTCTTTTATTTTGGTTTTCAAGGACCAAAAAAAACTCCCGCATCCCCTAAACTAAAATAACAGATATTTCTCTTTAAGACGCTTTGAAATGTTCAGCGCTGAGTATTATGTGGCGCTCATTCCAATTTTTGGTTTTAATCCTCGCGCATTATTCGTCAGGATGAAACGGAGGAAAACGCTTAGGCAAGCGTGAAAACGATGTAATTTAGGGCGAGCGTTCTTATTATGCAGGATTGCATCGCTTGCACTTTTCTTTAGAATTACGCGCCGCGTCTGGCATTGATATTTCGCCAGGATGAGCAAGGACTAACGACATGATGTTCGCGAAATTAATGTCGCACAATACGCAACAAATTTCGGCATCGTCGCGTATTTTATTGCGTTTATTCGGCGAATTTCTCCCCTTTTCTTCATCATTATCTTTATTGTTATCCTGTGAAGGATAATAGTTCAAAATTTTGCCTTTTCAGCTTGTTTTGCCAATAATAATCGTAATTACACTCATAAACATAAAATATTTCATGAAAACATGTTTTGTCCTGTTTTATCCTTGATATAATTGCTATGACATCTCTGAATGGCTTGTAACATCTTGCAATTGAACGCCAAAACAGACAATCGGCATTTATGTATTACAATAACCGACACATCTTACAACGAATCCCGCCGACAGGATAATTCTACTGAGGATGGTGGGAGGTCGGCAGGACGTCAATGTACGACAACGACATGATTATTATTGAGAGCGGCGCGGATGGGAATTGGAATGTTCAGCTGCGCGTCGTCACAGATTGCTGATCCTGATTCAGGATGCGCTGGTAGCGCAGATGTTTGCCGCGGAAATTTACTTCTCGCGGTGCGCGCCATTGACATATACTCTCAAAATACTAGTACAGTCCTGTTAAGAATGTGTGTGCAGGACGAGGATGAGAAAAGTGTGGAGGGGTAAAGACAGTCGCGCACGTTTTGAGACAAGCTCAATGGAACGGCAACGATTTCGTCCTTTTTATTGCACATCGGGCGCCTATTGATGGAATGATAGGTTGATAGATAGATCTCGCCGTCGGGACGCAGGTCCTGGGAAAATAATGAAAAACCGGGATGAAATGAAATAAAACGAAATGGGACACGTGGCGAAACGTGATGATGACGTGAATTACAATTTTCTTCCAAGTGAGGAAAGATTTCGACGTTTTTCCGAACGGCTGTCAGACGGGGAAAATGATTGAAGGAAATTGTCAAGAACAATAATCCTAAAAATATTTATTTTTATGGTATTTATAGACATTCAATGTTTTATCCTCAAAATAACCGCATTTAGCGCCATCTAGAATCAAATTATTTCACTATAAGTAATATTTTTATTTTCATCGCTTGTTTTACACCCTTTAAGTTAAAATTTAGGGATAAAAATCAGCTTATTTTATTTTCCAAGGTTAAAACTTTATTTATACCAAAATTTATCAAGATTCATTGAATAGATTTTGCGTAAAAGCGACACAAACATACAAAAACACTAAAAAATGACTTTAAATTTAAAAAAATTAAATTTTGGCGGATTTCCAAAATGTCTAAATTAATATAAATTTTAAGCTAATATTTCACGGTAAAATGAGTCCATGAACCATCCAATATATTGGATTTAACGCCGTGCAGGATAACGCCCACCTTCATCACCACATCCTGCCATTTTCCGCGGTCCTGGCGTCGACTTCGATTCTTATTATAATGTTATCGTTACACGCTCGTCGGCTGGCTGGCCGGAAAGCCATTTCCCATTGTCCTTCTCCGCCGCCCCGACGTTATCCTTAGCACATAATCGTCCTTGCGTTAGCAGCGCCAACGCCTCTTTTCCTATGCAAATCCTGTAAATAATCCGGGCGCTGGCGGAGCGCAACGCGTCTGCAAGCGTAAAGCCAACAAGTGCAACCATCTAGCCGCCAGGACGAAAATACGAAGGAGCAAAAGCAGAGGAAGAACATTGTAATATCGCTGGTCGACGCGTGTGTAAGCTGCATAAAATTGATGCCAATTTTACGCTGTCGCCCTGCATACCTTCGGACACTTTGTGCCTCCATCGATGTCCGGGGCGATTTTCCATCCCTTTTTCGAAAAACTGTTTTTGCTACTTTTCGAGGGTGTTTCGGAACACCTTGCAATTTCTATTTCATTTCATTTGATCATTCGCGTTTCTATTCAATTGAATTGAATGTCCAGCGCTTTGTGCGAATCCTGCTGAGAGAGTAGCCGTACAATCGCAGATGATGGATTGTCCTGCGAGGCGTCTGCCGGATGAAACGTCTTATATTTACTCCATCGAAACAAATGAAGTGGACAATGGGCTTCGTCCACCCTTGGAATTGGGGGACAAAAACACGACTTTGATTTCTCCAGGATAAGGAATCTCAGAAATAAAGAAAAACAATTTCCGCTAACTTTTATTTTATTTCTATCATAAAACTATGTCCGCCATCTTGATCCTGGAACAGGAATCACATATTTGTTATCATTAATAATTCCAGTTTAATCCTGGAGGATAAACTGAATAAAATAATGAAAATACGCGCAGTTTTGAATGTTTCGGAACAAAATGCACGCAAACAAATAGCAATTAACAATCGCAGCGGCGGTGATTACGCAATTAACGCACGTGCTCATCGTCATCCCTGATTATTTGAATGATACATATTTGGGCAGAGAGGCGCGCATCCTGCCGCATGCGGAACGAGACTGACCGTTTGCATAACGAGCCGGTTATGCATTATTCATAAACAGCGTTAACATCGCCGCCGCCGACTGGCACGCTGACCGGACCGCTAATTATCCTGCACAATAGTCAAAAAATGTGCGCAAATAACGTCCCACCGGCCCGGACTAACCGGAATGGAAATGATTCACTCAATAATTCATTGAAAACACTATAAAATTATTAAAAATAAATAAATATTTAAAATTTTATAAACCGGAAAACCGGTAATGAAATCCCGGAAAACCGGAGAATTGGATGCTGTAATGTCTTAATATGTCACGTAGGTGAATGATTGAATTATTTGAATTAAAAAATTGTTTCCACGTGTTGGTTCTGCGACTAACCGGAAAAAAATTGATTTAATCAATAATTCATTACAAACACTATAAAATTATTAAAAATATATAAATATTTTAAAATTTTACAAACCGGAAAACCGGAAATGTATTCCCGGAAAACCGCAAAATTACATGTTGCAATATCTTAACATGTCACGTACATGCGAGATTGAATTATTCGAATTAGAAATTGTATCCGCGTGCGTGGTAAAACTCCCGCAGGATGCATTGTCACTTTGTCACCTTGACAGGACTAAACCTTCGCCCGCCGGCGGCAGGCAAATCGAAAAGCTCTGCTTTAATAAGCTCACATTTCGATTTCCACTTTTTTTTAATAGACCATTATTTTTTTTCTCGTAAACCGCAGCCGCGCGTGGATTTTCCAAGGATAACATTGGAATACACGGATAAGAAAGCGGCGCAAGGATGAAAAACTATGACATTTGATCCCAAATACCCTGACGTAATTTAAACACTCTCAAATCACACTGGAGGAAATTTACAGGGATTTGCATCATTCAAGGATTCCGGAAGTGGCGGAAATTTAAACATACTGTATATTTTTGCTGCGAGTTTTCCCAAATGATTGTTATTCTCCTGCAGATTGCAAATCTCTCGGTACGTGTGCATGTGTCACATTTGCATCTAGTTTTTCGTCCTTAAATAAATTGCAAAACTTTTAAATAAAATTTTTTTGCAAAAAAATTCAGAAATTTTATAAAAAAATTAAAATTGTAATTCTGGTTGTGTGGCACTGCAGATATAGAAAAAATGATGGTAAAGATTCTAGATTTTGTAATGCTCGACGTCATGCATTTTTTCTCAACTTTTTTCCGGTTTATGCACTTGGAAAAGCAGCCAGTACGTGGCCGGTTCAATCCTGCAGGATGCCAGCCCGTGCGCGCTGATGGAGTTATCGGAAATGAAATTATAAGTTAACGGTGTTAACGGTGTAAGGATAATAATATTATATTGCCATCACGTTGTGCCTGCCATGCTCGCCTCCTGCTGCGGCTCCTGATGCAGCTCAGAGGTGGTTGTGGTGCGCGTCCTACTGGAATCGAAATAGCGCCGCCGGTTAAAAGGCTTTGGCATTCTGCTCGGCTAGTAGGTCATACTTTTATCGCGTTAGGTTTTTCAATTTTTCTCGCACGTCCTGAGCGAATCAAGAGTGTCCAAAAACATTTTCCTCAAAAAAAATATTTTTAAGTCAAAAATAAGAAAATTTGTTTAGTTTTGATTATAAATGTTTATGCGACGCAGGATGCGTGCACAGGACTATGCAAGGATATAGAGCAACGTAATAATAGGATCACACTCCGATTAACGGTTCCATCATGCGCTTACTGCGTCGATAAATTTCAACTTGGTTCCTAGCTCATATCAGGATCATATATACAGGATCAGCATAATAATACTCAAGGATAACAAAATTTTTACATTAAAAACACATTTTTTCATTAAATAAATCAAAATTAAACAAAAATAATTTTTATAAATTAATTTAAGGACATTTAAGTATATAGATTGTTTTTATTATCCTGTATAGTCAATAATTCCTTATTTCGTACATGAAAGCGTTGGGCGTTCGCCGCCTCCGCAATTATTGCATAAATTGCGATGCGCTAAGCGCTCCTTGCACATATGGTCCTGCAGATCCTGCAGTCCTGCGATAGATCTAACAAAACATGCACCACCCCTCAGCGTTTGTGCCGCCACGCCGGAAGAACTAAACCGAAGCGCAGTTTGGCAGCAGTGCACGCGCGGAAATTGCTTTAAGCAGAATAGCTCACAGGAAAAGACCAGCGCCCCCAACACACACTCCAAATGAGCTATGCAGAGAGACATTGACGCTTGCGACGTGTTACAAGACGGGAGAAACCATTAAGGCAGTCTCTCAAAGTCGATCCGAAAGTTTTGTACTCTTCCTTTTCATCCCCCAACATCCTTAACGTCCTTAACAGCAGGAATACAATACTTGTAAGTAAGTAAGATGCATTCGCCAATCTAACTTTTCCATTCTGCTACAAATTAACACCTCAATCAAATATTTTCCTGTTTTCCGGTTTTCCGGTTTTCCGGTTTTGTATTGAAGTGTGTGTGATAACCTCTAGATGCACTTGCTTACTAGTCGTTTGTAGTATGGCGGTGCGCATACTGAAAATTGCATTTTCGTCCTTAATCCTTTCATTACCTTCTTTCCGGCGCTGTACTTACGTCCTTGAAGGCAAAGCCAGTCAATTGCAATCGCCGCAATTGCAAAAGTAAAAGCAAAAGCTTGATTTTAAAGAGGTTTCCGTGATTTTTGTGAAGGTGAAAATTACTTCTACGATTTCCGCCTTTTTTCGCGGACGATTCCTTGTAATGAACAAAGAACTCCGCAGATGAACACAAAAACATTTGCAGGCAAGCTCCTTATGGTCAGTAATAACCTTCTACAGCGTCTGGTGCAGTGCATCCTGCAATCAGCACCGGAAATGAGTCCTTTCGAGCGATTTCAAAAGAGTTTTTGTACCCGCCGGCAACTTTTCGTCCTTGCAGTTACACCTCAACTCGTTCGAGTAAAAGTTTTTGCTGTGTCGGGTAATTTTTACTCGTAATTTATATTTTTTACATTATTCAACAAAAATATCCTTAAATTATCCTTTTTTGTATATAAATAAATTTTTATTAAATTATAAGACTGGAAATAATTTTAAAAATTTTGTTTTGGATAAAAATAATATTTTTATATTTTTTTAAATAAAAGGACTAAAAGACAGTTAAAAAGGACGAGTGTAAATCACAGGAAAGTACATCCGCGATTTTCAATGCAGTTACATCACATTCGTGAATGTCGCGCGTGTCGTCTGCAGCGCATCCATCTCGCATCCTTTCGTCCTGGAATGGTTTCTATTCATTTCATTTCATCCGATAAACGGATGAAGAATAAACTATTCACTAGTCGATTTCGACTCACAGAATCACGTCATAAATAAATATAAAACACTGCACGCAAATTTTATCCTTAAACATCCTTATTATCCTAAAGGATAATTTGAATAGAGTTAAATATAATAAGCAGAATTAAACAAACATTCAACGCAGGAAGCCGGATTTACAGTTGCATGAGTTTCGAGTCCTGCAGGATTTCAGTTGAAGTCACAGGACACAGGACGCAGGACAATTGTGAATTGTGCAATTTGCAATCAGCACATTGTGCGACAAAATTAAATCATAACTTCTACAGAACTCCACATAACTTTAGGTTAAATATTATTTATTTTTATTATCCTTGTTAACTTCAACACTAAAAATAATCTCAACTTGTAATTTAAATGTTTTTAGTTTTTTTTTGCACTGGAAGTTTATCCACGCTTCGATAATCCCGCACCGGCTCGACGTCTCGTCGCGCAATGAAAAACGATCTTCGTCCTCGGGATTTTAAAAGCCGAGGCGATAATTTAAAACCGTTAAACTGCAAGGGATGCACAGTGATGACTCGCTTAAATCGTCCTTGCAGAACGTGCTCCGCCACTCGTCAAAGACGGGCGCGCATTCAAATTATTCTTTATTGCAGCAGATGCACTTAGACGAGTTAAAATGTAAGTCATGCGTTGTTAATAACTCTTCCTGTATTCCCTCGCCATTATTATCCTTTGCATCTTTTTGTCCTGCACAACAACAAACGCGAATTTGTTTTGAAAACAGCGCCGCCAACAAAGGAAATATCCATCATTTCCGATGAACTCGTTCCGAGTCATGTTAAGTTGTTTCTTATTGTCGGGCGGGCGCGGGGCCGAGACAAGGATTCATCCCTTAATGTGCTTCTAATGCACCCTCTGTGCGCACGGCGTGTATCTCGGTTGTGTTACGGACATATTTTCATTCTTTGCTATCTATTATGATCTATTATCGTTCGATTGCCTCGCGGAACGTTTGCTTTTACTTAGTGTTGGAATTCCTGCTGGAGTTCCTGCAGGAAACTTTTTGGGAAGGGTGATGGAGGGTGATTTTCTGGATTGAGATAAGGAATATTACAAAGATACTTGAAAACTACTTGAAACTTTGGTTAAAAGTTACATGAAAATTTGATTTTTATTTTTGCATTTTACCCTCTGGAAGATAAAAAATAATTTTTTTCTGATGCTAAAATAAATTTTAAATAAAATGTTTTTGGTTCAGAAATAAAATTTGTATTCTTGTTGGGTGTGCAGAGCTTTTTTGTTGATTGTCTTTTGTTTCTTTGTTTAGTTCTTAACGAGCGCTTTATTTGCTCGCGTGCAGTTTTGCGGATTGCGCTGCATTTTATTGCGTCGCAGGACCCACTCCTGCAGTATGCTGTTGTTTGATTTTTGGCTATGCAACCCCCCAAACAAAATCAGCAACTGCAGGCACGGTTATCGCAAATATATTGCGACTACTGCGGCGCAGAGAAAGAAGACGCTTTTTACGCTTCGGCTGTCGACAGCAGGATGGCAGGCGGTGTTTGCGTTCGGTTGCTAGTTGCGCGCTTGGAAATTCTGCGCGCGGCGGCGGCCGCCTTGGCGGTGTTTACATTTCACGCTCCGGTCGGCGCGCGTCTCGCGAAATCATCCGCCACTCCAACGATTCCTGCAATATCTGCGAAAGCGTCGACTGCGGCGCAGAAGGCTCCCGCGTCTAGCAATACTATTTCAATAACAATTTCGACGTTTATCTACTCGCGGTTTCCTTTGATGTTTTGCCGGGGATCCAGTTGAGGGATTTTAAAGGTTTTAGCATCATTTGAAAGTGGATTTAATTGGGTATAAAGTGTTGGCTTTGAAATTTACACTTTTTTTGCTTAAAACTAAAAAAAATAAATTTTTATTTTTTTTGGAAGTAATACCGGACACTTAATGAAGGCCCAAGATGTGAAGTCGTGCGTATGACCCGCAGGACGCTGTGTCCATTCCTAATCGCCTTCCGTGCTGGTTCCCTGCGAAAAGCGAAAAAGAAAGTGGCCACAGCATCTCCACTCAACTCCAGCCCGATGCGATGTGATGTGTTTCACTAGTTTTCTTCTTTTCTCCTCCTCAACGTGTGCAAACAGTGCAGCAGGACAAGAAGACAGGACAAGCCGTAAAGAAAGCAAAAGATCCAGGGCTGCTCAGTTTTAGTCCGGAGCCCTAAGTTTGGCTTTGGCAAAGAGCATCGAAAAGCCGAAATCTAAATAGAAATTGCCGAATGTCAACGTCAATGCTTGCATTCCTGCATCGGGAGGAAAGTTTCCGCATTGCCAGACGTCTGCCAGACAATACCGGAAAACAGGATGAAAGAAAGATGCAACTCATTGTGTGTTTGTGTTTGTGTTTGTGTTTCGGTCGCAAATATTTACGCTTTTGCCTAAATCATCTCCAGAATTTATTTTCTTCGGTTTTTGCCTCTGTTTTCCTAGAAATCTTTCTCGGAGGTAAATTTTATCGATGAATAAATGGAAAAATTGCCTATTCTACTAAGTACAACGTATGATTGGTATTCTTCGGATGGATATCCTGCGAGTCGGAAAGATTACTATCGCGTTCGATGTCTTCTTTCGTCTTCCATCTGATAGTTATCTAAATATTACTATTTGAAGGGCAGGCGAGCGCAATCGACGTCGGTTGCGAGCCGAGGGTCCTGAAAACTATAGACCCGATTGTGCTATAGTTTTTCCCGTAATGGAAATCGAGGATTTTCCGGTGAACGCACCGAATCCCGAATCGACAAGTAATTGCTATCCGAGATTGAGATTACTCTGCGTTCGTTTTCCATTTGTAATCGCAATCAGCTCCTGAACAAAAATCAAAATAAAAATTAAAAAATGTATATTTTGAGGTTAGTTGTCGGTGATATTGTGTGTTTAACAATCTGTTAGTGGCGAGTTAATCAAGAGGCTTCAACATCCCCTTCTGTGGTTGGAATCTTTAACGAAGGACAAGGATGAAATCCTTTGTTGTGTAACAGCCGCAAAACAAACAGTAATCTTTGTCCTTCCAGACTAACTCTCCCCTAACAAGGGCCAATTCAATTGTCCTGTCAAAATATGTCCAAAACAACTTGTGTTGACATCTCCAATCACATATATCTCGTTTTTATTGCTTTAAATTGCTGTAATCTATAAAATTTTACACTTTTGCTTATTTTTTTTTATTATTGCGTGAATATATATGTAAATTGTCGATGGCATTTTCGAGTCACGTAAAATGCATAAAGATTCGGCACGTTGGCATCCCGACGGTGGCAATCCGGTAAGATCCTGCAGTTACCTGCGCTCTGCCTCGCTATGTTCTTGTAAGGACAAAAGGCAAATCGAATTTTCCCGCATGGCTGCATATCGAAGAAATATGTTTTGGCATTCTTTATACTAGCTCAACATGTCCGCATTAGTCACTATAGGCAACCAATACAACAAAATTCTGTTTTTATAAAAATAGATGGCGTTAGTTGTGTCATGTATCTGTCAAAATAACCAAACATGCAAAACAAACATGTGCACACTGCTAATTCTAAATTCAAAACCTCTATCACCAACAGATGTTTCCCGTTTGTGTATTCCTGCAGTTTATTCAACTCCTCCTGCACCAATAACTTCCCGCTAGTTGTTCGCGCTGTCATTTGTGCGAATGATAATCGCGCGCAGTGTTCGACGTCTCAATTCGCCGTCAACTTGCTCTCGCTCTAATCTGAATGCCGAATTCTGTTGCGGAAGGTGCGCCCGTCGAACATCACAAGACGAACGTTAATCTAACGTGCCACCATCACAATATCTAATAACTCAGCGTGTGTCAACATGTTGTTAGTTATTGTTGCATTCGGTGCCGCGACTGTCGAAACAATGTAATTTATCGACAGTTAAACTACCTATTACAGGGATAATGCAGAGTTTGCCAACCAGTTGCTACCAACTCCTGTCGCAAGTCCTGCGGGTGCACGGGAGGGTGCAGAGGAACAAAGTTCATGCAATTTGCGGACGCGCCACCAGTTGGACTGGGTGCGATTAATTGATTTAGAGACGGTCGGGGACTTTTAACGCGGATAACTTGAGAAATATTTATGATATCAACATGAAACAAATGGGATTATAACTATTGACTAATGTTTTATACGTGCTGAAAAATTCAGGGAGATATCTTTATTGTAAATAAGAAAAATTTACTTTTGAAAAAAATTTAAGTTTTCTGGAAACATTTTTTTGGCATCTACTTTAAACTTGGATAAATGAAGAAATATTTTTTGTATCAACTTGAAACAAACGGCAATGTAATTACTAACTAACATTTAATTATAGTTAAAAAATTCAGAGTGATACCTTTATGGCAAGTAGTATAAATTTGCATTTGAAAACTGTTTAATTTTGCAAAAAACACTTTTTTTACATTTTCATCATTTTAAAAAGCATATAACTTTTTCAATTTTTATCATACACAAATAAATTTGCACGCAATCGGTTGCTAATTTAATTATCTATAAATTGCAACTAAATAAATATAAATAAATAAATTGGTTTTTGAGTAATAACCGAAATAGTAGGTAAATTACCAAACAAATTAATTCACGTAATAAATAATTGTGCAAATTTTCAAATCCGCTTTGCAGTTTTGGTAAAAGTCAATTATGAACTGCGGACGAACCGGTAGCGTAACGCGGGGGCGGCAGATTGAAGTGACAAATATATGAAAAATTATGCCGGCCAACTGGTGGCGCTCTCACGGGACGATGAAAAGGATTGAGTCGGGCGTTAAACGCTCCGACGCCTCGTCTCTGCGAATGCAAAATGAAATGCTAAACGGCGGAGATTTTCATTTTCATGCGTTCGCACGTGTGCGCCGCGCACGGATTTCGATGATTAATGATTAGAAATATAAAATATGTGCATGTGCACATTGCACTGCGCTACAATGCATCAAAACTCGGCAAACTTTATTAATATTTTTCACGATTAAGCATCAAGCACCTTTTTAAGAGTGATGATCTTTTGCTTTTCAAGTTTCACATACGGATAACTCAGTTATCCCTAAAGCTAAACACCTGAAACTTACTTTAATAAAAGCAGAATTTAATAGAGATTTGTTTGAAATTTAAAATTTATTTTTAAAATAAATTTTTTGAGGTTAAAATTAAAAATAATAAATTTTTTGATTATTTGTTTTAAAACAAAGTTAATTCCGGTTTGAAAATGTTGATATATTGTTGGTCACACATGTGACGTCCGATTTTTCGAAAACACTCATCCTGTAAATTCCCGGTCACACCGCACAAATTGCAGCTGATTTATTACTTGATTTATTACGCTCGCCCAACGAAAAGTCAAAACGAATCCCAAAAGTTAATTACACAGAAATATCCTCCATGAAAAAGAAATACATTTACATTACTATTGTTTGCATGCCTGAAAACAATCTCTCCCATAGTGTGAACGTAATTATTGAATGTATATCAGTTTGATACGACTGGCTGCAGCCTGCCGCCTTCATACAGCAATCGAAATCAAAATCTTGATACCATTTACAACGCGCTCCGACTGCTTCCAATTACTTCGGTGATTGCGAAACGACGCACACCTATTCGCATAACAGCGTGTGGCGGCGGCGGCGGCGACGGGGGCGGTAGAACAATAACTTGCACGCTCGTACAACGACGTTTCAAAGTCGTAAGTTGCGCGCGCGGCGCGCGTTATCCTTTGATAAGTCGCGTTTGAATTTCCGGCACAGTCGAAAAGGAGTAGACAATAATTGCGCACTCGGGCGCCCGGGTGCGTATTAAAGTGAACTCATTTCCGTTCAAATCGGCTGGAAACTTGCTACAATCCTGCTAAGAACAAAACATCTAAAATAAGCAATACCAATATAATGCTGTGTATAAACTAGTCATGCATTTGTTACTTTTGGGCTTTATATCTTGCTAAGTTTTAAAGTTACAAGATTGAATAATAGCTTATTTTATACAAGATTAACAGTATTTTAAGAAATAGTAAAAATTATATTAAAAATCTTAATAGTTTTCCTGTTATTTTGATTTATAAATTAAATTTGCTAATTTTTCTTTCTTTTTGAAGTTTATTTGCGTTTTTCTTAATTATTTGATAATCAAATATAAAATTATTCCACTAATATTCAGAAAAAATTAGAAAATTACCTAATAATAGTAAAAAACTATATTTATGTTAATATTTAATTAGTTATTAACAAAAACCTGTTTTATTCATTTTATTTTGAAAAAAACTCTAAAACTTGCATTTTAACCTTTAAAAACCTAATAATTAATGTGTTTACATGCCAGTCAATCTTCTGAATTACCCCTTAAGTCATGTTGATTTGTTATCCTTGATTTTTCCCCTTCAACCCCGAAATTCGCCGCGTAACGTGTTAATTAATACCTGCCTGCACTGACAAAAATCCTTCCCCGCCCGGATGCCGATGTAACCGTATCTGCGATCTCCGACTATCATTCCACATATGCGTGATCCACCCCTTTGTCTGCGCACCCCCGTGAATCCCGCACGTACACCAATATATTCACCCCGAGTAGAAACGTGTACGGTGTATCCATTAGTCGAACAGTTTTCCACCGGCGTTCTTACATTAACTCTTCCGATTCCGGTTGAATTTTGAATTCCACCCTCATACCCTTATACCTACCACTAGGCGAGCGTTTGTTGAGCATGCATGCCATTTAAATCGGTTATCGTATGCGTACAATCAGACGATGCCCGGCGCCTCCACGCCAACTCCAAACGCAGGTACCGTAGTCACAATCTAATTTATTAGATAATGCTATCTTATAACACCCCGCTATTAATATTAATAAATCTACTTACCCTTTATGCGCGTTTAATTATCCTCACGGTCTCATTCGATTGCGCGCACACGTACGCGCGCTCGTTTTGGGCATTTCGGGCGTTTTCGAGCGTTTACAGCGCGGAGCGGTGCGTTGCGAGTCGAAATTAAATGTGTATCACTTTAATTAAGACCTTTTCAAGGGTGGCACCAGCCCGAGTGCTTTTTGGCGAATTAAATTAGAGTACAATGTGGTGATATCAACTTGTTTGACCTGACTTAAACGATTTCAACAAAGATTTCTTGATGAAAATTTCAAAATTAAACATTTAGTGAATTATTAAACAAAAGTTTTATTTGTGGATGAATTATTTTAATAATACTCGTATATAAATAAATTATATTATAAGCATTTTTTTCTATTTTTCGGTTGATTTTTGGTAAAATTTTGAAAAACAAAATTAAATAAAATATTTTTGCATTTTAAACCTTCGTAATTGCCAATATTATTATTATAAATAATTTATAAATAAAAGCATTTTATAGTGCATTTAATCTGTTTTCTAGTGGTTTTTATTTCATAAATTTATCATAGATATTATGAAAAATATTTACGTTTTAATAAATAAAACCATGTTGAAAAATTATTTTTCTATTAAAATATTGAACTTTAAATCGCTGTAAAATAAATAATTATTAAAATAAATAAATAAACTCACAATCATTTAAACAAAAAATTAATTCTCAACCTAGTAGCTTCAAATTTTTTATTAATTTAACAAATTTCTCTCTGTTATCTCAAAAAACCCAACGTCCAGTCTAAAATTACGCGCACCACACAGACCACTGACCATCTCCACAAGAACCGAAAACTTTGGTAACGAGGTGCTGCGCTCGGTCACCTAGACAGGATAATAGGCCCCCGAATAATGACAACGTCCCCTGCGATCATTACAGACCTCCTTCGGCGAAACAGGTGTCCCTGTCATGAACGCCGCCCGCTGTCGCCTTCGTTTTCCACCCCTGTGAGCATCTCTGCTGCGTCTGCAAGGACCTTTTGTGCTTTTGTGCCTGCGACGGCGTGGCCTCTTTAATCGCTCGACGATTCCACATGTTTTAATGAACATGTGGTGCCACGGTTAACTACTTTTACGGCAATGCGCGGCGCATCCGCGCGTCAGGGGTTGAAATGATGATATACTTTATTTTATTGCCACCGGCGCATACACCAAGGATTAAAATTATTTAAAACTGTCTTATTAAACATTCAAATGTTCGTATAATAACATTATCTGCAAGAATATCATTATAATGTAAAATTTTCTAATGACCTTCAAATAACCTTGGAATTTTTGATGCTTATTTACACTTAAAATTGTTTAAACTATAAATTAAATTTATTCCAAGCATGTTTTCGGTTGAAATAAACTTAGTGGTTGACGAAGCAGTGCGCATTGGTCCCGCCGTGGTTTCGGGGGTGGTTTCAGGGCATATATTGAGTATCGGGTAAACCGTTCCTCATAAATCACGCTATAACGCCACATAAATCTGTCGTGTGTATAAACCGCGCGCAATGGTTACGTTCGGTTGCGTCCCGCCACGCAATGATGGTCACTCGAAGGGAGCAAACTACCCTTCCTTACTGCAAACACAGCCCCTACAAGCTTCTACCTCTCAAACACATTCATTGACTTCAATTCGCTTCGATTCGATTCAAACAAGGAATCAGGATGTTTGGAAATGGCCGGTTGTTAGATAATGTTGGGTTAAGGGATGAGGGGTAGATTGAACAGATACGCACCACCTTGGAGTGGTCAAGAGTGGTATTATCCGGTGCTGCTAATAAAAAATGAAAACATCATGACAATCAAAAAAGTAAAGAGCAGCGAATAAAATCGACGTTTCGGGGAGTAAAACGCGGACTTTTGGGGTGCTTTCCGGGTGGTCCGGCTTTTTCGGGATGACATCATCAATTTAACATTTGCTGCCGAATTTATTGCGCACGCATCGGGCCAATGAAAGTGCACAAATCCATCACATAAAACTCTAATAAAATGTTAAACGCTTAAGCGATTTGAACATCAGCCGGACCAATATCGAAAGTAATCCATTTCCGGTTTTCCGGTTTTCCGGTTTTTAAGTTTTTATTATTTATTTATAATTTTTTTGTCAAATCAAACATTTTTCGATTAAATTTTATAATTTTTAAAATTTTTAATTCATTTTAACTTTATCCTGAGCAGGATTCCAATTGTAATTTTTTAGTTATCATCCCTTATTTAAAGTTCTAATCTGCACCTTGCAGACGCGGCTGTTTTGTATAGAAAACGTATCGAAAACTGCAGCCTGAATAAAGCCGTGAGGGTAAGCAAAGAAGCACTCCATCGGCAAGGCAATAGCGCCGATGGAGGCGGCGGAGGCGGCGTCTATCAATCCTTGGGGATCAGTTTTCAATAGAGTTCGAAGCGACACACTCGAGACGCGCACCTACTCGTCGAACGTCGATATGCGGCGTTTTAATAATATCATAATAACCAGCCAGCCAAAACTCACCCCGACCACTCCACACAACAAAAAATCATATTTTCCTATACTACAACTTTCTATATACTCTTATTCAATATTTACTGTTGTTTGGTTATCGCCAAAATGCAGACGTTCTTATAACAAGTTTCCAAAACATTCTGATGATGTTAAAATTACCCTAAAAGCAAAAAATCTTGTATCGCGTGATGAATAAATTGAAATTTGTCCTATTAGTCCCATATCACAACGCTCAACCCTTATTTAGCGTGTTTACAAACACACAAAGTTATGAAGTTGTAAACTGTCTATGCGTTCGCAAAAACATTAATAGCTACTTATAACTCATAGTCGTAATTTAATCACTCGCTGTAAGCTGATTAATTATTTGTGTCTAGACTCCACGGTCAAAATTCGGCCTTGAAACCCTAAAAAACCTAAACACGTTATGATTGATTTTATGACTCTGCGATTTCATGATTTTGTCATTTTTCGTGCTTGTTGAGTGCGTCGAGTATAACATTATGAATTTATCGCTTAATTTAACACATTTTTGAATGTCGTATTATCATAACTAGACGCACAGAACGAAGGACGTAAGACGCAAAAACGAGATGCTTTGTGTTGCGTATTCTGGCCGAAATAAATGGGAAATTTATTAAATTGGTGCTGGTTTGCGGTTGAGAGGATACAATTGCACATCCAATTCTACAATTTTTTTTCTTGCTTGGCGAGGGTGTTTTCCACCCCTGGAAATAATTTTTGGCGGCGTAATAAATTCGTTACGGTCTCATGAACATCAACACCCCAACATAATCACACAACAATTCATTCATTTTATTCATTCAAGGATAATAACATATAATACGATGAATAAATTTCAATTCGGCGATGATTTGATTGAGGTTATAGTATAATGTGTTGTCTATATCACTGGTTTAATTTGTTTTGTAAAAGTAACACAATCGAATCGAATTGTATGCGCGCCCAATGTGTTTGATTTGTGCTGATGTGGTAAAATCAACATGGCGTCCACTCCGTACGCAAACATAATGCAACTGATTTGTTTGCAATTGCATTTCGGGGCCGAAAGTTTGCGTTTTGTCAGCGTTTGTCGTCGTTTGTCGCGATTGTGATGTCATCATCAAGTTGTTAACGCGCACCGCTAACCATTGCGATGGAAAATGTAGTTTATAACGGAAAACGCGGGCTTAATCTCGTCATCAATGGCAAATGTTTATTGTCGCAATTATCCAGCGCAATTCATTAGCGCGGAGGGGCTAAACAGCCAGAAAATCAACAGCAATTCAAAGTAAAACATGTTTTTTGTCAAAATTGGGTATGTGTTGTTTACAGCGCCCTCAGTGGGAGTTATAGTAATTAAAATGAATAAATGACTTTAATTTTGAAAAAAAAACATAATATTATTCTCTTTAATTTAATGATTTAACGATAAATATTTATTTTTTCTTAAAAATAAGTTATGTAGCGTTTACAGCGCCCTCAGTGACAGTTTTGGTAACTAAACTAACAAAATGTTTAAAGTATTGAAGGAAATATAAAATAATTCTACTTAATTTAATTAATAAACGTTATAAAATATTGTTTCTCTTAAAATAGGCTATGTAATGTTTACAGCGCCCTCACTTGCAGTTTTGGCAACTAAAATAATCAAATACTAGTAATATTGAAGTGAATATAATATAATTCAGTTTAATTGATGATTAAATGTGTTTGTTGTGTAAATATTTCGGTTGTGTTGCAGTAAAACCCTAAAATCTGGTCGTACATCACCGAAAGCCGCTTTGAACCCACTAAAATCTACACATTTCTAAATATACCTGCGCGTTGCGACAACAATATCGATAACTATCGAGTATCCATCCCCATTGATACGACGCAATCCGCGCATTTGTGCCGGCTTTCATGTTTTGTTGCGTGACGCGACGGCGCCACTATCGCGCGCCATTATTATCACTATCAGCGCTCGCAACAAATGGCCGCGATGCGCGCGATAACCCGAAAGCCGTTTTTCGCGTCGGCGAGCCTTTGATGCCCGCAAACGCATATTTACATTGTAGACATCCCTCCGAAAATATAATATCAACAGTGAGGGTATGGCGGTGGCGGTGTGGCGGTGGCGGTGGTTTTAGCGCCGGCGTCGAGTGCGCAACATTAATTAATTAATTTACATTAATTCGTTCGCGATTTTGGCGCAAACAAAATATTATGATTGCCATCGAAACCAAACATTTCATGCGGCGCTGATCGTGCATCGGGGCATTAAACGCAAATTGTAAATTAATTAATTAAAACGGCGCGAAAGCATTCCGGCTACTATCATCAAATTATATTAGTGCTAATAAAACAATAATTTTCAGGAAAAGATGGGAAAAAATAGGAGATATTATTAAATTATATTTTAGACTTAAAAATAATCTGGTGAGATAATAAAAAGAAGTAAATTGAAAGGAGTTGCCAAGGATGTTAAATCCTTGAGATTTGAGATCCGGAAAGAAAGTTAATTGAATTTTGTTTCCATGGTTCGTAGTGATCAATCTAAGCCGATTTACGATATTGTCGGTTATTAATTTCATTTCAATTTAATTTTCTTTGACGAAAAAAGGTTATTAAGGGTTATTAACTTACTATAACTGAATGCATGGATTATTTGCTTGCAGCGCCATCACATTTAGCTTTTTGTACTAAAACTAACCTCACCTTAAGAAAATATTAATATTTTAGTATTTTTAGTCGATTTTTGTTGGTAATTTGGTAGAAATATGAAGAAATTGTGGATAAACAATAATTTCGTGCCTTGGCAGTAAAGTCAAAGTTTTATAAAACATTAATAAATTAGTTTTTCTGTTATTAATAACGATTTAAAACAAAATTAACCTTAAATGTTACAATTTACATGACAATAAATTATTAAATGCATAGACAATAAAGTAATATTTAAATACACTAAATATTAATAAAAATAACAGTTTTTTTTAAATTAATATACTCACCATTTATAAAAATTAACTTTTTATAAATAATTAATCCAAAAAACAAAAAATTAGTGCCTAGGCAATATTTATGAACCAATTTCTGATTCTTAGCATATTCTGAAGTGATTTAAAAACTTAAAACAATCTAAATAATAATTCAATTGTTTTAATTACAGTGAGTTCCAGTGATTATTATTTTTACCATTCCCAGACGATTTTTTGCACGCGCAGAAAATTATGACTCTGCACCGTCTGCATATTAATTCCCTCCTCAGCGGCAGTCGAAGTAGAATTGAATTTCCCAATCGCAAAAGGAACAAAAGCCCTTATTCGAACATCGAACATCGGGATGCGGGAACGCCGCATCGACGTCGTGGCGCGCATTCGAGCGCGATTGCATTTTAATTAAATTAAAATAAAACCGCGCAAAAAACCCGGAGCGGCGAGCATTCCAAGACTCGCCGAAAGATTCGTCGTAGACTTTCACCGCGAGGAGGTAAAATATCACCGGGCGACTGCGGGTAATTGATTTGCACTACGTG
The DNA here is from genome assembly GCF_025399875.1 of Dalotia coriaria. Classification (NCBI taxonomy): domain Eukaryota; kingdom Metazoa; phylum Arthropoda; class Insecta; order Coleoptera; family Staphylinidae; genus Dalotia; species Dalotia coriaria. Next base: position 8,102,031 of record NW_027045447.1, on the reverse strand, counting down.
CATCCCAAACAACAAATTTAACCAGTATTCGAACATCTTAAAGCTTATTTGTATGCGGTTAACATAACCACAAAACAAAGCTATTTTCATTCTTAAATCGTGATAAAAGTTTAAGATTTTTGAAAAAATCAATTTTTTTAATTCAAATTTTATTTTTTTATTGACATAACCTCAAGACAAAACTTTTCTCTTTTTAAATTGCAATAAAATTTTTAGGTTTTTTAAAAAATTAAATATTTTCAATTAAAATTTTATTTTCTTATTGACATAACCTCAAAACAAAGCTTTTCTCTTCTTATATTGCAATAAAAATTTTAGGTTTTTAAGAAAATAAAATATTTTTAATCAAAATTTTATTTTCTTATTGACATAACCTCAAAACAAAGCTTTTCTCTTCTTATATTATAATAAAATTTTTAGTTTTTCAAAAAATAGAATTTCTTTGATTTAAATATATTTTTTTGGATGAACACTCAATAATAAAGATAAAAAGGTCTAGTTTATCGTTTGAAATTCCGGTTTCCAAGGCGTATTTAAGGGTGAATTCGGCGCCTTTGCTCCATTAGTTTCCTTCCATCCTTCAACCTTTCAATATTTCGTGCGTTCGCGGACGCTTCAACCCCGGTTTTATTATATTTGCTTCTTTTGCTCCTGCCGGTTCCTTTGGCGCTTCTTCGTATGCAGCTAGGCGTTGATGATGTGATACATAAAGATCCGAATAATTCGGCGGCGCCCTTTGCGTGCGTTTCGCGCGCGATGGGCGAAATTTACATGATCGATATGGGCACGAATCGGAAATATATATGGAGATATATATAGCGGCGCGAGCAAATAAGGGCTCGTCTTATTTTTATTCTCATGAAGCGCTTTTCTTTCTCGCGACGAAATCCACCCTTCGAGAATGAAGGCGAATCTATTTGAGCGGAGGGAACTAGCAGAAACCCGATTGAATTCTTTTTTCGTTTTCGGTTTTATACGCGAAAAATTCTTTGTTCTTGGTTGCGAATAATGTATATGAGTTTCTGTTTTCATAATTATATTTGCTCAACATTCGAATTGGAGATATCTTCAAACAGAAAGTAGTGGGCAAACATTTAGGCATGCAAATCGGGATAAAAAGATTCAGTATGGTTAGGAAACTTAATTTAATATAGGTTATGATATGTTTGGTTAGTTTAAAGGTGTATGTTAAGTTGCCTACCTTATTTTTATTTAATTTTATTAAAACTAAGTTTAAACACAATTTTTATATGCGCAAATAGAGATAAAAGAGGTTTAGTCAAAAGTTACGCAAATCTAACCTAAAAAACTTTAAAAGTTAGATAACTTAGGTCACTGTAACGCTGTATGTTAAGTTGCCTACATACTTCTGGCGTTGGAATAAGCAAATTTTGACAGAGTTTAAATCGAGCGCGTCCTCGCAATGCCCTCCAACTAGAGCTAACGAGAGGCGAATTATTTATAATTCATAGCGCTATTATTCGGGCGGGCGCGCGCCGCCGCCGAAATTTGCAATTCCGGCGCGGCGGCATTATGAAAGCGCCATTAACGGATTACGCCGCAAACGAATTCGCATTTATTTATTCGCGCCTCGTAATCATAAACCGCACACGCGCGTTCTTCCCACCCCCTTGGTTTGACGCCCGCCAACCGCCGCGATCGCTCGCTTTAATCGCGCGCTCGCCGGCGGTAATTTCTAATTGTAATTATTGCTAATAACGCGCGCTTCGTGCGTTTTCATCAACCTCAACGAGATGCCAATTGCATTGTGAGTCATTTTTTCACGCGCAAAACTAATTAAACAATTCGCTTATTTCATTTATTTCGTTATTCCGATGCGTGTTTGATATTTCAAATTGCGGTTATAAAAAATTCATCAAATATTTAATATAAATTTATTAATTTAAATTCATTTTCAATAAAAAATGAAAAAAATGGCAAAAAATTAAAAAAATTAAAACTTAGTTTGTAACTCAGATAAAAATCCATGTAATAATTTATTTTTAGTAAAACTAAACAAGAATAGTTTTCAGCACGGTGAATTCCTGCGATTCCTGCAATAGTCACGCTTCCCTCGACGTTTCTTGCAGGTATAAATTGCAGATGTAAAATAATACCGCAACTGAAAGAATATTGCCACCTTTACCATCGTCCTGCACCCGTACGGTCCGTCCTAATGCTCCTGCTGCAATTGCAAGCACATTCGGAAAAGACGTGACAATTATACGAGATTTCCTCTTCCGCGCGCTCTCATTTTTTTGCGCTCGGCGCGGTGCGCGCGAAGCGACTTTGACGATTCAACGACTTTTCCAACCCTCCGGGCATATTCCCGTGTATTACACGCAGGCAGCGCTTGCGAACGATATTGCGCCAGTTAGGGGTGCGATATTACGAGATAGTATCAGCAGTATTCGATATTACGAGCGATATAACACTTTCGAAATGCTCGATTGCCGCGCAACGCGCGCGTAATCCAGTAAAATCGTCCCGAAAACCGATCGTATAAATGCAATAAGTGCGAGGTCCACTTCGCTATGAGTCGGGAAATTGTCAGGACAATCAAATATCTGCTAGTAAAGCATGTGAACTTCGTTTGGTGGGAAATTTTACATTGTTTTAGGCAGTTCTTTACGTTTATTTAATTAAAAATCATAAAATTATGTATATTTGGTTGCCTATGTTAAATAATTGACACACTTATTGTATGCAACCAACAAAACAAATATTTTAGTTAATATTAATTTTAACAGTGTTTTTGATAATTAAGTTAACTTTTTTTGTTGTCACCAAATTTTGAGGATGTCCAGTTGAACAATCACAACCCAAAAGCCCGAAAAACAATATGTTTTCAAGTGGTTTCGACTCATTTCCCTTCGTTTCCGCTCGTCCTTTTGCCATTTCAACGTTTGTGCGCTTTCCAAAGCGTTGCACGTTTGCATTTTAATTTTCAATATTCACCTTTTTTAATTTCATTTTGCGCGAGCGGCGACCGACAAACGGTGAGTGCCGGCGCTTTGCATATCTATTTGTTTTTATTAGTTTTTGGAGCGGCGGCGGCGGCGGCATGCGCGCAAATTGCCACCCTTAAAACTAGCCGTCCCTGGGCTCGTTAACGTGCCGCCGCACTTGTCGGCACGCACGGATGGGCGGCACGCAGGACGAAATTAAATTTTCATTAAAAGGTAACTCTTTCGCGATGTGCACCGTTTGCACATCACACTTCGCCTCACACCGTACGGCAATTAATTTTTTAAACGTTTTTGGGCAAAAAATCACATAATTGATGCAAAAAATGCAAAATATTATGAAAATATAATTTATAGTGCAAAAGATAGGTTATGTATATACGCGCATGCGCAGTATGATTATGGGCGGAGCAAATTTTACATAAAATACATTTTATTACCATTAAATAAAATATTTTTACAGAAAAATCCCAAGAAAAGTTATTGTAACTAATTAATATCTACAAAATAAAAAAAGTTGTTTTAAGAAAAGCTCCTCGTGGAAAATTGCAGTGAAAGTAATGAAACCTTCAAAGTAACAGACCATAATGATAGGTATCAGCAATGTTCTATATACAGAGTGTTTTAAACCTAATTAAATGAAAATTTTATGGCATTTTGATGATTTTTCCGTGACACTCTGTATAAAATAATCTCCGATAAAAAATCTTCGATGCTCGGTGCGACTATGGCAACTCTTAAGTCAACGTCGATTCGGCCGTAACTCCCTTTTAATTTAACATCGCCGCATCGTGCGCTGCAACCGTGGGGCGGTTTGTGGACGCACCGAGCGTAACACGGTAATTTGCCGCATCGATCTCGTCCCGGCGGCGGCCGCCCGAGCGTATCCGCGCATTTATCTATCCATCTATCTATCGCAGGCGTCGCCGCTTATAATCGGCTTCTGCAGGTCTAATTTGTTACCTTTCGGACCACCATTCTCCCGCCGCCCATTATTTCTGGCACCGACACCCTCGATACCTTTGTTACCGTTTTCTTTCTCCATCCAGGCGCAGGAAGGAAGCGTGTAAGGGACGTAGAGGACTAAAAGTCACGCTGGAAACTGTTAAAATGTTATATTAGAAGACGTTAGTTAACGCCCCGAGCCAATAACAAGCAATAAGTTTCGACTCAGAGCGTCGGAATCCAGGGCGCTCCGGAAAGGAAAGCTCCGAAGGACATTTCGGAAGAGTCTTATGGCGTGGAAGGCACTGGCCCGCTGCGATAATGGCGAATGATGGCAAATTGTGACGACGTTTAATAGTCTTACGTCAAATTTATATCTACTAGATGTTTTTGATACGAAACTACAAGCATTTTTAGGTGTAAATAGTAATTAAACTTTCCGACACTTTTTTCTGAATTCTTTTTGAGTTTAAATCGTGATTTTCGCCAATTAGCATCCCCTTGATGGTGATTAATCACATCCTCATCGCCCGCTTCTTTAATTCCACTCTTGTAACACTCCAGAGCGGCGAATGGCAAATGGCAAAACACCCTCGAGGTCTTTGCCAGGACGCGGGCTTCGCCGGATCTCAAATCCAATAACAATTACGTGAATTTACGTGGAGAATCCTCCAAGAATGCAATGTTACCTGCCGGAATGCGAAGCGTCGAGTGGCGTCGATCGCTTTGTGCAATTATCCGCGCATTCGTCCTCGGCACCGCCACCGGCCGTTGTAAGTGTAATTGTCGTCCTGTCGACTTTTCGCAATTACGAGGTCCGTTCGAAATTTTCGAAATGCGCAAAATTTGTGCACTATTCGAATAGATCAACGTGTAATGCTGGAAAGCAAGCGACACGTCGTAAAATTTTGGTGGAGGACTTATATTGTTTGAACGAGGGAGGATTTTTATGATTGTGATCCTTTTGGATACTCGAGAAGTTTTCTGTAGCTGTAGCAACTCGAAAACTAGATGTTTGAGCACGAATAAGGACATGAAAACGAAGGAGGACAGTGAAATAAAAGTTTTCGGTAGTAGTTTAACTTTGATGAATGTCTTTTTGCTTGTTATCGATTGGGTGATTTATCGGAAGCGATGTATAAGTGTTTTGAATGCTTTAAATGTCATAAAATCCACTTTTACTCACATTTTATTTCTAAAAACAAAAAGAGTTTTGTCAGAATCCTGTGAATGTCATTGAGATGTCATTTGATTGGGCAATATATTGAGTGCTGTGTCAATAGAAGTGCCCCGTGTTCTGGACACCGTACAAGAGAAACGGTAAAAGTGACTCGTACTCAGGGCACCGTCAAGGGCAGCGGTAGAAGTGACTCTTATTCAGGGCATCTCACAAGGGCAGCGGTAGAAGTCACTCGTATTCAGGGCACCGTAAAAGGGTAGCAGTAGAAGTGACTCGTGTTCAGAGCACCGTACAAGAGTAGCGGTAGACGTGACTCATGTTCAGAGCACCGTACAAAGGCAGCGGTAGAAGTGACTCGTGTTCAGGGCACCGTACAAAGGCAGCGGTGGAAATGACTCGTATTCAGGGCACCGTACGTGGAAGAATGTATAACTGACTCCCATTTGCCCATTTTTTCTTATGAATTAAAATTTCATTACTTACACATCCATTTTAATAAGCTTATCTCATAGAAAATATTCCGTACATTAAGAATTTGAAATCTGCTTGTAGATATCTTTTAATAAATAAATGGAATATGGAATTAAATAAAGATGCACTAAAAATCATAAAATCGAATTATTCGGCTTATTTTTATATTTATCGGCAAACGTGGGCACGAGAATAGTTTTGTATACATTGCTGTTATCTGCGATTCGGTGTAAACAACATTTTTATCGCATGTGTCCCGCGCGCTGTCTCCTAGCCGCCGCATCAACTTGCTTACATGCAGCGAAGTCAAGTTTAGTTTAGATCACAGGTATTGTGGCTATTGCAAAGTCGCTCACAAGGTCGCGTCTCATCGACGCGCCGTCTTTGCGCACCTCTTACTTTCTTATCATATACTGTCCCGTCGATGTTTACGCAGTTTCGGCATGCACTATCGGTGGATTGCAGCCAGTTTCGTGCCGGTCGCTGGTTAATCGAGTCGTGTTTTGTGAGACTTATATCGTTTATTCGGACTTCAATTTTCTAAATTTGTGTTATACTCGACGATCAATCGACTATTTATTTGTACTTTGCTACTATAGTAATTTGTTTAATGTTCGAAAATGCCGGTTTTTGATCGCGTTACAAGTTACGTAATAGGGGATTTGATAACATTCTTTACTCGGCGTTGTGATTGGTGTCGGTTACTAAATTAAATGGATGCACATTTGAACTTGAGTGTTATAGTTAAGCAAATACAAATCATGTTAAAAATGAAAAGAATTGTTGGTAAGTGAATTAAAAATGTAACAAATATGTTGTAAATTATTTATTTGTTTATTAAAGTTTAATTTTTGTTTATTTTAGCACCAGATTTTTTTGCCAAGTCACCATCGAACACCAATTTGAAGTTTTATACTCTCAGGTAAGTGTTCAGTTTGTCTATGAACATCTCTATAAGACCTTGGTTGCTTAAGTATTATCTTGATAAACTGGTGAGCGTCGCTTGTTCAAACGTAAATTATAATCTTCATTATTTAACAAATTATGGTCGCTTTATCTAGCCATGGTAGCCGCACACCAGCAACACCCGCCGCTAGTGCCCGCTTTGCCCCTCAGTAGCTTGGCTAGAAGTAGGCAAATAATAGCTACCTACGCGCGGAAAACCAAAGAGGAATTGCCGGCCGGCGGCGGCAAAAGCGTTGGTGGTGGCGTCGGCTCCGTGCTCGAGTAGTTTAAATTGCGACAGATATACACCGTCCGGGTGGCACGAAAGGCTAGCCGCAAGCCATGCATCTTACGTTATGTACTGGCCCCGACTGGTGGCGGCTGCCACCGACCCAGGGGCGGCGGTTGTCGGCGAAAGCAGCTCCGACAAACCAGCGGCGTATTGTTGCTTAATTTATTGCTATTTACTATGCGGTTGTTATCCGGGGCTACAACTATTTCACACCGAAACGTCGAAAATCATGAACACGTTATTTTAAAAGCAATTCAATACGAAATTAAACTCAACACTTCGTATGAAATATTGTTGTGTAAATTGATAAAGAATTCGATTTCCTAATAATTTCCGTCCGGATAACAGGAAACTATTATATAGCGTTAGAGCTTTTCCTGTTAGACTCGCTATTTTCTATTTTCAAGTTGATAAGTTATAAGTTAAAATTGTTGGCGGGAAATTAATAGATTTTTCCTCGTGCTGCTGGCGCTGCTGCGACTGCAGGCTGCAGGAAGAAAATGTGAAAATGCGAAAAGTCTACACGCTGCCGCCTCCGGGAGCAGATTGGCGTGTGAAAAGGTATCAAAGGCGAAAAGCTCGCCTTTATGTGAGTTAATTCTTATATGAAATTGCTTCTTGCGCCGAAACGTGTCACAACTTGTCAGCGACAGCATCAAAATGGATGCATCATACATCCATAGGAAAACCGAACAAAAATCAAACAATAACAATGTATTTTAGTAAATACACGTTATTATTGTTTACTTTTATCTGCAATTATGTTATATCTGTTAATTTTCTCACTTTTATAACTATAACTATAATTGAGTCTCTATAACAACTTTCATCCCTTATTTCACACCTTTTGAGATATATTTTTGGGATAAAAAGTAGTATATTTGCTTTTCCTTAATCAAAAATATCTGTTTACCAAAATTTATCAAAATCGGTTGTTTAGTTTTTGCGTGAAAGCGTAACAAACACACAAATGCAAAATTTTGCCTTCCTCTGTGCTGCCATCTCTCATCATGCCCAATTTTGACTGATTTTTACGACCGTTTTTTCCGTTGCTGAAATGTAGAGTCTAAAAACGTATCGAAAATAAATATAAAACACGTTTCGCCATCAAATGAATAAATAATGAACATTTCGTCAATACTACACGTAATCCACTATATCCTCTCATAAAATGTAAGAATAGAAAGTCCTACGATTTTATTTTTATCTTTTTTACCATTAAAATAATCAAAAATGATTTAAACATGTGTTAAAAATATTTTCTTCAATTATGTTTTTATTTAAATTAATTTCAAACACTCTGTGCGTGTAATCATGCAATTGGCTCACCTAAAATTTGAATATTTAACGAACACCTCTGTGCCGCTCGACCACCTCGACGATAAACACAAAAACGCTCGAAATGTTGATGGCAACGCTGATGACCGGGCCGAAATCGCTAAAAATCGGCTTTACACTACCGCTTCCGGGATTCCATCACTAAATAGCTTATTAAAATCTCGCGGATTGATGATACGGATCGCACTCTCACGCCAGGTGTATTTTCACACAATATTCTAACAAAATTCACACCGATTTCATTAATTAAAATTAAAATTCTAACCAATTATGAATTTTCAACACTTTATACAGGATTTGACATAAATCTCTTTAACATTTAACAAGATTAATAGTACTTTTACTAGTTTTACTTACTGATATGCATGAAATATATATGAATAGATATGTTGAGTGTCGGCGGGAGGTGTGCGGTAGGAATCGCAGGAATGGCATGATTTGCATTTTCCATTTTCGTTGTTTCGCCTGACGCGAGAGCGCTTTGTCGGTTGGTAAATTATTTATAAGTAGTGCGCGAGCGTATAATGCAAGCCGGGTGTGATTTTTGCGTTTTACGTGGAAGCGCGGAAAACGATACACGCTGCCGACGCCACCGCCGCCGTGTTGCCTGCAAGTGGCTGGTGTGGAGGCGGCTGCAAAAGCTCGGCGAGAGATTAAACGTGAGCGCGCTTGTTGGCCGTAATCGGTTGATGTGACTCCAACACCTGTGCATCGACCACCTCCAACCGCCCCCACTGCTAACTCATACTCTCATCTAACTTACAACAGCTAGACATTTCAATTATATTTTTGGATGGTTTACTTTTTTTGATGAAATTTGATAGAAAATTTTATTTTTTTGGTTTTTTAATTTTTTTTTTGTATTTGAGGGCAGAAATTTATTAAAAATTGTTTTTAAATTATTTTCAAAATTTATGATAAAAAAGTAAAGTTTTTGGAAAATTTAGAATAGAAAATTGATTTTTTTTGGTTTCTGATTTCATTTTTTTGTGTTTGAGGGCAGAAATTTATTAAAAGTTGCTTTTAAATGATGTTAAACACGATTATTTCGAAAATTTTTAATAGAAAAGTTAAGTTTTTGGAAAATTTTGAATTGAAAAGTTAAATTTTTTGTTGTTCTTTTTCGAATTTCACATTTTCTCGTGTTTTAAGACAAAATTTTATTAAAAATTGCTTTTGGATAATCTAAAACTCGAATCTTTGGAAATTTTGAATTAAAAACGCTCAATTTTTGGTTTTCCGTTTTTGAATTTCATATTTTTCCGTATTTTAAGTCAAAAATTTCTTTAAAATTTTTTTCTAAATCAAATAATTCCCGATTATTTGAAAAATCCGTAATAGAAAAGTTGTTTTGACGTTTGAATGGATTTCCACGCGTTTTATATTTCTTATTGAAGTGGAAACAAGCGCTGATTACCTGATTCCACCTGCCATAATTGGCAATTTCGACTAGCAGCCGTAAAAAATCAGCGCGCGCACACACTACACACCCAAAATGAAGCATCATCATCATCAATCGAATTGTTCCGATGCGCTGCTCATTAATTGATTGGAACGCGCGCACAATGCACATGCACCGCTGGGTTGGCGGCAGCGGAGGCGGCGTACACGAAGCCGAATCGAATTCATCGGCATAATTAATTGCTCCTGCCGCCGCGGCCGCTTGGCTGTTACACATCACCGGCGAACAATTTAAAACCAGCGCGTGCACTTTTCCATCCCGCACACACGCCGCCCCGCCAACTCTAATTGATATGCGGTAATTAATTATAGAATGTCATTGCGCGCTCATTTATTACGCGCACGCGGAGCGACATCGTTTCAATCAACATTACAACTAATTAGGGCATAATATCGCGGATGTGCACTTTTTCGACGACCTGCGGCTCTGTGTGACGTTTTGCGTGCACACCCAGCATGATAACAATTTCACACTTCGTAGAATCAGCTATTTTATTATGAAATTTTCCAACTTTTGAGCTCGCCGCTCGGCCGGGATGTGCTGCGTTGTTGAAAATTTCCAGGGTGCGCGCGGCGGCAGCGCAATTAAATCCATTGTGCGCGCATTCGACCGTAACGAATGACGGCGGCGCGCTTTTTCGAAAATTTCGCGCAGAATTGCAATTTGGCGCGGGCGGCGTGAAAAACTTGTCCCGCGTGTGACCAAAACCAGAGGGGGTCAGGCCTGGGGGGTGAAATTTACATGGCAGGAGAGTGATAGATTCGGTGCCATTTCACATTTCGCGCGGCCATTTGTTAGTTGCGCATCGTTTTAATAATAACACATTTGTAGCACACCCAATCGACAGGCTAACCTAATTGATGGCGTTTAAATTTAATGAATTATAATTATTCACGCGCCGTGGACAACAAATTTGCTAATTTGTCAATATTAAACATGCATTGTTTGAATTTGCGCTAAAATTCGAAATAAATTGCCTCAGCGTTTAAAATCGTCTCGTTTCTGACAAGACAATTTTAGCGTGAATAGTCGTGAATGTCCCTGCATGCCGTGGAAAATAGAAAACGACCGGCAATCGTCCTGCACGTCGCCGCAGCGCGCGCGTAACAATTCGTAACAGTTCATAATTGAATCTGCCAATGTTCAATTGATCAATGCCGCTGGACGTCGGCCGTCACGTCCGTCCGGAGTGCCGCCTCCACCGCCGCCGCCGTCCCAACGCGCGCCATGCTGCACGTGCACATTCAGCCGGCGCGCGCGTTCAATACGTTCGTTTCCATCAATTGCCGGCGCGCCACCGACGGCTAACGACTGGAAAGCGGAACTGCGGCTCTCCTGCTGCGCGAAGCATGCACAGGTGGCAATCGCAGGAATCGCGCCTAGGATTCGCGGCTCGAATTCGATTTATTGCTTGCAGAACTTGCGTATGGGCGAATGGTCAATGTGTTGCAGATTGTATGTTATCCTGCAGCCGGCTGGATGGTACATCCTGGAAGAGCAAATATACCGTGTGGAAAATTAAATTTTGGTCATATTGGAATAGAAAATTTCATTTTAGCAAAAAAAATTTTTAATATCGGTTAAAATAGTTATTTTTGAACACAAAAAAATTAATGACTTAAATTTATTGTACATTCGGTATAGTTTTGTATATTCTATGGCATTTGCATGCGTACACACACCAAGGAGTGTCCATCGGGACACTCGCCTGTGGCTGCAGCAGGACGGCAGGACCCACCGGGGGAGGGTTGCTCGTTAGGTCATTAGTGCTGCACTATTGACCGTTTTGCGCTTTGACGGCGCCCAATTTATATCGTTAGTTCGGTTAAAATCGCGCCTCTCTACTCCCAGACGACTTGCAACAGGAATTTATCTATTCAGTAGGGGTATTTTTATTTATAATCGCAAAAGAGTTACGTTTTTCTATTGACTATGAAGTAAAGTATGACATAACCAACATTGAAGATGTCATTCATACGCGCATGCGCATCAATTCAAGGATCTCTTCAACTTATGTATAGATACGAGTACAGTTTGTATAGAAATCAAAACACTGTAATTACACTGCAGTCCTCAACCGTATTTTGTGTTTTCATGTTTTCACTGCAATAAAACTGCGCAAAAGAAAAGTAAAGCTCATTACAAAAATTACAGAAATTAAAGAAACAAATGGCGCGACGCATAAGTGCATGCATGACTTGGCGAAACGTAGCTGGGTGAAAAGCCAAAGGAAAAAATTCTATTTCTGCCATAAAAGGAATAAACGAATGGAAAGTTGACGGTTGGAGGTGGTTGGGAGGGCGGCAGGGGCGGCAGAACGAATGGGAATTGCGCGGCCGCGATAGCGAAACGGCATAATTTCTACACAATTAACCATTCGACTCGTTTGTGCAATTAGTCGACGCTTTATTGTCGAACTGCGTTGGGGGCGCACGGTCTCGCACAGCGCCCTCTCGCTCCGGGGAGCGGTCGTCTCTGTTGGCGGCGCGTTCGGCCGAACGAACAGCAATTGCGTTGCGCAAATTCCATTCTCCATAGGCAATTCACTATGAACTATTGTGCTAGTTAATACTGTGTGTTTAAAAAAGCTTTTTGGCGGTGGGTTTTTTGCTCATTACAAGGGCAGTTTTCAAGATAATTACATAAATTTTATGCGTTATTAAAGCCAATTATAATTTACACTATTTTAACTCAAAACAATTTAAATATTTAATTTTTTAAATAAATTACATTAAATTTAAAAATTTTAAAAATTAATTTAATCAATTTAGTGTTAAATAAATATGCAAATTAATGTTTGGTGATATATTTATAAAAAATAAAAATTTAATTTTATCATGAAGAGAACTAAATGTAATACAAAATAAATGCTGATTAAATTACCTGCCTTTTGATACCAAATTTGCCATCAACCCCAGTATAGATGGTGAAAAAAATCAAGAGTCAAGCACAAAAAACACTCGCAGCTTATATGTAAAAAGCGTACGAGCGGAACATAAATAATTGAATTGCAGCGCGTTCCAGGTCGACGTGGCTGGCGCAAAAAAAAAACGCGAACGCTGTACACGGTTACACCACTCCCGACCAAACCGCCCCGCCGCCTGCCTGCCATTCCCAAGCGCGCCGGATTCAACTTTATTCCACGTCGAGAGCGTGCGCTACTGCTGAAACTAGAGCGAATTCGTCTCGTTCCGTTTCGATTTAGCCGTTTTTACCATTTTGCCATTTCGTTTAACGCGCGCGGTACATGCGCGACGACCCCCGAAATCGATTTATGTTTAATTACGTATCATTTTTTACGCGCCGCGCTGCTTTTTTCCTGCATGCAGTACGCCGGGACAGATCATCGAAGCCCCGCAGTCTATTGTGACGGCGATGCATTAAGTGCATTAGGCGGATATATTGGCTCTATTAGGGCTTCGCCGAAATGATTCCAATCAACGGGAGAATGAGACGAATCAGCTCGAGTAGAAAATTACGTTCAAAACAACGTAACTTATAAATCCGCATAAATAAAGCATAGGAGAGTTAGTTACATCAATTATAACTCAAGAACGGCTGGACAGATTTTGATGACTTATGATTTTTGGATTTATCGCCTTCTGGAATAGGAGAATAACTATTAAAATGTTAAAATTATTGTTTTAAGAGGGTTAAATAAGGGATGAAAGTTAGTATAGACGTTTAATCAAAGTTATAGTTAAATTATTCAATCCCAGATGGCGCTAAAGTGCATTACTAGCATTTTCAGTTCTTAAAAAGAAGAAAATATAGATTAATTAAATTTTTCCTAAAAACTATTCAGCAAAAGCTAATAATTTAATAAAACCTGTTTTTTCCTAATTTTTCTTATTTTGAGTAAAAATATTCTAGTTGGTTAACTCCTGTTGGCTAAATCGAATCAAGTCAAAATCCAATCAGGACTAATCAAAGTCCTGAATTAGTATGTGCGACATGGTTCGTCACTGTCCTCGTCGTGACGGGATAACGCCGCGTCGAGAGTCAAGAGGGTGTAACACGTTTTGCTCCTGTTCCAACTCCAACAACACCCACACTCTCCCATTCACACACAGAGAGTGGAGAACTAGTTGCCCGCTAGTTGCGCGCTCGTCCCGCGCTCAATAACCGGACTTATTGCCTGTGACGGTGTCGCGAATTAATCTAATCAACTATTTAACCTTACATACGCGCACACGCCCCCGACATTACCAGCGCGCAGGACGTGCAGGTCACTGGCAGAGTCCCCGAAGTCCTTAGTGGTCGGGCAGCAGTCTCGTTACGAGGAGTTGGATCGGGAGCAGGGTTAGAAATATCGCCGTGTGTACTACGCCTACACTAATTACTAATACATTCTAGTTTGTTGTGGAGTACGAATATCTTGTGTTGTTGAATTGTAGCGATATTGATGATGAACGCTTTGATGGTTTTGTAATTTTGGATTTATGCGCCACATCTTAGGAAATATCATTTGCTTAGAGGTTCTTGTGATCATTGAATCGAGTTTCGCGGGATATTAATTTCAGTTTAGTGATGGTAGCAAAATAATTGATACAATTATTGTATAAGTAGCTTTAGACTGCGATTTTCTCTTCAATTTTAACAAAAAATATAATTTATTCTAATTTTCTTGATTCTAGGTCTGAATACGTGTCGTATGTATTGATGAGATATGCAATTTGATTTTAAACAAATGAGAAATTCGAACGATGCACTTTAACGCCATCTAGGATTGAAATATTTAACTATAACTACGAATTATTCTCTATGCCAACTTCCATCCCTTACTTAACACCTTTCGAGTCATAACTTTCAATATTTTAATTGTTATTTTGCTATTCAAGACCAAGACGAATACTACTAATCGCGGAACATCAAAATCTGTGCAGCAGTTTTTGAGGTATAAATGCTCTAACTAACCCAACGTTATTTTTACATTCTGGTGAAAATATTCACTTGCACGATGCGCAGTTGATTCTAATTCATTGTTATCCACTCTTGGTATGTAATATTCTCTTATATTGAAATCTGGAAAATTGAAAAAGTAAAAACCACTTGTTTTATATCTGAAAATAACATGTGGTTCTTACACAAACAATTTATTTTTCCTTTTTTCTTTTTTTGTTACTTTAATCCAATTGATCTAAATTGACACGTGACACACGCAGCAACTTTTTTAAATCTTTTCCAAGAATTTAAACTCGAAATAAATTGAACAAAACAATTTACTCTTCCTTCACAGAAAAAAAAACTTACAAAACTAGTTACAATTCCTGTTATCATTTAAATTATAAACTAAATATATTATCCCGAATAAACAACAACACAAGAACGTACTTATATAATCTACAACTTGAGTTTAAATTGAAATAGAAACGAGCGACTGCGTTTTTTCCCTGAGCCGGGAGAAGAGAGCGAGTTCGGTTTGGTTTGCATTTGTGGAAATCCAAACTTAAATTTAAAAATTAAAAGTTTCAAGTGCGCGACGTTGCTAATTGCCGCCCACCGCTGCCGCCGCCTGCATTCGCACACTAACAAACTCGCACACAGCACGGCATCACCGGATGAAAAAAGTTTTAATTAGTATTTTAATTCCAATCGCAATCCGGCTCATTGAAATGCATGAAAATCCAAACGGATAATTGCCAGAAGGCACACGCGCGCCACACGAGGCAAAACCGGGGATTTTATCCTTGCAGAGACAAAAAAATATCCTTGCATAAAAAGAAAACAATCAGCAAACAACAACAACAAGTAATAACAAGAAATAAAAAGAAAATTACACGAAATAATTAGAAATCGCAGCTGAATTTAACAGAATATCACCAGTAAAATGATTAATTTAATTTCGACGAAGTTGTGAAATTTAACTAAATTGTATTTTAAAGTCTGTTTCATGTGCGTTTAACTGCTCGTAATAAAGCTGTTATTACGTGTAATTACTCGTTATCCTGCTCTGTTTACGATACGCAATATTTACCCCAACCGCATTTAATCACGCTGCGGACTACACTAAGTAAGTGTAACCTGCAGGAGAAGATGAAGCCGGATTCAAAGAAGTGCAATAAAATTGCCGGCGTAATTTTGCAGCTTTATTACGCGCAGTTACTTAGTTAATAAGACGTGCACCCTTGACAAGGATTCAAGTACCTAGCATACATCTACTTCTAAGCAGGTCCTTGAGACGGCAAACTCCCCGAGTTAATATGAACTAACCTAAAATCAAAATGCATCCGACGCAACCCAACGTACACGATGCTTGTATCAGGCTTAATTAAACGAAATCAAATCAAATTCCTTATCGCGTGTAGACGTTTGTATATGGCTATGGGGTTGGGTTGGTGTATTTTGCACTTGATGTCGTGTCCACTTGGAGGGAAATAATTAATATGCAGTCGGTGTAGTTGAGGGCATAGTTGGCAGGAAAGTGCACGAAAGTTATGTCCCGCCGGACTATCACGGCTATCGTCCCCCGTCCGAACAGGAGAAGTTGTTGTCCTGCAAGTCGTACGCTGCTGGTGGCATGATAAACTGGTGGACAAAACACGAGTGGATAATGAATTAATACATGGAACGTTCAAATTCTGATTTTGACGTGGAATAACTCACGGAATTCGATGAATTGTGAAACATTTTATTATATATCGTTATTTATGAGTTTTGAATGCGTGAATGTAATTTAAAAATGTGAAATTTTAATTTCTCGCTTGTTTGTGCTTGTTTTGTGAAGTTTCCCATCGCGCACTCGACTGGCTTTCGCTTTAGCGTCGGTTTTGGTTGCGCTAAAGTGCATGTTATACCTCGTCCTGGATTTTTCCCCGGATTTGTTCGAATCGCATTCGCGCCGCATTTGTAGTGGCAAATGCGCAGTAAAGTGTAGTTTCGGCATAAAATATTCAAGTGGGCACTTCGTTGCCCACGTCGCGGAAATTTTTTCCCGACTTTTTTGCGCCGTCCTTTATCCGCGCGGGGATTTTTTTCAATGCGCTCGACATGCAACTGCAGAAGTTGTTGCACGTTTGACGTTCACAACATTCACAGCGCTCACAACTGGAATCTTAGTTTTATATTCAACTTTCAGCACGAGTACACGTGCTTTACGGATTTGATTACTGCGCGCATGGAAAAAAATTACGTAGGCAACACAAAATGCACACAAAATGTATAATGTGTTGCCTACAGTTAAGATTTTAATTTGGTTATGTTTGTGAAATATTTTATCATCCATTCAGGACGTAATGAATTCCTCTTTTCAACGCTTTCGGCTCTCTTATTAGATTTTGTAATCACCCAATGAAAGTAAAACTTGGCCCAAAAATAAAACCTCTTCCTCAAAGATTGAATTTAATCAAGTGCACGTCTAATCAACCTCACCCAGCCACGAAGCGGCAATATTTGTCGGTATAATCGTCTTCCATTCCATAAAAACTTCCTTAAGGATGCAATCCGGGCGGTTCAAAGCCTTCAAAGGCTCGAAATTGGAGCAGATTTCATTCATTCCATTCATTTTCTTCGCGAGTTTCAATAGTGGGCTATTTCAACTCTACCCCCCTCCACGCACCTGAAAGGTCCTGGAAGATCACGTATTTCTCGCCGGTTTCGAAGGGATTCTTCGCTAATTTCTTCGGAATTTGCAAATTCGGGAACGTTTGGGGGCTATTAAAATCGCTTATTTTGCCGCCTCCTTCGTTCCGTCTTAACGGAGGGCGTGTGCAAGTCCTAGAGTCCTTGTGCAGGACGCAAGTTTTCCATTTATCCCACTCACCGCAATAGACGCGTCTACCATCGTTGATGGTAGAGGTGAGGGTCGGGAGAGCGTCGTAAATGAATATCCGCGCGGCTTCCACCGCCCCCACAGCCGCAGCTACCGGTGGCGGCGACGGCGGCGACGTCTACGCTGGTTTTCCAACCAGCCGATGCGCGGTAGCCGTATTTTCGCATATAATCAGAGCTAAAATTTAATTAAACTTTGCTGGCTGAGCACCGAAAGGAACGGAAAATCTGGATGAGCGGGAAGATCATGAAAAACCCAAAAATTAAATAATTTTAAATAATAGGTTATGTTTTGTGATTCTTTTTTATAAAAATGAAAATAATTCATTTTTATCAAATTTTTTATTTGATTTGTAAAAGGGGTAGCACACCCCTTATTGTATGTTCAACTCCGGGAATAGAGGAATAGTTAGTTATCCTTGTAGGATTGTAGGGTGCAAATGCGCTCGTTTTCATAAATCACCCCGTTAGCTGCTTCGTTTTGCGGTTTATTGTTTCGCGCTTATTCTCTGATAATTAGATTTTCACCCTCGGCGTATTCCGCCCTTGGTTTCACTTTCAACGCCAGTTCATTCAAATGATATTAACAAATCTTAAACAAATGAAATAATCTTGATATTGATTCGGATAATTTCGATTTATTTCTATTATAGGCAACCCAAAATGAATTTTCGCGCACAATGTGTTGCCTATATTCAGATGCAAATGAAAATCTTGATATATTTAGTGGAGTTTATACGCTGCTTGATTAAAATGTATAAATCACACTTTTTAATTGCTGTGAGGTGCGCATTGAGTGGAAGGGGCGCTGAATTTGGTGCATTTAAAGGGTTCTCACCCTTTTCCGTCTGTTTCGCACCGATGCTAACAAAGAGCAAATTCCTGGCCGTCGAAAATCGCTGAAAATCGTACCGCCAGGACTTGCGCCTCATTGCATCACCCTTACTACCCTTTTCGCTAGCAATTGCAAGAAGTCAATTAAAACGTCAACGTAAATTAATTGTCAGAAAATTATCGAATTAGGCGCGCACGTAGAAATTTTTACCGAAATAAATTTATCATCTGCAAAAGTCAGAATGCAGAGTTTTCAGCTGTGGACATTTTTGTTTTGTGAGTGGTTGTGTGGTCTCCTCTCACTTGAAGCAACTAATTTTAATTCGTGTTATTTATGAAGCGGCGCGGTGCGAGCGGACGAAATGACGCAACAAAGCGTAAAATATAAAACAGCAAACGACGCAATTATAATAAAAGTACTCGAATGTATAAATTAGGAGCGCGCGGGCTTGGGGTTTTTGCCGCTTTTTGCGGCGTGGAAATTGTGGCGAAGCTCTGCACGAAAAGCGCCAAAAAGACGACCGGATTATGCACGGCCGGCGAGCGAAAACCGCTTAATTCGCATTCCGGATGTTTCGCTTTTTCCCTGCCCCGCCACACCGGATATCCTTACATTTTTCATTAGTTCACATCGTGTGACACAGAAAAAAATATAAAAAATCCGAAAAAATAAATCGCAATCGTAATAATTCAGAAATGTATGAATTATGTGTTTCGAAAATTACAAGCGCGCTTAATTAATTACGGAACAGATAACTTTGCGCAATAATTTTCGACAACACTTATCTTTAATTGCGTGTCTGCCTCTTATGCGCGAAATAAGCAAGCAACAGAATATTTGCGAAATAATTTCTATTAAATCAGAAATGAATGTTGCATAGTTCAACTTCAAGAGGGCGCAGGGCACAAAGCTAAACAGATCAAAGCGAATCCTTAAAAAAGGATTGTTGTTAAGTTTTGAGTGTCCTCAACGATAAAATCTGCTTTAACATCAAACAAATAAATTTTATTTTATTTGTGAATAACATAACCGAAAATAAAAATGTGTGCAGTTCAGACGCGGTAGAAATGAAACCGTCAGAACACTGCACTGAAAGACAATCCAACGAAAATAGTATTCGGAGTGAGATAATTAATGACTTTATTTATTATAATATTAATATTAATAATAAGCACCCTTCCTTGCCAATTTCTTCTCATTATTTTCTATATTATAGAGAATAGTCCGTAGATGAAGACGCTGCGACGGGATCTTAATTATCTCTTTTAGTTTACGAGATATTCGATTGAATAAAATGGCCAAAAATTGAAAAATGTCACTTTTTAGTACTTTTAGTGGCGTTTTTTGACCTTTTGCTATTGGAAATATAATTATTTTATATTTTAATCTGATAGAGAATCTTTCAATCTTTCATAATCAGTAATTCGTAGGTTGCTATCTCTTTTAGTTCAAGAGATATGAATTATCGAAAATCGTCGTTAATTATTATCAAGCACCCCCCCTTGGCAATTTTTTCTTAAGATTGAAAATTTCATCCCTTAGATTTCCGTTTTAACTATCCTATCTTATAGAAAATAGTCCGTAGATTAAGATGCTGCGACAAGGTCTTAATTATCTCTTTTAGTTTACGAGATATTCGCGATTGAATAAAATGGCCAAAAATTGAAAAATGTCACTTTTTAGTACTTTTAGTGGCGTTTTTTGACCTTTTACTATTGGAAATATAATTATTTTATATTTTTATCTGATAGAGAATTTTCCAATCTTTCATAATCAGCAATTTGTTGGTTGCTATCTCTTTTTGTTTAAGAGATAATAATTATCAAAAATCGTCGAAAAAAAGTATCAAGCACCCCCCCCTTGGCAATTTTTTCTTAAGAATTAAAATTTCATCTCTCAGATTTCCGTTTTAACTATCCTATCTTATAGAGAATAGTCCATAGATTAAAACGCTGCGATAAGATCCTATTTATCTCTCTTAGTTTACGAGATATTCGCGATTAAATAAAATGCCCAAAATTTGAAAAATATCACTTTTTGGTACTTTTAGTGGCGTTTTTTGACCTTTTACTATTGGAAATATAAGGTTGCTATCTCTTTTAGTTTAAGAGATATTAATTATCGAAAATCGTCGACAAAAAATATCAAGCATTTTTTTATTATGAATTAAAATTGTATCTATTAGATTCCCAATTTACTAGCACATTTGATAGAAAATTGGTCGTAGATTAAGATTCTGCGATTTGTTCTTTTCTATCTCTTTTAGTTTATGAGATATTCGCAATTGTAAAAAAAATCATGTGTGAGAATCACTGCGAGAGAATGAGACCAATGTAGTATCAGGAGTGGGATAATTTAAGGGTTTATTTATTTAATATTGGAATGAAATGTACAAGTTATTTAATATTTTTCTGCTAATATTCACGAGACTTATCGGCATTAGTTTTTGACATACTTGAAGAACGTTATTAGAGTATATCGCATCGCACAAAGAGGAAACGAAGATAATAGGAAGCATTGTATATTTGTGTTCTCTTATTCTCGTGCAGGCTAAACCATATAAACGAATACGTTTGTCTCTTTTTAGTGTCGTTTCGTTAATTTTGAAATCACAACGATTCTAAAGAAGTTTTTGCTTCAAAAATCGTCGTTATAGGTTATGTTGTAGATGATGACTATATAACTAAAAGTACGCGTAAGATTGTTCTTCTTCGAAAGTGAAGATGTGAATGTGTGATGTCGAAGGAAACCGTGCGAAAATTACATTACCAATTCATGAAACGATGATGTTACAAGATTACACCTATATAACGCCCAACATCTTCCTCAAGACATTCAAATTCCGCACTTTGCACTTTTCCTTAGTCATCCTCTTCGTTACGACGGGCGCCATCGTTCACGCGCCGCAACCGTTTACGTAAAATATTAAAATATTAAACCATTTGCCCACCCCATGTGCTTGGAAGCCACGATCGCGCCGGGAACAAACACAAAATGAAGCGGAATGAAGTCGAGTGTGAGTGTAAAGTGGAGAATTTGTAGGCGCGCATGCAGCGCGGCCATATTTTAAGAAATTTACATCCTCACACCTTCTCGCATTCGCCGGGATGTGTGTGCTTCCCGGAAAACATTTCGGCCTTCTTTATGAAAACGACGCGAAAACGACGTTGCGTAACAACTTTATTAAAACATCAGCAATACTTTATATTTTATGCTTTATGTTTTATGTTTTCATTCTCGTTTTCCGTTGCCTTCTCTGACAACTTCCGGAAAGCACAATTTCTATACTATACTATCGTATATGTATAGAGTGGAAGTGGTTGTGTGTTTTTACAATGTGAGGATATGCAAAAACACGTGGAAAGAGTGGAAATAATTTGCGGTTTTCTTTCATCCAGCAGCCTTGCATCCGCACGCATCCGGCGCGCGGGAGTTTTCCGCCTTGCGGCGCTCTTTGTGCAGGAAAAACAGTTTTAACAGCTTTTGTTGCTCATTAATTTAGTGTTTAATGTTTAATTACGTGCGCGATGAGTGTACGAAAAGGATTATGTGCAATGTTTCAGGACGCTGTAAATATTTTAAGATTTTTTCAGCGTTTTTTATATTAACTAATGGGATTTTTCGTTTATCAGATAAAGTATTGGCGGAAATAATTAAAAAGTAAGTCCTTTAGGGCATTATCAATGCAATTTTTTGTAGCCTAAGATCATTTATTGGATTTTTACTTTCTGTTCATTAAAATAAATATATATTTATACATGGAGTTCATGTAAATTACACAAAATCTATATAAACAAAATTTTGTTAGTTACAACGCTTATAACTCAAGAACAACTAGACAGATTTTGATGATTTATGATTTTTTAGATTAATCTGTGTACCGAATAGCAGAGTAAGTATCAAAATATAGAAAATTGTGATTTCAAGGGTGTTAAATAAGGGATGAAAGTTAATATGGAGATTTTATGATAGTTATAGTTATATAATTAAATCCTAGATGGCGTTAAAAAGCATTATTAGCACTTCTTATTGTATTATAATAAAATTTTGAATCTTATTCATGAAATCAATAGGTACTTATTAAGTCTTAAACATAAAAGTAAAAATAAATTCCATATTTATTAATTCATTTTTTGTTGATTTTTTGTATATATGACTACGTATCGTGAAATTAACCGAAAATATTGCTTGATTTCGTGCCTTTTTGTCCGGTTTTTCATGAAAATTTTCATTTAGTTGGTGGAATAAGATTGGAATCGATTCCGATCGACAGCGCATTCTTCCCTCGACGCCATTCGGTGTATTCGCGCGCCGCACTCCCTTATCAATCGACGGACGCTTTATCAATACGCGGCGCTCGCATTTCCCCAACGCCGACGACCCTGCAGCACCGTCGCAGGTATTTATTAGAAAACACAATAGACACTCTTAAAATACCTCGCAGGCAGGCGGCGCGCGCGATTTATTAATATTCCAATTTTCCCTGAATGCGCTCAATGCGCACTGTGTTCGCGTATTTCAATGCGCATTCATTATTTATTCGCGTCTGATTCACGACGCGGCTTATCGACAACATTAGACATTCAATTTTCCTAATTTATCGTCTCGCGAGCACATGAATTATTCAGCTGACAAATTAACATCGTTAATTAAATTTTACGCGCCGCCGCATTATTATTGCTGTGAGATTTTAATAATAAATATATAAATATCGCTGATTTGAATGGAATTTATTGTAATTGTTGTTCTACGAGTACTTGACTTACAACTCGTATGTTTGCACATGAGTTTCGGCTGCGCCCGGGGAAGTTCCGGTGTGTGGCCCTCACCTCAAATTGCAAATTGCGCTAACTATGGCAAATTGTGCATCGCCCGGCTCGTAAAAGTACACTTTATTACGGCGGCGCTCAAGCCGACAACTTCCGCCTTCGTTATCTTCTTGTTCTCCCATTTGCGTCTTCTTTTCTCGACGGCGGCGGGGCGCGCACCCCGAAAACAAGATAATGTTAGGAGATGCCGGCGCGCACTCTGCACGTTGCACCGTCGTTGCTGCAAGTCGGTAATTACTGAACTTTAACAAGATAAATTTCAAGTGCTCCGCTAATGAACGTTGTTACTCGCTTGCTGCGCGCGCTTCAGACTTTTTTCCTGTTTTTTTTGAGTATATGTGGTCCTTTAAACCTACTTTAAAATTGTACTGACAAAAAATTTTTTTAGAAAATCAAACAATTTTGTTTTTTTATATTCACACACGATTAAACATAAACATCATACATGATGAATAAAATTCCTACGAAATTCTTAGCCTTTGTCACCGTAGGAACCAAAGAAGTGGGAGAAAGTTCCAGGTCCTTAGAAAACTCGTCTCGTTCCACTTCATCTCGCGCCGCGAATCTAATTACGCAAAGTTGTGATTAATGAATCTCGAGAGAGGTAATTAGACGCTTGCTTTGCCCGACTCCCGACTGCTGCTTCCTCTTAAGCTCTCCTTCTGCACGATTTTATGATTCTCATCTTTTGCTTCCTGCATTCGCACAAATAATTATCTTTTCTATTTGACGAGTGCAATTCTTGATTTAGTTTAGTTCAATATTTAATTCTGTCCGGTGATTAATTTCACTTTAAGCTCGAAAATCCATTAAAAACTATTTCTCCGATGACTCACATTTGCAGCGGATGTAAATTAGCATGAAATGAGTGTCCTTGTACCTCATTCTAAGTCGAAATAGATCTGATCAGATTACAATGTAAGATCTAAATCTTCTTCAAATTTTCGAACGCCGCTGCAACCCCTAAGTTGTTTGTTGCTTGTCCTTCACCCTCCGACCTACGCAGGTCCCGCCATCCTTAAGGGGTTACGTGCGCGCTGCTCTCCTTAGAGAGCTGCTTCCTAACTAAGCACAAACGTGTTGCACTGTCACTGCTATTCACGGCTGCTCACTCTCTGCGACCAGCAAAGTAAGAGGAACGAGGGTTCGGAAGGTGGCTGAACCACCCCTATATGCGCCAGGCAGATCCGGGGCGCGAGACGCGTTGTTCAGTTTCCGGGTGGCTTATCATCAATCCGCACAATCCGGCGTGTGAATGTAGCGTCTTAGGCGACACCTTGCGCCCTTCACGCGCGCACTCTCGCGCTCCCCAGGAACGCATCCGCACTCTCATCCCTTCGTGTCGTCGTGCACCACCACCAGTGCGCATTCTTTAGCGTTTTAAGCTTGAAAATTGCGTATTTCGACGTTTTCAACCCTTGGAGAGGTATTAAAATTAAATTTCACGAAGGAATTTTTATTAATATCGCTTTCTTTTCGCCTTTTTTGTTGCGGGCCAAAGTGCAAAGCTTGAAACTTTGGGTTTAAATCCTGTCCATAACTTAGGATTTCGATACACATAAATATTTCTTTAGCGGAGGGGGTCGAATTCGCTCGCAATGCGTCAAAGCATCGAGGCTTAGAGATCGCAAGCTCAAAAGCTCGAAAGCTCGCGAAACCAAAGTGAAATAAAATAAAGATAAACAGGTTTTAGGCTAAAATATTTTTCGTGTTTTTTTGTGCGCTAAAAACGTTTCAGGAACACGAGATGCCTACAAGTTGCTTAGTTATGTGTAATTTTTGATAACGTATGAAATCAATAATTAAATATGATACGATTGGGACTACTGACCTTTGATTTTCGAATATTCCACGCACATGTTTAGTATATCTTAATTTTTTCTATGATTTATAATTATTTTACCTAGCAACTTGCTTTAATTACCGTAAAAATGCGATAAAATTCGGTATCACTGTGTACCGTGTGAACACAGAGTATAATATCGTGTTCTTTTGTCTGATTGCGGTCAGTTTGTTCTACGCAATTAAATTTTTGTAAATTTCCAGCCGCTCCAAAGTTCGCGGGCGCCTCGCGCCAAACAAAAGTTGGCGGTGGGAGTCGAAACGTATAAATACAAAGCGCGATTTCGAGATGTCGCTACCTTCGTCGATCTGCCAAGCGTGCACGACCTTCGACCACGTTCGCCTCGCACGCCGTAGCTGGTCGCTCTCGTCGCCGCCGCCGAGCGCTCGTTGAATGCATCGGGCAAAATTTGCGTGCCGCCAGCTGCTTACCACCCTGCTCACCACCAGCGCTAGCACAACCACCCCGACGCTCCCGCCATCGCCCAATTCCATACAGTCATGCATCGCGACTATGTGCGCGAGCTAGGCTTAGACAAGCCGTTCTCGTCGACGTCTCGCTGTCACATCAAAGATGCACAACGCGTCAACGCACTCATTGCACAGCTGGTGCGCGGCGGCTGCCCACGACTGCTGGTCGTTTCCGACTTCGATCGCACCATTACCAAACAGCACGAAAATGGCAAGACGCACGTTAGCAGCTTTGGTGAGTTGGTAGGCTTAACCTCTGACTTTGTTTACGTCGATATCAGATGTTACGTAACATGTTTATCATCCCGCCATCATGCGGAGTATATTGGGTTGCATATAGTTATTATAAATTTATGTACTTTTGAATTTTAAAATTTAAATTATGAATTTTAAGGAATTTTTGCACGATGCAAATCTTTACCACCCACATATATGGATGACGATAGACGACTCACAGAAAAATATTTGCCTATTGAGGTGAATCCTGCTATTCCGTTCCCAGAGAAGAAAGCTCTCATGGAGGAATGGTGGAATCTATCAGAAAAACTTTTAGTGTATGTATAAAATTGTTTTTATTTGTTTTCTTGTAAGACGTAATATCTTTTAGTGGACTTTCAGTCAGTGATGCCGACTTGGAGGAGGTGGTTACGGAAGTTTCCATGTCTTTGAGGTAAACAGAGCAAACTAATCTTTTAAAATAATCTATCAATTATTTTTATTATTTTTAAAGGGATAACGCAATTGAAATGTTTCAACATTTACAAAAAAATGACATCCCCTTACTAGTCTTTTCAGCAGGAATCGGCGACGTTGTAGTTGCTGTTTTGATGCATTTCAATGTTCTCATGCCAAATGTTAAGGTAAAATACTTAAGATTTAAATATTAATTAAACGAATATAATTTCAATGTAAATATCATTTGTAGGTTGTTTCAAATTTTCTCAAGAGGAACGATGATGGAAAAATTGAAGGATTCAACGGGAAAATGATCAATGTTTTTAACAAGAATCAATTGGCTTTGGTGGGAACCTCATACTACCCAGTAATCGCTGACAGGACCAACGTGATAGTCATAGGAGACTCAATAGGCGATGCGGGAATGGCCGAAGGTTTATCAAATAGTGACGCAATACTCAAAATAGGATTCCTCTATGATCATGTTAGTAAAATCATGGAAAATGTACTGTAATTTGAATTAATTTGATTTTTCTGTTTTTCATTTTTAAAGGCTGCAGCTAATTTGCCTGCTTATCAAGAACACTTCGACATTGTGCTGGAAGACGACCAGAGTATGAACGTACTATTAAACATTCTGAAGTTAATCGAGAGCGACCAGCCTCTAAACACACAAAATAATCGAGCAAGTGCAGACCAACCAACGGACGCTAGCTCAGTGGCAACGAAATAAATATTTTTCTACCTGTTTGTTGTTATCGGTATCATTTTTGTGGCCTTGCGAAAATCATTCCTGTTTAATTTATTTTTTGAGACCTGTTCAAAGTTGAAATTTTCTATGGTGTACAATTTGTTAAACATTTTACACTTGTCGGAAAATTAAGGAATGTCTATTTGGGCTAATACTGATATTCTAGTTCTAGAGTTATTTATAAACTTTACTGAATTTCTAAGAATTTTTCCGAAGAATTTACATAGTACAACATATTGTTCAAAATGCTAATTAGTTTTTACTTTTAAGTGTTAAGTGAATTGTTTTCTTATTTATATCATAAAGAAGAGTTAATAGGCGCTTTATACTCCAGATTTATAGCATAGTCATAATTTATTACAAATCTTGCATTATTATTCAATAGATGTGCTCAGAGACAAATTATTTTGTTAAATGTCATCCAAATGACCCTAATTTGTAAAGAAAATGATTTAATCTCAGCTGTCACGTGAAATGTAGACGAAATAAGTGTTAATTTCTTTCTGATTGTTTGAATTGTATTGGTATGTCGATAATATACAAATAAAATGATTTTTTATTATTACAAACTTGTAGATTTCTGTCTAAATCTCCTGAACCATTATTTGAACATTATATACACCCTTTTCATCCCATAATCCTTAAATTCAGGCAGGAAATACCTGTTTTTCAAATTTTCTAAGAAAAAGTTCCGGAAAACACCCTGTATCAGTCGAACCATGAGTCTAATTGCGGTTTTCTTAATGTTATAACAAAGGTGGATAAACCTTTTACAACATCCATTGCCTCTCCACCTCATAAACCCTTAGAAAGGGCCTTAAAGTGACATCTAAAATAACTAATTTCTTCAAAATTTTGGGACTTTATTTAGAAAACATCCAATATTTCGTAAACTAATGGAGCAATTTTAGGATTTTAAATTGCAAAAATTAGTTCGTGAGACCTTCTACAACATACATTTATGCCCACTTTCTAAACCCTTTAGAAGTGCCCTAAAATGAGCTTTAAAATCCATATAACAGTATCCAAAAGTTGGCTTAGAAAACACCCTGTATTTCTATTACTAATGGAACAAATTCAATTATCTTACCGCCATATTTAAGTTAAAGAGTCTTTTTATAATGCGTATACCTTTTTGATCCTCTAAACCCTCAGGAAGGGCCTTAAAATGCCCGTCATAAATTGATATTTATCATATAATTCTAAAACCAGAGGGGAAAAACCAGCTGTATCTCTTGAACCAGTGGAAAAATTGACGGTTTTTCAATGACATCCGATAGTTAAAGAGTCCTTTTATAACCTGAGTAAATTTCGGAGCCCTAAACCCTTTGCAAGAGCCCTAAAATGTCTCTTGAACATTGCTATTTATTTCGGTTATTTGGTTGAAGGACAGCGGTTATTTTGAATTTTTTAAAATTATTTTCGGTCGAACAACAGGGCCGAACTTATCTTGTTAAAAATTTTTCGATCGAACAACAGGGCCGAACTTTTTTGTTAAAAATTTTTCCCTCGAACAACAGGGTCGAACTTTTTTCTTAAATTTTTTTTCCTCGAACAGCAGGGCCAAACTTTTTTATCAAAATAATCCCTGTGCCGAGACAGAGACCAACTTTAATCTTTAATTATTTTTTGTCAAAATCAAAACAATAAATTTAAACGTCAATAACTTTTGAACCAAAAGGGTTAGGAAAAAAATTATTTCAGATTCTTAATTGTGGAAGGATTCTTTACAGGACAAGCTATAAAACATTTTGATTGTCGATTGAAAGTCACATATATTAATGTACAATACCTGACAATATTTGTTGATTACTGCCTGATCTATTGATCTGATAAGAAAAGATTACTTAGATAAAGTAATCAAAATCACATCTCTTCAATCTTCTGCAATAAAATAATTAAATTTCAAATTTTTAATTTTTATTAAGAACTGATGGAGAAAATTAACAATCCAGTTTTTTGCAATTTTCTTGTGAACCACTGACGTTAGAGAAAAACGGTTTTCAGTTTAATACTCAGAGGATAATTTTACATCATTTACCACTTTAAAATTTTAAGTTTTCTCTAGTTATGTAATTATTGACATTGGTCATTATCTCAAGAACTAATTATGATATCGAAACAAAAATAGCAAAAATGGATTCCTGGCATCATTCTACTACTGATTAGAAAGTTTCGTGAAAATCAGAGAGGGGGTTCAAATTTAACCGTTTCGATTTTCACCTGATTTTTCCGAAATATTGATGTTATCAAAAAACTGATTCGATATCTTTCATCCCCTTATAATTCCTTATAGAATTGCGTTTTCCATTTTCTTCTAGCATAAAAAATAATTTTTAGGCCAAAAAGTAGTCAAGTGTAACCTCTTGACTACTTTTGGTCGGTTTTTGTCAACTTCTTAGTATCAAAAAACTAAATCTGCCATTTTATAGATTCTTCTAAGGGCATGAAGAATATGCAAAAAGTTTGTTTGTAACTTTTATGGTTTTCGAGAAAATCGCGTCGGAAAATCAATTTTTTCGGGAAAAAAATTCAAGTTTTAAAATCTTGTCATATGTAGAATTGTCTGCTGAATGCAATGCAGTTTTCCGTTCATGATTATCTTTATTAGTTTCTGAGATAATCGATTTTTGAGTCACACTGCAAGTACACGTTGTAATTTCGGAGTGTATTGAGGGTAAACTATAAAAGCAATTAGGTAGCAAGATTGATAAATAAAGTAATTAAGAGGTCCTCTATACAATGGTTAGATTTTAAGAAAAAAATTAAATACTAATTTAAATGTTTGGCGCCTCCACCATTTTTTAGTTAATTATTTGCATTTAAAAAAATTAAAAAATAAATAAGTTTATATAACAGATTATGAAATAGAACATTTTTATGAAACAAATATTTTAAAAGATAATTTTAATTAGACGTTTAGTTTAGAAGATATACGCATAAAATTGTTAAATTTAGTTTGAATTAATTTTATTAATTATTGCGTTAAATAAGTGTTATAGAGAAAAAATTTACTAAAATATATTATTTGTAATATTCTATTTAATCATAATCCGAAAAAAAAATTTCAAGAAATCATAATTTTAATTTCTGCCATAAAAAACACTAGACCGTGAAAAGATTTCGTCATAAAAAAAGTAAAACTTTTTCACTTTTTTATAAAAAATTAAATATTTGAATTTTTAAGTTCTGATTTCGGATTCTGATAGCTTATTAAATTCTTATTAACTTATTTAAGAACAATTTTGTTTTAGCACTGATACTTTAGGCTTTATTGACAATTTTAACAAAAAATTTGACTTCGCTCAAAAATGAATTTATTCATAGTGAATATTTACAAAACGGTACATCATTGGAAAAAAATTTATTAAAATAAAGTATTCTAATTAACATGTTCTTTAATATTCTGTAATAAAAAATCAAATTGACAATTTTTATTTTTTGCTTGGGATCAATAGAAAATTTTCAAATAAAAAATCATTTCTTTCGATTTCATTATCATTTATTTATAATTTACATAATCATGGAACATATCTATAATGAATTAAGTTAACAATTACAATAATTGACTTGAGTGTGGCCCAAAAATGGCCTTGATGTTTTCATCAATCTAAATTGTGTACAGTTACGTATTTCAAATTTCTATTGTGTATTTCTTTTGGTTTTTGTTACATAATACAATTTACGCATTGTACAACCAATGCAGAAAAGTGCCACCGCGTTCCACTTCCATCTCGACTAGAATATTCCCCAAAGAGACAATACTCAAGGAAAAACAAAGCAGCGCACAGAAGTAAAAGAAGCTCCCTTTTGCGCCCTCATCCAACCAGGTGGTCAATGCATGACCAAATTGCCTACTCAATTTCCTCAAAACGTACATCACTTTATATCTACAATAAAATAAAAATAAAAATAAATTATAAAAATATTTTTACAGGTTTTGTATTACAACTTACTTGAGTTGTGTTGTACAAATCTCAAACTTTTGAGTTTTTTGTCCTGATTTTATTTCAACTTCTTGCATTTCTTCTTCTAGGGATGGATGTCCTACAGAATGAAAACTCTCTCTACGACTTTCTATGTCTTGAAAACTTTCATGCTCATGTAATATATCAGCATGGTCATCTTCTGGTTCTTCGGGAAGCGATTCATCCGGTCCATGATGGTTTTCGACTGTGTTTTCTCTAATTTTTACTAAATCCAAACCTAATCTATAAAAATAATAACAAAATAAGCAAAATTTCAATGTTTTTTAAAGTTTTTAATAACTTACTCTAATCTAGGCGTCCTTGTATTCCTTGGTAAAACATTCCCACCTCTTATAGTCAATTCAGAAGTCCTTCTAGTCATCTTTCTCACTTCTAAATTTTTCAACTCGCTATGATTTAAAATATCTTGATGCGGAAGCGTAGCAATACTCGCCCTTCTTTTTGTTACCATTCTGGCATTACCATTCCCTACACCATGCACATTTCCATGTGATCCATGTCGGACACCATGTTTATGCACATCGGTAACAGTTTGCGAAGTATCCTGCAGGACTCGTTTTGTATATACAAGTTGCCGTCTGGCAAAATCTCGTTGCTGTTTCAAAACATGCACGTGGTTAATCATCAACTGTGCACTATCCGCTAATCGCGCTTCATGTTGCACAGCGCCATATCGCTCAGCAGCAATGGCGGCGTGTTCAACCGCTTTAACAATCACATCAACATGACTTAGAGACCTGTTAGTAATTCTGTGGTTTCCGCATCAACACACAATGGTCTAAGGCGGTGGGCTTTTTCTACAAGGCGTTCTAGTTCAGAATTGAGGTTAGTTTCGGTTTGATCGCGGCATCTTCGCTGGCGTTCGCAGCGGTGTTGAATCGTCGTGGCGTCGATTGTGAAAGCCAATGATAAGGAAACGAATTTTTGTTCTAGTTCATCATCACGAAGTCTTTCTCTATAAAATAATAAAAATTTTTATAGAAAAACAATTTATTTTATTATTTATTTGTATTTACTTATTATTCCGATGTCCATTCAATTCTAGCTTTTCCAGGACACTATCTGGAAGACTTGGGAAGACTTCAAAGGGTTCTCCATCTGGATTGTAGCCATGCATGCTTGGTGAACCATCAGACATTGATCTTATGCGTCTTGTAACACTTTCAGTTGCTTCCTAGTAAAGAAAAAACAAATTTATTTAAAAAATTTCATTCACAACTTAAATGTTTTTGACGATACGATAAAAAATAATAAAGTCATTAAGAAGTTATTGACTTGGTTTAAACTCAGCTGAGTTTTTCGAACTTAAATCCACGTGTGTGATGTTTAGAAATAATTGCGACTAGAATAGAAATTAATTAACAATGAAGCGGCAGTTAATTCTGTCATGTGTGAAAAAGTCTTGGAACAAAAAGCGAAATCATCTTAATTATAATTAATTATTCACGCTACATGCAACACATTTCAATAATTTACCTTTATGAGCATGTCTGGATCAATTTTAATTGGGGCAATAAACATTGCGCACAAAAAAAACAATTTGTGATTTATTTTTTGAACAAAAACGAAAATAAATTGCAAATCACTAACGAACAACTTTGCCGACTTGTTTGATAAATGAAACCTAGCGTAAAAATGCTATTTAAATGTTTCCTTTGATCACTAAATTACAGTAATATTTATGTCTCGTGTCGTGGAAGATTTTTAAATACTTTTCCAACTTGCTTTGGCTTTTTTAAACAAATTGTTTACTTCCGCGCGGCGAGATTCAAACGTCGGGAAAAACTATAATTAGTATTCGTGGAAATAGGAATATGTACTTAATATTTAAATTATTTATATAGATATGTCATCATCTTTTAAAAACAGCCTCAACTTGGAAAAACATACGCTGAATGGAGAAAATTACATTATACAACGGAAAAATTACTGTGTTCCAACAATTGAAGTAGTTATTATTTTAATAAGAAAATTACAAATAAACAATAATCAAATTTTTATTACTTGTTTGCATAATGTAATATGTTTTCGTTGTCATTACGAAAAACGACTTTTAATATATTACCATATGACAAGAATTATGCGTACAATTATCGCGAATCGCAAGTATTTGCCGCAATTAAAACATAAAAATGTTTCCGTGTTCATTGCGGTTTTGAAATGAACTTGAAACGTTGAAATGCGAACAACCAAAACAAAGTGAACTCATAAATCTCGCACATGCTTTTAAACTACACGCAATGACATGCAATATATAATAAATAATAATTATTAAATAAATCAATAGGTTATTGATTGAATAACTTATCAAATAGTAATTAAATAATATCTCCGGAAGGTATTTCTTTTTAATTTTATGTTTAAAATAAAATTTAAGAGTTTTAAGTTGATTTTATAATTTTTATAAAAATTCCATAATTGCTTAATATAACTCGACTGGAAACTTTTTAATCATTTGCACAATTTACACTCGTTTTATTTATTTTTTCCTTTGCGCACCGAGACTGATTTCTGATTTTGCTTGGTAAGTTTATTTCTTTATTTTTTTCACTAGAATATCTTGTCGTGTTTATCGATGATGTGTTATACATTTTATGGAAGGTCGTTCGGCCGACGGGCCGTCGGCATGCTCGCGTTTTGCTACCATTTATGGCCCCGACAACGACATTGTCGACGGCGCACAGAAAACAACAAATCGCGCGAACGCGCTCGCGGAACAATGCGCGCGATGCGATCTGATCTGAGATGGTCGCTGGCGTAGATTTACAAGAATTGTGTACACGTATTCAATGTGACTGCGCGCGCTCAAAAATGGAAATGTTTCACCGACCGATACGCGATTTTTTTCCTTTTCGAGCGGAAAAACAAACGATCTTTACGAAAACGTATCTGGAACACATTGAAACATGAGTAATTAGCCTTCGTAACATATTTTCTACTCGACTTACAGAATATAATCAATGTTTTAAAGTAAATAACTCAAACGTGTCGAAGTAATAGCTTCGAATCACATGTAAAATAATCATTAACGGAATTTAAATTATTTTTAGCAAAAAAACAACAAAAAGAAACAATTAAAAAGTGCACGTTTTGAATTTGCTTTAAAGTGTCATTAAATCAAGTTAATTGAACTTGATAATCAATTTTTACTGCGATGCAAACACGTTTTACGAGCGCTACAAGTGAAATAAAATGTTTTTGGCCTCACTCTGATTTGCAAAGTATGTAAAACTGGAAATTTTACAGTTTATTCAAGTCAAAGTCAAAAATTTTCCAAGAAATTCAACTGGCACTGCTCCAATCTGATTTAAAAAAGAAACCATATCCCGTTTAAATAGTCACGAGATTAATCATGATTTCATTTAAAGTAGGCTAAAGTTTCATCTTAAAAATGACCTTAAATTTGTTTAATTTATACTGATATCAGTATATCCGCAAAGTGGTTAAACTATGTCCAGATTAAAACCTGTACGAACTTCATATGAAACATTTCGGGTGTTTATTTGGAATGATTTGTGTTATGTCGCACGTTTGACCTTATTATCGCTTCATTAACGCTGGCATTGGACTTGTATCACTCGATGTGTGAGCGCGGGTCAGAAAAATACATGGAATTGCACCAGCGGTGGCAAATATTCAAATAATCCTAATTTAAAGCATTCGGAAAAAATCAACAAACACATGAAATCTGTTTTTAAACAGGCACAGCATTGATAACACTCGTAATGAAACGTTTCCCGATAAGAATTACAACCTAACAAATTATTTCGGTGTAAAATTTAAAGTTTCGAGTACACATTAAAAATAAAAACTTGTATGTGATTCAAAGTCATAAATTGCAATATAATTATATCTACACATAGATTGATTATAATATCGTTAGAAAATATTCCAAATTGCACAGTGAGACATTTGAAAGAATGCGAAATTTATGCAAATTGCTCAAATTGGTTTGAGTGTTTCAATTTCGAGTACGGTGCGCGCGCTAATGAGCGTCTGGCTTAATATGTTGCTTAACGATTGTTTAACGTGAGTCCCGAGGCGGTAGCTAAACCAAAACGCCAAAATAAAGAAAGTAGTGTGTACGAATTAGTCGCAAGACGCTATAATTTAAAAACAGTAAACTTTAAAGTTTGACATTCACTGATTCATGACTTCTGCGGCGTGCCAGACCACAAAAGATAAAAAATTGTGATGTAGATCGGCTGGAAATCGAAACCGCGATTAACGGCATCGTAAACTATTAAAACATTCTGCACACTGAAATTATTCTAGGCTGTAATTAAAGTTGAAAACGTTAAAATTAACAACGCTTATGTGAATGCCCAAATTCAGTGACACATAAATTATAATTTACAGTCTGAACTAAACAATAGAAAATCCTTACCCACAACCGAAAATAAAAACTAATAAATTTCAATTTAATAGTGTGTATGTATAAACAATCATCCTACGCATAAATTTTTGTTGATCTAAATTTGGCAGCAAGGAAATATAAACTCAAAACAAAATATGAATAAATTTTCAATAATAAATATTTACTTACTGGTTTAGCGTTTAAATTTTCACATTTTTCATCATTTTCATCTTTAGAATCTTTAGAATCAAGATTATCTTTGTTTTCTTCACTGACGCTTTCAATTATTTCCGGTTCTATATCCTCGTCGATACTAATATCGCTTCCGGATGCGCTCGCACTGGAACTATGATGATTGTATTTTTTCCTCAGCCTGCCATTCAAACTATCCGCGTCATTATCCTTCACTGGAAGTACACCAGGTTGATGCAGGTTGTTGTTCAACTCCAGGTCCGGACGCAACTGCTTCTTCAGCGGCACTCGCCGCAGCCGATGATCCGTCGAAAGCGTCATTGTCAAGCCATTCGCGATTTCCATTTTCAATAAATAATGACGGTTAATAAAACACGCTCACTTCATTTTAATTAAGTGCTTCAACTGTTTCGCAATCAATTTGTATCAATTGGTTTCACTTTGTTTATTATTTAACATGTTATTGATCAATTGAGAGGCATGGAAAGCTTTGTATTAATTGTTCTGATGTGTGCGACGAGCGGGTTTTACGACGACTAAACTTAAAGCGCGAGTTGCGTGATGTGTGTTATTATTCGCGAGCGTCGTGAAGCCACTGACACACACAGAGCGTTGTAAGTTCAAGTAATACCGCAAAGTTTTTGAAAACTTCGCTGCCGGATCTGTGAGCCGACGCACACGGCCGCAACGTGACTGATTGACGAACGACGAGCAAATCGCGGCAGGTAAATTGATACGTGCGTAATGAGTGAGCACCAACCGCACACGAGCTTCGACTTCATCAACTTCATCATCGATTAGACGGACGAAAAGCGAACTAAAAATAGGATTTTAATACATTTACATGATGCACACGCTAATACGCATTAAGAAGTGAACATAAACGTGCAAACGTTTTTTTTTTTCGGTTTTAAAGTAAATTTAAATTTACTGCCTGAAAATGGTAAATTTATGCAAGCTGTTGACTTTATAATAAGTTAATACTGGTGTAACTCGTTTTTAATACCGCAAATAAACGAATATAATAGTCTCTAATTGTTTTTCAATGTTTTTCGTCTACGGTTGAGTCTCTGGCCGCTACAAACTGCAATTTAACATTGTATTTATAATAAACTCAAGTTACACATCATTTAAACGCATATTGTTATGCCGTTTGCCACATGCAAACAATAAACACATTATTCCACACGCATTGTCCAATTTCAACGGTGGTGACATAATATAATTCTGTAATTCACCTCTAGGCCTCTCTTACAACGCAGACGGTTTAAATATATTTACTGATAAGCATTTAAAATTTAATTTTTGTTATGCTAAAAACATGTTTAGACTACTTTTAAACAGATAAAGCTTTTAAGTTGTTAATTCAATCAGTGACTTTGTAAAAATATTTTTTTTATGTAATAAATCATTTTTAATTTGTTTTGATGCATTTTTAAATAATTTTCAACAATGCATAAGTTTGTGTTATGTTTGCGCATTCATTTGAAAGAATTTAAATGTAAATTCAATATTGTTCTATTAGCATACAATAATCATGCATTTTAAGTAAATTTTCTTTCCTGAATTTTTAACCGAATGATGTAAATATACATAGCGCGTCGTTTGCTTAGTCGGGTCGTCATTGTGTGTTTAAACAAATTATACAAAAACGTGGAGTATGTGAATGTGCGCCACCATGCCGCATATTTATGTGAAATATGTTTTTTTGTCGTGTTTTAAAACACGCGCATCTTTTTGTGTTTATTTATAGTATCGCTTGATCGCTACATTGAGATTGTGTATAGTTCTAAACGTCTTTAAACATGGGAATTATCTTTGGAGTATAAATTGTTTATAAGAAGGTTATGATTTAAAGAATTTCAGCGATTGAGATTTGTTTGAAAATTAGGAGATCTGGTAAAATCCGTGTTTCAAAGAGTGGAAATTGACATGATGCAACTGTGCTAACGTTTACAGAGATAAATTAAAAGTGTTAAACATTTTATTGCGCGAATGTAAACATTCACAGTTAAAATAAATGTTCAATTCATTAGAAAATTGGAGAATATAATTTACTGTTTAAAGTATTTGCTGACATCTAGATGAAAAAAAACGTGATCTGGAGTAGAGTACTGGTGGGAGTTTTGTATTAACACGAACGTTCACTGGTAGGTGTCGGGACGCACTCTAAAATCAAGTTTTAAGTCTCTGTTTATAGCTAACCGTTCAAGAAAATAAATGTTATTCGACCTAAAATATTTTTTTCGTTAAAAATACAAGTTTGATTCTGTTTTTCGACCAAAAATTGCAATTTTTTGGTCAAAAATAGTATATGGCCATATACTATTTTTGAAGGGCAATTTAGGGTATTTCTTGAGTGTTCTAAGGGTTTAAAAGATATCCACAGTATGAAGAATCTTTAAAACTAAAATATAAAGTTAAAAAAATTAAAATAAAGAAATTAGTTAGAAAGATATAGGGTGTTTTCTACTCCGTGTTTTTAATTTTGAAGAAAATTACAAATTTTTTGTTTTTGGGTATTTTAAGGGCATTTACGGACAGTTTGAAGCGTCAAAAAGGCATACATAATATAAAGGGCCTCTTTAACTACAATATGGCGGTGAGAAACTTAAAATAAACCAATTTGTTTACGAGATATTGAGAATTTTCTGAATTATGATTTCAAAATGTGCGCATTTCTTACAGTGAATAAAAATATAAATATTAGTTCGTTTAATAATAAACTATAAAATTAATTCAATGAAAATGTCTTAAAAATATATAGTTCCATTTGATTCTCTTGCAATTTTAAGGTTTCTATCAATTGACATGATCAAATTTTAACTTTTAATGGATTACTCTGTGAAAAGTTTCCTCCCATCCAGCCTTCTATCTTCACCATCTTGAAAAGTTTCGTGTACATTTCCCGTCCAAGTTTACTCTGGTGACTTTTCGCCGGTGACACGCACTCCGCGTGGATGATTGTTTAAATAATGATTGGCACCGGGAGTGGCGTTATTGGTTTTCGATCTCTCGGATCTCTTGGCAGTCTCGCTCATTCAATCAAACAATCAAAGTTTGCTGCGTCCACTTTCAAACATTTCAGGCCACTCACGCCGCCCCAGAGTGGAAGGCACTCAAACAGAAGTAGCCGGCGCACCGAGGGGCAGTCTGAGTCGGAGTGACCGCGCAGAATTGTAAACGAAACGGCGGCTCGTCTGCCTGTCGGCGGCGGCAAGTCAGCAAAGCGCAAACTAGGCGACTCGACTCTTTCGAGGAGAGCCGGTAATAGAATTCTCCGACGCCTGTCCCCAGGGGAACTGACCTAGCGTTTCATGGTGGGGGCACCATTGACTGCTGACTGCAACAGAACTAGTTGAATCTGATTGTTGAGTTGTAGTAAACCTTGTTTAAACATTTCTATTTATCAAGTGCCAGAACCGTTTAATTTCACTTGATTATCCTGTGTTTCAGTAATATTATTTAACTTTTTGTGCATCAGATGTCGCCTGTAGCCGATTCCATTACATATTTCCATTATCTTTAAATGTTGTTAGTTACAGCACGTATAACTCATGAACGGCTGGACAGATTTTGATCATCTATGATTTTTTGGATTCATATTGGCTTTGAATAGCAGAATATATATTAAAATATTAAAAATATTGACTTTAAGAGTGATAAATTAGGGATCAAAATTTATATAGCACTTTAATCATAGTTACCACTAAATAATTGAATCTTAGATGGCGTTAAAGTGCTATATTTGCAAAATTTAGTATTGAATAATATTGACTTATAATCAATTGCCCTTTTTGTGTTACCCACAAAGAATGCTCACGTGTTAAGCGAAATTAAATCATCGCAAACCAAAACATTTATTGTTTTTGCGTTTGCTTTTCATCGCTGCACGAGCGCACCACAAATGTGACACCGAGTCAAACAAACGAATGTAAATGAAACGAAATGAATTAAAACCGCATCGCAAATATCGCAATATCATAAAACGTTCCGTGACATTTATTGTCGGACCATTCCGCAGATTAAATTAACCATAGTCTGCATCCCATTACAAAACTCTTTACATAACGTGCATGTCATAAACTTGAACACAAGTTTGTCATTATCAAAAGCTTTTATATTTTTGCATAAAAATTATACTACTGTAAAATATTCAGCCACAAAAAAAATCAATGTGGCATTTTTGTGATTTATAATCAAATTAAATTGCGTGCGTGAAAAAAAGCCTCGTATGTGTTTCAAATTAATTTTACATAATAGGGTTGGCCAGCGTGATAAAAAAAGCGACAAGAGGGTGGAACTGTGCAACACGAGTGGCATATCGACACGCACTCTGGTTAAAACACCCCCTTTGAAGGGTTAACACACTCACTTTCACTTTGTGACTTTGTGTTTTATGTTTTAATTACATCTTCTAATGTGACACGTTCTATTAACTCAATTGAAAGCAGTAAAATGTAAGAATTCCACGAAAATACTTAAATTTTCTTTACGACTAACGAATTGATATGAAAGGTCTTTCTTAGTAAAGAAGAAAAAAAAACCGAACTCCTAATGATGTTCGTTAATCCCGCTCGTTTTGCATGCGCGGGTTTTTCGCCGTCGTCGAGTTTTCATCGGCGTGTAACGCGA
This sequence comes from Dalotia coriaria, assembly GCF_025399875.1. Lineage (NCBI taxonomy): Eukaryota > Metazoa > Arthropoda > Insecta > Coleoptera > Staphylinidae > Dalotia > Dalotia coriaria. The sequence continues at coordinate 8,062,086 of NW_027045447.1, read as the reverse complement.
AACCACTCTTAACGAAAAAGATAATGGACCGCCCGCATCCAAGACTTCATCCAGGACTTTATGTCAGGTTCGTCATGTTTGTATACAGCAACTAACCATCTCCAAAGTCGAAGTAGAAGTCGAACTCAAACAACGCAATGAGTCGTCTGTGTGGGCAAACAGCTAACAGAAAAAAAAACGACGACGACGAGAAAGGTAAGAAAACAAGCGGGAGCGTCTGGCGTCGTCTTGCGTTTCTTCCGTCATCGGTCGCTCAGGATGAATACGAGGCGCAGTAATAAGTGCATTTTGGTTTTGTCGTGGCGCGGGCGAAATTTCCAAGCATAATAAAAAGCTTCTACAACGTGAAGTCAGAAGGCATCATTAGTGCGGGCCGCTGCCGAGTAAAATGATACAAAAGTCGTTTGAGGATAATAAATTTCCGGCTGGTTTCAATGTCCTGCGACCTGGATATTTGAGTATTGTTACATTTTTTATTTAGAAATCAATAAACAATTGCGTCAAGGTGTTGAAATTGAATTCTGATGAAATTTGCAACCAGGATCACATCCTACATTTTAGTTCAGTTTGCGACATGTAGATGGCGCTAGTGTATGATTCCTATGACAGATAGGGTACAACTTAGGTTAATTTGAAATTTTTTTATTATTTTTAATCATTATTTCACACAAAATTAATAATAATAACTGAGTTTTTATTCATTTGTGTTCAAACGCTTACAAAAACCTTGGCTTGCGTTTTATTGACGGTCTTACTTCATAAGATAAGACAGGATAACAATGCCGGTGGCCAAGACGTCGGAAACTGCGGAGAAAAGGTTTTATAGCGTTTTATTATCCCCGGCATTCCTGCGTGATTGTCCGATTGTGCAATGGTTGTTACCAAAGGCGGTTTGCGTCCTGTTTACGGATGTTTTCCTCATGGTTGCTTACCCTAAGCAAAATAATTCAATTGCGGCGTAAATGTCAAATTATAAGCTATGTACATATATTAATTTAGTCATAAAATTTGTAATTTACAATGTATTAGATAAATTGTGTCTTTTTTCTGTTCATTGTTACGGCAGTGAATAAATGTCTATGACGATGAGTGTATAAGAATTGAGTGAGTTCCTGAACAGGGATGGTCATTCTCTAACTGCCTCCGATTTCAATTAACTCTGCTCGGCCTTCCCTGTCGTGGTTGCAATTCCGCTAATGGATTTAAACCGCGGCCACACACTCGACGAGCGGCGAGCAAAGTCATGCGAAAGCACCGCAGCGCTCGGCCGGAGAAAAACTTCGGAAAGTGGAAAAGTGAAAACGTGGAAAAGTGTAAAAGTGGAAGCAAAACACGCACATGATGCCAGTGGTAATTTATCACAAGCCAGGGTGTGTCTATAGTACTTTCACAACAACAATCTAAGTGATATTTGAGCAAAAATTCGCTTTTTGTATTAAATTCATCAAGTAACTGTTGTGGAATTAAATTATTTGAAATTTTTATTTTCTTTTTACTTTTATATGTCTCTACAGAAGACGTCCCAGCACGCACGTTGCGGTCCCACGCGTATATTCGCACATCCTTGTAAGGATAACGGATGAATAGACATCGTGCTACTTTAGCAATTTTTTTTTGCACGTTTTCGAAGCTTTTTAGTGCTTTACGCATGCTTTTCACACGCTTTTCTTTGCCGGCGTTTATTTATCAATGTGTAAAGATATCTCTGAGGACCTTCCACCTTTTTCTTCTCTCTGTTACACTCTCGCATTTTATTTTTTTCAGTCTTTTCATGGAAATATCCACAATCCACGATAAAAGATGCACTATATGTTATTGTGTACCAAACTCACAGAATGTGCAAAACTCGCAGGACACGTTTGGCGTGGCTCGTCTCTCGTCGTCTTGCTTCTAATCAGAAAAGTGTAGAGCTTTCTGGGAATCTAGCATTCACGGATTTGTGAAACGATTGCGCAATTGCTAGTGTGTGCGGGGCGGTGGTCTAAGTGTTGGTAGCAATTGCAAATGTGCCCAAAAGCAAAGCAAAGCGCGACGGATGAATAGAACGTTCGGCAAGACGTGTGGGAATCTTTTATATTATTGAATAGAATAAAGTGTGGAATACTAGCATAGCCGCTCCGGCAACGTAAGCTAACGGACGCGGCATGAAGGATAAAGGATATAAAGGATAAGCGCCGACACCATTTTCAAGCTTTTCCAAGCTTTCTAGTTGACGTTACGTTTTGGAATATGTTTTATTCGAAAACAATAATATTAGTTACATAAAAAATGATTTGGTTAGATTTCAAGATTTTCCTCCTCTGAGATTGAGCAAAAAAGAGACCTAAACATGTTAGATGTTTTTTGCTCGTTTTTCTCAAGTTGTACTTTTGTACACTGCTCCTAGAACAACTCCATATGCTCGTTGGGGCATTTCTCTCGAGGTTGGAAAATCCTTCGGAAGCAATTCGGTGTCTAACGCTTTATTTCACCCAATCTCCCCGGCTCCGGCTGGAGCTTGGACTAATTGGTTCCTCCTGCTTCTTTGCGAGCCTGTTCCAGCGCTCATCCTCTACGCCTAGTCCTTGAACCCTCATCCCATTGCACTCGCAGTATATGAGGACACCCACCGGTGCCGAATTTAATGAAAACCTTGTTTAATTGGAAGCGAACATTTTCGTGTTTGTCGAAGGCAGGAGAATCAAGAAAACAGAACATGGAAGCACCGGAAAAGTGCTCGGAAGTAAGCGAGAGGAAAGGTGCAATGCAATTGTAGCCAATTTCTTCGATTGCTGCTGGAACATGGTTGGGAGAAAAGAGAGTTGTACCTCAATGAGGTGTCCGATGTTCGGACTTTTACGGCAACGTGTCGCAATCTAGGACAACAGGAAAAAGGCACATTTAGAAGAATCCTCAACGAAGGAAACAATCATTGCTAGTGATAAAGCTATAAAAACCAGTGGATAACTTACCTATCTACAGAAAAAAGTTTTTCCTTCCGGAATTTATTTTCTTTATTCAAGAGTGAGTGGTTTACCCAAGGATATACGCATTGCTTTGGCAGACAAAAGCAGCTGGCAGTCAAACGTCGAACAGACTGAAGACCGAATCTCGTCGAGTGATTTCTCCAATCTCTTCGTGTTCCGTGCGCCCCTCAGCACTCCATTTCCACCTAGATGTAAATAGTCCACATTCGCGGAGATCACTTCGACGTCGTTCAATTCCTCCACGCGGATTAAACAACACTGTCAGCGAATCAACAAATCAACTAGTCAACTACCATTGGAATCATCAAATTGATTGAGAAGTTAATTTAAAACCACATATGCGGATTTACAATTGATTTTACACGTAGAAGAGAATTTGAATTTTATTTTTTACTAGCAGGAATACTTATTACACGTAGAACAATTCGTTATTACTATTGTTTTCTAGGTTTCTGGGAAGTTGTACGAATGTAGGCAAAGTTGCAAGTTTTCTTGCAGGGTGGAAAGTTTGGACAATCCGGTTATAAGTCTATTCCGCGCGCCAACGCCTTTACAGCCACCTTCTGCGACGTTGCCAAACTTTAATGATATTCATTGTTATTAGTTTGAATGAGGGCGGTTTCATTTGTGGGATGAAAACCGGAGTTTTATGCATAGTTTCAACACTATTTCTATTCCAGACAAATTTTTTTTAGTAAAATTTCAAAATTTTAATTTATTAGAATTTGTCAATGTGAGATTTGCTTGAATTGAAACTTAGACATTGTTATTGTCTGTAAATTGACATAGTGCCACCTGCTTTTCAAGGATTTGGCGTTTCGGTACTAATCCTTTAATATCCTGCATACTGCGCGTCTGCATCTATGTCTACGTCAATGACTGCGCCATAATTACTGCTTTATGCATTGCTTGGAAACAGCGTCCTGATTTCATCCTCCCGACGCGCTCCCGCTACGCGTCTCGATCCCAAGCGACTTCCGTCTCCGCTCGCATATTACAGTGAGAATTAACTCTACCCCACGATACGTCAATTTAAATTATTGTTGTGTGGTATTGGGATTGTGTACCTATCGGTAATGTCGATTCCAAGTTTGCAAATCCAAAATTATTGTCATTCACTTGCAGAATTTTCAAAAACAAACCAAAATTGATTTTGATATAAAAGTTGAGGAATGTGTGAATATGTGGGTTTAAAATTTTAATTTGATTGCCACAATTTGCGTACGTTTTAAGTTTTTTTTTAAGTCCTCGAAGCTTTTCTCGCTTTGCGTTCTGTATTTTTTTATATGCGATTAAAAGCGACTAAGAAGCCATCCACGAAGAAAACGCTGCAAGGCGCCTTTGGCAAGCGCGCGCCCGCTAAAAAGAAAAGCGCTCTAAAGACGCGCAAAGGACGAAAAACGATTTCGTCCCGAGGCGCGAGAAACTGGTGTGAACCGGCGTGAAGAGCGCCACGTTTTCTTAATTAGTCTGATTATTATACTCGGCACGATTTTAAATATACGCGCATGCCGAGAATTTTCAGTAGGAATTTTCCTACATTCTCTGGAAAGCCCCAAAATAGAAATTTATTTTGAACACAAATAACTTAAAAATTCATAAAAATTTATAGGTTACATCTATAAATTGCAATTAAATTTTAATCATTTTTGGTCACAAATAATTTTTTAAAGATTTTTTTGCGGTTTTTGGGCATTTTATAACAAAACTTTGTTTAGTAGTTTATTTCCTGACTTCATCAGCTTGTTCTTCTTCATCCTGACAACTTTTTCCACTCTCCACTCAGCACCGTGTATTTCGTCCGTCGTCCGGCATCAAAGGCGACTCGTTTCGTTCTAATTTACATATATTTGATCAAAGACAAGTCACTCAACCCGCTTTTTGCATCCAGAAAGACGTCTAGAAAATCTCGTTAACTTTCATCTTTTTTTTTTATTTTAACTTTGACTTCGTAAGCAGTTAATCGTTCCCAAAAAACAAAAAAAGGCAAAACTTGATATTAATATTTTTGCTAATTCAAAATATGGAAGTCACGTATGTGCGAAAAAGGATTTGTAAGGATACGTTTCGTCCAGTGTGTCGTGCGTGCGTTTGTGCCTCATTTAAATAGCTAATGAATTCAAATATCCGTGACAAGCATGTTCTCTCTCCTCTCACTCGTTTACGTTTTTTTTTCTGGCTACGCTTTTATGCGCGCCCAAAGGACGAGTAGGAAGTCCTTTGCACCTCCAGTCGTGCGCGCGAGTTTTTCCTATTCATATATTCAAATTTCACGCAGCCACATGCCCGACACAGGTTTTGCTTCATTCTCTTCATTTTAGTCCCGGCGCTTTTTTTACTTTTATCAGCGCCACAATCGCAATTTGCTTAGCGAATGTTTTTTTACTGTTTTAAAACTCCAAACGCAGGGAGTGGATTACGTTTAAGCGTGTTAAACTTTTGCGTTTTTAAGAGCTGCTTGATTTAAATATTGAAGTTGGTCGATAATTTGCAAGGATAATAGGCACTTATTGACGGTGGATAATCATAACAATTTGAGCGTTTGCAATTAGCTTTTTGTTTTGTGTTGTGTCTCATTCTAGGAATTGTTTTCTGCTAAAAGTCTTTGTATTGTTTGTAAACAGATGTAGGTAAAAAGCAAGAATTGGTTCATGTTTAATGTATTTGGAGTGAATTATACGAGACAAAGCATGCGAAACGTCAATACACAATTGATTCAGATGATTTGCATTTTTTCTTCTAGTACGATGTCTTGGATTTTCTTTTTGCGTCGTGGCTTTTGTAGCGGCTACGGAGGATTTTGCTTTATAATTAAGAATTATCGTTTATTGATTGTGATTTATCGACAGTTTGCTCGCATCTCGCACATAATCGGTGTTGAACAGCAGCTGAGATGACTTATGCTTAATCTATAAAATATTGCTCCTACGCTTCTTTTTCAAATATTAAAAAAATGAATTTTTAATTCAAAAACTCAAAAATATCTAAAAATTTAAATTTTTCAAACTTTTGAAGAAAAAACTTGAATATAAACTTTTTTTTTTCAAAAAATAATCAATTTATTGGCAGATAAGTAGAAATTTTCAAAGGAATTTTATTTTATTTTTATATTTACTAAAATTTTAATGATTTTTAGTAAAAATACTTGTAATATGTGCACATAATAATTGTTTATTTACAAATTTTCTTAAAACTATCAAAAATTGATTTTCCCAATGCCTAAAATTTAAATGGAAGTATACCAACCCCTGAAAAACGCAAAGACGAATGTTTGATCCTTCGTTTGTCGTTTTTTACAGCCCTGCAAGGAATCCCGCCGGCCCCAAGCACATCCCATTCGTCGGGCGTTCGTCCTCATACATAATGTGCTTACATTACGATGGCATATCACACACTCGACTAAAGAAACCCAACCAGCCATCAAACACCTTTCCCACCCTTTCCAAGCATCCCCGCACATCCTGCCCTATCCTGCAGACAGCATCCGAGCATCATCCAGCTTTTTGCGCATCCTGCTTTATCCTGCGCCCACAATCAGAATCCAAAGCAGTTTGACTCAACTGTCGAACGCTAGGTCCTTTCGAGTAGGCTTGCGGCTCTTTCTTGTCCGCAAGATAAATTTTTTCCAGCGGGCCCACCAAAAAGGGAGGAAAGGGCGGAAAGAAATCGGTCCATTAGAGTCCACTCGGCGTACGTGTGCGCGCAAACAGTGCGGTCGATTGAAATGAATCCTTGAGTCCTGCTCGTTTGGCCGGAATCGGCGAATCCTTTGAGCCGGTAGCAAATGTACCAAGAGGCAGAAAAATCTGTAAAAAATACAGAGTAAATCATGCGCGGAAATAAAACATAGTTTCAATCAAAAATAGATTACAATAACTTAAAAAAAATCAAAACTTTTTGTTTGTTAAAAATTCACGAGTTGAATTGTCTTGGTTTGTGATTTGTAGCAATAAAACTTATGCAAATCAAAAATATGCCAACGTGCCATAAAACAATCGAGCTATTTTTCTTCCAGCTGGAATTCAACGAGGAGTAAACGCCGAGTAAACGTCCTGATATTTAATGCAAAAATGCACTCACGCCACCAGGGCTGGTGTATCAACGATGCATAATTCAACGCGCCGGCACACGACTGCAAATAGTAAAAAAAATCCTGCAATCCGACGTTCACAATCGTCCTGCTAAGATTTTTTTGCACCCGAAATAAAAAATAACAACCATGCATGGTGCCACGCAAAAAACAGAACAATCTCAGCAGAACTAAAACCAACAAATTTTTAAAATAAAAATAAAAACGCGAAAACAAAGGCGAAAATCCTGTAAAATGATAAAAAAGAGAGAAATAGCTTGAAGTAGTTCATTTTTTCATTATACCCTGGCGTGGAACGTGGAAATCTTCCGTCAGAATCCTTGTAAATAAATAAAAACTCAGCACTAGCAGGATATGTGGCAGGACGTATAAGCAAACGTACAGGCGTTTTCGTCCTGCATGTATTAATAAAGGAAATCATGTCGGGATGCGATTTTCACGTTTGCAGATTGCTTCAAATTTCAGCTTCAAAGCTTTAAACTTATTTTCCTTCTTTTTTCTTAAAAAAAAAAGTAAAAATAAATTTTTGCCACTTTTATTGCATAATATGTCACGTAAATAAAATTTTTTTACAACACAAAGAAAAATCGATTGAATTTTTTAATTTATAAAACTTTCCTTGGTATAAATGTTGTGTAAAAGTAACTTTTCCTTATGTAGTCATATAAGGATGCTTTTAATTAATTCCCCCATGCTTAGCAACGTTTTGCGCAAGCTTTTCTTACTTTTCCCCGGCTGCGGGCGCCGCACGCCCGATGGAAAATCTTGTATTCGCAGGATTTCAATTATAATTATAAACGTAACGTAATGCATTGCGAAGTAAGCGTAGCGCCCGCAAGAAGCAACACAACTTCAATTCATCGCCGGGCGCGCACACAATGCGCCAACTACTCTACTCAACGTGGTGGTGGCAGCGCGCGGTTGCCCGGCGCCTCCACCAATTGAAATTGCGCGGAATTAAATGAAACGAAATTAAATGTTTCCTGCCGACGTCTGGTGACGTCTGGCGTGTAGCGACCACAAAGCGCGCAAAAATTTAATGTAGTAAATTTACCACTCAAAATAATTTCATTCACGGCGTAATTCTATTTTAATCAAGTTTAGAGTAGAGTTACGTAGATTTGTATCAAAAAAATATCTGAATTTTTTTAAGCGTGTATAAGTTGAGAGTGTATAAGTGTGGGTTTGGTTGGGTTGAACGTTATCCTGGTTTTATCGCGCGGAGGACGCGCCAGGACGAGCGCAAGTTAATTGCTTTAAGCGGGAGAGGAAATTAGAATTTATAACTACTTAAATCCAATATGCAGGCGCCGCCTGGGCTTTATCTTAGGTTTCATCCGGCCTGCGACCTGCAAGGACACTCTCACCCAACGTGAGTTGTACCCAATTTAAGAAGTGAAATGTATACAGTGTTGAAAACCAGAGAACCAGTTGCACCTGCATTTATTCCCAGATATTTCTTATCCTTACTTCTCCTGCGGTGGCTTTCTGAGTTTATTATCCTGCGCGCTGGGTGCAGGAAAATAACGAGAACGATTCGTTGGTTTGTAGCTTCGTTAGGACGGCGAGTTTATGCAGGAAATAAATTTGATTATTCATCAGTTTCGGTATCGCACGACAAGCGGACGAAAGTCGAGGATGGAAATTACGATGACAAGCCGCGAGGACGATGAAAATCTTTGCGATGCTAATATTCTTAATTATCATTAAGGCGATTGCCTCAAACGTGCTGGAATCCTTTCGGATTGCGTGAATTATTCACGAACGGATTAATTTATTTATGATGACACTTGAAAATCAAGATAATTTCTCTGACAAAAAATGAACATTGTTAATTATCCTTGCAAGGATAATTGGAAAATATTAATTAACAGAATAAACTCATGTCTTCATTGACATTCATGATGGAAAATAAAGTATATAGAAGTTCATATCACGTACGAGGGACTTCATCAATATTCCAACGAACGTGTCGTACACGTCCTGCGGCAACGAAGTTCTTGCATATCCTGCACTTTAGACGACGTTAACTAATGGAATGTGGCCGGAGTCTTGCACGCGCTTCAGTGAAAACACGCGAAAACGCTAAATAAATAGAATTAATTTGATGGTACGTGCACCGCGTATCCTGCACATCCTGCATCCTTTGTCCCACATTGAAGTTATTTCATCGCGTTGTACCAGCATCCGGAAAATTCCGAACTAGGCGCACGAACAACGCGCGCATGTTTTCGGCATTATTCATTAAAACTTTTAAATCACATCACGCCAAACCGCGGAAAATCCAGGATATCAGACTATCACCTGCAGGTTACAAAAAATTGTATCATACTCTGCATCATATTAGTCGCAAAAAACTAATTTTATCAATTAAAATGTTTTTAAAATTTTAATTAATTTTTTTTTGAGTTGGTAGAGTTTGTTGACTTTAAGGATAATGACGTTGGCACTGGATAACACTTTGTTTGTTTTTGTACAAACAAAGTACCTGAAAGAAATGACGATTTTTAACCTCTGATATCTCTACGTCGAGTCCTGGAGTCGAAGTTGCACTTCGGGTGTAGTTTAAGGACCTTTTCGTGCGGCGAGGATAATCGGCGCCTAATCGACCGTGAGACGTCGTGATAAAGGCCAATTTTATTTACATTTACAGCCTGAAAGTCCCCGAGTTTACTTCGACTTTTCTGGTAAAACAGGACGATAAACTTTTGGTAATAAATTCTCACGTTCAGGTTTATTTTTCGCTACAAAACAACACAATATTACATAAAGTAGTATAATTACTAAAAAATTATTTTCTAAAAACTTTTTTAAGTCCATTTTTTCTTGAGTTATTCACAATTTAAGTAGGTTACTATTTGTGTAAATATTACACAACTGTTTGACACAATATAAAATTCACTTTAATATGAACTGTTTGCAGCGGTGTAGATTCCATGCTCCAAGGAATGATTATCTCTCTTTGAATCGTCGTCCTGCGAGCGAAGATGTAACGTACGTGTGTTTGCTGCAAACAGCAAGCTATAAGGAAAAAGCGCCAAAAGCAGCGCCTTCCAAAAAGAGACGAAATCCTAAAATCCAATATAGGCGAATATCCTTGTATCCTCGTGCGAGTATGAGGAATAGGGAATTGGATTTAACGAAATATACAACTATCGCACACTTGTCCTTCCGCGCCGGGCCGAGAAACAAAAAGGAACAAGCGCTGCGGAGACGGAGCGCGCGTGTACGCTGGGCAAAGACGAAAAAAGTAGAAATGAAAGTGCCGTTTCGTATCGTTTGAACGTTTGAAGGAGTACGAGGAGAGTGTCTCGACGTCGTGCAGGAATATGAAAGGATATGAGATGAAAATCCTCATATTCCGGCACGGGGACGGCGCACACTCGGCGAAACTGCGTGCGTAATTGAAGTCGACGAGAGACTGATACAGTTCCAAAGTGTAAACGTCCCAAAGGACACTAAAAAATATTTATATACAATATGTTCCCAGAAAAACCAAGAAATAAAATAAAAATTTTGAAAAAAAATTTTTTTTGTTAAAAATAATTTGAATACAATTTTTTGCTTAAAATTTTAATTATTAATTTATATTAATTATTAAAACATACATTTTGCATATATAATACTGTTATTTCTGTAAATAATAAATTTTTTACATATATTTTTCTAGTAGCAGTGTAGCTGCAAATATAATTCATGAAAGCGTAGAAAACATTTGCTTCCTGCAAACTTTTATTGTGCGCATACGCTCGTGTGTTTTATGAAAACGACGAAAATACAATTTTGTTTTGAGGAGCAAATATTCAGCACTGCAAACGTATGCAATCAAATTGAATTTTTACTGACATAACATAACATAAACGACAATTCTCCTACGAAGTTTTATTCCTTTATTTTATTTACGCACAGATATCAAAAGTTGCAATACAAATTCAACTAAAAATTTTTCATTGTTTGTGTTTGTATTAAAAATTACAGTAATACGTTATGCTGGAGATTTAGTTTTAGTTTGAGTTTTGACGTCGGCAGCGTGTTTAGTTATCGCTAGTCAAAGTTTGGAGTGGCGCTGTCCATCTATATGCAAATTCCTCGCCCACGCAAATTGCAGCTACCTCTTCGCTCAGCCAATCCATATCCGACGCATTTGCACCCAAGCCGACTACATAACCTCTACGGGCACGCATCGTACGCCTCATGCTTCGATACGCTTTAACCCCATTCGGCTTTGGTGTTTAGAGTTGAGGTGCGGGTGGACACCAGACACAACCTAGTCATCCTCTCACACACGTATAGGAGTGGTATACACTTGATGGCAATCCCCGCCGTGCTCAATTTCGAATTTCGTATTTTGCACCCGCTAATGTGATAGTGTATTGTGTTGATGAGTGATGGGGTGTGTTGTGGCTGACTGGGGGCTATCGATGCATGCGCCAACTCTCCAAACCTATTTGCACTTGATTACTCTACCGCCAACCTTCAAATTTCATTAATGAAATATTTCAACGTCAAACTGGATTAATTTTGAGTTTTTCAGTGGAAAAAAATTTCACACGTATTTGAGTTGCGGTATATCTACAGAACAAATGAATTTCCTTATGAAAAACAAGTTTATTGTTAATAAATTCGACATTTTCGTTAATTTTCAGAGTTTTTAGTAATTTAAAGTTAAAAATCTTTACATGTATTTTAAGATGCAGTATATCTATAGAACATGCAAATATTTTTAATAAAACACAATTTCAATTAATAATTTTGACATTTTTGTTTATTTTGACTTTGATTTTGACTTATTCCATTTCACACCTTATGCTAAACAAATGAAAATGTAAATTCAGAAAGCATTTAAATATTTCCATCCAAATCCTGAATACAACAGCAAGAATAGTGAACGTTGAATGAATTTATCGTGATTCTATTAAGACAACATTTACAAAGCGTCTAATTATACATACAAAATTATACGATGGTATCGCAGGGCTGAATTTCAACTATTGTGCGCCGACACCCGAATATAATAGAATTTCTGAATATCATGTTGAGGGATGAGCGCGTTGTCCATCGAAAATGAACCGACCGCATCATGTTCATTGCTTGTCATCTTCATTTGGTAGTCAAATTTGTTTGAAATAAATTTAAACCGTAATAAAAATATTTTCAAAATCATTTAATCTTTATAAAAATATTTATAATTTAAGAAAAAGTTTCGTTAGATAATATTTTATTAAGTTTTAAAAGTTTTGATGTGAAGGCGCCGGGCTAGCATTACATAAAAGCGCAGAGCTGAAAAGCAATGCATGCTAAACAGTTTTCTTTTTGGGAATGCTCCAAAGATTTTCCGCTATCGAACGCAAAAGTTGCTCAACTTTAATGTACTCGTCGTGATGCAGCAGGAAAAATAGTTTCACATTCTATTGGTTAAACTTTTTTTTATTCCAACTTGCATTCGCCACAATATTTTATCAAAAGCTTGAATATATTTTGTTTTATAAAAGATAAAACTATTTTTTGCCAACTTTGGCGTTTTTACGTCTTGATTTAATTGTCTGAGCAAAATAAATGGATAATTTATAAACTGCGTCACGTAAACAAACAAACAAACAGACCGGCAAACAAAAAGTGCGCGCCACTCCTGAATTCGCTGAGTTTACTTCAATTCCTGCTGTTTCTGCTGTTTCCCAACGCAGCACAACAAAAGGGCACGTAGTTTCTCCGCTTTGCCGGTGATTTCTGCGATGCGGCCGCCGCGTTCATTCATCCGCTTTCTTTATTCTTTATTCAGCCCTCCTGTAAAGTGAAGCGGTCGGCGGCGGCCCGGCGGGTTGTTGATTGCCAGCTGGCGCGCGTGCATGCATGCAAACGGCCGGCGCGGATAAATAACGTCGTTAATTTCGGGAAATCTATGTCGTTCGCGTACCTCACTGCGGTGTTTATCCTTCAGCCGCCTCCAGCTTTAAACAAGCCTTAAACAAACCGGTAAATAGCGTACATTCAACTCCATGCACCAAAGTTCAAACGTTTTGGACATAAATACCACACAATCAACAAAGAAAAACAATAAATTCATTGTTTACAAAAGTGTTTAGGTAAAAATAAGTGTGGTTAGTTTCGGTGGTCATTGCGCCTGCGGCCATTTAGTTAGCTCTTTAGAGTTTTGGCGTTTAACATTCAACATGTTTAACATTCAACAAGCAAGCAGGTAACGAACGCTTTACCTTTGCCTTTTCGGCATTCTGGCAAGGCATGCGGGTGTGTTCTATTCACTAGTTTGTAGTTTGCCGGAAAGGAGCCGAAAACACGCAGGCGGTCACCTCAAAAGCTGCGCGGTCCTAAGCTAATATTTATTCGCTAACTTATGTTTCCCTAACCATGAACAAAATAGCACAAAATAACTTAAACCCGAAAATATTACTGACTCCTAAATATTTACGATTAAGTTTTGGTTAAGCTTTGAGTTGATTTGATTAAAACAGTTGGAAAGTGACACAAAGTCGTCCCGCATTTAACCGAGATTACTTGGAATTAAATTAATTCAATTGCGCGCTAATTGAGTACTAATTAACTGCATCAATTCGTAATTACACGACGGCGGAGTTGTTGTTTCGGGGCGCGTCGGAATCGAATCGCAAGCGGCTTACGCTCAGGAGGAGGCTGGTAATGAACGAAGACTGTGCGAGAGTCAGCAACTCAATGCGCAACAGTTGTTTTGCTAATTTATTATTAAACGATGTTTACATTACTTTTCTCCACGGACGAGTCCTTGTGCCTCCACAAAACACAAAACGCAAGAAGCGCTCAGCAGCCAAAATTAAAACTGAAAACTTAATTAAACGAGTTACGCGCTGCCATTGCGAAGGAAATTAAAATTAAATACGAAATTAATTTCGCGCATTTTTCTTCCCAGCGGCCGGAAATGAAAAGACAACCTAACGAGAGAAAAATGACTTTTGGATTTGAATTATTCCACTTTAAATATTAGTCGACTCGTTTTAATTAATCTACTAATTAATTACATTGAATACTTTTGTGCGTGTGAGATTAATGTGTGTAGTTATTTAAGTTGTGAGGCGCCGTGAAGCAGTAAAGTAAAGTCGGGATTAAAATTATACGATTTCTTGGAGGATATAAAGGATGGAGGACGGCGGAAGGATGCGAGTGCATAAAAAAATTAATGTTGATAAACTGTCAAATAAACATTTTATGGGGTATTATGTGTCGCGCGCCCGCCTGCTATTAAAACGTTTTATTTACGTCGAGGATTAATTAAACGCGAGCTTTATGCGCAAATAAGACAGGCGAAGGCCTCCGAGTGCGGCCATTCGATGAGCGTCGTCGCCATAAATGGTAATTAAGTTGCCTTAGGGCTAGGAATTTTTGATTGGCCAATGATAATTACTATCTTAATTTATCAAAATAGGGAAAAACGCAAAAAATTGATGTATTATCAGTTTTTTTGGAAAATAAAAGCAATTTTTGACTAAAATTAAGAAAAATATTCATAAAACAACCGAAAAATTTATATTTTTAGTTTTAACATGTTAATATATACAAAAGAAATAGTTATTTTAATATTATTAGTTATTAATATTTTGTTTCACTGCACAAAACTAAGAAAAATATAAAAATCTACTTTTTGCAGTTTTTTCTGCAAAAAATATATTTTTACATTTTTTAAATCAAATATCAGTAAAATTTATTTAAACAAATTAAATTTTGATTCATAAATGTAAAAACTGTATATTTATTGTTTTTTCTCGTCAAAATATTCACAAAATGACTATATTTCTTAAATTCCATGATATATAGGTCGAGAAGACTAAAAAATTAAATTTTCTTTGGTTTTATACTTCCGACTGAAGATTAAAGAAAGCGTGGAAAACTCATCGCCTTAAAAAGGTACTCCTCCTTGCATAGTTTGCGCCGCAAAGCCGGGCATTCTCTCCAGCTATAATCGAGCGTTTTGCACGCGCGCGCTTTTCATCTCGCCGCGCGGGCGGTGGCGGAGGCGGAGGCGGCGATGTTTGCGAATATTTGCGGTTAATACATTTGTTAGATTGCGTTCTGCCCTCTTAAAGTGATTTAGCGGCGCGGCGGGCGCGCTCTGCATCTAATTACATTATAGTTGCTGACGTTCTCCAACGCGTACGAACGCGCGACGCGCGCAAATTGCTTCATAAAGATGATGAAAGTGGGAGATTATCGCCGCGCAGAAAAATGAAACAATTTTCCAAACATGCAAAACACATACTGGTAAATTGCCAAAAATAAAAGAACATGAAATAAATGGTTTTCTAGCAATAAATGTTTGAGTTGCGGTTATAAACATTGAAATAAAATAATAAAACTTTATAGTTTTGAACATTGATAGATCACATAGTTAGTACACACCCCATGAGAGAATGAAATGCATCGAAGCATTAACGTTGTTTATATTTAAACTCTTGCGAGTCAATTAAGCGTAAATGATAGATCAGTCCCGCTGTCAGGTGATATATTAACGGATCGCTGCTGGTGCGGCCGGTCAGCGCGCGATTCGACCATTCGGCCGCCTGCGCATAAATTAATTAACACGTCGAGGGCACACTGCCACCACTGCCGCCACCGACCCGGGCGACAACAGCTAAACAAACATGCAGCCGCCGAGCGCGAATTACCGTGTTGTGTGCTTGTTAATTCGGCTGCAATCCATCTCGTCCCATCATCGACGTCGTCATCACCATCCGCAAATATATTATTGCACGCAAATTAAATAAAAACCTCCACAGCCGCCGGAAATCAATTAAGCGCGCCTGACTATTAAATTTTTCGGTTGTAAATCGTTTGGTTATAAATTTATTTGAATAAATGTAGTCGGTTTACACGAGTGTAAATAAAATGTCAACAAATGTTAAAAATTTAATTAAAACCCGCGAATTTATTTATATGAGTGTTATTTTTTATACTTTGTTTTATTTAAAAGAACCAATGTTTTACTTTGAATTACTTTAGCCGAAAATCTCGTTTATTCCCCGCGGACAATCCGCAACAATGTGCAAAGTTTTCCCCGACGCACTGTATGAGCGCCTCGGTTGTAACTGCAAGTTTTGCTCCACGCTCGAAGTGTCTTAGAGTTGTCCGAATGTGCAAAGTTTCCGGTTATGGATGTACTCGGACGTGCGTTATGGACACAATGACTGCCGAGAGCTGCGCAACGCCGTTTGTTAGCCCGGCGCCTTCACAATTCTCGCCAAACGAAAACCGTCGGGAAACAACTGTTCGATGCCGGAAAACGCACTCGTAAAAGATGAATTATTACTCGGACGTACACTTTACTTGATCCTGGGTTTTAAAAATTTTTCTTTTCCTTATAAAAACCGGAAAAACGCCGAAAAAAGGCGATAATAAATTATTACTAACGTCAAAGTGGTGTTTTAAAACCATGAGAATATATGTTAAGGATGTTACATAAACTATTAGTAACTGCTCATTATCCGCGCCGGAAACTTGTGTGCGCAATTAAAATCGTGGCTGTAATTACGCTCGCAAATTGCGATCGCGCTCGACGATTAATAGCGTAACGAAGTGTTGTGAAAATGCGCGAATGAATTGCTCGATGATCATCATCGTGCAGAGTGGCGCGACGCGTTCTAACGCTGTGAATTGTCGCGGAACGCTATCGGCGAATCATGTTTAAGCGAAATTGAGGTAATGATGAGGTGTTCCCGAACTCGACAACGACTACACTCCACAAACCGTGGCACATTCTCGAATTTAGGACCTGGATTTGAATGCGGGATTCATCGGATTCCAAGCGCGCGCGAACACCGCAAGCAAAGCAGGCGAGAGCAGGAAGACCGGAAACAACAAACGCGGTGGCACTTGTGACAAGTGGTTATACAATTATTTGTTTTCAAGGGTTATGCGAAGAATGCTTTAAGTTGAAAGGGACAAATGTTAAATCAAATCAAATTTTAACTTATATTAAGGAAATTGTTGGTGAATTTGGCAAATTTCCCCTTGAAATGATATTTTAGGGTGTGTTCCCTACGATTTCCAAAGGATAATATTTCTTGCTGGCTCATATCTGCAAAGGATGAGCCTCCGCGACCACCCTGCGGCCGTTGGTGACAAAACGCTGGCTCAGCGAAAACGGCAAGTGGATTAGCTCTCTACTCTCTACTCCTCTGCCGCTCATCCTTCGTCCTGCTTTCAACTACGGTGTGGAACACTGGACATGAGTCCCCTACCGACGCGCAGCGAGTGTAATATACCGTGTGATGAGAATCATAACAATAAGTCAATGGTGGAGGCGCCGGGATGTTCTTTCTTCAATTACACGTCCTGGGTGTCGCTTATCGCCCCAACTGCGCCCGCAATAATACCGCTTGAGCACCGAGCACCGGCCACGCATACATATGTACCAAAATGTTTTACGGCTCACCGAGGATTCCCGCTGGAAGCAAGCAAGGATACGCTTATCCTTTCGCACCTATAAATATACTTTTCCGATGCGATGCGCTAAACCCGACAAAACCCGATATTACAAATAGTCGCCTGATTTATTGGCAGATAATAATTTTCCAATTGGTCCGCGCAGGATTCCCAGGATTGCGAGTTTTTGCTAATCCCGGTGACATTTATAGAGAGGAAGATATTAATTCGCCGTCGCGCATTAATGTCAATAATAAATTAATATTACGAGTGGGTTTTGGGAAAGTTGGGAAAACTATTGGGAAATCAGGACGCTTCAAGAATAATTCGAGTTCTTAATCAAACAGAAAATGTGTTTAAGTGTGCTGGAGGAGTAAAAATGTTACTGTGTAGAATTATTTTAGCGCAAAATTTGCCTGGTGTGGAAATTGTGGAAAACTTTGAGAAAACTTTAGGAAAACTACTGCGCATTTGTTTTTATGGCTTTAATTTAAACTTTTGTGGGTGGAAAATTAACTTTCAGTATCATATCACGTCACGGATTCAATTTGTATAATTTTTAAGATTAAATGTAAAAATTAAATTGTTTTATTTAATTAAATATTTTTAGTTTACGTAACTTTATATGCTAATTTATAAACACAAAATTTCTTTGTTTTATCTTAAGAAAAATCATAATTTGACTGATTAAAATGTTTTTTTTTTGTAGAAAAAATAACTTTTTTGTGATTTTTAGTAAAATTATTACAAAAAAAAATAGTTAAAATTAATTGATTGCTGGAAATAATAACCTTCGTCAGGATAAAACTCGATTTTTCACGAATAATTTCCCACTTGATTGGAACTATTCTAACTTTATGCAAAAAAAACTACAAAAAACTTTCGTGAAATGTGTGAATTTAAAAAGGACCCTTCGGTTTTTAAGGACTGTTTGTTTTTTTTTCCGGACTTGGATTCTTTTTTGAATTCACTCCTGAATGTCTGAACGTTGACTTTGTGCTCCTTTTGCAGTGATTCGCCCGTTCGCCGTGGCAGGAAGGAAAGCGGCAAAGGAAACGCCAGTATTTCCGGTAAAAGTTTAGCGCCTTTCCATATCGAACGATATCCCTTTTTAAACGACCCGAAGCCACACACAGGGTGTTCTAAAATTTCAATAACACCGCCGCGGTATAATCCGCGGATTACACCGCAAAGTCGCTCGGAAAAACTTTGGCGTTTTTCCTCGATGATGCCTGCCTTGAATTCAGGCCCTCGCGTTGGGTATACATTTATTTTGAATAGGAAATGAACGGCTTCGCCGGGGATCGCTCGTATCCGGCGGTGCGCTATGGCACTTTTGATTAGTTCAATCAATGCACAAGCGAAAGGGACGCAAAGGGGCGAAGAAAGATTTTCCGATTTTTATCCTGATTTCCATACGTATTATCACGGCGTAGTAAAGCGCGTTGTTTGAAAGTGTGTGTGTGTGTGTTTTTTTCTGTATCGTTTTGGACGTTTAGCTTTTTTTGCGCGGCGGTAACTATCGATGTTTGGGAAGGGGTGATGTGGGGGTGGGAGGGTTGGAAAGGATAAAGCCGCACGTTCCGTTCGATGGTATTTATGAAGTTTTCTAGACTAGCGAGAGGAGTTGAAAGATAAAGCGGAAAATGAAAAAAATGACCAAATAAAATATTAGATGAGATGAACTTTTACATGAACTTTATACTAACAATTTTGAAACGTAAAAATATCAAAATATTTATTATAAATAAAACACTCTGTAGTTAATTTATTATAAAAATAGTTTTATAAAACTTTACAGATAAGATTCACGTCAAAGTATTGGTTTTGCATGCCCTAGGAAATTTTTAGATTACATTTTTTAATATTAGCTAAACTTTAATCAATTTTGCTACTAATTTTTCCTCTTTATAGATGATAAGTTCATTTACTCTTTAATATTTTTGTTAAATAAATCTTTGAAAGCAATGGAATGTGAATATTTCACATGTGATTTTGCACACGCAAAAAAAGCTCATAAAAGCTCCGTCCTCATTTTGTGCGCTTATTCTTTCGCCTCATTGAATTTGTGTGTTCGGGTCGGAGCTTGGAGTTTAGGGTCGGGGTTTTCGGGGGGCTCATTGAATGCCGGCGCTAAAATATGCTCGATTTTTGCGCCGAATTCAATCCGTTTATTGGCGCGCGCGGCACTTTAAACATGTACAATGCGCGCAAAAAACGCGAAAATTCTTTAGCGAATTTTCCGTGCCGTCGCGCATTCACCACCACGACAGCGGTAGTGGTGGCGGCGGAGGCGGCACGCCCGGCGCTCCCTTATGTATATTTTATGATGTGTGCAAATTGAATGTTATTCACGACACGTTTATCTGTTAACTCGCTCCGTGGATGCTTTCATCGCCCGCAAAATGTTCACACAAAAAAAAACGCGTTCGATTCGGCGAGAAATATTTGACACGGGACAGAAAGCGACGTGTGAAAAAATAAACTCAAACACGTTGTAATTGTGATGGATTTTTTGGAATTTCTGTGCAAATTAAAATTCCAACGGAAAATAACAAAAAGTTTACAAAAATTGAATGAAAAATTAGTGAATTTCGTTTTTAGTTCCATTATAAGTTTATTTTTGGAGAAAAATTTATCTTGGAATACAGTAAAAAAGGTAAAAATGCAAAAAATATTCCAAAAATTAAGTTATTCTTAATAAAAGTTGAATAATCAATGAATCGGAGTGAAATAAATCCAAAATCCCAAACTTGGTAATTTATGTTGAAAGTGTTGAAAGGCGACACTGTCGCCAAGCAACTTTTCATCGCTTCTTGGCGGCGGTGGCCACCTCCTGAGGGGAATCGATGACAATAATTCCGTTGGAAAGGGAATTCGAAAATGAAAGATCGCCAGATATCCGCGTAATGGATGGTTGCACGTTTTATACACTTTTACACTTTGCGACTTTCCACACTGCGATAAAAAGCTACAAATGTTATAAAACCATTCTTTATATCCACATCAGACATGTCAAATCTTTCCCCTTTAAAAAATCATACAAAATAAGACTTATTTTATTTAAAAACATGTCTTTTGCCTCGATTGCACGCGGTAATTGTTTGTAAAGATTGCCCACTTTGCATTCACCTGTTTTACAAGTGAATTTACTTAAAAGGTTCGCGCGCAATAAACAATTGTGCAAACAAGCGATGCGCACACTTAATAGACTAGCATCTATATTCATACAGCAAGAGACTCGCGAGCAATGCGCGACGACGCGAAGTGGGTTAATAAGGAAGCTTTCACGGTAACGAACTTCAATCACGTGCCCAGAGCTTTCCGCCAGCCAGGATTCAATGCACGTACGCGCTTCGCGCAGCGCGACTCTCTGTTCGTAAAGGTAGTTTGACAACTAAAATAACTTCCAACTTCCATCAAACTACATGTAATGTTTGCCAATATTCTGATGGACAAACTAGACAATTACGACTTAAATATATAAAGAATTCAAGTGATTTCCGGTTTGTTATGATTTTGTTCCGTGTTCCGGGTTGAAAAAAAACGTTGTGTTGGTGTGGGATGTGTGCATGCATTATAAAAATAATAGTCAGCCACGTGGCAAACTTCGAAAGAGGAAATTAAACGCCGCGCTGTCGAGAAATGATGAACGTTGGCGTGCGAACGAGCTTATCAGGCGCATCTTTGTTCGATCAAAAAAACCGTAACAATCAGCTATCAACGCCGACCATCGAACACAAAAGACTAAGCATGCATGTTTCCCCAACCGCGTGGAATCATGTTCAATCAAAATACAAGCCGAAACGTGAAACTTTTTCGATAGAAAACTGAAATATCAACTTTTTTCGTTGTTTTTTTTTTGTTTGTAACTCAATCTGAAAATAAAAATCTCGTTCTTATCACCATCAAGAAAAATACGTTAATCCCTCGTGCTGGCGGACGCTTTCAAAAATAAACCCCAGCTGAGTCCTTTTTGTCATTAATGCGCTCGATTTCATTTAATTTCATTAGATATTTCAATCGGCGAGTTTTTCCCCAATCTCACAACTCGTCCTTAATCCGACGTGCGGGACGAGACGAAAAACCGGTCTGCGAGTGTTTGCGAATGATGCCCAGATGCCCATTTCGATAATGCCGGACGAGCAACTTTTCATTCGAACAAATTCGCTTTTTTTCTCTTCTTTCGGACGAGTTTTTTGCGGTTTTCCGCGCGCAGGATAACCGTTGTGCGAGCACACAGAAGACAATTAAAGGAGTGTAATTAAAACTAGAGAGAGCGATTAGTTGCAGATGCAAATAATCTGCGCAATCCGCTGTCGAAGAGCAAGCGCCAAAAAGTCAAATGCAAACGAACAAACGAAGACCAGACATTCACCGGAAGTGGAAGTGGATGTATTTTGCTATAGTCACTGAGCTGATGGCCGGACGACGGCGATGTGTATGTGTGTGTGTTGGAAGCCGCCCGAGAGGAGAAGCTGCGAATTATTGCCAGATTACACCGGATTACCGAAAGACATGAAGATCAAACGGCCATAAGCAGCAACTCCAAGACGCAAGGACATGCTTGCTAAACTCGACAGGATAAGGACGATGATCACAAGCACGAGACTACGTGTCGGAAATCTCTAAGAAGCAGAGAGCAAAAAGAAATAGACCAAAACAAAAAAACACAGAAAAATCAAAGTTATCCTCAAAATATAACAAAAAAATACTTAAATTTTGGTTTCCGAAATTAAATCAATATTGCACATCTTAAGATTGAATGTTTCTGGGCAGAGTGCGGTTTGTGGCTGGCGGTTTAAGGGTAGAACCAAGGGTTTTATTCGAACCGCAGATGTCGGACGTTTCTCGCGCATTATATCCGAAAACCATCTCTGCCATGATATAAGAATAAGCCGCGACGATAAACCGATTTATGTCGAACGTCGATAAACTGTTTTAATAGCCTTCCAACTCCAAATTCAACTTAACACTACTCTTAAAAATTTGCTCAAAATATCAAAAATATATTTTTCTGATTTTATTTTCGTCGTTAATATTATTTGCGTAACAGGAAAGCGGTTTAATGAGAAATATCGAGCAGAAGATGCTTAATTTCCGGTCGCGCCAACAAGGGGCAATAGGAACTGTGGCGGCGGTGGCGGCAGTGGTGGCGGTGTTCAGCGTCGCAGCGCTCGCCAATAAAGACACGTTGAAATTTTTCTCTCCATAAAGTCGACGCCGCGATTTTAAAACTTCGCACTCACTATCGCAGCTTTTCGCGCGCCACGTACCAATGAACGTAAAAATGAACCCGGCAAGAAGGGCCAGCACGAAGGCGATGACTTTTCTTCGCTTTTGCACCGAGGAAATTTACTGCGCGACAGACTGGAATAATAAAATTCAGTCTTCGTCGGCAGCGCAAACCTCTGAAGCTATCTAAATAGACAAAAACATATTTTTTTAAAACTCTGGAAATTTAAACTAAATATTAGTTATGACAACATTTAACCACTAGATTAATAAAACTCGTACTCGTATATAATTTGAGAATACTTTGAATACTTTCTTTAATTAGATTTCAAGTTTCAAGTTGAATTTAACTCGCGCAGACATTAAGACACCCGGAATGCCGTTTGTGATTATTTTAATTATTTCAAGCATATCGCGCTAATAACTTGAATCTTTGGATACAATTTAAATTACTAAAGTTTTAGTAATGATGAAAAATGAAAAATTGAAGAAAAAAATTGTAAGAAAGAAAAATACTTGGGTGGTTTATGTTTACCGATGAGATAACAAGCTTTGATCTCGGATATCAAGACGCAAAGGGCGCGATGGAGTCTTCAGTTTGCTCCCCACCTGAGTTCAGAGTCAGGTTTAACGAACCGAGAAGTCGTGCGACGCTCTTGTGACAGACAGTTGATAATGATCTAACAAACTAACAAACAGTGATCAAACTAGAGATGCAAACAACTCAGGTGACAATTTTGAAATCAATAACGTAATATTAATATTTGCAAAATATTAAAATAATTATTTTTTCTATAAAATGTTGAAGATAATCAATTTAATGCCTAGGCAGTAAATAATGTTTTTGTAAATTTATTCAAAAAGTGTTTTTTAGTGTTATTTTTTAATTATTGAAATTAAAAATTAAATTTAGGGCAGTTTTTAATTTTTTTACTTTACTGCCTAGGCAAATAAACATAAAATTTCAATTTTGCAAAGTTTTGAATTTCTTTTTTGATTTTCTTACAACTTTTGCTCTTTTTTCATGGTGATATCAGCGTTGTGTCGTCGTCACGATGTTATACGATCGTTTGGGTTTCGATTTTTCATTAGCCGCCTCTTTTGCCAGCCCCCAGCCTGCGACTTCCGCCCGTTGCGGCATTATCTGCGATACGATGCGTTGGCAATAGTCGCGCCGCGATTTGGATCCTCTCAACCTTTTGCCAACGAGTTTTCGCCGTTTTACGACGCTGTGTATCGAAATACTCGTAATCGCACTCGTTCGGCACAAACGATAGGCTTAAATTTTCCAAATTTAGAATGATGACACTTTTTCTATTGTTGTTTTACGTTCTACATTTGATTAAACCCAATTGAACGCCCTCGCACATGTAAATACATTTATTTATCTGCCCTGCGCCCACGGTAATGATGTGAGCGCCAGCTGTGATTAAAATAAATATTATTTATTATCAATTAATTAAAATCTAAAGCGCAATGAATTTTAACCAGCCGCAAGCCTGCTGTTGATTATTATTAATGAAAAATTACATTTTCACTGCATGCGGCTCGGCCAAGGCGCGCGCGAGTATAGTGTTAAGCGAAAATGAAAATGAAAATGCGTTTCGGAAGATAGCCATCTGCCCATCCGCCACAATTAACCGCCAGTGCCGCAGCGTGTTTCGTGTGGTTAAAAATTGCGTTTTAAGGGAGCCACCCGAAAAGGATGAAAGGAAATGAGCGCCATTAATAATCCCTTAGACTTTGCCATCGGTCTCGCCATTCGGTTTTCCATTTCTAGCGCGTCTGGTTAATGAAAATCGAATCGCATGCAAAGCGAGCAGAAAAGTGGAAAATTCAATCGCGGTCGTTAATCGCAACTTAATCAATACAAAACAAAATATACAACACATTGAATTAGGTAATTATTTTATTTTAAATATAAAATGTTCTTAGATGTAACAAAAAAGAAGAGAATTTGTGAGAAAAGTAGCGAAGACCAGCGAAAAGATTAAATCTGCGCATCGAATTGAAGATATGGGATTGGCCGAGGTGCGGGCCGACGACCAATGAACAGCGAGCGTCTTCAGCTTGCGCGTCTGCCGCCCCCGCCGCTGTTGTTCACGCGTAATACCAAGAGAGCGCGATGCCCTGCCGCCAAACACTCGGCGCTTTGAGCCTTCAAGCTCAGTTTGCGCTCGTACGCCGCACGCGCTACAACCGGCGACGACTTTGTGAAATCACAGCGTGCAAACACGCGAATCAAACCACAAATTAAATTTCCACACGCAAAAAATAAAAATTCATGAAGAAAATGATCCGGAAATTATTTTCGTTTATTTTATGTAAATTTTCAAATCGATAAAAATGTGAAGCAACTTTTTTGGCATATTTTTACGAAAATGGACATTTGATACGATTATTTTTACGTTTTCCAAACGGGTGGTAAGAAGTTTTGAGCTCAGTGCGGTTTAGGAGTGTGACATTCAGACACGAGTGGGTGACAAACTGTAACATGTGTTGACACAACTTTTGCTGACGGTTTGATTCGCCGAAAATCGCCGGCAACATGCGCTCGACAACATGCGTCCTCCTACTGGCCACATTCTTTCTCTATGGTAAATAATATACCAATTAATTTAAATATTTAACTCGCATATCAGTTTTTATATTTGGATAAAACAAATTTAATTAAATTTATTTTGGTATTAATTTAATTTATAACAAAAACAAATTGCGTTTATCTGTTTATGTTCTTGGCACTAAAATAATTTGCATTAAAATGTGCATTAAAGTTTTAATAAAATCAACAGCAATTTTCATTAAATGAGCGTTTTACCGGTTTGTTTATTGTTTTCATTAAAACGCTAATATTCGCTGCACATTGTTGCATATTCGAATGTGCATCTGTGGATGAAAGCTCGCTGGGAATACCTAACAAAGAAGTAGCGTTTTACACGTTTGCAAGCTCAAAAGAAAGAAAATATGCATCGGGCATCGTTTGCGTATTACGTTCGGTAATTTTCTGATAAGGCATCGCGCGCCAAGCACCCAATAAAAATATGTATACGTCCATTCACAGCGGGTGGTAAAGGGTGACAGGGGTACAGGGCGCGTACTAATCTAGTGTGAACGTTCGATAAAAGCGCAGGGGCGAAAAAATGTTCAAATGTCAACGCAATTAACGGCCAATTCACTAGGAAATTGCTTACTGAAACAAAAACATCTAAACACATACAGTGGAGGCGCCGGGCAACATTATAAATTAAATATTTATACGTAAATAAAAACTAACTCGGTGTTATTTATCATTTATCATACCAGTACATCAAAACAAATGTGTATTTCCAATTGTTGCTTGTTCTCACACTCCCGTATTAGTTTGAGCGTTGAATTTTATCAGCTACAATATTCCATATCAATTTTCATTCGATTATGCGTGTGTCATTATTCGCATTCGATTTTGCGCAAAAATCGCAGCGCTATGCAAATAGTTGCGCGTTGGCAGTCGCTCATCACGGTGCGATTAAATCAAAAGCGCACATATTTAATTATCGATATATTTACGTGTGCATGGGGGCGCAATCTCGGCCCGCGCACATTGCGCGCTGCAAATTCAATTTATTCACGTACTAATAATAACAACGCTATCGATTGAATGCAGCGACATGCAATTTCATTGATTAATAATATTAATAAGTTGTTAATTTAATATCAATATTTTAGTCAATTTTATAATACAATAACGTTTGTTATTATTTAATATACTTTTTAGTGGATAGGATACAAGTATGAAGGATAAAAATAAAAATAATACTAAAATAATACCAAATTTAACAAAATTTGAGTTATAAAATACATAACAAAAATTTATTATTATTTTATGAAAAAATTCAATAAATTTTTATTTTTAAGGATTAACTTTAATAAGCGTAAAATGTTTTATTTAGTGAACTCAACAGTGACGTCACAAGAAGAATTTTAAGTGTTTTGAAACAAATTAAATTTTTTTAAACATGTTAATTTTGCTCGTTTTTAAAATTAGAAAGAATGTCATTTTAAAACAAATTAAAAAAAAAAGTTTTGCAAATTAATTGCAAGTTTTTAGGCTTCAAAGCTTAAATTAAATATGAAAGCTTTAACTAACATGCAAAATATGTTAATAACTACCTTGTAAACTGTGTAAACACAAGAAAAATGCTCTTCATGTGACAAATTTGATGCAAAACGATAAAAAAACACAAGTTAATTCATTTAGGAAAAATGTTTGATTAACAAAAAGTTGTAAATATTTGAAATATGCTCCTTCGGTAGATAATAAATATCAAATTTATGAGGCAAAGCTTAAAAGCTAGACTCTCCTCTAGTCGCCTCTCTTGGTCTTTTTAATCGCATCAAATAGCTCGCTGCGGTTGGGTTCGAAAAGCACGCCGCTCGAAGCCCGACTTTGTCTATGCGCTGTAATAAAGTATGTACACACGAAGTCAACGAGCGCACTCGACGCGCGGAAAAAAGTGCTTATCGTCCTTATCGTCGAGTTACACATGAACACACCGGAGTGTTTAATGTTGTACCGCGCGCGCGAGCGGCCGCAAAAACCCGGGCGCGTTGTGCAGTGTGTGCACTTTTTTCTGCTGCGCTCGGCGCCTCCGCCATGGTCAGAAAATTCGAAATTAACTGACAAAATGCGCTCGCCGGCTATCTGTAACACACGTATGCAAATGCTTCGCCGAGCGTGGAGGAGTTAAAAAACTGCAAGGATTTTGGATTTTCCGCGGAGACGGCGAGACGAGTGGGTGATTTATTCGCGCCGCATAGTCGATTTAACTTAGAGCATAATCTGCATAAAATCCATTCCACGCTTCGAATATGCAAAATGCGCGCGCGCGATGTGTTGATGGGAAAACGCGCTGGGTGAAAAATGAAGAGTGGCTCTTGTTCAACGCCTTAATTTATTGACACTAAACATCAAAAAACTTTTAACACGCCACAAAAATCAAAGCAATCAATATTTTCATATTGAAACACATAAAAAGTCGCAAAAAATTGTCTCATAGATAAAATCAGAAATAAAACGCAAAAAGTTTTATTTAAATTTTTATTAAAAGCGGACTTTTAACGACTTAAAGTTTTACTTTTCATTATTTACGTTTATTTGAGAGCTAGTTAAAAGTTTTCTTCCTGTTTTCGTCTTTATATTTTATTAAATCAATGAGTAATTAATTTAGTTTTTTTTTTATTTCAAAGAAATAGTTTTGTTGTAAGTAAAACTTTTTTTTCTTGTGTGTTTTGTTGTTTTAGTTTTATTTTTATTTTTATTATCTCCGGCTGTAAAAACAAGACAATAGCTAACCAGGACTAAACCAAGACTATTAAGCTCGTCCAAGGTGGGCGAAAGGTAAACTTTGCTCGTTTCCTCAAACATTAACAAAGCCTCTAAATGAACCGACATGAGCTTAACATAAAAAACACAAATAAAACCAAAAAAACACAAATAAAATGTAAAAAAATCAAAATTTTTGTTTGATGTTTATTTACTCGTAATTTGCATATTAATTTCTTGCTAGATTTTCACTGCGTCATTTTGTGTACTGTGACCGCTGGTAGACCGCCACGGTTAATTTAGCAAACATGAAACAAGCGCCACACATCGCACGTTGTCCTCACGTGGGGTCGGCTGTTATGTGCGCGTTGACGTGGGCACTTTGTCGTCGGCAGCGTGCGCGACGCGGCGTGTCGTGCCGCTCGCCGCCTCCGGCGAAGTGAGCCGCGCTGCTTTTATGGCGGATCTGATTAGCTTCGTGCGACGCATAACTAATTGAAACTAAAACGCACCACCAACGACATCCTGCACACAAAAAACACCTAAAAATATCAAAAAAATTTGCAAAATTTTTGTTTTAATTTGTGTAATTGTGGATTTAATCCGTAAAAGAAATTAATTGCAATCGATTTGGTGGCTTCCACCGCAATCGCATTAAATGCGACCGCATATTGTTATTGCTACTTTGCGATCGCGCCGAACGTATGAAAATTAATACTGTATTGAGAGTCGCCGAGAGTGCGAGCATGTAAACGATCGCGTCGGATGCGCGCCGTCGAATCGGCTTTGAATATTTCGGCTGGCGGCACACACAGCGAACGCCAACTAATTGGCATGCAACAAACGCATCGCGAACGCGCCAGATCGAAATGGAAAATGAACATACCAATGCAAAGCTGCAGACATATTCAGGAATGAAGCCGTTCTAGCTGAAAGCACGTACACAGCGAAAAATAATGGAATTTTTACTTTTGAGTTTTTCCAAGCTTTCCAAGCTCTCCAAAACTTTAAAATTAGGAAAAATAATTATTCATGTTAATTCTTTTTAAGATAAAAGCATAAAAATATTCAAAATTAAATAATTTGAATTTTTTTTGGAGTTTTATTAAACGCCCGGCGCCTCCACATAATAAATCCAACGTAAAAACGCAAAAAAATTCGTTGCTATGTGTTTTTTCTTGCTAGTTGTTTTTTAACCTAATCCAAAACAAAACACAGAATCAGTGAATAATCCGTTTGCAATTTGCAATCGAATTACACCGGCTTCACTCCAGCGTGACGACGAAATCGCAATCAGCGCCGGCCGTAATATCGTTAGCGACGACTCGTCTACCGCCGCAAATAACAAGTAATAACTTTTTAGGTTTTCCTGTCTGCTGGAGGTTCATGCAGTTTTCACACATTCATGCATAAACACTCATTGTTTTGCCTCGCAGCGCTGTGATTTTTGCGGAAACCGAAGCACTTTTGGCGTCGCGCTCGCATGAGCACTGTGAGAGCGTCATCAGGATGCAGGAAGCATTCGACATCCACGTACGCATTTGCGCGATGGCAAAGCGGGGAATATGTTAATGACTTGGTTGCGGCGAGCGATAGCTTGTCGTTATTAAGTCGTTTGCGAGCCTGAAATCATCACTGATTGGCTTGCGCACGAGCTTAATTATTCTGCTAGGTTGCCTGTCGAAATATTGACATGTAAAGATGGGCTTTGTCAAAATTATTCACAATATAATAAACATAATTAAAGTTTTTAATATACTCCAAATAAAATTTTACTAAATTTAAATTTATAAAATGAATTTTTTGATTTTATTGGAAATAAATTATGTTTCGGGTACAAACTGTATTGGAGCGTATTGGATATGTTAATATCAGTTTGTTTGTGCCAGGAAATAGCGATGGATTGAGGTTTTAGAGAGCGATGCTGAGATTGAGGAGTGAATGAATGCGTTACGGCAGGCGAGCGACGACGTCGGCGCTGATAGATTAATCATGCTTTCGACATAATTACGGCGCTGCCAGTGCGACGTCTCTCGCCGTCGATTTCCGGATTAATTCTTAATCACACACGCGCTGCACTCATTAGCTACTCGAGGGTGCATAATTGCGATGATTACAATGCACACGACAACGATTATCACACGTTTTAGGTAGAAAATTGCATTTTGAAAAACTAAAACCAATTTAAAACCAAAATAAACTCAAAATATAATTTAATTTCAGTTTTTTGTTTGTTTGTTGCTCTTTCATGTTAAAACTAATCAACCAATTTTAATATATTTTAGTATATGGATATATTTGACCTTGGAAAAGTATATAAACTACCTTTTCTTGCATAGAAATAATTTAGAGGGTGTAGAATGAGGGATGAAAAAAGAAATAAATATTTAATTATAGTAAGAGGTATATTTTGAATCCAAATATATTAAATTAAATATTTAAAAATTTAAAATATATTGTGATAACAATTAAGTGACAATATTTTGTAAAGAGTTAAGCAAAAAAAATTTAATTTGAAAATTTATGTCTTATTATAATAATTATTAAATTTTTGCTTCATATCACAAACTCAACAAATCCCAAACTCACCAAACTCAAAATATAATATATCCACCAACATTCAATAACAAGAAAATATATTATTCTTCATTTCCTCATATATTTTTCTCGGTAAAATAGAAATATCTGGCATTTGAGTATCACATTCCGATAAATGTTGTTCGCGTGCTTCCCGAGATAGATGGCAAAAGCATAAAGTGTATTGTAATAAAGGGGTGAATCCGGCACAAGCGGAAGACATCCAGGGTGATATATAATGCGGCGAAATCCTCTCCGTATATCTCGGCCATTCCACAACCACGCCCGCTTACCACCCCGCCACCCCCGGCGTCCGTCCGTCGATTCGATAACGCCGATTGCGATTGCATTCGTCTCTCCGGCGCGCGCTAAGAGTTGCCGAACGCCATAATTTATTCCAGCTCCCGCCGGCGGATTCAATTAAATTTAGCGAAACATAAGGACGCATAAGGACCAAGCTAAATAGAATTTCCATTACGAAAATTAGATGTGTTTATAAATTTCTAAACAGATACTTTGCAGAAGTGATTCGGAAGAAATGAAATACAATTGAAAGAAAAATTATTTTTTAATAATTGAAGTTAATAACGTCACAGATTTACCTTGGAATATAGTTACATGTATTTATAGTTAATTGTAGTTATATTCTAAGGGTTTTACTCGGAGGACGCCGAGGACTTTCACGACATGCAGCGTTTGCAAGAAGCGGAACCGAAGAGGATTTAAGATAGCGGCGGCGAGTGACTAATGCGAAAGCGAGGCACAAACTTGTTCAATTTGTACGAGCCAAGAGGAAAATTATGTGCTCCATGGAATACAATGCTCAACACTCCAATGCTCATAACTCACACAAACATTACAAACTGTTTTGCTTGCAACACTCTGTATGCGATGATTGCTGTTGTTGTTATTGCGGTTTCATTCGCGTTTGTGTATCTAGATTACTTATCGCTCTCGATGCAAATTGCCGGGCTCGCCACCGGATTGTGCGCCCGAGCGTGGCGGGAGCTTTCGTCCTTAAATTCCCTGCGCGCGCCCCCTCGCATCCTGCGCGCATTAATGCGCGTCTCCCGCGCGCGCTTTGATTCCAACTGATTCGAATCGTTTATTGTGGCAAGCGCTGAGGTTGCAAGCGATCGCGGAAAGTT
This sequence comes from Dalotia coriaria, assembly GCF_025399875.1. NCBI lineage: Eukaryota > Metazoa > Arthropoda > Insecta > Coleoptera > Staphylinidae > Dalotia > Dalotia coriaria. The sequence continues at coordinate 8,030,361 of NW_027045447.1, read as the reverse complement.
CGAGGCGATTATTTTCAATTTATAATCACGACTTGCGCCAATAAAGACGTTATCAGAAAATGGAAAATGGCAATTAAAACATTTCAACATTTAGACGGCAAGGTGTAAGCGCGAAACGAAAACGGTGATTAATTGCGGCGAACAGAGCGCATTAAGTGGAAAATTATCAGCGGTAACGATCGCGCAGTCAAAGGGGTGGAGGAAATCTTTCGTTGGGGTTGTTGATCTTTACCGGTAACGCCTTTGCGATTTATTTATAATTTTATCCTTGACTACGATGCACTCGCAGACGGTTTAGAACGTTATTTATGGAATTTCGCGCCATGCGCCGAGGTGATTAAGCCGGAAAACTATAAAGGATGGCTTAATCTTTAATCCATGATCCTTAAAGTTATTAACACCGTAAGGGTTCACATTCTACCGAACCCTACGCTATAAATAAAGAATTTGATATCTGGCGATAAAAATAAATTTTTATTTTTTAAGTTTTACAAAAATCAAAACCGGAAAACCGGAAATGGACTTAATATTAACTAAAAATACTTAGTGTTATATATATTTTGTATATTATGTGTTGGTATAACTGGAAACACTAAAATTTTGTTTCTTGCCCAGCGCCTCCACACAATAGCAGCTAATGCAAATTCAGTACAAATTCATCGAATCATACAATCATCAACCATGTAATGCTAGATCCAACTAGTTATGCTATAATGCAAAGTGACCAATGCCTACGCACGCTGATGGAAAATCAAATTCGCATCCTGATCGCGATCGCATTGCATCTGAACGGCGATGATTTGCATAATAAACTCGCCGGTGCGTCGGGGTAAACCTGATTTACGGCTCCCGATCATTTCTGCCCGTCCGCGCGCGTCGACGTGCTCGCCGTTGCGCGTCTCTTAATTAACATACTATAAATAACTTTATCGCCGCCCTATCCCTTGCAACCCCAATGCCACAACTGCCGCCGCTTGGACTGATTGTTGATTTAATCGTTCGGGCTCGTGTGACGAGTGCTCGACACTGTTTTGCAGCCGGGGATATGATCGTGATCATGAAATTCTAATGCCGCACTATTATTTCACCGCCGTGCGTCCGACGCAAATTCGTTTTTAATGAGCGTGACTGGGGTGGAAAACAAGCCGCAACATTTTCCACAAACATTCCGAGAAATATTAATATTAAGTGTAAAATGTGTTAACACGTTGTTTTTATTTTAAAAGTAACATATTTTACATAACAAAAATAAGGGTTGTTTTTAGGGGTGGCTTTTTACAACCCTTAAAAATTAATTTTTGGGATATTTTCATTAAAACTAAAAAAAATAATTTTTTGAATTTTTAATTTTCACCCTCATCCCTTAACTGGAATAACCTGTCATCACCCCTGAATACACAGCATTTGCTGACGTCAATAGCCACCCCTAATACTAGACGTAATGACTGCATAATCTGAATTCGAATCAAGACAATATCAATATACCGAGTGTTGAATTAATTCAAATCACGTATTTATGAAATTGTCAAAATGTTGTGAGTAGTAATTTTGAATTTTGATTGAAAACCCATTGGAATCGTGCAGATGTCAATCCGCAGCTGAAATATCGTGCGGATATCAGCGAACAATATAATAGTAAACAAATCACGTTCCAATTAGCACGCACGTCGTATGTCGACCGGTGCGAAGCACAGGACGAAATGAAAGGATAACAGACAAGAGGAAGATATATTGCGGCCACTCTTTGTTTCGGTCGCATCCTCGGCGCTCGGATTGATTTTGTCGATGGAGCTTTTAAACACCGATCGCCGGAGTGCGTGTCCATCGGCTATTGTCCGCCAGGATCAGGCGCACCTGTCACGTTCAGGTCGCCAAAACTCTCGAAACGAGCGACAGGCGAGAAACTCACATTGGTTATTAATCACATTGATGAATTTTCAAAAGCTTTTAATCAGGTTTTTTCTGCGCAAAATTAAACAAACTTATTAAATAAAACTTTTGGAAATAAAATTTTATTTTATTTTATGAGTTTTTGTTGATTTTTGTTACAAAAAAGGTTTTTTATCATGTAGCGTGTGTCGTCTCAATCAATCCTCTTGCCAAAAAGCTCTAAGCGCAGGAAGCTCGCCGAAGCTCAGCGCGCGGCTATTAAACGAAGGAAAGCGCCAGGAAACAGACTGGACGCCCATGAATATGGTACGATAAGTGATTCGCTTTTGCGTTTTCGGCAGCGAGTTTCCAGGATAAACGCGAAGGAAGCACGTCAGCTCACACATATGTCTGCCGACCGCACGGATAGCTTTATATCCTGCTTTTCCGATGGGAAACGCTCTACTCGAGCTTTAATTACGCACTGAAACTAAGGAAATTAATCGATTAATCAGAGATGCTCATCAGTTGATCAACATTTCCGCTTCGTGTATTATTACAATGTAGTAGAATGAATATTTCCACATTTTTACAAAAAGCTTTTAATGTGCTTTGTTAAAGTCATGCGGAATTTTCCAGCAAATAAATCAGCGATATTTTTATAGCTTTATCTGGCCGAAGTAGTCTAGCTATCAGTATTTTATCCCCTGCGAGGAGGGTGGTCGTGGCGCCGGCAAGTCGCCGCCGCCGCTGCCGCCAGTTTGCCACTGTGTCTATTTTTCTTCCAACATCCGAGCACACGCGAAGGGGAATCTTGCCAGCGACTTACATTTATATCGTCGAACGGAGATCTATAAAGTTATCCAGCGTCATGTCGGGGGTGGTTGTTGTGCATTCCGGGCGCCGCCAGGACGCATTCGGCAGCGGAAAGTCCTTTGGCGCCAGACAGACTGTCGCCAGTCGGTTTTGAAAGCGGCAACATTCACAATAACACAGTCGTAACCATGTCATACAAATAGATTTAAACATTTTTACTCGAATAACAAGATAAAAGTTATAAACATTTATTTTAAGAGATGAACAGAGAGATGATTTTCACAAAATATATCTTCCAATATCAAAACGCAATAAAGCGTGTGCAAGTCGGAATTGTCAGTGAAAAGAGTTTCGTAGTTGTTTTGCGGTGTGGTCACCCATTCGACCGCCTCTAGCCGCCCCCAACCGCCGCGCACCGTACCGGTGACCAAATTAGATTGTAATCCAATTAAAAGTTTCCCGATGGGGTTACCCCACAGACACACAGGCGGCACACGTGTACGCACGACACGTGTGATATACAGAGTGTTATCAAAAACTCACCCTTAAAATTAATATAACAAACATTGTTTATACACAATTAAATTTTACATAACAACAGTATTTTGTGAGTTAAATTTTCAACAATCTTTTGTAGATGATTGTGTTTTTGGGGTTGTTGTCCAGGAGGTCCTGCAGGATACAATGTTGTGCACTGCAACATTGATGAGTGCGGGTCGTTCGCGTTTACTACCACAACCGCGCGTTTTACCACTCTCTTTGTGCGAAGACTCGTTCTTCAATTCCGGAATCTTCGCAGAAGAAAAATAAAACTGCGTGTTCACAGTCGTTGTTGCCACGCGGGAGAACATCAGGACGTTACCGCCGCGTTCGGGGACGGCAAATCTAGAAAATTAGTTTTTCTTTTTCATCCTTCTTTTACCACCCCGTTTTCCACCTTTGCAATCCAATTTTTCACATTGCAGCGGATTGCTAATGAAACGAAAACAAGCTGAAAATTTATTTCTTATTTTTTTGTTTCTTTTTCTTGCATTTGAAATATAATTACATTAATTTAAAGCGCGTGAAAATCTAAGAACTTGAAACTTTAAACCTTTAACTTTCTTGTGCTTAACGACCTGCCGCCAACATCATCACGCTCCCGTCTTGTCTCGCACAGGATAATAACAAAGAAAACACTAAATGATACGGGGTGAGAATCGCAGTGTGAGGGCGAGGAGTGGATGAAGAGCGGCGATTAGCATCGCGAGTTTTAACCTCGCGCCGCGGGCGCTCTAACAAACTCCGTTGTCGTTGTCCCCGGCAGCGGTGGTGGCGTCGGCGGCGGCATCATGCGGACGGATAATTAAGGACATCGCGTTTTCATCGAGCGCGACAGCGGTCGCGAATTAAAGCGTCAACTCGTTCGCTAGCACGAGCCGTGTGCTCATTAAGCACTTAATTCGTGTTGGAAAATCAACGATTTAACAACAACTCTGCGGGTGTCAAACAACCTCACAAATAGAATTTGTCCTTGAACAAATTTTTTTCTGTTTATTTAAGTTTGGAATATTTTTTTGTTAGTCTTTAGTCGGTAGTCCTTAATGTTTGGCTGTATTAAGGGTACATCAATAATAAAAACGATTCGCGCTCGCGGCGAGTCATTCATCTCGTTCAGCGACACGCGGCAATTACGACTAAGGGGTGGCGCACCCCCAAGCGCGAAAAGTGTATAAATTCATAAATTCATGAATTCATGCAAATGCTCGACAAACGTCGACAAATGCTTGCTAAAGAAATAAATGTAGAAGAAAATTGAAGTGAATAAAAACACCGCAAAGCATTTCTTCAACATTCCGCATAATTCCAACATGATTCAATTTTTTATGCACAAAAAGCGTATTTAAAAACAAAAAATTAATCATTCTATGTTTTGTTACAGTCGGTTGTGACAACTGGCAGGAATGGTGGACGTACGATGGAATATCTGGTAAGTAATAAAATAAAACAAGTAAATTATTATGTGGATGCGCCGGGATAATTAGAAAAAAATAAAATAAAATTATAGAAAATACGCAATGCTCAAACATTAATTCTAACAGTTATTATCCATCCTTTATACATAAATTTACTGGCGAAAATTGGTCGTACGATTTTCAAGCGGCGATTTTCGAGCGAAAATTTGTAATTTTGTGTGCTTGCGTACGAAATAAGAGTGAAAAGGGTGACGATACGCCGGCGACAGATTAAACAAACTGTAACGGCGGCCCGGCGGTCAGCTGCCCACCCATTCTGCCGCCACCGCTGCCGAAAACGCAATGTTTGCCCATTCGGCCATCATGTCGCACCCCCGTATTAAAATATAATTAATGGTTTACCATTTACCATTTACTACATGCAGCATTTAGCATTTTACATTCACGCACTAAAACAAACACATTTGCAATTGGATCTAGTTTTGGGAAATGAACATTTGAGAATCATTTCGAGTTTTAACATAAAACCACACTCACAAAGTTCAGTTAATACACAAACTGATAAATATTTACATTTGATTATTTGTACATGTTTAAATAAATGCGGTTTAAGTTAAATAGTTAAAAAATACTCGCTAGAAGAGAATACTAAAAATTAAACGAGTTTTTGCTGTTGAACGGGTGAAGTTTGTTGGGAAAATTGAAATGAACAAACGTGTCAATATTAATCTCAAGCAAACTTTATAAAAATACTGTAAATTCAGTAAAACTTCAAGCGGTTTTTATTTGCGATGAAATTTTTATGTCAGTTTTGTTGAATTCGATTTATTTGTGTTCACAATCTGGTATTTTTATATTGATTGAGTTGAGGTACAATTTACAAGTTTAAAAATTATATTTTTAGACATGAAAGTGAAAAATACGCAAAAAAATATGTTAAAATTTTCAAAACATAAAAATTCATGCAAATTTGCTTAAAATATTATCTTCACTATTGATTTTTATTAAAAATTATATTTTTTACTGAAAAATAGATTTGAATTTTTTATTAAATTTATTATTGCCCGTAAAAATATTCAGCTCTCGACGCAAATTTTAAGGATGCAATAATTTCGATTATTAGATCCAGCGCGACGCGTTGACGCTTCCCAGCAGATGTTCTCAATAAAACTTTTCGATTAAATATTTTTATGAATCTTAATCTCAAAGATCGCATCACTTCAAAGCTAAAAATAGAAAAATTTTAAAATAAAATTTATTATCCTACAAATGTATTATTACTGCTGTAATTATTAAACAACTGTCCTATTACAGTCAACTCTGTTGGGAATTCGCAAAATGTATAAATTAATTTTTGTCCATCGTTCGACCGCGATAATGTCGCTATTAAATGGAAACAATGCGACGCGGTCTTGTCCGGGCCGGGACGAGCCAGGACAACGAATTAATTTAATGAAATTTCCACATTTCCACGTTCGGTCACATGTTGTGCTCCGGCCTCAATGCACATTATGCGTTCAGCGATGAATGCACGCCGGCGCCAGGATGGCGTCAGGACACGCCGGCCGAGGTGAAAGGATGCGAGCGAGTGATGTGATTAATGAGCGTTTTAGTGTCGCGCCGAAACACTGCTCGGAGGCGTTCATAATCGGCGCGGGGATGCGTTAATGCGTCCTTTGGCTGCCCTGGTCATGTACCACCTGTTTCCTAATTCATTATCCTTCATAATCACAAATAATTAGAACTAAATTTTAATTTTTTGATATTTAAGACTAGTTTTTGTGTTTTTCGACAAAATTTCTGATTGTTGCAAAGTTAATTGTTATTCTTAGATAATACACAACTTTTGAACTTCTTAACAAAAGTTTGTCAAGTGAAAATGACTGCTTAACGACATTTTTCCATTGATCTTTATCCTTTAAACCTGAAAAACAATATTTTGTGGTGCGTGTGTTGCCTATGTTTCACTTTTCGCTTGTTTTCAAAGTCATTAGGACGCGCGTTGACAAATGACGTGATTGGAAAGGCTTTTCGCACTCCACGGACCTCTAAGGGCGTCAAGATGATGGCTTGTTTTGAAATACAAACAGAGGAAGCTGATATTGATGAAGATGTTACCAAAACAATAACTAAAATGTTTTAAACTCACAACTAACGCCATCTACAATAGTTTACATAAATCACTTGTAAATACACTGCCATCTGGTGTTAAATAGCTTAAAATTTACATTTACATCATCTAAGTTTATGATTTTGTAGTAAATATCCGTATTAACTTCAACTTTCCGATTCGTTTAGTCTTTTTCTCATCTTTTTTCTTCCGCGTCGTCGTATTTACACTAGCGGCACGTGGTGTGTATTCACAATTCTTGCGGAAAGCGACGGGGGTCGTCGAGGCGTGCCTTTTATTTAATTTCATTCGGCGTTCGCCAGCTCGGCGCACACTTCGAGGACGCGTCAAAGTTCGTTGTTTCCTGTGCGCTGCCTTACTAAAAAGGCGAGAACAAAACGAGCTCTCGACGTCAAAAAGCGCAGCGGCTGTGCAAAAGCTCAGAAACGACGCTGAAGCCAAGAGACAAAACGCTGTGTTTAAACTCGCACACAATTCCCACTCGAATTGTTAGTATTACACGACGAGCAAGCAAGTGAAAGTGTGGCTGAAACATTGAGTGGAAAATTACATAATTGACTAAATTATTTCGACACTAAAATTTAAATTCATGTAGGAAAAATATGCAAAAGTAATATTTGTAATTAAATAAATGAATTTTGTGAAAGTTTAAAATTAGACCTAGTTTTAATACCACTTTATCTACTTTAACTCCTGCAACAAGCGAAATATACATTCGCCCTCGCTCATATTTTAAGTTTCTCGTAAGATTGAAGCTCGAAACGTGCCCGCATCCACTTCCACATCCGGCCAACAAGATTTAGAATTCAGAATTCACTATAATTCACCGCGCGCGCTCGCTCTCACCTCTCGGCGTTGCCACGATTAACTTTCAAAGTTTTTACCACCAAGAACCTCAAAACTCGCAACATTCGGCAAGTCAAGAGACTTGTACGAGTATGCGTACATCATATGAGATATTTATGATATTAGTAATTTTGAAACATTTCTACTTAATTTATTACATCCTAAATTGTTTAATAACCTAAAACAATTTTAATTTATTTTTTTTATTTTTAATTTTTATTTTATTTTTAGTTATTTTTGGAAATATTGTATGATAAATAAATTTATTCATTGACAAATTATTTTCTATTCATCCATACTTCCTCGACGCCTTGGCTTTCCAAGACTTTTCTTGCTCACCGGCTGGTAACCGCTCGACATTCTTCGACTTCCACTCGAATTTCCATTTACACTTTTTTTTAAACTCGCGCGCCCCAACTTATAGAAAATTTTCCGCCGTTGTGAAAACTCGCGCGGCGCGGCAAAAGAAAAAATCTCAGCCAATACTTTTGCAACTTTAACTTTAAACTTTCCTCGTGGCAGCTTTTTTGTTGCGGCCGTTGCCGAGAAAGGCATTTTTCGTCAGATTTTCAACCAATTTTCCATCTCGTGGAGATTTTCCAGCGTGCTTTGTAGCTGCGGAGTCGATCGACAATTTTTTTGCTGCTTTTTTTGTATTTTGTAGCGCGGCACGCAGATGTTTCGAAATATGTCGATATGGAGACATTCCTCACATATTAAAAAGTAGGAAAACGCCGAGCATAAATTCATATCCTGTCTCTCTATGTCCGTTTTATTGGTCCTTATTTCTTTATGATGAAATTTAAAAAGCAAAAAAACAAAAAGTCTACAGATAATATTGGGATAAATTTATTGTTTTCTTTATATAGGCGGGAAATATGTGTGGTATGTTATGGGTAGATCCTTGATAGATCCTTATAGTAGGAGTATATAGAGATATTTGTAATATAATGTTATTCTGCAACGGATCTTGCTTGTTTCTCGGTTACGGTTATCAAATTTGCGCATTTGCCTAATGCGCGTCGTGGCGCGGATATCCCGCGTTATCCTGCGTTATCCTGCATTATCCTTTCATCCGTCGAGCGTCAACAATTCGACACTCGGAGCGCACCAAGGTGTGCAAACAGCGCTCGACCGATTAAACCTGCAGACTCAGAGTCAAAGTCAAGTTGTGTGGCGAACCAAACAACATTTACAATAATTTAACAAAAAAATACTTTTTGGTCTACATAAAGTTATAATAATTAATGTTTAAGAAATTTTGTCAAAAATATTAAAGAATAAAATTTTAAAAATATTTTTTTTTGGTTTTAATCAAAATTCTCAAAAAAACTAAAAATTATCTTTAAAAAATTGAGATAACTAATGTCTTTAATATACCCTCGTAATTTTTAAAGCAAGTCCTGTTAGTACAACATGTGCCCGTTGAATTTTTCAATTACAACGTACATCATCCGCATCCTTACTTAAAAAGAAACATTTTGCAAGTTTTTTTGTAACTTTTTGCAACTTGAGCAAAAAACTACTAAATGTTCCACACAAACATTTTGCATAATCTTCATTACTTTAGAATTTACTCTCATTTCTGCGTAATTAAAATTTGAAAATAATTTCCACTTTAATTAGCGCGTGTTTCTCAAGTTTTTTGTTAAGTGCTTGAGTTTGAAAAATTGCTAACAAGTTGGGTAGTTTTGACCGTGTCCCGGGAAAATTGCGGCATCGCAGATGCGGCCTGCATGAGCGGGCAGAGGCAATGATTTACAATGCACCTGCGTCTGGTCGTCCGTCACCCCCTCGAGTCCTGGCGGCCGGTTGGTCCTGTTTAAACATTGAAACATCGAAACCTCGCTAAATGGACGAAACCGCAAACGCTGACAAGACATATTGTGCATGCTGGGAGTATATTGCGTGCGCTATCTTTAAATACACAGAAAATCGTGAATTCAGAGCTTTTAAGTCTATAATTATTTATTATAGAAAAAAAATTGAGTTTTTGAAGAAAATTTTTCAAAATATTTGTGAAGTATAGTTTGATATCAATTACAGAGATATTATAAACAAATTCATGATTTTGTGAAGATTGTTTCTGCTATTTTTCAATGCTTTTATATAAAAAATTGCAATTTTTAAATTTTTTTCATGAAAACCTTTCGAAATGTATGAAAAAAATTTCTCAGTCAATTTACACACTTTTACACACCCTTCTTTATCATACTTTATTTCTTTGATATTTAACTCAAATAAAATATTTAGTATCCAACGTCAAAGAGTAATGAAATAATTTAATTCGCTCTCAAACACTAAAAAAACACCGAAACTAATTGCGCTTTGTTCGCGCTGCTTGTGCATTCGTAGGAAATTAGATTTGCAGAAAAAGCATGGCGTAAGTGCAGGAAGTGAGCTGAACGTCAATGTCCGGCCGGACACATTTATACACCCGCATACAGACACCTACATGCGCCGAGAGAATGGGGTCGGTTACGTCTCAACGGCGCGTCATGGTGGAGGCGCTGGGCGCGCTCTTAAATTACTTAGATTTAAAAAGCGCCCCGACGTTAATTAAAAGTTGAACACGCTTGCCGTGCACCGCCTGGCTGGACGCTCATTCATTCTGCGTTTTACAATCTTTCATAAAATCCTCTCTTCTAGGATCACCGAGGATACGGATACTATTACTTCTTTTACTTATTTCCAGGATGAGAGTATATTTTCAAAAAAAAAGAAAAAAAAGAAGAAATTGAGTTACAGAAGAGATGATTTGCCAACTAAATCTATAAATAAATATAAGATACAATAATTTTTTACAGCGTGTAAATAATATTTGATAAAAATGTAAATCGTGACTGGCAATTGAAATAAAATTGGTTGTCGCTGTCAACTTGAACATTTATTATCACATTAAACAGCGTTTTCCGCTTGTTGGCTGAGCGTAAAATCCGTGGACAGCAGCGTGTAATAATATTTGTTAAATGCGTGCGATTTTTGCTAAAATTCACGTGTGAAAATTCGATTTGCGCATTTTTTCACATTTTATTTCCTGGAATTAAAAAAATTAAATTTTTAAACCATCAAGTTTAGTTAGGTGCATTTTTTGTGATATGTTGAGCTCAGAAAAAAAAAACTGTAAGTTTGACATGACACAAATGCGTGGCCCGCCGAGGATTTTAAGTTAATAGCAAACCGAGCCCGGAAATAAAAGATAGTATTCCCTAAACGTTCGATTCTTTTTTCTCAGTTTTCGGTTTGGCGTTGCACAACGCCGCCCATCGGCGTGTAGTAGTCGAGTGAATTCTGCGGCGTTTGGAACTTTGCGATTTTTTCCTCCAGCCCGCAATTCGAAATTCCCGAGAGTTTGTGTTCGGCGCTGCAAAAACCACCAGCTCCAGCCTGGCGCTCGTCTTTCTCACAGGATCGCTTGCATTTTTTATTATTGTTTCACATCACTGAACAAGTACACATCATACAAATATATAAAATACAAAAATTTTATTTAAACTTGGAGTTAATTTCTGTCTACATCTAAAAAAATATTTTTATATAATTACAATCATAGTTATCACATTATTTGGACGAAACTAAAATGAACTCTTATATTTATATAATGTACGCATTTGTAATGTAATAATGCAGTAATCGCGCTCGTGATCTCCGGTGGTATGCAAAAATTAATTAAATAATTTTTAATTACTTTTGCTCGCCGCAACGCAAACCGACTGTGGATGTACGAGTGTCAGCGTGTTGCCACACTCGGCGTCGCGACGCGCATTGCGCTAAAACCCATAATGTACAACTTGGATTTTAATTAGTGAACTCATTACTCACAACATTTACAATAGCATGAATATTACAAATCGTCGTACAAATGTTACGCAGAACACAAAGCATACTAATATCTGCAGTTGAATTACAAATAAAAACTTTCCTTAAAAGTCAAAATAAATAAAATAATTGATTTTATGTCTGAATAGGGGCTTCAGATAAAATAATTTAACTTTTTAAGAGGTTTCCAGGAGTCGTCGATGACAACTATCCTATTCTGACTGAAAGTTGATGAGAAAAGCTATAGTGAAGGCGCCGGGCAACAAGCGTTTTACCTATTTAAACATTCCAACGCTGATTGATACTTTTATTTACTAATTTTATTATTTTAAGTTATTTTGGTCAATTTTCTATCAACACTTTGTATTGCGTAATTTGTGGTCATGGTCGAGGTTATAGTCCTCGGCCAGTAAGATAAGAATCCGTTCTATCCTACGACTTGTGAGTTGCTTTCTCTGCTCCGGACTGTTTCTTGTCTCCTCTTGGTTGCGGGTTTTGCATCCGAGTTCTTTCCTAACCCCGGTCATACAGTCCGCTTGCAAGGAATCAAGGACTAAGGACGATAGTGCGCGCCAGTAGAAGGGATGTTAGTGGCTCGGGCGTCGAGGAGCAAACGTCGACGACAACGACCGACGAAACCCCAAAAACCTTATCTTAACGAGCGCCCCCGAGGGAAATGTACGTACCCAGCAAGAGGGGTGAATGAGATAGAGTCGGGGGTTGGTAGAATTTGCCCATAAAATGTACACGGCAATAAAACACCAAAATAGAAAAATATTTAACAAAAAGAATTACTTTTAAATAAACACCTTTAGAAAAAAATTCAGAAAGTGGATTGTGATGATATTTTTAGTCCTTTTTGGTTGTGTTATTCTGTTTATTACCCTGGTAAAACTTTTTTGTTTTTATTTCTATTTTTATTTTTCTTTCCGCTAAGAATGTGTTTACAATTCCGAGGACGAGGCCTGCGAGTGCTTAACGCATAGGCTTCGACTTTGAGCCGCCTTCTTGGGATCAGGACGAAAAGTGAGCGAAACAATAGTCTCCCAACTTGAATTAGTTACGTTCGAGCGCGGAATTTTGAGCGACAACTCTCTCGCCCTCGTCACGACTTCATCCCCTACCTTAGCGTCCTTTTTTCCAGCTCATCGATAGACAAACGAAGAAGAAAACAAAAAATAAAGACGTAAAAGTAACGTAAAAAAACGACGATGAAGACGCGGTTCGCGAAGACGCAACCGCGACGTGAATACCAAACAAGCCGCACGTACCTGCAGGATCCTGTTCTCGGGGTCCAGGCGACGCGTCCCGAGACGCCGCCCGCCAGACGCCAAAGTTTTATAATGAAATGTTCGATGAGCTCCAACTTTCCACCGCTTTTTTTCTTCGCTTCACGCAACTTCTGCAAGTTAAAACCTTTAACTTGATATTTTGCTATTTTTCCGATCAATTGCACAAAATGCGCAAAATATTATCGTGTTATATCATTATCCAACTTATGAGAATAACCAACAAAATAAAATACGTGTCTCAATTTTTACTTTTTTTACTTTTTTTACTTTTTTTTTTTGTATGTTGAAGAATTCCACATGTTGTTTATTGAGTTTGTGAGTCGAGTTTCGACTACATTTGCAGTGCATTGACAGCATGTGGTAAGTGTGTGCATGTGTGTGATGCAGGATCATAGTCCTCGTTGCTGCGACGAAACAGGAATGCTGGTGTCTTTCGGGCGACCGCATTCGGCGCATGGAAAATCAATTTCCGGACGGCTCGGCGCCGGCTGGCTGGCGGTGGCGAAATTTAAACCGCGCCAGGACACACGCCAGGACTCACACACTCGCGTGCTGGGACATGCAATGCTGTCATGCGAATTTACACACAATTGTCTACCAGTACTACGCAGAAATTCAGCAAATAAATGGCTGCAATGTAATTTGAATCAAAATTTTTCGAATTTTTATGTTTTAGCCAACAATTTATGAGATAATTGCACATATTTTTCACATATTGGTAGAGTAATATATTTTGTTTATTACAAATAAATTTGGTTTTTATAGGGTGATTAATTAATTACTAAATTTAGTAAATAAAAGTTGTTTTTCATTTTTTGATGAACATTTTCACGTAAAATCTAAAAATGTTTTAATTTCTTATTAATTTTTACAAAAATTCGATTTTCCTTGATACCCTGTATAATATTAAACTTATAACTTTGTTTATTCACACTCATTTCTTTCTCCACACCCTTTTATAACCGCCGTGGCACTTTTCGCGTTCTCCAACTCAAAATCGCGATCGATTTTAGTACGCGATGTGCTTTTAGCGGAATAACATCCCCGATCTCTTTTCATTTTCCTCCCTTCGTTTAGCCGTCTTCCTTGGTCGTTTTCTTAGGCAGGATTACACCGCGGCTCGCATCTTCAATGGGCATATCTATTTGCTAGATACACTGCGCGCCCACATTCGACAACGGCGCGGAAAAACCGACAAAGCGGGGGTGTTTTACTTTGTGAACGATGGGGGCGCGCAGTACATCAGAGTGAGAAGCGCGCACGTTTCCAATCCCCCGCCGCACGTCAAGAAGTTTAATCTGTAAAGATATCTCGACGCGTTTTAGGTAGAGCCGCGTCTAGCCAGAGAAAACGCGTCCCGATTTAGTCTAGCAAAGCAATCGTCGTTACTTTTACATGTGAGTTGTTCGGCTGGGGGATGAACCTAACTCGGCAGCAAGGAATTGCATGAGAATTCCGAATTTAGTGGAGGGTATACTAAGAGTTGATAAAAAGTAAATAATTGCGATTATTTAAGTAAAAAAGTATTTTGAAAATTTTTTGATATTTTTTTATTTTACAATAAAAAGCAACAGAATATATATATTTGAAAAATATGAGAATTATTTTAGTTAATTTTTAACCTCAAAATACCTTCCACTAAAATAAAAAACCTAAAAAGAGTTTAATTTAATTTTTATCGAATTTTAAAGTTAAAATAAAATTTTTATTCTTTTCACTCTGTATCAACCCCTATAAAAATTGGATCGAAACGCGTACGTATCCGAATTTAACTACAAGCATGAAGGTAAATTCCTGCTGCGCTAGTGAACGCCAGGAAACTGGAAGAAAACGCAGGCAAACGTAAAAGAAACGTCGGAAAAGTGAAAATTGCCCATAAGATATTTACCGATGTAATCTTAAGATAGGGCTCGCGAAAACCCAGGCGATGGATTATGCATATGGTGGTTGCTTTTTCAATCTCGCGCGCAACCCTTATAAAACGTGTTCCATTCTGCTGCGATGCATTAAAACGCATACGTAACGCCCGGCGCCTTCACATTTATTTAGATGCAATTCTTAGCTAAATCAAAATTCAACGCAGCAAAAATGTCTATTAGATTCATGAAAAATTGCTGAAATGTTAAAAAAAGTTGGCAATCGTGCAGTGATGCATGAAATATTTAACAGGCAAATCGCTCGGATCCATCTAATCCACTCGCAATGCATAAATATATCGATATCGCAGTATTACACGGAATTCCAAGGCTTTACTGGTTGCTGCAAGGATTCCGACGTCTTAAAAGTATTGCCTACGAGTTTTGCATACAAATCAAACATATGAACTTTCTATAAATAGATGGCGGTAGTAGTAAAACACGTTTTTATGCGTTTCAAATTTATCTCATGGTTATTTCTCTTCCTGCTATTCCCAATTGAATAAATAGTGAAACCAAATTTAAATTTTGCCAGCTGTTGTCCGAATGTTGATCTTAAATTCCGTAACGTAGGATTCATTGCCGGTTTCGGGCCGGCGCGGATGACGACTGTGAGTCGAATAATGCATGAACACCGGACGATGGCGTGGGGCGGCTGTGAAGGCAGCGTGTGTCGTGGCGCGCCGTGTGTTTATGCATATTGGATGAGGCGGCACCGGATGCGTCCCGAAAACCCGCCGAAACGCAATAACATGCGGCGCGACTTGGTCACCTCCAACCAACGACACTTGAAAACCTTAAAAAAAGGCAATTGTTACTTTTATTTTTATTCCATCACAAACTGCACATACAAAAAACTACCCGAAAACAAATTACGAATTATTTATTAGGTGTGAAATTTGAATTTTGTTTTGTTATTTCCGGTTTTCCGGTGTTTTGGGTTTTGTATATTTTTAGTGCATTTCGCTGTTGACTGAATTATAAATAAAGTGTGAATTATAAATTATGATTTTCAGCGGTTTAAACTTTTTTCCGGTTAATGATTTTTTGTCATTTAGGCGCTTTTTGTTTGGAGGCTGTTAGTGTAACATTTCGTGTTCATCTTGATGTTCATCTCTAGCCGCCGCCGACGCTTGGTGCGCTGTTTATCTTAATTACGAAACGTGCCGCCGCCGGTTAGGTCGGCCGCTGCCGTCGTTGCCGCCGTCGTACGTAATAAAATCCTGTGAGGCGTGCCGCCTCTCACCTCGCGGCCAAGCGGCACGCTCTTCCTGACTGGCTCGATTTTCTTCGAAGAAAGCGAAATTCTGGGAAGAACTTTGGGCATCGAGTGCCGCATAACCTCAACCGTGATAATGGGACGCGATGTTTACTTCCGGAAAATTTATAATCCTTAAAAAGTAAAAAATATTTTTTTTAATTTAAAATATTTTTGTTAATATATTTGTTGATTTGTGGTTTCATTAATTAAACTTATTGTCCAACGTAAATAAATCCAAAACCGGAAATCAGAATATCACGAGTGGCGCACGCCCGCAAAACATAAACCAGACACGATCAATTCCAATTGTTCCGCCGGCGTTAGATTCAAATTGAAGCAGACAATTTTCCTCGAACTGTAACACGTTTACCGTTCGTCCTCTCGCTCGTCCTGCGCTCCTTGCAGAAACAACGTCGCTTCCGACCGAATTCCGATCATCCGTTACGCCGAGTTATACAAATTTATATCGACGCGGGCGCAACTCTCTCTTGCCTTATCCGAGGGATAAAACCAGGACTTTGGCAGGACGATGCAAGGAGTACATTGGTAGTGGCAGTTATAGTGTTGTAAATAGCGACCAGGGAAAAGTAGGAAAGCAAAAAAAGAAGAAAACTAAAAAAAGTCCTTGAAAGTCGGATGTTGGTTTCTTGTTAGCGTAATAGGACGAAAAAAGGACGAGATAACAAGGACGAAAACAATTACCAAATTACTATTATTTTATTTTTAGAAATAATTTATTGTATAAATAAATATTTTAGCTTTTCAGAGCTTTTGACTGCTTTTCTAAGCTTTAAAAGCTCCAATAAATTGATATTTAATTTAAAATATAATAACTAACTTAAATTAAAAAAATAAATATTATTTTTGAAAATTTGAGCTTTTCAAAGCTTTTCAAAGCTTTTTAGAGCTTTTTAAAGCATATAAACCTAAAATAATTTCACATATAATTAAAAATATTAAAAATATTAATTTTCAAGTATTACTATAAGCACATATTGAATATGTGCTTTGAAACTATTGAAAAGCTTTGAAAAGCTTTAAAACTCGCTCTACTAAAACGTAACTAAAAAGCTCTAAAATATATATTTCAATAAAATATTACATATTAATATCAATAATAAACATAAGAGCTTTCTGAAAGCTTGAAAGCCCTCCTCTTCCGAATTGATATCGGTTGAAATTAATTCATCTCAATTTCAATCTGAATCCGCGCTTTTGTTT
Source organism: Dalotia coriaria (assembly GCF_025399875.1). NCBI lineage: Eukaryota > Metazoa > Arthropoda > Insecta > Coleoptera > Staphylinidae > Dalotia > Dalotia coriaria. The sequence continues at coordinate 8,013,235 of NW_027045447.1, read as the reverse complement.
CGTTAAAATAAGTTTCGCACCGCAACATTGTTGAGTGTGTTGAACGAGTGAGTGAGGATGAGGAAATTTCATCCCTTGCGGAACTCGCCCGGCTCGTAGATTCACACATCGACGCGGCCGGCTAATAGAAAGCAATTAATTATTGCAATACCCTTTCGGCTACAATTACAGCACGCGCGGCGGCGAATCTTGTCCGGATTCACAGCCCACCCTCCGCTAACACTCACGTCTTCGAGGGATGAATTTAATTGCTTCGAACTAATATGGATTCGTAAATTTTCCTCGGATAAAAATAAAACCAAGCAAAAAATTAAATTGTTAAAATTATTAAAAGTCACACATAATTAAATACTCGTTCATAATTAATGAATTAATTAATTAATTAGTCGAATTTAAATTAAAATTGTCAACATTTAATATCCAATTATTCAACGGCAGGGTAATATTTGTGGTTGTTATACGCGGCATCAAAATCTAAATTGAAATTGAGTGATTAATTATGCGTCGAATCTCAGCAACGAAACGCGAAAAGAGAGGGGTGGTTTTATTAATGTCAACGCGCTTGTTTCCTGCCAGCGCCGCCGCCACCGCCGGCGTTTAATTGATAAATTGCTATTAAATTAATGAATTACTTCTCGATATTTCAAAATTATGGACGTATTGACATCCGCTATGCAAACATCGAGATGGACGGGGGATGCAGAGATGGAAATGAAGTCCTGACCGCAATCGCTCGATGCATACGCGGCGTATGTTAATTATGTTTTATTAATGAGCGCTGGACGGTTAAGCGCATCACGGACGGTTGTCGAATTGTTGAGTGCTGATTGGAATATAGTCGGTGGAAAAATTACACAACGCATGCGCAGGACAATTGTATTTATTGTGTCACCACAGCATTTGAATTAAAATGAGCTTCCGGTGCTGTCGACCGCATCCATTAGTGAACATTATGGGAAAAATAAATATTATTATAAAATTAAAACTGGAATTGTATATTAAATATCAAGTGGCTAAACGAGGACTTTACTCATGAGATTGATTGTGAGTGAGTGTACCGAGTGTTTTAATAATCAAGTGTTTAAAAACGTTTAGTAACGTTCTGTTTTGACATGTTTTACTGACGTCGCATTGCATTTTATACGATTTTGTGCTGCTCCGTAGGTCAATGCGCAGGCGCAAGCTCCGTCTCGTAAATAATACCCGTAAATAATGAATATTACGCACGGCTTGGCCTCCCATATATAAAGTACTACTTTTTGTGTCTTAAAACCGTGGAAAAACTGACACTTTATAGATGGAAGTAAAAAAAATATATTTTGAAGGTGATTTAGAAATAATTCTTACATCGTAATATATTTTATGCATTAGAGGGTGAATGTAATTTACTTTAGTGGCGTTCCTGCAGTTCCTGCAAGACGAATGCAGCCGCAAAACGGGTACTAAACTAATCGAGGCCCGCGGGTTAAATTCGACTGGGTGAGAAAGTAGGTGGATGTATAATCGTAGATAACGATGCTCGAAACTCAATGTAATCCGCCCCTCGATGGCGTGAATCCTGCGTTTTTTCAACTTGTCTGCTCAAGGAGTAAATTTCACATTTACATTTCACATTCCACATTCCACATGTTCATGGTTTGATAGAAATTGATATAGATATATATTAGCATAAGACTTGGAAATATACTTCCAGTCAGTAAAAATGTCTGTATGTTGGAGATGCGGTATTAGTTCCGAACACTTTGTGTTATTAAAACCAAAAATATAAAAAAATTCAAAAAATAAACGCAAATAAAGTTTTCACTATTTATTGAAATTAACTTTCCGGTTCAATACTTTTACTGATTTTCCGGTTTTCCGGTTTTACGTTTAACAAACTGTCAATTAATTAAATAAAACTTGTCAAAAAACTAAAATATTTATCAATAATAAAATTCCTACAACCCCAATATTGCAAAATGTCAATCTGCAATTTCATTAATTAATAAAAAAAATAATTAATAAAATTTATTTATTATTTTCAGGTCCAGGATATTGGGGCCTAATGAATCCCCAATGGAACATGTGTTCCAAAGGACGCCGCCAGAGTCCAATAAATGTGGAACCAGACAAACTACTTTTTGATCCTTTTTTAAGACACATTCATCTGGATAAACACAAGGTTAGTTACAAATTAAATAATTTTAAGGTTAGAATTACACATTACATAGAAATTTAAACCTTTTACAAATGTATAAAAAGGGTTATATTTATTTTTAATTATAAATGTATACATTACTTAATTAAATCTCAATAAAACTGCAACATGACGAAAATTAACAGGACGATTAGATCCAGGATAAGAGGGTTTCAAGAGAGCAAAGAACAGCGCCGAGTGGGAGTGTTATTCTATGTGCAGAACGAGACCTCTAAGAATAACATTTTCAGATTTTGCGTATATATTATGTTATCCTTTTAATGATATCATAACATTTCTGTATGTAAAAACAATGAAAATCTAAAATTTTGATTTTTAACTCAAAAAAATTATTTTACTTAAAAAAAAATGCTAAAAATTAAATTTTATTCAATTGGTGTCTATTTATTGATATAATAAATGATTGCATTACTTATTACTCATCTTCCATCTTAGTCCTTCCGTATTGTTATCCTTCACCCTATCATAGGATGTATAGTCGTGTTCGCTTTGCTTTGATTGCAGATAATCAGGATTTATTTTATTATCTCTCGACGGTGGCGGCGGTAGCGGCGCCTTGATTGAATGATGGATGACCGAACGCGCCGTTCGAGGAACTTCCCATTTCCTGCCGCCTGCTTGCCGCCCCCAGCCGCACACAACACGACTAATAATAATTCTATAGAGAAAGGCACAACAACAACATTAAGCGATGCCGGTGGAGAGGAGGCGACCGACGATAAATCATCGGCTGTACGATTCAGCCTGCCGCCGCCGCCACCGTCATACCATTACCGCCGTCGCACATCAAACGCTTGCCAGCCCGCCTTCCACCCAACGAAAGTAAATAGATATTGAATTTCTTTATTCAATTTGACATCAGACATCACACCACAAGGAGAAGCAAGAGAGAAGAAAACATTTCTATACCCGACAAGACAGGAAAACCGGAAGAAGTCGCGTTCTGCATTACTTTAAAGCGCTCAAACATTAGCAGTACAAACAGAACGATTTATTTAAATTATATATTTGACGTAAAGAGATGATAAAAAGCATAAAAATATAAAAATTTTATTTTTGTATTTTCAGGTCAGCGGAATGCTGCACAACACAGGACAGTCACTAGTTTTCCGGGTGGATAAAGACACCAAACAACACGTGAATATCTCCGGAGGTCCTTTGGCGTATCGTTATCAGTTTGAAGAAATCTACATACATTACGGTATTGAAAATCGGCAAGGATCTGAACATCACATTCAAGGATATTCATTTCCAGGCGAAGTAAGTAACGCCATCTATTGATAAAAAATAAAATTTTACATTTTCTAACCTAAAAATTATATTTAACAATATTTTTTGGTAGTGAATTCAAAAAGACATTCACAAATGCCCGTCGATCTTGATTCCCTGCGTTTCGTACGGTTTCACTTCTCGCAATAAGACTTATTGAATTCTCAAGGCATCGCGTGTCGCGTCGGAGTGATCGCCTCGTTGTCTTGCCGCCGCCCGCCACCATCTTCATATATCTCTCTCAAAATAAGCGCTCTGCTCGTACTCGCAGCTATCCGCCCGAATCTATTCGCTATCCGGTCGCCTCGATATTATTGCTTTATTCATATCGATTGCGCGCGTGTGTACACAACGCCGCCGGAGACGACGATGAAATCGAGGACGAAGTCGAGGATGAGCGCCGCTTCTTTTTTGAGCGATTGATACAGCGCATATATCGTTTCGATGTGTCACACCAGCCGAAAGCGGCGTCGTGAGTGTCGCACAGAGCGCTATAATATCGGCGACATTCGGCGCTCGAGACAAGAGTTTATGACAGCTCGAGTCGATATTTTCAATATATGGATGTGAGGATGTCGCAGACGACGGGCATGACGCTCTGCAGTCTTAAAACGGTCCGAAAATACTAAGGTTTTATTAAAATAGAGAGAGAAGTGTCATGGGGGGGTTTAAAGGTCAACAAAATGCAGTTTATCATGAGTAAATAGAAGATTATTTTGCAAATCCGTGAATACATTATTAATTTTTAGTTTAAAAAAATAAAAAAAGGTATTAATGTATTTTATCGCCATCTAGAATCAAATTATATTACTAAAACTATGATTAAACAACAATAGCAAGTTTTATCCCTTATTTAACACTTTTATAGTTAATTTTTTGCAATAAAAATTATGCTATTGTCTTTTTCATGGCCAAAACTATTTCCATTCTAAAATTTATCAAAATTGGTTGATTGGTTTAGACGTAAATCCGTAACAAACAAACAAAAACATGAAAATTCACATTTCCAATACTTCAAATTAATAGTTATTATACATTTGAATTTTCTACGTTATTTTGTAACAAAATTCCACATTCGCCACAAAAATAAAAATCCCTGGAATGCAAACCATTCGCCATTCAACGCTTTTGTCTTGTATCTTTCCCAGTGAAGCGCTGCGGAGTAAATGGCACCGAAATAAATAACTCCACCGCAGAATTACACTATAACAAATTGCAGAAGCAATCGTAGCCGCCCTCGCAGCGAAGGGCACCCGCGTCGTGGCATTTTTCGCCCTGCGCCCGCGATAATAAAACGCAGACTATAAAAATAACGCGTTTGAATATTAGCGAGTCTCGGCATTCGTAGCGCGCGCGCCCCGCGCACAGAATCAATTTTTCTCGCCTATAAATTGCGCCTACACACAGCGAAACAGTCGTGTATTTCATGCGCGGCATTTTTGTTTCAAGGTGGAGGAATATACACAGAAAATACAGCACCGCAAAGCGACCGCCCGTTTATATTGTTATTATCATTACGTTTTTATACACGCGTTAGTTTTTATAAACATGCACATGCTCATAAGCGGTAAATTTTGCGGATGGGAAATTTTACGTTCGGCGACTCAACCTCCAACTGCACACACAAAAAGAAAAGAATTCTACATGAGTGATCGTAAATGTTTCTCTTCTTTTATGTCATAATCGTTAAAGCGATTGTTTTCGATTGTAACGACATACATTCTATCGTTTTACTGTAAACTTTCAACAAGTTAACAATAATAAAATATTTCTAACACAATTACACCCAAAATAAACGCTTGAAACTGATTTTCCAAACATAATTTTCATTTTTATATTAAAACTTTGTTTTCATAGATGGCGACACAATATTTAGGTTATGTTGAATTCCATAACCTAAAATAATAAACTTTAGGTGTAAGTTTATAGTTATTAAACTAATAATTAATCCGTGTTTGTTATTTTTAAGCTGTCAATATACATTAAACGCGCTCCTCTCTTGAGGAAGTAAGAAATTTGATTTATGAGTAATCGATAGCGCCTGTTTGTTTGGAAAATCATCAGTGAAGTTTGGACAGGTTCGATTTGAGCTTTCGAGTGCTTAATTGCAATTGAAAATTTCCGCGTCTCGAAAATTATTTTAAAAGTACATGAAAACTCAATCAACACTCTCGATACACAATCAATACACTTTCGTTTTATTTTCCGGAAAGTTTATTTTTAATTTGTTGCACGTTTTATCACGACTGCGCTTTTTAGGTCACACATAACTGTGCGTTTATGCGCAATAGCGCATAATCAAAATGTTTATGATCTTGGCGGAACATGCTCGAAACTTTTTATAACTTAACTAGACGAGGCTGTTAGCGTGCGGCGCGTACACATAAACGACTTAAATTTATTAAAGTGTAGAATATATGACGCACTTAAATCTCGGTTAATGCGGCGTCGCGCGGCGCGTCGCGTCCAAGACGCCGGCGCTGTCCGTTAATGGGCCGGCTTTAACGTGGCACTTAACGCGAAATTGTGCCCGCGGATTAGATAAAGGTCGTCCGCCGCCCACGCCGCCTAGAGGAGATTAGACGGCGCTGGGCGCGTATAATGTCTTAGGCCGTCGATGCGCGCCGCATTTTAAACCGCACTTTGTCGCGGGGGCGAAAAACGAGCACGGCCGACGCGGAAATGCCCGCCGTGTTGGCGGGGGTGGGATTATAACGGCGGTCGCAATTGCCTTTTTAATTCCTTTGCAAGCAGGCGTTAGCCGGGGGAGGCATTAAATGTGGTCACTAAAACCGATATTAGTTTCCTTTAACACCCAGGACAACATAACGTTAATTTTTGGTGATAATTTTTAAATTACGGAATGTATTTAGGAATAAATTTTGTTATATTAAAGAGAATTATTTAGGTTTATGAATTAAGTCATGTAATATCAAATAATAACTGAATAATTGCTAAAAATTTGCAATTTATCAATTTTTTTTCTTAAATTAAATCACTTTTTCTTTTATAAAACAATTTTTGGGTTCAAATAAAAGCTTTTTAAACTAAAAACACCTAAAATTAGATTTTTAAAATACGAAGGATATTTTATCCTTAATTTCTGATCGATTTTTAATAGAAAAACGTGCAAAATTTTATTTTTTCTTGACTTTTTTTGAAAGAAAAAAGAGAAAATTGATTGTTTTTCAATTTTTTAATCAATTTTTTTTTATTTTATTACCAAATCTTTTACAATAACATTCCAGGATCAGGAATCTGCAATTATTTTTATTCTAAGTCTTATACTTCCCAAGATACTTGCAATTAAATAAAAATTTTGTTTGATTCCAGATACAACTTTATGGATTCAATAAAGAATTATACCACAACATGTCGGAGGCCCAGCACAAAGCGCAAGGCATCGTTGCAATCTCCTTAATGGTGCAGGTAAGCACACAATCTCGTCGCGTAATCCACGCAATAATATTTTATTTTATTCGTTTTATCACTCCGACGCGCGCGCGTGCATTTTTCATCGCCCGAAAGTTAATGACGCTCCAGCTGTACAACGCCGAGTGGAGTGCGTGCGCCGAGGTTTATTAAAATTATATGTATGCGATAAAATAAAACCCGGCTTGAAGCACAAGTACACGCCGCATGACACAAACGCAAAAAAAAATAATACAACTGCCGGGCAAACAAAAAAAAAACAAAGCGAAACGTGCGAAATATGCGTTCCGCGAATGTTTATTTGCTTCGGCGCGTCCAGCCGCGTCCAGAACGCTTCCGCTCGGGTCGTCGGGACAGGCGACAGAGAAAGCAAACACACACATTGTGTGGAAATCGGAAAAGGATGCGAGGCGCGTGGTGGACGCGCCGGGCGTTTTATTGCCCCGGCATTTAGTGACATTCAGCGTTTATTTGCGCTCTTAGAGTAGTTTATGCAACGAGATCGTCCTGCAGGACGAACAGATGCACTTGTCGACAGCCGGCGCTTGGAAATATCCCAGCCGGACGCCGACTCGACAAAACCCCTCATACCCTCTGAGAAGGGTTTGGGGAGGTGGCTACCCCTTTGGACATGCCGACGCTTGACCCATCGTTGTGCGATTTCAGAAATTCCGCGCGACACTTTAATAAATTTCGCAGTTTCACAGTTTCAACGCGCTGACTTTTATTGTTATGCGCATACGTGAGGGGGCGGCATGTGTCGACAAACACTTTGAAGAAGGCCAGCCTCGACTGAAGGCTAATATTTCACACGTTAAGGAAACGGCGCGCCGTGATATTTAGAATTTCTTTGCGTTTTGCACAATAACTCTGGAAATAATAGCCGGATTGACATCTTGTAAAAACGGTCCGATAGAGTATTAAATTCTACACGCAGTATTTTATATTTTATATTTTTATAACGCTCATAAATAGTTTATTATTGTCTGTCAATTAAAACGATTTTATTACGGCGATAAATTTGAAAATATTGTTTATTTTAAAGTTTCAAAAATAAAATTACAAGAATAATACAAACATCATTTGATTATTGATTAATGATCATGTCAATTTGTCAAATTACCCCCGGCACGCCGAGAAAAACCAGTTCAATGGAAGCAATTTCCTTGTTTTTCCAAGTCGCTCCGCAAACACGTTAAAAGTCCGCGCTGTGCGCCGCATTTTTCAATCGAAAAACAACCTGAGAATCGGTAAACTAAAAGAAAACAAAAATAAACTAAACTACGCCTGAGAAAGCGGAAAAAAAAGAGTGAATTTACCTAGTGGTTGGATTTCAGTCTATTTCTGTTTTTATAACGCATGTAAATTTCATTCGCTTTGCTCATAAAACGAATAAACTTAATGAATTCGTGTCGCTTCGTGCGTTTTCCAGATCGGCGATACGCCCAACCCCGAGCTGCGCATCATCACGAGCACCTTTAATAAAGTCCAATATAAGGGTGAGTAGAAAGTGTAAATGTGTATGTGTGTGTGCCAACATTCCACCCGCTGCAAATCATGGTCGTGGCACGGACGAAAAAGAGGGAAGCACGAATAAAAAAGGAAGTTTACATTAGACGCGGCGAAACGATGGGAGTGGACGCTCCAAACGCAAAGAAATAGACGATGCGGGGGATGGGGGTGTTTGGGGGTAGAACGGGAAAGTGTGTTACATTACGTGCGCGCTTACGTGTTATCAAGTTATCTACTAACTAGATCACACGCCCTGGTTACTTAACGTCCGAATCAATTTCCTTCTATTGATGCTCGGCGCGCTCCTTGCGAAAATCCTCGTGCGGGCAGGGGGATATAAATAGAAAAGCAACATTAAGTAGGCGATGGGGTGGGTATGAGGTAGGAACTCAACAAATTGATTTCTGCCCGAACGCAGAAAAATAAAGCGGAGGAGGAATCGGAAAATCAGAAATTTTTGTAAATTGATTGATTGCCTTACAATACAGATAGTTATTATCGACGAAATTTAATTTTACGGTTAATAAATTGATGGGAATCAAAAGGGTTTTATTAGGAATTTGGAATTAATAAAATGTGATGATTTAATTTATTAAAAATTGAATTTTTTGGGAAAATTTGATTTTTGTCAATTCTATTAAAGATAAAAGGTTCAAACAAAAACTGATTTATTATAAATTAAATTATTTATGTTATTTAAATTTTTAACTAAAGATTTTTAATATAATTTTCTCTCAAATTTGACTTTTATGCAATTTTTTCTTTTTTCTTGTTGCATTTTTGTTATTTAATTACATATAACCTCACTACTAAAATTTATATTTAATTATTTTTATAATTAGTATTTAGTACTTTAAATTATCTATAAAACGATCGCAAAATTTTTAATCTATCTCCAAAATTACTATTTTTAAACATTTTTAAAATTCACCTTTCAAAAGTTTTTGAAGAAGAATTGAAAACAATTTTTATCTTAAACCCGTGTAATTAACACCCAAAGAAGCAAAATTAATTTCACCCTTTTGCCAGAAGCCACCGAAATGATTTAATTATCCAAAGTACTCCCTGGTGGATGCGCCAGCCCTCTAAACGTTTCGTAAAACACATTTAAACGCCTCCATCTCGCAGCTTTTCTCCAAATTCTGACTTAAGTAGAAACACCAGCCACGAAAAAGGGTGGAAACAGTCAGGACGACACAATTGTAGGGTGCAAATCGACGGGTTTTAATTAAATAACTCACCAAACCTAAAATTAAATTTTTTTTTTAATTTTTAAGAAAAAAAAACGCAAAAAAATTTTGATTGATTTGACGATGTAAATATCAATTGCAACACTCTAAAATAATTAATAGCTAAAGTTATAAGCGAGTATTCTTCATGTTGATTGCCGTTCTTGTTTCACATCCTTCTTGCACCGCGCAGTAAAGGTCTTCAGCGGGGGAGCGATAAGAATACGCGAATTGAATAAGCATAATTTACAATCGAATCCGAGCGCTTCGAACATCATACCAATGATATATTGCCAAAGTTGCTCCGGCGTGCACGTGCAGCACAATACATTTCGTTTATCGAAAACGTTTCCCTTCTCTTTGCAACTTTCCACCACCACCACCCACAGTGGATGAGTTACTGGCTAGACGCGCAGTGGTCGGAGGTTTCGAGGGCAAAATACACGAAGATAACTTTATATTAAAGCAATTAAAGCCCGCGCCGAAGTTGGGAAAACAAAGCGTGCCGCCCAGCACGTTTGCATTTTGGCAATCGAAGACGTGTTGTGCGCGTGGTGGGGAAAAGGGCGCGAGGACCGCAAAAGGAGCGGCGGATGCCGAATTATAAATCACGATTAGAGCGTCGAAAACCGGAATCGCAAAGTGATATTTGGAAATTTACCATTTTGCGATGCGGTCGCAACCGAGGCGATATCTCGTAAATTATTGCTTTGCGAATGGGATAAAGAAAAACCAAATGGAACAATATTTGCAATATTAACAATCGACACAATGAAAATTTTTTTTTTACAAAAATTTTTTTTTCAAATTTTTTTAATATTTTTCATTTGTACAAAAATATTACACGAAAATTATTAAATTACATGCTTTTTAAATTTTTTTATTTGATTTTTTAAGTGTTCAAGTTACAAATTACGAGTTTGGTTAGCGTTAAATGTAATTTGGGTCCCGGTTAATTCCCACTCGGCAAGTTGGTTCTTTATTAAATAACTGAGTGTTAATTACGAACACTTTGCGCGTCGCTCGCCGCTTCCACTTTGCTCCAGCTTATAAAACATTCAATTTATACAAATTTCTACAAAATTTCCAACCGTTTAACAGTAGTTTCACATTTTTAGTTTAGCATAACTATAAAAATTGTTTCGTTAAATGGAGTTTAAAAAAAGCGCGCAAATTAAAACGTAAATCAAAGTTGTTTATGATATTTATGAAAATTTGGTTATCACGCTCTGCATTTGCAACCGGGACGGTTGAAATGTTGAACGCGGCGCAGAGATAAAGCCCCCATGTTTGCGAGAGCGGCAAAAATTTATTTATCGAGTGCCGAGCAAACGCCGCACGCAAAATTTTTTCACATTTCACTTCTTTTTTCATTGTCGACCCGTATAATACACCCACGCGGCGGATACAAACGTATAAAGAGATAAACATTTCAAAAATTTACCAAATTCACAGCCCTCATGTGTTAATACTAGGAAAAAACATATAAACAACTAAAAATAACATAGAAAATTGATTTAAAACAAATAAATTTGCAAAAAAAATAAACATAAAATTTTAATCATAATTCAATCATAATTATTATCATTCAAACCTAAATCCATTTGTGTTTTGGAAAATAAGCACAACAAAAATCAAATATGTACCAATAATATAACATTTCAAAAAATCCCATGTTGGAGTTGCGGTATAAGTATCCGAACATGGGTAATTCCTATGATAAAACATGATTTACAGCTAAAAAATGAAAATATTTTGAATCAAGGTTTCTATATTTTTATTTTTTGTAAAATTTAACAAATTCACAAACCTTAGGTGTTAATACTTGCAAAAAAATATATAAATACCTAAAAATAACAAAAAATGTTTTTTTTTTAAATAATTTTAGCAAAATTTCAAAAAAATAAGAAAAAACATTAAATTTCTAAAAATTAAATCTCAATATTTATAATTCATTAATATTATACAAAGTGATAATATTATGATAAGAGTATCTACAACCCTTACGACGTGTGCGATTTGTGGCCATCATCCCTTTCAAGGACTAAGCACTAAGCACTGGTGTGGTTCAAACAGGACAATGAGCCAGATCGTGAGTTTCGACGCCTGAAGTAGAGTTTGCCCGACGTCAGAGTGGTTTCCTTAGAATTTCAACCACCCCCGCAGACCCACCCACGTGCTGTGGAAAAGGGGGTAACATTTATGAGCGTGTCCTCGCGCGCGCGCCCGCGCCACTATTGTCGGCTGCGCGAAGTTTCTCGGCGCACTTGTTGAGGGCGACGACTTAAATGAATGAAATGAACGAGCAGCCCCCCAATGCAATGTCGGGCACTCATACGATTGCTTTCATGCACTCATAATGAACACAATCGAGTTTATGGCGCGCTTATTGAAAGAAAACTTGGGCACTTACAAGTTAACCTGCAAAGTTTTGATTACTTTTGATTAGAAGTGAAAAGGGGATGAAAGGGGGTAGGGGATTAAAATGTGATTTATATAATTATAAGATTTTTTGGGAGTTTTGGTGTTTTAGAGTGCGTAAAGTACTATTTTTAAGATCCAGGGAAAAAATACAAATATTTTTGCAAAATTTTGTTAAATTTCTCTTTTGCAATGCGTAAAATGTCATTTTAAACACGCAATTTTAAAAAATACGTTTGAATGCAAAATATTTTGAATTTGCAATACATAAAACCTTGTTTACTTCCATATATTTCTTTATTTATGTGTTTTTCCCCTGAATTTTCCCAAAAATATTATTTCCACTAAAAACCCTCCTATTGATATGATAGCACACGGTTTGGCATGCAAATAAATCATAGTCCTTTTCACTTTGCTCCTGCGCTTGCTACGAGCTGTTTTATTTGTTTGTGTTTTTCGTGCAAGTGCGGGTTTACGTTTTCTTTCCCAATAGCGAGAGCGCTCCTCTGCACTCGTCTATGATATCCTGCGATATCCGACAATATACACCTTCAATAAAAGAGCATCGTCCAGATCCAGCTGCTCGCAGACCAATAAACAACCGAAGAGTGTTTGGGAGCTTTCGGAGTGTTTGCGTTTTTCTACGTCTCGGCGCTTTCTACCTCTTTTCACCTTTTGGCGTTGTCATGCCGCACATCTTGCAACGGGACTCATAGTAAGGGGAGAAAAGAGTGTTGGGGTTGGGGTTGGGAGTCCTTTGTGCGTCGCGGTAAAAAGAGCATTTTGCGGTGTGCGGGTTAATGGTAGAATGTGGCAGGCTGCATTTACTCAAGGAATTCAACACCATTTTTCATTTTTCATTGAAGGGTGGTTTTTGGGTTTTTAAGGGATGAAAGTTTAAGATAATAATATAAACAATAAATTAATACAAGAAAGAAATTGATTTATATATAATTTAACGAAAAAAAGTAACGTTTTTTTTTAAATCCAATGCTTTGAGTTGCGGTATAAGGATCCGAACATAGGCTATTCCTATGTTAAAATGTAACTCACATATAAAAATTCAAAATTTTTGATGAATCAAAGTTTATTTTATTTTTTCTTTTACAAAAAACACAAAATATCAAATTTAAACTTAAAATATAACATTTTTTAAAAATCCAATGCTTTGAGTTGCTTTATAAGTACCCGAACATAAGTAATTCCTATGTTAAAACATGATTCACATATAAAAACTCGAAAACCTTTATGAATCAGAGTTTGTACATTTTTGTTCTTTGTAAAATAAGCACGAAAAAAAATCGTAGCATCTAAGTGGTGGTAATATATCAACAAAAGCGCAGACACGCACTGAATACGAATAGAAGAAATATCACCCAGCTGGAAATCTGTTGCGAGCACGATGACGAACAATAAAATAAGTGCCGCCGCGCCACTTCATCATGCCGCGCGGGTCGTCCTGCCGGCTCGCCCGCCGCCGCCGCCGCCGGAGATACTCGTACATTCCGGCCGTTTTATCATTCGCGGCGGCGCGCAACCGAGCAGGCGACGCACTGCAAATGAATATTTTATAACGAGCACCGAGTCGGATGGATGTCTATTTAAATTGCGTCGCGTTTACATTTTTCTAGAAAAACATAAGGACCTATTATGCGCAAATAGTCGAATACAATTCAGTGGAAATTCTAACAAGTCACAGATCACGTAAACAAAAAAATTACTCTCAATATTTACCATAATAATTTGTACTTCAAAACTATTGATTTATTTATTTTAGAAAAATAAATTCACTTGAAAATCCAATGTTTTGAGTTGCGGTACAAGTATCCGAACATAGGAAATTCCTATGTTAAAATATAATTCATATAAAAACACAGAAAATTTTTTATGAAATCATGTTTATATACTTTTATTCTTTGTAAAAAATATAAAAAAACAATTTTAAACTAAAAATTCGTTATTTTCAAAAATCCAATGCTTTGAGTTGCGGTATAAGCATCCGAACATAGCTTATTCCTATGTTAAAACATAATTCACAACTAAAAACTTAATTTTTTTATAAATCACAAACTACCTATTTATGATTGTTCTTTGTTTATTTATATATTTAATATTTAAGATAAGTACATTTTTAGTTCACAGTTGTTTGCTTGTTGGTATGATAGACGCAACATCGTTACAATAACGCATGAATGTAATACACGGTGCATTGCATTTTATTAAAAGCGTTTTATCAACAATGATATGTAATATCTATGTTTCTATTCAATATCGTGAGAGAGTGCACCGTGCGGAGTGCTTCAAGCAGGCAGACTCGCTCGGAAATTCCGTACAATCGCTAACAACTTCTAAGAATGCGAATAAAAGTGAGTGAAAAGTGAGTACACCTTAACAAGAATATGATAGAATGCATGTATTTTTACATGTTTTACAAATATGTAAAAATATATTCATCATGTAAAAATAATAAATGGAAAACTTTGCTTTGAACGCTTATAAATGCAAACGTGTTTATATGTAACGCTTTCACGCAAAAACTACGCAACAAAATTTGATCAAATTTTACATAAAAATAGTTAAGATCAAGGAAAATGAAATAAGATATTTTTTATTATCAAAAAATTACTTTTAGAGTGTAAAACAAGGGTTGAAAGTTGATTATGTGGTAATTCTTAGTTATAGTGGTGTAATTTGAATCCAGATGGCGTTGAAATACATTATAACCATTTTTCATTCTTTAATTTACGAAAAATTCCCTTTGGTGTTGATTTTGTGAAAATTGAAACATATAAAGTACATTTTTATAACTGTCATCTTGTTTTCCGTTAGACAAAAACAAGGCGTGTTCAAGACGTTGAATATCCTTCCGTCGACAGAACCTCGCATTGAATAAACACCCGCTTCGTATTTTGCACACCGCCTCCAAATGTCTGTATTCCCGCTGCACGTGTGCAGGAAATATTATAGGAAAATGCAAACATTGCCGAATAAAACAGCGCGCGACGCGGTGCAAAACTTGAAACGCGGCGTGACTCCAACTCAACTCCAACCAAAACTCGCCACCTAGACGAAAACGAACAGAAAGACACCAGCGTACTGCAAGAATGTGAACGAATGTAACTTATGATGGAAAATGGCATAAAATGACATAACATTCATAACATACGAGCGCACAAACGTGTTTGCACCAATGCAACCAGTTCACGTACATGTTACAAGCGCATCTTTTCTCAAAAAAACTCAAAAAATAAAATAAAAAAATTTAAAAACGGAATAAATAATGTAGTAATAATTAGAGCAGTAATAGTATTAATTTAAGAAGAATATTAAATTATAGGAAACGTGGAAATGAAGAAAATGAAGGAAATGAAGGAAAAAAGAAAAGAGTAACAATTATCAACGCATCAATCAATTACTGTCAGAGTGTGATTGAAATTAATTCACCTGGCCGACGCCAGCGCAAGGTGCTCCAGGCAGTGAACCCTAAATAATTAATACGCATTTAATAGTCTAAGGATAATGTCGAAGGAGTCGCCTTTGGTAGACATGCGTCCGGCGCTAAATGACACGACGTCACGTGCAGCACACAAAAGACAAGTGATTATTATTGAAGTGGAGTTGTCAGTTAACATTATTAATGTCATTACTTTCAACAAAATGAATAATCATTATTTTTCTTTGAATTTAGGAAAAATATTTTATTGCAAACTAATTTTTTACGTTTTTTGAACAAATTACTTGTCAAATTAGCCTAAAAATGTTCGAATTATATTTTTAGCACAGTAGTAATACCAATAATGCATTTTAATGTCATCTGGAGTTGAGTTACATAACTAAAACTATAATTTAACTGTCATATAAACTTTCAACCCTTATTTAACACCCTTCCAAATATTTTTTTACAATGAAAAGCAGCCTATTTTATTTTCCAAGGTCAAAACTATTTCTATACCAAAATTTATCAAGATTGGTTCAGTGGTTTCGGTGTAAACGTGTAACAAACATACAAAAACCTAACATTTGCATTTTTAATATTATCTAGGATAATATAAAGTATGAAAACAATTTTCTGCGCAAATTAAAAACATGTAAGTTTATCTAGCGAGCTTGTTCCTTATTTGCACACGTGTAGGTTAGTGCCTTTTCTACTTCCGCTAGGATGTGCATACAAAGGATAACATTATGAGCGGACGTGTTTTAATTAAGCTCCCAGCGCAAAATTAAACACAAGAGAAAATGAATTTGTTGCTAAATTTTTTTAATAAAATAATAAAATTTATATTTTTAACAGTTTAACATCTTCTTCCATTCCTTCTCGAGTTTCTTTATCCTGGCGTTAAAAACCTTTCAAGTAAAGTTTTCCCGACAGCGGGTTGACGCGCGGGTAAAGTGCGGCGAATGTGACAATGACAAGTGGCATACATATCCTTATTTACGTCCTCCCATCGGGCCACTCTCGTCCTGACGTGCAGCAACCACCCTTAACTTAAGGGTGCGCGCTTTTTTCTCTTTTTTTGAAGGGTGGTTTTTGGGATGGTTAGACGGCTGTCGTTTACCCGTTTCTCGACGACAACAATCGCCGCTGTTGCGCACGTATTTATTGTCGTGGCGGTTTGAGGAAAAACTCGCGGGGGAGCACGAGCGGAGATTTTGCTTCGGTTTGTCATACGAATGGAAAGTGCGCGCAATGACGACGATGCCAATAGACGCAAGCAAATAACGAACAACGGAAAGCGTCGCGAATGTTATGGAAAGTATGGGAGAACCAAGAGGAAATACGAGTATATATATACATAAAATACTGCAATGCCAGGGTTGATATATTATGCAAATAGAGTAAAATTTGGCAATATTTTGAATAAAAAATGATTTTTTTGCTAAAATTTTGATTTTTTTCTTGTTTTGAACCAAATCTAATATTACAACTATATTTAGCTATTTTTAATTGCATTTAACCTAACATAACCTAATTTAACCTAACATAACCTTACATAACCTAACATAACCTAATTTTACTAAAATATCAAAATATTTTACGAAATAAATAGTTTCTCTTTTTCTTCTTAATAATCCTTTCTCCATACTTAACTACCCTTAAAATATACTCTTCAACCACCCCTTGAACTGTTGCTTTTGTTTTCTAGCGTGACTGTTATGATTGAACACTTGTATAATTAGGTATAAATCAAATGCTATTTACAACCTATTATTTCGGCGAGTTTTTTTAACCCTGTTCCAACCCTTACGCTTGTCCTGCGCTCGTTTGCATGCACGTTCGTTCAAAAGCACCGCCAGCGCAAATACACGACATTTATTCGTAAAATATCGACTTGCAGCGTGTATATAGTCACTGGCAATATGTTTCCAATGTTAAGGGGTTGATATTTATATCCTGTACGGCATGTTACGCCTTTGAAGACTAAGTTTTAGAGTACAACTACTTGCATGGGCTATAAATATAGTACTAACACGTATTATCAAAGTATTTAAATTTGTATAAACAAATAAATAATTTAAGGGTTGAAATAAGGGTTGAAATTATTTTTTTTTTGTTTTTTTTTGTTGGTTGTAATTATTTTATACAGGATTATTTAGTCCGCCAAGATAATTTTATTCTATTATAAACTAAAAGTACAAATTAACCCCATCGCGCCGCCCCCACTACGGGATAATAGCAAGTCTAAGTAGCTCCATAGCTCTCGGCGCTCGCGTTTACGCCCGCGTCAACTACGTGCAGTTTCACGGTTGAGTTTTCTTAATGTCTCATCGTCTCGCTTGGCTTTCTCACCTTCAACCCTCGAACCGAAAACCGCCCCCAGAAATAGACCCGTTTCGGAGAGATCAGCAGACGTGCGAATGTTTTGTCGCAGGTCGTGTCCTTCATACAAACACCCACACACACAAGGCGAATGCTTTACCTACGTGCATCTTTAAACATCTAAGGATGTAACTATGTGTGGTAGTCCTGTAAGGATGTGTGGAATAGAAACGAAGGAGAAAGGAGAACCGTTTTATTTCGACGTGTGCGCGCCGTGCGTGCGACTATAAACTTGGCTTTTAGAGCGTGGCGGCGGCGGCGACCGCATCTAGCCACAGCCACAACCACCCCTATTGCTGCCTACCCAGCCACCCTAGCAAAGAGAGAACGAGACAAAGCGCGAAAGGTGTAAAGCGTAACGTAATCGGATTGCCGCGAGCGCAAAGAGGCTTTTGGGAACGTGAGACGCCGTCAAGAGAAAACCAGCCCTTTGCTTAGAAAGGGTAGAAAAAGGGATGAAAGATGAAATGCATCGGATGCAAAGGCCTCTCTGCTGGGTCATGGCGTATGCGTTTAGACGCATGACGTTTTCAAGAAAACTCAAACGGATGAAAATATTATCAAGATGATAATATTTTTATATTCTTTAAATATCCGGCAAGTTTGAAGCTGGTGATTAAATTTATTTACGGATTTATACTCTCTTATTATTTACAAAGCGCATCAAATTGTAAAGAGGCGAAATCCAGGATGCGCTTCAGGATTATTTCGTTTTTACGAGGACGAAACGCGTTCTCGACATAAACGTAACATAAACTGTTAGTACTATAAAGTTTTTAATCTTTTAAACCGTTTCATCGCGCAAACATTTCAATGATTTTTCTTTTATTCAACTGAAATTTATAAATTGGAACATAAAATATAGTAATTATTATTAATTCTTTATTACTAAATGTCATTTCATTATATATGCAACTTAATATAGGCAACTTTTATCGCATTTTTAAATTAATTGCTTACTAGTGACATCTGGTGGTGATTCAATAAGTTACCAGAGTTGTGTGGGTTGAAAGACTTTATAAATCCCAAAATAAAATGATTTTGACTATAAAAGCGTAAATAAATGAAATAAATAAGTTATATATAGAAAAACTTCTAAAGATGACCCTTATAAATATTTATCCTTGAAAGATTTTCATGTCCTTTCTTCGCTTGGGTCGTTTTTCCGCCACTTGATGACGACTACGGTCATTAGTCAGTCGCGGAGGTTGTCGGACGCCCACGCCGACAAAGAAATCGCAAAGCACCACTTTGAGTGTACGCGTCCTCCTTTCGTCCTGCGTCCTTGTCATACCCGCGAGCCTTCCGATTGTCCGCGCCGCGTCGCCGGTTTTTATCAGCCGGGGCGCTGAAGGCAGTCGTCCTGTGGCATGTCGTCCCGCGCTCGCAGCGCAAAAAGCCTTTTAGCATGGCACATTAACTCAGGACCTCCAGCGTCGACTCCTTGAACGCATACATTTCGCACGGCTAATGCACGATATGCACGCCGCATTTATTATGTAAATAAATGCACAATCTTAATGCCAATAATATGTATGCGTAGCTAATTCGAAAAGGACATTTGCATACGAATCGTACCAAAGCCTAACATCAAGGATAATCATAACGGCAAAAAAGAAAACATTAATTTTATATTAACAAAAAATTAAAAACACGAATATTTCCCCATTTTGAGTTTTTTTTTTCACTGTAAATGCATTCACAAAGACAAAAGTTATACTCCGGGTTATCCTTGGAAATTTAATGAAGACACTTTTAAAGTTGATTTGCATGTTGCCTTGTGAAAAAATCTGTCATCGCTTGTCGCGAGTCCTTTCAGGACCGACAGAACGACGCGTCTCATTCAAACGAATTATAATGAAGCGCATATCGCTGAATAAATGCATAAATAAGCGACGCGGAGTGGAAAAAAACGCGGAGTCCAAAAGAATCGCAACAAGTTGGATGAGTTTCTAATTAGTGCAAAGCTGCTCCTTGACGATAAATAATCTAGACGGGACAAATCTTGTTTTAATTTTAATTTTTCATTTCCATTTGAACTCTATACATACAAACTTCAATTTCTATCTTGATTTCACTTTAAATCCTTAAAAAATTCTTAAAAATATTCAAAACTAGCTTTTGCCTTTTTAAAGAAATGAAAAATGCTAGTAATGCACTATAACGCCATCTCTGATTCAATTATGTAACTAAAACTATCATAAAATCTTTATATGAATATCCATCCCCTATTTAACACCCTCTACATCACAATTTCCAATATTTTAATAATTATTCTCATATTCACGACGGTAATGAATCCAAAAAAACATAAAACCTCAAAATCTGTCCAGCCGTTCATGAGTTATAAGCGGTGTAACTAACAAAACTGTTTTTCTATATAGATATACATATATTAACTAATATTTTATCAAAGGATAAAAGCTAAAATGTATTTAGTTTGTGAATTTTTTATAAGAAACCAATACCCGCCAATTTGCATAAAGGATGCAAGGACGAGGACGTCATCAGTGTCTAATATAAAACTCGTGAAAAATATGTAAATGCAAACATAAAAGATGTTCATTAAATCCATGCTGCGTTTATGTGACGTGTTTTTTTTTTGCCTTCACTTTTGAAACTTTAAGGAATAAATATTAAAAAGGGCTTTGCCAACATTGGCTAACAGAAAAAAAACTGGTCTGCTCTAAAAATAGATAAAATAAATATCAGGACCGTAATTATTTCTATTTTGGTATGCAAATATCAATCAAATTTAATTTTCGTGATTCTTTGGGAAAACAAAAGGTTTTTTTTTGTTTCCAACTTTTGTTGAGATTTTTCGAAGAATTTAAACTTACAATCTTGTTAGCGTTCCGCCCTCGAATGAATGATTACACGCTGAGACTTAACTTTGTTCTTCGTTCGTTTTTTCCGTTCATCCTCTTCTGTTTTTTGACGTCTCCGTTGTGCTCGGCTAGCTGGCAATCGAAACTGAAGTCCATTCGACAAGCAAGAAGTGATGAAAAGCAAAGATGCGAAGGTGCAAAGTCTCTGCGCTGCGATTTAAGGGTGTGAGGGGTGCGAAAGGCGCGTTTTGCATAGACACCTTGATTGGCTTCATTTGCGATTCGCAAACAAACTCGCAAGTCTCAAACTCAAACGGTTTAAATTTGAGTAAACTTTTATTTTTTATTTTTTTATATTTTTTCTCTCAAGAGGGTTGAAATATTCACCCTAGATGAATGAAAAAAAAAAATTATATCACAAACGAAAACACAAAATAAAGTTTATTTAATAATTGCATATCATTTTCACACTACACAACAAACACGTAAAATGTTAAATGGGTTGCCTACAGTTTTCATCAAGAAATTTAATTGACCATCAAGACACCGCAATTTATTAAAATTGGATCACACAAAGCACGCAAATAAATACAAGTTTAAAATTGATGTGTAAATATGAAAATCTAAAAAATATGATACAAAACCCAACGCGACGCGTTCGCACGACGTTGACACGGCAAGTTTAACGACTTTTTTAGTGTTTTCCATTCATGTTTATGTTTATGCGGCGCCACCATCGCCGCCATCACGATGATAAAGCTGATAAAGATGACTGATAGCACTAAACAACGATAACAATGTCGTTTTTGTTCGCAAAACGTAAACCATAACATTGCATTATAACTTATACCAGAATATACCGAGTGTTTAACACTCTCAAAAACAAATTAATTTAAGTTACATTTACACAACTTTTTCAGCTAAGTTGTAGTGGTAAACAAAATGTGATTGCGATTGTCGTCGGCGAAAAAGTTGTTTGCAACTTGTGCGCGAAACTGGAAACATCGGCGGACAAAAAAGGAAGAAGCACGAAAAACGTGCAGGCGCACAAGAGGTTTTCATTAACCTGATGGAAGCTTCACTTACTTACCTGCCTCCTTGCACTCCGCCACTTCACATCGCAAGTTCATACTCGTACATGCACTGCTCGAAAAGAAAAGTAAAGAAAAAGCAACGTAAAAATACACCAGCAACAGCTTGCCATTTACTTTATACCTTAGTTGTCATCTCTGAACAAGAAAAAAACAAATTTTCCTTTAAATCAAATTTTTACCTTAAAAAAACTAAAATTTCTAAATACAGCCCTGGGCAAATGTCACATAAACATCATTTCCGGTTAAATTTTATCCATATCTTATCTTTTATCCGTTATTTTATGTACTTTCGGAAAAAGGTTCGTTTTTTGTGCTTTTTTCGAGCATCGCTGACATCGTTGTTCTCGGCTCGTTATCCTGAGCCGGATATGCAAGTATGGCGGCCCCGAGTCACTCTCGATGGCGGCACGCTCGAATTGCCTTGGTGCGGCGCCAGTACAGGCGTAAGGATGACGTGCAGGATGCATATAAATATTAATTCCTTTCGCAAATTACTATCCTGAGCGAGTTTACGAGCGCGCCGGCTATTTTATAGCCATTTTTCTAGTTTATGCCGCGAGGCTACGACGATACGTTGCATTTTATCACCAAAGTGAGTGTCTGTGTACGTGGAGACAACAAAGGAACAAGATAACAAGAAATAACTATGTAAACAACTCAAAGTTATGTTTACAACAGCAAAAAATTGATTAGAAAAGTCATCAAGTAAATATGTTACGTTAGAATATTCTATTTCATTAATATAATTGACAAAATCAAGTAATTTGTTAAAATTTAACCTAAAACCATTAAATTTTTGTTGAACTATAAATTGGTTGTGTTGCAGAATTATAGTTTTGTAATTCACGCCACTACAGATAGGTGGCGTAACCAGTAGTTATGTTTTATTCCTCAAAAAATTATTAGAAAGCTAATTAATGTTATATTTTAGGTTAAAGCAGGAAATTTAACTAATAAAATCATTGAAATATGATAATTTGCCAATTTTTAACCTAAAATCTCGTCAATTTCAGATTTATAATTAATGCCGATGCAAATAGATGGCGTTGTTGTTTCATATTCAATGACATCTACCCCATTGACTTTACTATCGCCTCATCAAGTACTATCCACTAAATACGAGTAGTGTTCCATGACAATAATACAGTTCTGTGACTAGTGTTAAGCACGAATAGAAATATTATACCCGACATGAAGATTCACCGACTTGACTCCCAGATTGTAAGCTGCTAAGACTGCTGAGATGGGAAGCCGCCGGAAACCAGGAATAAGGAGCAGATAATAAGGGCGTATTGTATAGGGTGGCCCATTATTCGCCACTGTTCTACAGTCTCGCCTCGCGTCTAATTCCATCCCGACCGACCACAATTACGGCAACACAGCAGTGTCAAGTAATTGTTGTATTATGTGACATAAGGAATTTTCCGGGTGTTATCAAGGATTATTAAGTCAACTTATGACATATTATCACTTATTACTAATGAATATATAAATATTTAATTAGTTTATAAAGATTTGATGAAATTCTGCGGCCATTTTGTTGTTTTATAAGTTTGGTTATGTTTTTGGTTTTTGATAATTTTGTGAGGTTTTTTGGATTTTTTTCACATTAAGAGACATTTTTTGCTGGATTTTATCCTGTTAATTTGATTGGCGACACTTTCAGCGCATTTTTCCGCTCGAATGAGGATGAAGATGAAGATGAAGATCCAGTGGTGGTAAATTGCTGAAGATTTCTTACGCTGGCCACTTTTTCACAGCACTTTTCGATACGTTTAGCGCACGGGGCGCGATGAGCATTAATCTTGTCCAGTCAGTGGGGGCGGCAAAAGAGCTAAGAGACAAGAAGGAAGCGTTTAATTAATCGAATCGCAATCGAGTCCTTTTACTTTTTTCATCTCTTATTTTTTTTCCTTTTTATTTCCTTGCCACTAAAAGAATATATTGATTTCTGTTAAAAATTAATTTTGTTAAAATTAAACATCAAGGACGAAATTAAGCCGTATACCTGTGATGTGGTTGCTTCACTGATTGCAGACAAAAGTACTAATACCAAATAGGAGACGTAGAAGGGTTGTTCGCAACCCTTTACACATCTGGGTAAACAATAACTCCGTACGCATCACGCAACGCCTCACAATAAGCGCACATTTAACACCTCTGCAGACTGAAACCACCTCATAACACTACTCGCGTGAAAAGGGTGTAGATAATGGTGGAAGTGCAAGTGTTTCACCCTTGAAGATGTTACTAGCAAACACATGTGTGAACATATGAGATCATGAGCTCATGAGCGAATGAAGGATGAAGTATGAACTGGGATGCGGATGCGGTGTGTTCGCGAGGATCAAGGATGAGCATTGGGATGAACGCAAGCCGTGCCAGAGGATGAGGGCGAGGGCATCGCGGTTAACACGCGCGTTGCGCGCATGCTTTCTGTTTGAGTTGTTAATCCTTTATATTAACTTTGTCGAGCGGCGAGGTGGCTGGATTTGTGCGCATCCAGATGCGCGGGATGGCATAAATCCTTGTAAACATCCAGTACACATGTGTTTGTCTTTTAAATTTATCAGAGAATTGAATTAAATAAGAAATAAAAATTTGGTATTAATATAGGCAACCCAATATACATTATGCTGCATTATATTGAAGGTTAAATGTGATTTTAATTTATTTTATTTGTTTCAGGAGCATCAACACCAATTAAACATTTATCCTTGCGTAGTTTGTTACCGGATACGGAGCATTTTATGACCTACGAAGGATCAACAACGCATCCAGGCTGTTGGGAGACGACAGTATGGGTTATACTCAATAAACCAATTTACATCACTAAACATGAGGTAAAAATACATTTTAAGACATGGTAGACAACCCAAAATACCGTTTTTATGTTTTTAATTGATCAATATTAGAAAAAAGATTAAACATTTGCCTTTCAAGCTTATTTTTGTTATGTTATCGATAAACAGTTTACAAAGACAAAACAAATACGTTTGAAGTCAAACAATAACCTACAAACACATAAAAATTACAAATCAACGACAATCAATATAAAAAAAGACGAAATGAGCACATTGAAAACACAAAACATTCGTGGACAGTTCAAACAGTTCTGTACACATCAAATCAATCATTTTTTATTTGTCCTCAATTTTTATTTACTGTATATTACCTTTGATTCTTTTTATTGCCTGCAAACATTAAAAATCAAAACTAAACAAAAACTGTATGCAACCAATATTACATTTACGTATCAGAAGTAGCAGTATATCTTAATATACTAACCAAGTTTATCTAACCTATAAAAGTTGTTTTGTGTTATTTTATTCCGTCACCGCCGCTTTCAATAAGTGCGCGGGAAGATATTGAAATCTATTCGCAAACGCGTGAAACGTGCCCGCTCGCGGACAGCGAGTGGACAGCGGTTTACCCGCCAGCTCACACTCGTCCTGCAGCAGTGCAGGACACGTAGCCAGCCAGTAGACACGTAGCGCACATTCGGAATGTTCGAGCGTCTGAGCGTCCGAGAGTCCGAATGTTGGGCGGTCAGTTGGATATTCCCTCGATGACCCTCGGCCACCGCGCTCGCTTCATCCCTCGCGTTTGACCAGTGTATCGAGTGCACGGCGGCGGGATTGATAAATGTGGAAATGGCCGTTCGGTGTTAACCAGATTACTTCGATTAATTGTGGGCTCCCTATATAAATTGATTACGATTCGATTACAGTGTCGCGGCAGGACGAAATGAATTATTCAATCAATCAGACAATAAAATATTCCAATTTTTTTGTGTTTTTCGCTTTTTTACGTAAAATTTTCAATCAAGTTTAAGAATTGCTTTATTTTTTATGTAGTGTAAGATTCCTCAGGGTGTAATTATTGACGAGGATAATTTATTTTCATTAACATGAGCATATGTGGTAATTATCCCAGTCTAATGACGTTTGCAGTCGTTGGTAGAAAATTAGAAATTTGTCCCCGGACACAATCGCAATCACGATTGGTAGGACAAAAGGACTAAATGACAAAATAACAAAAAGAGTCGTTTTGGGGAGTTTTTGTCCGCCCTGCTTCGACCTGGTGTGTAATGAAAAGGGGGATGATTTATGGCCATCGCCACATTTATTTAATCGAAACTTGTCAGCAAAAAAACAAAGTGTTCTTAACGGGATATAAATTCACTTGAATATTACATTTAATTCAACACTGAAATCATTTTGCCTGCAAATTTACAATAGCGCCATCTAGGATTATATTATTCAACTATAAATACGGATAAATAATTGTAACAACTTTCATCTCTTATTTAACCCTTTTCAAATTATTATTTCTTAACAAAAAACAATTAATATCCTTTACAATATCTTTGAAAGCATTAGTACCAAATTTCATCATGATGGGTTGAGTAGTTTCTGAGTTATAGCGTAACAAACATACAAATTCATTTTTTATTCATAATTTAATAAAATATATATATAAATACTAAAATAAAAATAATATAAAATAAATAAAATAAAAAACTTAAAAAATATAAATTAAAATTCTAATGTTTTTTGATTTTTAATTTAATTAATGAATCAAGTGATGAATTAAACTCGTAGTGAAATGAAACGCAACTAACGAGCCTTTATTTGCCGCCCGTCCGCAGCCGGCCACAACGCAATGAAACGTAGGTTGTAGGTCGAAATAAAAGCAGGAAACGCAGCACTAAGCATATTTCCTACACTGTATTCACCAAGCGTGTGTGCCCGGCGCCTCCACTCGCAACCAAACACATGTAGGCGAACGTGTGACAAGCGCACACTGGTTGAGGCCTGGAAAACACCGAAAACGTACGGACAAATGGATAAACGCCGCAAGGGTGATTTGTCATCTGTAGTCCGCGACCGTAAACAAAACACAAGCGCGTCACCGACAACCACTTGGAAATTAATCATAACACAATTAATTTTTGATTTCGAGGTTTTACGCGGTGTTTTTTAATGTTTTTTTCGGCGCGGATGGGTTGGCTATGTAGAGTGTGTGTATACATTTAGGGTAACATTTCACTTTATGCAAATTATACAGAGTGTTAACAAAAATTTATTTTTTGTGATTTTCAGTTGTATGCGTTGAGGAAACTAATGCAAGGATCGGAGGACGCACCGAAGGCTCCATTGGGAAATAATGCTCGTCCTTTGCAACCTCTTCATCATCGGACGGTTCGGACGAATATAAATTTCCAAAATACACAGGTAAGTTATTTGAAAAATAAATTTTTGGAAAAAAAATTGTTTTGTTTGTTTATGGGATCGTTTTTCTGTTACAAATTAATTAAAAGTAATATTTATTTAATTTCCAACTATAAAATGCATTTATTTTGGGATATTTGAAGAGTAAATTCAATTTAAAGGTTTTTAAAGTTGCATACATTACAATATAATATTTGTATGGCTGCCTACGCGTTTTTACAGTTTTTAAAGTTGCCTACATTAATATACAAAGGTTATATGGTTGCATACGTTAGATATAGGCACAAATCAAGGTTAAAACTGAATAATTTGCAATATAACATGACAAAATGATAAAAATACCTTTAAAATGTTATTAAAGCTTTATTAAATAAATACACTCTAATATGTTGTCTAATAAATTAGAAAAATGCTCGAAAATATGTTAAAAATGATCGCTGGTTGAAAATTTTCGCTGAAACTTTAAAGCATTCCGTCACTTTTGTCGCTTCCCAGCAAGCGTCGCCAGGATGCGACAAATACTTGCGAAATTGTTACGCGCGTACACAATCCGGCAAGTTTTCCCCGTCGGCGGTTGTTGTTTTCCGCGCGCAAACTCCACAAAAGGACTCAAAAGCAGCGAGACAGCAGGAAAAGCAACAAGTTTTAAATATTTACATAATAGCTGCCGAGCTTAAATAAGAGGCGGCCGACTTAGACCGCCAACGAGAGGAGACTTAAACGATTCACAATTCGCCGACCAAAAGATTCACCAACTTCCCTCACAATTACAAAGAAAAGCGAAAGGGAAATACGTGTGAATTAAATTTCAAAGCATTTACAACAAAACTCAAACACTCTCACATCATAATATCGCAAGTAAATCATAAATCACTCATATAACTTTAAGTTTTTGAATTAAATATTAATTAGTACGGGCCTGTCGTACGCAGGAAACAAAAAGTAAAGTTAAATCCTGTAAAAATAAAGCCCTGCAATTCCCAGCCGGAAAAATCTATTAACATTGCACGTGCACGCATTAACAATTCCGTTTTTCCTGCGTTTCCTGCTGTTCCCAAAGCTTACCCTCAACTTTTTCGACTTTTTATCACTCTCTCCCACGACCGGACAACACACAGCGCAACCGAAGGGATTCTCTCCCTCAAAGGTATTAACGCCAACGGTACATCCAACCCACATTTAAATAACACACAAAGTATCCGACGCTGGCAGTCTATTTGCCGCCCCCGCTAATAATAGCGCATTAATTCGCCGAGGCCGGGGCGGCCAAAAAAGCTGCTAATTATCCCTCGGCTCGTTATACATTCCATTCCCCTTCGACAACAGCGACAAAGAGTCGCAGTGCCGGCCAGCCAAGAAAAGGTTATGTGTGAGTGGCGGCGGAGAGAAGGCAAAGAGGCAAAACGTTGCGCGCATAATAATCATCCCTCGTCCGGGAGGAGGTTCTTTATACCGAACTGGTTTTTGCGCCGCGTGCGGTGCTGAAGAGAACAGATGAACACTGCCGGCGGATACAATGAACCAGTGAACCACCCCACCGGAGGAAAATATGCAAAAATGCAGAAAAAAAGCAGCAAATAAAGCACAAAAAGTGACAGAGAGATAAAAAAACACAGCAGCAGCAGCCGCCAGCGACGAGAAAACAGATTGTACGTTTGTGCGGGGGCGATGAGGGCACGTTTGAGGGCGCACACGAGGAACATAATTAATTAGCTTTCGAAATTAGCATGCATGCTCGCCGTATTTACACAATGTCATAATATTTTATGATGACCAGTGTAATAAAATATAAGAGATAACTTTTTATGTTTTTTTTTTATTGTTTTTTTACTTTGTAAGCCGAAATAATTTAAATTGACTTAAATGTTTAATTCTATAATGAGCTAGTTATAATTTGGGTCAGATCGGGTTCGGTGCGAACGTGCGCGACTAGTTTATATACAAATTAACCGCCCGGTGAATTTTAATGCTTGCGCGGGGCACGCGTTAATGCGCCGCGGGTGAAACGTGTCGCGAATACGTGCTGCCGCCCCCGCAGCACCAAAAACGAATTTTTGCCAAGTTGCTAACCCTTGTTCACCCCGGCGTGAGATATGCGCAGGTAGAATATGTGAAATTGCGAAAATTTCACAAAACAAGAAAGCGGAAATTAGAAAATTGCAAACTTTACATCTAATTTCCTGCTTGCGGAAAAAAAAAATTGGCAGATATTTAAAAAGTTTTATTTTTAGTTTTTATGGAATTTTAGGTGCTGGTATGTGTGGAATTTCTGGACGTGCGTTGCGCGTAAATTAAAAATGTTTTAAATTTGTGCAGGCGTCAGTAAACAACAATGGCCGCCTTGTTACCGCGCCGCAAACACGTGCGATCGCATTACTGAACATTGCCAAACATTGTTGAAGCACGAAAACACCTTCGAGCACATATTACATTCAACAATTTCAACAGTTTCAAATACCAAACACACAAATTCATTCCAAATCAAAAGTCCTCAACGAAAAATGACAATTATTCACTTTTTTTTGTTAAATTCATGTTAAAAATGAAATTATGAAGGATTTGTTTGTTTGTGACCCTTTCTAGCAAAAACCACTGAATAAATTTTTATAAATTTTGGTATAAATATATTTATGACTAGGAAAAAGGATATAGACTACTTTTTAATGCAAAAATGTTATTTTAAAGGTGTTAAATAAGTGATTAAAGATGATAATTGTGGTAAATCATAGTTATAGTTATATAACTCATATCTAGGTGGCGTTAAAGCCAACAAAACACACAAAATCATTTCAAAACAAAAATCTTCAACCAAAAACGGCAATTATTCACCTTTTCCGTCAAATTACAAAAAATTATTCCCGAAAAAAATTAGGAAACTGTTCTATTCTCATCGCGAATTGCTATTGCACGCCGTGATTGAATATTGAGCAAGCAAATGGCCGTGTGTCGTTGTGTAAATTGTTCACTACATTTGTCGCAGAGGGAGAATATGTGTGTGGGTGTGTGTGTCCGGAATGTAATTGTTAAATGGCGAAAACTAGCGAAACGTGCGGAACGTGCGGAACACACCATTCGAGACGAAACAAGCGAAACATGCGAAATGTGCGAAACGCCAAATGAAAACGGCTAACGAGAAACGAGACGCCGAACGCGTCGCGAGCAAACAGAGCGCGGCGCCCATTG
Source organism: Dalotia coriaria (assembly GCF_025399875.1). Lineage (NCBI taxonomy): Eukaryota > Metazoa > Arthropoda > Insecta > Coleoptera > Staphylinidae > Dalotia > Dalotia coriaria. Next base: position 7,983,018 of record NW_027045447.1, on the reverse strand, counting down.
GGTCGGCGCGAGTTTTCCAATTTCCGGATTTTCAAACTTGTACGCGTACGAGGGTACATAATGCATTTCATTCAGTCGGTGTGCAGACAGATACTTTTTCATAGAGGGATATTTGGGGGCTGTTTTTGAATAATGCTGTCATAATAATTTGTCGTTTTAGTAAAATTCGTGGAATTATGCATGTTTTATGTGGTCATCAGTTGGTATTTTTGATTTAACTTTCATTCATTAATATTTACAGTGGTTTAGTTTAGTGTTGGACATTTAATGACTTTTTAGTGCGGTGTTGTTACATGGAGGAACAAAAAATAATCAAATATTGGGATTTTACATGGATTAGCAATTAGTTTAGTAAATATTTTCTAAAGTTTAAATATGAATTCAAGTTGCTATGTTTTATTCATTTGTGTTATGTTTATATGAGTAATGAGATTGAAATATTGTTTTGTTTTTGTGTTTAATACGCATAGGAATATGATTTATATTCGTGTATGAAAATAACGGTGTCATTGAACTGCACTGACTACTGATAATATTTGTAAATAAACTGTTTGCCTCGGCTTCGCACGAGAAGAATTTACTAACGTAGAAAAAACATTCAGCACTGTGCCAGGTATAAACAATCGTGAATTTAATGCAAATAAGTGCATCGTATTGCCATCTAGAGTCAAACTATATTACTATAATAACTATGAATGAATTTGCACATCTTCTTTCTTTATTTATTTACATCTTTTCAGTTATAAATCGCTATCAAACCTTGTGAGATCGACCGCAATCTGAAGGTGGTTTTAGAATTATATCAAATTGTTGTCCAACTAGACTGTCAGTAAATACATACTACTCGGTAGTGTTTAATAAAAATGTAATTCGTTTTTACTCTCTTTTTGTAGACATAGGATTTGTCAATTCTATCAATAAGATTGACAATTTAAATTTAAATTAATTAATTCTATGAAGAATCGCAAATAGATAGGAATAAAAATATTTCCTGCTTTTACACTGAGGAGCTGTAATGTTATAACAAGAAAATTTAATTCACTGAGATTGCAACATTGTTTTGTTTTTGTGTTTAATATGCTTTGGATCAAGATTTATATTCGTGTATGAAAATATCCGTGCATTGAATCGCACTGACTACTGATAATATTTGTAAACAAACAGTTTATCTCGGCTTCGCACGAGAAGAATTTACCAATGTAGAAAAAACATTCAGCACAGTACCAGGTATAAACAATCGTGAATTTAATGCAAATACATCTTTCCAGTCATATTGTCGCTTTTTAACTTCGCGTGATTGACCGCTAAACAAATTTAAAGGTTGCTTGAGAATTATATCAAATTGTAGTCGTGCTAGACTGCCAGTAAACTTATACACATTTTCAAGTTCTTTTTCATTTGTTATATTATTTATTCTCAAAATAAAACATTTTATATTATTTTCTAAAGTTCAATCTATCTCTATTCCAATTTTTATCAAAATTGATCCAATACTTTAGATGTGAAAGAAAAAACAAACATACTTTTATTCATTTATAATATCTATATACATTAACACAAAAGAGTTAAAAAGTTGAACACAACCAGCAGATATACGTTATTCCTTGTATTGTATATAAAGGTGGTCACAGCTCCTTCATTATTCTCTAAACCCTCGCGCCCCAAACCAACCCGCGCGAAACGTGTACTCGTATACATTTCACAGTGCGATAATTAATGCGATGCCGGGTCGCTGTTAGTGTAATTGCCATCGGCCTGATGTTTCCTCCAACACAAACATAACCTCAATCCTAAAACAACAACAAAAAATAATAATAAAAAATAAAATCATCTTTAATGCTCTATTTATTTCTATTTATTTATTTATTTACATAAACCAATTAATTGTTAATATTTTATTTTATTTATTTTCATTTTTTATAAATATTAATCCAACGCTGTATTTCTTGCCACCGAGAAAAAAATAGAGTGTGAGTGTTCGATGTTGAGGCGGCAGCGTTGTGGGGGCGGCTAATGTGCACTTTGCATGCCGTCGCTACACTTGTAACGCGCGCGCGGGCAAACGTTCGCCGCCTCAACCTCATGCTTCTTGCCGCCGCGCCGTGCCATCCACTGAAGTCCATTCCCTTCTGGTGTTAAGTGATAGATGACTTTCTTAGGTCTAAGTCCTGGTCTTGAGAGGGGCGGCGTGCGGCGTGCCCGCGCTTAATGCGCCGATAGAATTGGTAATTGAAACCGTAGCGCGCCGTATGACCGATAAATTTCTATTATAACATAGAGAGTGCGAGTACATTACGGCCGGGTTGGGGGCGGCAGAGGAGAAACGCCAACGGCTGCGAAAGAAGACAATTAAGTTGTGATTTATTGCTATTATTATGTGTCATTCATATGCACGTCGCGGTCTTACAAGCGATAAAAACACTCAAATCTTCTACAAAGAGAAACAGAAATTAATTTTTGAAGAAAAACAATAATTTTAAATGTTTTAATTGTTTATTTATTAAATATTAGTGATAAACATGTGTAAATTATGATTTTAAGAGTATTTTTATATTCACGCTTTTTATAAAAGTGAAAGAAAAGTTTATTTCAGTTGTAAATTGATTTCTTTTTTTTTTCGATGATTTTTCTATAATTTATTATCTGTTATTGACAGAACAACAAGTTTTTGTTACACTCGGTAGAGGCGTAACATTATTACATAATTTAATTCCGTGTTTAGCGCGCGCGCGGCCTGTCGTCTAATTAGTTTCTACATATTTTATTCCCTGCGTTCCTCTGTCATAATTTATGCAATTCTCTGTAGTGCCAAACGCAGTCGGGGCTAAGTCGCGTTCGTCGCATATGCAAATGCGTTTACTGCAAAATTATGCATAACTTAAAGTCTTCCCTTTGTGCGCGGAGTTTTTATTGTTCTGTTTGTTTTATGCATCGTTTGTTTTAGACTTATTGCCGGCTTCCAGCCGAGTTATTACTTATATGCTTGTAGCACGCAAAAGTAGCGCATGCGTAAAAATATATATTGAATAATTACAGAGTATTTTAATTAAAATATTTACAATAAATATTAATGTTTTTGTCATTTTAGGAGAGAAAAACTGTTTAAAATATGATTTATTGATAAATCTACAAAATAGGTTATGTTAAAGTGATACTGCGCATGCGCAACTCAAATTACTGGTAGTCTTTTACCAATTATCTGTTATTTTTTCAATTTTCAGTTAAGTTTCTGTTAATTTTTCACTCAGAATTTGAATTAATTTTCAATTCACTGAAAATGTAACATTATTTTGTATTTGAATTTAATACCCATTGGATTAAGATTTATAGTCGTGTATGAAAACAACCATATCATTGAATCGCAGTGACGAGTACTGATAATATTTGTAAAAAAACAGTTTGTCTCGGCTTCGCACGAGAAGAATTAACTAATGTAGAAAAAACGTTCAGCACTGTGCCAGGTATAAACAATCTTGAATTTAATGAAAATAAGTGCATTGTAACGCCATCTCGATTCAAACAATACAACTATAATAACTATGAATGTATCTAACTATCAACTTTCATTCTTTATTTACATACACAATGTGTGCATTGCACCATTTCGTCGTAGTACTAGATTTGTCGCTAAATAAAGTAAAGTTTAAACAAAGTTAAAACTATAATAATATATTAAGTATCAAGTGCGCTAAACGGCACTTTAACAACGTTTAGCCAAGTGATGCCTAAGCTATTTTTTCTACTTTAATGCAATTTTCACATTAAGGTTTTTGTATTTAAATTTTTGTATTTTAAATCATCGAATTAAAGTACTTTAGTCACGACTTTGGCAGTCCGTGATTAAAATTCCACTTTTCGTACTTACAAACCGTGGAAAAAGTAGCACTTTAAAAGTGGAAGCAGAAAAAACCTTATTATTCTTAAAACGTAGTTTTTGTCACCTATAAATTGAAATAAATATTCAAAATATATATTTCACACACAATTTATAACAATGAAAACGCATATAATACGAGATAATGTGTTACTTATACGAAACAAGCGAGTTTCCGCTGTCGAAATTGAGCGCTAGCTCTCGTCGCACTCTCGCGTTATTTGCTTTGTACACGTGTACTAATTGTCTGCACAAAGGTAACGAATAAATCGGGATCTCGCGTTCCCTCACCACCCCACCAACATATGTACCAAACCACCCTCTCTCGTATCATCCCCACAACACCTACGCCACCTACACTCACCTACATATCTTGCACTCCCGATAAAGACGGCGTGTGCGCGTTGTACGCGGCGTGCGCGCTATCTGCGGATGGCGAAATTTCGTGCGAAATTAGTCGCGCCACGCGCGCTCGTTATTATTCCGCGCGGGAGGGCCGCTTCTTTATTACATCCATCCACCTCACACCCGCACCGCGCGCCCGCTTCTGGTTTCCGTCCTCCGCCACCTTGCGTAACGAATTCGCCTTTATAAATTAACACGAAACGAAGCCGCCGCTGCCGCGTAATACCTAATTTCGCTAATAAGACAAGAGGTTTATGCATTCATTACGGCTCTTTGCCGCGCGCCGCCCCCGCCGTTTTATCATATCGAGCATGTGTGTGCGCCGCGTCAATTTCGCCAGCGCCAGCTTTAATTATTTACTAATTGACGCATTATAGTAAGTAATTCCGTCTGCGCGCCGGAAGTGGAAGTGTTACAAAGCCGAGACGAGGCAAAACGACACGGAAATAGTTGTCTAATAAATCATGCCGTAATTATTACGTATCAACACAGCACAATACTTATTACAAGCAAAATAAAAAGAATTAATTACCACATTTACATTAATATACATATATTGCGCATGCGCAGCAAAAAAATATTTAATTTAATTGTATATTAAGTATCAAAACACAAAATTAATTAAAAACCTTTGACTAATGCGCAGGCGCAACCTTCACCACGTGAATAAAGTACTTTAGTCACGCCTGTGATTAAAGTGCCGCTTTTCGCACATCTAAACCGTAGGAAATGTGACGATTTAAAAGTGAAAGTTAAAAAATACGTTTTTTCTGATTTTTTTACTAAAAAATATTTTTTCTACTTTTTACAGAACAACAACTGTCCGAGCATGTACAAGGAGATGTATTACAAAGGTAATAATGGTAATAACAAGTTTGAGACCATCTGACCTGACCTCTGATCAACCCCCAACCCTCGCCACCTTAACTCCTTGCATGCAAAACCCTCCTCCGCGCCTAATGGAGCTTTGTTGTTCCAGCTAATAAATGGAGTCCCGTCGATGTCAAAGAGGTCGGCACCTTGCAGTTCTCGCTGCATTGAAGAACCGGAAGGACGCTTCGAGTGAGTAGTGAGTAGTGCCGGTTATTTTACCGCCGCCTCCCTAACCGCACGGACGAGGCACTAAAAACTTAATGATAGTCAATAATAATGTTAAACTTGCGCGCCCCAGCGCTAACAAGCCGCCATCTAGCCATCAAACGGACGAATGTTCGAGGACACGACCCGAGGCGAAAATGGCGCACAGCTAACTTTGTTACGAGTATGTAAAACTAACTGCAAATCGGCCAATAAACCACCAAGCAACTCATAAAAGTAAGAAAACATGATAAAACACGTCATATTGCATAAAGAAACATCCTATGATATAAATAAAACCACCACAATTAAAAATGAATGTATATACGTATGAGAATTTAAGGTTATGATTGTTTCGAGTATGATTCTCATTGAATTAGTCTTTATAACCTACGTATTAGGCCTGAGGAGTTGTAGATTGAGGTTAGGGAACGTCGAGTTCTAGCTAATGTGTGTGTGCCAGCGGATTTGTACCCTAGTAGCAAATTATAAACAAAAAATGATGAGGATTATTCTCATTTCTTACCAAAAATTCTTCGCTGACTTGTAATTAATTAATTAATTATTAATATAATAAAGAACGAAATGTTATTATGAAAAATACTTGTGATATTCTGCAATGCAATAACGTATCTTTCAACTTTTAACTTATTCAAAATGAAAAAGTTTAGCAATACATTGAAAAAAAATCAAAAAAAAAACTCAGAAAATTCATTTTGAGTTTTTGCGAAATAAATCAAAATAATTCAGCTCTGTAAACATTTTTGAAGCGTTTTTGTTTTTGATGTTTTATTGTGTTTCATTAGGGTTTTATTATGTTTCATTAAGGTGTTGTGCATTGTGTTGTGGCCAAAGTGGAGCGCAATTTTCGTTTTATTCACTTCAGCGGTGAGTTTTCACGATTCTCGTGATTTAATCTGATTTAATCTCTTAACTGTTTACATTATCAAAACAAAAGCAGCACAAATGAATACCGGCGCATGAAAACGAATGAAAACAAACGAGAGCGTAATTGTCAGCTAATGAGAATGAGATTAGCATGCGAAATGTAAAAAACACTTAATATTCCTGCCGCAGATATAAAAAAAGTTACATGACAGACATGAAAAGAAACGCAGCAAATTAAAAAATGAATTAAAATTAGTATTTACGTGAATTGCGGCGGCACGAACGCTGGGTTTATTAATTTTCAAGCGGAAATATTTATTAATAACCTGATACAATCAATTACAACCACAAACAAGTCAAATTTGTTACGATTTTCGAGTAATATTGCATTTTTGCTTCTGGTTTTGGTTTGAATTGATATTTACAAGTAACATAATGTCAAAATATGTAAATATGTACGCCTGTAATGATGTAATTAAACCGTTTAGCTATTAAGAAGTCAAACTGCTACTGAAACTAATAATTACGATAATTAACTAATTAAGAACTAAAAAAGCATTGCGATATAAAAAGAAAATAACATGTATAAAAGAGTAACAAAGTAAACAATGTAAAATGTAACACAGAGTAAAAGAAAGTTTGTTGACTTATTATTAATGTTTGTAAGTATTACTTATATAGTGTTATTTTATTTTAATTATAAACGAACAGAAATCAGGTTTGTGTTCGATTTGTAAAACAGCGTACTGTATGCAACCCATTAAACATTTTACGTAACTTCACACTCTAACCACACACTTGTGATGCGGTATGCTAGGTGTATATTGGGTTGCATATAATATTTTTACAAAACGTACATAAACTTTTAAACTGTTTCAATAAATTTACATTATATAGTATCAAAACGATAAAACAACAACTAATTATACAATAAATGCGTGAATGAGTTATTATTATTAAATTTTTAGATGAAAAATGTACAACAAACTGTATTTATTTACGATTTTATGTAAAAATTCTACGATGCAGGTTTCGTTCTCAACTAAAACACAGTTTGCAGCGAATGCAGTGACATAAGAACGCAAACAAAGTCCAATTTTATTAGCGCCACGCGTACGATGTATGAATAATGAATTATTTATTAAGTATATTGTCATTATAATAAAACCTAGTAAGCAAAGGCGAAGCAATGCGATGTGCGAATGTGGATGCAACGCAATGAAATGTTGGATTGAGGTTATGAGCAAAATGATTGCGAAATAAAAGTGTAAAATATTCAACTGGTCGTTTTATTCGTGAATGATGACTATTTACAAAGTTATACCTTATTTTATTGTTATAAACTTGGTTGGAATACAAAATGGCGGTTGTAAAATATAAATTTGATCAATTCTAACCTATAAATACGAAATTTTGTGTTTTCATTCATAAATTTGAATATAATTATTTAAAAACCAAGTTAAGAGCCAATATATCAGTTCCAAAATGTAAACTACTCCCTAAATATTCGTTTTGTTGTTTTGAAGCTTTGCGTGACGGCACGCATTTGGCGCGAACAAAACAGGCGACGACAAATTTTAATTATCGTTTGCATGTCGTTCATTTTCCTTCGCCTTCGACTCGGACACCCGTTTTCTTTTGTTGCCCTATAGCGTTTTTTCAGTGTATTGCCGCACTAAGGGTGCGACACGATGTCATTTATTTATTGCAGCGTTACATAAGTTGGAGAGTTACATAAATTAGCGCATGGCGCGCAACATGCCGAGGGGGTGGTGGAAATAACGACGGAAAAATGTCGCGCGTCTAATTAATGGCACACGTTCCGCGTTTTGTTCGTTTAGTCGCATTTTATTGCACGCGAGCGCAAAACGAGGCTTTTCTTCTAGGAATATGGAAATATATCTAGGTGGAAATGTAAATATGGACACGCTTTTTAAAAATGAAACAAACGTAACAGGTACACGAGTATAAAAAGAGGTTATAAATAATATGGCAACCTAAAAATACTTTCAGATATGTTACTTTTCGTTAAAATCAAGAAAAACGCACAATTTTCTAGGTTAATATCAAAAATATTGTATGCAACCCGTTAAGCAGGTTACAGAATTTCACACTTTTGACAGCAGTATGTGATGTTGCAGGCTTTGCGTATATTAGGTTGCATTCAGTTAGGTATTTCACCAACCAAACATTTTTCTATATTAATAAATCAAAAAAAGCAAATAAATTGATAAAAAAGAATCCCGGTGATGCTTGAACACTGCTTACTTCTTTTTATGTGCCGATAAGACATTGATAACAGTTATTCCTGCGCGAAATCGTCTGGATAATAGCCGATCGTCGATTGTCGATTCGGCGGCGGAAAGTAATAAACGCTTTCTCTCGTCAAACGACATGTTTCGGCGTTTCGGTGGCGTTTCCTTTCAACCCGCGCGCGTGGAAAACAACCGGCCCACCATTGCCACCCTCCATAAAACGTTTTCACACCGCCACCGCCGCCTCAGCCGCCGCCAAACAAGACGAGCGCGCATTATTTCAGCTGTATAAACGGTCCCTTCGTTCGCTCGTCTTGATTTACAACTTTATTTCCGTTTATTGCCGTCTTCGCGTCGACGCCGAAAACACTCACCGCCTCACCGGGCCCCGGAATCGATGTCTTCATTGCCTTCATCCTTTTCGGGCTTGATTTCCGCAGCCCGCAAACTCTCAAAACAATTGAATGATGCATTAAACATGAGCGACACGTGTAAAAAAATGTTTCAGAAAAAATCTTTTCTTTTTTTTTGTTTTTGTCTATCAATAAGTATCTTTTTATATTTCTGTGATGAAATAAAAGCACTAACAAACAGAACGCGACTGTGCTCGTCATCGCGTTCTTTGAGTGAGTCGAAATGGTAATGAAGAAATTAATTCGAGAAACGCAGTCTGTTTGCCCGCTTCGATTGCGAGTTTTTATAGTTTTCCTTTGTCCCCGCGTCGTTTTCTTTGTCCGGAGTCGGCTTCGCTGCTGGGGATCCACTCGCGCTAAACGCATTCGCTTACGAGTGCTCACAGATGTCTTTTATATACTGCAAAAAGAGGGAAAAAACGCTCGGGTTCAGGGACAACTGGAAGGGAATCACTGGTGAATTATACGGCCGGTGGTTTAATATTAATGAGAGAATTTTGATTAACTGTGGACGACGCATCGGGCATGAACGGTTCTTTCATCTTCAAATAGAGTCCTTTAAGATGGACGCATGGTTTCGACATTTGGTGGTCAAAGGAACATCTTTTATTGTGAGTTAAATTACGTTTTCTTAGAAAAGTGTTACTTTTGTATGTAAAACTAGATTTAAATTTTAAAAAATAATTATTTTCTTGTTTTCTGTTAAGTCGTTAATAAAATTTTGAATTTTATTTTAAGTTAATGAGAATTGTTAATAGTGCGCCATCTATAAGTGATTTATATAACTATAAACATGATAAAATCTCCATATTAACTTTCATTCCTTATTTCACACCCTTCTAGTTATATGTTTACAATAAAAACTTGACGTTTTATTTTTCCTTGGTCATAAACGTCTCTATACTAAAATTTATGAAAATTCCTTCAGTAGTTTTTACGTGAAAGAGCAACAAACATACAAAATCCTTCACATTTTGCATTTATATTCATCTCTAGCATGATATTATTAAGTGAATGTTATGATTTACTCTTCATTTTCTAAATCTTCTCTAAATTAATTTTAGTGTGTGAAGTTTCCGATCTGTTTGCGTAGGACGTGCCCGAGCAGAGCGCTAATCTCTAAAATTATGAGCTTAATCCTTAAATAATTCATTAACAAAACAGTCGAATGTAGTGCGTTTTCGCCGGGCTGGCAACTGTTTGGGTGTGTAGTGGCAGTAGCGGCTGGATATCAAACAATAATTACAAAATTAGCAAATTACTGCAAACCACTGCAAACACAAGTGTGATTAGAGCCGAAAGTCACAAAGTCTCAAAAACAAACAACGCTACTCTTGTAAATTTCATCGTATTAAACTCAATTTTGGTACTGAGAGTTGTTAAATTTACTTTCAATTCACTGAGAATGCAGTATTGTTTTGTTTTTGTGTTAAATACACGTTGAATCAAGATTTATATACGTGTATGACAATAACTTTGGCATTGAATCGCACTGACTACTGATAATATTTGTAAACAAACAGTTTGTCTCGGCTTCGCACAGTAAAAATTTACTAATGTAGAAAAAACATTCAGCGCAGTGCCAGGTATAAACTATCGTGAATTTAATGCAAATAAGTGCATCGCAGCGCCATCTCGATGCAAAATAAATCACCACATCATCTTTCTTTGTTTATTTACACTTTTGCAGTTATATTGTCGCTATCACACTTCGCCTGCTTGACCTCTCGGCTAATCTGAAGGTTGCTTGAGAATAGTATCACAATCCGACCAGCAGATTGCTAGTAAATGTACAAATTTAAATGAAATATAGTACATATTTAGTTTTGCTTTTGATTCTATTTATTCCAACTATGCTTATAGATTTTTGTTTAATGTATGCAACCAGATTAACATTCTGTCATAAATTTTCAGCTCTAATTTGCTGTTTTTGTCAGTGGCAAATTTCTACAAGTAATTGTTGCTTTATACTTAATTGACGATTAATATTTGCCGTAAAACTATATCAAGTGCTTCAGTTAAAGAATATATTAACAAACTCTAATAGAAATCACGTTTTAAACCGAAGTAAGTACACTTTATAAGAAAATTTTCACGATTGTAACTTATAGGTTAGTTTAGGTTACACCATCGCAAATGATTCCAAACCAGTTATTCGTATTCCATTGTTTCTACATTAAGGTGAGTACCAAAATATACAAAATTAATACCTAAGCTGATTAATTTACTCTTTGAATGACTGTGACTTTACGTACAAATTCGAAAAATATGTCGTCTTACAATTCGATGCTTCGCCCGCATCATTCTCCACTTCTCCATCCTTCCGAAGGTTTTCGTAGGCTACGAAAACTTTCGACTTTTATGATTATGAATTTCTCGCTCGGTTTTTCTAGAATAAAAGTTTGTGTGGCGCGCGGATTTTAATACCGTTTCGCTTTCTGGCTTTCGTCCACTTTCGTCGTCGCTGCACTCCGCCTCTGAGGGCTGGAACATACTTTGATACTTAATTAAAAGAAGTTTTACTTCATCTTTCAGCACGAGGCAAAGAAACAAAAAAGCGACCGTGAGCGCAATGTGCTTTTCCGTCTCGACGCTCAGCACCAGCAGATAACTCAACTATTTTCGCATTTTCACACCGGCGTGTGCGAGAGAGGGTGGTGTTCTTTTCATTTCGCCCTCGCGGCGAATGGTTTTCATCTTGATCTTGGATCTTGGCGTTTGTTCAAAATTATAGAAAAGTTATTAAGGCATGTCGTCTTCTTCCCCGCGTGCTGTTCATAATCTGTGATATTTCACAGGAATATTAACGGTTCAAGATGTCTGCCACGTCTATTCTACCTTTGTTTCTTTTGCTTGTTTTGCAATTGTCGGAAAACTAATAAGTGGAATCACATCACAAAGTAATACTACTGTAATCGAAGTAGTAGTCTTTCAAAAATACACTTTAACGCCATCTAGATTCAAATTTTATAACTAAAACTACGATAAAATCTCTATATTAACTTTAATCCTTTATTTTGCACCTTTGCAGTTAAATATTTACGATAAAAAGTCGCTCATTTCTTTTTCCAAAGTCAAAAGTATCTCCATGCTAAAATTTATCAAAATATGTTCTGTGAATTTTGCGCGAAAGCGTCACAAACATACAAATGCATACAAATGCAATTATTCGGAAAACTAATACGCGGAATCACATCACAAAGTAATCCTACTGTAATAATACAAGTAGTCTGTTAGACATTAAATTGACGAAGGCATTTCTCAATGTTTCTTCGTTCGAGGATATTTCTTTCTAAGCGCGCGCCCGCCTTAGAAGAAAAACGAAATAAATGGTTTAAACTCTCGTGCTCGCGCGCTCGAGCAATTTGAATATATATGTTTCGAGAAGTCGTAAATTTCCCAACTAATGCTCGACGTCTCGTTGAAGTGTGCGCGCGTGTGTTGGGGGTGGCAGGTTGCGGGGGTTGTAGCGAAGAAGGAAGCATTCTTTTACGCGCGCCGCGCGCTTCCAGCGACAGAATTATTACTACTTCATCACTCTCGAGGAAACGCTGAAACGAAACAAGACAAGATGAAATACTTAACCGACGCTCTCTCTGCGAACGCAACGGAACGGCTCTCCTTGACGTCGAAGAGGAGTTAATTAAAAATATAAATAACCAGCGACATTTTATTGGTTCACTTCAAAAATATGTGTAGTGCACACTGTGTATGAGTTATACTTATACAACATGGCGTCATTATTATGACATACTGCGCATGCGCACAACGTGTAACCTTTAATTTTGACAGTTGGTGTGTCAAACTATAACCAACTATTACATTCACTTCAAATCATTTTTACTATTTTATTTAATAAATACAAACTTAAAACATTTTTTGTTTTTCAAAAATAACACTTAGCGCAAACAATATAAAAATAAATGAACCGATTTCATTCTTTCAAGGACACAAACACTCATTAAGTAACTTACAATTACACACAACTCAAGATTATTTACAAAATATATGAAATGAATGCTTATTTAATAAGTCTATGGACTAACGGAATTGGGACCTAGGGTCTTCATAAGTTTATAACAATCTTGCAGTCGCTTCTTATCCCCGATGCGCTCCAAGGTCTTCGCTGCCTCGGCGAGCATACCGGCGCGCTCTCCCGGTAGGGAGATCAACTGCCCCGGGAGATGCCTGCAGGCGAGATACAAAGCGGCGGCATGCTGCCGCTCCCCGCCCAACTGCTGTTGATTCTTGTCTGTCAACAAACACACCGCAAAAAATTAAACTCATCATAAGCCTCATGAAATATTCATTGCGCAGATGATGTGCAAATAAAAATTAGCAAACGCAAACGTTTTATACATCAAATATTGTAATGAGTTTCCAAAAAAAAGAATTCGTACCTTTGCCGCAAATCATGCTGCCTTTCGAGTGGCGGTGGCGGAGGGATTTGTCCAAGAGTTGTTGTGTTTTCCCTGGGGCGGCACCAGCCATCAAACGTGATGTGGCTTCGTAGAGGAAAACTCGTGGCAATGCAGACTGCAAACAAATCGTTATGTTAAGACTTATTTATTAAGAATTTTGAAAAATTATTACCGGAATATGGTGCGCAATTCCCCTTAGTGAAGTAATATCCTTCTGGAAAGCTGTCAAAATAAGCGCTGGGACTGGCACACTGTTTGGATCAGCTTCCACGGCGTCTTCCCAGATAGCTGTGCGAGTTTCCAACAACCAGTCACAAACTAACAATTGTGTCAACTGCAAAGAGTAAAAAATAACATTTATTACATTTTTTGCTTTTATTTTTAATAATTAAAGCATTTGTTGCAATTTTTATCAACAAAGATTGCACTGAAGAGACATTGCATTGGAAATTAACATGCAATGCAACTACAATGCACCCTCATCAATAAAACAAATCATTTTCAATAAAACTAGAAATAAAATGAGTAATACTCACTAAAACTTTGATATTCTGCTTTTTGCAACTGTTGAATGTTAGACTATCCTCCAAAATCCGGCCGGCCATGTCACACTGCTTCAAAATAACTCTGTGTGACTCTTGATCAGTCAAATAAGATCTCCTGGCTCTGAAACCTGCGATTACTGCTTTGGGTAGAGGGTCAGCCATGTCCGCCAGTTGTTTCGGGATGTTCTCGACGTTTTTGTACAATCTCTCCGCGTTTTCGTCTTCGCCCAGCAGCCAGTAACAGGAACAAGCGATAACATTGGTCCACCATGTTGCAATTTCATCATCTTGATATTCTATGAAAAAAATTCATTTATTATTAATTTTATTACTTGATTTTGAGAGAAAATAATTATTTACTTTGTAATGTGGTATTGGCAAAGATGCTACCTGGATCTTTATCCAAATTCTCTACCAATGACTGCACATATTTCAACACATCAGTTGTATTTGTTTTCTTTGATGCATCATCGTCACCATTACTCTTACTTCCAGGCGCTACTAATGTCTGCAAGGATTTTTCAATCAAATGTTCTCGGTACAACTGCAAAAAAAAACAAATAAATATTTAGAATGATAGTCCATTACACTGGTTATGTTCTAACCTTCATAACAAACGCCATTGGTTCAGATTTATTCACCACGGTACAAAACGGTACTCCTTGCACTTCCGAATCATCATAGGTGATATTCGTAGTGGTAAGAAATTTATATCCATAAACTTGGAAAATCCACTTGAAACGTGACGGAATCGGATCGCATGTATTGGTGGTTGCATTCTTCGCTAGATTAATATAGTACCGATGGAAACCTTTCACGGTATTATAACAACTGTGCTTGATTCGTAAAGCCACGCCTACATATATGTCAATCAGTTGTAATGGCGGCAGCATGTTTCCGGCAGCTTCGGCTAGATTCACCGAAGACAAGCCGAGCACCAGTCCAGAAAGATGGCCGTACTCAGTGGGACCTTCAACGAGTTGGATTTGATTCAACGCGTGGTAGATCAGTGCCAGTTCACGACAAGAAGTCTGCGCTTCGTAGCGGACGACGCCATCAGCAAAGAAACCGCCGGTGTGACGAGACAACCATTTTCCGATCCACAATCGGTGAGTAACTTGACGAAAGAGTTGCCAGAGTACGGATGTGATTAATTCAAGCCGGGAGGTGGGTAGAGTCACACCGAAAGTTTGCAAACAACGGCGTAATTCTTGTTTTGCACGCGCATTATCTCCCTAAAGAACAAAAACAGTATTTAAAATACATAAAAAGTTTCATACGCGTAAAATCTAGTGACAAATTTGTCACTAGGTTGGTAACATTGCTGAAAAGACCCTAAACCGCAAAAAAGTTTTGCTTCGGCGTCAGTTTTAGTTGAGTTACAAATTATTACGCGTCTCAAAGTAAAATTACCTGTGAAAGATGAAAATCAGCTTGCCTACGGTGTCGCCAGAAGATCTGCGCCTCTTTGGACTTGCAAGGTACGATCGGATCGCCATAAACAAACATTTTAACGGTACAAATCCCCAAAATGAATAAGTTTATCAACCAAAGCAGAAAAGCGCCACTTGTCCATTGTAATCCCTCCGAATCGCCAACTAAACACATAAAAAATTATTCATTTCTATTTAAACTCTTAAACTGCGGGTAATTATCTTACAGCTTAATATTTTTCTCCCTGTATAATCTTGTACGCCTGTCGAAATTGAATTCAACGCAAATCCAAACGGATTAAACGAAATAACCGCCAACATGAACATACAAATCGCAATCTTTGAATGATCGAGCATGCCTTTGGTAATGCCCATGGGTTCATCATCACTGTCATATTTCATTTGACTGTATTCCGGACTCGCAGGAATCGAATGCGTTGGCGAAAGCGATGAAACATCTGAAGGTGGTGGACTTGGTTCATAGTACATTTTCACCTCCTCTGTATTCGCGCCAGCGCCCAACAAATCTTTGATTGTATTTTTCGACGCCGCCATCTTTAACGTGAAATTTTCCTGTTTCAATTTCGCGTTGCTATTTTGCAAAAAACGAATATATTCAATTGTTTTTCGCAAAATGGCGGATTTGTTCAACTTGGCATCTTCACCAACAATAATATTCTTCAACTCAATGATTTTATCATTGATTGAAGTGCGATATTTTCTTTCTATCGCGTTATGCGCCGACCGTTTCACCTCTTTGACTTTGGGTTCTTTACTCGTGAGTGGCATCCTGTTAATTGCAACTTTCTCAGAGTCCAACACAAGTGGTATACCAGTTGTGAAAAGTTGTCCATTTGTGTTTATCAAATGCACAGCTTGATTTGTTGTTCGCGGGGTTGTATACATTACAGTCGGTTGAATTGCTTGTGACTCAGATTTAATAATTTTCTGTAAAATAACAGGCTGTATTGAAGAATCCAGCTGTCCAATGTTTTGTACAACAATATTCTGTGTCTGCTGAGGTTTCTTCTTCTGTTGGGATTGGATAATCACTGGGTTTCCATTCAACTGAGAGTAAATCAATTGATCACCAGTTGTTTGAAGACTGGGTGATGAAATGATCACTGTTGCAGGTGTTGTTGTAGGTTGTGTTTGGTTAGATTTGATTGGTTTTGCTTTCAGGGGTTTAGGAACAGTGGGAACTTGTTGGGTATTAGCAGGTTGTATATTTGGCAGCAGTGGTCTTGTTGGTGTTGGCAAGTTGAAAACTTGATTCACTTGTTGTTGCTGCATTTGTGGTACTTGTGCAAAGACTTCTTCTTGTTTGATTTGCACCACAGGTTGCTGTTGTTGTTGCATCTGTAGTTGCACTTGCTGTTGTTGCATTTGTTGCTGTTGCTGTGCTAACAATTGTTGTTGATGATGTAATTGTTGCATCTGCTGCATAGTTCCACTTCCATCTAAATCATCCAACAAATTCATCATTTTGTCATCCAGGAAGGACTCGTCTCCAAAGAAATCGTTCGTGAGGATGTCATTGCCGCAAGTCATCAGTAAATCTAAAATGATTCATTTGTTGAGTTTATTTTTGAAATATTTTGAAAGAAATAAGAGGAAAACATACCGTCAATTCCGCTTAGCTCACCGAGATTAAACTCTTCCACCGGGTCCCCGGCGAAGTGATTGTTATCACCCATCTTCTTGTGTGTAATCGCACTTTTTATTATTAATCGACCATCGAAAACAATGCGATCTTAGGTAAATTGATCAAGGCACGTCTTGTTAACCGCGAGACGTAGAACGAAACGCACGATGCGCAGCAGGATCACAACACTGCGAATCGGCGAATCAGGACGTGGCCATGCGATCTGATGTTTTGACGTCGGCGAATCAGAGAATTGCGTTTAAATACCAAACGGAAAACAAAACATGTCATTACTTCTGAATTAATTGTTAACACTTGCAATTAGACAGTGATAAACTAAATTTAACATTATTTAACTGGGTTAATAATGAAAGTTATTAGAAATTTTAATTGTACTATTTACAATTTAGTAAAATTATAATACCGAATTATGTAATAACCACATTGTATAATATTTTTGGTTGGTAGGCAACCTGTCAAAATTGATTTCAAAACAAATTTACTTTGTTAGTAAGTATATTAGGTGTTTTCTCGGAAAAATTTCACTTTAATCTACTAATGCGCAAATAAACAGTTGTCGGAACCATTTTCTTTGATCAGAGCTGTATTTACGAGAATGTTTGCACAAGTTCGTGAATTTTGCATATTTTGCACAACAAAACTTGCTTTTTGCATTTCAAAGAGTTAAATGTTAATAATTTATATCAAATATGGTTAACAAAAGATCAATATTTCCATATAGTCTTTATTTATAAAAATAACGGTACATTTACCATAATATAAACTTGTAACTTTAAAAATATAACATAATAAATAGGAATTCTTCCATCCTAAATATCCAAAAGTGTAAGATTCCTGCATACACTCAACATAAACTTAAAACATATTCTTTCAATGGCTCAAAACCAACGACTAATAAAAGAAAAATCACCAATTCTGACTTAAACAACCAAACACAAAAACAAAACTCGCAACTTGAAGCAGAATAATTGCGACAACCATAAAATAAAGATTAGAACTTTGGTAACATGACAAAAATGTCACAATTATAATATTAATACTGAACTATATATGAGTATGGCGCGTGAGAGATTCACAACTAAACCTATGAGTCAATTAAAAAAAAAACAGATCATTCCATGATAGTAAACTTGCGGCAAATGGGACAGGCCGTGTTTTGGCGCAGCCACAAAGACACACACTGAAAGCAACAAATCAAAAATAAAATAATAAAATGAGACAAAAGTATAACAAAAAAAAAACAATTAACATACCTTTTCATGGAAAATGTGAGAACACTTCAACGTTACACTTGGCATCGAGTTCATCTTTTCAAAACAAATCGAACAAAATTCATCAGTCGCAACTGCTCTGGGAGGTATTTCTTCGGCAGCTTCACAGTTTTGCAGACGCAATCTAAAAACAAAGAAAAATTAATATTTTCAATTCTTAATATTTTAATTATTCAATATTTAAGTAAAAGCCTTTTTATGACAATTAATTTAATTTATACTCACTGCATCTGATGCTCGATATAATTCCCAACATTATCAAAGATAGTCTCCATGGATATCTTATGCAAATTAACATTCATCGCTTTCAAGAAATTCAACGCATTGATCAAATCATTCATCAACGCGTTAGGAAATCGTTTCTTCACTGCCAGATAAATATCGCGATATTTCCCCATAAAAACCGTCGATTCCGAAGAAGATCCAGGATTAGGCGATACAGACACATTCGACGGAATATACTGCGACTGTTGATTCCAGTTATAATTCTCCTTCATAGCCCGATCCACTCTTGGAGCTTCCACACTCCTCTGGCGAAACACCGCCGGATTTGTACTAGCATTATAAACAGGACTGGAACTAGTCGAACTTAGATTTGTCGCAGGTCTTCTCACAGCACCTCCATTCATATCAACACCACGATTATTCCCCAACGTTATATTCGTTGGATAATTCACAGCGTGCGCAATCTGCGATAAAATATTCTTCGTGGAAGGATCATCAATTTCAGGCGACGGTGCCCTGGAAACCTTTGAATAATTAGACATCGAAGACAGCGGACGATTGGAGCCGACAGGACCAAGGTTTGGTTGTGGAACTTTAGATATAGCAGTATTATAAACTCTTCTGGTATCCTGAGGTCGGTATATCTTATCCTGATCCATTAAACTCTGACTTATCAAACGCGCATTATCCAAAAGTGCGTTACTCAGCGCTGAATGTACTGGCATCATCGCATTGACAGTCAACAAATACTGATTGAACAACGTCGTGCAAAACTCATCCGTGTAAACAATCAAATCCTTCCAGTTGATGGCAATCACTTTATGCTGAATCATACTGGTATCTCTTCGATTTTCACTTCTGGTAACACAATCTTTTGCCAAAAGTAACAACGATACGTTCCGTTCGAGTTTAGCCACTACCGAAGTAAGAAACAATTGATTCGCTTCGCACATTTGTTTTATATTCAAATTCGGATTGCAGGTGTAAAAGTAATGCGTGAGTTCCTCATGCATACGTTCACAACGCACTTTGTATTGTGATATCTTAGCGATTAGCAAATTTATGAATTCTTCTATTCCATTTATGATCACATTCTGCATATCGATGACTTTGTCTTGCTCAGTCTTAAATTTGTCGTTGTATTCATTCTTGAGGCAAGAAATTCTGTCGTATAACTCGTCATATTGCTCGGATTTTTCTTTATATAGTAATTGTACTTCTTCATTGGTGTCAATAAGAGCATCACGGCGTGCTTTCATCCTGTCGAATTCATCAGTCATTTCGTTGAGTTGTCGCTGCAAGTTTGCGTTCTCCGCGGATAAATTCGCATTCAAAACTTGTAATTTTTCGTTCTCTTTAATCACTGATTTACTGCAGACTGGTTTTGTTAAATCATCCGGTGGTTTAACAACGTGTGAATACGATTTGTTCAATTTTGATAAATTGTTTTGAAGTTGTTCAATCTAAAACACGAAAATTCATTTTATTAAATTAAATTTTTACATTTTTACAATTAGTAATTTACTTGGTGTTTTTGATACTGAATATCTTTATTCTTCTCGAGAATAGTTCGTTTTGCTTGACTTAATTCTCTCTTGAGCGCTTTGAGAGTTTTGTTCTGATTGTCACCTAAATCTTTTCTAGCTTCTTGAAGTTCTAGAATTTTCCCTTCAAGTTCAGCTACTTTTTTAGTGAGCGCCGATTCTAACATATTAATATGTTTCTGGAAGTTCTGCTCTTCGGGATTATGTTTATCAGTCTGGGTTTGTTTGGTACGGCAGGAAGACTTGCTGTAATTTGTTTGAGTTTCCTTAACAGCGCGGGTATTCTTCCCAATAGGTATTGCTAAATATCTGCCACAGCATAATACACCATCACCGTTACCCATATTATAATGGTGTTGACGTATTCTGTCCAATTCACATTCACAAATATGCCCACCGCATGGCCTGTTAATATCTTTGCGAAAGTTTTGATTTTCTTCCACTGCGTGATTCTGCGCATGTTGGATATAATTCTGATGTGTGGCAGTGACCCATTCTTTTAATGCAAGTGTTCCATCGTGGTAATCATCGGGAAAACATTGAAAATGCACTTCGCCTACGGTTTGCTGCGCAAACAATCGCCATTGTCGCACACATCTGCATAGAATATCAATTTGTTTCTTAATGTAGCTGACGGCATGCTTTGAGTTGCGTCCGTGAATTTCCATGTCGTATTGGTTCCGAATCGCCATTAGATGCATATTTGTCGCGTCCATTTTGTCATAAAGCCGATTCGCAGCGGTTTCAGCTTCTAATACTTGTAAATACAACGCGCCCATTTCGCCTTCAATAAGTACATGCTTACTGAATTGCTTCAACAGCGGTGATAATACTTGTTGAAACATTTTTACTACTTTATTCTCGCAACGTGTCAAGGGATTCATGTGATGAACACCATAGGGCTTTCCAATTCTTAAAGTTATCTTGGGTTTCCTCACTCTAAATACCATAAAATTAATTTTATCTGAAAAAATTTAAAAATGAATAACATACCGTCTAACATCTCGAACAAACGCCGGTAGAACATACGTAGAAGATGTATCAGGTTGCGCATGATACAACGGCGGTTCCAGTTTGTCAAAATCAAAAACCGGTGGAAAACGAAAGGCACTTCATGGAAAGAATTCACATAAATCATGCCATTCATTCCAGAGTAATTTACTACAACTGGCTGAAGAGTACAATGTGTAGGCACATGATCCTGCCTGCAGCATCCATTACAATCAGGGCTCAATTCACATAAATACTGCTTCAAACTGGGTTCTGAATCAATACTTAAAATGAGTTGTTGATATCTCAGTGCCTCATTGACTTGTGATCCAAAACAACAACCATCAAAGTTGGTTATACTTAAAAGCATATTCAAAGCATAGTGTTCAGTCTCCATAGAATACTCTTTACAGAAACTTCTCACTTGTTTCTCCATGTTTAACTTGATTAGTTTGCCATAAGCATACAAAGCAAAAATTATGTGTCTTGGGGAATTCTCACCAAAGTTTCTAACAGTAAAAACGTCTGCTCCTGTTGCAACTTTTGTTTTGTGCTCTCAATAAGTTGAAAATTAGTAATTATAAAATCTAAACCAGAAACAATTACTTCTGCAGCTTGTTCTTTGCTAAAATAATAAAAATTTATAGCCTGGCTAATAATCTGAGTAAAAACTTAACTTACCATTTCAATTTGAGGTAACACCCTGCTAAAATTGAATACAACATTGGATAAACAAGTCCATAGTCTTCCAGAACACTTTGACAAAACTCTACACATCTTAACAACTCTGTCTGAGATTTAAATGCACATAATGCCAAGATAATTTCAAAATATGTGATGACATCTTCAGGAGATGCATCAATATACTCATCTTTGTATTCATCTGAATCGAACATATTGTACATGAACGCGGTAACATGCCAACATTTTTTAAAATTGCCCAGAAAGAGTAATTTAACCACGATGCGATGCAGACGTTCGAATCGTTCGCGTTTCAAATAAACTACATCGATGGCAGGCTGTCGTTCGTATTCTTCGAGGAAGGCGATGAAGAGATTGTCATCTTTTACGTCGTTTTCACGCTTTGCAATAACGTTGCTCGACATGATTCCTACGGGAACCACGGCGGGCTTTGTCCACAGCCGACTTGAATTCACGATGCTTGCCGGTTTTGGAAGTTAGGTTATTCACAACAAAATTGAAACTGGTTTCAATGCACATGCGCAAAAGGTAGACAACTGTGACTAAACTAAACTTTGAAATGTTAGATTAGAGGATAATAAGGTTTAGAAATGTTGATATTTTCGACAATTGCGTTGACTTACTAAGAAATTAAGTGTAGAATTGAACTTTGGCAAGTGACAGTCTTTTTTCGTTTCTCAAACAAACAAATTTTGTTTTCAGCCTAAGCAACTTTTGTTTTTTCAAAAGTGATTTGATTATTTTTCCTACATTTTTGTTTTGGTTTTACTATTTCTAAATTTGCGGGCTTTTCCTATCGTGTTAGAAGCAGTGTTGTTCATGCATCGAATAATAATTATCCGTTTCATTTTATTTTAATAAAAGTGGATGTATTTCTTCTCAATAATTATCAATCCAATGAAATTGGTTGTGGTTGTTTTGTTGTTCTCGTTTTTACAATGTTCTCGCAGCAGCCTCCTCGCTTCACGATAATAAAACGATGTAACATTACTTATCTAGTAAATAATACAATCTACAAATGAGATGCATCAATGCCATCCGGCGTCTTTGACAAAACGTAAGTAATCATAGTAAAAAAATGAGACCGATCTCCTACCAACTATCATACAAAAGACATCCTGCTTTAATGAAATCAACAAAAGACGCGCGATCAAGATTTATAAACAGTTGAAAAGAGAATTTCCATGGTTGTGTGTGTGTGTGTATGTTGGTGTTGCAAATTTAGTGTGTGTTGAAATCGCTTCAAGTTCACCAAATAAAAAAGAATCATGGGTATGGTATTGGTTTTTGTCATTGTTTCCTCCAAAGAAATGTGTTTTTGATAAAATATTCTCTTAAGCGTTAGAAATAATTAAATGTACTCCGGTTTTTTTGTGTCGTGGTGCTTCGTTCCCTCACGACGAATTGCTGTTGTCGCCGTTATCGGCGCCGTAACTGCCGGCCGCGTTTCCGTTCATCACGAACGACGTTCCCAAACCGTACAAGTGGCCGGAGAATTTCGAATCATCGATCGTATCTTCGAAAAACATCTGAAAACAAAATCATATTAAAAAAAATTTTAATTTCGTGGTTAAAGTGCAGTTTAGCGCACTTGATACTCAATATACTATTAAAAAATGCAATAAATTAATATTACCTCCTTCATTTTAAAGAAGGCCATGCCTGTGAGCAGGGAATCAGAGCCAGCTTGATGTTGCGGTCCTATCCGCTCAAGATCCAGCTGTTCGGCGACCTCCTGCAGACCGCCTTTCAAGTTTTTACACGACTTCATCAAATACTACAACCAAAAATTAGTTTTTCGTTCATTTGAGTAAATAATCATCAACGAATGATTACCTTCACATCGTAAATGGTAGGAAAGTACAATTTTAGCAACTCAAAAAAATCAGACTCGTCCATCGGCAGGTTCGAATCCGTAAGGAGTTTGATGAGATAACCAAAATCGTACCCCGAATGGAAAGACAGCCACTTAATGTTGTCCATGAGAACAATACCGGACGTCATCAGCAGCTCGGCAAAGTGCGACGGCTCAATACCCTCCTCCTCGTGCTTCTTGAACTGAATGCCCGAGTTCTGCAGCAGTTCGATACTGTCCTGTGCGTACATGTCCTCGGCGAGGTTGAATTTGAAGTTGAATTGCCATGTCGTGTACGACCCGCCCGGGGTTTTGCCGTTCTCGTCCAGGAACGTGAGGCCCAGCTGGATGATGCGCAGGAGATCGACGTTGCACCGTAGTAATTGGTACTGGTACTCGGCGGTGCTACGGAATTCGCCGATTGGACGCGCTACCACACCGGGGAACTCGGTGTCCATCGCCACGTAAGGATATTTTTGTACAATCTAAAAGATTATGGGTTTTTATTGTGTTTATGGTTAGTATATTTGATGTTTACTTGTCGTATGGTTCGAAATTCATCTTCGAGGTTGTGCGCCCAGACGTCGCGAATGCCGCACTCCTCGTTGTTGGGGTGCTGCGCGCCGCCGATGGTCGCCGCCGGCATCACGCCCCCGTTCTCTGTCGTGGTCAGTTGCGTCCAGGGGTTCTGCACCCAAATTACATTTGTGGCGGGGCCGCCGGCGGCGCCGCTGCCTTCCTGCGCTTTTACGTCGTATGCCGGCTGTGACGGCGCGCTCGCGGCGAGCTTCCACAGCAGCTCCTCCTCCGTTACGTTCAGATGCAGCTCAGGATCATTTTTACTCGACAATCTCATTGAGGCAATTTTGTATCTGCAAACACATCAATCTAACATGAACCAAGTGTGTGCGGAAATTTGTCATTCATAACATGAATGCACGCGCGTCACAAATATCAATGTATGGAGGGAAGAATGCGGGATTTTCTGGACTTCTGACTGAGTTGGTTTTGCATTTTGTGTGTGTTGCAAAAGCGGACGGTCGCCGCGCGTGCTTTTGTTGCCCAGCCTGTTTGGGGGGCTTTCAAGAGTCCCTCCGTGCGGCCGTACTCACCCATTATTGGGGCCGAAACTATCAAGTGAAAATTGTTGCAATCCGTGTGGAAACTGGCTGGAATCGTGTGATTACAATCTCATGTTCCCGTGTACACTTTTATTGTTCATACTGGATGGTTGGATGCACAGATAGAGGATAGCACGATAGCAGCGGGTAGAGCTGCCTGATTGTTGGAAGGCAATGTTGCCAATCTACAAGGTTAGGCGACATTGCGTGGCAACCACGCAAGCTTTCAAAATCTTTCAAAATTATAATGAAATTTGCTATAAAAAGACTACAACAAACACTATAGAAAATATTTCACAATGAATTTCATAACATAATAGTAAGAAATACCAGAAATAACTATAATAAACATGCAGTTTGTTTATTATCGCGTTTTACGTTTGCATTGGTTTAACAACAGGTTAACATGTTTTCACCTTAAAAAGAATGGAAAATATTCTTAAAAACAATGATTTTATCTTTTAAATAACAGTTTTATGGTTAATTTAAGTGTTTATTGTAAATTTGTTAATATTCAATTTTAATATTTTAGAATTTGCTACCCCAGCGCCATTTATGCCTCTGGTGTGATAAACGCGAACGAACCGTTGACACAAACACAGCGCAATGCAAGCCGAGTGTAATAAATGTAAACTCGCTAATCGGCGCTCTAGCGAAAAACGATTCTCTCGATTCGGCACTGAGGTTTAATTCGTTTAATTAATCCCTAGCCGATTGTTCACATGTGCGCGGTGAGGTGAAACAGGCGCAAGAAATGGAACAGAAGCCGAGCCTCGAGATGGTCTATATGGCCATCTCGACGCTGTACAGCAACCCGGTCGCCAGCGAAAAGGAGCGGGCGTCGCAGTGGTTAGGAGACTTTCAAAAATCCGTAAGCAATCTAATTTCGAAATCATATCTATAATCGCTATAAGAATTGTTGGGATTTAATTTTAGGTCCATGCGTGGACAATAGCGGACGAAATTCTGCATCACAAGCGCGATTTGGAGTCATGTTACTTTGCGGCGCAAACAATGCGCTCAAAAATTCATCAGTCTTTTCACGAGTTACCATTGGAGGCACACGCCAGTTTGAGGGATAGTTTGCTGGAGCACATCAGTCAGATCACTGAGGGGACAAACTCAGTGATTGTGACACAATTGTGTCTGGCTTTGAGTGATTTGATACTGCAAATGCCAACTTGGCAGCGAGCACCTTTGGATTTGGTTTCTAGTTTGTCACAGTCACATTTGTGGCCTTTACTGGAAGTCTTGATAGTTTTACCTGAAGAATTGGAGAGTAGATCAGTTAGGTAATAACTTAATAATTAATTTTTACTCTAAACTTGTAAAATAAATTCATTATTTCGCAGGTTAGGTGAAAATCGAAGACAAGATGTAATAGAAGAACTGAAACAATGCGCGCCGACGGTCAACGAATTCCTCAAACACTGCTGTAACCAATACAACAGCAGTTTGCATGATAACATTCAGATCAACGTGAAAATCCAGCGCTGTTTCACCTCGTGGGTCTCACTCGGCGCGATAACACTTGACGATGTCGTGGATAATGTTGTGATTAACCGTAGTCTTCAAATTTTAAGTTACAAGCAAGAAACTGAGGCGATTCCGCCCATAGCGGGCGTTTTACATGACGCAGCCACCGATTGCATATGTACTCTGCTGCAATCTCTCGAGGATAACAACAATCAACAGAATCTGGAGAGTTTTCTCTTTTCTAATGTCATGACACTCGAAGTTCCCTACCATCTAAGCGTGGCGAATGAAGACCAAGAGAAGTCGATGAATTATTGTCGTATTTTTACGGAACTTGGCGAAACTTTCCTGGAGAAGATTCTCATGCAGACCAACGAGGCCTACAAGCACTACGCGATTAAAGTTTTAGACATGGTGCTCATTTGTGTCGGGCATCATGATTTCGAAGTCGCTGAAATCACGTTCAATTTGTGGTATTTGTTAAGCGAAGAACTCTACCAGAAGAATAACAAAACATTAACGGAGTTGTTTAGATCTTATGTCGAGCGGTTGGTTACAGCATTATGTCGACATTGTCAAATGGAACCAGATCAGGAAGGTTTGCTGGAAGACGGCGATGATTTTAAAGACTTTCGATTGAAAGTCTCCGATCTTGTCAAAGATGTTGTTTTTATCATTGGCAGCAGTAGTTGTTTTCGACATATGTTTATGACACTTCAAAGGCCCGAGGTTACTTGGGATGTATCCGAATCAGCATTGTTTATTATGCAAGCGGTTGCTAAGAATGTGCTACCAACTGAAAATGAAGTTGTGCCCAAAGTTGTCGAAGCCATTTTGGTAACGCCTGAAAACACGCATATTGCTGTACGATACACATCGGTGATGTTATTGGGCGAATTATGCGAATGGATTGAGAAACATCCGGAGATGTTGGATCCTGTATTGAATTTCGTGGTTTGTTGTTTGCCGCAAGCTGGGGTTGGTGGTGCGGCAGCCACGGCGTTACAGAGTATTTGCGCAAAGTGTAATGAGCACATGCCGCGACATGTTCCTGTGCTTTTGCAACTGCTACGGCAGGTGGACACGTTTGCAATCACGAATAATGCTGTCATGGGACTTTTAAAGGTAAATTATTTATTTTTTAATTTAAAAAAAATGAAATTTAAAATGTTTTATGGTTATTTTTTTAAGGGAGTTGCTCATATTTTAAGTAAAATGGACAGTGAAAACATTGTAAACTCTTTGAGAGAGTTGTGTTTGATGCAAATCAATCCACTGATGAGTTTAGCTGAGCAACAGAATGTTCCTGCCGTGAGGGGAACAAAAACCGATCCAGTTTTATGGCTCGATAGGTTATCATCGATTTTTCGAAGTTTGGTTGTTCCCGCTCAAGAAAGTAAGTTTTATTCTAACATTAATTCAAAAAATTATTTATTTTTATTTTCCAGACACGATAAATCCGTGTAAACCAGTAGTGCTCGAAGTATGGCCGGTATTATCCATGGTAATGGACAAATACCAAAGCGACGTGCGAATCATGGAACGCGCCTGTCGTGCGGTGCGTTTCATGCTGCGCTGCGTCAGTCAACAAGTGAAAGAAATGCTTGAATCGCTAGTGTTGCAAATCGTGACAATTTACACATCGCATCCGCACTCGTGCTTTTTATACTTGGGCAGTATTCTCGTCGACGAATACGGCACAGATCCAACTTGTATCTCTGGTCTGCTTGAGATGCTTCAAGCTCTGATTAATCCAACATTTCAATTGCTACAAGCCGAAAATGGTTTGCGACATCATCCGGATACAGTCGATGATTTCTTCCGACTTTGCGCGAGATACATCCAACGTGCACCGATTCCTTTCCTGCGCAGTCCGGGCATTCCACCGATTTTAGAATGCGGATTGTTGGCGTGTTCGCTCGACCACAAAGAAGCGAACACATCAGTAATGAAATTCTTTAGTGATTTGATTAATACAGGCCGAAACAATCGAAGCAGTTCGGATTATACGGAGCGAAAAGAATTGGTCGGCAGTATTTTACAGAGATACGGCGCGCAATTGGTGCACAATTTGATTCACGCATGCGTGTTCTACCTGCACTCGTACATGTTCAGCGAGGTGGGCGATGTGATCGTGGAGATGCTCAATGGCGACCGGGATGCCGTCTCTGGATGGCTTGCGGAGGCTGTTAAAAGTCTGCCGAAGCAGGTCAGTAATGGGGTTATCAATGTAACGGAGCAACAGATGAATGGATTTCATGCCACTGTTTACAAGTAAGAAATTCTTTACAAACTTCTCTTTTGTTGCGGGTTTTGTTAAAGTATTGTTTGTAGATCGACCTCTTCCAAATCGGTGACATACGCCCTCAAAGATTTAGCGGCACTTTACCGCTAGAAGAGAAAAAAATTAGGACAAACGAATGATGACGACCGCTGGACGCGGAGGCAAATCGACAGGACAATGTAAATATTACAATTTTATATATTACTTTTTTTCTATTGTGGTCAAACGCAGGATGATCATCATCGATCGCATTTGTTGCCATTGACGTATATGTGTTTTGCGCAGACAACGCACCCACACATTGTTAGAAAAAAGTTAAGAAAATAACTTGTTTAATAAACATAAAGAGATGTGACGATAACCAATCTCGCATGCATCACATCGTATATAGATATAATAGACTCCCAAATTCCTGCGTCGTCTACGCCCTCACATGTGACTAGTGAAATGTGTGTATTTTCATTCGCTTCATAAAAGACTATAAATTATAACATTCGCTCTAAAGATATCAAAGTATTCAAAAAGTTAAACAATTTGTGTGTTCGTAAGTGGTAAGTCAGTGGAATTCGATGCAGCGCATACTCATCATTTAAGTCGCGTGTAGGACAGATGAACTTAAGTCACTGGTTTGATACTTCTGCAACGATTAAACATTGAACAAATTCGTCCGTTTACACGTGATAATCGACCAGCGGTGAATCCAACTTGCGCGGTACAGAAGTACAAGGCAGCAGCCACATGAACGGATGCTGCCGGCCGCATACTTCGCTCAACAGCGTCATCTTCGGTTTGTGCGGCCGGTATGGGCCCGCTTTTTGCACTTGTTCCACGGCGGTTTCGTCACTCATGATGGCCTGCAGTTGATCGACGAGGATCGCCGTCACGAACAGGCCAAAAAGGGAACTTTCCAGCAGGAGAATCACTGAGTGCATGCTGGAAATATACAAAAAACAATAGAAGTAAGTTTTAAATGTTTAGTTAAAAGTTTAAGTTGTGTAGTAATTTACATTCTCCGCTGTTTGATCTCGATGTCCTCGTCACATTTGACGCACTCTGTGACGTAGGTCATGACGATTAGTGAGATCGCGTAGCCGGAGAGCGCGCCGACCCAGAGGAGGAACTGAATGAAGTACTTCTGGTTGCGCTCGCCAACGCAATTGTTGATCCAGGGGCAATGGTGGTCCATGCGGCGGATGCACCGTCGGCAGATGCGACAGTGGTGTGCGCGCGGTGGCCGGTAAGTTTCACATCTTGTACAGATTGTCCAGTCTACATTAATGTTGCTATCTAAAGAAAATTCCAAATTTAATAATTAATTTTAACCAAATTAATGGAGAAAATACGAAGCGCAGAACGTATTTTTTGCAAAATAAGCGTAAATATTTACACTACTTACGACTATCAGTACTGTGAGCATCACTAAAGTCTATCCTTATTGTTGGCAGTGGCACAGTGCCTGGATCACAGAAAACTGCCTTGCTGTGTGCCATCAGTACCATAAACACCACCAAATTGAACATTATAGCGTTCACTGGCGCCCATAAACTAAGATTCAAGCAATTCCCGAATAGATTTAATTAATTTTCTATGCAAAAACAATCAAATTTCATCTCTTACCTATCTGCAAGTGCTTGCAGAATAATCCACTTGATAACCACATAATCTGCATAGAGAATTGCAGCGTACGTGATCAAAATGCACACGACGCCGCAGGGATCCTTGATAAACATCTTCTCACTTAATTTATTAATACTTTAAAATCACTTTTTCTTATCAATTAGCTTTGTTCTTCATATCAATTGCTGTGATGTTATAAAATGATGTCACTGTTTATTCCTGCATGTAAGTCCATTTTGTGCTTCATTAAACACGCACAAAACTCCGCTCGATTTATGAGTTTTAAGACTGGTCGTACTTTGCATTTAGTACACTTGCTGTGTGATGATTTATCACGTAGTTTTGATTGATTAATGTAGGTTTTTCTTAAATATTAATATGTAAAAGTTGATGACACGGGCCAGCTGTTAAGTGTCACGGTAGAGAATTACCACTAGAGGCAACTCACCTTACATGTTTTTTGTATAAATTACGCTTAAGTTATAAAATATTTATTTTTTTGAGGAATTTAACAATTTTTGGAAGCAGAAAGTTATTTTAATTTATTATTAGTTATTTTAGTACTAATAGTCCATATAATTCTTGTTTTATCCTTGATTTTCTTAAATTTTAGTAGACTGGGTTGCCTATGCTGAGGAAGGGAATATTTTAGGTTTTATAACGGCGCAGTTCGGTTAATTTCGTGATGCTTCGGAATTAAAGGGCACCAAACAATTGAACGCACTGTTTACATATCCTAACGTATTTTCCCGCTCGTCCAGAAGTTTCCATGGATGAAAGAGTATTTTTTAACAAGGGCTATTGGAATTTGTATTGAAAGTTATTCACCGGGTCCAATAACATATGGTACAACGTGTTTACTGTTGTTTTGGTTGATGTGCAAGGTGTTTCTTTATGCATTAACATATTATTTGCTCATTGATTCCTTGGAAGCTATAACTGTAACCTAACAAAATGTCGGAGAAATGTCGCAGTAATATTGGAGATTTATTTCAACAGCAACTAGGACTTCGTAAGTTTAATTGCGTATTTTATTTGTAAAATTATTGTTTTCATCATATATCTTTGTGTGCAGGAACGTTAAAATCCTATGACGGTTGTTTGCGGCGTTTGCGATGTTCCCAGGATGATGATTACAACTGCATCTGGGGATGTCAGGAAATGCGGGATGATGCGATGCCAGACACTCCGATTTTTGCATGTAAATTTTCCAACAAAAACGGTACTTAATCCTAAAACAATTGAAAAATATTTGTCTTTAACTTATATTTAAAATCTAGGAAATCAACATCTTCTAGCAATGGCAAACGAAGACGGCAAATTGGTAATCCACGATACGCAATCTTCGTCCCCACGCAAAGGCGAAGACATTCACCACAATGCGATTTTTGATCTTGCGTGGCTGGCGGAAAGTTTCAAACTCATTACAGTTTCCGGTGATCGCACAGCGCGACTCGTAGACATCGAGAACGACATGCAAGTCACGCAAATCTTCATGGGACACACGCGATCAGTGAAGACAGTCGCAACCCGTGACGGCGATCCGTCAACCTTTGCAACGGGCAGTCGCGATGGTAGTATTCGCGTATGGGATACGCGCTGCGCTACAGCCAGCGTCAGCCATCTTGTTCAGCCGGATAGAACAATTCCCAATTCGCATTGCAGGACGACACCAACAAGCAGCAGCAAGCGTAAAGCTGCGGTAAGTCAAGCTGTAACAGCGGCTAATTCAGTAACTAGCTTGGTATTCCAAGATGATGATAAATTGATTTCGTGCGGATCTGGGGATGGGTTAATCAAAGTCTGGGATTTGCGCAAAACTTACATCAGCGGCAAACCTACCGCGATGAAAGAAATTGCTTATAGCGGTCATACTACGCGAAATGGATTTAGTAATCTTTTACTGGATAAATCTCGACAACGTTTGTACGCCAATTGCTTAGACAATACAATTTACGCGTACAATATAGCAACTTATCATCCGCAACCTGTTATGGAGTATAAAGGACATCAGAATAGTACTTTTTATATAAAAGCTGCGCTGAGTAACGATGGTAATTATTTGCTCAGTGGTAGCAGCGATCAGAATGCGTATATTTGGAATATAAATAATAAATATCCAATTGTACGCATGGTTGGACACACTGCGGAAGTAACTTGCGTCGCCTGGCGGCAAGACGGCGAAACTACAGTGGTCACTTGTTCGGATGATGTGAAGCATAAAATATGGCGTATCGGACCTGAGTATCTTCCGGATAATTGGTCCGCTGAAGGTAGAGGTGCTGCAGAATGTTTGAGCCCAGTCACAACGCCAACTAAAAGCCATCAGTCGTTGAAACGACACTTGGAAGTGAATGAAAATACGCCGGTACAAGTTAAGCTACCCAAGATGGACGTTATGAAACGTGAATTAGAGGGCGCTGCATCACCCGAAGCTAAACGATTCAATTCCGGTCGACGATTGTTTGCTCTGCAGGAAATCAACGAGGAAAACGAATGCGAACACCATGCTGACCGCCATATGAGAAAAGCAACAACTTCCACTGCTGGTACTCAGGGAGATCTCGCTGTTATTCTTGAAGATACACCAGATGAAGAGAGTTTTAAAACGCCAAAGGCGAGTGCTATTCATAAAGCAACCGCAGCTACAACACCAGAAGATACTTATTCTCCCACAACGAATTTGCCCAATTTCGTGGTCGATGGCAGCGCACCACATTTACATTTTTCGCCGCAAAAGCGAATGCCTAAAGACTGGCTGACGAATATGCGCCGCGAGCGGTCTCTGGTAAAAGAAATGCAGGACTTGGCAGCGGGGCCATCTTCACCAAAAGTACCACGATTGGAAGATCAAGGATACCCAAATCCAACGCCTAGTCCTAGCTCGAGGCATAAGACGCCAAAGAGGCGAAACAGTCGCTCCGGCTCGGCAGGTGCATCAACTTCAACAGGTCAGAGCCCCATTTTGAAATTTTTCAGAGTCTCAAACAGTAACATTCTCAATAATACGCAATGCTCCCCGAAATCTCCTTCACTCCTCACCGCTACCAATAAAATGCGGACAGCTGAGGGGTGAATTGTATTCAACCCGAATGAGAATCTCATTTTTTAATGTTTAAGTTATTTATTTGCAAACATTTTGCAAACTTTCATTCTGCTGTGAATATTGATCGTCATATATATTATTATTTAAAAATTAAATTTTAACAATTTTAATAGGTTTGTACTGCTATATTTGAACAAATCACGGACTAGTGAGATTCGTGATTTCTGTTTGACTACTACTACAAAACATAGTGATAACTTTAGGCAGCAGCGTAATTTTCACCGGCTTTACTTCAAAGTCATCTTTATCAATGGAGAACCAGGCGTTTTGCGTGTCCATTTTTTCCAGATTTGGACGCAATTCAATCTGACGAGCCTCGATAGTCTCGACAATTTGCCGCCTCTGGCCTGTTTCGCTTCGGAAACCTTCAGTTAAGAAGTTGAAGTAATCAACGTCTTGTGGTCCCAAATTTAAATGCAACTTTGGTGGTGAATTGTTTGCAGTCCCAGCGAATATATTGGACGTGAGACATGCGAAATCCGCGGTGGATATTTGTTTCTGTTCGTATTTTTGGCAGTTTTCGTTGATAATTCGCGATCTGTCCTCTTTTTTCGCAGTAGAACGAACAAATCTGAAATATTTAACTTGAATATGTTCAACTAACTATAAATATTGTTTTTACCTGTTGTACCATTTGGTATTTTTTTCTTCTATATGTGTGACACAATTACTGCAACCCTCGCAAGGTTCAGAGTAATTTACAAGTGCTTCACATTTCCAGTTTAATGAGTCTTTGTACCCATTGAAAATGTAAGTGGCATATTTTTTTAATGGTCCATAATACCAATATTTATCTTTTTTAGCACTAGCATCGCGATATGCACCCCATTCTATTCCGGCAAGAGCGTACACTGCTTTCTTTTCCTGCACTTCATCACCTTTCTCTCCATCCTGTATAGTATCAGCATCTGGTTCATTAATAATCTCAATCTTCATGACATCCATTGGTTTGGTGGCTTCTCTAACAATAGCCATAGATGCTTCTGCCATAGATTTGACATTTCCTAGATGCTCACCA
Source organism: Dalotia coriaria (assembly GCF_025399875.1). Classification (NCBI taxonomy): domain Eukaryota; kingdom Metazoa; phylum Arthropoda; class Insecta; order Coleoptera; family Staphylinidae; genus Dalotia; species Dalotia coriaria. The sequence goes on along the minus strand of NW_027045447.1, from coordinate 7,948,832 downwards.
CCTGGAAAGAGTGCTGAACCTACTGTGTTTGATTTGCCCAGTGGTAACACTCCAATGGGAATTAGTTTACTGTTATTCTCTCCTGTTCTTCGAATTAAACCAGTGACAACTTCACTCAGTGTTCCATCACCACCTGCCACAATCAGTGCATCAGTGTTTTTCAGCTCCTGCACCAGCTTCTTGGCATGGCCTTCACTCTCTGTGTGCACTACATCTACACAAATTCCAGCCAGATTCAGTATGGGTGAGCAATATTTTTCATAATCTTCCAGGGAACTTCTTTTATTGGCAGCTGGGTTTAGTATGACAGTGATTTTTCTTGGTAGTGTGTTGCCTGTGATAGCCACTTTGCCATAAGTGAGGGCTTCTTCACAGTACACTTTCATGATTCCATCAATTCTACAATAAGTTTTAGTTGTTAATTGGAGGGATTTAGTTAAGAATTAGGTGAATGAATAACTGACTCATATTTGTTTTTAAGGCGCTTGGCGCCGTAGGCTAGGAGGCATGCTGCAAAGGTTGACTTTTTCCAGTGGTTTCGGACTCCTTTAGCAAATTTAATAACAAATGCCATTTCTTGCTGTTCAATCACCTATTTTCAAAAACACATGTATGTTCTGGATAGACGTCAGAATATTTCAAAGCAATACTATTTCGTGGTTAGGTACAAACTCTAAGGACTTAGAGGTAAACAAATCTCATATAAGTTCAGTATTTTGCTAGATATGTTTAAATTTGGGGTTTAACATTGCGGTTTGTTATATTTTTTATGACTTCTTTGTTTTTTTTAACTTATTAATAATTTAATTTTGAATATGCTAGCGCCATCTAGTTTTCAATTATGGGAAGTATTATTGTCTTGTGATGCGGCAAAGGGATCATAGATGGCGCGGTGATGCATGTTATCAGCGAAAATAGTTGAGAGTCAATTTTATCGTGCACCGGCTGCGTTACCGGCTCGCACACATTTCTCACTTGTGTAGTCATATTCTTTTGTCGAAATTCGGTAATCTCGTAATAAGTGATTGACTATTGATGATATTTTGTTGTCAATTGTCGTGTTTGGTATTTTGCTGATAATTTCCCGCTAGTGTAATCGTCGTGATTGTAAATTTAGTGCGTTTATGTTTTTGCGGGCGTTCGTGCGTCTGCCGTCGGATGACGGCCGGTGATATCTTGTGATTGTTAAAAGAATTACCCTAAATTTTGAACTAGTGCAACTACATTTGTCATTAGCATAAGTTTTGGGGATAATACGCTACCAGGTAATTATTATCATTTGAATAATTATAGTGAATAACATGTATTTTAAAGTAAAGGCTGAGTGCCGACGGAACGCAGATCTTTACTCGTATTTTGTATGAAATGTTTTAACTAATTTTGTGTTTTTTTTTTTAATTATTATTTTAGTATTCCTTTTCCTTGATTGCTGTTGTTCGATACACAGGTACGTGAAATAATTCAGTCATTCTAGTACCTGTTTGCCGTCTAAATATCATGTTTAGTTCCCTGTGAATTTTTCAGAAAATGTCTTTACAATTTTAAAGTTTTCTTATTCGTATGCTCATTAACATACTATACTGAGTTTTTTTTTATTTTCGTGAAATTTAGCTGCACGGCATATGATAGTATTTTTCCACACCAAAATAAAAATAGGAGTTTTCAATCTTTCTTTTTTAAAGATTCAATAAAACATATATTTTATTTTAGTGAAATATTGTGATTATCATTTAATTATTTTATTTTATTTATTTATTTAATATATTATTCATAGATTTGTCAGGTATTTATAATTTTTATAGTTCAAAGTAAATTGAAATTCAAATTCAAAGCATTACGCACGAGAATTGTAGGTATTGGATTGAATACAATGCGCTCTGTTTGTTCATAAACAACTTTTTTATTGCATTACACGGGTGATATGCAGCGCGCAAGACTCTTGTGACCTTGTAGCCATCCTCGCTAGCCGCACGCTGGCGGCTCTAGTAGATGCGGTATGCAGCACATTCGAGTTCAGGCCTGATTGCCGGTGTCGGGCCTATTGCAATTCGTGCAACAAAATCACATACTATTGGCATGCCGCTGCACGCACCGCTTCACCGTGCTATCAGTTCCGGGGTGCGGGCAGTCGGCAATCTTATCTTTTTGCCGCGTGACGTCGTTGCATTCTCGGCTTCGACATGCTATTTTTGCGCACAGTTCCATAAATTATACACACACATACAAGTACATTGTTATGAATAGTTCCGTGCCGGTCGTTGGTTGATGTAGACGCATTCCTCGCGGTTCATGTAATTTCTCCCGATTATAATTCCGGAAACTCGCGTTGAATTTGAGCGATAATCAACTATTTAATTGTAACTAGCGTGTATTGTATTTTGTGAACAAATAATCGGCAGTGAATGTTAATAATTACTTGTTTTGTGATATTGTTAGATGTGCGCGTTGCAAAAACAAAATATGGCCACGTTATCACGTGTCGCCACTGCCTGTTTGGCTCACACGGCGGATTGTGGGTTGTTTGGTTTTGTGCTGGATGATTCGGTCATATGTCTCGCGGCGCAAATCGTGAAGTAAGATGCCGTCGGCTGGAAGTCATTTTTATTTTCGTCTCAACCATCTTGATTCTTGATTGATCATGGGGACGGTGTCCGCTTGAGTAAGTTACATAAATCTAGCCCAGTCTCTTGAAATAGCACGAATACACGCGGTTTGTTTCAATAATGAAATGTCTACAACTGCTTCAGTATAATATAATCTGTATATATAAAAATGAAACCCGTTATAAATTCCAAGAGTAATACTGCTTCCATCATTCATAAATTGTACCAGCACGAACTACAAATCATAAATTAGAAGTGTATTCGTTTCGAACACAATTTTGTTATCTGCGTTTGTATATAAACTACTTTTTTATCGAATGTGTCCCGCACGCCGTCTCCTCACGCCGCATTTACTTGCTGCATGCAGCGTATTTCAGTTTAGTATAAATCGCAGGTATCCGTGTCTATTGCAATTCGCGCACAAGGTCGCGTGTGCTAATGCCTTGCACCTCATGCATTTACACGCGGACTCGGCATGCCTCAGCATACTCGGTTATGCTGCGGCCAGTTTCTTGCCGGTCTCTAGTTGCTTTGGACGTGCCTCTCGCGGATCATATCATTTTCTCGGAGTTTGATTTATTAATCCGCGTTGTACTAGATTAATAATGGAGTAAATTTTTACCGCTGCGGTTTTATCGTGTGCAGTTGTCGTTGCCGGTCGCTTCATTCCGCCGTTATGTTGATTTATTTATCATTAGGATGATCCATCTGTCTTCTCTAGGTAATTTTTACTTGAACAACATAGATTATTTGTTTTCTTTTAATGTGCGAATGTAACTTTAATAAATTTTATGAAATGTTTTAACTTGTGTTTCATTTTATTTATAGTACTTTTCGAGTCTTGGATTCCGATGAGTTCTGCTTTGGTAAGTTAATATTTTAATTATATTTTTCATTTATACTCACGCGTCACATTTTTTTGAATCGCGTGGCATCTCTCTGTCTCTCCAAAACATAAGATAGTCGCGTATCATGCTAAAACATCACGGAATTAAACTTTTAGTTTTTTTTTGCATATTTGGTTCGTACCAGAATTCTGTTAGGCGATGCATCTCCACCCCCTCAGATTTCCGCAATTTGTTCCTATTTATCTCTTTTAGTTTACGAGATATTCGCGATTGAATAAAATAGGCAAAAATTGAAAAATGTCACTTTTTAGTACTTTTAGTGGCGATTTTTGGGCTATTACTGTTGGAAATATAATTATTTTATATTTTTATCTGATAGAGAATTTTCCAATCTTTCATAATCAGCAATTCGTGGGTTGCTATCCCCTTTAGTTTAAGAGATATTAATTATTGAAAATCGTCGAAAAAAAGTATCAAGCACCCCCCCTTGGCAATTTTTTCTTAAGAATTAAAATTTCATCTCTCAGATTTCCGTTTTAACTATCCTATCTGATAGAGAATAGTCCGTAGATTAAGATGCTGCGATCAGATCCAAATTATCTCTTTTAGTTTACGAGATATTCGCGATTAAATAAAATGCGCAAAAATTGAAAAATGTCACTTTTTAGAACTTTTAGTCGCGTTTTTCGACCTTTTACTGTAGGAAATATAATTATTGTATATATTTATCTGATAGAGAATTTTCCAATCTTTCATAATCAATAATTCGTTGGTAGCTATCGCTTTTAGTTGAAGAAATATTAATTATTGAAAATCGTCGAAAAAAAGTATCAAGCATCCCCCCTTGGCATTTTTTTCTTAAGAATTAAAATTTCATCTCTCAGATTTCCGTTTTAACTATCCTATCTGATAGAGAATGGTCTGTAGATTTAGACGCTGCGATCAGATCCTAATTATCTCTTTTAGTTTACGAGATATTCGCGATTAAATAAAATAGGCAAAAATTGAAAAATGTCACTTTTTAGTACTTTTAGTGGCGATTTTTGGCCTATTACTGTTGGAAATATAATTATTTTATATTTTTATCTGATAGAGAATTTTCCAATCTTTCATAATCAGCAATTCGTGGGTTGCTAGCCCCTTTAGTTTAAGAGATATTAATTATTGAAAATCGTCGAAAAAAAGTATCAAGCACCCCCCCTTGGCAATTTTTTCTTAAGAATTAAAATTTCATCTCTCAGATTTCCGTTTTAACTATCCTATCTGATAGAGAATAGTCCGTAGATTAAGACGCTGCGATCAGATCCTATTTATCTCTTTTGGTTTACAAGATATTCGCGATTGAATAAAATGGGCAAAAATTGAAAAATGTCACTTTTTAGCACTTTTAGTCGCGTTTTTCGACCTTTTACTGTAGGAAATATAATTGTTCTATATATTTATCTGATAGAGAATTTTCCAATCTTTCATAATCAATAATTCGTTGGTAGCTATCGCTTTTAGTTGAAGAAATATTAATTATTGAAAATCGTCGAAAAAAAGTATCAAGCACCCCCCCTTGGCATTTTTTTCTTAAGAATTAAAATTTCATCTCTCAGATTTCCGTTTTAACTATCCTATCTGATAGAGAATGGTCCGTAGATTAAGACGCTGTGATCAGATCCTATTTATCTCTTTTAGTTAACGAGATATTCGCGATTGAATCAAATGGGCAAAAATTGAAAAATGTCACTTTTTAGTACTTTTAGTGGCGATTTTTGGCCTATTACTGTTGGAAATATAATTATTTTATATCTTTATCTGATAGAGTATTTTCCAATCTTTCATAATCAGCAATTCGTCAGTTGCTACTTCTTTTAGTTTAAGAGATATTAATCGAAAATGAAACTTATTGCAAGAAAATTCCGTAATGCTAGTTATATAGAAAGTTGTGTGTACACCGTAGTACTCGTTGCGCTAGGAATTGTAGTTTTTCCTAGTATCGCACGCGAACGCGGTGTCATAATAAGTTTAGAATATATGTCCCAGATGCGGAATTTAATTTTGTATCACTCTGTATTTGAATTTATTGCGACAAAATTCCGTAACGCGAGATATATTGAAAGTTGTGTGTATGGGCCGTAGTACTCGTTGCGCCAGGAATTGTAGTTTTTTTAGTACAGCATGCGAACGCGGTATCATAATAAGTTCCGAATAATTGTCCCAGATGCAGAATTTAATTGTGTATAATCCTGTATTTGAATTTATTGCGACAAAATTCCGAAACGCGAGTTATGTTGAAAATTGTGTGTATGCGCCGTAGTACTCGTTGCGCTAGGAATTGTAGTTTTTTTAGTATAGCATGCGAACGCGGTGTCATAATAAGTTCAGAATATATGTCCCAGATGAGGAATTTAATTTTGTATCACTTTGTATTTGAATTTATTGCGACAAAATTCCGTAACGCGAGTTATATTGAAAGTTGTGTGTATGCGCCGTAGTACTCGTTGCGCTAGGAATTGTAGTTTTTTTCAGTATAGCATGCGAACGCGGTGTCATAATAAGTTCTCAATAATTTTTTCATATGCGGAATTTAATTCTGTATCACCCTATATTTGAATTTATTGCGACAAAATTCCGTAACGCGAGTTATATTGAAAGTTGTGTGTATGCGCCGTAGTTGTCGTTGCGCTAGGAATTGTAGTTTTTTTAGTATAGCATGCGAACGCGGTGTCATAATATGTTCAGAATAATTTTTCCAGATGCGGAATTTCATTTTGTAACACACTGTATTTGAATTTATTGCGAGAAAATTCCGTAACGCGAGTTATATTGAAAGTTGTGTGTATGCGCCGTAGTACTCGTTGCGCCAGGGACTGTAGTTTTTTTTAGTAGAGCATGCGAACGCGGTGTCATAATAAGTTCAGAATGATTTTCCCTGATGCGGAATTTAATTCTGTATCACCCGGTATATGAATTTATTGCGACAAAATTCCGTAACACGAGTTATATTGAAAGTTGTGTGTATGCGCCGTTGTACTCATTGCGCTAGGAATTGTTGTTCTTTTAGTATTGCATGCGAATGCGGTGTCATAATAAGTTTAGAATATATGTCCCAGATGCGGAATTTAATTTTGTATCACTCTGTATTTGAATTTATTGCAACAAAATTCCGTAACGCGAGTTTTATTGAAAGTTGTGTGTATGCGCCGTAGTACTCGTTGCGCTAGGAATTGTTGTTCTTTTAGTATTGCATGCGAATGCGGTGTCATAATAAGTTTAGAATATATGTCCCAGATGCGGAATTTAATTTTGTATCACTCTGTATTTGAATTTATTGCGAAAAAATTCCGTAACGCGAGTTATATTGAAATTTGTGTGTGTGTGCCGTAGTACTCGTTGCGCTAGGAATTGATTTTTTTTTAATATAACACGCGAACGCGCTGTCAGAGTAAGTTCGGAGTAATTTTTCTAGATGCAGAATTTAATTCTATATCTCCCTGTATAGAAATTTATTGCGAGAAAATTCCGTAACGCGAGTTATATTCAAAGTTGTGTGTATGCGCCGTAGTACTCGTTGCGCTAGGAATTGTTGTACGGTGCCCTGAACACGAGTCACTTCTACCGCTAGCTTCGCACGATGCCCTGAATGGGAGTCACTTTTACCCTCACCCTCGTCATGTGATTGTAGATTATAAAACTTCCAAAAATTCTTTATAGAACAGGATAATGAAATATATTAATTACGTGAAGTAAAAGTTCAAAAATAGTTGCTAAAGGAGCTAAGATAAGAGATTTGTATTGTTGTTCCCCCATTTTTCAATTGCGATTATCTCCCAAACTGCCTTTTCATATAGACTGCATTCAATTCCGGATTGTAGGATACATTGTTTATGTGAATAAAAGGGTACGTTCAGAATATAAAATCTTTCCATTGTATTGAACTGTATCCACAACATGAATAGTTTATACTCGTAGTTCGCACTCTTGGCTCTTATCGGTGTTAGTGCACAAACAACTTGTTTTTATTGCGTTGCAGCGCATCCGATGCGCTCAGCAGTGTTTGTTCCATTTCTTACTTAGTCGATTGTGCGCGGCGGCGTAGTGTGCATGCGTTTACTTGCGCGGCGATCTTCATGGCGACTTATTGCGTTTCTTGTGATTTTAAGTTAGTAGTTGAATTATAATCAGTCATCAAAGATAAGATTTAGAAATAACAGACAAGTGCGGCCTATAGTTAATGAGTTATCGCGCGTGGAACCAAGAATTTCGTGGTTTTACAACGTACGCACCACGTGTTTTCCGTCGGCCGTCGGATATCTTTTGTCGGCTATGAAATACTCAGGCTTGTTTCGTGTATCCATTTAATTATTAATTTGAATAAACATCATTTGTGCATCGTATGGAATATTTCATCTGCGAACACGTAAAAAAGTATGTAACATAAAAACTATATTCTATTACAATTCGACGAATTAATCAGTCAAATGTGGATTTATCACCTTATAAGGAAAAACGATCAGAAAAATTAGTTAACACTTTAATACATAGTCGTCACATGGTTGAATATAATAACCTTTGTAATTTCTAAGTATTGGAATATTGTCGCGTTCCGTCGGCTGCGCATTCGCTCTCATTCGGGACTTTTTCGTACCTCCTTTTTGCTTTTGTATTCATAATTCTGTCTGTGCTAATATGTGTGTTTAAGAGATCTGAATTTAGTATTTCTTTAAAATGTGTTTAATAAATTTGTAATTATTAGCAATTGTATTATTTATTATGTTTATATTCATGTACTAAGTGATAAGTACATGAATAGAAACTAGATAAACAGTAGAAAACAGGTAATAAAACATTCACTTTTTATTTTGATTTTGTATCACCCTGTATATACATTTTTCTTAATGCTCTGCGAAAAATGAGCATAATTATATTGTTTCGGGGCGATTTTCTTTTTCTAGTTTTCATATGAATTATTTTTTTCAGCTCTTAGATTTCCAATTTAACCAACTTATCTTATAGAGAATTTTCCGTAGATTAAAAGTTTGAAATCCGTTTTATGTATCACTGTATCACTGAAATGGAAGTAAGTGTATATCTTTACTGAGATTTGAACGTGTTTTATAAAGTATACAATGCGCTTTACACACTTCGTGTGTGTTAACTAAGCCTTGTCAGGTTGAGACAATTGTAGAAAACATAATATCGTGACATAATACATCCAACATAAATATTTAAATTTTACTTTTGTTTTTATAAAGTTAATTTGATAATTTATATAATTATTTATTTTAGTTTCACGATGTGTAAAGTTATAAATGTATCACTATAGCACTGAAATAAAAATAAGTAATATTTTACTGTCCTACACTCATATAAGGTGAAAAGTAACCTTTACATAGTACGTTTGTGTTAACTAAGCCTTGGAAGTATAAAAGTATGAGTTAAAAATTATAATAAATAAAATTTCATTTTTCTCGTTATTAAGTTAACGAAATCATTTATACAATTATTTATTTATATTTTAGAAGGTGCTGAGTTGCAATTATTACATTGTAACACTAAAATCCAAGGAAATATAACTTTACTGATATTTAATCATTTTTATAAAGTGTAAAGTACGCTTTACAAACCACGAATGCGTTAACTAAGCTTTGGCAGGTTGACACGATGAAAATGTTAGGTGATATAATACATAAAACATAAATATATAAAAGTTTACTTTTGTTTTATGTAATTAATATAACAACTAATATAAATATTTATTTTAATTTTAAAGTGTGTAGTGTTATAAATGTATTACTCCTGCACTGAAATAGAAATAAGCAAATATTTTACTGTTTTACACCCATATAAGGTGTGAAGTAACCTTTACAAAAATGTTTGTGTTAAGTGAGCCTTAGTTGTTGTGTATAAAAGTACTTCGAAAACTACAAAAACACCCCCAAACTTCAGCAATATTTCGCACATTTTAGTGTTTTCCGATGGAAATTTATGAAATTCTCCGTCGGGTGGTATTTATTTTATGCAGGAATTCGACCTGCAACCCCCGAAAATTTGCATTAAAAAGTGATTTACCCACCGTTTTTCGTGCAATGTTTGGATTTTTTCGGGTTTGCACGCAGTCTTGGCGTCGTAATAACTTCAGCGCGACATCAAATGATGCGGAATTAAATTCTCCGTGGGGTGTAATTTATTTTATGCAGGAATTCGACCTGCAACCCCCGAAAATTTGCATTAAAAAGTGATTTACTCACCGTTTTTCGTGCAATGTTTGGATTTTTTCGGGTTTGCACGCAATCTTGGCGTCGTAATAACTTCAGCTCGACATCAAAAGATGCGGAATTAAATTCTCCGTCGGCTGGTATTTGTTTGATGCAGGAATTCGACTTGCCACACGCAAAAATTTGTATTCAAAGGTGATTTACTCACCGTTTGTCACAGTTTTATGGCCCAAAACCAATAAATTCATTTCTTAGGCAAGAAATATTGAAAGTCAAAGTAGATTTCGTTGATGTCAATTATTTCAACATTGTGAAATTTTAGTTTGGTCTTTTCAACTACGAGTTTATCAGTACGTTTGTGTATAAACAACTTTTTTTGTTCAAGTAACGCGTATTATCGCTACGTACCAGCCTTGTACCTGGCTAAGCGAAGCGCACACGGCAGTCGTTTCACCGCGTGGCCCGCGAACGTGTCTTTCTAATCGCCATGCGTTTAGAGGTTTTAATTGGATTAATCGTCGTGTACTTTTTCGACCATCAGCAAAATATTGCAGGTGTGCATGTTTTGTTTAATGATTAGTGGCGTTTAGAGTCTCCTTAAATAAGAAATACGTGTCCATTAATCTGTGCGTGTGTTTTCAGTTGATAGAATATATTCCAGGATATAAAATCCCCTCGTCAATGCATACCTACCTAGGTTTGTTATTAATTTTTTTACGGGAAGTTACGCTGCTTTAACATGTATGCTATGTAACTTGCATGCATCATCTTGCAAATTACAAACACATGGTATGTAGCATTTTTATCAAAATTCTTGGTTCCGTTTCCGAAAATAACAAGGTTGATTTAATTAATACAAATACTGTTTTAAAAAAGTATCTGAAGATTATTAAAATTGGCAATATTTATATGGTCGACCACGCTCACTTTGCCGTCGGCCGTCGGCTCGGCCATATTTTCGCTGAACACGTGAATGTTTTTATCGATTTGCACTCCTTAGCATCATTAAATTAAGAAGATTTTACTAGATCAAATCTTGTACGTTGAATAGTTTTTCGTTTTCATAGTCTCCGTACATCTTAATATTTACAAAAAAAATAGTTATTTTTATTCTCTCTAACAACTGCATTGCTACGCGCCGTTGCTTGCCGTCATTTATGATGATGCTTCACCCGTCGGTTATTTTATGCAGTTGATGCATCAATTAATAAATATACATTCGCAATATGTTAAAATGTAAGTGTTTTATTTTTGTACCATCTTTTTGCTCAATATTGTTGTTTATTTGTAAATTTCCCTCTTCATGTTGTGAATATTAACTCCTTTTGTAGTTTCTAAAGTTATCTTTTTGTAATACCATGTATATTAATTTTTCTAGCACTACGTAAAAAATCGCCGATATTTGTGAGTTTTTAGTGTTCCTTGTTTCAACTAGAGATTTTCTTTCTGAAACACCCTGTATAGTCATTTTTCTTTATGTCCGTGGAAATTTTGCTTTAATTGTTGCTTTTAGTGTTTTCCTCATTGCTCTTTAAATTTGTTTTGTGACACCCTGTATATTAGTTTCCCGGAGCCTCAGGTAAAAACGAATGATATTTATAGTCTTAAAATGTTTTTTCTGTTTTCACATTAAATTTTTCATTTGTAACACCTTGTATAGTTGTTTTTATTTTCAATCACCAAGAAAATTGGCTATTTGCTGGCATGTGCGCGGCTAAGCAGGTCGTAAGTCCTGTTTCAATATGGCGACATGTATTTTGTTGACTTCTATCATTTCAGGAACAGGTCTCTAAGAGCGTTCCCTCTCTCAGGGGATGATCCCCACTATAAAATTTGTTAAGGTATCCTGTATGATTCGTGTACTCCATCTTTCATTTCAGCTACAGGTAAGAACTTGTAAGAATATTTTTAAGTGTCCCCTCTCTTGAGGCGACTTAAAAATTAGAAATATTTTTACAAGTTCTTAAAAGGATGTCCTTATAAGGAGTTCCCCCTCTCTGGGGGTGATCCCCCACCATAAAAATTGTTGATATGCCTGATAATTTCGGGGATGAAGCGCAGAGACATCGTAGCTGTAGGATGGGCCGGGAGCAATGGAGGTATCGAAGCAGTGGGCGATCGACCAGAGCGTAGACTGTCTTATAACGACACGTGCCAAAAAATTTAAAAATCTGATCCTCCCCTGTTCTCTTTCTTCTCTCTCCTCTCCTCTTCTGTATTCTGTTCTCTTCCTTCTGTCTTCTACTCTTCTCTACTATTCCTTCTTCTACTTCTCCTATTTCTCTACTTGCTCTTTCTTATTTCTCATATTGCCTTCACTTATATTTCAATTTCTGTTATATTTCGTTGCAATTCATATATGCAACCCAAATTACACCTGATATTTTTATATTTGAGAAAAATGCCTTCCATACCTGAGATTCGATCCGTGTCTGCTGGCATGCCAGCAGGTGCACGTCTCCACTCGACCACCGAGTGTTTTTATTGTTGTTATTTGATTCTTCTATTTATGTTTCTACTTTTATCATGTTTTTAAAAACAACAACACAATACAAGTAACAGCAATATATTCTACACGCTCGATGCACTTAAGATTTATATGGAATATGATTTAAGACATCAGTCCTGCAAACGGCAAAGGGGAAACCAGAAAGACATATGAAGAAGTATATAATATTACATTATGTTTTATTTGTAACATTAAAAGCTACATACATTTATTTAAAATCGAAAATCATAGGCAGCTCTAAAATCTCCTGAAAGTAAAACTTGCCTTGTAATACGCGCATCTCAAACATTTCTGCGTATTCGGCAACTGCCGTAAATTAGCCGGATGATATACATTACATTGATTGCGCATATGAAACTCAGCACTTTCAGCTCTCACTCTAGCTTACGCAAAGAAGATCTATCTGTTTCAGTTCATATGGGAGCAAAATGTAAAATGACGATCTAATTTATGTACATTGCGAGAATTTTTATTTTACGTATTCAAAACTTTTAGATATTAACTTGTGTATTATAGATGAATTCTATTTATAAATTAAATTCTTAAATTTTTAATCCCCAGAAACAAATATAAACACGTATTATGGAGATAAATAAAAAGCTAACTCGACTAAAAACAAAACAAACGACACTAGCGCAACCTATGCGTGTTATTTTAAACTAATTGATGTATGGATATGAAGTGCGCTAGCGCCATCTAGTTTGTGGGGAACTAACTACGCCAAGTGTAGCAGGAAACTGCAAAATTGCTAAAGCAAATTTAAAAATGCGATTTAAAAGAGTCAAACAAAAATAAGTACCTCGTTGCATAAAATGCTATTTTTACAGGTTTTGGGCGCGAAAATATTGGGTCGAAGTCATGATTATGTTAAAGAATTACAATACTTACAAGTTGATTGAAGAATGACTCTCCTGTGAGGTCCCGTTCAATTTCTGGAGCCCTAAAACAAACAAAAATCAGTGCTTCGAAACGGATAAATGCAATTTTTATAGCTTTCGCAAATAAAAATAACAAAATCAAGTCCTGAAAATAATATAGAATTATAATACTATCAATTTGATGTAAGAATGACTCTCCTGTGAGGTCCCGTTCAATTTTTAGAGCCCTAAAACCAACAGATATCTATGCCTCAAACACAAAAATGCAATTTTTATGAGTTCCACATGTGAAAATTACAAAACTAAGTCATGAATGTAATAAAGAACTGAACTTTCATCTTTACACGCGTTACTTAAGCTTATCTTGATAAATCCAACACAGTCCGACAACAAATGTAAATTCTTTACAGACAAGTGTACAGCAACACTACCAACTTACAATATCGTTAATCGCAGACTAACTCCAGTATCTTAAACGACTCTGGAGGAGATCAAGGCGATGCGGCTGGAGAAAGGACAGAACTATGAAACAAAAGTATCACCATTAGTTTTCAGTAAAAGTCGGGATGCGACCATATTTTTCTTGGATTCCGCTCCAATCATACATAATGCACACCAATGAGATAACACAATAAGACTGTATGTGCAAAACGTTCCAAGTACTAAAATTAAATCTCAATTAGTGATAATTTTCTACAAAGATTGAAGATTGTCTTACCATACTTTCATGGAGTCCTAATGACTTATCCTATAGCAGATAACTGAAACATGGACAAGATGTGACAGCTAAAACAAAAATACAATAGATAAAATAATATCTCTAGTTTATAAACATTTAATATAATTATATATTTGAAGAAAAAGCAAAAAAATCACAAAAGATTTTTAAAAGTACCCGGCGAATTTCCTATATTACAATATCATTTTCATTTGCTGTTCCAAATTATAGGCAACCACATTAAAACTAGCAAGTAAGAAGTAAAACATACCATGAAACACATGAGGCACAAAATTGCCACTCTACAATCATTAAAAACATTCCCGCACGTTGACTTGCCTAGCAGGCAAGCATACGTAAACCTACAAGTACTTATAAAATTGCGAATACACCTTAATTTCCTGCCGGTTACCCAGTAGTGCAGTAAGTGTCCAAGCGCATACTGCTCCATACGTTTTTGTATGTGAGAACTACTTATTTGAGCTTTATTATTTAATTTATAAATCCAACTTACACTACATTAGGTAAGCTTATTATTTACAAATTGATACATTATTAAATAATGTTGTGCAACAATTTCATAATTCCTTGTTGTACACCCTTATAGAAGCACACAACATTTTTAAAATGGATGGAATAAATATTCGTAAGAGATTCCTTAATGAATTCAGACAGTTGTTTGAACATACACCACCTGATATTGTGGAAACAGAACCATCAAGACCACAGTAAGTACTTCCAATTTACAAGATTGCATATTATTAAGAAAGCATTTTGTACTATTAGATTTGTTATTAAGACAATACACACCTTCCTCAAGTACGAAGACAACCTTCATGCACAAAAATTACTGCATGAAATTGAGCAAGTATTACACAAGAATGCTGAAGAAGACAATCTTGAGGCTGTGCCTCTGGCAGTGGTCACTTTGTTGACAACAAAAAAGGAGAAATTTATGAACATGAATGATCCAAAAATTAAACCATTGTTTGGCACATGCTCCTTCAAAACTATACAAGAACTTGTAGAGGTAAGTACTAAAATGTGAAAATAAATTTTCAATTTCATGCTATTAATATTTCATGACACAGAAAGCAGGAGAACTGAAAATGTCACTCTCTGATGACTGTATTCAACATGTATTCAAGAACAAACTTAAACTCTCTGGACCATTATGGGACACAGATGCCTATGAAACAATCAGCCTGTCAGAGTCAGCGAAAGTGTTGGAGCTTTTCCACTTACAGAAAGAGGATATTCATGCAGAAAAAGATGAAATGGCAAAATTACCAAAATTCTCTATGAATTATGAAGAAGCAATAGTGGGCAATGTCAAAGGAAAAGCACTTCTCATACAGTTTTATGAGCAGTATAAAGACACTCTCCAGTTCAATGCTGAGGAATTCACAAGCACTATACATTCAATTTTGTCCAGTGAAAAATCAAGCAATGAGTTACAGAATGAACTTGTTGAAGTCTTAGGGTTTGATGCTTTTGAGCTGATTAGTTCATTGCTTGATAACAGGGACAAAATTACAATTGAAGAGAACAATGAAGTTACACTGCCAGCAGGTAATTTTTCTTTCTTGACTGATATATTAAAAAGAGGCAAGAAGAAAAATCACTGTGAATCTTTTTTGATGTTATGTTTTGTGTTATTTGTTTTTGAGAAGTTCCTGTTTTTATATTTTTAATTGTATGTTACCACACTGTAACATGAAACAAATCAGTATTGCTATTATTAATATACAAGTTTTAATAAAATTGCATATTTTGATTTAGTTGCAGTCGAAAATAGACGCAAAGTAGTTGTAGGCGAAAATTCAAGACGTCAAAATGGTCCAGCTTTCCACAGCCAAATCACAGTCCAATCTGAGGAAGAAAAAGCGCTTGCTAAACAATTTAGGAAAATCGAAAAGAAAAATGCACGATTTGCAGACTATGAATATGAAGATGGTTACGGTACTGTTGAAGAACGCGAAGAGCGTTTCATCAAATCTATGACACAACTCACGAAAAAGAATTATCCGAACGTGTTTGATGAATCAACTGATGTCACAGTCAAAGGCAACATTATATTTATATCTATTTCTCAACCAATTAATAATTTAATTATTATTTAGCTATGATATGCGGACGTCCAGCAAACATCCCCCAAAATGCAATCAGACACACCCGTCCAACCTACGAAGAAGTCACAATTCCGCCCAAAAAAGCCTCTGAAATTCCATTCACGATTGAAAAATTAAGCGTAGGCGCCTTGGACAAAATCGGACAAATGGTCTTCCAGGATATCGATAGTTTCAACACCATCCAGACAAAAGTATACCCAATTGCCTATCACACCAATGAGAATATGCTGATTTGTGCTCCAACTGGAGCGGGAAAAACAAACATCGCATTGTTAACGATCGTTAATCAGATAAAGAACTTTATTATTAACGATGTCTTGAGGTTGGACAAATTTAAAGTAAGTACGCTGATAAAACACAGTAGATTTAGTTTGATTGCTACTTACAAACTTTAAAGTAAGTAATAAAATTAATTTAATGTGTTTTCTTCGCTTAGATAGTTTACATTTGTCCAATGAAAGCGCTCGCGGCCGAAATGACACAGAACTTCGGCAAGAAACTGATGCCCCTGGGAATTAAAGTGAAGGAATGCACCGGCGACATGCAATTAACTCGGCGGGAAATCACAGAGACACAAATGTTGGTCACGACACCGGAAAAATGGGATGTCATTACACGCAAAGGGTCTTGTAAGTCGCACAATAAAATTTTGGTCTAGAAAATGCATCTTACTATAAATTTCATTTCTAGCCGACGCGGAATTAACATCATTACTAAAACTCCTAATCATCGACGAAGTGCATCTTCTAAACAGTGATCGAGGACCTGTAATTGAAGCCTTAGTAGCGCGTACACTTCGCCAAGTTGTAAACTCGCAAAACATGATTAGAATTATAGGATTATCTGCCACTTTGCCGAATTATATAGATGTATCGCATTTCCTCCGAGTTAATCCTGAGGTTGGGTTGTTTTACTTCGACGCACGGTTTAGATCAGTTCCGTTGTCTCAGACATTTATTGGTGTGAAAGCAACTAAACAAATGCAACAACTCCTTGATATTGATGAGGTTTGTTTCGATAAAGTGATCGAATTTTTAAGAGGTGGACATCAGGTCATGGTTTTCGTACACGCGAGAAATCAAACTACAAAAACTGCTAATTATTTAAAAGAAACCGCTCAGCAGCGAGGAGTTTTGAATTTGTTTGAACCTGACAAGTCTTTTAAGGCCAAAAAAGCGGGTTGGGGTGCAAAAGGTTTAGAAAATTTCCTACCGTATGGTCTAGGTGTTCACCACGCAGGTAATTATTACGTGAACGTTCAGAAAACATTAGAAATTAATTTTTAAATTTAAAATCAGGAATGTTACGAAAAGATCGTAATGAAGTCGAGCGTTGTTTCCTTGATGGAGCAATCAAAGTCCTCTGTTGTACGGCAACCCTTGCCTGGGGTGTGAATTTACCCGCACATGGAGTAATCATCAAAGGCACAAGACTCTACGACTCAAAAAAGAGCGCATACGTCGATCTGGATGTCTTAGACGTACTGCAGATTTTCGGTCGCGCTGGAAGACCACAATTCGATTCTTCTGGTCATGGTATCATCATAACCGCCCAAGATAAAGTTACCTTTTACTTATCCGCATTAACAAATCAAATCCCAATCGAGAGTAAATTATTAAACGCGCTCACAGACAACCTAAACGCGGAAATTGTCCTCGGAAGTATTTCAAGCGTCCAAGAAGCTGTGGAATGGTTAACATTCACGTACTTGCATCGAAGAATGAAGATGAATCCTTTGAATTATGGCCTACAGTACGCTGATTTACAAGAGGACCCGAATTTGAGGTCGGCCATGTTGAATTATGTGCACACTGCTGCTAAACTTTTGGATAAAGCGCACATGATTCGCTATGATTCGAAAACCGGAGACTTGACTTCCACGAATTTGGGTCGCACGGCTAGTTATTATTATATTAACTTTGATACCATTGAAGTATTTAATGATACGATGAGTTCAGCGATGACGGAAGCTGATATCGTGGGAATGATGTGTTTGGCGACTGAATTTCAACAAATACAGGTGCGAATTGATTAAATTGTATTAATGATAATTTTAAATAATGAGAAAATTTAGGTGCGACAAGAAGAACTTGAAGATTTGGATGATTTACTAGATAAATATTGTGAATGGAAAGTTCCTGGTGGCGTTGAGAATGTCCACGGCAAAGTAAACATTTTAATGCAGAGTTATCTTTCGCGAGGATACATAAAATCCTTGTCACTTTCATCGGACATGGAATATATCACCCAGGTATGTAAAATACAAGAATGTTATGCTTTTTTGCACTAAAAAATATTTAAATTTTAGTCTGCCGCTCGAATCGCACGTTCTTTATTCGACATCGCCATCCATCAAAACAAAGCTATTCTAGCTGGCCGTTGTCTTCTGGTTGCACAAATGTTTGAAACACGTTTGTGGCCATTCGAAACCCCTATGCGACAATTCAAACAGTTGGAAGTCACCGTTTTGAACAATATCGAAGAATTCAACGTGCAAATATTCGATATGAAAGAAATGGACGAGCGACAAGTCGGAAACATGATTAGAAACGTACGACTAGGATCGAAAGTGAAACAATGCGCTGAGGCTTTTCCTTACGTGGACATCGACTCGAAAATTCAACCGATTACGCGGGGAGTTATAAGAGTTAAATTGTTTATCATGCCTAATTTTAAATGGAGTGTAACCCACCATGGTAAAGGAGCTGAGTTGTTTTGGGTGTGGATTGAAGATCCTGATACAGATCAAATCTATCATACTGAAACTATTAGTATAACACAGAGGCTTTGTGTTGCGGGTGATCCGATTGAATTGGTGTTTACTGTTCCTCTGATTGAGCCAAGACCGAGTCAGTATTTGGTTAGAGTTAGTAGTGATAGATGGATGTGTAAGTATTAAGTATTTTTTACTTATCTTCAAGTTATTTATTTTTTGTTAATCTATTAGATGCTGTTTATACTCATCCGCTGTCATTTATGAATCTACAACTACCGCAAAGTTTCACCCCACATACCGACCTGTTAGAACTACAGCCATTGGAAACATCAGTGTTAAACAACCCGTTGTACAAACAATTATATCCGTTTAGTCATTTCAACCCGGTGCAGACACAAATCTTTCATTGTTTGTACCATACTGACAATAATATACTATTGGGAGCGCCTACAGGATCAGGCAAAACAATTGTTGCCGAAATTTGTATTCTAAGACTGTTTAACAACAATCCCAATCTGAAAGTTGTTTACATCGCACCTTTGAAGGCGTTGGTCCGTGAACGTGTCGATGATTGGAAGAAAAAATTCAGCGGAGAGTTGAAAAAAAACGTGATAGAAATTACGGGAGATGTTACCCCGAGTGGATCGACAATTGCTGCAGCCGATATCATTATCACCACGCCTGAAAAGTGGGATGGTATGAGTCGTGGGTGGCAAACCCGTAACTTCATCCGAGATGTAGGTTTGATGATCATTGATGAAATTCACTTGTTGGGAGAGGACCGCGGCCCCGTTTTGGAAGTGATCGTATCGCGTACAAATTTTATTTCTGATCGCACCGGAAGAAAGATGCGCATCGTTGGGTTATCTACAGCTATGGCCAATGCGAGAGACTTAGCTACCTGGTTGGGCATTTCAGAGGTAATAAAAAGATGAAATTTATATCTCAAGAGAAAAACATTTTTTTGGATGATTTCAGATGGGTTTATACAATTTCCGACCTTCAGTTCGCCCTGTTCCACTTGAAGTGCACATTTCCGGTTTTCCAGGGAAACACTACTGCCCGCGCATGATGTCAATGAACCGTCCGACGTATCAGGCCATCAGACAACACGCTCCTGATTCTCCTACTTTAGTATTTTGTTCCTCTAGGAAACAAACGCGTCTGACAGCTTTCGACCTCATCACCTACCTCGTCACTGACACAGACCCTAAACAATGGTTACATTGCAAAGACGAAGACATGGAGAATATTCTCACCAGCGTACAGGACCCCGACCTCTGTCAATTCTTATCATTCGGAATTGGTATACATCACGCTGGATTACAAGAACGCGATCGGAAGACAGTCGAGGAACTTTTCGTAAATCAGAAAATTCAAGTGTTAATTGCGACGGGAACACTCGCATGGGGTGTCAACTTCCCAGCGCATTTGGTCGTCATCAAAGGAACGGAGTACTTTGACGGCGCAACGAAAAGATACGTCGACATGCCGATTACGGACGTTTTACAAATGATGGGACGTGCTGGCCGGCCGCAATTCGACACGAGCGGAGTGGCATGTGTATTCGTGCACGATATAAAGAAGAACTTCTACAAGAAATTCCTCTACGAACCTTTCCCTGTCGAGTCGAACTTATTGCAAGTGCTGCCCGATCACATTAACGCCGAGATTGCGGCTGAAACAGTCCCGACCAAGTCGAATTTGATGGAGTACATGACATGGACTTACTTTTTCCGTCGACTATTGGAGAATCCCACGTACTACAATCTTCCCGACGTGGAGCCACAACACGTCAATCAATATCTATGTGATTTAGTGGATTCTGTCCTGGATGTGCTACAGGAGAGTAATTGCGTGCAAGTTTCAAGCGATGTAAGTGAATTTCACAAAAAAACAACATGGCGGAAGTCAATATAAATAGCTCCGCCATTTTGTTATTATGTTTTTATAGTTGGTAATTTATTTTATGCGCGCAGGAGAATAACGTCTATTACGAGTCGACGTTTTTCGGGCAAGTGGCGTCCTTCTACTATCTCTCGCACAAAACGATGCTGCATTTCCAGCATAGTTTGAAGCCGAACAGCAGCATGCTGGACTTGATGACGATCATGTGTCGCGCGCAGGAGTACGCGCTGTTTCCGGTGCGGCACAACGAGGATAAAATTAACGCGTGAGTACTATCGCCGGCGTCGAGTGGGATTGCGCAACGATGCAATTTATTTTATGCCTTTGCAGCGATATCGCCAAGCGGTTAAACTTGAAATTGCACGGCGAAGCCCTAGATTCCCCGCACGTCAAGGTTTACATTTTGCTCTACATGTATCTGAGCGATCTGGAATTACCCAATCAGGAGTACATTGTCGACTGTAAGAGCGTCCTGGATCAAGCATTGAGAATATTACAGGTAATAACGACACATTGTAAAATTATATGAACGCTACAATGAATATTCTCATAGGCTATGATCGACATAACATCGAATGCCGGTTGGTTAGCATCTACGTTAAGAATTATCAATCTGATGCAAATGATGGTGCAAGGACGATGGATCAACGAACCCGACCTGCTTAACATTCCCAAAGTGACCAGCGCGAGTTTACCGAGTTTCCTGCGAGAAATCCAAACGCAATTTAAGGATACAACGATTGACTGCCTAGCAAAATTGCGTTTTGCAGCGATTAGAGACGAACAGCACCTACACAAGGCGTTGATAAACGTTTACGGGACGCAGGCGGCTGATGGCATGAAAAAGTTCGTGCGGAATTTGCCGTGGGTGGACGTAACGTTCACGATCCAGGCCGTTGATGATGACTCAAGCGCCGCGCAAAAAGATGATATCATCCTGGCGCCTGGAACCGAGTACAATGTTCAAGTCGATTTTTACCGAAAGGGGGACGTGTCCTTAGAGGTGCAGAGCAAAAAGTTCCCGAAACGCAAGGACGAGGGATGGTTCCTGTGCGTCGGGTTGAAAGAAGAACTCTGCGGTATTAAACGTGTCAATATCAAGCGGAAAGGCAGCTCTAGCGTACGACTTAGAACACCGAATTATCAAGGGAATTTTGTTTATACACTGTTTTTGATATCTGATTCATATTTGGGCCTGGATCAACAGTACGACATTCCGGTACAAATTAAAACCTCCCAATAATTATTATTATGAAAGAAAAGTGCAAAACTATCGAAGAAGTCAATGTAATTGTGATATTTTCCTATTGTTATCATGAGTAAATTGTAAACAAGTTGAGTTTATATGAAGCAATGGTGTCATTCAAGCAGATACGACCTACCTACGATACTCATCCTATGATACTCAATGCCGCCTCGCAAATTGTATAATTCCTCGCATCCTTTTTAGCTCTCCTCGCTGCGTGAGTAAGTAATTCAACTTTACTTAAAAGTGCACGCGCTGAAATTCGCACGTACATTCCGCGAAAAATGTGCGTCGTGCGTGCGTTTGCGGCGTTCGCGCTCCTGATTTTAGTCGCGGCTGCGGAAAATGCCACCGAAAGCAATGAGGCGCAAACGGACAGGACGAGCGGAAAAACCTACTTCATTCAGCTGAAAAAAGTGCTCTCTTCGAACACCGAAGACGGCGACAATGACAAACAGTACGTGAAGATAAATCACTATCGGAATTCCCCGGACGTCGAAGGATTCAAGGAATTCAAAGAAGTACACGAGGAGGAATTCCTACGCAAGAAGTATCATGATTTGTTCAGCGTCAACATGCCGGAAAACATTCGCGATGCTACCACTGAAGATGTCAAAGTAAGTTTTTTTTTCAAAGAAAATAAATCATTTGTTTGTAAACAAACGATATACGAGTATAGTGATGTCATCCATATTGGTT
The DNA here is from genome assembly GCF_025399875.1 of Dalotia coriaria. Taxonomy (NCBI): domain Eukaryota; kingdom Metazoa; phylum Arthropoda; class Insecta; order Coleoptera; family Staphylinidae; genus Dalotia; species Dalotia coriaria. The sequence continues at coordinate 7,926,372 of NW_027045447.1, read as the reverse complement.
TGATGGTAACAAAATATTGTTATTATGTTGAACAATGCATTTATGACTTGTTAGCAATTAGATAAAAAACGCAATCCGAGCCGAATCGACGACGAATGGGTGTTAAACACAAACAGAAGCGTCTATGACTTACCTAATATCACGCAGGAGATCTACGAAGCGATGCTGGAGAATAACAAACACAATACAGTTATTAATGCGTCCACAGTCAAGTTTTTCTTCGAACGCGACACGAATCACTCGTCGAATATCGTCCGGTTTAATATCGAATCACTGGTGAACTCAACGGATATCATCGTCGACGCGGAACTGCATGTTTACAGGTAAGCGTTTAACGCGCGACTGATAAATGTATCATGCGTGCAACAATCGGATGTTACTGAGCATGCGCAGTTGACTTACCCCCAATATGTATTTGATTTTGCGTTAACTTTGAATACAACAGGTTGCCCCGAGAAGGTAATATAACAAGAGTCAACGCGTCCGAAAATGTAGTCAGATTATATCAAATGACCGAAAATTCGAGCGAGAATGATGATGAATATAATTCAACAGCAAAACCGGCACCCGACGTGCATAAATTAGCAAATGTTATTTATATCTCATCGAATTACGAAGGCTGGCAGGTTTTTAAGGTGAAAACTGTCGTGGAAAACTGGCGTAATGGAGATGATAATTTAGGATTTTTGATTTCTACTGTCGATGCACATGATCGTGAGGATACCGTTGAGTTTGCGCATCGCGAGCGTAATGGTGGAAAATATCAACCGACATTAGTTGTGTACCTTGATAGGCAAGTTTCGCCAAATCGTAAGTCTATCCTACGTCGCGTGCGCAAACCCTTTCGGCCAATGCGGCGCGGTGACTCACTACCATCGAATCCTTGCCGCCGCCATGTTTGGTACCTCAGCTTTCACGAATTAGGATGGAACAACTTCATCATCGCACCAGGCGGTTTCATGGCGTACAGATGCGACGGCAGCTGTCAATCGCCATCAGGCAGTACTTTCTCCAACCACGGTAAACTACTGAGTATCATGGAGGGCCGCGCCGGAAATGCTCTGATGCCATGCTGCGTACCGAGCAGTTACAAGAGCATTTTGATTATGTTCTACGACAAGGAGAGCAATGTCGTAATAAAGGAATACGAGGATATGGTGGTGAATAGCTGTGGATGTCGTTAACCACGAGGAGATTACATGTTAGGTTAAGTTCGGTTTAATATGTTGAATCCGTTTAATATGATCACATTTTATTGTACAAATCCTATTTACACGTGTTTCATTTATGCATAATCATAATATATACGTTTATATGCAACAATGTGATTTATTTCTCATGCTTAAAGAATGCGAATCGAACCAAAAAAATAAATCATAAACGGAACACAACTAGCGACATCTGCTATCGTAAATAATTAAATTATTCGTTAAATTACTTTACTTAGAGTCTAAAATCATATTTCATTGTACTAAACCTAAAGAAATACGAAAAATAATTGTGAAATCATTTCGATAACCTCTACGTGTGTATTATTTCGATAAATTTAACCTCGAAATTGTTGAAAAATGTCTGTATGTATATCATTTTCTATAAACATTCATATATTTCGTACGCGACATTGAGTCATATTGTAAAACGTGGAAAATAGTTTCATCTGAACGAATTCCACTACATTTGCGATGTTTTGAGCACGACTTTTATGAAATATTTCAGATACAAATCTTTAATCAACTATAGGTAACCCACAGAACATGAGTTGCATGAGTTGTGTAATAAAAATAAACTAACTACTTTCAATCAAATAAAAAAAAAACATTTTGCGAATAAATTTGTATCTGAATATTACAATGTATTGGACCGGTTATACTAATGTAAATAACACAGAGATGTTTAACATATTTGTCGTCAATATTTTCTTTTTAGGTTATAAATTTAGGACTAGAAATTTCATATTCTTTTCGCTTTCTCGCGTTTGACGCACGCTGAGCGCCGCTTTGATGCAAGTACAGTATTATAAATCGATTAAATAGTGTTCTGCTTGTATAATTGTTTAATGGTGTGGTAAACGTGTATACGAATTAGAGTTTAACGTTGAAAGTTACGCAAAAAGGAGTTACGTGTGTCTATAATACACGCATGAATTCGGTTGGACGTCGGGGCAGTGTAGATTTCACGCTGTCGCGCTGAAAACTGACCCGAAACTTTAAGTACCAGTCGGTCTTATCAGTCTTATACGATGAACTTGGGAGTGCGAAAGTTTCGCCCCTCGCATTTCGATCAACACGATGTGAGTCTCTTTAGGGGTTGATTCAGGACATATGGATATGTATTACATAAATTCCGCAATTGCACGCGTCTCCAAACGCGCAAAATCTTGCAATAAATTAAATAAATAGTACCTTTCCGTTACATTCCTCTATAATCCAAGTCTTGAGAGTATGCAGGCGAGGAAAGTTTAAGTTTCTTCGATATCTGAGGGTGGATCCAATGCCGTATGGAGACTCACACTCACTCCCCGATTGAGACTAACAGCTGGATAGAAGACGCCGTAGAGGTCCTGAAAGGCGACGCTGCCTTGCGGCTCTTCATTCACGTAGAAGGAGAGAACATGGCGGTCGAGATCTAAAAGCACTCCGACTGTGCTGCCCACGGCGATGCCGCCATCAACGCGTTGCTCGTGTCCTCCGGCGTGTTGGAACCATGAACGCTGACGGTCGATGTACATTGCCCAACCTTTATCATCTTTTCCTATATAACATAACCAAAAATACATATAATAGATATGAAAATAGGTTATGTTGAAATACAATAAAACTAACCTAGCATTTTATCCCTCGCAACATCAATCCTCGCGATCCCAAACGCAGGATCAGTATCAGCGTCGAATTTGTCAATGGTGAACTCCCAGTAGTGCACCCCACGACTGAGCCCCACACTGCCCAGAGCAACGCGATGCTCCCAGCCCTCTCCGGTGACCGTAACACTGTCTTCGGAATAGTGCAGTCCGGGACCACTCAGGAGAGGATCAAACGCAAACCACGCCACTGTGCGAGACAAACAAAAAGTTAGGAAACAAGTTCAATATTTGAATTGCTGCCAGCAATGTTTGCAATGCTTGCGGTTGCATATGAAGATGATGCTTGCAACAACAAGCGCGGCACGTAAGTGAAATGAAACGCAAACATTGTTTCACTGCAGGAAGGAAGTGCAGCGTGCATTTAATAACGACGTTTCAATTCACTAAAACGCTGTAGACATCAAAGCGGGATAAATAAACGCGGATAGCAATAGTCGCAATAATCTTGTAATAATGCTACTTAGGTAGCAGGCGGCGATACAAAGTTGTGTTCTGCTGTGCTGTTTGTAGTCTCGTGTAGTCCTAGAGCGTCGGTATTAGCCCTTTGTGAGTATTACAGACTGTAATAACTGCTTTGACTGTTTTGTGAAGGGAGAGAGCGAGGAATCGGGAATGCTACTCACCGTCGGCTGTTTGCAGACCGATTAGCTCACTGTATTCGCCCTCGCCGGAGCTGTTGAACGCCTTCACGCGCGCGTTGTACATGCAGTGGAAGTGCAGCCCGTCGACGGTGCAAATGGTCTCGATACCGCAGTAGACCTCCTGCGAAACAAGGGTGAACCATCAGTGCAAAGCGGCCAAATCCTAATCAACATCCTTTTTTGCCTGCGTACCCGCAGCCGCAATTTGTTTCCATTCATAATTAAAACAGTTAGCAAAGGCTAAAAATCGTTAATGGATGTAGCGTTCTATCCGTGATCGTAACTTGTAACGAGGGTTGGGGGAGAAGGGTGAGAGAATATAGAATATCCCCCAGGGATTAGTGCATATTTTGTCTTCCCACCCTACTCACCTAACCTCATCATAAAACTAAATATTACAATCACTTTTAGTTTTCCTGAGAAAAAAAAAACAAAAAAAATGGCGCGCGTGAGTTTTTGGCTCAAATACCTAAGCTCTGTAGTAAAATGTGCATTTAGAACAGTCGTACACAAAGTTGCCGCCATTCACCTCCCCATGCAACCCCCCGAAACGAGCGGCGCACAAAATGAACAATGAAATTTATACGCGCACGAATGTCGTGACGGGATGGCGCGGCAGCGGTGGCGACCGGAAGAGCGTTTGCGAGTTTTATGCTTTTATAATGTTATAAAATCGCAACGTGCGCCGACCGCCGCCGCACGCTGCAATTTACCGCCAATGTCACAGCCAGACAACCCAGCAATTACCTTCGCCACGACTTGCCCATTTGCGAATAAACGCTGCAAATAACGTAAATACGCTCCGAATGCATATAAATAAAGAAAAACACGCCTGACTATCACAGGATGCGATTTATGAGAGATCATGTAAATAAAACAAAATGGCGCTAAATGGCCCATTAAAGCATTCGAATAAATATTGTGAATATTTTTTATAATGCAGAGAAAAAAATTATTGACATGATATGAATAATTAACTCACTCAAAGCCCAAACCGGAGATAGCATTATACATGACGCCATTAATGAATTAATCCGATATTCAAATTCGCAAATCTGAAGCATTCAGAGCGGTTAAACGTCAATTCTGATGAAGACCAGACTGCCGTTTGTGTGTTTGAATGTGTGTGTGGGGTTGGTGGTTGCGCCACCGTGATGAAGAGGGTGAATAACCTGCTGTGCGACGCTTTAATATTCGTAACGCAATTAAATATGACGAAAGCGATTGCATTGCCGGCAGCAATGGCGACCGACGACAGTGGCGCCGCGTGCACGCGAGATAGGCAGTAATTAAAATTATTAATTAACCAATTTACACTGCGCACACACCGACAGGAATACCATTAGTTTAAGATATGAATGCGCGACGCGCAGCGATTTCGATTTCGACACGCAAACGCGCTCTCGCATTCGGTGGCAATTTGTGTCAATATTACGAGCACATAAATTACGACGCGGCGATGGGGACACACGACGATTCACCCGAAACGTGATTAATGACACGGCCATATGTCGCCAATACGAGAATCATGACTCACGCAACACAAAATTACTATATTATACTCCTAGATACCAGGATCCAGAAGTAAACAATATATATTTATAGATAGGCAACCAACCATAGCATTTAAATATACTACAATGTTTTTAATGTGTATTTGGTTGCATATGTTATGAATGTAATAAACTTACCCGAAACTCGCCGCCGTTACCGTCGTCCAGCTCCAATACATAGCCCTCGACGTGTGACTGTGGCGGCGGCTGCCAGGCGACCGTCACCGAATTGTTCTCGGCGCTGCACTCCTCCGGTATTATTGTCGGCGCGGCCGGCGCTGCATGAAAACACGCATTAAACACAACGTGAGCAACATGTGTGATATGGGTGTGATAAATGACCGAAACGCGGTGGCACATAAATGGTGATGACAACATAACGCCACACAAAATTATTAAGTAAACATGAACATATTCTCCAAAAGAAAAATGACTAGTTGTTTAAATTGTTATAAATTACATTCATGCCATGCTATTGTTACCTGCAGGCACTCTTTCTTCGCCATCTTTGTAAGCTATTGCAGCAATTCAACATTTTCATAAAGATTATCATAAGTTAGAGTAAATTAAATCACTATGTGCAACTTACGCTTCATTTGTATAAAGTTGAGCTGATCAATGGCACGATGAACGGATTTATCGTCCAGGGTGAGATCAAAATGTGGTGAAACTCTTGGAGCAGTCCATTCTTTATGCCAGGAGTGATCCGTGTTAGCCACACGTGATATTAACATACCACCAACCTAAATTTTAATAATTTTATAAGTTTTTATTCTCTTTGAGGTTAAATTTGCTTATATTACTTGTAAAAATGCAGCGCTGTCTGTTTCCTTCAATGCCTCAATACAAAACTGTAGTAAACCAGTGGTTTGTTGTAGGCGCACCGTGCAGGTCCCAACTTGCTCCTTCAGCGCCCTCACACGCAGTTCTTTATCCTGCCGGATGCACTCCAGGAGTTGGTTGCGTCGCACGTGTATTGCGTCGATCAGCGCCTCGCATTGCGCCGACACAACGCGCTCGAACTCCTGACAGTTTTCCTGCGAACAAAACCGATCAAAAGTTTAAATTGGCTCGACTATTAACAATAAATAATTTGTGCGCCGGTGTCACAAAACAAAACTTTACACTCATGGTGTTTGACTCGTAATTAAATCGCAATCATTTGTTTTGTGTTTCAGCACAAACTCGAAATCAAGAAATTTAATTAAGTCAAGTTGAAAGTTTAGTTTCCAAGATTATTCTGGTATTGTTGTCGAGATTAGCTTGCTTTATTCGAGTTTATGTTTACGCTCATTGCGATCTTATGAAAAGTGCGCGAATTGTGAGTGTGACCCAGTTTTCTAACGAGTTCGGAATTAATTTCTTCGTACTTACGTTGACTTTGTCGCTCATGCCTTTGAGCCGCTGGATGAATTCCGTGGTGGAGCGCGCCCGCTCCGAGAGCTGCTGAAGATTGTGAGATAATTCAGTCTGCAACAAGAGAACGCAAAACGTCAGATTCGTATCCAGGGCTCGGATTTGCATTGTTGCTAGTCGTTGGAGACTATTGTCCGTCGCGTGCGCGACACACGGCTGCGTGCGGCATGAATATCAGAAAGGGCGATAAATTCTTAACGTTTTAATTAAATCTCCAATCTCACAACTCCGACTCCGAAGCGCACACGAGTTCAATTAAAAGTCGATTGGATTCAAGCATTCAGATGTGCACAAAATTAAGTTAGGCAACACACAATACACAATAATCATGAAGTATAGTTGCATAACTAATATAATAAAAATTTGTTTTAAGAAACAGAAAAAAGTAATTACGTGGTATAAAGGACATGAAATCTCTTTGGAAGGGATTTCACAAGGTGAGTATATAAATTTGTACAGGATCAAGATAAGTAAAAGAGGTTTATTTAAATGAATCCCTGTCGCATCGATGCCCCTTGAAGGTAGACTAGCAGAGAGATTGAGTTATGCACAGGTTGCGCGTTTACACGGATAGCTTCCGGGTCAATTTCGCTTCCGTTTATGCAGAGTCAACCACCCCTGTTGTATTAGCTCGAAGGCAAACATTCGAAGAAGCGTAGATCCGAGAAATCCAACGAAATGCACCCGCCGACAATGCAGCAAACAAGAACAAGCGAATATAGCAGCACTCGTTTCTGTTGAGGTGAAGGCTGTTAAAAGCGCCCTCCCTAGAGTATTTCCCGAAGACCCCATGACACGAACACTCACCACCCTCGCCGGAAACAGAGGTAACCTTAGCACACGCAACATAACCTAACATGAAAGACATTCGAGCAGAAGAGAGGCTGTAAAAGTAATTCCTGCCGTTAGGTGTGAAACGCTGAACATTTTCCACATTCTAAGCGTTTTCTACGTGCGAATATAGTTGAGTCGGGTTGTTTTTGTTGCTTTTGTGGCATTTACCACACGTTTGTGTAACGCAGGGTCCGATATTGAGACGATAGATTGACCTAAAGTGCCGTCCGAGAACTGTTGTGTCCTCTTAATGTCAGCAGACGCCCGACAATGGTGCGAATATTGGGGAATGTTGGTTATTTCCGAAGGGCGACCAACGAAAACTAAAGGAGCAAGCGTTAAGTGTCGCGGCGGTGGTGAAATGAGAGTGGGCCATAAAATGTGCATTAGATTTCGCGCGGTTGGAAAGTTCCAAGGCTATAAATCGTCTAATTTATTGAAAACTCGTATATTTCACCGAAGGTTTATCGATATTTGATGCGGATGCTACCATTATCCACCTGAGAGTGACAACAAAATGGCGTCATGAATCAGCGGAATCACATCTAACCAACAAAAACACACATAACCTGCAAAAAAAAAAAGCAAAACTTTTCACATTTAAACGCTGATTTTGCTTTGTTTGCTTGAAAATTTATTCGAAATACTTCGTTAACTTCGTTATCAATGATGGAGGTCGTAGTGTTTGACCCGTGCGGTCAGTGATAATGTAGATAATGCTAAATAATCTCTTCCTCTCTGTCTGGCGGGCGCGTCCGGGTCGCGTCGATTCCGGCTTTCCGGGTGTCGTGTGACAGCGCAACTCCCATTGTATCCACCTCGCAAGCCTCGCAGACAATGACTTTATAAATATATCCCCACGACACGACACCGCGCGCGGCCAGCTTTTTGCCTCCGCCGGGGTGACAACCACCCTCGCAAGTCATTTATCATTGATCACTGCACCCCCCCCCCCTCCACCACCCACGCAACTTGACAATGCTATCTGGAGCTCATTTCCACTACAATAACTCAGCTGCCGCGGCGGCGATGAGGAAACTTTGATTGCTTTTTGAACGACGCCCAACGATGGACAACATCTACATGCCATGACACCTGCGCTTTGACATGGTCACGATTCACAACGTAGTGCATTAAAAATGTAAAATTTTTCGTCGTGCTTACAAAGTTGGATAGTAAAAAAGAATAAATAGCGGAACTTTGTTCAGTTTGTCGCTTGCATGTTTAATGAGCGAGAAAACTCGATTTGCGCACGGGACGCCTGCGTCCTGCGCTTTATCATCGCTGAATAATCGCATACGTGAGGAGTGCAGGAAGCGAAAGCTGTCGGGGCATAATGTGTGCGCGGTGCATCGCACACCGGGAGGGTGAGCAGCGCCGGCGACGAGGTAATTAAGATTAATTGGAAAATTTAGGCAATTTGGGTAATTGCGCGTCGTAAAACCTGCATCTGCATGCTGCAGCAGCATGAAAGCGTCACGTGTTCAATGACCAAATTAACATTCACATTATTTCCCATCAAAACAACAAAAAGGCAAAATTTTCATTAAAAAGAATTGAATATTTGGTTGCCTAACATTATTTCACATCAAACAACGAAAAACAAAATTTTTACCTATTAAATGTTCTTAAAACATTTTTTAAGAGTTAATGAATGTTGGGTTGCCTAACTAAAAGCTACTCAAACATGCCCCTGTCAGCAACTCGCGCGAAATCTTGAGTTACGCAGCTTCTTCGCTTGTTTGCGAGGAAAGTCTGCGGTGTTCCTTCCGCCGCGCGCGCGGTTTAAGCAAAGCTGCCAAACGACTCCGTCGAGGCGCCAACAAAGCTTCAAACGCAAGCTTACACAAAACCAACGTCCAAACCAGGCGCCCAACTTGCATCCGAACATGCTTCTCGATAAACTTCCGCCGACTTACACCATTATCACTTTAACAACAAAATCCAACTTTAAAAAAAAAAAGTTGACATTTCTAACCGAATACCGCATCAAATAAATGTCTAAATCTAAAATACGCGATTGATAAATTATGTAGAATTATGTAAATTGCTTCAGTGGGCACGTAAGCGTGGAAAATTGAAAACAGAAATTGTTATTCCCGCATTGATTACATCGACGTTTTCAGCTGAGCGTGCATGTTTTTTCACGGTCTCCCGAGCCTGTGCTGCGGAGCATTTTCCGAGGGCGCGCGCGTTCAACAAGAACCTCGGTAGGTACTCGATGTTTCGTTAGGGTCTTGCTGCGATATGAATTTTCTGATAAACTTAACGCAGGCCCCGGACGTCGAGTGGTTCATTAAATGCACGTGGGCGGCGTCGCATTGTCGAAAATCATGCTCGGCGTCGATTTTCTAATATCGCGCAGCACATAAGTAAGCAGGGGGCGATACGCGCCGATACTCGTCGCAAAGGGGACTTTGCTGACTAAACTTCCCCGCTAACAACATCCCTTAAACTCGAGGAGTGCGGTTCGATAACGTTGCGAGGAGGAGAACACTCGTCGACTGTCGATACACTCAATATCGGCGATTTTATGATTTTATAGAGGGTGGTGAGTGTGCGTTTGCAAATTGGTTCAACTAGCGTGCACAATAGTCGAAAAAAAAAACTGCAAAAATTGAAATTCTGGGGTGTCAAAGTTGAAACATAAAAAAGTGCGTGAAATGCAAGTTTAGATATTGAAATTCTCAACGTTTTTTCCGCAGCGGAAGTTAATTAATACTAAAATAAAAGTTTTATTATTTTTTACTTTTGTTTAGTGTATATATGGTTGCATAGCAAACTTTATTCATTACTTCGAAACTTCCCACTCAACTTTGTACTAAAAACTCTTGCAACTCGCAACAAATGTCTAATAAAACTAAACAAAACAAAAAAAAAATCAGGAAATTAATTTGATTTCCTTTCATAAAATATGCTCCCCTTTCATAAGCAAGGAAAAGCATTCGCGTATTCATTTGACATCTCCACAAGGGTGGAAAATAACTAACTGCGTCTTAAGTATTTATTCGCTGCGGCGTTAATAAATTAAACAGAATTAAGTCGCACGCGCGACCAAAACTTCCTCCTTGGCCATCCCGAGGACCCCATTGTAACCTGTCCAGACATTGCGTTGGTGATAGCATTCGAAGGTCGAGGATATTTACGTAAGCACGACGCACCCACGCACCCAGGAACGAAAAAGGACGAAGGTAACACAGGAAGGAATACGTGGGGGAGACGTTATCGCCGCGGCGCATGCAGACCCTTCGCCGACGTTATAATTACTTAGACTCTTAGCGAAAATATCAAAATATCAAGAATACCAACCAAACCCGCGAGATTGCAAGAGGGGGCGGAAGTCGACGGAAGTTAGGAACGAGTGGTAATTTAGAGTAGCGCAAAGAAACAAAAAGTAAACGCTACGCATGTTACGAATGAAAGCACGAAATGTCGAAGGGATCTAGTATTCAGAAAAGGAGAAACATAATGTTTGTGTACGCCTGCCAGCCCTTTTCTTGTGATTTCCTCGTTTCCGCGCGCCGAGCGTCTTTTAAAACAATTACCTTCGCATTAGGAGCGAAACCAAGGACGCCGACTGCTCAAAAACTCGCCTCGTAATAATTAATGACTCTGGTTTTCGTCTGATTGTCACGGCACGACGTCGCGATGACAATCATGACGAATAATGATAAATTACGCCCTCGTTTTCTTCAATTTTCAACTCGCAAAACAAAAAACTAATCGAAATTCGGTGTAATTATGCAACCCATTATACAAATGTGCTGTATTTTAAAATTTACGAATTATTTTTGCGTAAATTACATTCGTGGTGTTTGTAATAATTAATTATCATGTTTTCAACCCCTTTGGGAAGAATAATAATAATAACGAATAATGAATCGAGTCGTGTTTCGTTGTTTTATTCCAATTCGTCACACTGACAGCGAAATTCCGTCATTAAATTTCTCAAAAAAAATCATCACATTTCGATGCACAGAAGAACGCTTTAAAGTGTGGTTTAGCGTCGGAAAAGTTAAATGGAAAGCATCCAAGGCGAAAATTAAACAATCGATCGATTAATGGAATATAAATGGAATAGAATCCAAGATAAACTTGAATTTTTTTTCCGTCCCTTTGCGAATTCCATGCGACATTCGACGAAAAACCACACGAAATGAAGCGCGGTTCAAGCACGAGTATAAATTCAACCAGAAGAAGGACGCACGAATCTTGTGAGTACTTTAAAATCTCAACTTTTTCAACTTTCGTCGGAGTCGGGTTCTAATTTCGAAAACAAAAGGCAAAAAATTTATCGCGAAACTTCTTTTTGATTTAACTTCTCTGCTCTTCTCCACGTCTCAAGTTAAGAGTTAGAAGGACGTAAACGTGAGGACGTTCTCATTGATTGTTACCACACACCCGCGCGCGCGCGAGGAAAAAGTTGAAAACGTTTAAAGTTGAGACGCTGGAAATGTTTGTGTTTGTGTAAAGTTTCGGTGTCGTTTTTCCAGGTGGGAGCGTGCCGTGCGACATCTCCGAGCGTCTGCAATCGCTCTCGCTGCCAAACAGCCATTTGGTGGAGGCGGTGCTCAAACAACACGAGCACGTCTTCACCGACGTCTGTCGGGATCGACTGCGCAATCTGCTTCAAGTTATTGTCAACTCCAATGCCAGTCATAAGAAACAGATTGACGGGCTTAACGAACAATTAAAAATGGGACACATTAAAGATATCGTAAGGCATTTACAATTAAAATAGTGTATTAAGTTTCAAGTGCACTAAATGGCACTTTAACCACGATATTGCTTAAAATCGAGGCTTTAGTCAATCGAGTATTTAACAATATAGGCGTAAGATCCACACCGTGACTAAAACGCGTGACTAAAGTACTTTAGTCACACCCGTGATTAAATTGACACTTTTCGTTTCTCAAAACCGTGGAAAAAGTGGCAGAAGGAGAAATAAATAAATTTTTAAAATATTTATAGGAAGATAGTATTGAAAAAATGCAAAAAGATGCAAAAAAGAAAAAGAATCAAGCATCTCAAGCACAAATTGAATCCACATCATCTCAACAAGATAGTTTTCAACGTGAGAGAACTTTTACTTATGGCCCGACTACATCAAGTATGATTTGTAATGTAACATCGTCAGTGGCAGCAGAGGATATTACCGATGAGAAACCTAAGAATATGTTTATAGTTGGCAAAAAGAGCGAAATTAAACTAACGCCATCTGAGGAGAAAACCGTTGACGATAGTTTTGATCAGTCTTATTACGAGGATAAAAAAGTGTTCTCCAAGGGTGAATTATCGAAAATTTACCGCCAAGCAGCAGAAGTTTATCGATTTGAATGTTTCGATACAACGACAGCTTCTGCTTACGGTGATCACGATTCTGATGTGGAAGTAATCTTCGAAGCAAAGGATAAACTAAACGGCAAAACAGATTCTAAAGAATATGGTGACTCTAAAAAAGGACGCAAAAAAGGTTTAAAAACACCGGAAAACACAAAAAAGAAAAAAATTACTACCACTACCAAAGGACACATTTCTCATATTCCAAGAAGGTGAAATGTTTCTTTTTGCAATGATGAATGTGAAATTGTTTTAATTAATTCGTACAGTTGTAGTGTGCGTGCGCGACATTTGTCTTCACTGCGCGAAGAAAAGAAGCCCGCGGAGGAGGCGCGCCGACATCGCAGCGCGCCGCGGCAGGCGACCAACGCCGCCGCCACCACCGGGGGTGGCACGCTTACGCCAATACCGGAGTGTCGAGGCCGGCGGCGAGCGCGCGGCTACTCGAAGAGGAGCGTTATTAATGTGCCGTCGTTCGCACTCAAGGCCTACATTACATTAATCATGGACACGAAGCGCAACTGCATGCTCTACGAAACTTTTCGAAGTAAATCATTCGGAATTCATTTGCGTTTCCGCGCGCGCCGCCAACAACTGAATTCGTTTCAATTAGAAAAAACGTCTTCATAAATTAAACGCGCTAAGATTTTAAGATGCGAGGGTTTAGGTTTTTGTTTTTTGAGAGGGTGAAAAGCTGGAGTTTTTGAGAAAATGAATTTTTTTGCAGAAAAAAGTTAAAATTTGTATCAAAATTCTTAAAAAATTTTAAATCAGAAAAAAATTCTTCATAAATGACACCCGCTAAGACTTTAAGATACAAGCTATCAAGTTTTTAATTTTTTGAAAAGTGAAAAACAAAACTTTTTGACAAAATGAAATTTTCGCGAAAAAAAACTTATTTTCCCCCTAAAAATTAATAAAAAATCCTGTTTTTTTTGCAGAACAACTTATAAAACCAATAGAAGTATACAAGGAACCATACTTGACAGCTGTATATGATTGCTGGATGGATTACATGGTGTATATAAAAAATATTTTGGATTACCTCCAACCATACATCAAAAATTTACTCCACGTGTACTACACGCATCAAATAAGCGAACCAGAATATCGCGAATATGACACACGCATCCCCAAAATGTTAATCAACGGAATAAAGAACATGAAACTATGGCGAATTGCTCTCCACGAAGCAGTTGATTGTTACAGCAAAGTGTTTCCCTGCCTGCCTGATAATTGTGATGTCCACCAACTTTACCGACGTATTTACAAAAAAATCGACGCGTTGCCCAAGATTCCCGAAGCACAACAACAGAAACCCCAACAAAATCTTAACAATAAAAAATGCCAAGCGATGGATTTCATCTAATCATTCGAAAATCACAAAAAATTAAAAAATTTGTAAATTAGTAAATTTTTTATAAAGTTTGTTATCTATTCAAAGTTGTGTTGTTGATGTTGATTGTAAGCCCGTCGGGCATGTTGGAAAAGCTTGTTTTGGTCGTAGTGATAAGGTTGCAGCTTTGATGTCGCCATGGTAACGCCCCTTCCGGAAGGCAACAACACACACGCGTGCGATACTTCAGTTCCTGCTACCAGCACCAAGCCCAGAAGTATAACAGGACGAGCGCGACGAGACAAATTTATGGTTTTTGAAAGTCGTGCGCTCCTTTTCGTCTCTCTGGCGGCGTCTTGCATCGGGAATCTGAAACCGGATAAACACGGACGATTTTCGTAGATGGGCGAGGGTGCAAATGCGAGAAAAAATGTGGCGCCTCATTGCCTTCGCGCTGTTAACCAGCGGGCGGTAATTCGCTTTTCGAGGGTCGTGGCTCTACCGCATGCGGAGGAAAACCCATCGAGCGTGGAAAACGAAGAATACGATGTGCGGTGCGTGTGCGCTGTGGTTTTTGAAAACGAAGGAAACATTTACACGTCGCGGTCGGACGGCGCAAATTGCCGTAATTGCAATGCGCGTGAACGCGTCGGATAAATTATTATTTCACACACCCGCAAAACAATTATCGCTAGGAATAAATTGCAATTCGCGAAGAACAAACACACACAAATTTTGTTTTGGAGCATAAAACATGCCGCAGGAAATTTAACGTAAATAAACGGATGCAAACACCTTCAACTTCTGCAGGATGCAGAATAATGTAGAATTTCATCGCGAGCGACGAACAATGATAATAAACAATACGAAACGACCGCTTTCGGGCATTATCCATTTATACTGAATGTTAAAATAACAAAAAACACAAAAAATGTGTAAATTCGGTTGCATAACATAAAGAAAAAAAATAAACATTTCTTAAATGTCAAATACGTTCATATTATCGTAAAAAAATGCAAACAAAATAACAAAATACCTGAACCCTCGAGGGTCGAGAGAATTCTCGTTGTTATCTTTGCGCTGGAAAATATGCGCTCTGACATGTTTTCCGGTCCCGCTCCCAACTCGAGCGCGTCGGACGTTTGTTATTGATACCGTTGTTACCACTGCCACCGCAATAACTGCATATCCCCGTTTTCCCGGGTTTCCGCGCGGCGAAAAGCCGGAAAATATACACAAGCAACGCAGGGTTACCTACTACGCTGCACTTAGTTCATTATTGTTGCTTTACATCGTAGATTTATTACACTTGCAAGCAGGGTAAACACGAGAACACTCAGTCTGCGTGGAAAAGCTAAGCAAACGCGAGCTTTCGAGGTGAGAGGAGAGTGTTACGACACGAAACGACTCTATTATGGATGGCGGTGCATCAACGACACCATCACCATCGGTCTTTATGAAGGGATGAAGCAGACTGGAGTTTACATCGGAAAATAAACGAATACCTTGACTTTTGAAGCGTTTTTTTTTTCTGTGAAGAATATAAAAATACCTACATTGCATGTCTGGGTGCATAGCACACGGAATTTATAGACCAATTGCTGCCAATTGATTAAACATCAACATTGCGTCACGAAGCGAAACATTTCATTTGTTTATCGTCGTGAACACGCGACGTAGGCCACAAAGAAGTCCAAATTTGGGTCAACAATCAATAGATAAACAGTGTATATTGACAGCAATCATCAAGTCATCAACGTTAATAAATAAGTCAATAATCAAACGAATAACAAGCCGATGAAATGAATATATCATAATAAATGACGCTGAAAATTTTAATTAACTTATTCATTTCTTGCATATTCGTATTTTCCTTGTTGTTGTTTACCGTTTCAAAATAAAAATTCTTTGTTTTTTCTCATTTTAATGTCTCGCAGAATGAAAAAGAAATCGCGCGCATGAATTTTTATTAAAAACGCTGAAGAATTTTTTCTTGTCGCACGAAGGTTGTAAGAGTATTTCGATGTGTAAGCTAAGTTTTTTTCTGTGTGTTATTTTGTCCTTTCTTGGCTTTGACTTTATGCATTCCGCGCAGGTAAGAGTAGAATGGAGCAGTTTTGCCCCGGTGCTGCCTGCGTCTATTCGTACACAAAAGTTGCGTTATTAAATTCTCTTTATGCAACGACGCGACGACGCAACGCAAGCAAAGTTTTGAGCGTATGCATCAGCAGTGGCAGGAATACGAGTATCACAGGAGGAATTCATGTACATGCACATGCATGCGATGCAGCGTATGAATTCAGTTTTTCTAGGCAATTTCACGGACGAGATTGCTTTGTTTTTTTTTTCGATTTATTTTTCGTGCGCTTGCTGGCGGATGAAAGCGTTTTTAATGCCGAGGATCCTTTTTGAATGCATTTTTATTAACTCAGGCAATCAACTCTTGTTTACTTCATTTTTAAATTGGAAGAATAATTACGTAACTAGAAAAATGACTTGATTTTAATTAATTTACCATCACATGTTTATAAGTAGATGAAGAAGCAAAAAAAATGAAATAGTTCAAGTTAATATAAACAAGGTTTTAATTAAACTTAAGTAGGATACGATCGGAACTGCAGAGTGCTGAGGAAAACCAGATACAAACAAAATCGACGCGTGCTGATTGAAAAGATGATGCAAAAGATAATTTCATGTTGATTGATATTAAAAGTAAAGTTATAGCGTTATTTATCAAGAAGTTGAAGATGACTTTTGATTAAATATTAGAAATAAGTTACTTGCGCATATTCCATGTCATTAAACTTTTCAATATTTTATCATGAAATAAAAAAAATATATTTTTAGGCCATAAAACATATATTTTTGGATTTTCCTTTCCTTTTTTCTACTTCCACCTTTAAGGTGGCACTTTTTCCATGGTTTCAAGGCACAAAAAGAGGCACTTTAATCATGGACGACCAAAGCCGTGACTAAAGTACTACAATTCAAAGTTTTAAAGTACAAAAGTTCAAAAACAAAAATCTAAACGTGAAAATAAAGTCGAAGTAGAAAAAAATGCGTAACTAAACGTGGTTAAAGTACCGTTTAGCGCACTTAATACTTAATATACTATTTTTGTACTACTACTGTAGTAAAATATTGATTAAACCTTCTTTGAGCACCCCGTGGACTCATTTTACGCACTTGTCTAACAAAATATTCACTATTATATATCATCCCATGTAAACTTAATTAAAAACTGTTTGATCTCGAATTCAAACCCGGTCCTTTAAAACACGCTAAAAAGAAATATATAAAAATGAGCGAGAAAAAATCCAAGGGGCAAAGTAACGAGACGTAATTCTATTATTTTTGAATCTCCGAAATTCCACGCGCGCGCCGCTAATTAAACGCTCTTCTCTCTTCCGACTCTCCTTTTAATTTCGATCCTCGCACATTTCGACACTTTACCCTCGTCTACCAGCCGCCCTGCCATCATCTTTCCGTGCTTGTTGCTGCTTTTTGTAGCTAGGTAGAACAAAATTCATTCATTCAGGCCTCGTTTTATTTTCATAACCTTTGTATCCTTTATGAGAGCCTTCTGACGCTCGCGTCTTATTTGAATACTAATAATAATAATAATTGTAACAGAATGAGAAACATTCATGCGCCACAAAGTCGCATAAAAAGGAGTGTTTTAAGGAATTAAGAATTTATGCGCTAAATCTGTCGTAACCTTTCATTATTTTTTGCATAAAAGCTAAAAGAGTAAAAGAGGAATAATTAACTTTCAGTAACAAAAAAGTTAAAGACTTTTTTTACATTGTATCACAAGTAAAATGTGGAATTTGGGATAAAAAATTGATTCATAAATAATTTTTGTTGTGATTACGCTGGATTCTTTCGCTTTTATGGTCCACTCAAGTTTTATCGATGAAATTCCATTATGCCACATTAATGCAAGCCATTGTTATGCTTATTTCGCCATGAAAATGAGCACAGAGCCAGCAGCTGAAATGTAAATCACGTCTGTTTGTTGTTTTTTGAGTCTACCCCTAGGATAGATCTGCTCTTTTCATGCCCGATGGCATTGATAGACGCGATTTACATACAAAGACGGCGCATTATGCGGCGAAAAGCGAGAGAAAACAACGCGTACGTACATCTGCATCAAGATATTAACGAGACTATTCAAAATTGAGAAGTGCGCATCCCCAATTTATACTCCCACAACAAACATATATGAAGAATAGCAAAAGGAGATATTCATGTTTAATATTCTTGTGTGAAGTATAAAGAACCGAAATGGACACGGCAATAAGTGAATGAAGTGAAAGCTTGAAAGCTGTGGATTTATCAGATCGCGTGTCGTGCACCAGATGACAGGCATGAGACCAGCAAAAAAAAATAAGAGAAACGAATACAAACAGCTGGCTATTATGTAAGAACAAGACATAAAAGTGAAATAAAACACAAAGAAAGCAATAAAAAATGTTACCTTGAAGTTGTAGAGCTCTACATTACCGACACATGTAAAAATTGATTGAATGGATATTTACCTGAAACAAACAAATAAAATATTTATACCATTTGATAGAACAAGCAATTTCACAGTAAAATTAATTAAACTTCGACCACATCGTTTACTTAATTAAGTAAACACATTATTCCTAATAAAATAATTAAAACATCACATCTATCCATTCGATAGTTTCAGAAATTAATTAATATAAATCACGTCTATTATTTAATGGCGCGATGCAGTTTATCTTTCAGTGAGCGTGAAATATCTCAATTTGCGCGACACAAAAGCCCTTCGGGTGTATTACCATGAACGTATTCGTATCATATCGGAAGGAGAGAGCGAACACCTCGGAACGAATTATTTCGTATTTCACATTTCACATCGCACATCTCAACTAGCACTCTGCATTTCCATCGGTAAAATACGAGTAGAGTAGGGACTGCAGGGCACCGCGTGAAACACAAAACCAGAAACGCGAAACCAGCGCAGGACATGGGACACGAGAAAGCAGCGAAATCAAAGAGAGCGTATCCATTGTACGCGCATATCGCGATGAAATCGGGAAACGCATCTGGATGCATGGCTCCCTTGAGTGCCGCGGGAGTAGGTACCCGTTCGAAGATAATACTATGATTACATTCAAACAAATGGTTGGTGCTATTGGATTGGTGAATTATGATTAGGATATGTTTAAAAATTAGATTATTCATAGCTTTGGTTGCAGAAAGCTATCAAAATATCAAAATATAAGATTTCTGAGAGTAAATATATAATATTTTATGTATGAAAATCAAATTAATCTTTTTTCCATTAGGAATAGCTGAATATTTGATATTGAGAGTAAAAATTTGTTTAAAAATACAAGAAAATGCATTTTTGAAGAAAAAAAACAAAGAAAATTTGAATATTTCGTTACAATTTTAGCAAATTCACAATTTTTTTGTTCATAAAATTGATAATATTTGGTATAAAATACGAAATGCTGATTTTCAAAGTTTTTCATAAAATTAACTAAATTATTATATTAAAATGTAGTTTCTAAGCTGCTGGTGGGCAAAAAAATATGTTTAACTGTTTGTATCTGGAGATTAATTCATAGCTCAACGTGTTACCGAAAGCTATGCGTTAGTGCACTGCCCACCCGCCTAACAGATCGGTTTCCCTTCGTTTACACACGCGTAATTGTCGAATTGTCGAGTGCGCTCCGCAGTGCATTATTCACCGCGCGGAGAGCGCAACACCCACAACCACACCTGCGGGCACGCAGAACTAATAATAGACATCCGAGAGCGGCGAAGGAAACGCCGGCATCGCGAGTCGTAAATTATTTACTCATGCATGCAATGTTCATAATAAATCAGGCGACGTGTCTCAATGTTTGAATAATGTACGCGTGCATTCAAAAAAATTAAATTTTACCTTTCCAATCGCAATCTTCTATGTATCTCTCAGAAAAAATTAAATTATCTTTGTGTTTATGTTGTTGCATTTAAGCTGAATGCGTAATGTGTTTACAAATCGCATCGATCGAATTACAAGCGATTGAAGCGCATTAGGAAGTTGCCGAATGCTGAATGAATGTTTAATAGCAAATCGTCGAGTGGCACTTGTGCGATAGGATCGCAATTAGCGGGCTGCCATTGTTGG
This sequence comes from Dalotia coriaria, assembly GCF_025399875.1. Lineage (NCBI taxonomy): Eukaryota > Metazoa > Arthropoda > Insecta > Coleoptera > Staphylinidae > Dalotia > Dalotia coriaria. The sequence continues at coordinate 7,906,238 of NW_027045447.1, read as the reverse complement.
AATTCGAGAATTCAGCCAACCTGATCGAGAAGAGGGTTGGTAATCTATGGAAGTGTTGGGAAGGTGGTAGTGGAGGAGTGCAAATCGACGATTCCGAGCTAATGCGACGACATTAAACTTTAAGGACCCAGCCATCAAGTATTAAACGTGTCAGGCTGGAAAGCCATCATCGGTCATCACCATCCAAGCGGAATATCAACGTCATTAAAATGCAACAAATATTTTGTTATAAACCAAACGAAAATCTTGTTTTGATAAGTATGGTGATTTTTCCTGCTTTCTTCAAGGGGTCATTTTGATTCCATTAGAGCAAATTGAGGTCTTTATCGTCGCTGCGTGTGCAGGACCCTTTTTTCGGCCCTTCGTCGTGTTTGCACAGAAACTCCTCGAATTCATACACATCCCCCACCTGCTTGTTACACAGTCCACCCAAAATGGAAGCCAGAGAATTCCGAGTTTGTATACTACATGACTATACATTGTACTGTGTAAACCCAGGACGCATAACCTAACAAACCCACCCTCCTGTAGTTTAAATTCATTACATTCATCGCATTCGCCACGCGCCAGCCGAAAAGTGCACATGCATGCAAATGCAAATGCGTTTTAATAAAGCAACGCACACGTAACCTCAATACAAGGATAGTTGTGTGTAGTTGTGTTGTTATTTGAGTTCACAAAGTTTTTGTAGGAAACTGCAATCAGTGGAAGCGCGGCGAGATGAGAGGAGCGAGATTGATTGAAAAGGGCGTGTTTTAGTATGCTAAATAGCGTTAACGTTGCATCTGAGGCGCGGGATGATAGATATCGTCATCGTGAGCATCGATGATGGCAAAGTGCGTTCGTGCGGCTAAACGGCGCGTCGATGAGGCGGCGCGCAACGCAAATTTCGGATTTCCACCGACATTCCACTTTGACGTAACGGCAATTAACATCGCGTAATTAAAACGCCTTCGAGGTGTTAAATGGAAATTGGATGCCTGAATTACGGCTCGATTAAAATGCTAATTTCGAGTGCAAAAGTTCAAAAAATCAAAAATTCATAAATAATTACAACAAAATTGAGAAAATCACGGAAATTGTATAGAAATTGTAAAATTATTATTTTTTGCGTTTTATTATGTCTAGAGAAAGGTATAATTAATACTTTCATATAGTATAAGGTAATTACTAATTACTTTCCTATTTCTTGAGTCTATTATGTACCAAATTCGCCAATAAAATTCTCAATTATAATTTAAGGACGTTTAAAATGCTGATAATAAACTATCGCGCCATCTAGAATCACATTATATAACTATAATCATGATTTATTACTATTTTAACTGTCATTCCTTATTTCACATCCTTCCAGTCATTTTTTCGCAACAAAAAGTACCCTATGTGCTATTCCTACATCAAAACTATCTCTGCATAAAATTTTATAAAAATCTATTCCATAGTTTTCACGAGAAAACGATACAAACATACAAAATATCACATTTATAATTCTAGTTAGTCTAAAGTTTCCTGTAAGTCATTTAACTACAATGAATTAAACTACTTTCAACAAGTTTTATTATTCCTACGTGTAATTTACTCCCAATACAAAAATTTTGTAGCTAATGCTCGAAAACTTAAAAATAAAAAACACTAAACAGAGCTTTATGTCGATTTAATTGGCCATTAGAAACGATTTTCCCCAAGAAAAGAATTCTAAAGCACCTAAGAACTATAAGAAGACAAGTCTGTGAACTAAATCGACTCTCCTTCATCCCGACGCAACACAATGAAGCACATTTACGGAAGTTCAACCAAGAAAAAAACTCGCCAGGCTCAGAAAACAACTAAAACAACAAAACTCCACAACTTCGCCAACGTGCCCTGCTCATTCCACGGTAATAAGATGATTAATAGTACAATTTATAATAAAAACTCTTGAAAAACTCGGCTGGCACATTTTTCCTATCCTGTTTATCTAAATTTTCCGCGCCGCAACTTTTACGTGCTCGATGTTGATGTTTTATTGGCACCTATTAATCTTTCACCTTCTGCAAACGTTCAAAGCGGTTTTTCATCAATTTTTCAACGCATGCCGTGCCTGTTTTATTTGCCTGCAGTCATTTTTCGCTCTCCTTCTTTTTTCCCGTCGGTACGCGTTTTGCGTGCATGCGTTATTATGCGGCGTGTATCACCCGACTTCCGGAAGGACCCTCATGCATTTCCCAGGGCGGCGCTCCAATTACGCTGATGGCTTTCTTCGTCCTGCAGCGCGCACTTCTTTTTATTCCTTGGGGCCTGCTTTTTTCTAGATTCTGATGGTAATAAATCGTCGGCAAATAGCAGCAAAATAAAGACAGAAAAAATTATCCTTAAAATATCCTCGAAAATTAAAAGTATCTAAAGAATGAAACATATTTCATTCTTATCACGTATTTTATTGAGAGAGAAACCAATGTAATCTAGAAAAGAGCACAAAGAATAGAAAGACAATTTGTAAGCGGAGATTAATATTAAGCAACCTAATCAAAACTGCTTTGTTCTTTATCCCCGAGTCTATTCTTTCATCTTATTCGTTATCTTAACTCACAATAATCGTTTTTTCTTCCCCAGCGAACAATATATTAAAATATCCGGACTATATTTTGGTCATATTTCGTAAATTCCTAAAATTTCTCAGATTGTGTTATTTTTGGCGTCTTTGTGCACATTTCCTCAGACGGTGATCGTACGTGGTCGGCGTGTAAAACCAAACATACCCAGCGATGCTGGCGACGCGAGAAGATTTGCGATCTGTTCCTCTCGGCGGGCAGTGAGCAAGCCGCGACGTTTCAATTCGATTTGATTCAATTGAATTTTATTCTATTCAATTTTCCATCCCGGCGCAGGGAGCGAATCCTTTGCGTGTGCACACTTCTACACGTTTTTATTGAAGTGGGATGCCCGGGCGTATCATAAAATTGCAGCGAATCAGAAACAATGAAACGCAATGAAATTGATACAGTAATAGTGAAGTAGCCGCCGCGCTGAATTTTGAGTGAGTGTAAATTTAATCTGCTTTCAATTTAATTTCTAGCGTACATAAATATTTGCAATACTATGCAATATTTTTGTGAGCGGGATTAAAACTATTGATTAATGAAAAATATGAAACAACAAACCGAAATCAAAGAGTACAATATTTTAATTAAAAATCAAATATTGTAAAACTTTTTGCAAAATATAAAAACAATTATTGTTTACTGTGGAGTTTAATCAAGTAATCATAATATTTTGTTTATTATTTATATCAAAGTCAGCGATAGGTAACAAAACAAAAAAAACAATAATTTCGATCAAAAATTCAAGCATAATAAACGAAAAATTCGACAATAAATTTTTAGTCATTCATAATAAAAAAGAAACAAAATGTTGCATTTACCACTTATCAGACAATTTAAGAATACATCGCATGTGTTTCAAAAGTATTCAGTCTCAGCCGCGGCGAAAACTGCGCAAGATACTAATAAAGATGATCCGTTACTGAAATGTCTCGCCAGCAAAATCGACGAACACCGGAAAAAAGTGATCGACTTTCGTAAAGACTGCGGACATGTGAACGTTGGAAAGATTTCTGTGAATCAGGTCAGTATTAACTTATTAAATATTATTTTTAAAATAAAAAAATTAAAATTTTAATTAAATTAAGATTTACGGCGGTATGAGAGGAATGTTAGGCCTTATCACCGAAACATCATTGTTATCACCTGAAGAAGGCATACGTTTTCGCAATAAAACCATAGAAGATTGTCAGAATGAGATGCCAAAAGCGGAAGGTGGATGCGAACCGTTACCGGAAGGTATTTTTTGGCTGTTACTCACTGGAGATATACCAACACAAGAAGAAGTAATTAAATATATCATTAATTAACAAAATAAGCAAAAAAAAAAAATTAAAACAAAAAATATATTTAAGGTGCAATTTCTCAGTTGTGAATGGGCAAGACGCTCAAAACTTCCGGAGCATGTTGACACGATGCTAGATTGTTTGCCAAAGAATGTCCATCCGATGTCACAATTAAGCGCGGCTATTTGTCTGTGTAATACAGAAAGCAAGTTTGTAAAAGCTCTCAATTCGGATAAATTTGATAAAAAAGAAGCGTGGAGAGTAAGATGACAATAATTTTGACTAAAATTTGTTTAATACTGATTTATAATTATTTTAAGCATGCCTATGAAGATACAATGGATTTAATTGGAAAATTGGTCCCGATATGTGCAAAAATTTATTTAAACACTTATAAAGATTCGAAGTACAAAAATGAACCGAATCCGGATTGTTGTTGGACGCAAAACTTTTGCAATGCAATCGAAATGACAGATCCACAATTTGTGGAATTGATGAGATTATACTTAACGATACATTGGTAAAAAACGAAAATATTATTTAAAAAATGTTTTTTAATGTTTATGTGGGATATTTTTAATTTAGTGATCATGAAGGTGGAAATGTATCAGCCCACACAACTCATTTGGTTGGATCTGCGTTATCCGATCCCTATTTGTCATTTTCCGCTGGTCTAAATGGACTGGCAGGACCTCTGCACGGTTTGGCAAATCAAGAAGTAAGCAAAAAATTGTTTTATTCTGCGAAAAATATTAAAATATTAATTTGTTTTAATTTTTTTTATAGGTTTTGGTATTCATTGAAGAATTAAGAAGTAAAATAGGAGATACTCCTTCTGAAGATGAAGTGAAGAAATTCGTGCAAGATACTTTGGCCTCCGGAAAAGTAATTCCTGGTTACGGCCATGCTGTTTTAAGGAAAACTGATCCCAGATATACATCACAAAGAGAATTTGCACTTAAACATTTACCTGATGATCCGATGTTTAAGGTAAAATTGAGTTTTTACAAACTTCGAATATTTTTTTCTAAACTAATTTTATTTTAGATTGTTGGAACACTGTATAAGGTTGTTCCTGACATATTGAAAGGTCTAGGCAAGGTGGCAAATCCTTGGCCTAACGTTGATGCACATTCAGGTGTATTACTCCAGGTAGGTTTGAATTTAACTTTATAGACTCGAAATAAAATGAAAAAAAAAACATTTTTTCTACTTCCATCTTGGAAGTGCCAGTTTTTCCACAGTTTCTAGACACAAAAAGTGACACTTTAATCACGGATCGGCAAGGCCGTGACTAAAGTACTTTAATTGGAAGTATAAAAATTCAAAAATACCGAAACCTAAAACTTGTTAAACCTGTTAAAGTGCCATTTAGCGCCCTGTATAATCAATTTACTATTATTTGTACATATTTTTAGCATTATGGCATGACTGAAAGTAGTTACTACACGGTTTTATTTGGTATGTCACGAGCATTGGGTGTCCTAGCCTCCCTGATCTGGGACAGAGCTCTACTCTTCCCCATTGAACGCCCAAAATCTATCACAACCGATGCTCTAATCGAACTTGTGACCAAACTAAGCGAAGGTGAAGATAAAAAGAAGAAGAAGAAAGACTGCTAACATTCCTACCTAAATTTCATAATTTTAGTCATAGAAATAAAAATTTTCTTCAACTTTGTCAAGCATGAATTCAGTTGCAGAGCGCACTGAAGGTTTGAGTGTGTAAATTGTGAGATTGCGAGTGCGAGGAAAAAAACGCAATCAGAATGCAGATTGCTGGCGGTAATTAGAAGCGGCGACTGCCGTGCGGTAAGTGCTCACGCGGGGGTGGTACGGAATTAACGCCACCGCACCCCATCCCTCTTCCAAAACCCTCTAACTCTTGCTTACCACTAGGCAAGCGAGTAAAATGTTGTGATTTTTGCATTGCGGCGCAAGCGTCGGGTTAAAAATAAAATGATAAACAGGGAAAAAATAAAAACAGGAAACAAAACAAAGCGACCGCAGAAAAAATACTTCAGGGAGTGTTGGCGAAAAAGTAAAAGAAGACAAAACCACAAAAACAAAGAGGAAAATATTTCAACACAAGAAAACATTTTAACTTTCAACTAGCCACGAAAAAAGTTTAATTAGTTCGCTTTTTTCTGCAACTTAACAACTCGTTGCATCATTGAGTTTGTTTGTGACGCTTTAACGCAAAAACCAGTGAACCAATTTTTATTAATTTTGGTATGGAGATAGTTTTGACCAAGGAAAAGCATATAGACAACTTTTTGATGTAAAAATATAACTTGAAAGGTGTAAAATAAGGGATGAAAGTTGCTATGTACATTTAATCACACTTATAGTTATATAATTCGAGTCGAGAGGGCGCTAAAGTACATTATTTGCATTTCTCTTTCGTTAAAATAAAATAGAAAATGTTATTTGCGAATTCGGCCAATAATAGGACCAAGAAATAAACAAAAATAATTAGTTAAGCTATTTTTGTATCAAAATGTACGTGAACAACGTTTCGTGCAAAAATTTGTTTGACATAAATATGTCACCAGAGTTTAAGGTGTAAAACTCAGTCGGAGTCTACGGCAATAAAATATATTTACGGCTGAAATCTGAAAACGCTTCTAAGATAATTACGATTTTACGATTTGGTGTGTGAATTTGCCTCGCGACGTCTTCTCAGTACTCCGAGTCTTGAGCACGATCGTATGTCCCATAAAATTTATTTTATCCAAAACGAGACCAAGGCGAATAAAAGCAAACGACGCGAATTCTCGTGTCTCTTAAAGTCACACACGAAGACAACAAATGAAGATGGATTATACGCAAAACTAACTCAAGAAAATCTCAAAGACTAAAAGATTTCATATCCATTTCAAAAATCTCTGAATAAAATATTAAATTTAGCAAAGAAATAAAAATACATTTCGTTTGATTTCCAGGTGTAAATACATGAAAATCCAGTTTTCGCCGATTTCACTCGCCGTCTCACATCTTTTTGATCTTATTTTGATTTTGTTTTGTTTTTATTTGCACATTTTATGCCCTCTCAGCCTCCCCTTGAATTTCCCGTCGAGGGTTCTTGCCTTTAAAGCTACCGTGCGCAGCGCCAATAAAAAACAGAAAAAGCAAAGGTTAAAGGCAGAAATCGGCAGATTGAGTGTTGCGTGTGTATTGCGGGTGGAGTACACAAGGAAGTAAGTAAGTCCTGGAATCGAACGCCAGCCAGACAACTACACAGCGAAGAAGAAGAAAAAGCGATAAAATCGAGGTGAAACTGTGCAGGCCACATACAACTCAGTCGCATTTCGAGACTTTTCGAGTGCAGGATGAAGCGACGATACAGCTACAAGAAGCCGTGAGGGTGAGAAACGTTGGCAAGCAGGGTGGAACTCTGAATGACACGCTCGTTAAAGACTCTTGTCGGATTTCGATCGATTTGTAACAAACTACTCCCGAAAAAAGTTAAAAAAACAACAATAAATAAATAAAAACAAAATCAGTCATAAAACACCTAAAAATATTAACCCTCCGTCGGCATGTTTTTAACGATGAAATTAAATTTTAAAATTTTAATGAAGCGAATTTCACACAAGGGATGCATCAAAACGCCGGGCATTGTTTGCGCATCGTGCGGCGCATCATTAAACGTATTTCATAACAAAAAAATCTACAACCCTCTAACCCTGCGTTATGCATTCAAGTGCGTTTTTATTGCAACCCCAGTGCGCTAACGAATGCAGCAGGAGCAATCGTAACGACGAAACGATGAAAAGACTGCCAACTCAAAAACTCCACACACGCGTCTGCCATTAATGTATTTTTTATTGCGTAAGGGGACCACCGGAAAAAACAAACAAACACACGAAATAAAATTACAACAACATCAACACAGGAAATTTTAGGCTTAGATTTTGTGGAAAACCGTTTGAAGTGCAGATATTTAGTCAAAAGTTGGTGGAAATACTTTGAATTGAAGTAAATTATAAATTATAAACGTTTTTCGCTAAAGGGCTTTGCAGTTCGACGTGAATTTCAATTTTATTCAAGATTCACCAGTCGAGGCTTAAACTTCTGTCGGTATTCAAACGTTTCGAGTTGATTTAAATGCGTCGTCAAGTGGTGGGAATGCATCAAAAGCGAATGGAACATCAAAAGTCACTTTCGATATCTTGGAATTCAAAAAATCAAACAAATTCAATGCCTAAATGTATTTAACTTGAGTTTTTAAATCAAAAACTTTAATTTGTGAAGAAAAAACAAAATAACTTCAAATTAAGTTAATAAATTTTCATGACACTGATTAAATTTTATAGCGCTTATTATTTTGTTTTATATTTTCTAATTCCTTTCGCCTTATTTCGCCTTAAAGTTTAACTCTCAACAATACGAACTTTTCCGTTTTCCTGCCCCCGCCTGCCACTCTAGCGTCCGTTTTGTTCTTGTTTTCCGGCCTGGTTTTATTGTACCTATTTTCCGTGCGCTTGTTTTACGTATTTCCCGACGCAGAAACTTGTAATACTTGTACAACTTCAGGGCTTCTCGCATGACTTTCCCGAAAGTATTAAGGACTTTCCGGCGGCTCTCAAGACGCTTTCATCCATGCACATACACAACACGTCGACTTCATAAAAATTCTCAACTTTATATCGCCGTTACAATTCTTTTAATAAAAAACAACTTATAACACGATTGCAATTGACGAAAATTGCACATGGGAGAATTAACATTATGTAAAATCTAAAATAAATATTTAACTAATAAAAAACCATTGGGAAACGAAGTGGAACAGACAAATAAATTTGTCAAACGCGCCGCTGTCGCCACCCGGTGTGCGCGCCGTCGACTGAATCGAATTAAAACAAATGAAATGTACAAACAGACAGACAGGACCATTATACTCTTGTTACTCGCTACTTACTGATTTGAATAATAAACAACCGACTTACAAAGCAAACAAAATCATCAAATAAATTTACATTTTTATTTTATTCACCTCATAGATTTTATTACACCCAACCAAACTGTGTAAATGTATTACAAATTCTAGTTGTGTTTCGGTTGGAGTTTGACCGGCCGAAACGAATTTAATTGCAATCTGCGATGCGATTGATTAATTACGGAGCGCGTCCGCACGTCTGCACCGCAGGACCCGACTGGATAATCCGCATGTCGAATGCACGCTGCCCAAAAATCCCAAAGTAAAAACAATCACGAGTCATTGCCAATATTAACAAAAGGAAGCATTTCGTGTAACATAACGAAGAAAAACGATTTTTCACGAGAAAATTAACGAAGATAAATGACACAAAACAGAAATAAATATTTTTTCTGAGATTTACTTACATATTTCTTTGGATTACAGCAAAAATTGAAGTATTTTACTAACCTGAAACAAAATAAATTTAAAAATTAGATTTTCGTATTTTGCAGTATTCTGACATATTGCACAATATTCACAAAGGATTTCCCAGTGTGACGCGAGGGCAAACACTCGCGGAATTGGCTCGAAATCCGCAAATCCCTTGCAACTCTCGAATTTCCCGGCGCCTCCACCATCTCGACAATTCCCACCCTTTCCGGCATGATACCCCGAGTCCAATCAAGACTAAACGACGTGCATGTCCCCGACCGCACGACGCGTCCACATAATGAGAACAGATGGAAACTGGAGGATACTCTACAGGATGATGCAGCTGGACATTGTTGAAGCCGCGAGGCGTGTTGTCCACTAGAGACGCACACACATTGACAAAGCTGTAATTGCGCGTTAATGACGAGCGGATGCATCGCGCGCGCGGACAATACGCGCATTAGCACATTAACCCTGCGGCGTGCGCACACAATTCGTGTTTATCTCTAATCTAAGCTCGGTGCGAATAATATTGAGAGAGGTGCGTCGAGGTGCATTGTTCGGCCCAGAACCGCAACCAGCAAATTCGCAAATTGAGTTTGCCGCTTGCAATCGAACGTTTTATTTGGGAAATTATCATGCAAGTGTTTCAATTCGGATTGCATACAAAGCTCTGATAATTGTTTTATCAGTGGGGATAATTATTTTAATCAAATTTGTGTTAAAATTAATTTTAATTGATTTTTTTGTGGTAAAATTGATCGAAAATTAAATTTCACTGTTCAGGCATTAAAAAATTCAAATAAATTAATAGAAAACACATTTAAAACAAATTTGCAACCGATAATTGATTTGAATGTGTTTATTATTAAAAAACTGTTGTTGCGAAGCGATTAAATGCTGAAAAGTGATGAAAAGTATAGTTGGATGCATAATATTCAGTAAAAAAAGATTGATTGTGCGTCTTAATAACATTTTAAAATATTTTCATCATAAATATCACTGGATAAAGTTATTTTAATCAAATTTAAATAAAAATTAATTAAATACAATTTTTTAATCGAAAAAATCGATAAAAATTAATTTTACTAACTCGGAAATAAAGAAACTCTAACAAATTAATAAAAACTAAATTAAAAATGCATGTGTGTAACCGCTAATTGATTTAAAGGTGTTTATAATTACGAAATGCTTTTACTAAACGTTTGAAACGCTATAAAAGTGTTGTAAAGTATAGTGGGTTGCATAACACGAAATAAAATCATCGATTGCACATTTTTATAGCATTTTTCCGACACGTAATGCACGCGAAATGTTTATTTATATTTTATAAACGAACCGAGCGAGTTCTCTGTGGATGTAATTTTAAATTCTACACTCTGCAGCATCAACAAAAACGCCGGCGCACGTTTTAATGTCGAAATCGCCTCGTCGACGAATCGTTAATTATTAAATTAAACACGCTGCGAGGCCATTTGTTTAGCTTTTCGCGCACGGACTAAAAAGCCTGAATAATTACCGGTTGTTGCTGCGATGAAACAATGAAAATCCATATGGGAATTGACTTAATTCACAAACAACACACACCAAATGTTAATGATTATTAATGATTTAAAATCTAGGTACTAATCATATAAACCCAGCAGGATGAAGTCTTGAGTCTTAATGAGAAAATTCTTTTCCGCTCGAGGTGATTCTCGCCCCCTGATTTTTATTTGATTTTCATCGTTTTGTCGCTCTAAAAGCGCAGCGCAGCGAAATTGAAACTCGAGGCATGACTAAATGAGCACTAAAACCGGCCCGGAATTGATGGAAGCCCGGAGTTGGCTGAGTGGTAGCGAAGTGTGGGTGTGTGCTGCCGCCGTCGTGATGAGAAGCGAATTCAATTTGCACCTACCATCCACCGCCGCCACCGCGCGCGCAAGGCGCGCAATTATCGTTCACTTAGCGTCGGCGACGGCGGCGAGATTTGTGCATTAATGCGAGCGAAAGCAGTGCTTCCGTGTCTGTCAGAGCAAGAGTTATCATGTCACAAGTCACGTAATAGTAATATTACAATTTTTATCTATAAATATCTAAAAAATATTTTTCGACAAAATTTAATATAAGCTGGAAATTCAAATCCTACTTTGATTTCGTAACAACCCTTTATGCTGGATAGGAAGCCTCTGATGTGTGAGTTGGTAAGCTTGTGAGCAGGTTTCATTCTGATGGGAAAACGTCATTATCGAAGGATAAGTGCCCGTCGATATTGGAACATCTCGATCTCGAGATGGCGCGCGTCAAACGAAGGGTGAGAAATGTAGGTAATAGAAGCCGGTGCGCGCGTAAGGTAAATGTGAGATTGGCCCGGATACGTTTCGCAAAGCGGGGCGCATTAAGGCGCCATTGATGAAATTATAACGCGCTTAGAGAGCAGCGTCGGATGAATGGATCCATAATTTATTGCTGTACCTTCGCTACGATCAGAGGAGACATGCCAAACATTTTGTTAGGGAAAATATACAGAGTGTAGTATTACAAAAAAGCACAAACACATTTTAAAATGGTTTGATTTTACGAAAAACTCAGTAAAACGACGAAATTTGGAGTTTTTGGTTGGTTTATATTAATTTTCTCGTTGTAGCATTAAAGATAGTCTGTGTAACGACAAAAATATTTTCATTTCTTCCCAATAATTGATTAATTTTTGTTCCTCGGTGTTACGTCACCTCTCTATAACGTTATAAAATCTCTTCTTTCGTAAAACTCATTATAAAACAATTTTTTATTATTAATTTTAATTTAAATTTTTAATTTTTATTTTTAGTTTTTATGAATACAAATAATCGATTTACGAACCGCCAGCCTCATAATTAATATACTCAACCGAACATAAATGCCCGTAATACGTTAATTCACGTAATACTCGTAATTCCACCTTTATTGTAATTAATAATCACAGCCGAAATTAATATTAATCACCTGATGCTCGCTTAATACTCGCATCGGGCGTCGTTCACCTCCAATCGGATAGGGGTTGATCGTAAAGGGTTGTACGACTGCTATTAAAAACCATTTATGCATAAATAAATTACCGCTGAATGTGATGGTGATGCGCTGTATTGTATTGTCTACAGTAAAGGATGGATATCAAATATTAAATGCTAGGTATATACGTATACAAGTCCGTCTCGTTGCGGTGGCGGTATTGCCTTGAGCTTTGTATGTTTATATAAAGTATAGAGTGTGTGGGTGGATTTGCTCGGACGACGGATGTGAATTCGGTTTTCGAATAATACGAATATGCGCGTAGCTTGAGGCTGGTCTAATAATCGCGGCGTGTGTAATCGTGCAGAAAAGCACAATGCGAGCTTTCACGCATCGTGGGTTGCTGTTTGCATATGGGGGAAGGCAGAAGCAGAAGGATTGAGGGTGGAGGGATTTGGACTCAATCTGTCGGCGTCGCCACTGTTTCCATCGATATTGATAAAATTTAACAGAGGATTTGAGAAGAAAATCACAATTATGTTAGGGATTTCTTTGATTTCTTATAATTTCCGCTTTAAAATAATATTAAAATGACTTTTAGGCACAAAATATAAGAAATTTAATAAAATTTAATGATTTAAACTAAAATATAATTGTTTTAACTGAAATTTCATCAATTTCGAATTAAAATCACCTAAAAATCTACTTTTAATCAATTTTATTTAATATATTATATGTTAGATATAGTTAGGGATGATTCTGAGGGTTGTTACGGATATTGAAGCTTTGCATACATTACGCCTCGATTGCTCAATCTCACATGCTCACAATAAAGCACTTTTTAATAGGAAATTCAATCAGAATCCATCCGTTTCAATCGGAAACTCAGAATAACAAGTATTTTGTAATAAAATCGTGCGATACATTTCGAATCCAGTAAAAATATTACTAATAATACTTTTCTTATCTTATCAGTACCTATTTATTATCACTATAAATAAGAAAATAATCTCTCGTTACGATATCCCTGTGAAAATACAGGCGTGTTAATTGTGCATGGCATGACATCAGAGATAAATGACTAAATATCACTTTATCAACAATACTTTACGAGTATGAGCAATATTTCGGTAATTTTTGGCAAATTCTCAAAACTTTCCACATTGAAAAACTGTTTCAGAAGTTTCTGAAACTTTCAACTTTCAAAACTTTGCGACCATCACCATCAGAATTAGGACGATGACTAAGAATTGTTTGACGTAAGTCGGAGACACACCACGGGGAATGATCATCATCATCACCACACCTCATTATGATAATCTGAACTGAATTGCCAAGCGTCAAGCATCCTAGACGGCAATGTGCCAAAAAAGCTTACAACTTTTCTAGTGTTCATTCTTTTAGGAAACTGCATGCTATACACAATTTGCAATGAAGAATGAACTTTGAAAATTGGCGTACGAAATTGCTATTGAGAGCATTTTTACGCTAAGTACTCGTACAGCACATGAATGTGAATTTATTTTTATCAGACAAGGGTCACTGTGAAACCACGATGGTGATTCGATCCGGCACTATTTCGGCGCTACGTCATCATCTTTGGATAATGGCCAAATGCCTAGGAGACAGCCGCAACATTGTTTAAAAATACTAAATGTTTAAAAATTTAAACTAAATATTTTTTTATACAATTTTTAAATAAAAAATAGAATTAAACAACAAAAAATAAAATTTTACGAGTTTTAATTTACTTTGTTTTTGATACACCCTGTATATATCCTGTCCCGGTGCATTCTCAAATCCGTGTAGTAGAGAACATATTCGCGATTCGTTTCAGTCATACTCGCGCCAGCGTCGCGCACGAAACTAATTAACTAAGCGCCTAAACTAAGGCGACTAATAAACCGGCACTAAGTCAAGTCAATTAATTTACTGGAAAAAATCAGCGTCCGGTTACAGCAAAGGTTAATTAACAGTAAACACGAGTCCAAGCCCAGTGATACAAAAGGAAGATAATAATAATAAGAATTTAATGGTTTATCTTTAAACCGAAATTGTGATTTCTTGGTGAGTAATGTGTATTTTCGAGTTTTGTGTTCGGCAACCTTCAATTTGAATCGCAATGCCGGCCGGCGTTTTAAAATTAATTCACACATACGAGTACGCATACGTTGGAATGACGTCGTGCAGCGTGCATGCTTGCATATTGAATTACACTGCAGCGAAAAACGGATCGTAAATTGATAATTACTTCGGAATAAAAAGTGAATAGTCCGAGGAAACACAAAAGAGCTTTTAGAGTTTTGCGATTGATTGGTTTACTATTTTATTAATTACTCGGAAACCAATCAAGGTATAGTGATGATTTCTTAGAAAATCTATAGAGTATTAAATTGTCAATGTAATTATGTAGAAATTCAAAGATAATCATTTTTTAATTAGCAGTTACAAGCCAATTAATATTAATTTAATATATTTTACCAAAAAATCTAGTACAAAGTTTAATTGCTTATAACTTTAAAACTAATCAACATATCGATACAATTCTTTCAAATTTATAGTAGAATTGATTCCAGAATCAAATACTAAAAAATAAAGAGCAAAACTGAAACAGTTTTGGAGTAATTAATTAAAAACTATTAAAAGTCAAATCAAAGTGATATTATATACTTTTTATTCTATAAAATCAACTTTAACTGTTAATAACTTTGTTAATAATAATCTGATCGATAAAATAATTCTACAGTTAGACGCAGAATTTAATACCGTTCCTAATCTGAAGAAATCCTAAATGTAAACCACATAATTAACGAGTAATTAATAAAAGTCCACATCACAACAAAATACTTCCACTTGTTTGTTCCATTTATTTAACACGCGATGTTTTGATATTCATAATATTTTATTTAAAAAGTCCAGGTCCAATACGTCACGGTCTCTCAATAATAATAATTATAAATAATTATTTATTTAGTTTTTGTGCTGCTGCACATAATTAAAAATAAATTTAAACCCAAATTAAAACTTCATCACGAAAAAATCGATACCCACAGCACAAATATACTTGTACACCGCTATAATGATAGTTTGGCAGGATATTAATCCTTTTCAATACAGGGTGTACCCAAAAACCAACAAATTTTACTATAATACGCCTAAAAACATGGTAAATTAAACTAAAACACATTACAAGCTAAAACTATGCATTCGTGCACAATATGTATATTAAACTACATTAAGATTATGCAAATTGAAGCGAGCGTTAATGGTTTCATTAGGACACTCATTACGATCGTTCCCTGCGCTGCCAGTCCCAGTAACTTGCGTCCTTAATCCAGCCCGAAATCCTTTCGCACGTAACAAAAACGCGCCTGGCACGCGAACATTACATTACTTTACATTTAAATTTACATTTTTACTTTATTTCCCTTTCCTGCATGCAACAATACTTCCTTTGGGCATAGTCATACTCATAAAGTTTATTTTTTCCAATCTGTAATTAGCTGCTAACGATCCACCGGATTTCAATAAAATTTTTGTTTTATTTTTTAGATTTTTTCTTCACCACTAAAGAAAAGTACTTGAAGAAATCAAAACGGGGGCGAAACGAAACCACAAACGCAGGACGAAATCGTCCTCGAGCGCACCAACGAGCACACGCTACGCCAACAGGACTAATATTATTAGCATGGCTAATAATAATTATGACAATTACGATGATTACAACACCGGGCAATTACAGCACGCCAAACATAATCGACAAAATAGTAATAGGGTTAATATGGTTATAAATCATGATTGTGATGTGTTCGAGCGCAAAAATGACGAGAATATCAATGATTATTTGATGGAGAAAGGCGGATTATACGTGGATTATAGTGATAATACGGATGAGAGTAAGATATGTGGCACGGAGCCGGTGCCGGACATGTATCAGAGCTACAAATTCGGCGATTGCATTCCACGGTCTGGCAAGGTGTTCTCGTACACCTTTTGGCGCATCAAGGCGAATGCCGATGTTTTTTGGAGTATACAAGGTTCGATATTACATAAATAAATTAAATTTGAGTGTATAAAGTGACATATTTAGGCACGCAAAGCTTCTAGTGTTTAAATTATAATTTTTTGTGTTTTAATGTTTTATTTTGAGTGTGAAAAAGTTTTCTTTTACACACTAGAGGAAAAAAACTCATATTTTATATTAACTTTAACTAAATTTCGCAATAATATTTCAATGATACATAAATATTAAACTTCCAATGCTCAAATATTCATTTTTTGCATTTTTTCGAGTATAAAATCGCATTTTACGCACTTGTGTCCAAAATTACAAATTTTAGCACTAAAATAACTAAATCAGCAATCAAATCAATCATTTCAATAAATTTACCATGCATAAAATACTATTTTTTACACTAAAACTTAAAAATGCAATTTTACAAAGATATTTTTTTAATATTTTTAAAATTTCCCAAAATAAATTAAATATTTTGATATATTTTTAGGCAACAATGAAATGGAGGGTGCCATTGGAGGTGTGTGGATAGCAACACAATATTTCGGCAATCCGTCAGCAGCGCCAAAATTCCGCCAAGAAATCACCCTTACACACCCCACCGAACACAATATTCAGATGACGTACGCGTCACCTCTCACCGAAGGCGAGAATTGCATCTTTATATCAAAAGCAATCGTCCACCATTTTCGGAACGAAGACAACTCCATCGATTTCGACTTCCGCATTGTACGCTCAAAGAAAAACCACCGCAATCGCAAGAAAACCTTTTAAAACTTTCAATTTAAATTCAATAATTTAAATTTAATTTATTTCTATTTAAATTTTAAAAGATAAAAAATAAATTTCTACCATGTATAATATTAACTTTCCGGTTGGTGTAATTGGCAATTTTCGATAGATACTCAATTAATCCGCTGACGACGGTTAGGTAAGCAAACTTCCAATTAAAGTCACTCCTTTGCCGATTCAAATTAAAATTTTCATCCGCTTTTATTGCTCCCCGATTGTTAACAAGCTGGGCCGTACAACTTGAGCGTTTTCCTGTTTTCCGACGAAAAAGAAACAAGACAGGCTTAGAAGGGTTGTGCGTGTCGATTGATGCCCGACGTCGAACATGTGTCGGTCGAGTGTGTTCGAGAAGAGTTTAATTGAAAATCTCTTTGGATCGACGCGCTACCACTTCAAACATTTTCGTATTTCCACCAGCATTTTCCACACTTTCATCCCCGCAAAAGCAAACGTTTTGCAGCCAGCGAAAAATAAATTTGCGTTGCGTTCCTCTGCGCGTATCAATGATGAAATATGTTTGGCGAGCGAGCGGTAAAAAGCGGAAAAAGTTACGAGAGCGCAAAAGTTGCAAAAGTGAAAAACTCAGCATTTCGAATCGCTTTAAAAGGGTTGATCTCAAACGAGTGCAAAATCAACTCGCGTACTAATTTTATTTTTAATATTAGTGGCACGAGCGCTCCTGGTTCGAGCAAAGAACTAAATTTGCTAAATTCAGCAACGTAGCCCGGTAAGGAAAATGTTCGCATGACTAAACCCTTTCCGCTTTCCACACAGCCATCGCTTCCATTTCCTCTCCTTCTCCGAGCAGATTACACTTAGAAAAGGTTGCATGGCGCTGTCGTCAGACACACAACCCCTCAACCCACACTCGCGCGAAACTGTCGATTGAAAAAACGCGTCGACACGTTTGAGTGGCTTTTTTCATCAAATAAACTTCCGACCGAAGTGCGTCAAACCCAACAAAAAAGTGCTGCGTAACCGAGGATGCTAAGAATGCGTCCTTCAGGACACAAAAAGGACTACAACTACATTCAAACATCACTGGGTGATTTTTTGATTGATTTTTAATGCGCTGCAATCAATCAAAGTTTCTTTAATTCCTGTTTAACTCGTAGAACTACGTTTGCGTTTGAGTTATCGACGGAAAAGTTTGCGGAAGAAAACCGGGGCAAATATTACGAGTTATAACTTTCGGGATTATCAATCATCCAAGTTTGTAATTGAAATAGCAAATTATTCCGTCTCCCAAGTTTCCTGTACTTTTATAATTGCAATTTTTTACAAAACAAATATTTTGAATAAAATATTATTCACATCTGGTGTGTAAAGACATAACACACTCAAGCTGCCCTTCCGGTTCGTATAGAACACGCGCGGAAGTTTAATAATAAATAATTTCAGTAAGGAAATGAGCGAGGAATAAAAACTTATTATATTACAGCCAAGCGCCTGATCCCCAGCTCGACGTAGATCTAAAAATACGCACGGAGCTTTTTATTGTTTCGCAAAACACATGCCGCCGAAAAATATCACACAATAAAAACCGGAAATGCGGAAAATAACAACACGAACAAAAACTTACATCACGTAAGAAAATGAAGAACGACATTTATGACGCGCATACAATACATACGAGTAAACGCAAGTGTCGGTTATTGTTAATAAACACGCGCGAAAATTCTAATATTTTGCCAGCAAGAGCGGTGCGCACGGAGAAAAATCAAAGTGGTTTTATAGTTAATAATGCGCACGACGGGCGGCGCAATAATACTTAATTAAATAAGCAGTAGATGCCAAAAAATACAAGAATGCAAGTAAGGTGTGCAAGGAGTGCGCAATACAAAACAAAACCACGATAAAGTTTATAGCCGCTTCCCACGACGATGTTATTGAGCGAATTTACTGACCTAAACTAATAATAAACGCTAGAGAACTAAAAATAAACGTTAATGATGAAATAAAATGCGTAGCTATTAAACTCGTAAAATTTAAACACAATAAACACATTAACCAGCATAAAATTAAACGTAAAACGTAATATTTTCATCAAATTTGCTTCTAATTAAATTTTTATCAATTTTCGAAACATAAATAGATCATAACTCAAAATCTAAATTAAAACTACGCGCAAAAAAATAATTAATGAGGTCTCTACTGAAGAGCAAACTATGCTCAACATCGAAAAGCTAAAGATACCATTCTGGTTAAATTTAGAAGCGACACCGAAACGAACTGAGCGCTCTGCGCATGTTTCTTTGACTTTATGCAGGCGACACACGACTAACGAACATACCTAAAGCCTAACGAGTGTCCTTCATCAAAAATACCTCCTCTGTATACTCTGGTATTCATTTAAAAAGATTAAATACAAGATAATGCGTTATTATGTGATAACTCACGTTGTGATCCACAAAAATTAGTAAAGCTACCGTTTTTACAGCAATTACTTACGAACAAAGTTTCCCTGCTTTTCTGTGTGTGTGTGGATAAATGAGGATAAATGATAATTGCGTTTTAATTCCTTACCTGAAACAAAAAGAAAATGATTAATTGCGCACTTGCCGCTGTTGCTGTTGCCATAATGTCGCATCGTGTGTGTTCTGTTTCTGTTGTTTGCATGTTATTTTCGATGCCAAAAATTACAAACACACAAGAAGCGAAAATATCTTCTAATCTTGCGATACAAAAACGTAATTAATGCGCAAACATATTGTAATATTTCGGCTTAATTTGGTATTTTCGTATTTTAGCCAGTGGTGGTTTTGGTTTTGGGTTTTTATATCGGGGTCTGTGGTACAGAGCCTCGAAGGGCTGATGCATGTTGATGTCGAACGTAATGAAATGCCGAAATTCGCTTTACGAATATGCTAATTAATTAATTCCGGACATGTTATGCAAATATTTTCGCATTCGTGCCGGACCAAAATGACGGTATTATTCGGTCACACATGCGAAAACCAAATAATACATACAGGGTGTTTACAAAACATGTTGTAAACATAAATAAAACAAAAACAAAAAGCAAATATTAATCAATTTGTAGGATCAAGCGTTTTGTTTTGTTTTATTTTCTGATGTTTTAATTGACACAGTTTTTGTTTTGATTGTCAACGCAACAATGGTGTGCGTAGCGGCTGAATCAACCATAATTAATGCGCGTAATTGCTTCGTTTAAATGCGTGTGTTGTGTTTTGTTTGTTTAAACAAAACCTGCCAATCGTCGGGACGAATTAATTGAATCCTCAATGGATCAATACAAACAAATGCAAGCGCAATAACTATCAAACACGCGATCGTAAATAAATTGCAAACTGTGGTTGTTGCAATTGTTGCAATTTATTGATGAGTGTTTAGATAAATTGCGCATAACTCACACGGTTTCGGTTACTAGGTTAACAGAAAAGCAATTTATTACGTGTACAATCAAAGCGACAAAGGAATTATTAGTTATTTTGTACAGAAATTAATAAATTAACGAAAATAATTAATTAATTTATATTTTTGATAATATTCTAAAGCCGATTTATTTAGTTATTAATGAAATAATCTAAAAATTGTTTTTGTATAAACCGTGAACAAAGGAAATGCTTACCTCCTACGAGTACAGGAAAATAATAAAAGTAAAAAATAAAATAACCAACTAAATACAAGTACGAGTACAAGAACTCGAGTATGCATAATGAAATGCCCTCGAGTTACGGGCGTGAAACGCAACTTCTGTACTTTTAATTCCGATTCATTCCATGCTCGAAGAGGGAAATAGCAAATAAACTAGTAAACAGGTGAAGAAAATAAAAAGCGCAATTTTCTTCGTGGAAAATAAAATAAAAAATAAATTTCCTTTGAATATTGAACGAAATTTATATTTATATTAAAGTTTTCTTGGAAACTTTTCCTGAAAATGAAAAGTTCTGCATACTCGCATATTCTAGGAGCGCTGCTTAAATTCTTAAATATTATTTCATTAGCTGTTTGTAGCTTCTTGGCACATTGTTCTCGTACATTCATTGTCTTTATTTTAGCGTTTAATTAGTTTGCACCCTCGAGTTGAAAACTGTGCAATGTTTCTAATGAGCGTAGGAGTTGGCAAAAGCGCATGAGATTATACTGATTATACTGAATGTATTTTGTTTAAGGTAAAATTCTAGGTTTTGAAGATTATTTTATGTTAGCTAGACAACACCTTGGAATGCCTAGTGAATAAGAAATTAAATGCAATTTAAGAAAAACAAGGAAAATAATTAAATTTCATAGAAAAAAGAACAGAAAGTGTAGAAAATGATCAGAAGAATATATATATATATATATATATATCTTCGGTAAAAGCTTGTTGTGTTAGTTACAACACTTATAACTCAAGAACGGCTGGGCAGATTTTAATGATTTATGACTTGTTTGATTCATCTGCTCATAGAATAACAGAATAACAATTAAAACATCAAAAAGAGTAATTCAAATCTAAATGGCGTTAAAGTTTACAATTAGCATTTCTCAATTTTCTATAAACCAAATTTCTAATCTTATTAATGAAATCGTTAATACAAGGTCTAAGAAACCAAATCCTAAAAATGAATTACTTTTATACTAAAAAACTCCTCGAATAAAATACTAAAAAATAAATTCCGCGTCAGGAACATTTATTTCCCCGGTAATCTTTAAATGTTTCGATTTCTTCCTCTGAAACTCGAAAGGTAAATGCACTTGGGATCGCAATCGACGCAACAACAACACATTACGATCTCGCATGCTCGGCGCGGCAAGAAATGCAAGTGAATGGCGAACGAGCGACCAACATCAGCATCCCAAGTGCATTCGCACCGCACACGACCCAACCGCCTATGAAATGTATGAACTTGCTAACATGCACACAACACAGCGAAGACTTCTTCTTCGCTGCGGGTTTTGTGCCACGCTGGAGACCGCAACGGCAAATTCTCCCGAATCGCAAGTCAGACTCAGACTTCTTGATGGCGAAGAGCTTTGATGCAATATGCAATCATGAGATGGCAACACGACCAAGCACTACTACTACTCATGGTAGTGTGATGTTGGTCCGTCGAGAGTACATGCCGGAGTAAACGAGAAAAGAACGTATCAAATCAAAGACGTTGATGTGTTGAACGTCAATAAATGTCGTAACGTGTTACCGACGTGTTTAGCACAAACCAGTTTTACAACAGACGTAAAATATTTCCAAAAACAATGCTTTTACGTTGTTTTTTAGTGATTTTTGTATTTTTTTCATATAATACCCGAATAAATGTCACTTCTCATTCGCATTGTTATCCCTGTCACATTTTTCCATATTCTCAATTCGAAATATTCCAATACAGCATATTTCATTGATATAATCGAATGAATTCGTTATTTTCATGGCACTTTTATCGTCTCCGCGAGTGCATTCGAAATAAGCCACTGCTAGCCGCCTCCACCGCCACCAGCATTTCTTCTCGACGGTAACAGTAGAATTTCATTTTTATTCCGATCGTCCGCTCACCGCTTACAGCTTTCTTACGTCGAGAAAGCCCGCAAGGTATAAATTTTATTTCATAATGCCGTATGTTACAAACGCGCGGTGTCCCGAGCACACAATACGCATGTAAATGAAACGAATCTTGCATATCACACGGATTGTACATATAAAGGTACATGGCGTGTATGGAATATCGTAATGAAAATAAAAGAATGCGCGCTGGGGCCTGTCGGATATCAGGTCATGTCGACCCCGGCCCCAATCACTACCAGCCGCGTACAAAACCGGTTGTGGTAGAGGTAAGGTGGGCAAAGGCTCAAGAAAGACATGGAACGCAAATCATAATCATAATATAACCAAGAAAAACATGAAAAACTTGCTATTTTTCACATAAAATTAGATAATATCTAATTTTCTAATTTAGTTTATGTGAATATATAAGAATCAAAAGCTTTGTAAGCTCCTCCACTCTGTTAAATTGAACAAAACACCAAACAAGTCTTGTTCTTGGCTGAAAGCGGCTGCAAGGTAGAGATATCTCCGTGCTTCGTCGTTCAAAGCTGCTCCAATTCCATAAGAAAACGAAAAAAGCTCGCACGGCACAGGAAATATTCCAGCGCACGCATAAAAAGCGCTGTTACTATCTCTGCTACACCTGTATAACTACATTACTACACCTATGGCTTCAAGGCTTCCTTCTTACATGCTGCTTTGATTCTTTACTCTGATTCGTGTTTTCTTTTTCAGCTTCACGGTGAACAATGAACAAAGAAAAGCAGCTCGAAAATAGAACTTTACAAGTCTGTATATATAAATAATTACATTATTTCAATTTCATAGAGAAAAGAAAATTTAAAAAATAAAAAAAACAATATTTTAAATTTTTTTAAAAGTTGCGTTAGTTAAAACATTTATAACTCATGAACGGCTGGACAGATTTTATTGATTTATGATTTATTGGATTCGTCTTGACCCAAAATAGCAGAATAATTATTAAAATACCAAAAATTATGATATACAGGGTGTTAAATACTCGATGCAAATTCATATAGAGATTTAATCGTAAAGAAAGTTTAATTATTCAAATCCAGATGGCGCTAAAGTATGTTTTAAGCATTTCTCGTTTCTATAAAATAAAATTAATTATATTGTAATTTTCTTCCCGAAGAAAACTTTTTCCTCCTGCATCTCATTAAAAATATAAAATCGAAGAATGAATTACGTCTGGGAATATGCCGTAAATAACCCACGACGATATAATCCCAATAAGTTTGTCATGCCTATTGTTGTGGCACTAACAAACGCGTCCTGGATGCGCTTATTTATTACCCCTGCAGCCTAGCAACAATTGCAGCTGGGAGCTTTCAGGCTCTTATTATATCCTCCTCGAAACATTTCGAATTTCATATTTCATAGACGCGAAGTAAACTCAAGAGATAACCCCGTGGATTATACCAAATATTTTGAATTTCTTGCATTGCGATCCACTTAAATTGTTATCCACGTCCGGCAGGAACTTCATTAAACTACCACTCGACAACAATTCGTGGATTTCGCTGGCGTATAACAAGCTCCCTCTCAATTATTTACAAATAAGCTTTTTGCTGCCCCCCGAGTAGAGAAACTTTACGCGTTGTTCTCGACCCTAGAAATTTAGGTTAACTCGATTTAGTTTTCGCCGGGCACGTTTCTTAAAATGATTTACGTCGAGCATGATTGGATGGATAAGTTGGACCCGAATCATAAACACCCCTATCATATCTGCGATCAACTTAAGCCTAAACTCCCCGGTGTTATTTTACAAAGTTTCAAGTTGGCACTCCGGGTTAAGCAAGAAGTTCTTTTCATGCGGGTGGGAATACGAACACGGTTAGGACCATTCCGTGACTATTAATTGTGGCAATCGGCGTTGTTAGTGTCGCGTTACTGCGCCACCCAAACACGCGAACCCTTTGACTCGGCGTAAGTATTCTAACTGGAATTGTGGTTATACCCGGCAAAATCCAGTGTGCGTTTCTTTATTGTTTCATAGCGCATTTAATTCCGGCGACACCATCCGTGGAATTCTCGCAAGAAACGAATGAAAACGTTTTTATGGCGGTTTCAATAATAATTCATCATTTTCATGCCTAGGGATGTCAGAAACCCACGAATATTTAAACTTTTTGCACGTCGTGGTATTTTAAAGCGTTTTTTCGCCTTCTGATGAACGTTTTTCGATGTTCTTTGAACACGCAGCGCATTGTGAGTTGATTAACGCGCGATAGTTAAAATTCAATAAATTTCCAGCTTGATTGCACGCCGCACGATTGCGCGAGTCTTGTTATACACTTCAAAAGTCTTCAACGATTGCGACACGGCGAACAATAGACGCAAATAAATAATAACCGGATAATAAACGTCAGGACTGTGATCCGAAACGTTGCGGAACACGAATCCAAGCGTCAGTTTTGTATCTATCAAAACGAATAACTGCAGAATATAATACAGGGTGTTTAATATAATAAAATATTAAAAACTTAAATTGATAAAACGTGTTTGACTGTAAATGTTGATACAACAATAGCGTTCTAGATAGATGGAAGTGACAAGCGTCTAAACGCCTGAACATGATCGCAGATAGTAAAATCATAGATCAAGCGAATCGAATAGGAATTGGTAGTGGTGGTCGACATGCGACACGAACGAACCTTCGAACTTTCCTGTGATGTTCTACATGCGGCACGCGCGTCTCACACGCCCGCAACAAAGGAAATGGGCGACAGATGCCCGAATAATGCCTTTCTGGTGTCCGAGCAAAGCACACATCACTCGTTCATACAAAACGTTTAGCTTTAGTTCGAATGGAAACATGTTAACACATTAAATAAAAACGAAATTATCCAACGAAACAAATAATCCACGTTTTGTGTCACGTGAAAATATGTGACAAATGACTTTTTGGAAGCAGAAACCAGCTTGGTTTAATATATATAAATAAATCGTGAATTCTGGGAGCTGATTTCAAAGAGGCACGTGTCAGGGAGCCAGCTGTGACTGAAACTTCTTTGAAAATCAAAGAAATCGCTATGAAAACATCCCAACAGTTGAAAATTGTAATTTCGGGGAGATTTCAAAGCAATTTACGCATAATTAACAATGAAAATGTTCAAAGTTAATCAAAACCATGACTAAAGTGATGATTTAATAAGAAAAATAAATTTTTTTAAATTTTTACTGTGAAAAATAAGTTTTTAGTGTAAAATTTGCATTTTTTGCATTTTATTTGTTTGTTTCAAAGATAAAATTTTAATTATTCCCGGAAGAAAGTGACTACAATGTCAAAAATAATTGCCTTTGATTTCTCCAACATTTTTCCCTTATCTCTCGCATAATTTGTCACTGTCACCGTCGCCGCAGCGAACAAAACCCGACGCGCATTGTAAAAGTGTGAATGCAGCTAAAAAAACAATGCAAGGACAATGATAATCAACTCTCTCACGAATACCCCGCCACTCAAAACTCATTACAATTCACGCCGTATTCCCGCGGTCGAGTTTGCGACCTTTTGTCAGGTTGCGGTGTTATTGTTTAAAACAATCGCCTTACCTTTTGAGCCTTGCACATAGTCGTGATGGCCTGCACATCATGCGAATTGTGTCGTCCATCCATGAGACATAGGGCACACGCGCCGCTCTTGCAGACGATGCAGTACATCGTCAAGTTCTCTTCGGCGTGCTCAGCGCACTTTCCATCGCGTAACTTCACCGGACAAGAAGAACCGCGTTTCGCTTCGACGATGGTATGTTTAGCCAGTGGCCCGCGCATGGGATGACACGTGTCGCGACAATCTTCACAGTAGAAGATCTCGCACTGCTCGCAGACGACGACGGCGTCGTTGGCTGGTTCACCAGCACACATCTGACATTTGTGTTGGAGATTGCGCTGCGCGCCGTACCGGTCAACGATATGCTGCATCACGCGGAACTTGGGTAGATTATGGGCGCCGTTTTCGTCGAAGTAGACGACCTTGTGACATGCAGGACAGGCGAGATTAAGCGCGCTGGCGTAGACGCCGCCGTTCGGCGTGCCCACGTAGCTGCTGGGCCGCGAGGTGCACACGACACCGCTGTCCGTCTCGCTTAAGATGGATAGTTTATCGGACTCCTGGTAATCGCTGGTGGAAGAGCCGCTGGCGACGCTCTCGGCATTCTCGCCGGCGCCGTTGGCTGCGGTGCCATTGTGCACCACCGGCTGCTGGATGTGCACGGCGCAGTTGAGGCACAGCGCGTGGTAACACGGCAACAACACCGGGTTATTGTACAATTGCTTGCATGCGAAGCATCTCAGTTCTTCTTCCATTGTTGTGCGGTTGTTGTTATTGTTTGTTTTGTTATCGGCATCGGCATGAATAAAGTCCAATTTACTCCGGCATACAAGTTTATAATCAGAGTTCTAAGTTCGAATAAAAACACTACACTTTTATTTTATTTTATTTTGATTTTGATTTAAATTATTAGCGAGCAGTTTGTGTTCTCACTATCTCACATTCCGGTCAGTGGTCGGTTTTGTTAGACGCGCTGAAAACGATACGCGAAGCGTTACGTTGTAACACGAAACACGGTCGGAAATAAACTGAAGCAAAGCGAGGTGAGCCGGTGCGTGTTTACTGTGGCCGATTCGCGTTCGGTTGAAGTCGGAAAGAACGAGAACAAAACGCAAACGCCGATAACACCGCGCTTGTTATGTTGTTGCAAGCGTTGCATTTCTGGTTGCAGCTGTTACAGGTATGCATACACACATACAGCACATACACAGCAATATATGAAAATTCATCCACATGAATGCATAAACGTTTAATTTTAATTTTACATGTTTTTAATACTAAAATAGATGATTTTTTGACGTGATTATAATTCAATTGATTCTATTTCGTATTAATCTAATGGTCCTGTTATAACAGTAATAAACCGAACGAATTCAATAACATCTGCAAAAATTCCAGGACTGTTGGGATGAGCACAACCAAATCCGCCTGAAGTAACCCCACATAGTTTACCATGATAAACCAGGGGACCACCGGAATCCCCAAAACAAATTCCAACTCCACCTTTTGCATAACCAGCGCATAACATTTCATCAGTAATTACTAAACAAAAATAAAAATTAAGTAAAGTATAGTCTACAACTCTCTATAAAAAGATATCTTACTGTTTTCTCCTAAAAGTCTTCTGCATTCCTCATCAGAAACCCTAGGAACTTCACCTGCTTGCAAAACCATAGGGGGAGAAGTCATCCCATCGACAGTATCTCCCCAACCACTGATTGTGGTAAGTGCACCTTCAGGAACCTCACATGAACACAAAGGAATACTCTGTGCAAATTGACTTTCTATGAAGGGAACATCAAACCTCAACACTGAGACGTCATAATTATTGGTTGGTTTGTCATAGTCAGGATGTTGAAAAATTTCCGATACAGGATTGATCAGTCCTCCAGCATTCCTGATCGAACTACCATATCGGACAGATAATGAAACAGCATCAGAACCATCTGTGCAATGAGCGGCAGTCACGGCATAAAAAGGAGAAATAATTGAACCACCACAAATATGTTGACCCATGGATAGTAAGGAGATTTGATAGGGATAGTCTTCGATGGAAGCATCATTGCCTCCGACGATTCTATTGTGAAATTTAGCTTGGGTACCAATGGAAAGACCCACAATGAGAATACTATACAAAAATATTAAATTCACCATGTTTGTTTTTTCATGAAGTGGTAACATGTTGGTTACATCTTTTTATAGTAAAAAAATGTTTGATTAAGGTGTTTAATTAAGTTTCATTGCAATATTATTACAATTGGCGTAATAATAAATATGACTTGGTTTCTTCCGTAGTTTTATTGTTTTTATGAATGAATATACGTCATGGCGTCATAAAAAACGAAATCGGTTCAAATTAGGTTATGTTGCATTCAAACATAAGACTAAAACATGTGGAGTAGTTTATTTTACAATTGACACCGTAATAATGTTGTAAAAGAATTGCCTTCTGAGAAGAAATCATTTATATTAATTGCAGATACTTTTGTGTAAACACCTGGCATTCCTGCCTGTGCACATCCTTCACCCCATGAAACAATTCCAACAAGTTCGTTATTATAAACAAGGGGACCACCAGAATCTCCCTGGCAGGAGTCTTTACCTCCATCAATATAACCAGCGCATATCATTCGGTCGGTAATAGCTATAAATAATCAAAATTAACCATTCTATCTATTCAATATTGTTAGAAAACTTACTTAGAGGTGCATACGCAGATTTACAATCACTTTCAGGTACTTTTGGGACGTTCACAGTCTGTAAAACTGATGATATACCACCACCTTCTACAAGAGTCCCCCAACCGGTCACAGTGAGTAAGGTACCATCAGGGATTTCAGTGGTACCAAGTGCAATCCTTGGTAAATCAGGTAACTTCATCAACAGTGACAGTGGTGCCACTTTAAGTAGAGCCGCGTCGTAGTCATGAGTTACTGGGTCGTAGTTAGGATGTTCCATTGCGCAACTTACTCTAAGCACAGAGCCGCCCTCAGTATGTTTGGAACTTCCATATCTTACCGTTAAGGTTATAGCTGGTGTATTATACGTGCAGTGTGCGGCGGTTAATACATAGTTTGAAGAAATAATTGAACCACCGCATATATGACTATTAAATTGTTGTAGAGATATTAGGTAAGGAAACTTTTCAATGACGGTTGGAGATCCACCAACAATTTTTGTTTCTTCTGCTGACATTCTACCAACAGATGAAATTATCAAAAAGAAACAGGGTAGCAACAGTAACATTTTGTTGCTGTCTTAAGGTGGTAATAAGTAAACTAAGTTGATATGAATAAATGTTTGTTATTTATAGTTATTGTTAAAGTGTAGGTGGAGAAAATTTGGTGTAAAACGTTTGCCAACACGTTTTATATTCTAATAACGTCAGAAACAATGATTTTGTAGCAAAGATCTGTGTTTTAACAAATAAAAAATGTGATTATTCATCAAGAAGAACAATTTAATACTCAAAACATTCATATTTTATCCAAATTGTTATTTTAAACAATAATAATAAGGCACGTTTGTTGATAACAGAATCATGTGAAAATAAATTGATTTTCCATAACTTATTTATTGTTTATTTAACATTATTTGGTTCATTCTGATGCCTTTTTAAAATTACTTATAACGAAATAATAAATTACTATTACTAATACTTAAATATAGGTTAATTAAGTGGTCCTGTAATCCCCGTTATGTAATCGTACAACACAAACACTTTAGTAAATACACCAGGACTATTTTTGGTTGGGCACACCCTCTTCCCCAAGAGGTAATACCACATAACTCGCCATTGAATGTCAGAGGACCACCGGAATCTCCATAACAGACACCAGCGCCACCTTGTGGATATCCAGCGCACATCATACGAGGAGTAATAGCTAAATAATAAGTACGAATATTAAAAAATTAATTAAAATGCTTTTTATTACTAATAACTTACCTGCAACACTATAAACCGCCTTGCATTGCCCATCAGACACAGCTGGTACCTCAGCTGCTTGTAAAAACAACGCAGATGAACTGGTCATGGGGACTTCACTTGAACAAAGAGGAATAGGTGGGCAGTACAAAAAAGGTAAGTAGCACTTCAACACTGAGATGTCATAATCAATAGTGTTCTTATTATAATTTGGGTGTTGGAAGACTTGAGGTACAGGATTGATTAATCCACCAAAGTTTTGTATTGAGCTGCCGTAACGTGCAGCCAATGTGGCAGCTTGGATACCATCTGTACAATGACCGGCGGTTACTGCATAACATTCCGAGATGATTGATCCACCACATATGTGCAAACCGAGATATAGCACTGAGATTTGATAAGGGTAATCTTCAATTGATACTTGATCTCCTCCTACAATGCGTCCTTCGTCTATTTTGGGTGTACCAGGTTTAGGTTGTATATTTGCGGTTGTACCCACAATTAAGGTGATTAGTAAATTGCAAAGAAGATTTGTATTCTACATGTTTGTGTTTTTCGTGGTGGTGTAGTACTGTAGTTAATTCATAAAATTGTGGGTTTATACAGTAAAAATTTATTTGTTTATAATGGGTTTAAGTAAAGTTTGTTTCACTGTTTTGTAAGTTTCAGTAATTTCAGCTATATTATTGTTGTTTATTTTTTGTTTTCATTCATAAAAATAATCCAATAAATAATTGATGCAATAGTATCTCTGTTTTTATTTTTTCGTGTATTATTGCTTTGGGATTTGCAAATCATAAATGTGGAAATGCGTCATATCCGGTTAATCTTCGAACCAAGCAATGTGAAGGTCAGCATGGAATATTGATTTGGCAATGCAAGCAGATTCACTTGTAATCCTATACGAGTATACTGTTATTCATCTTTCGTGAAATCAGAAATAATGTGTGCCTGTAAACAATGCCTACCGCCATGTTGAATTATCAACAGTAAACTTAAACTTAACCTAACTTTGATGGTGTTCAATAAATCGTAGATAATAAAACGAGCAAACAAAATTGGGCAATCCGGAATGTTTCAGAGATAAAAAAAATGCAGAAAACGACGTAAAATACTGAAAACGTATTTCAGTTAATTATAGAAAATACAATAAATGCATACTTAGTTATATTAGTGATTCCACATAACACAACAGATATTTGTTAGTCTCTTACTTCTTAAAAACCCAGTTGATTAATATTCGCAAATATTAGCTAAGTTATGAATATTCGTTTACCCATAACTCATTGCTATTTGCGTTACGCTAAACTTTATCAAAACATTGTTTCATAGTTTACTTTAAACATTGTTGAATTTTACAACTAGTATAGAGTAGTAAGTTCATT
Source organism: Dalotia coriaria (assembly GCF_025399875.1). NCBI lineage: Eukaryota > Metazoa > Arthropoda > Insecta > Coleoptera > Staphylinidae > Dalotia > Dalotia coriaria. The sequence continues at coordinate 7,874,872 of NW_027045447.1, read as the reverse complement.
AAGTTTAGTCATAAACACATAATTAAAACATATATTACATTTTCATTGATTTTATTATCGTGGAAGTAAAATTAAGCAACAGATTGACAAATATGTTAACAAAACAACAAATTAAAACATTTTACAACAATTAATACAACAATATTGAAGAAACAATTAAACAAGAATTGAATAAGTAATTATAACTAAATATGCAAGCTACATTTGCATTATATACGAGTAAAACTCGTAAGTACGAGTACTGTGAGGATATTTACAGTGGTCCTGTAACACTCACAATCCATGGCTGCATGGTGTTCACCCTGCTATAAACACCAGCAAACCCTTCCCTGGCACACCCATTGCCCCAGGAAACTAAACCAGTCAACTGACCCTCTACGACAAGTGGACCACCAGAATCACCTGCACAACTGTCAATACCACCTTGTTGGTAACCAGCACAAATCATACGTGGTGTAATAGCTGAAAATAAATAACAACAAATCAGTATATTATTAAACTAACAATTTTTATTTACTTACCATTAACGCCATATTGATTTTGACATTTTTCGTTGGTAATAATAGGCACCTGCGCTTTTCTTAAAATATCAGGAATGGTGGTAGCATCTTCCTGTTCAGTTCCCCAACCGACAACATCAGCTAAAGTACCAACAACAGGATCGGGCTGGTACAAAGCAATAGGTTTCGTAATAAACGATAATTTGAAAGATCCTATGATGCATCCTACACCAATATCGTAGTCAATGGTGTCTGGGTTGTAGTCTGGATGGGTGTAAGCATCACCGACTAACGCCACGAGACCGCCTGATGAATGTGATGAACTTCCATATCGAACCGTGTATAAAAATGCTTGGAAATCGGCAAAACAATGTGCGGCTGATAGAAAATATTTCGGGGTGATTACGGCACCACCGCAGATGTGGCTGAGTAGGTATTGTAGAGACAATGCATAAGGGTAATCGTTAATGGTGGTTTGAGTCCCTCCAACAATTTTTCCCTCTACTTCTTCATCGGGATAGGTGCTGTTATCACCGACTGGAATATTTGCTGCCTTACTTACAGCAAGAAGAGTAAAGAAACAAGCAATTTTTGAGAACCACATTTTTGAATAAATAATGATGATATTATTGTTTTAAGTTAGTGTACCAGTTGAACTGTTTGAGAACTATATTTTCATTCGGAAATGTTTGGCTTTATATACTGAAAATTTGGTGATGTTATCGAATTGTTTCAAAATGTAATTAAGGAAATCAAAGTGAATAAAAACATCGCCATTCGGTGAAATTATTATTGGAATTTCATAATTCATGTCTATAAACGTCATCAATTAAAAAACAACAACAACTATTTCGGTATAATGAAAATAGCTTTGTTTATTACTGCACGTATTGCGACATTTATAAAAGGGCTGAATATGAATGAATGTTTTATTTACGGAAGGGATGAACGGTGTATGACGGTTTATCAGCTTAATGCAACCAGCGTAGATAATCTTATATCTCTCTATAATGATATGTATTTATTATAAATTATTGATTGATATCATCGATGTTTTAATCTTCATTGATTATATTATGAATTATTATTAGTTGATAGCCGGTCCCTTTATTATCATTATCTTAAAAAGAGAAACTAAAAGAGAGAAGAAAGAGCTATCACGAGACCTAATGGACGTCTCCCTACTCTGGTCTCTGCGCGCTACTATGTTATACCTGCGCCCAACCCGCAGAAAAGGGAGGGGGTAGGTAAGCCGCTGAGAAATGCAAACGCATCGAGGTAAGAAATCGTACATAAAAGGGTATTTTACTGATTTCATTTCTACTGGGGGGAAACAAGAATTGGAGTCACCAAGTGCGTAACTTGGTTTAGGTGAGTTGGATGAGGGCGAGAGTTATTATAGGGTTTGCGCCCCTGTCTTCTCACCAAAATGAACAAAATTATGGGGGGAATCTAAACTAATTAATTAAAAGATAAACAAAGGACAAAAAGTCCTCCCCGGCGGGGAATCGAACCCCGGTCTCCCGCGTGACAGGCGGGGATACTGACCACTATACTACCGAGGACCTGCAGGAGCAGGAAAAATGTATTCTGGTTATCCCCCCAGTTTAACACACACCGCGTATATATATGACAGCAGTTTCTAAAACTATCAGTCTAGACATTCATGAACTGAAGACAATGTAATTAGACGGAAAAGTGTATAAAATTTGTGGTATCACAATTATTATTAAAAATCTATATAATAAAGCGTTAGAAATCACTTGTTGATCGATTAAAAGACTAAGAGCCAAGGATTTTGATATCCTTACAAGTCCTCGGTAGTATAGTGGTCAGTATCCCCGCCTGTCACGCGGGAGACCGGGGTTCGATTCCCCGCCGGGGAGGACTTTTGCAGGATTTTCCTGCTTAGGTTTCTTTTTTTAAATTTTACATGACATGGACAAAAATATTCAATTACTTTTCCTAGCGATACAGAATTGGAAGCATGTTGTAACCCGCTTGCTTTTGTTCCAACATCTATATTTCAGGCACTATAAACTTATAAACTCTGTCGACAGATTATAACATCTCTCAATCATAAACCAACTACACGCAACATGGAAAGTCAAAATAATAGTAGGTTACGAATATTATTCAGAAATTTGTCACTAAATTGACATCAATATCAAAAGATTCAATGCCAATTGAAGAATGTTTAGTAATTTACAAAACTAGGCTACGAATTACGCGTAGCCTTCTTTTCTTTTTTTAGATCCATTTCATCATTCAGTGCATCTGCATCTGTAGACTCGGTAGATTTAGAATTTGCACCGCCACTACCCTCAGTTGTTGTTTTTGGATGCGGCGCTGGTTTTTCCGGCTGGGCTGTTTTGGAAGAAGGTTTCGACTTTTTAGAATCATTCAATGTCGTATCAGTACTAGGGCTAGCAGTGGTTTTAGTTTGTTGTGTCTGACTATTTTTAGATGCCTGCTGTTTTCTATTTTCCTCCAATACGCCTCTAATAGATTCGAGAAGATTCAATGGATCATTCACAGAGATTTTACTTCCTATAAATAAATAAACAACACACATATTATTGTAATTACAGGAAATAAATTCGTATACGATATAAATTTAATCGTCAACTATAAATTAATAAACAATAAAATCTCGTAACTAACTAACAAATTATGATGTGAAATTAAAACAAAAGGAGATGTTATGGAAGTGATAGTTCTATCATATTTTAACCCGAACTATCCAAACCAAACAAAATTTTGAATGAGACGCTTGCATAGTGTAAAACATCGCAAACGTCAAATAACTGCGTTAAATCTGGTAATCTCTAATCAGTAACCCGCACATCAACCAAAGATAGCCGTTTTGATTTTAGACAGAATGCCAGGTTTTTCGTCTTTCGCATCCTGCTCTCTCGCACTTTGTTTGGCTTTTTGTTCGGACCCGGCGAGCGGAATATCCTCGTTGCCGCCGCGCTTGCCTTTCCCTGCCAAAGAAAAAGTGCGTTAGATCAGACATTGCTCCTGTGCTTCTGCCGCAAAAACAAGTGGCAAATTAAACAAACAAAAAATGACAACGGACACGATAGGAAAAACCAATTTATTAACAACTTAAATTAAAAACTGTCAATTTTCCAACTTCCGACTCCGCATTGTAATTTGTTCGACTCGACTTTCATATTCAACTTAACGCACTTTTCCTTAGCGTTTTGGGTATAGGGTTAGTTCAAATGTGTACAAAATCTGTTAACCTTCACCGATATTAATGTGATGGTAAATGTATGAAAAATGTTCGTGCAGTCATGCGAAATGACTAGTTACGTCGTTTCTTACCATCTGATTTGACGGTAACACCCAAAATTTGGCCTGGCGTGTCAGTCTCCAACTCGGCGTAGGCTTGCAACAACGTTTTTTGCTCCTTATTCAGATATTTCGGCACTGATATCTTGTAGGTCACGTAATGATCGCCGTGACCGTAACCGTCGATTCGCTTCATTCCCTTTCCACTCAAACGGAGTCGTGTGTGCGAAGATGTTCCAGGGAGAATCTACACACATTAAAATTTTATATTTGCATTAAATCTTACAAGTTCAAACAAAGAAAAAAAAAACCTGAATAGTGTGATCTTCGTACAATCCTTGTACGCGAATTGTACCACCAAGTAAGGCTTGTGCAACAGAAATTTCAGCTTCGGTGTGAACGTCAGCACCATCGCGACGGAAATAATCCGATTTTTCAACGCGGAACGTAACAAACAATTCACGTCGACCAACTGAAACTCTCACTGTTTGTCCATCTTCAATACCTGTAACAAATCACGTCACGTAACTTCCAAATAAATATAAAAATATAAATATATTTGCATACCTGCTGGAACAGGTACAGTAACTTTCTTTCTTTGTACAGTCTGACCTTTGCCCTCGCATTCAATACACTTGCTCTTGATGTACATGCGTGTGCCTTCACAATAGCGACATGTTGAACGCATCATAAATGGGCCACGAGTGACACTCTCAAAACCCGTGCCGTCGCAATAATTGCATCGACTTGCCTTGGTACCCGGTTCACAACGACTACCTGCACACTTCGGGCATGTATCAACGACATTCACGTTGATATCCTTGTTGGTGCCGCGCGCGGCTTGAGCAAACGATATCCGCACGATGACCTCCTGGGCCTCACCGAAGCCAAACTGCGATTCAGCAAAGTCGAAACCTGAGCGATTGCCACCGCCGAAAGCCGCGTCGCCGAATATCTTGCGGAAGAGCTCCTCTGGGTCAATCGTGCTTTGATATTGCCAGTTTTGGCTGAAGCCTTGTGGACCTGACCCGCGTCCTCCACCACCCATTCCTCCCATTTGTTCAGCAGTCGCGCCATATGTATCAAACTGCTTTCTTTTAGTATCATCACCTAAAATCTACCACAAAATAGAAATTATGTTGAAAATTATTACAAACAAGTAGTTACTTCATATGCTTCTGACACAGCTTGAAATGTTTTCGCAGCGTTAGGATCCTTATTCACATCTGGATGATATTTTTTTGCTAACTTGTAATAAGCTTTCTTGATTTCTGAAGCAGAAGCATTTCTACTAACTCCCAATGTCTCATAATAATCCTTAGCTTGTAGATTTGATGAAGTGTGAATGTTCTTGCTCACACTCTGGAAATCTACAAAGAAATATACTTCAGTATCAGCAATATAAACAAATTTCTAGAACATTTAACATGCTTATTAGTGGTAATGCTTTACATTGCAGAAGTTTTAACTTAATAGGAAAAAATACATGCACCAAAGTGGCAAAGGAGTAAAGTGCGGAAAGACCTGGCACTGATATCAAAGGTCAACCAAACGAACGATACTGTAAATATCGCAAAAGACGTGCAAAGCACGGAAAATGATTGAAAACATGATGTAACCTAAATGCACTTACTGGTTGCAGGCGGACTGTTGGACAAGTTGATGGTGACAATCGTTGGCCGTCGACAATTCGCGCACTGGTGGTATAAACGGCCAGAGATACATGCACTTCGCGCTGGTGGTACAATTAATTTTAAATGTTTTGCACTAATCAGGCCCAGAACCTTTCTTGCTGTAGCCATGTTGGGACTAGAAAAGGCCGGCAGTTAGGCTGCCCAACAAACTCGTGCGATGCCGGAAGAGACATGTGCGAGACTGTCATATTCATCGTAGATTTAAATGTCTCCTATTCTTTGAGTATGTATTCTAGTTTACTTCATTTGATCTCATAGCTTTTTAAACTTAATAAATAATTTATAATACAGAAATATGTGTGTAATTGTTCTACAATCTTGTATAAAATTTAGAAGATACGAGTTTTATGTAATGTTGGTTGCATGTCATCTCCAGAAAAGTTCTAGAAAGTTATATGCAATTTGCGCATTTAGTTTTGTGTTAATCTTAGTTTATTACTGTGAATCTAATATAGACCTTCAAATAAACATAATTTAGAAAACAGTAACATTTTATTTAAAGTTTCTCTATCATTGTAAAGAAAATAACCAAGTACAACATCAGTACCTTAATTCAATGTTCATATTTTGTGTTTCCATGTGCTTCACTCTTGATAAAAAATAATGATCTTTTAAAGCTAAGCCAATTTTTAAATTGGCAATTAAATCGTACTTAATGATTTGCCTCTCGTTTAACATTAACTACGAATTACATAGTATTAAATCGTTCGCAGTTAATCGCCGCTTAGATTGGCTTTAAGTCATTTTTATTGTTTTCTTGTGTTTTCCACAATGTATAAAGTTATTATACACACATATCAAGTAAAATTTGATGTGTATTATCCTACGCCGTAATAACTCGCGCTGTATAACCGAAGAAAATATATATATACAAAAGAAAATTGATAAAACCAACAAAATCGGCTAGTTTTCTAAACCGGTTCGCTCGTCTCGAGTTGTTTACTTTTTGTACTTTGCATGGTAAAAATTACACCAACTGAACATTACTGCTCGCAGATAAATCAAGAAGTCGCCACGCAGCGCGTGGATTTAACTCAGTCGGATCGCGACACAACACCCATACGTATGTCACTCGCATCACCTTCTCGGGATCACCTTCGACAATACCGCCACTCGAATCCTTCACGCACATGATTTGCTGCGAGGTGAACGTGATAATCAACACCGGCCCTTGGTCCATTACCTTACCCATGACCAGATCCACATTGTCTACATCGAGAATTTTTGATTCGATTATGTATCCCTTCTTGTACGCCTCTTGAATCGGCAACGCGAATAGATTATAAGGACCCTCATGGCACCAGTCTTTGAGAATCTCTAAATCACCACGAGTCATCGCTTCTAGGACGTTAGGGATGATGTCCATTTCGCACTGCTTGAGAAACCGTTTTTGTTCAAATGTGTTATCAATTTTGCAGATCTCCGTGAGCGTTTCGGAAAGTTCTGTCTTCTGAAAGAGTCCGCCCATGACATCGGAGACTTTTTCGGTGAGCAGGCGGGAGGCACGTATCACCGGATTGTCGGATTCGTCGTATTTTAGCTTCCAGTCCATTGCTTTGTGTACATAAGGATTGTTGTCTTTGAAGTTTTGCCAAGACTCGTAGAATTTTGAATCTTTGTGTAGTTCCACGCCGAGTGCTTCCGTGTTCGGTTCGTAATACTTATTAGCTTTGCCTAGAGCGTCCGTATCGGTTCGTTTTCGTAATTTTACTGGACTTTGATATACTCGACCTTAGAAACATAAAAAATGTATTATTCATTACTGTAATACTTTAAAACTAAAGTTTTATCATACCTTGCATGCTATCAGTATCTATTTCTTTTTGTACAGCCTTTCCAGCTTCACTTATTGTCTGAAAAGCTGTGGTTTTGCCAATAACTTGTGCCTTTTCTTGAATATTATGTGAAACAGTCTTGCTAATATCCTCTGTAATTTTGGAAGCCTTTTTGACAACATCAGCCTTTCCAGCTTCTTCAATTACACCAGATACTTTATCTTTCAAGGTAGAAAGACGCTCCTTAAACACCTCGCCGCCTTTACTCGCCTCTTTCTCGACTGTTTCGAATTTTTGTCTGGCGGCCTTCAATGCATCACTCTGCTCTAATTTCTCAGCTTCATCTCTGAACTTTTTGAGAGACTCTTTCATCTCTTTGTTCTTAGCCATCTCTTCTCGCAGGTTGTCGTACAACCGCGAGAAGAACGAAGTCTTGCGGACTTCTTTTGAGTAATACCGGCACTGTATCAGTAATAAAAATTGCAATAGAAACATGCTTAGTACAAGAATATGATATACTTACTGCATATTGGAGTTCATTGCAACCTATTCGCAGGATGTTGATGCGATGCATTTGGCCGACAGTGAGTGCAACGTTACAGATGCGATGCTGGAATAATATCGCGATCGCCGTAATTAGATAATAAAAATTTCTAGACAATTTAGCACCGACATGCGACGTTACATAACCTCACACTCGACAGATCCATTTCTATTTTCATTCTGGAAAAACTCACCATTAAATTTTGGATGTGTTTGAATGTTGACAATTGAATTTCATGAATAAATTGGAAATTTACTGCGGTTGAATGATCATTCGGCCTGTGGTGAAGTGCGGTATGTAATTTTTACGGACCTAATCGTATCACAAAAGCGTCAGCACTGACGGAACAAGTGAGGTTACAAGCTTTTGTCAAAATTACGAATTATTAACAAATCCTGCGAAATTATTGAGTCCTGGGAAATGGAAACTAACGAGACGAAACCCGAAGTCACATCGACAAGTCAATCTACCGAAGACTGGGATGAAACTTCCGAAAGTGGAGAAGAACCTGCAAAAAGTATTAATGTAACAAATGTTAGTCAACAATTTATTTCGTAAATTTCGTTTTGATTACCAAATAACTATGTCCTTAGAATTCCGAGGGAGCAAAGAAGTTACGAAAATGGTTGAATCTTCCATTACGCATCGAAATGACCGATAAACGCGTCCTGGTTGGCATGTTTCTGTGCACAGATAGAGATGCTAATGTAATTCTTGGATCCTGCTCAGAATACCTGCCTGAAGATGAGACCACACCAAATGAGGAACCTAGAATGTTAGGATTAATTATGGTGCCAGGCAAACACATTGTTAGCATATGTATTGATCAAATGGAAAAGAATTTAGTTTCAATAAGAAAGCCAAACTATCAAATTGTTTAATACAATTTATTTTAGTTCTTAGAAGTATATTTATTTAAATATTAAGTTGTATGTGTCATGAATGTATCTATGTAAGTTATGTTTAAGTTTGGCAAATGTAATTTCACTTAACATAACTTTTTGCTAAAGCTTGAATGAATTTATTTGAATTAATAAATAAGCAACATCTAGACTCAAAACAACACATGGCACTTGATTATATTAATTAGGAAGATTCAGGCAGGGAATTTCAAGGAAGGTATTGATTGTTATCCAGAGGCATCCTGGCTGTAATTGTTCGATCTGATGAATCCCATTCGCGCAAATTGCTCCGAGTAGAAGCCATTGAAGTCCAATCTGAAATAAAAGAATTACGAACAAACATTTACTTTCGTTCTTATTTGCGCACTAAATAAACACAGATTATATGATGGTAGGAATTAATTATAAAAGAGGGATGGCTATACCTCCGGTGGATAAATCGGACAGGATTTCTAATAACTTTTTGAAGTCTTTTAACATTTCGGAGGAGAAAATAGAACTCATTCTATAAATAATGAACGGGAAAATACCGAGTATTAATTTAGTCAATTAAATAGTTATAATAACGATACCTGTATAACAGATTGAAGAGTCGATCGTGGTCACTGTCGCTCCGGTTCAAACTATTTATTTGCTCCAATAGATTCATTATGGCACCGGTGAATTCCGTATCAAACCGTGTTATATTCTGCTCGAAGCTAAGAATGTCTTCGTGACCTTCAGGATTGATCGATTCCGCCTAAGCAAGTGATATAAAGTATTAAAATATGTATTTGTTTTGGTTAAAGCATTGCAAGATACAAGACACAAGCCATAATTGGGCCAGTAAAAGCTTGATTAATTTCGATGTTTAGTCAATATGTATGAAGTGAGTTGTAAAATTTCCTAAGTTGAGAAGCCAATGAACACACAATTCGATTTCGAATGATTTAGTAGCCCAATCATAGATAGATAACACGAAAATGTAATTCTATGCAGTTCTAATAAGACACAACCTAAATAAACATGGGTGGCACGAGCGCAGAAATCTAAGATTAATAAGACTTCAGAGAAATCATAATGGAAGACGAGAACGACATGCACAAATGCACACTAATTGGCATTCCATAAGTACTTATGCGAACAGGACTGTCGCAGCATGTAAACAGATACATAATACTCGCAAGATGGCCGACTAGAGAGAGCGAGCAATCAATCGAGTGCGTTTGAATGTCCCTGAGCCGTACTCAGTTATACCTGCGTGAAGGACTCGTAGAAAGAATTTGGCAACGAGCCTAACTCGGCTTCCACAAAATACCGTTCCGATTGCTAGGTTCGAGACATAAAATTGCACATATTGTAAACTGCATTTTAAGAATTCAACATTCAACACACTTTAGTGCGCGTTGCTTTGTTGCATGATAGAACTATGACCTACCTGCATGAATTTGCAGAATGACACGCAAATTAAAAGTAGTTTCGTGACGACAGCCAGTAGTGATGGAATAGTTAACATACAATCCTTTAAACACGAATCCAAGAAGTCGCTGTGAATCGATAAGACTTCATCGACATTCGTCACCTAAACAATTCAATTTTAACAATCAAATATCTTCTATAATTTTATAAAAACTATTATTACCTTTGAAAGTTTTTGTAAAAACATGCACCAATGCGGTTCAATCACTTCAACCATCATATGATACTCTAAATTCTGAACACAGTGCAACATTCTTTGTCTGAGCGCAAAAGTATTGCGATATTGCTTCGCAGCGCCCGCTTGGAACTTATTAGCGACTTTGTTCGCACGCCACACTTGACAAATCATCCGTTCCACATATTTACAATGCAATAAATGCCTGAAGATCATTTGATATCTTGCAAGAGACTTTCTATCCAAAATGAGTGACAATGGCCATCTTACTTCGTAACTGAACGAAAACGATTCAATCACAGTTAACGATTTTGCCTTTGGTTGTTTTTGCTGCTCCATGAGTATTTTAAACATTTGGAATTGTAAATCATAGGGAAGCAATTCAGTGCGTAGATCATCTTTATAAGGATCATTAGTTGCGCTTGAGATTCGTAAAGCTAGATCAAGCAAAGAGTCCAAACGAGTTTGAATCACATCAGCGACATCTTTACTTAATTCCTTCTCGCAAAGCGTGAGGAAAGTAACGATGAAATCGCCCTGATCAAGAAGGAAGTAATGTTTGACTGATTTCAGTCTTCCGAGGAGATCTTGTTCTCCTAGTACAAGATTTAATAAAGTCTGACTGGCGAATTTGTAGGCGGTTTCAATCGATTCAATGTAGAATTTTTCTTCTTTTTTATATTCGATGTTTTGCACTTTGTTATTGAGTGATTTCCCGCATTGGCGAATCACGTTCAAATATTTCCCCGCGCGAAGAATAATTTCGGAAACTGGTTCAAGGAATTTGGGAATTCTTTCACGGCGTATTGTATATTTTTTATCCCAGTAATCGGCGGAATAATCAACTGGCATGTCTTCTTTTTGAACCACTTCATTATCTTCTACTAGAAACTATTAATATTTTTCATGAAAGTTTTTGGTTGTTTAATAAAAATATTTTGAATGTACCTCATGTATTGGATCCGCAATAATTCCTTTGTAAATCCACATGCCGAGCATTTTCATGTATGGAACGCAAGCAGCTTGCATTAAACGAATGCACAAATCTTGCGCTTTGTAATCACCGATATTTCCAGCAATTTTATCGTGGAGAAGACTTAATACTTTACCTCCACAAGAACCAGACTTCAATAAAGCATAAATTAGCAAAATAAATTAATGATTTCATTTAAAAAATACCTTATTTATTGTTGTGGCAATGTTGCTAACAATTTGTAGTGAGTGTAAGCTCTTCTGAATGTAATACCATACTTTTTGCAGAGTTAAATTACCATTTCGAAATTCTGTCTCCAATTGTGCGATGAATGTCTATAATAAAATTTATAACGAAAATGTAACCAATTAGAATGTATGTAACATACCATATAATCAATGATAATACTGCTCATGTCTTCAGCAAGTGCATTATTCACTTGCCCAAACTCAAACCGCATTTTTTCCTCGGTAAATCTCTGTATAATAGAATAATGTGATGCTAGTGGCAGCATGCGTTTTACTAATTCTTTCACTGAAGGATCAATAAAATCATTCAAGACAAATTCACGTGGATCATATGGATCTTTAAGCTCTTGCACTTCAATAAAATTAGCAGGAAGCCCCATAAAAATGTTTAGCAGATCTTCAATGATGATGTTTTCTTGTGAACAAACTGGAATGTTGTTGATGGTGTGTGTGAGAGAAGCACTGCTGACGGAGAAATCCCAGGACATGCATGGTCGGCGCTGTATCCAGGAAGTAACTGATGGTGTAATAGACATTGAAAGACTACTTTTAATGGCGGACGCTCTTTTCGTCGGTTCTTTATCGCGAGATTTATTTGAAGCTGCAGATTTCAATCTGCTTCTCACCTAAATGCATTAAAAATAAAAATAAGTATAAACTATGAAATTCTACTGCAGAATGAACTTAAAAGTTAAATAATAATACCTGTGGTAAAGTATCCTTAGTTATAGGTGCACTGTTGGTGGCCTGTTTGTTTAATTTACTAGCAGTTTGTGCAAGAAACTCTCTCATGTTACTATCTTGACCAATTTTCTGCATTAAATCAATATATTGGCCAAGAGAATCCACACTAAAAGATATTTTGATTTTAATAAAACCAATATAACATAATACTATTATGCTTTGGTTTTCTTACTTTTTTTCCTTGAGATCTTCAAATTTAGACATGAAAGCCTGGGGATTATTGGATCTTTCAGCCAGCTGCTGAAGGTGTGATGGTGATGGAAAGTTTACATTTTCAACTGTTGTACTATTAGAAGCAATGTGTTTTTGTAAATATTCCACATATTCAGCTGGACTGCTTTTGTTGCTATCAACACACAATAAAGAGTTAGATAAAACAGACATTTTAACCATTTTAAACAAGATCCATATAGAATACATACCCTAATTTATCAAGTAACTCTTGCGTCAGTAGATGAAGCTTGAACTCGCCCATTTTGATGAAGATACACAATTATTTATAAATGCACGGCAGTTTTATAAATAAGTTTAATTTAGCGCGTCGGATACTAACACTTTCAGGTTATGTTTATAGACAACTGACGAGTAAAATTGTCAAAATGCAAGGCCTTATCAAGACGCAGAACTTGATCTGAACTAAATTTGATTGGATTAAAACCTCTATTTTCTCATAGAATAATGAATAACTTAATCAATGCTTCTATTAAAAATCACTCCACTAATTTAGCATATATTTATTATGACAATAATAATGTTTCGTACTCTCAAACTTATCACGAATTAAAACAAGAAAGTGAACAAATAAAACAAATGTTTAGTGATGTACCAAAAGGTGCGCTTGTGGGAGTTCAATTGGGCAAGAAGCCATGCCTCTTACCTGTGATTTATTGGTAATATATTATACTTTATTTAGCTTTAAATATTAGTAGGAATTATTTTAGTTTATTGGAATGTAAAATCGCGTTTTTACTGCTTGATGAAAATGAGCCATATCATGATTATGTTAACAACAATGTCGTTTTGTACGCGTTGATAACATGTAGTAATCATAGAAATGAAAAGACAGCTTTATTACATGAAAATCATGTTTATATTACCAAGAAAGGCTGTTGTTTCAATTTTCAATTGATTAACTTAAAAACTCCGGAAAAACTTGAGAAAAGTTTGAATTTTGCTGGAATATGTTATGTTATCACAACATCGGGTACTTTAGGGACGAAAAAGATTGTCAAAGTTACAGAAAATTCCATATTTAGTAATATAAAATCATTTATGTAAGTATTTTCGTAAATAATTTCTGAAAACGGAATATTTTATTGATGATTTCTTCATATTTTAGAAAATTTTTTAATATTACACATACTGATGTGATTTACTTCGGAACTCCATTAAGTTTTGATCCGTCACTTGTAGAATTATTTTTGGCACTAACAACAGGAGCTTGTTTAATTTCCACGTCCAAAGAAATAAGAAACAATCAAGAAAAACTGCTACAAATTTTATTCCAGCAAGAAAATACTTGTAATTCATTTGGTAAAAGTGTAACTTTTATGCAAATGTGCCCTTCAGTTTTTACACAGTTTTCTGTTGAGCAAATTGATTTCATTTTGTTCAAAAGTGGGCTTAAAATCCTAGGTTTAGGTGGAGAAAAGTTTCCGGTTCATATTATACCGGAACAATCCCCAAAAACATGTAAAATTTATAATTTTTATGGGATAACTGAAGTTTCTTGCTGGGCATCCGTTGAAAGAGTATTTTATGGTGAAGAAATCAGTTTGGGGAAACCTCTGGATGAAATACTCTTTCAAATTGAGACTTTTGATGGAACTTTAATAACTGTATCAGAAAATTTAGATAAAGAACAAAATTACGAAGGAATTTTACGTATTGGAAGTAAAACAAGATTATGTTACATCGATGATGAAAGTGTGCATGGAAATGATAAAAATACTGAAGATAAATACATTTTTCGCAGTACTGGCGATATTGTAAACGTGAAAAATGGAAAAATATTTTATATTGGAAGAGAAAATGACGTGATAAAACGATTTGGACATCGAATATCTTTGTTAAAAGTACAAGAGTTAATTTATACATCCACACAAATTGTTAACCAGTGCATATTCTATCAGAATAAATTAATTTGTTTTCTACAAGTGCACATTACTCAAGGGAGTGATGAAGTTAAAATGAAAACAATAGATAAAATTCGTGTGAAATTAATCAAATCTTTAAAACCTGAATTTATGCCTGATTTAATTGAAATATTACAAAAATTTCCAATCAAACAACATAATGGTAAATTGGATAAAACTGCTTTACAACAAATGGCAGATCGTTTGTTCAAAGCTGATACCCAACATAATATGGAGAAGAGTATAAAAGATATATTTCTGGGTTTGTGGTGTACATATCTTGGTATTACTGGAACTACAGATATGCAGCATTTTTATGTTCGAAATTTTTGGGATTCTGGTGGAAATTCAATTGGGGCAATGCAGTTATCACAAGAATATGAAAATTTGACAAAATCCGCATTTAATCGCTCATTACTGGATTTAAAACTGGAAGAAGCCTTAAATTTTATCGATAAAACTGATAATACTTTTAAAAATACAAAAATTGAATCTTCGACCATGTTTAAGATGATTTGGAAAGCAGATATGAAAGCTTGCATAGATTCATCTCCAATTGTTTGCAACATAAAGTATTTATAGTTATAACTTTATACGTAATATTCTTTTTTACATTGTGATCTTTTACAGTGGTCGAATATATGTGGCAGTTGGTAACTTTGCTCATACTTTTAGTATTTTTGATGCAGAATCTGGACAAGTAATTGCTTCAATTAATCTTCCAAATGTGATAGAAAGTGCATCTCTTATGATTGATCAATACTTTTATGTGCCTTGTTTTGATGGTAAATTATATTGTCTTAAATTATTAATTGACAATTCTAAAAAAAGAAACGAAGAGAATTTGGAATGCGTGTGGACTTTTGAAACAGATGCTCAACTTAAGAATAAACCAATATTCATAGAAGATAAAATAATATTTGGATCATATGATGGACACATTTATTCTCTTTCTAAGGTAAATATACCTTTATACTGTGAATGGAATAATTAAAATGTTAATTTTTGTAGGAAGGTGTTTTACTATGGAAAACTATGATTGAAGAGCCAATATCTGCTGAAATTAAACATTTCAGCGATAAATTATATGTTGGAGCACTAAAAGGAAGCATATTTTGCATATCACACCTAACGGGAGCTGTTTTATGGACTTATAAAGCTCAAAATCCAATATTTACGTCTCCTGAATTGTCTACAATGAATGGCGGTGTTTTGTTTGTTGATGTACAGGGAAATATTTACTGTTTTTCATTGACAAATACAGCTGATGCGCTGGTACGTTATTTACGCAAATCTTTGTTCAATTGATAAGTAAAATGAATGTTTATAGCATTGGATACTGGACGTAAAAACAATTACCACTCAACAGGCTCTAACAACATTTGCTTCCATGCTGGTAGTCAATAACCGAATATTCATCGGATCGCAACAAGGTATAATAAACATATTTAAATTTAACGAAAGTCAATGCAACTTAGAAGAATCAGTTTCGTTAAATACTACATCATCAATAACAACCAAACCGTTGAATTTAACTATAAATCATAGGGATTATCTGATTGTAGTTAATAGTATGGGTTGCATATATTGTTTCCACATAAATAATTCTCAAGAAAACCAAAAATGTTCTCTGATGTTATTAGGTGCGCATAATTTGTTAAACGAGTGTTTTTCCTCACCTCAAGCTTGTATTCGCCATGAAAACAGATTTTATTTAGGTTGTAGAGATAATAATTTACATTGTATTGAAGTAAATCCATAATAAAACATATTTCAGCTTTATTTCTACCATTACTTTTGATTTTTCGAAAATGTATATTTGGGTAATAACCAATTTCCTCATCTAGGTGCACTATATACTATATTTATTACAGAGCAATGTTTTCTTTAACAAAATTATTGGGTTAACAGTAATAAAATTACAAAAATCTTGAATAAATAGGTAAACTTGAAATATCAACAATTGTAACAAATACGAATTGTTCAATGAGCAAATACAAATAAAGTAATGGATATGTATGTATATACAAATGATAGAATACACGAGATGTGAGATATGCGCTTTACATTACAAATACGAAAATGTATATTACATTGTGTATAAAATTAGCCGCTTTTTTATATTAATAAAAGGCACTGATCTTCACTTTCATATCATTTCCAATGAGCGATTGTATATAGATTCTGCTACATTAGTTTCTGGTTAGGATACAACAGTTTTAACAATTAAAGACAACACCACCGTTAGTATTTGTCAGTAATTGCCGTCGCTAAGATTTGTTCTGCTAGACGCATTCGATCTAGCCAACGGTAATCTATAAATATTTAGTCAAATTAGTTAATATATTAAAAACATGCGTTTGTTTATACTCTCAACTTACCTTGAAGTCCTTGGGCCTGGTATTTTTGACGTAGGACGAGGAATACCTGTGCCTCCAGTTGGCCTCGGCAGGTTAGTCACTTTTGGTTTTGCGAAAGTATCATTAGGATTTGAAGCATAATTACGATGTGTGTCGGTGGTTTTGGGAACAGCATGCGGTACTTTAAATTCATCACCTCCACTCTTGGCTGGTATATTAGGCAAAACCATACTTTTCGGCCGTAAATTCGTATAGGAGCTGCCAAAATTTGAACTGATCTGCCTCAAGTTACCATAGGAACCCGATATTTTACTTTCTTTTCGCAATCCGCTTGCACGACCAGCTGTGGAGGGACGTCGCAAGCCACTAGCGGGGCGCTGCATGTCGCTAACAGTGTGAACGCTTTTACGTGGGATACTCTCGACGTATTTTAAATTATTCAAACTTTTCGCTGATTGTTGATCAGAAAATCGTGAACGCACCGTATTGTATTCACCAGAAGATAATTCCGAATCAGATAGATGTTCTTTCAAATTAAGATTTGGTATTGGCGATATTGTCAGTTGGCTGAAAGGTTTTGCCAGTGATTTCGGCTTGGGTGTGGACATCACTTGCTGTAAACTGCGTTCCTGCGCTTCGACAATCGCATCAACATCGGCCATTAGTTTAGAATCACGGCTACTATTCGATAAACTACTCAAACGATCTAAGCTATCCGTAGATCTATTTGTTGAGCGATTCATTAAAGGATTGTCTTCCGATTCCGAATAGAAACTAATTTTCTGTTTCAAATAATCGTCGATTTCGTCACTTAGACGCTTCGTTCGATTATCGTCAATCATATAATTATCGATCTGAGGAACAATCGTTATTGCACTGCCATAATTCGCCTTGACATTGTGATTCTTATTAAACGTCGAATTTAATGTGGCGGGTTTCGGTGACTTTGATCGCCTGAACGTGGCATTTAGAGTATTATTCGTTGGAGATTCTTCTTGAACAGAGAAAGTCGAATTCCACTCGTCACTTTCCTTGTCGCTAACTATAATTTCCTGCTTTAGCTGAAATGTGGCATTGGCAATTTGATCGTTACTCAAATCATCTTCATCGGTAAACGTTTTATTTTTACGATAGGTGCCGTTCAATGCAGAGTACGTTGAATTTGGGTCAATGTTCTCGGCATGCAATTGTGCTCCGTCACTTACGTATTTCGGCGTCTGGTCCAGTCTTTTGTTAAATGTGCAATTGAGCGAATTTAATGTTTTACGAACAAAAGTTTCCGCCACTTCCGTATTGATACTGCTACAGCTTTCAGTAATAGATTGATATAAAGGCGGTTCCATTTCTTGATAAATTACAGCGGAATAATCGGCATCGCGAATTTCCCGTAATACTGGATCATTCTTAATAAAGCTGTTGTCCATTAAATTGGTGAAGGTTGAGGAGCACATTGAATTAACCAGACTAGGTGGTGACATGTTTTGAAAACTGTCCATTTCTGCTGACTGTGATGCGATATTCTCAAAAATACTGGTACTGATTGGCTGTGTGAGGTCAAAGTGCACAGGCTTTGTTTTCTCAGTCATACCATCTTCTATTGTTGTGTTTGATATGGACATATAATTATCAATTTCCTCACTGAGTGTCACCTTAGAAGGTTTTGTACTGGATGCAAAGAATTCTTCATTATATTTCTCAATACTTGGACGCGTAAAATTTCGTTTGGGCCGGGTGAATGTGCGCGAGTCAAATTGTTTGTATGTTTCATTTGAGGTGTCAGAGTCACTCGAAGTCATCATATCTGTATCAGATTTGAAGAATTTTGTAAGATCAGCCACTGGGTTGCTTGCCACCAACCTATAATTGCAAATGCATTGTTTTGAAGCAAATAAAAATACTGCTGCTACATTATCCACTCACCAAGTTTCATTGTCAAAGGCCATGTCTGCCACATCAATCAGGTAATCATCATTGGTGTGTTGTGGCAGTTTGTGAGGTCGATATTTTTGTAAAATCGTCTGGATTTCTTGTGACAACTCCATGCTAAATACTCAAATGTAGGATGCTATTTTCGTTCCTTTCGTTCACGATGTCGCAGTTTGTGCGGTTTGCCCTAAAAGCAGATTCACATTATAGAATACTGACATGCTGCGTGAATATCCTCGGAAATGAGTAGAAATCGTACAAATGGTACAAATCGAGAGGCAATTGTGCGGATTGTTGTGAATACGGCGAGAAATTTTCACAGGCTCAGCCGACCTGCCTGTTGAAAGCGGTACGTACTGTTCGCACGGTTGCGGAACGTACGAACGTGAAACGTCACTTGAACTCCCATCGCACTTATCGCACTTATGTTACACCTCCTACATTTATCGCGTTCTAACTTCCTCAACCAATTGAACAGTAAAGCGAACCAATCACAGGCAAGATTTTTAGGATTGTTCAGTATACTGTACAGTATTTTGTGCAAAGCAGAAGAAAGCATAAAGAAAGTTTACGACGAACTTTCGGCCATGTTTTGGCGGGATATGCTAAATAATATTGTAATATTTATTACTACTTAGTAACAACAATTAATAAATATGTAAATTATGAGTACTGAATGGAAACGTTTTTGTTTTCTCTAATTTCCTACCAAATTCAAGAGGTCACTGCTCGACAACACCACTTATTACATAATATTGAAATCTTGTTCAACTTATTGCGTGCTAAATGTCATCTTAACAATTAATTACGACATAACCACAATTAACGATTTGTTTTCGCTGTGGGCCAAACAATCGTCGAACTTTGAGTAACATGCAATAATGACGGAAACAAGTAAACACTTCCTGGTGGAGTGTATAAGTGAAGTTAACATCCTAATTAAGAAACCTTTGCAACAAACGTTGCGAATTAAAGTAATTACAGTTAAAAATATCCAACAAGAGCCACAAATAATAATAATTTCTTGGTTTTAGTTCACTACATTTGATGTTTCTATTAACTATCTAGTTTTTGGAGCTACTAGTGGCGGAATTTATGTTTTCAATCGAAATAAACTCGATTTTTTAAAACTGGTACCATCTAAAGTAAGTTTTATTATATACAATTATTGTTTTTATTTAACTATAATTTTACCAATTATAGGAAGGTGCAATTTTAAAACTACTAATATGCCCAGAAGAGAAGTATGTGTTGGTAGCAACTTCAAAGGGATTTATAATCCTAGTAGAAAATTGTTTTACTGAATCAACTATTAGATACCAAATATTTCGAGAACATGAAGGTTGCACAATTACCGATATAATATGGCACTGCAATGAGATTTATTGTGGTGACAACAAAGGAAAAGTTTCTGTGATCTCTATAAACAGCCTTCTTGTAAGTTGAGTACCATTTGCAGGTTGTAGTATAATTTTGACAATTTCTAACTTTACTTTCCAGTCCAAAGCAATATTCCAAACACCTACAGCTGTATTAATGCATCTGGATTCCACAATATGTCAACTAGATGCCTGTGGAAGGTTACTACTAGTCTCCACCAAAACCAAAACATTCTTATGTGATACTGAGGCTGAACAATACCGACAAATCGGTAAGAAACTCCGCGATGGCGATTTTGGCGCCTGCTTCTTTGCGGAGAATCCCGACTGGTTTGCCAAAAACGTAGATCGAGAAAAGAATCGTTTCCGGTTTGTTAAAGACGACGAAAGTTTTCCAACCAGCGCATCGTTAGCATCGAGTCCTGCTGCGAGAATATACTGTTCTCGACCGGGTTTCCGCATCTGGGAAGCAAACATTGATGGAACTGTCATATGTACCTACCAATTTAAATCTGCCTTACAGGAAAATGTCACCGAGAGCATTTGCCTCGACAGCGACGCAAATTCTCGCCTTAAAGTTCGCAAAATGACGCTAAATCACTTCGAGAACTTCGGTCGTTTACTCATGGTGCAAGACCAATTCCTAATTACCTACTGCAAGAACAATCTAGTCATATTCGATAAACAGGGTATTCACGTTGTGTTCGTGTACGAAATGCGAGACATCACCGACGTAAAAATCATCCACAATTATATTTATTTATGGAACAAAAAAGATATGCGCGTAATAGCATTAATGGAGCTGGAAGTGTTGCTCTTGAAAGTTTTATCTGCCAGACAGTACTTGCTTTGCACTGAATTATGTTTAAAACATAAAGATCAAGTACTTCAACTTATACAAACGCACGATTCACTGCGTTCATTGCATGTTTTAAAAGATAAGTGCAAACAAGGCGAAGAGTCAAAAAGTCTGGAGGTGATATTTAAGTCGATTGAGCGTCGTTTACAGAATAATGAAACAAATTCCATGCCGGGTTCGCATATAGTTACAGTAGAAAACGGTCATTGTGAATATGCAGAACCCTCTTGTTCGTACGTCAACAAAGCGAAGTCAATTCGCAAAAGCAATACGGTCCATCCTACTAACATCCAATTAAAACCGGTCGAACCAACACGTGATCCGCATTATATTAATAACATTTTGTACAAACAGTATCAAGTCAATCAATTGTACGACAATATTGAAACAGCCCAACTACACGAGCTTCTTTCATCCAGAGACAATCTGGATGAAATCGTTGTTTTGTTTGAAAAGTTTATTGAATACGTGAGCGACAACGCGCTGGAGAAAGACAATAATAATGTACGTAATTGGTGCTATCATCAGTATCTGAAATTTATAAACCAAAAACGCGATCGAATCGAAAGTTTGGATACAGATTCACGCGCAATGAAAACACTTTCCGAGGCTTTAAAAAGTTTGAGTTTTTATCGCAATAATAAGCGAGATAATGGCGTGAAGAGTTTGTGTGATTGCGGTTTTCCGTTACCATTGGCTGATGGAATGACTGATGAATATTTACCTTTAGCTCGACTTGTTTATTCGAAGTTATCCACAATAGACCGTGAGCAGTTATTGCTCCAGTTTCCTATGTTGTGGAAGTTAAAGATTGATGAAATGAATGATTTACCAGCGTTGGTCATTCAATTGAGTGATCCCGCACTGTTTCAAGAAAAATCAGAATGTTTTACGCCTGATAACTGGAACGATTGTACTATTCTACTGGTTAAACTCAAACGAGGAAGATGCCTTAACTGCGACAATATTATAGACACACGTGCAGCGATGACTTGGAAAGAGTTTGCGCTCATCATGCTGAAGCGAGTGGGAGGGCTACAAACAACACGAATACTTAAAAAACACGCAAAACATATTCCAAATTCCGAATTGGGATATGAATTCTATCAGAGTTGTCTATTTAGTGCTGTGAGTAAAGAAAACGGCAAGTCATGCGACTTTATGTCGAATGTATTAACCAGTACTCGATTGGAGAATCAATTCGAAGATGGCCTCCGTGCGTATTTGAACCAAAAACATTTAGGGAAGCCGAATCTGAGCGGAATGTTAGACGTAATGGGCACCAAATGCAGTGTGTGTAATTTGTTGATAAATAATGCAATTCTCGAAGGCAGCACGCGTCTGAGCTGCGGCCATTTGTTTCACAAACTGTGCCTCGAATCTGTTAGCGGTATTTGTTCGGTGTGCATGCGAGTACCAAATTGATGCATGCGCGTCTATATTATGATGTTATAATATGTATAATGATGTTACTGTAATAAGGTGAATGTGAACGCCGAAAATATAAACAATTTGATATATATGTTATAGTATTATGTGCAGTGGGGAGGTTTAAACATTTAGAGCTTGTATCTATCTAGAATAACTTTCTCTTTCGCAAATTGCCCAGCCAACCGAACGACATCGACAAACTGATAATTAAATAGTATTTAATGGTAGCGATATTTTAAACTACTGTGCGTATATTTTAGCTATGTCTGGCGCAGAGTGTGTAATATGAATGAATTATATAACACAAAAATTATGTCTGCAAGGAGGCACGCTGCGCACGTGACGAAAGTGTTGTGAACTTTTACATTCGCTATCAATACGGTCCGGTTACGCAAGAGTGGCTGGCATTTGCCACCAATTCAATGCCCTTGAATTGATTGGGGGGTTTGTGCTCTCACCAAATTCGGCAAGTGGTCGACCGCAAATAACAATGGCCTGTCTGGTAAACGAGCAAAGAAGAGCAAACGCGTTGCAGCAGGCGCGCGCCAAAGCAAAGCAGGGGAAAGTATCATAGTTCGGATCGCTGAAGTTGAGGCACGCTGACTAGTAGTCTGAAGTCTGAGTAGTCACGATCGCGTACATTAATGTGGAAGTCGCGATTTGAATCTTGCCGAGTTTCCGTCGGAGTCGTAGTAAAATACAATTAAAATGGAGAAAACGTTGAAAGTTGTGAAGGAATCGCGGCGATTTTTTCAAAAGTTTTCCAACGCGCACAGCGTCAGTTTAATTTCCGCGGATAGAAGTGTAGAGGAAGAATTTGAAAACGAAACATGCGAAGCGTTACCGTATAAAATGGTACCGGGACCAAAACCATTTCCACTCGCTGGCAACACATGGAGATTTCTTCCAATTATTGGTGATTTTGAAATTGAACACATCGATAAAGTGTCGAAACGATTGTATGAAGAATACGGACCTATTGTTAAAGTGGAGGGTTTACTTGGTAGACCCGACATGCTCTTCCTTTTTGATCCCGATGAAATTGAAAAAGTGTTTCGGCAAGAAGATGCGCTGCCTTTGCGGCCTTCGATGCCATCGCTGAACTATTACAAACATGTCTATCAGAAGGATTTCTTTGGAGATGTTGGTGGCGTAATTGCCGTGTAAGTCATTTGTGTGCAATTATATTTAACAACGGTTTCTAATGCTTTATGACTATCTTTTATGATCTATGCGCTCTTAATAATTATTATGATGTCCTTGGGTTCATTATTTTGCCAGGCACGGCAAAAATTGGCAAAATTTTCGTACCAAAGTGAACCAAATCATGATGCAACCGAGAGTGGCGAAGATGTACATCGGACCAATCGAAGAAACTGCCAAGGAGTTTGTACAAAGGTAAAATATAATAAACAGTACACTAAAAGCGCCATTTTGTCAAATTTTTAATTTGTGGTTGCAAAATGTAAATCAGAAAATTCTAAAGCTGTGAAACTTGTGTTCCTAGAGTTATTACGATTTATGACAACAATTTGTGAGCTATTTGTTTGCTTAAATCATTGGTACATAGATATTTTGGAACGCGAAGATGAAAAAACCTTCAAAAGTCGGTCGCACGCGTATTGCAAAAGATGGCTCCTTCATTAATCAAGCCACAAAGACAAAAACGTTAATTTATCTTCTTCTATTAAATTAAATGTCCAAATAAAATACTTTTTCCAATAACTATCATGTCTTAACTCGTTAAAAAATAAATTAAACAATAAAAACGTTTGTAACTCTGTAATTTGCAGAATTGAAAAGCTAAAGGACCAGAAAAACGAGATGCCACACGATTTTCTAAACGAAATCCATAAATGGTCGCTAGAATGTACGTATATACACATTAAATACAAAAAAGTGTAATTTCGTTCGCTCTACGCCAATTTAACGCTTCATGCTTTCAACGCGATTATTATTTATTATTCGTGCATCCGTTCCTTTGTCAAGATTTCTACAAAATCAACAACCGTAGCAAATTGACAAATAGATAAACTTTGCATTACGCAAAAATATGAATAAACATTGTCTCTGCTGCAGCAATAGCTAAAGTCGCTTTGGATGTGCGCCTCGGATGTCTCGATGATGATGCGAATGAGGAAACGCAGAAATTAATCGACGCCGTCAATACATTCTTCATGAATGTTCCGATACTGGAACTGAAGGCGCCGATATGGCGTCTTTTTGCAACACCCACTTTCAACGAGTACATCCGTGCGCTAGATACGATTCGAGAGTATGTGACATTTTTGTACGTTTTTTATGCTTGTTTTTCGATTATCATTTGCTTGTAGAATTTCGTTAAAACATATTAACATAGCGCTACGCACGTTAAAAACCGAGAAGGATGCTCACGAAAAATCCGTTTTGGAACGAGTTTTAGCCATGGACAACGATGCCAAGATCGCTGCCATTCTAGCATTGGATTTGTTTCTCGTCGGAATTGACACCGTAATAAAATATATCAATATTTACATTTTACGCATGAGATGACACCGAATATTGTTATAATCGCACACATAAACGCACGCACATTTGCTCATGTTAATTCATACACGCTTTCACTCTTTGGTTACGAGTTTCTACCCACATACCTATGCATGGCATAGATTTACATAGTTATTACATAAACGATAAATAATCAATGATGGAATTATTTGTTGAAGACGTCCAACGCGGTGGGATCCATTTTGTATCAACTTGCTACTCATCCGGAGATTCAGGACAAAGCGCGTGAAGAAATTCTAAGCGTCGCGCCGGATTACAATGACTCTTTGACTTCGAAAAAATTGGATTCGATGCCTTATACGAAAGCATGCATACGCGAAACTTTAAGAATGTATCCTGTTGTTATTGGGAATGGAAGATGTACCAGTCGCGATTCAATTATTGGTGGATATTTAATACCTAAAGGAGTAGGTAGCGTTTTATTATCTACTAGATTTAAATGGATTTAATGATTTATTACAGCATAAAACTTGTTTGTTCGCTTTTCTATTTAAAGGTGCAGGTTGTTTTTCAACATTACGTCATTAGCAACTTGGATAAATATTTCGAAAAGAGCAATGAGTTTATGCCAGAACGATGGTTGAAAACATGTCCGCATGGGATGAATGAATCTAGTAAAGGACATCATCCGTTTGCTTCACTTCCGTTCGGCTTTGGTCGCAGGATGTGTTTGGGGAAGCGATTTGCTGATATAGAAATTCAAACAGTCATTGTAAAAGTGAGTATTTTTACCTTTTTTTTTTGTTTTCATAAAAAAAATATTAAAATTGAAAACTTTTGTGTAGATTCTACAACAATATAAATTGGAATATCATCATGAGAAATTGGATTATTTTATTCATCCGATGTATACGCCAAATGGACCATTACGTATAAAGTTTACTAAATAGGAAAATAATAAGAATTTTAATTTTCTTTTCCATTCAATTGATGAAATTCCTATGATTTTTAACGAAGAAATGTTTTATAATAATAAAAATATGTACAATATACTGTTTAATTTTGTATCCTTATTAAATCTTATTATTTTTACAATTATTACATTGGTGGACGTTTGGTAACTTTAAATTTGAGTTCCCCATCAGGAGCATACATGAAAGTCACCTTATATTCAAGTGGATCGTGGTTGTACTCTAATTTGTACGATCGAATCAACTGCAAAAGAAATTAAATAAAAAAATTAAGAACTATTTAAATGATTTAGGGTACCTTAGCAAGCAAAATTTGTATTTCCAAGTCGGCAAATCGTCGACCCAAACACATTCTAGCACCGTGTCCATAAGGCAATGATGCATATGGATGAATTTTCATTCCTTCATTTTTTCCCTTCATCCACCTTTCCGGTTTAAAATCTGCAGCGTCTGAGACATATTCCTCCATGCTACCAGTTACCAAAGTGGGAAAAACTACTTGTACCTTTATAATAACACAAAAATTGATAATTGTGGAAATTGTGTGGAGGAATTGTTCTTAATTAAATCAAGTTACCCCTTTTGGAATGTGAAAACCTCGAATAGCCGTGTCTTGTTGTAATGTTCTGCCGTTACCAATGACTGTAGAGTATTTTCTAAACACTTCTTTAACAAAAGCTTTAAGATATACCATTTGGTCAAGCAGTGCTGTGGTTAAAGGTGTGTTGGGATCGGGTAACACCCGTAATAACTCCTGATGAAGTTTTTCTTGTTCTTCCGGTCTGGTTGCGAGTTGATACAGAATCGAACACACCGCCATTGATATCTTATACATTAGAAACCATAATAATTAAGAAAATGCAATATTAAAATTTGTTATGTTTTGTAAATTACCGTATCAATTCCAACTAAAATAAGATCCAAAGCAAGAATCGCTGCAGTTCGTGGATTTGGTTCATTAATCAAAATTCGTTCAATCAGCGATAATTCATATTCATTTTTATCTTTTTTGGTTTCCAATCGATCCATTGCTTCGTTAATATACTTCATACATATTTCCACAAAGTAATCCATATTATTCACATATTTAGTCCAAATTGGAGTTGGAAAATACCTCCAAAACGGAAATTTAAGCTCTAACACTGCAATATTTCTCAGTGCAAATTTAGCGGCGTTGATAATTTTAAGCGGTTCAGACGTTTCAGGTAGATTAGCATCCAAACAACCTAATCGTACATCCAAAGCGACTCTACCAATACATTCAAGTGACCATTTGTGAATTTCGTTGTCAAAGTCTGCAGGCATTTCACCTTCGGCATCGCGCATTTCCATCATTCTACAAACAAACACACATTATAACATACTACAATACCCACTACTACAATAACATCCTTGCAGAAACAAAATATTTATTCATGCTATTAACGTCTATGTGATAATTATAAACACATCATAGCGTAACATCAATTGGCATTCAAAGAGATGAGTTATCTGAGGTAAGCGTAAAGCGTAAAAAATTTAAAACTTGTTTGTGTTAGAACCTTGACTCGACCACTTAGATTTCAATTATTACTTTCTTATTCGCAATGCAGTTTCGACAAAATAGATGAATGAACTTTTTTTAAGTCGAACACTGCACAAAAAAGAACTGTGCCTAGAACTACGCAACTTTTACTTCCAAACTTTTGGCTTACGGTTACTATTACAAGGTTATTGCCGCAACGTTGCGTTAAAATTATGCAATTTTTATTTCGGCATCGTTTGTTTATGTTTAAATATTTAAGCTTTTTGCAAATACCTATTGAGAAACATATTCTCACGCATTTTACTAGTAAAACTATAAAATTTCATATTTAATTTGTTTATATCGTACTCGTCTAGACTCTAATGATTAAAATAAATTATATGCATCAAAACTATGTCGCAAAAGTCTAAATTCTCTTAATGACCCACTCGTTATAAAAGTTTCACTTCAGAAACAATCTCATATGAATGAAATAATTAAATTTAATCACACTGTATAACAAAAGAAATTTCTATGCCTGTCTGGCATTTCACTTTATAAACTCCGAGACGAGTATTGCGCGGTACCGGATTTTCTCTGGCATTTACGCTAAACAGAAAATGCGATTTTAATGATAATGATCACATGCACCTAGCGTCGCGGTATGCGCTGAGTACTTACCGTTGCATGAAGTAATCTGTGACTTCTTCAATGGGCGCAATGTATTTACGAACCGTTTGTAATTGCAATATTGGTTTTTGTACTTTCGTCCGGAATTCTCGCCATGGCTCACCATGAACACCTACTACTCCTGGCAGCGTACCAAAAAAATCCTTTCGTACTTCACCTTTATATTTGACCAAACATGGCATAGATGGACGAAAAGGCGTTGGTCCTTCATTGCGATAAACTTTTTCTATCTCATCGGCATCGTAGACAAAGAGCAAATCAGGTCGTCCCACCAAACCGGAGAGTTTAACAATTTTACCATATTCGGCATAAAATATTTGCGAAAGTTTCGCGACATCTGACACTTGATACTGGCCAATAACAGGCAACAAACGCCAAGTATTCCCCAAAATCGGAATGGGTTTCGGTCCCGGAACATCCGCGTACGGGCGCGCACCTTCAAACTCACACACTTTGTTAACTTTTTCCGAATTACCGGTAACTTCACCGTTTATAGCGATAGTTGTAGAATAATTTAATTGATTTCTTATTGATAACACGCATCGCGATGCTGTGGTGAATTTGATTTTCGAGAGAACGTGCATGTTGAAAAAGTACAACATGCGCTTTAAAAGTTCGAATGCAAATGAAAGTGGTTGGTAGGTAAAACGCCGCCATCTAGGCAACTGCCTAATGCGCGCAGGTGAACAGAGGTAGAAATGGAAGAAACGGGTTTCGAATCATCCGTGATCGCATGGAAGTATATCGAGCTCGCGGGATCACAGCTACAAATTCGAGTGATTCGAGTGCGTTTCGGTGGGGCCCTGACCCAGATTTCACTTACGCGCCGGTACTTGTTTAGTAAAGCCTGGAGCATCACAACTCGCATGCCAATGTGCTGTGGAAACTACCAAATCGCTTGACAATCATTAAAATAATATTCATGTTTGTGACAGTGCATTGTTGTGTGCTTCTTTTTATAACAAGCTGATAGTACTTGAATTTGCAATTTGCAAATATGAAAGTACACAAAATAGTCAAATAACATTAATTTATTTTCTAAATTTACAGTTACCCATCTGTCCACGCTCCTCTAGTTTGCAATTTATTAGATTGGTTGCTGGAACCAGTCTTAAGCAGTTTATTTTTATAGGCGTTTACCATTTTGGCAAAACTATCGTCTTTAATATCGCGATCGCGCTTCTGTTTATTAATTTTCTGCCCGTCTTGTCGAGTGAATTCTTCTTTCTTTTGCTGTAAAGTCTTATGAACATTCTTTTTCTGTTTCTTTTCAGCTTTTACTTGTTCATAATGCAATTGCGCCTGTGTATTCAGTTTATACCTAGATCTCATTTTGTTTATTTGACCAGGTTTTGCTTGCGTGCCTGCAAACTTATCACCTTCGATGATTTGCGGACGTCGTTTCCGTGCGTCGCCATCTTCTTCACGTTTACGTTTCTTGAAACTTTGATGATCTTTCTTTGCACCTGCATCAAATTGACGTGCGAGGGGATTAAGTTGACGCGATTTTTCTAAGCGCTTTTGTTTTGTATTAACCATAACGCGATTTTCAATTGAAAATGCAACAATAGGACGTTTACTAGCAGAAAATACGTGTGGATTATTGTTTAGGGATCGTAGAGCGTTTAAAGCATGTTCGTGAGTTGTGAATGAAACAAAACCGTGTTCTTTTGATGAACCTACACCCTTCGCGTCGACGTTTTTTAAATTGCGCATGACACGACATTCCCTGATGACAGCGCCGGGACCTGCGTGTTTTTTCAGAAGAATTCGTAATTTGTTGTCGTCCCAAGTCGCTGGTAAATTGTGGATTATAAGACGAGTTCTAGCAATGAACATATTTAAATTGCGCAACATTTGCGTTTTGTACTGCTCTAGTTGTAGACGTTTCGCCATGTCTGCGGCTGATACACCTTCAGCTGCCTTTGTACCAGCCAAAACCACTGCAAATAATTAATTATATTCAGTAAGACATAAACAAAACATAAATAGAAGCACCTACCTCCTTCTTTAATAAGGTAAAGATTTCTAGAATCTTTCTGTTTCTCTTTTTCCTTTGACTTGTTTTGAATATCTTGTCTACCAACAGCCGGATGACAATCCAAGATGGTTCCTAAACAAGTTAATTCTGTACCTGCTTTAAGACATTTATCAGCATCCTCCTTATTCTGAAATTTCATACATATTAAATTATGAGAAAAGATTAAATTTATAAAACCTACTCTGAATTTTACAAATGCAGTGCCTTTGGAATGCTCTGTCATTTTGTCAACACATACTAAAGCATAATATAGGGGCCCAAATTGCTTCATACACTCCTTTAAGTCTGAATTAGTAGCATCAAAAGGCAGATTCTTAATGAAAACAGTTCTACCCTCTGTGACATCATGTGACTCATATTTTTGTTTCTTTTCTGTAGTCTGTGACAGTTTTTCATCTTCATCAAGACCACTATCAATTTCTTCATCTTTTTGGTCAATCATTGAATCTGCATCTTCCTCTTCATCATTTTCAGATGAACTTTCATGACTTTCTTCCTTAGGTTCTTTTTCTTCTTCATCTTCAGAGGAACTTTCATCATTTTCTTCTTTTGGTTCTGTTTCTTCTTCACTACTGTCATCTGAAGAACTATCAGCTTCTTTTACAACTGCTTCATCAATATTTTCATTTGGTTCTGTTTTTATTTCATTACAATCAATAACATTTTCATCAACTGTTGGTTTTTCTGCAACAGTATCAACATCAATTGGTTCTTCTTTTATTTTCTGGTCCAACCAAAATTGTTTTCTTTTCTCATTATATACTTTCTTATCAAACTGTTTCTTGGGCATAGCAAAGTCACATTCAAGAGCTCTTCCCATAAATTCTTTTCCATTTAGATGATGTTTAGCTTTGGCTGCTTTTTGCACAGCATCAAATTGTACAAAACCACAACCTGTAAGCATGCCATCTTCTTTCTTAAGCAAGTGGATATTTGTTACTGTTCCAAATTTTCCGAAATACGCTTTTAGATTTTCTTCAGTGGCCGAGAATGGTAGGTTTTTCACTACAAGTTTAGCGCGTTTTTCTTTTAAGTTTTGCTTGCGCTCTTTTGCTTTGGATTTCATTTTTAATTTATAAGCTTGTTTTAAGGCTGCATTCTTCTCTTTATCTGTAAGAAATAAAGGAAATTACTTATATATAATATAATTATAGTAAAATTACAAACCTTTCCCCATTTTACCGGGTTAAAATTAAAAACAACCCGTAGAAAATATGGAATTATTGAACGCACGACTGTAAAGCACAACACAACCAGCATGCGCAACTTTAAGGTTAGCGATTTGCGTTTTTCTGGCTGCCTACCTTATAGCCAAGGAATAAAGTTTTGAAATGTTGTCGGGTACCATTAGCATTGGTGACAAATTGGTACCATTAATATTTCGAAACCATAATATTATTATTAATAGCAATATTATATACTAAAATATTTACAAAAGGTACAAATTACAAAAGTTTTCTTGGCACTCTGGAACCAATTTTAGAATAGAGAAAAATGAACCGTAAAACAAAGCAAATTGCCATTTTTTAAATTTATTATTGTTTCAATCTGAAATTGAATTCAATACTCACAATAAATATCATTATGCCAGTATTTTCCTCGCTCAATTTTTGCCAAAAGTAATTTATTGTATTTTTGTTCGTTACCTTGATTCGTGATTACCTTGACAACGCATAAACAAATCAACGAATTTGTTCGGCTATAAGCAAAGGAAGCGAAGCATGTCCAGCACAATCCGGCGTCCACCACGCGTCGGTTGGTACAAACACGTCAACTTTGAATGGTTCTTTTTACTACGGCTCCGACGAGTCCGTACGGATTCTTACTACGTTTCCGCACCGCGGATCGGCAGCTTTTGCGATCCGAACAGTCGTGTCGCGAACACCGGCCGCGGTCGCACCATTCACCGCGAATCGCATTCGACGCGTTCTCATTCTCGATATCCCCAATATCCTCAATAACTTACTGTGCCGTGGCTTAACGTATCACACATCGCTCATCGGTCAAAGTCACTAAGTAATCGAAACTCAGTGCGTTATGACGGTAAAGTTAAAAGGGCTCTTAAGTAGTGCTGGTTGCCTACCGTAACTTAATTTGTGAGCTACTCAGTTATTGTTTTGTGTTTGTTTTGTGCAAAATTTTGGATTATACACCCTTAAAACATCTTTACCCAAAAGGAAAAAGGGCAACACATCAAGGTAAATGTAATTTTGTTTAAAAAACAAAAACAAAACCTCGAGGACGTAATTAATTAACGTAATTTTTGCCGGACGCTGAGAATCCGGACGTATACATCACGCCAGAAATGTTCGTTGAATTGTTTCGCCTGGTTTCCTTTGCAATACATATTCTTCTTGTACATGGCCATACTGAATGAAGGTGCTCGCATGTCGTTGATCTTGATTTTCGATTTGATTGCTCAAATGCGATGTGATGGCATGCTATTTGTTGGAATGCTTCTCAAATTTATCTCAATTCGTGTTTTGTGGGGATTCTGCGGTTGGATTGAGACGTTGCGTTCATATATCAAACATGGCAGTAATTTATGAAAACACGCCTCTTCGTAGTAAATTTATGAATATCGAAGAATATTAGATAACACACATGAATACGGAAACAAAAATATTTGTGGTCTGGCATTGCTTTAAACGAATTGTTTTTCGAGAGAGTTTTCAATTTGTCTTCGCAACGAGTGTGTAAACGTGCGGCTCTTCGTGATTGGCACAATTCGATAATTCACGACAATTAACCTTTAGCTTTTTAAAGCGCACGCCATTTTTAAGTGAGAGC
Organism: Dalotia coriaria; assembly: GCF_025399875.1. NCBI lineage: Eukaryota > Metazoa > Arthropoda > Insecta > Coleoptera > Staphylinidae > Dalotia > Dalotia coriaria. The sequence continues at coordinate 7,841,986 of NW_027045447.1, read as the reverse complement.
AAAGTGGACTTCCATCTCTCGTACTTACAACTTACATTTCGTTGTTCGATTGTTGTGCCGCTTTGCTTGGCTGTTGCCTGGGATCGTTTCAGCCGGCTCGCAATCATTTTTTACTGGGTAAGTGTGTTGATGGCGCTGTTGCGTTTTAATTTCGCTCGGTGTTCGGCGTTCTTCATTCTCGAGCGGTGTGTGTCTTGTTTAGATTTCGTTTCGTTGTGATTTGCGGCTAATTTTACCTTTTCGGGTCGGGCAGAGAACAACGTGAGGCATGAAACATGCTTTACGCAATCTGAAAATCGTGCGCCACAACGCAACAGATAATTATTTTGTAACCAAATTCGCCGAACAAGTGGAGCTTGTCGTTAATAAATCGTTAAAAATTTGTTTCTGAAGATATTATGTACACAGCAATATTTTTTGCACTTTCCTTATGATTTCAGTTATATTAACATTATATATTGTGTTGCATAACATAACCTTACCTAACCTATCATCAGAACTATCAAAAGTATGCAACTGACCATACCGCAGGCGTTTAACCACCATTATTATACAATTTGTCAAGGAATTAATCTAGTTAACTACAATTACAAATTTGTAACGAATAAGTAACATAATAGTACAAAGTGTATTTGTCGTCGATCGCGTATGCATCCATAGACTGCAGACCATTCGACTTGATAGGTTTTATGAGTATGTAGGCAGTTAAAAAGTCGCAATATAATTTTTAGAGCGTGGGCGGAAACGATATGAGACATTGTGACTTGTGACCGAACGTATTGCTATTGAGATGGAAGCACAATGCGAAATGATTCATCCGCACGATTCGCATGCACAACAACAACAACAAAAACGCAACAACCAGGTACACCAGGTCCGCACGACTTTGATTGTTTTTATGCAATACGTACTCAATTGCGCCGCCGTAATATGGCTTAATTAAAGTAGAAAAATTGAACACAGTTCTCTGTTACGTCGCGGAAAGCAATTCTCTTCATCGCCTCAACAGTAATATCTTTTCACTGTCGTGTGCTTGAATGAAGTTTACATCTTACGTTTTCTATCGGTTCTTCGGACTCTTGTGCTCACCTTATAGTGTCGTGCCGCGGCTTTAATAATAATTATAATAACTAGAATGTACCAGATGGCATTGCCGGCCCTGCCATTGCGTCAAAGTAGTATGTAATTTAATGAATTTAATTGCCAGCGATTTTGTTTACCTTATTCTTCGTACGGCGTGTAATAAACTGTGCAGTTGTGTTGTACATTTTTCTCATGTAAATTGCTTTAAATTTCCGTGTTAAGTTTGCCATTAAAACGCTTTCACATTGTTGCGCACACAATGTGTAATAAACTTAGTTTTGTTTATTTGATGATCAAATATCTGCGCGATCAGGTTTGAGATGGCAGCTTGCAGTCGTTTGAAATAACGGATAGTCGCTTGTAGATACTCGTTGACTCCATGTCGGCCAAACGTTAATTCGTCGAATCCAAGTATTTTTTTGCTTGCTGCTTCAATTGCTTCTTTCTTTCTGTGCGCACTTCATGGTGCGAAACAGTTAAATCGACAGATGATTACGGTCATGCAATGCCTATTTCGCTTATTTCTAGTCAAGCAGAAAAGACTCAACGACTCAGAGATTTATCCACCAGTTTATCTTATCCAGGAAAAGAATGCATTGAAAATTTACCTTCATTTCGTAGAAATTTTTCTAATTTTAAAATGCACTGTATGTTGCCTACCTAACATCGCACTGCTAATTATCCGTATGTAAGGACCATTATATATCCTATGAATAAATAAAGGTAACCGCGTCTGCATGTGACTAATTAGTTGACTAACAAAAGGTTAATCCACGCTAATCTGATTCAATGGTAATGCAGACACACGTACGAGTTAATTTGTTTTGTCAAAACGGAAGTCTCCTTAGCACGATATGGCATGTTTAGCGATACTCCGAGACTGATTTAAAGATAATGCCTTCACATTTTTTACAATGTCTCAAAAGTTCATTCTTAGGAACTAATTTCGATGCGCTGAGTCGCAAAAGTCACCGAACCATGCGAGATATTCGCGGATCATTGAAGTCCTTGATTAATACGAGTATTGTTCTGGATTTTTTTACTTTAATACATTAATAAATAGATATAAATATCGTAAAGTTGAGTCCGTAAGCAGTTTAGTTGTTTCTCGCCGCTTGTGATTTTCGTTTATTGCGCATTGCAGTTTCTTTCGCTTCATGCGCAGCGCAAGCTGCCTTAGCCGCAGCTTTTTTGGTATTCGCTAGATCAGTACGTGCCGCTTCTAGTTGTTTTGTAAGTGCCGCCTCTCTGTTTTTTGCCGCTTCGACTAATTGCTCTTTTTGTTGTGTTTGTTGTTGCGCTCCTTGTGCAGATTGTTCGGCGTTGGCGGCTAGCGCCTGCGCGACTTGCAGTGCATTACCGAGTAGTTTTACTTCTGCGTTTGCTTCTTGTGCAGCTTGCATTGCCGCACCAGCAATGGCGGCTTCTTGCTGAATGGCATTCGCCTCTTCTCTTTCGACAGCTTCAGCTTCACGCACTTCTTCCTGTAGCTGTTCAACGATTGCTTGTTTTCCGGAAAGCGCCGCCTCTGCAGCCTCAGCAGCTTCAAGTGCTTTCTCCGCAAGTTGTTCTTTTACTTGATGGGCGGCTTGTTGACCAGCCGCCGCTTGTGCCTCCTGGGCTGCTTTTGCTTCATTGGCGGCTTTCTGAGCTATATTAGACGCTTTTGCTTTGTCCACTGACATGTCTTTGCCTGCATCGCCACCAGCTGTATTACATGCTGCTGCAGAAGATGCACCACCGCCGCTCAGTGGAGTACCACCAACACCACCAGCACCAGTTGGTGCAGCTTTATCATCACGTGCTTGAATGGCATGTTTATTAGACGCGGGAAGAGCCGCGTTAGGAGCGATGAGTGATATAATAAGTAATGCGGACAGAATTTTAATAAAACGAAAACTCTTTCTTCGCATTTTGTCCTGTCGGAACCATTTCTGATGACTTAGACGTCACACAAATGTCAAGTGTCAGTGCAACACAATCCACAACCCTTTGCAATAATTAGTCACTGTAAATGTTGGTAATATTACACCTACGACGGTCAAATTTGTAGTGAACTTTAAGTTTGGTTTTATATGTCAACATGGTCAGGCTAGCATGACTATATTCATTGTTAAAAGGCTGCTGAAGAGTTCGACTAGGGCACGTGGGCAAACAAGAAAACGCATTAATTTATTGTTCTCAGAAAGTGAGCGTGCTGTTATTTTTATTGACAGCATGAACACAATATATTGTGTTAGACGATTTTTTTTTTCTTTTATGGTTTCTGTGGGTTGCGTCAAATAAAAATATTTTAACTTTTGTTTAGTCCCGTTAAGAAATTTAAACCAAATGTCACTAGTATAGCCACTTAAAGGACTTAAAAGCCCTTTTATAACTGCGGCAAACCCGCTAAAAGTGGTGGGGGAATGTGTAGTATAGAATATATTCCAAAAGGGTACCTATTGCAATTTATAACAGTTATGTATGTCTTCTGCATTGAAAAATTGATTTTCTGAATTTTCCAGATGAATTATAATAATTATGGCATTGGATGACATCAAACCATCCACAAAAGGGATCCCCAAGAATGCTATGCCGTCGTACGTGCCGGTGAGTATATGACGAATTAAGTTGCACATTATTGCAATCAAACTGCCAGTTTGATACCTCAATGTTCCCAGCTTAGTTTCCTAGTAATCATTTTGCTGGCCATTAAAGAACTGGCCGGTGAATTATTGCAAGACAATTTATAACCGTTGCGATCCGCGAGTCATCTAAGAAAATATGCGAATTACGAGTTTGAGCGATAATGCTCAAGATGAAAGAGGTGAAAGACGCAGGTTTGCGGTATGGCATGATACAGTTACACTTTTTATCGTAAAGAACGGTATGTCTTTAACGTTCTGTTCTTCTAAATTGATCGCAGCGAGGTTGACAACGTTTCTAATAAATTTCATCGACAGTGGCAAACCATTCGACGTGAATTATACAATTACTCCAAGGGATTACGCTGTCTGTAAATGTAATGCGCTCTTTCAAGCGAAAATCTTACACATGTGAGTAACATGACGCATGTTTGTTTTGTTGAAGTAATTTGAACCACCTCGGAAATATCATGAACTTAATCCGTGCGAGCTATGTAAGGCTCACGTCCCAAGGTGCCCGAAATTCGCGTGTATCTCTTTCCCGCATGGCTTTTGTGATCATTAGATATTCGATTTCACTTTACGCATGCAAGATTATATATGGCGTACTGATATCTAAGTACTCGGTGCAAACAGTAATCGTAAACGGGCAGAGGATGGCAAATCGATCCAGCATTGTCTTCAAATCCACTAATTTTAGCAACGTTCTTTTTCTGAACGTTTAATGAGATTTTAACGATCATCCAAGGTAAACAAAATACATATTTGTAAATGAACAATAAAAAACTGCTCCATTGGAGTGTTGTTGTTGTTGTGGTTGCTGTGTGATGGCTATTTCAATCTGCGGCGCTACGTGAATGTGTCTAATGCGAAGCACAATGAACCAACGAAACGTCGACGTAAGAAGTCAAGCACATTACATAAGTAACGACCGTGGAAGGTAAAGAACATTATCTCAACGCTCGATCGAAAAACAAAGGACGCGAAATACGCGAATGACACGAAACGGCGCGCGCATATTGCGATCAACAGGAAATCGTTACGCTAGCCGTTTACTTACTTGAAACGTAACTAATGAATGAGACGCTTAATTAACAGCCTTTTGATTTATGATGTTCAATTAATATTTATTCATGCGAGGAAAGGAATGCATCCAAAGTGAGTGCTTGTTTACGTGTGTATACGTGTATATTGGGTTGCCTATAGTGAAATAACATTCTCAAGGAATAACTTGAATCCTTTTCGGAATTATTTTACAACTTTAAGTAACTCCGAATAAAATAAATTAAAATATTATCTAATTAGTTAATATATTCATAAATCTTACAAATTGGATAAATCAAGTTTTGGATTAATTTCTTTAGCGGACTTGTTATAATTGAATTACATTGTCTTATAACTGCGGTCGCGGTTACGACCGGCTGCAGGAAATTAGCAAGTTTTGAATAGTTGGCTGATATAAAACGGCTTTCGGATCGATTCCTCTCATTCACCCCATTCTATTAACTGGCTTCGGCGTCGACGTGCGCGGCGGAAATAGCGAATGTGCGATGTACGTCGCATTTGGACCATGGCATGCATCGTGGTCGCTGAGCGGCTTCAAACTTTTCAGCGTAATTAATAAACTTTGCACACAAACCCTACAAAACTAGTCTGCGGCGCTTCCACCGCAGCAAGTCGTTCGATAATTGCTTCTCCACGAGCGATTACTTCAACGCTCTGGTGCAATGACACCGTGCGTTTTGATTAACTCGATTCAATTGCCTAATATGCGTGTAAATATAATTAAATTAAATCTTTTCAGATGATCGTGCGGGTGTTTGGCGATGGATCGACTACGGATGTGCCGGTGACGCCGGAAACCACATGCTCGGATTTAATTGAGTGCTGTCGCGATCCTGGAGACGAAACGTGCGACCTAATTGCAGTGTGTCCTGAGCGTGGAGGTAGGATGAACGATGTTATCCATTTTATTTGATTTCTAACATTTGAATCATTTATCCCCGGTCTTGTTTCATGCTGTCGTTATTCATGTTGCACGTGTGATTAATTCAATCTGTAATCTGGAAACAGGACACTGACATATTCCATATTCCAATACAAGGATTATTTCAATTTATCTATGCGTATTAAAAGCGAGCCCAGCACGTAGATGGGTCGCAGGTCTGCCAGAGTAAATACCAGTAAAAACGAAACATGAAAAAGCACGCTCAGGGTATTAAAACAAGGATTTTTCAATCGTGCGCGCGCGTGCAAATAATTCGAAATATTTCTTGTGTCCTCGAGGGGTTTCCGCACGAAAGAGGTAAATTTACGTAACGCGGTATTAAGTAATTAAGTCCGTGTTTGAAAAACTTTTAAACGAAGCGCGTCCTCCACCTGCGAAGCCGTTTTTTGTTGATTTCCGCTCTCTTTACGTTTTCCGGCGTTTTCGCCACCCTCCGAGAACGTAAAATTAACACCAAGGCGAACGTTCAACTTAAACATTGTCGACTCAAGTTCTCTTTCTCGCTATATTTCGCACCGAAAGGGGTGCAATTTACATTTCAATAAGTCCTTTAATTATACACTTCGCCACGAGACGAAGGATGTCGCCTTGCAAAGTTTGTTCTGTTTCTTTTCGTTTACGCTTTCCATTTTACGTCTAGCATTTTTGCCTTCCAATTTACAACCTTTTCTTTTTCAGCCAATTTCGAGTTTAGACTTGCGTCCTAAAAAGAAAGCACAAAGTGCAAATGAATCACATTTTCTAAAACAGGCCACATGGTACGCCAAGCATAAAAAAAAGTTAACAACCGTAAAGGACCTTTCTCCGAAAATGATAAATATTATGTCATGTGAATAAAAAAGGCTCAATTCCAGAGTTATCCACATAAAGCAAAGTTTTATTGATTTTTTTATTTTATTTTTATGATTATTCGAAACTGTTGCATTTGTAGCGCTTTCGGGTACAATCATTACTAAATAATTGAAATTGACAACAGTCAGGGTCCATTCCATTCGGCTAATCTTCTGCGCCACAGCTGCTTTTATTTGTATTGTCCGCACAGGATGCGGTTTCCGCAATCTACAAAATTAAACAAGTTAAACCGTATCAAGTAAAGTGGTCAATATAAAGGTTACGTGTCGGTCCACGGAAAGAGACCATTTTTGTAATTACCAATCGAAGTGAGTGAAATTTGATGGCGAAATTCGACGCAATTTGCACACGTTGTACATCCGTAATCGTAATTTACCTTCACGCCGTGTTCACGTACCCTTCGCTAACTTTAGTCTCCAGACACCCAAACCCAAAAGTTCATCTCAACATAAAGTCCGTTGATTATTCTGTGCGCTGTGCGACGTAGGATTTATTTGCGTACCTCTCCTGCACTGTCACCAGATGTGCCTTCCAACCCTTCAATTAGTACCCACGGAAAGAGTAAACATAAACACACAATACAAGTCAAAGTTGCCTGATTTGTGGGCAAGGTATATTAAAACGCAATAGAGCATTGTCATTAAATTAATCATGACAATCAATATGGAGTGTACGTGTGGCGTGGCGTACCTTTTAAGTACATTCAGTACATTGGCTGACAGTCAGTGTGTGGTAAAACGGATCGAACTATCTTCGTTTTATGTGCTCGTGTGGTGGAAAACTTGCAACGAACTAGTCGGTGTTGAAAACTCGCCTTATTACGTGTCGCTCGCGTCCGTCTGATAAAACTAATCGAATTTTATAACTTGAAATAATTCCAGTAGTGACATTTTAAAAATTAATATAAAAATGATGGTTGTTACTTCGGAAAGGACGAAATTTAGCGAGCCGGTTATGACATCGCCAGTGGTTTTGCGCCGCCGAAAGGTTTCCGAATGGGTAAACAAATTTAGCAAATTTTTCCTCAGACATAAAAGCCCTAGACATAGTTAGCTTTATTTTTTGCCCTGTTTCAAAGAAAGTTAAATAACGTCGTGAACGCCGGCGCGCATTCAAGTGTGTCCAATCAGGATGGCTTTATAACCTTCTCGTTGACTTTTTTTTAAATTATATTTTTTATCTTCTGAAAGACTGTTTTTAATATAAAACAGACAACTACTGAGTTTTCTTTAACGTAATAACGCGAAACTTTAAATTGCATCTGATTTGAAATTATAATTTACGAACATAAATGTAATATAAAAGACATTAGAGATATGTTTATGTTGTGGACATTTATTGATTTGTTCATCCTTGAGCATGCGATCGATTTCGTTTGCCTTCAACTGGTTGGAAATGGAATAGAACACGAAAAGACTGACAATGAATTATTTACATAACGCTGGCTATCCGCAACCCTTGAGACATCACGTTTGTAGTAACTATTTTTATTTCTTACAGAGTGTCCGCTAAGACAAACTGATCATCCACTGGAAATCCTGCAACGTTGGGGATCCGGAAGGTTATTGCTGAGGTATACAGTATTAAGCGCAAATGGTGAGTCATTATATTTGTCTTTTAAAGTAAAAATAAGTTTAAGTTTGGAAATCAACGTGATGCAATGAAATTAGGAGGAAAACTTCGTTTGTAGATTTGCATGTCGCATCCCTGTCACGTCTACATTTGTATTATACGTCCATTTGATTTGATTAATGGGGACTAGAGCGGAAATTTATGTAAATGACTTTATTCCATCATTCTCCGTATAACTTATAATCCAGTGGAGACCACAAGTAGCAACCGGAGCAGGTTAACCTGACGACTATTTGCATTAAGGTAGTTTGCGCTTTTCGACCTATCAAGAGTTAATAATCCTGTCATTCTCTTCGCCCTGCTGAGAGTAATGTGGTATTTGAATAATTTTTCTAAATACCAAATTCCGACCGTGAAAGTGAAATTAATTGTAACTTTGTGAACACAAATAATAATAAATTGCCTCGATTAATCCGCGCACACCTGCATCACGACCACATTACCTTCAAAACTAAAGTGCGTCTTTGTTGGAGGCAGGAAACATGAGATGATTTTGTTTTCGTTGCGCAGCAATTAATAACGCTAGCGATCAATAGATTTTGCTACACGAGCAAAATCTAGTCTTAGGCGGTTGAAAGATATATTACTCTGGTATCTACGCGACACCTTTGGAGGTTACGGTTTTTTGGTAAACGTAGATTTGTTGGAAATTTGATTAAAACTTTTATTACGCTGTTCCGGACAATGAACGATCCTTTTTCACTTCAGGTTAGTCCCTAATAGCTTTTAATGCAACGTCTTGTAGCAGCCAAAATAGTCGCCTTTGATCGTAACTCTTCCCAACTTGGAATTTAATTTAAAATCATTAATTAGGAAATTTGTTTGTAATACGATAAGTAATGAAATTTAAAAAGGGAGCCATACTTGAAGCATACTTGTCGAAGGAATTCGACACTAATTAAAAAACTTATAATAATAAATTAAATATTGCAATAAATTTAAATTTAAATTATGTATAAGCTACAGGGCCACATAATTAAAAGAGGTAAAAATTCTTTAATCATTGCTATTTCAACGCGCCGGAGCTGAAAATATAAAAAGTTAAAAAAATAAAAAATTCGACCCACTGAAGTGAATCAAAATGAGGGCCACAGATAAGATGCTATGTACATAAAATTAATTAAAACGCGCCTTGTTAAACAACAAAGAGATTTTAATTTCTAAAAGAACGCGTCGATTATACGCCATAGAAAATTAATTAGTGAATATTTGCGAAGAATTCACACAGGAAAAATGCTATGTAATTTGTTCGGCCTGACGAAAACATGAAAAACATTACAATGTATGCATGCTATACCCTCATATCTTGGGATTATCGAAATACCCCTATTGCGTATTGCATCGCTTGATCAAAGTATATAATATTTAAATTTATGCAGGACACACTCCTAACGCGTCGGCGACAGACTCATCCACTCTACGATACACTCACTAGAGAAGATGTAGGATGTGTGGTTGACCGTGTGGCGATATGCAAATCGACACATACGCAATCAGATCGAGATCGGGTGCAACCCTCTTGTGCCTCTTTGTATGCGCCACAGTCTAGTGTACAATTTATATGTTAATCTCGAACGCATCGTGGTCCAGTGAAGTTGGAATAGTTTTCTTCGATTTTCTCCGTTATTTGATATTAAAACTTTTTCAGATATCTTCCTCTCATCAGCGTGGAAGTTCTTCATTTTCGTTTATCTTTGTTTGGGATTGGCGTTTGTCGATGCGACTTTTGTCATTACAGATCGCCACTAATAGCCAATTAGTAAAGTTAGACACAGCATGCGGCTGGAGTAGTGCTTGATCGAAAATAAGCTGCGCGCCACTCCATCTTACGCGAAACGTCAGCGGTTTAGTTACACTTCCGCACGCTTAATTACCTTATCCCATGCGACGGCGACATGGGCTCTAAGCCCTTCTCAAGCTCAGAACAGCGTTGAGTCAAGCGCAGCTCCGGATCTATACTGCCATCATTTTCGTATCCTTGTCTTCGTGGATGCGAGCGAAAATTAAAACAACATTTCAGAAAGCAACGCTAATAAAACAATAAATTATCATTCGCACATTATTTCACGCTTTCTGGCGGAGAAGACACACTCATAAATTAGATTTTTTCGTTTTTTTTTTGCTTCTTGGGAAGCAAATATCGTGTAAAAAGTGTCCGAAAGGCGAAACATTAATTTTCATTAGCGCACTCTTGTGCCACTCGCGTTGATGCGATGTTTGCGTGCGGCGCAAATGAGAAAGAAGCTTTTAATTTCCAACTTGCAGATCCAGAGATACTTCATTTATTTGCAGAACTCACCCCCGTACAACTGTTAAATATAAGACGATAATTTTGCGATGACTTGGTAACCTGATGTGACATTAACCTGTTTGGTTCGTCATCTGTAAACGAAAGCAATTACGTTTTAATTATGCCTCTTGATGGAGTAGTTTACAGGATACCGCATCCTGCTGCTGCAAACATGTTTATGTTACCCGACACGAGCCAAACGATGCGCGCGTAAATTTTCCACCCTTATATGAACATCACTTAATTGAAATTTCAGTTTCAGCCAGTTTAGACATTTTGGTCACTTTGTGGGTTGATTTTTCTACAAAAATAAATTAAAAACGGATAAAACTCTATAGGAAATCATGAGATTATGCGTGGTTAGAGTGCTAAAGTAAATAAAGTATGGTCGGTTGGAAACTCGAAACGCTTAAACTTAACTCCTTCATTACCGGAAATGGTTTCGTTTCATCGCATCATGGCAATCGCATTTAAAGTGTGGAAAAGTGGAAATCCTGGAAATCTATAGGCATGATTAACAAAGAAGAGTATAATGAAAGTGCACTTTGCAATTTACATTTTGATTTACATTTGGAAATTGTAAATCTATCTCCTAACCAAACTTCTTCTCAAGAGGATAACCTACAAATACTTTAAATTATTAATTTCCAAAGTTATTCGACTTCATTTTAATGCTTTTATAAGGATTTTTGTTTAATTAATTATTACTTGAATCATTTTTCGAGAAATTTCTAAAGAATGTGCATTGCTATTGTCTGTATATGAGAAACGCATAATTTTCCAGAGATCAGGCAGGACGCTTTTTTTACTCCACCGCATATTCCACGCTGCATTTTTATTAAAAGCATATTTCATGTATGCATACGTAATTAAAAAAACAAAAACCTCATGGTATTAAATATACTTGGTTTTAGCACACTCCCATTTTATAATTCCCTGCCGATGCACGCGAGGGGTAAATTCTCCAGTTTGTGTTAATTGCTTTTTTTGCACCAGGGCGCTTACGCATTTTACAAAATGAAATGCGAAGGAAAAAAAAAACAATTTGCGAATTTACCAAACGATTAAATGTGCGCCCACAACATATATTTACAAATATTTTCGGTTTATTTGCTTTTATAATTGAGCAATTTTCCTCGCAACACATCTAATATATTTCCCAGCGGTTCAGTTCGCTTGATTGTTTTCATCGTGTTTCGATTTTCGTGACCTGTAACATTCAAACTCCGGGAACTGTTAACGGCTATTATAATAACCCAAGATTATTGCATTTCCCCAATTCAATCCGAAATGAAATACCGGATAGTTTCTATGAGGTCGATGAGATGCAAATATATTATTTGATAACCCTTCTATTATAATTTAAGTTATCCTCTAAATGCAAATATCAATTAAAATTATATTGATTTATATTGTAAATATTAAGTAAATATTTTTTCTATTTCCTTTAAAGCGTAAAATTTTCCACGATTTTGAGACACAAAAAGTGATATTTTAAACACAGACGGCCACAGCCGTGATAAAAGTACTTTAGTCACGAGCTTTAGTCACGGGGTGGAGCTTGCGCCTGCGCATTTGCTTACAGTGCAGCATAAAACGTTGTTACTAGTAAAGTCCCCGTTGATACTTTATACACTTGATACTTTATATACTATTAAGGTTATGATTGAAGAAATAATAAATGTTGATTCATATTTGTATCTGAAAGTTATCGCAAACCGTAAATCACGTTGTGGCAAATTTATTCCTTCTTTTCTCCCATTTTACGTATGACACTTAAAGCGAGTTGGAGCTGGAAGCGTGGTGGCAACAAGGGACACCTAAATAAATTACCCTAAAGGACATAATTCTCAATTGCCGGTCGCAATGGCCGTCGCCGGCTATTGAAATGCCTTTGTTTGCAAAAGCGCCTCCACAGCTTTGCCATCCTTTGCACTCCATGCAATACCATTTCATATCAAATATTATCTTTTCATCATGTGATAAATGTATGTTCTAGCATTTCGTATTAAGTAATAGCGTAAGTAATAGGCACATTCGACCAGGTTGTAATTGCGTTATTATCATCATTTTCGGGCGCCATTGAGGCTACTTCTTCCACGGTCTAGTCGGAGAAGTGTGAGGAAGCCGACGGCTTTGCGTTTATCGTAGTTTACTATTCATAGAAAGTGTCGACTGGAATTATCTTCACTCTATGGAAGGAACGTGTGACAAGCGACCCTCGGGGACTAAAATGGCTCAGGATAGCAACAATGCTTTCATTCTACGTAAAGGGGTTAAGCTTATATTATCATCTAGTAATTGATAAACAAAAGAGTATTAACTACATTTGAATAATATATTTTTTCATCTTTACAAAAAATTCAATCATTGACTCAAAATATTACTTTTTTTCAATGTTATTTTGCGAAATTAAATTTAATGTAAAATTTTTCTTTCAAGATCTTACGTTTCTTCACGTTCCACGATTTGATTTCACATTTAAACGCAAAGGGAAGACAAACATTCAATTACTCTTCGGAACGTCCTGTGAGTGTTGAGAGTGGGTTCTTTTCGTGTACGTGCGCACGGAGATTTGCTTTCGGAGAAGTTCTTACCTTCTCACACTTCCGCGAAAATAGCCCTGGTACACGTCCGTATTTAAATCGCCCCCCAATGGGGATTTGCACCGTCTTCCCTTCTGACATTTTAGCGCCTGTTCGCAACTTCACTAAGTAATGCCAAGTCGTATCCCCTTGCGTATACCAACCGTCCATTTATCAACTTTATGTCCAACCACTTCTTTTATATTTGGACTATTTGTTGACGGAAACGTTGAATGCAGCACCTTGGAGATTGTATTTAATTGTTGTTTTTATTTATTTTAACACTTTCCACCACACAATAACAAACTGTTGGCGGAGAAATTTTTTTCATTAATATAATATTCGGGGCGTTCGGCTCGAAAGAGGAAACAATAAGTTGATGTGAAAAAATAATGATGCTTCTGTTTCTGAACGATATCGAACGCCTTGGTGCTCATTATCTCTTCGTTTGATTCGCGATTGAATGATATTTGTATTTTTATATAAAAAAAATAATTTTACCACTGATTTATTAGCCGCTGGTAAATATGGATGTTATTTGGTTTTGTGTGAATGACACCCTTGGTGCACCTGAATGCCAGAATTCTTATACGGCAATTGCGCCGCTTTGAGTTATATTCCACGTTAGAAATGGAAACGTGATGGAACGCTCGAGATGAGAGACTTAGGCGCGAGCTTCCATAGGTCCCTGGTGCAAGCCGAAACGGCAGCTTCCCGCCGTATACATTTTAATGAAATTTCACTTTGGACGCTTCAGCTCTGCACATCCCTTTGTCGCGCGCGCCATTGCGACGCAGGAAAATATGGTTTTCCGGCACGTAATAGAATTCATCACGTACTTAAACCAAGCACCGGCATCAGCGTGAAACAAGTGAGATTTATGTTTTTAAATGGGTTTTTCTGAAACAAAACGCTTTCCTCTGATATAAAACAATTTTAAATGCTTGTTGGATTCTTTTTAGAAGCCGGAATGTTCAAGTGAAAGCTTCGTAGAATATAGGATTGTATTGTTGGTTGCATAGGTTATTGATGCAAGGAGCAGGAATTACAAAATATCGGTTTAACAAATATATAAACAAATTGTTATTAACTCTATCCTACAGAAGTATGTCATGATTATAAATAGGTTCATATCATTCGATTAAAAACTCAATTATCGACAATGAAAATTTGATTTGTATTTGGGTAACTCTTGGATCAGCTCAGGTCCTTAGGTCCTTGGGAGTTTGCGCTTCGGACATTATCAGATCGGCGACCATTCAAAGAAATAAAGCGCGGAACCGTTTATAAATAAATGTATTAAAAGGCTTTTAGCTCTGCGCTCGACGCAAGCGTGCTCTTTTCTCCTCTTCGGCACCTCTTCTTCTTCATCTTGTTTCATTGCGCCGAGTGCGTGCCGGATTCCTCAAGAATTCGAGTCTCTAGGTCGTCCGTCCGTCCGGGCGGCGCGGCGCTGACTAGCCACATCCACGGCCAAAGCCAACTACTACTCGAATGGGCAGAGGAAACGGACGAAACGGACGGACGCCAACATCAACGACGAGCCAAATTCCTTAACCTACAAACACCTGTTGGAATGCGGCTCCGCATCTTCGTTTTCTCCCATCGCCGGAGAGATCGTCGAGGGTTCGTGCTTCAACATTTATATTTATGTACGTTTAACGCGTTTCTATATTTGTCGAAAACTTGCTCCTTTCCTTGCATCGTTTATATTTGATGAAAGCCACAAAAACCACTACATAATGTCCCCTTCGCTTATTTTTCTGCTTTGCTTTCGTACAACACATGAGATTTCATCATTTTTCGGAAGGTCATTTTTTCAAAATTCGGTCAATGCCATTTGCAATGTTATTATTATTACGTCTACTATAAAACATTTCGCATTCTACGTTTGTTTTGACTAAGTAACAAACGGGTAATATACAAGTCAAACATGCGAGACGCATTAACTGCGTTTGTGTGGACATTCTTGCGTATGAGAGATGTTATGAGCTGGGTAAAAGGTACGGCTAAAAAGGCTTAAGTCACTTAAGGCGTCGATGCGCGTGGGTGATGAGAATACAAACAGAACGAGACCGAAGAGTTGAAACGACGGTTGGATGGTTGCAAGTTTAAAAATGACCACTGCGGCGTCGGTCAGAGTTCTCACTCTGTCTTTCTTCTTTCGTTCCAGCGCCGCCATCGCCGCCATTCACCTATGTTTCCAATTAATAAACACAAACGCTTTCTCGATAGGATTTTTCGACGCAAGTTGCGCTATTAGCGCGTGTTGTTGTTTTTGGCTGTTTGAGTATGAATGCGATATATGCTGCCCTCTCCAATCGGCGCAGATACGATAAGCTGTGTCGGCGTACGCTGCTGAGCGCGTTTGCGCGTTCGTTCGCGTACGTTCGCTTTGCCCGCGTACCTGGTTGGCGCGCGGCGCACAGGTTGGCCGAACACACCGACGGCATATTTCTCTACCTTTCCGCGCACTCCGCGCGCTTCGCGACCGCAACGGTTTTCCACTCCGGCTTTCGAACGCGAAGTCGCCGAGTCGCTTAAGTCGCGTCGGCTTCAGCTCGTGTGAATCGCCCGCGCGCGCACGCTAAAAACAACGAAATTAACTAAAACAACAAATCGAAATATATCGCGAAGTGTACTCCAATCGAAATCAATTCATCAAGTGTGTGTACTTCTAATTACTAGTGCGATTAGTGCGACGACAATCCACTTGGAGAGTTTTTCGGAGTATTAAAATGAAGTGCCCGCTGGAATAATTCGAGTCAAGTGTAGTTTGGTGAATATGTTGTGTGGATGAGTGTACGTGTTGTTTGTTTAGTGTTTTAATCCATTCGGAATTCGTTGCTGGTGTGCCTTATGCCGTGGGATTTATTTAATGCAATCATTCCACAATAGCCAACGGAGGAACAGCGCAGGAATAAGCCTAGTGTAACGACAGCGCAAAAGAGCAACAGCCTAAGAAGCACCGCGCACGCCAGCAGGAGTAACCGCCGAAGGAGAGAAGTGAGCAATATAATATACTTCGTGCCTTCAACTTCGACTCGCGAGCCACGAATTCGACTACGAATTCAGACCATCAGAGCGCCACATCGCATTGTCTCTAAGGTTAATATCTTAAGATGCTTCAAATCTCAGCGCTGAACTTTGCATGTGGCATTAAACTCTTAAATTATAAGAGTATAATATTACTACAACACAGGCAGATATTTTAATTATGACAACGCACACGTTTATTAACGAATGAATGTGTGCTCTGTTGCGTGCAGTTGCACAATATCGCACACACACACTGCACACACGCCAGGGATGCATTATTAATTTACTTAATTACGCATACTTTGCGATTATCATTTTCTTGTTTGCGGTTTACCATCATTCAACGCACGAAGAACATGCAGGCTGAAAAAAATAGTCGGTAATTGTTGCGCTAGTATGCAATTTTCTGCACGAAAACATCACACAACTTATTTGTTTACAATAAATGCCCAACACAAACGATACGCGCTTCCATGAATCGAAGATTATTGTTAAGTAAACTTGAAACATGAAACAGAGCTATTATGTTTTTTTTAACAGTGAGTTTATTATTCAGTTTGCTGACGCCGACGTTCGCTAACCTTTGCTAACCACGCGTATTTACTTTTTAGCGTTGCTTAGAATCATAAAGCATTACAGCATAATAATACCAACTACTCTATTCCGGAGGATTCAAGGTTAAACATTTAATACGTAATATATTACTCTTGGATTTTTCTATTGGCGTTGGCAGCAAAACAAACGCGAAAGCTGAATCAATATTCGCCTAATTTGGTTTGCAAATACGTGTTCTTGGACTTGAATAAATATTTATTAACAATGGGCTGTAAAAATACGATATATAATGAAATTCGCGTTTCGAAAACAAGTAAACATTGATTAATGAATTCGTAAAGTTGGAGTAAAGGTGGTTCAATTTAGTTACACACCAAATTCCGCATTGTTCTTATCGCATCAGCGCGATGAATTCCACAGCCGGCGGTAAATGGACCCAAACGTACCCGGCGGAGAGCTTAACATGTTTAATCAATGTAACGTAATGAATTTGCAGAGGTCCGCCAATATTCCGCTCCGGGGGCAACCAATGAAAATGACACTGTGCTATCGTTTGCCTCTGTGCACCAGACTCGAACTGAAGATCCTGCAATAGGCAATCGCGTTTACTATACGGTCACCAATATCGCGTTTGGCTCTATTTGGTATTCCCTCGTCGCGCGCGCAATAAATTAGATTAATAAGCACATTCCCGTCAATGCACGCCAGTGCACTGCAAACTGGTGCTGATAGCTTATTGGGACGGCGGGTAAAGCGAGTCCGAATTCAAACGGACTATTATTCATTTGGTCAGATTGTAACAATGGCGGAGCAATCAAAAATGAGGTTAAAGCACATAAAAATACACATTTTGAGGTTAAATCCAATCAAATTAACAGTTTTCTATGTAGTAAAACATAAATAATGATTATTTCCTTTGTCTTATAGAAAAATATAAACGTTTTAGTCTTATATTACGTGCTAAGTTGTGTTTCTAAGGTTTCGTCTTATTAAACCCAGTTCATTGAACGCATTACTCAACATAAAGGATTAATTTTTCCCCTGCGGGGCATTTTCTCACTACCCGTGCGATAAATAAAATCAATTTGGCCATGCGGCGATTATTTATTGATTAGATTTCTTTCAGGCATTCCTGACATTTGCGTAACATATCTAAAGCACATTTCTGCGTGATACAATTTGCAATCTATTTCCGTGTGCCTCGGAGACTTCACGCCGCGAATAAAATTACTTTGTTCTCTCGGTGGCAATCGCTGTGAGAGCGTAATCTCGCAATTGGTGCCTTCGCATTGCGTATAGTTAGCTTTGGAATTCCGTGATTTAAATCGATTACAGATAACGAAATTCTTTTGCGCACATAATTGGCTATGCTACAATAACGCACTCAAATTGGGTACGCTTCGCATGGAAAAGTTGATATTATTCACATAACATACGCGATAGCCATCGTAGTTTATATATGGAGAAAATTGTTATTAAAATGCTCCACCAACGGTCAAGACCAGATGTCTGTAGTGCGTTATAATATACTTGGTGCTCAAGTTGTGCTCCGTAATTGCCGTACAGGCTGGAGTTTATAGTAATATTCGTCCGTTTCGAAGAATATGGCAGTCGATACCATTGGGCCCCGGCGTCAGTCAAGTCCATTCCGTGCGCTCCAAGGAGCAGCGTTTGTTCTTCCTTGCAGTGTACTTAGAGCCGGGAGTGTAGTCTGAAGATAAATCTAGGATCATGGTCGGCCGATTCGAGTGTACTGTACCGGCTCAGTGCAGTGCACGGAATGCATGGCATGGACGGCATTTTTCCCGGGCCGTAATATACAAACATGCCGGCGTGTACCAGCGTCGAGGTCATTCGATATTTTTCAGCGAGATCTCGACTCTTTTAAGCGTATTTCAACGTCACGACCTCCGGGTTTTACGTAACCTTCTATTTGGGCTTCGTGAGAGAGTAAAGCACGAAATCATTTGCTCCGTTACTTTTTCGCTGGCGAGAATTGCGAACTTTTGCACAAAACATAAATAACCAAGTTTATCTTTTCGGTAGAAATACAACTGTAAAGTGTATACAAAGGTATTAATTGAATAATTTCGGGGTTGTATACAACTTTGTTTCTTGTTTTGCGGTGCTTCAGAGCCGATTTATTTGCGGCAAAGTTAAATCTCGGAAACTTTTAGTTCACACCAGAAATATTTCACTGATTTAACAACAGATAAGTTCAGTTTATAATTGAATTAATCCTAATCTAAACACAACAATTACCCCATCTTATTCTTCATTCACATGTGCAGTTTATACGCGGTAAGATTTAATACGTTTCTCTCGGATGCCACTCTCATTTCTTCGTGCTTGTGGCTAAGTAACGAGGAAGTCCTTAA
Source organism: Dalotia coriaria (assembly GCF_025399875.1). NCBI lineage: Eukaryota > Metazoa > Arthropoda > Insecta > Coleoptera > Staphylinidae > Dalotia > Dalotia coriaria. The sequence goes on along the minus strand of NW_027045447.1, from coordinate 7,822,937 downwards.
GCTGCGCATTGGATTTGAAGCCTGTGAAACGCAAGTACCTACATTCGAAGAAACATTACATCGCATTTACAGCGCCGCGGATGCATTAAATTGCATTCAAGTATCGATGTATGGACATTCCGTTTTGTTTACTATACTTCGTTATTCCGTTCGGAGCTCTTGTGACTTTCCAACGCTGGAAATGCATTCATTGCTTTATTCGCGTTCAGCAAGTTGCACTTTGTTTGCACACTTGGCAATCATTCATCGCTGATGCTGTGCGTCTTAACATCTGTTGCATTTTGCATTATGTTAAGATGAAGGAAAGCTGAACAGATCGTTTTCGGTGTTCGGATGGAATTTTAGAATTCGATTTGGTTTTTATATTTATTTCGAAATGATGCTAATGATATGAGAAAGACATTCCGACTGTACTATGCTATTGCGTGGAAACTGATAGAATGGTAAATGTGAAAGCGTGCAAAATAGAAGCCGGGTATTCCTTTTGCACGTCCGTTGGATCCAGAAACCGCGTCTGAAACTAGATAACTGGATAAGAGTGAATTAGCTGCAATACTGCACTGCGCACACTGTTGGACACTGCGAATGTGCCGGCTTTGCAATTTGCTTCTAACTCAATCTCATCTTTCTGTGCACACAAAGACCCAGCAGAATAATGCATGTACGGATTCTGATTCGCAAATGACCAGCGTGGATTTTACAATTAAAAGCCAGCGCTATTCTTTGAGCCGGCATTAGAGGCATTTCATAATCACATGGAAAGTGAAATGCGACGCGCAAAAACACTGCCACCATTTGCGGCTTGTAAATGTCGGCGAATGAAACGTGAGGAAAAAACATTATAAGAAAGTTGCTCAATTTTCTCACACTGAAAGCAAAAACGCAAAAAAGCGCTGCCAGCACATCGACACGTAGGCACAACACGCAACAGTGCGACATGGCGCGAAGGTCTAATCTTATAAGTGTCATGTTCTTGTTGAACGAGCCTCCTTCGCATCGATGTGCTTTAATTCAGCTCGTCTACATCACGGCGTGTTTCAGTGAATGTGTTGTTGTTTTTTCACAGCGCATGTCGAGTAGGAAGAGCGATTGAATTAAGGATGGAAGGACTGTCAGAAGGAAATACGAAAGTGAAAATTGCCAAAGTGGTGAATGCGCTTATTGCTCTTCTTTGTGGGGATTTTTCCTTCGTTTTTTGTGATCATTGTTTTGTCGATGATAAAAGAGCGTGGGGAAGAAAGTAAGTAGCTGACGATGCAATGCTTTATCACTGCCTCGGCATCGGCGTATTCATCAGGGAAAACGAAGTGAATTGAAAAATGTATTTATCAAACCAAGTTTTACTTCATTGTTGGTTTTATTAAGCAAGATGTGCGAATTTTCCCATTTATATTTTAAATTGATAAATTTATCAACTGTTGCAATCTTGCAAAATTCTTTTAATGCCACACACACAACATTTCAGCTAAGGTCGGCGGCAATAAACGACCGAAAACGTAACACATAATGGCGTGCCGGTGCGATGTCAAACATCGATCGCCTTTTATGAGTTGTAAAAGAATGTTGTGCGTTGACTACATGTGAAGAGTACTGTTGCGTTGTTGGCAGACCTAGGACATTGGCGGTGACGGGAAGTAATAAAACGCCAATTTGCTGCGCAGCGCGAAGAAAAGCGAGCGCAACAATTATTGCGTTCGGACAAGTTGCATCACCTTGGTCATGGCATTACTTTTACAGCTAATAAACAAAAAAATCAGTAGAAAAAAATAAAACTTCAATAATCATTGGTTTTATTCTGATTTGAGGTTAAGTCACGATTTCTCTTTTGTGAATAAACATGCGCCATGTTGTTTGTATATTATTTGATTCAGTTTTATTGCTGTGCATATTTGCGTACAGCCACAACCACCATTCGGCTGGTGGAATGAAATTTGAATAAAAAGCATTATTCCTTCGAAGTGAAATGCATGGTACTTACCTAGCATATGTACACGCATACTAGATGCACCTAGATGGATAAATAAATCCGGAATTGGAACGCCGAGCAAACGCAAAGCGGAGACCCAAGCGTGTAAACCGCACTCGCGCTACCACAATACGATATTTTATTTCGTAAATAACATGTCTTATAAATGGGAAAGTAGGTCTTGAACTTTCCATCTTCTCGTAAATGTTAAAGGCTGACTTGCGGCTTCGGAGTCTAGTCGCACGGATATGAAAATCATAATTAACTAATGTTTATTTTGATTGAATAAAGTTTTGAATTATTGCTTGAAATAATCGCTTTATTACTTGCAAAATTTAATTAATAAACATTTCAACCCATAGTTCCGTTATGCTTGCGTTGATAATGAATCATTTTAATTGAAATTTCCATAAACCGCCTTTTTGTGACATCTCGCGCGTAAAAAATTGAATTGCGCCGAAATCAAATATTTGTAACATATGGTAATGTTATTAAAGCGTTCGAATTGATTGGATTTAATAAATTTGTGTTCATTGTTCGTTATTCTCATTGGTCGATTGCAAAATGTTTCCACGGCATTTAACATTAATTATATTGGAAATCACCATGCGGAATAGCGAACGAATCCAACTAAAAATATAATTGAATTTTGTTGATAATGAAAACAGAAGTCAGCCAAGCTTAGACGTATCTCATTCTTTGAAAATAAGTGATGGCAACGTATGCTCAGCCGACCAGTTCGAGTATTTGTCATGACCTACAATTGCAATTTCATGCATGCTCAGCTCTCCGCATTTGCGTTCACAGTCATGTTCGTGTCGCGTCCAATTACTACTCTTCCGGGTTTTCTTTCTATTTGCGCAGCCGATTTCGGTCCTCAGCGGTCCTGTTTGCACGCCTACAACTTGTTAGCGTTCCAATAGATCATTTTTTCCTACTATATTTTGATAATATACTCGTAATAAAATTTAAAATTTGCGAACAGTTGCAAACTGCTTTCAATATTCATACATTCAGACCGATCACGAAAATGTGAGTGAAACATTTTGGAACTTTGAGTCCTCGGATGTGCATCAGACGAATCCTGCCCGCCGACCTTTCCGCTCTCCACTTAGGACTAATCTAGTGCGCATTTGTCCTTGCGAATGCGTCGGTGCTAAATGGAAATTTGGAATTTCTCAAATTTAGTTTCAACTGCGCCACCATGAATATGAATTATTTAAGCCCATTTAAATCTCGACACACTGCTGGCCGGATATTTGCTTCATAATACGCACCGTATACACAACACGCTCATTGCACAACATGGCGCACGTTTATTAATCGAATTTTCTATTTGTTTAACGTGAGTTAGCATGACGTGTATAAGTCACAACACTTGATAAGATAGCATCCAAGTTTGTACAATATTTAAATTAAGTCTAAAAGCGTTTGCAGTTAATTAATACTTGTAGCTCTTCAGCGATTTACATACCAACGGATATTAATAAACTAGAACATGTGAAGAAATGAGTTCAAGTTGAATTAAATGCAGAAATTTCACCTAGATACAACACAAAATCACAGTTTAACGTAAAATAATTTATTCTAAACTAGGTTATGTCAATATCAACATATTTTCTTCCCATGCTTATCATTATCATGTAAAAGATAACAATTGAAAGTAAATACACAGGTAAAAATGCAGGGGTCATGTATAAGCTGATTTCCTTTCAGTTGCGTCGCGTGTACGTCAATGATTTGATGATACATTGAACCAAGTGTGTTTTGCTGCGAGTACGACCTGCGCTCAACTAATTGAGAAGGGGAGAGAGGTAATACCAAAGCAAAATAAGGCGAGCAGCGTATAACAGATGTTATGATACCGTTAATGCTGATTTCCTCGCGGTGTTTGTACACTTACGCTTACGCTGGTAACAGATGACTGAAATGCAGAATGTGGAAGCTTTCGAAAGCCACACATGCTGACAGACAGCCAACGCAAAACGGAAGGAACTGAATTAATGTGTGCTCACTTTTGAATACACAGTTTATTTATAGTAAGATACTAAATGTTCTTTGATTAAACGCAGTAGTTTAACGTGTTGTAGTGGATATTTGTACAGAGATAAAGTACAATAAGAAATTTCTATATGGGTTTTCTGTGCATTTCACTGGATATGCGTTAGGGGATGGTTTTAAACGAAGCGGAAACTTGTTTGTTCTCTCTCGTTTGTTGCGTTTGTTTGTTTGCGTCAGGAACTAAAACCGAAGTTCGTCTATTTCGCTGTAGCCAGCCAGAGCTCCGCTAGTGAAATGTGCAATTACTATGCATGCGCATACCATGCTGGAACAATGTAACAATGCACCAACCTCGCAATTTTCAATTTATCGAAGGTTTATCGCTGGTTTTATTACAAATTATCTTCCTGTATGCGAGTGCGAGTAGAGTATTAAACATTCATTGGATTTTACAAGCGCTCGCCAAGTTTTGTGATGTTTAACTAATTAAGTTCAACAATTATGTTTGTATTTGAGATGATTCATTATACACACGGATTACCGATCGCGGTCACGTCTGCCTGCACGCTTCGATGACGAGACTCATTGGTATAGAGCAGGTGGATATGTTGGATGTGGACGTGGAAGTCATCTTTCGGGTCTTGCTGAGATTGTTTGCTTTGCCGACGCCGCCTTGCGAAACAACTCCGAAAAAAATACAACCTGTCCATAGTTAATGGACTTTCGTCTCGCGTCCACGGTTCGCTGGCGCATTCGATGCATTTCATCGCTGCACGACAGTAATTTATCTCTTCAGATTCGATGTCTGCATGTGTGTGTTGAAATTTTCGAGAACCTGAATGAAACGAATCATTTCATCATTTCATCATTGGTATTCAAGTTCATCAATTTGTGCTTTAACTTAACCCAAGTAGGTGTCGATTAATTTCGATAATAGAATAAAATAAAAGACATGTGGGTTCTTTGACTGGTGAAATTCTAGTGCTTGAATGCTAAATGAATTTATTGGTTTTGAGTTTATTCTGAAGACGACTGACTACTTTCGAGACGAGGAAGGCATTCCAACGGCACGCCGCCAACTCACGCCTCATTTTCATAATACAATGCAATTTAATGTATGGAGAATAGAGCCAACAAAGCGTATGAATATGGAGATCATTGTCATATACCTACATGGCCGTAAAATGTGCGGAGGAAGCAAGAATTGATGATCTGAATTTGGCACACCTCTGATGTGAATAACATTTAATGCGTCTCCTGGCTATTAAAGTCATTTCGTATGAATTGAAATAATAACGAATGTGTTTCATTCGTGTTACATGTTTTGTAGACTCGCCCTTTTACTTTCTGCGCATTTAATATCAATTACTCTTCTAGTTCTACGTAAAACACAATATTAAAAAATGATAGTTAAATACGTTTTTATTCCTAGAAGGCATGTAATTTAATTAGAGCAATGCACAATTAAATACTAATATATTCAAACGATCCTTTCGTGTTTTAGTTTGTTATAACTGCACTACATGTCTCCAAACAATGCAAATTAAATTCTATTTTGTTGCGTTTATTTAAATGGAATATTTTATGCCGCACGTAACGCGAAACTGAATTACATAACAAAAAGTTCGAATGGATTCATATTGCCCCATGCATTGTGTCCGGATATAAACGCGCATTACCGGAAACGGTCTTTACCTGCCCGCCGGTGCACTACATTGGTCTGTAGTAACGTGCATATGTGATGTGTGCTCGGTTTCAACCGTTTCCACACCGACGCCAGGACGTCCGGTATGCTCGCACTTCTATTTACTACCCGTTCATTCAATGTCTCTCTGCGAAAATAATAGAGTAGACATAGCAGCGTACGTAAATTACTCAGTTGTACGCGCTGGTTAAATAGCAGTTTGGAGTAAAACGTGTATTTTATTTTTATGCGTGCAAATTTGTTTTTTATCACTTGACATGTTAAGCAAATTTAAACGTATGCAATTTTATATGTAGGCAACTCATTTTACACGTCTTTATTCGAGTCCTCTTCAGTAAAATATTAATTTAAACGTTTCTAAATGAACGGCAATTATCTGATATTTGTGCAACGAAACGCTAGCGAAACGAACACGGGTGCATACCGTTATCTAGGCACGTTCGCTTTGGTTCGTTCCACTCTTTAGCTTCCTACTCGCCGCTTGTTTGACTTGCTTCGATGGCCGCGATAGAAAAAATATTGCAGCATTCTTTATAAATTGCTCTTTGAAATGGTAATTCTCTCTACGTGTACTCGATGTGTATCTGCTGAATATCAACATGTTCTTTCGCATTGTTACAAGATGTGGCAGATGTTGGCGGTGATTTCCAGCGCGTCCGTGCACTGAAAACAGGAAGACAAACGCCAAACGAAAGCACAGAACAATACGAGAAATACAATCAGACAATGGTTAATAGCCTGCACGCGGAAAGAAAACAAATTTTGTCGGTTGGATTATTGTTTAATAACTAATTGTTTGGATTTGTTCCATTGTCTGCAATGTGCTCGTATTTCAATATTCTTGCCACCGCCAAAAATTGCCTTCACTTCACTTACATCTTTATATCTTCTTGTTGCTGAGCTTGTGCCGTGGAGAAAATAGATATCGACGGCGTGGACATAAGTTAAGTTTGCGAAGGCGTTAGATCACGACGATGCCACACACAAAGCATGCACACGCTAAACCAACCCATATGGAAATCGAATGCCCATCGGCTGTATAAAGCCATAGAACACATTTGGTTTTCACGCACGAAATCGTTTGTTATTTATGAGTGAAAATGTTGCACCTATATTTTTCCTACGCATACTGTTATAGGAAATATATACTTTGTTTAGTTTGAGGATTTGAAGCGCAGCGAAGAGACAAAAGTCCGGATGGACGAAGTTAGATATTGTGACGAGGCGCGCGTCTCACTAAGACAACTAGATTAATGCTTTGTTTCACATTCCGAAATGGATATTAAGACAATAGCGATAAATTTTGCGTCGCTTTAAATTCGAGTTTCGCAAATGCGCGATTGTCTGGTGTGAGCGCGCGCCAGGACGTGTTTCCGCGAATGTTGTTCGTTTATGCGCTAGTTTTGTGCACGTTCGCAAATGCGAAAATGAAGATAACTGTTTGCACGTTTCACGGCGTAATGGAATTATGGAGAATCCAGCTGGAGAATTTTCACGCCGCGTTAATTAAATTCACGTCCAAGCGCATAAATTATATTATAATTAGCTCTTTGTCGATTTTCGGTATTACCGAAGATTATAGAACGGCTGAATCTTTAGGCAATATTCTTACATGTGTAATGTGAGTTCAAATTTCAATTTATACTCGTCTCTCTGGGTAAAGCATTTCGTAAACTCGTTACAAATTAAGTTTAAGCATTGACATTCGTGTCGTTGTACGATGTAAGTTTATGTTAATACAAGCGCGAAACTTTTCGCTATTTGCATTTCTAAAACCGGTTCAAGACTTCTAACATACTAGGACAAAGAAATAAACTAGCTGATTTATGCGTCTGAATCTGGAGTAGTATTACAGCATATTATTTCGCGTGAATTAATTTATAAGAAGTGTATAAATTAACTTTTTATCTTCGTAACTAGTTCGTTTTTTCTATTAAAAAGTTTTAAAAGTTTTTTCGGCGCCGAAAATCTGAGACAAAGAAAAATCTGGTGTGTTTTTTTGTGCTTTCTATAAATAAAGGAAGTTGCCCTCTTGTGAACTAGCTGCTTTCCCGGTCCGGGCGCGCTAAGAGCCGTGCGAAACTGCAAAAGTTTACGTCCATCCGATAAGTGCAACGATAAGACGAGCGAAAGTAGAAAAACGTTTCGCATTGCCTTTGTGGCTACACACTTTGAGACGTGTGGAAGATACACGACGTGTGTGTCCCGCGCGCCACAAAGTGCGAACCCGAGAAAAATAAGAAAAATCGCTAGTGGTATAGACTCCGACTCTCCGCGCGCACGTTTCCAGACTGCTATCGTCCTCGTCGTCGTCCTCTTGAGTTCTCGCGCTGCCCGGAGGCGCCGCGCGCCGTCGGTGTAATCAACTACTGTGATTAATGCGAAAAACTGTTCGTTAATCTCCCTTAGGACCGTATTGCTTTCCTCTCCTAGCGCTCGAAAACTATTCTTTACGTTTACACGCTTGCCGGCCGCATATTTCACGCGTCTCGTTGCGAAAACCCCCTCCCGAGTCCAGTTAATGCTCTTATTTTATGTGAATGCAAATTGTATTTCAACGAAAGATTTACACGAATTTGAAATTTAAATATTACTAAAATCCAATGCCGTTCGTGACAATGTTTGCTTTTGCGCACAGAGAAAAGTTTCGAAAACACAATTTAAACTTTGCTTTAGTTTTCCACTTTTTCAATTCCATACCTGCGTGTTCGTCGTTCGACATTTTGCTACGTTTACAATCGCGACATTAACGCGCGCACTGCATCTGAGTAAACGAGCGAAACCATCTGGAAAAAGTTTGTTTCACATTTCCATTTCGCTCGTTTGGGGCACGGCAGTAAACTCGCAGCAAACAAGCAGAGAACTTGTACTAGAGACGCTCCTCATGCATGAACATTATTGTCGTTACAATGTACATCAGTAAAAGTTATGTTCAAATGTGGGTGGTAAGGTGTTTGGCACGTCAAACATTTTTAATTGTTAACTTCGAAAGCATAACCAAAGTTCAGAGTGGAGTTTTGTTCGACGCGTTATGATGATGACGTGGTTCAACAGCAATCTTTCATTAATCACCTCAGTGTTTATACTTTATACGTCGCTTTCCTTCGCGCACACGTTACTCAGTGATTGCCAGCGTGTGCGCTGCTACCGATTATTAATTATGCTTCTTTGCACTCGCCCGCCATGCGAGAGAGAATTCCTGGCTTGAATGAAAATCTCACTGAAAAATTCCCTTACCACACGTACATTATTGAAGCATGAAGCATATTAAACCAAAGTCTGAGAGATTGTCAACCATATGCTACCGCCATTAAGCCCGAAACGAAAGTATCGCAAGTTATTCAATGACATTGTGTCTCGTGAATGTACAATATCAGTGCCGGCGCGCGTTTGCGTTCTCAAGAGCCTTTGTCGTTATGTTGCTATTGCGACAAAGTTCCGCTGAGCGACGGTGTCGTTGACGCCTCGCGCCGTCTTCGCAATGGAATTCGTAATATTCGCATTATGTCAATGTCATTAGAAAGAAGGCACTGAGCAACTGTGCAGTGCGCCAGCACTGATATATCAAAACTTTGAAAATGTATCGCATAGAAAATTCGCCGCTATGCATCTATGCGAGAGGGAAATCCTTTAAAGTCGTCTTTAAATGTAACTTTAGAATCGCTTTTCTTTGGAAATCTCATTTTGCCGGCGAGCTTTACGGATAGAACCTGATTGAAATAGAATATATATTATATAGAGAGGTAATGTTGCTAAGATGAGAAAAACATCTTTGAATATACGAAGAGAATGGATAATATTAGAGAAAAACCTGTTCGATTATTACTTTTTAATGCAAATTTCTTTTTAGTGGATATAAATTGCACAATTTGGCGGAGGCGCCGACAAAATATATTTTTTTTTTATTTCAAACAACGAAAAAATTATTCCGGTCAATAACTTCGATAATAATGTTAATAGACAATTTACACTACCTGTAAATTATGTCACTAACGGTTCCATCACAGTTGGTAAGATTTAAAATGAGAAAAGTGCGTTTCCGGCCCCGTTTAGCTACCGGCGCTTAGTGTCTGTTATTATTATTACATTCTGTGTTAATGAATGCACGAGCATTTCGTTCGACATTGTACCGCTAGTTTGGCTAACGAGAAAGCTAGCTACCGCAGGAAGTTGCATTTTTCCACCGCAACCGGCACATTTTTAATAATTTACCCTAACGCTACTTGCGGCGCTTGAACGACAGCAGGAAAATAATTAAACAATTAAATAAACATATTGTTTGCATGAGGAGTTTAATTAAAGTCGTCGTCTGGAGTACCCGTGGTTGTTGCACGCACACACAATGAAAACGCCAAGTTTCATTAGTTTATTGCAATTTAGTGTTCGCCAGCGAACGAAATGAGGTTGAGATGAGGTCTAGCGGCAACACTCCGCTGCAAGTAGTAGCACTGGAGAAGGTAAAGAGGAGAATCTCATCTAGTTTGTCGGCAATCACAATGATCGCCCGTTGCTTCGTTGTATGCTGCCGTCGAGTACGTTGGAAGCGCAATCACGTTTTCGATTGCAACGCTTTTGTCATTGCATTGCTTATATGAGCGCAAGTAGAGATAGTCGAGACTTTTAGTTGAGAGTAAAGTGAAAGTATGTAGTCTTTAACTGAATTCGCATGCATCGCATGCAAGGAGATCAAAAATTTGCGCGTTGATAAAAAAATTCACTTACTGCATTCTAGTCAACACCTAGCGTTTTGCAAATTATTTCTCTGCTATGGAGTAGTAATTCTTCTTGTTCGTCGTACACCACATAAATTTGCATTTTTATTCGTTGTTTCATTCAATTAAGAATTACCATTATAAAAACGCGCATCTAATGGCAACGAAATGTCATTTTCGAGGCTTTTCTTCTTATCACTGCCTCTCGCAATTAAAACGCTTCATTTGCATTTTTATTAATTGTTTTATAAACCCAGTTTTCGCTCGCGCGGCTGGGTTCTTTTGTCTCCTGAGGCGTGGAGCATTTAAAAAAGTTTATAGGCTTAATGAAAAAAAATGTTTGCGGATGATGTTAATTGATTGTTTGAAATATTAATTGTGATATTTGTTTTGCAGAGGGGACCTACGAAAAGAGAAATGGTATGAAGGAATCAGACCACTGCGGAGAAACGGTGAGTAACTTTAACATATTCCCTACAAAACAATGTCGCAAATGTTGCCATAGTGTGAGGTGAGAATGCGGAAATCAGCGAGTATGTGCGATACGTGTCGTATGCATTTACATTTGCTCATTTTTGCGTGTTTCCCGCGCCGGGTGAATTTTTCCTGCGCATTGCGACGCGCCGACGTGCGAATTGGAAATTGTCTTGACGGATCTCTCCAGAGTCTAGTGGCATTTTTGCTACACGTACGCATTCGAGCGTATGTTGGTACAAGACATACGAATATCTTGCGCCTAATATTTCACCTAACACGTGCGACACATAGAAAATACAACAGGCAAAAAAATCATGCAACTGGCGGTGCACGTTTCGTATTTGCACATTTCCGCATCACATCTTTTGCGCGAGACGCAGGAATGACATGTCAGTCGATTTTGATTCTCGTTGCGAAACATAAAATCTGCTGCGCAGGAAAGACAGTTGATTTTGCGGGCCCTTGTGGTCGTTAGAGCAAAGCCCCCAAACGAAAACCTTTTACGATTTTCACCTACGCCTACGTCCGAATACACTTTATTTGTGTTTCGTTGAACTGGTGGGCTTTCGGCATCACACACGTCCCTTTCGTGATGTTTATTGCGCTGTTTGCGTGAAAATCTATCGCCTCGAATTGCAACCTGCGGTGGAGAAACACGGCGATACACCGCTTTATCTTAACACACATTCATGTGTGCGTGTGAGTAAATGTGGGTGGGTGAAGCGTATCAAGTGGGATAACGTTGGGGAATCGAATAAAGTAGACGTGCTTACTGCTTACGTCTTCTACGTCTCTGCGTATGTATTGGGCGAATTTATAGACGCCAGTCCTCAGCACGCAAAGAGATGAATTGAAATTTACATCAGATGGGATTCTATATCATTTTATTCATTTAAATCTAACGGAGTTGGCAGCGCACGCTTTGAAATAAAAATGTTTTCATAAAAGTGGGGTCAAGAGCTTTTTATTTTTTATTTTTTCCCACAAGAAGATAAATAAAGTAAATCATACAAACAAATATAATGATTTATGATACGTTGGAATATTAGTGATCTGTTCGTGCACTAGTAGTGATTCTGTTATTATGGATTTCCCCACATCTCGTGGTAAAGAACTTTGTCAATATTCTTTTGGGACACATAAGCTCGTCAACATGACGAGGGCGGACGCCGTTACAAGAGCGAGAAGCAACGAAAATTGCACGAAGGACGTTAAAGGAAATGGACAGATGATGTATCGAAGCTTTCCTTCCTTATCATCTTTTCCACCTACTTTTCTTTTCGTATTCGCCACGCAACATTTCCACATACAACACAAAACACACCTTACTTAATATTTTCGAAATGTATTTGTCCTCCAAGTGTAAAAGTTCAATTCTATCACCCTCATGAAGTTTTCGTGCCCACATTTACATCTCCATTTATGGGCATATTATGTACATTCAGAAAAGTGTGCGCAATTTCACGTTCCTACCCGGCTACAAGAGGAAACGCGTCGCCGGGATCCTTGAAATGGAAACGTATTATACAAATTTGGAAAGCAGCACGACTGACACGTTCCGTTTTTTTTTCTGCTGCTCGACGTTGTGCGCTGCGTTCGAAGAGACTTTTCTCTTCTTTTCCTTGCGCACACATTGTGACTGCGGCGATGGCACAAAGCGAGAGGCGCCGCACATCGCATTTTCATTCAAATTCGCATTTGAATATAAAATAGCACAAAAAGTGTCTTGCCACGATGTCCTGCCAGCCATCCGCGGACGTATAGTTAACCAACACGATTATCTCCGCTTCCTTTTTTATTCATCTCATTCATTTCTTGCTTTCGCAGCGCAGAGTGAGTAACTTTTCCGCTTTATTCGCTCTTTCGATGGACGCCCAGTGACATGGTACTTTTTATTATTAATTTGATGTCGTTACGCGTCGGCGGTTTACACGCGCGTTAAGAGAGCAATTTGCCTAACTCTAATTTACAACACAGACAGTCCTACGAGTGCGAAACCTTAAGTGCCATTTCGTTCTGTCTCGCGCGATATTTTTTACATGACGCTGTTTTTTTCGTTCATCCGGCGTTATGACAACAGCTAGAGGGAACGAGCACGATTATCGCTGTTGATACGGCTATACGCTTTTGTTAAGAAAACACTCGTTTTATAAATGACTAGAACCGCTCGTTTGGTTGTGCTAAAGGGCAAGGGACGAGCTTATGAAGGTATCCCACAAACCCCGCAAGAATGGTTTATGTCCGACGAGGGTCAGCGTATAGTGTGTTCTCGATGATGACCTCAGCGTTTAATCAGGCGACGTCTTCGCGGTGCCCTCTCTGTTTACATCGACTCTGAAAATCGAAGGCGCGGATGTTTATTGGGCATGTGTGCGCCGCCGAGAAGGCATCGCGTGTCCAGTTCAAGGTCACCCAGTCGTGGAATGTGGCATTTCGCGGGTGTTGCGGGTGTTCCTGCGCCGCTCTTGCGCTCAGTCCCTGTGGTCTCCGAACGCACAGCAGCCGGACTTGTAGATGTGGATGGCTATCTCGACCACAACACTAAGTTGCAACTTTCAATTTCTTCTTGCGTTGAGTGTTGCATCCTCGAGCAAATAGAAAATTCAATTACTGCAAATTTCTTTCACCAGTTTAATCATCGCGTTCTTCCGTTAACTTACAACTTTGTTCTACTTTGTAGTGGGAATATCTCATTGTAATACATTGAAATTTCACTTTTCGCAATTGTCACTGAATGAAAAGCGAAAATAATGACACGTATGTTAAATGTCTGCACGTACCCAACCACTTTTAATGAGGATAATTGAACAGGAAGTAATTAAAGATTATCATTTTGTGGCAAACATAAAATTATCCCATGCGATGACATATAATTGTCTCTCCTGGTAAAACTGCTGCAACTTGTGTGTCATATCTTCGAACGCAACCAGAGATTAATTATTCGCGCACGCAATGCTATGAAGGTTGCCGCTCACCGCGCATATCTTTAATGGGTGTGCTTCCCTTCGCGATGAGTCTATTTGGTGACACGCAAGTGCCATAATTGCCACATTAGTGTTCATTTTGCGGTGGCATTTTATTTGCTAAATTACGCCGCTATCATGATGTCTTCTTTCACAGCGCGTTTGGATTATTAATGCAACGACAACCACGTCAACGTGAATGATATAAACGAAGATTTAGTTTCAATAAAGTTTAGATAATTTATATGTTTGTGTATGGTAATGCATTCCAGAGCGACGCATAAACGACATTCCGAGTTGTTTAATGCGCGCATAATACCGCTATAAATTATTTTTATTTTTGCATATTTCTGAAATTGTTTTTAATTTATTAACGAGTTTTCTACGGTCTATATAGACGCGAAACTGTATACTGCACAGCGTTGATAATTAGGAGCAGCACTTAAAGAGAAATATAAGTTTCTTCGTCTACTTGTGCTCTTTGCAGAGGATGTTAAGAGGTTTTCTTCAAGTATACCAATTATTATATGACAAGATGCGACACTAGTGTTTCTTATCGTACCCTTTATACCTCGCCAAAATAAATAAAAACATGCGTTTGTTACTAATTTGATTAATTACTATTTAATTAATTTGAACAAAATTAATAACACCCGTGTTGGGAAGCAGAACGTCGAAATAATTTTCAGCGAATGATTTCTTATGTTTACGAAACTCCGGCACACTTTCACACATATACCACGAACAATACCACAACCGAAAACAATAAAACGCCATTTGATACGCACCAATTCGTTGTAATAATTGCGTTGCTTCCTTATTCACTCGCTCTTTTGGTGCCTCTATGATACTTTACCTTTCTGCGCTCGTGTGTCACAAAGTAGAGCGCACGCAGGCGGGGACATAATAGAATTTCATAAATTATTATCAGTTTGTTGTTCGTTTATTCGTGTGTGGAAATGCGTGTTCACCACGCTAATGGACGTGTAGTTCTAAATGCACGAGCAATAATTAAATGCTGTCTGGAATGCAAATGGAATAATAATAAGTAATCGAGACTTTTATGGGCATACTAGAAATACGTAGAGAAAACTTTTGATAAGAAGTTAAAATAAATTGTTACGAATATTTTAATCTCTTGCGACACAAGAACAAGTCGAAATGATTGATGAATTTCAACATTATCAACTTTTTGGTAATGAATAAAATTTTGATGCAGATTAGTAATATTAATGACCTGTAATTTGCGTTGTTTATAAACATTAATTATTTCTACCACTACGTGGTGATGCAGTATTAATATCGAAATTCAATATTACTAGGTCGTTGTTTTACCTCGTTCTTACGCTCTGATAAATTTCTTGCAGTAAACGCACGTTGAGCGAAATTGAATTAACGCCAGAGCATCGAAGTGTCTAAAATAATATCCAGTGGCTTGGAAGAAGATGCACTTCTGGTTGTATATGTATTCGCGCGAATTTTAACTAACCTAGTTTTTGAAGAGATCACAACTTAAGCAGCAGCGAAATGTAATGTAGGCATACCTCCATACAGGTTAGGAAGAAAAAGCGTATCTTTCCTTTCTTTTTTTACTTCTTGTGTTTTTCATGAACACTCAAGAGGGCGGGATGCGCTCGGGACACTTCAGAGTAATTACATGTCATTGTGAGTAGGCGCCGCTGCAATGAATGCTTTGGTGGCGTTTGCTAAAGAAGAAACTAGGAAAAAAACTAAGAAAAGCGACCGATGAACGCCCTCGCGATGAATGAACGCGAAAAGAAAGTCGCAGCACTTGACGCGTCGGCCCACAGGAATAAAACAAAAGTCGACTGAATATTTAGCACAAATATTATAAAAGATGAAAGGCTTTCGGTAGCATTGAGATCAAATTTAAACTTGAAACTTTAGCAGACACCACCCACTTTTGTTTGCGCTGCAGACTGGGAATGTGTGCAATGTAAAGTGTTGCTTTCGATCACGTGACTCTGAGCAGCGTCTAACATCTAAATATACTCGCATGCAGTCTACCACTTGCATACTTGTCCAGAACACTTTGTATGCACGCTATGGACTAGTATGTGTAACGCTTTTAAAAAGTCAAGAGAAGCATTCTGGACTCGCGATGCGGCGAGTCTCCCTGCGACGTTTACAGCGTCACGACGCACCGATCACCACGTCTTGTGTTGTCATCATCAGAATAATAATCTTAAGCGAAAAGACATTAAATATTTTACACTGGTGCATAAATGTTGGAAACGCCAAAAAGGAATACCTGTATTCAGTTTCTACAAGTCAACGACTCTTGTCGCGCGCGGATTTCTAATTTCGGAAACGAACTTACCACAAGTGTTCATCTAAATTAGGCAGCGGTGTGTCTGAAAAGAAAAACGCAGTGGTGTGTGTATTTAGTAGTGTAGTATAGAAATGTGGCGCCGGAAGTTACATCAACGCAGCGAGTAAAACTTTTATTTATCGCCAATTTGGGAGCACTTATTGGCTATTGATTAGTTAACTTTCTTCACCACAAAAAAGTGAAACCGAGCGGAAGTTATGGCGTCCGATTCGGGCATGCAGCCACCGGCGGCGGAAAGCAGCGATGGCGACCAATGCGCCGATTGTAAAAAGCGCATTTCGAGCGAAATCTACGAAAGCAATCTCGCTGGTTACGCGACTAATCGACTCAGTGTGCGCGCAGATAGCGAAGAAGAAGCAGATAAATACTACAAGATAAACGCCGCTGTTTTTCAAACGAATGATAAATGCGATAATGTCTGCGGTGACGGCGGTGGTGTATTTTTCGCGGCTGGCGGAAATTCGAGCGATTTTTGTACAGTGCTGAGCGTCAGTCGAGCGGCCACACTGAAGAGGGCTTTGAAGTTTGCAGGATTGAAACCGGTGAGTAGATGCAACTATACTGGTGAAGCACACCATTGGAAAATGAATAAGAACAAAGCGAAATACGGAAGAACGTAAATAGTTAAATATAAAGTGAACGGTTGCAGGAAGTGGAAGGTAACGAGTGCCTGAATTCTTTAGGGCGTGTGGCCTAAGATTTCCCATAGCAATTTGTAAATAGTTAAAAGTTTGTTTACAAGTTCACCCAAGCCTAGCCTGAAACTTTCTCGTGGCGTGCAGATTTAACAACAACAAATAAACTCACTTATATAAACACTGCGGTTAAATTACATGATTTGTTTATTTGGGAAACGAATTGTAAATAAAATCGCCCAAGTCCACTGCGAGTTATTGAGACCTGTGGATAATTTAGTGGCGAAATAAATTGTCGATAACAAAGCACTAAAGCAGTATCAGGAAAATGAAGAAAGTTATGGTTTAGTTTGCTCGCTAGGACGACTGGTCTCGGTAACAATGGTAATTTGGAGCGATTTAATTTAAATTTCAAATCCCCCGCCGCGCACTTGGGTCCGATGCACATAAACGGGCATAAACAAACCACCTTCAAGCTCGCAGAGTCGGAAAATTCAGCGTCGTTTCGTAATGCCGCGGATGCCGAGGATAAACTCGGCCGACCGAAGCAACCGATGGCAACAACAATCCCGGAAGCGAAAACGTACTCGTCTGGTGGATCGCGGCGCGCTGCACACGAGCGACAAACTTTACGACCGCCGCGCCGGGGAGTTTACCATTCGTCCTGGCCGACCGCCGCGGTAATCGATACGAAATTGCGAAGACATCGCAGGGTCATCCTATCGCATTCCCACGGCGATGCAACGAATGAAGAGACAACTCTCAAACAAAAAAAAATCTTGATTCACCCACGTGCTCACTGATCCGATATCCCATATCCACATCGTATAGCGAGAGTGGTTTATCTCAATGCAGATTCCCCACAAAAAGGAAAACGTCTTAAATCGCAAATTAAATGAACCGGCAGGGATTTTTGAAGTAAAGCGATTATATCATCGAGAGATTACAGTATTACGCTGCGGTCATTATTAATCGATTTGAGGTTGCGAACGCGGAGCGCGGTCAAAGTTTATTCCGTTCATGGGTTATAATTTGTAATTTGTATCCGCTTCGGGCGTGCTCCATCTATCGATGAAACTTGATGCATACACACAAGCGTAAACAGCGCGCATAACTCGCCGCCGATGCTCGAGTTAACGGGGAATTGTTATGACAGTTTGGTGGTAGGAGTAAAATTGAAACGTTGCGGTCGTGTGGCGCGCGGAGGTTGACTGATGGCCAGAGGCGGCGGGGGTGGCCAGTCGAGCAAATAACTTTGCCGGCACATTTAAACATTCGCGAGAGCGTATGTTGATCATCGGAGAAGCTACTTGTTGATGCGGCGCGTTGTTTACTCCTACAAAGATCTAAATCATCAATCATTTGCTTGTATATTCTAATGCTTTGTTTGTTAATATCACTACTATTATATTCCATGCAGAAAAAGATTGATTTGTGTTACTTTTCAACTTTTGCCAAGCAAAAAGAATCGAAAAGTTTTCTCATATTAACAGCAGAGGAGGAGAAAAAAGTTTACGAAATGATTTTCCGCTTGGTTTGTCCTGCTTTTATTGATGTCAGCTCCACAACGTTTAAATCCTTTTAGTCGTTTTAATGTCGTTGCATTCATCCACAAGGTGGAAACTATTTTCTCTGGTTTTAGCGCTGGGGGCACTAAAGAGACATCAAAGACGCGCCTTGCTAACGCATTTAACGCAGTTAACGCATTTAACGATCACCGAGATGTGTTGTCTGGCAATACCGCAGTGGCAATTAATTAATAAGACAAAATAAATCTAATCCTGGCGTTGGTTAGCTATCGGCGCGAGTACATAAAAGATAATAAAAGGCGCTCGTAAAGTGGGCGCTCTTTTGGGTAATTTTAAACTCGTACAGACTTTAAAAATAAACTCGGTGTAAAAGTAAACAAATGCGTTTCAAGTGTTGAACGACATTCACACATGCATAAAATAACACTTTACTGCCCAGAGAGTGAATTTTTAAATTTTCATTATTAAATTCAATTTGTTGAAATTAATATTAAATTTCGGCTTAACTAAACTAATTTTCATTTCGTTGTCCTGCGTGCACTGCGGGTTGTAGAACAACGATTGTAGCAAACCGATGAAAATGCTCTGGGGAAATTAATTTCCTCAGCGTTTTTGTGCACCGAAGATTCTATAGAGTATAGACCACAGAAGGAAAGAAGCCCCGGCAAAAGAGGAGAGATTCTAACGCTCGCCTGCATTGTATTTCTGGTTTTAATTAATTTTTTTCTCTCTTGTTTCAGGTGAGTGCTTCATTATCGACGCGCAATCAATTTCTTTTATCGCTATCGCTGTGTTTAACACGCCCTCGAGAACGGTAACTACGCTCTAAGTGAATCTCATGAATTCCAGTGAGGTGGTGCAGTAAGTAAGAGAGTAAATGAATGTTAAACGTTATAATATGGACATAAAATCGGTGGTCACTAATGGCCGACGATAATGGCCCATTGTCAAGCATCGCTTTCAATTAACAATCTGCGTTAAACACGTTTCATCCATCAGAATTATTGTTCGTCCAATCACGCTCATCATCCCCGAGTATCGATAATCGCCGGCTGGCTGCCACTGTGCGCGTCCGATTCAATTGCAATTTGCATCTATCTCCGAGTGCTGCGTAGCTTCGAACGCACATCCGGAAGTACCCTTCGTGTTAACAGCGAGTGGAGCACACATGCAAATCGGTTGAAAGTGCCTGAAATTGCATGCGTCTGCTACGAATTCAATTTCAATCCGCATCATGTTTAATAATCGCAATGATGATTGATTCATTTCGAGTGGCTTTGATTGTGGCTGTCATTTTATTACGAATGGACCGAAAAACTTCATGGTGATAGAAGTTATGCGCACAAAGACTAAATAAATTAGTTTTATGGCTCATACGCAATTAAATTTTGAGGATGTCTGGACGGCATTTAAGTGCCTCGTAAAATGTCAGCTTCCTTCGACCAATCTATTAAGTAATCATGCAAATGCTGTGAGAGCAGACATCTTTAGTTCGCCATTTATATTGCCGGAGCAGTTGCACTCTCACTTGCATTGTGCAAATGCAATTTTCGCGCACATATTCCTTGCGTCATCATCGTAGAACTTCGCGTACATTCTCCGCCGCTTTTCTTGAAATTGGCTTCAATCTTTATCGCAATATTTAGCAAATGGAATTGGTGCATTCGATAAATCGATTTCATTTATGACTAGAGTTTTACATTTAGTTGATTTTTGCGAGTTTTTTTCGGTTGTGGTGCTATTCAGCCGTTAGTAATGGATTTGTACGTTCCGAAATACGTTGACAAGTTTGCGGTAAGTGGTTACGACTGGTCTGCTTTCGATTTATTACATGTTTATTGTATACAGTTGAATTTCATGACGATCTATCGCGTTTTATTGCAATTTTGTTTTCCACTCGTATTTTTCCAATATACTGTGTCATACAAGTTGTGGACTTCTTTTTTCATTATTAAATGATTTATATAAATTGGTATTAAATATATTATTATTTTGTAATTTTACGCATAGATTCTTCACTTGTGCTGCCATCAACTCAAATCAAAGCAGTTTTCCTTCTTTACATGTTGACTATAAACATGCAAGTTCTGATTAAAATAAAGTCCTGTTGCGTAACGAGAAAATGAGAAACGAACATCAAAGAAAATCTAACATTTACCGTAAATTTCGTCCACGCTTTAAGCATCTTTTCGTGGTGACACTTCTTAATCATTTATTTAGAAATTCTTATTCAAATTCCGCCGGTTTGAATGAAAAGTCTTTGCTGCGGGGGTGAACTGCTATCACAGCAGTTTGAGATGATAATTACCTTCAGGAGCAGGCAGGAGGCGGACGAAAACAATACACGTGTACATTGTCAAGCTGTTAATTAACTAAAACCTTATGCGATTCACGTACGACTTGGAATATGTCACGACGACAACTGCTATGAGGGTTGCCGCCACATGGGATTGCGGCATATGCTTGCAAGCAATAACAATACACATAATAACACATCAAGCTGTACTAATTACTCCGAACAGCTAAACAGATTAAGATTTACTTGTAGAGTTGCATGGATTAACGCAGTCGCAGATTAAACAGATATTACTTGATCAAACTACAAATATAAGCAAGGAGATTATTTAGCAAACTGATTTACCTAATGGCAAAATCTTTGATATATTTGTCTTTTTTAAATCAATTTACACTAAAAGAATAAATCTTTGTTGATCTCTTGGCACTTTCATTTGAATTTACTAGTTCATGTGCCTGAAGACAGGAATTTAATTTCGTCCGATGTTTAATAAGTACCAAAGCACGAGACGTCGACGTAGACGCAGCGAATGCGCGTCGAATTTCGAATTTGAATTCGAATTCAATTATATCACGAACTGAGGACTAAGACGCTTTTTAAGAAGGACGAAACAAACCCCCGAGTAAAGGCGTCATGGCGAAAGGGGAGCGCGTAGACGAAGAAAATACGATGAAGAATTTTCTGTGACATGCTAATAGCCTGTAGAAAGTAGAAAATCTAATGAAATTCAAATGTATAATGTTCAATTCGAATTACAGCTGCAATTTAAAACCTTCTCGAAAATGTTTAAGTAGTTCTCGGTGTTTGCGGACTAGTCACAGAGTGATTTAAGGTGACTTAACGTGATATAATGCTTAAATTTAACGTTTTATTATTTTCTAAGTTGAATACGTAATCCATGGTAGTAATTTATAAAATATATTTATTAAAATAATTTGTGATTTATCTTGGATTTTACAATTTTGTTTGCGAGTTTACGTCTCGCAAACAAAATTGTAAAATCCAAGATAAATCACAAAATATTTTAATAAATATATTTTATAAATTAAATTTAACGAATTTACGTTTTTAAGATTAAAAAAGGAAAGTAGTAGGAAATTTTTGAGATGATTGTTGAATGAATTCATTTCGTCGCGCACCATTTGCTTTTTATTTGTTGCTTTGTCCTTGTGAATATGTGATATTTTGCGGCAAATGATCGAAGAGCTTTCAAAAACCATTCGGGCAAATGCTTCACTTGAGTCGAATACAAATATGCACGATTACACTTTTCTTTCGTCCTGCGTGCTTTACTACGTATCTGTGGTGTTTTTTTTATTTCTTGAAATATAAATGAAACACACTGCAACAAAGTCTGCGAATTCTTATCATGTTTCTTTCTTTGCGTTTTCACAGCATTATGTGAGTAATCAAATGTAGCTATAAAATGGAATAAGGCTCAAGGGAATGGGAACCACCTTTCAATTCGAGCACGTGCGGCTTCATATTCGAAAGATTATCTACAAAATTCCCTCTTGCTATATATAGGTACTTATGTATTTTGTCGATGGCGACACATGTATGTATTTGTATCATACGCGCATCATCTGTTTGTCGCCCGAGAGTAATTTATGTGAAAAATATTCAAAATAAATTGCTCGATTCTAATCATTTAATAAACTCTCTAGTTTAGAGTGTCACTGCAGCGCGCTTCCAATTGGTTGAGTGTGTGAGCTTGGAGGTCTATCATAAAAATGAAAAATGATCGTGGGCGACGCTAATATCGGCGGGGATCACCTTGGAAGCTGCGAGGGAAAGCGTCAAGTCGGAAAATCGTTCAATAAAAAGCAGCTTCGCGTTCAGCGCGCAAAGATGATGAACCTCATCGTTCATCTTTCGCCTTTTGCGGGCTTTCCGGACGACAAGAAGGTGACGGGCTAACTCATATTAAAAGTTCACGTGCGGCGCCACGTGACTGATGGCGATTCTAGTGTATGACAAATACGTAATTGAATTTCGGCGATTTTATTTTTAGTTTAATTTAGCAGAGGAAAAATGTCCACTGAGTGGACCTTTCGAAAAAGGGTCAAAACCTTGTCGGAATATATTTGGTAAGGTTATTGGTGGGAAAGAAAAGGCGCCGAAATGAAATACCAGTAAATTTAATATATCCGAGCATGTGTATGTTGAATTTTCCTGGGCGTCCTTTATAAACGCGTTGCCAACCGAAACGTCGAAGTTGTCCTCGACGTAGAAGTTATACTACTATAGGCCACGCATTTTTTTCTTCTCTAGTGTATAGTTGGTGAAGTTTTCTAAGAGCTTTGCACACTTTTCGTGATTTTTTTTGCTCTTTATACTTGGTTTTTATTGTTAGGTGAAATAAGACGGACCTGGAAAATCAAATAAATCTGTTTTACACGCCGATATGGGGCTTTAATACGTATGTAGAGCACGCAATGGATGCGAATCGAGTTGGCGGCTGGGAGGCGTGGAATTCACGAGCGCCCGGCTGATATTAGGGTGATAGTGGTGGTATCAGCCGCACCGTCGGCACCGGGTTTCACCCTCGATCTGGCGCGAAAATCGGATTGTCGAGTGCCTATCGATTCACTTAGCAGATATCGCACACCGCCCGAACGCTACTCGGATATAGTAATAGTGCGTGTTTTTCGCAAGACGTGCGCATCCTTAAACCACCCCCTACTAACCGATATCATAATTTTTCCGTGTTGGGCGTGCATCAAGCTTGAACTCCTGTGAGTCTCTTATCTTTTCAATTTCTCCTGGCAGATGTGAGGTTTTGCAAACGAGCAGTTTTATGGAAAGTGAGCAAATGTGAGCAAACGCGCCCGAGAAAAAAACATCGACATGGTGAAAATATTATGATTAGATTTTGAGTGGATGAAGAATCATTGATATTAAATGCATTTGAAGTCGTAAAATTCGTAATTGTGTGCAAGTGACACAAAAGTTGCCATTTTCCCAATGAATGGAAAAGCGGGCAACTCTTTCCGACACGTCGCGTCGAGTGTCGGACCTTTATTTAAGTGCTCAGTGCAAATTTATCACTGTCCGCACGTTCGCACATTTACTTTGCAGAAACAATGCCCGACGCATTTTAGTGGAGGGATAGTAGCACGCGACAATGAAAAAGGGTTTTTTATAGTTGGGCGCAAACAGAAATTTATATCCGCAAGTCAACTCGACCGCGTCGTGGAATCATTTTTCAAATTTTCACCGCACCGCGGAGGGTCACATACATCTTCGAGCGCACTACTTGTCACAATAAAAGGCATCACTTGTTACCCGCCACAATTAAATCTATTCCATTACCATAAAAATACCAATGTTTTGCATAAATCAAATTGATAACAATGACTTTTGAGGATATTTTATCGTGTTAATTGTGTTTTCCTAAATTTTAACTTTTTTAAAATGGTTTTTACTACTTAGTAATAATGGATAGTAATCGTTACATTACACTAACGTCTCTTAAGTTACCCTATTGCTGCTTTTACAACGATTAGATGCCTATATACCTACTTTCTTCGGTTCTAAGTGACCTTTACAGAAATATCTTCTTTCAGCCGGAAAGAACTGCAAGTGCACAGCACAGACACAGCAAAGGGCACCGTTATTACGGTAATAGCGTTTAGTGTCCATTAAAAAAATGTTGCGAGCTCTGGCAATCGTCATTCCATTGTCGCCGATGGCAAACACTCCCAGACGCGCCGCGCCAGTCAGAAAGCAAAACCAATCTAAATTACTTGTCTCGAGCACTTCCGATGACTTTTAGATTATTGGCGCACTTTTCAAATGACCTAAATATCGCGTCCAAATGTCTTTAAAGAACTTTTTTTTTCATTGTATTTTATTGTAGTTCTCAGATGGTGTCTCCATTAGTTTTTTCGTTGTTGTTGTCGCTTCTTTTCTTAAGATTCTTTCAAAGAAAGTTTCACGTGACTGTGAAAACCACGAGAATTAATTGAATGTGCGCTCGTTTGAAAATCGTTAAAATGCAAATTCGCACGACGCAAAAGCCGTAAAGCGTCGGATGCACGGTCGGTTGTGTAATGCCAGTCACATAAATTTAATGTGATAATTAAGCGCATTAAACAAATCGTAATTAATATACCACGTATATAAAGTTTGCGTTGTTTAGGTTTAACCCATGTGGATGAACTTATGATCATAAATTATTATTGAATGTATTGTGTTTGTGCATTTAAATATTTTACGCACTTTCTACTAAATTAAAATACGATTTGGTGGAGTAAAAAATTAAAATAGAGTGCACTGTTGTAAATTACCATTCAATGTTTTATGTCTCGTTATATATTAGATAAAACACAGAAATTACAGAGGAAAAAATTACGAAATGTTGTCTATTTAAAGCAATTAATTAGTGATGCTGTACACTGCTTTCTTTTTTCTCCACTCGGCGTATTTTTATGCGCGTATTAAATTTCCGTGGAAGCTTTTTAAAGCCTTCCAAGTTTACGTGGGCTTTAATTTCGCAACATGGTTATGGGTTGGCTGCAGCAGATGAATTCGTCGAGGAATTGTCTTTGCGCGCGTTGATTTGCGTCGCGTCCGTTGTGCGTGGTGGTGGCGTGTGGCGTCTAGTATCGTTTGCGCGGGCGGCATTCTTTCCCGGCCCCTCCGCCACCCGCGTTCACAACATTTCGGCACGCCGCGCGCTCGCAGTCTGCACTCCACAGTCGGACCCGGAACACGCCAGGGTTGAGACGCGTTTGTTCGCGAGCTCGCGAACCACCTCGCACCACACCGGGCCCCATCGCACATTCAGCACCACCGTTTTTATCCACACGCTTAGTATC
Source organism: Dalotia coriaria (assembly GCF_025399875.1). Taxonomy (NCBI): domain Eukaryota; kingdom Metazoa; phylum Arthropoda; class Insecta; order Coleoptera; family Staphylinidae; genus Dalotia; species Dalotia coriaria. The sequence goes on along the minus strand of NW_027045447.1, from coordinate 7,797,477 downwards.
AAATGTAAAATTAATTACATTCATATTCATCGGACTGTGATTTCTATATCAAAATTAAAAGCAAACATTAACCAAAAATACAAAAATAAATTAAAATTAATGTTTTAAACGAAAGTGTATTTTATAAACGCGTATTTATGCCTCGAAGATTCGCAGGCACGAACTAAGAAGGGATAAGAGGTGAAAAGTCACGTAGTAAAAATAAAATGCTTAAAATTTCCGGGGTTGCAAGGCAAAAAAGACAACAAATGAACAATCGAGATAAATTATTACTGTAAGTATTTCTTTTATATCTTTTATTTCTTTTATCTGATTCAGAGCAATATAAGACATGAAAATCTATTACAAAAGTTGTAAGTTATAAAATATTAATAAAGAAGCATTTCGGCACATTAGACGAGTATGAAAAAAGTTTTGGAGATTCGAGATTCTGTAGAAATCAGCGGAAAAATCATAAACACACACACGTTGTGTTGGACGTTGCGTCCTTGCGTTTCTTTGCCGTTTTCTTGTCGCCGGCGTGTCAATATTTACGTTTGCGTGATTGCCTCTTGCCGCTCTCTTTGAGCGTTTGCACAAAACGCGATCGTAAACTTGAACGTTTAATTGAGATTTTAGCAAATTTACAGTCCTCCGCGGTGTGTTGTCGCATCGACGCTATTTTATTATGACTTGAGGCTGATTGCCGACGTGCTGACGCCATAATCGCGGTTATATTGCACCTACACGTCCAAACGTTTAGTGTTGGTAGAAAATTAATAAATAGCTAATTAAATGAACTTGACAGTTGTTGAAGTTGACTTTACGCGGCTAAAATCGAAAATAATTGTTTTACTATTAGAGGCCGTCATAAAGTGGTGTGCTTAAACTTGATTGAAAAGAAAGTTAATGTTAATGGACACATGTCATTTCAAGGTTTAATTCGTTTCATATACAACTAATCAAAAGTTACTTTTCTTGATGGGATATTTGTTGTGCAAGACCGAAATTCTATACGCTTCGCATAACTAAGAGAATATCAAATATAGAAAGATTCAATGTGAGAACAAAAGCAAATTAACAGGAAATTATAATTTGATTTGAACGCTTTTCAACGTAACAAAAGAATTACCTACTCGCGGTGAGAGGCACTAGAAATGTGAAACAAGTTGCAGTTGTTTACGCAACGAAAGTTTAAAATTTCTGATCACCCTTTATTCGAAAATACGAGTGAATTGTGTGAGTTCAAAGTAAATTTACTTGTCTCGTCACGTAAACACCGCACCGTTGGTCGGCGCCAGCATTGCATTCGAATTCGCAGCAATTCATGTGCGCGGCGGCCGTATTTATCCTCATCGGGAAGCAGTCAACGTGTTGGCGTTGACAGAAAGAAATAAGAGCATGTGACATACTGGCGTTCGCTATTCGCCACGTTTTTCGCATTCGTTTCTACCTTTCTTGCTTGCTTTTGCTTGGCGTTCGGGAGTCAAAAGTCGCGAGCGACGGCCCCGACTTGTGATATAAATGGTCCTTTGGTTGTCCTTTAGTTGTCAATTGTATTTTAAATTGGATCCGGAGTGTGAATCTCGTATTTGTCACTCGAGCTTTGCACTTGAAACGCCTTTCTCTCACCAGAGAGAATCAAGCGAATTAAATCAAATCAAATTACTCTTTGACAGCATTGGAATTTGTACTTACAAGCCGTAAATATCAAGAAAAAGCGTTTCTTTGACTGTTTAATGTTTAATTATTTAATTGAGGCTTGCCCAAGGGGTGATATCTTAATAACACCTCCTTCGTTTGGTTTCAATGGGTTTAAAATTACATTTTTAGTAATGAATGGCTGTGAAAGGAGAGAAGAAGTGCAAAAAGCTTGAATATCGTTCAAGTTTAATGAGCTAACTCAGAATTGACCTCGGGCTATCCAACCAGCTGAGCTTTGAAATCATAAAGACCAAATTACAACAATGCTTTAAGCTTATTACGCTTATTATACTCATGAGTAACTTATTATCCGCACAAATAGCTTTTCCTCGTAGATGAATCAATAGTGAATTTGTTTCACACGCTGCGAGAAATCATAAAAACTCTTCCCTCGTGGTACTTGAAATGCCATAAATACGAAAAGCAGACGTTTCACTCAAATTTCCATTTCGTAATTCAAAACGTCACACAACGTCGAGACGCTTGTGTCTTCTCGAGTCACGAATAAAGATTTGATGCTTTTTTGAGTGACGTGCGGCACAGTAAACGCATATTACTTTTAACCGAAAATGCTTAGTTATTTTTTCGGGCGATGGGCGACGGGCGACGCTTTCTTGGAATATTAGGTGCTCTTGTCGCGAGATTTGAAGTGGCCCATTAACTTCCTAACATCCCGAGCTCTTTCCAGCCTTCTTGTCGGCGCGCCGTGTCGAGTGTAGTGTTACATAAAAGGGTATCTTTGCAGAAAGCCATTTTGTGAGGTCAAGTGAGCCGAAAATTCATAAAAACGTTGCTGGCAAGTCAGCAACTCCATGGGCTGGCAACAATCGTGAACGAAAACGAAAAAAGATCATTTCCCTGCTGCGTCCCTGCCTCGCGCACAATTTGTGAGAGTCAACCGCGAGGAGGTAGTAAATTCTACAATGTACGGTCCATACCTATTCTCGAAAGTTTCTTTCCTGCGCAAACTTGTGCTCAAGTTTTTCCCATTCAGGGATTAGCGACTTTTGAATAATTTAAGACTAATGGGCCATATTCGCCGGGAATAACATTAGTTTTAAATATGTTAATCGATTCAACTTTGCAATCCTTTCGTAATCTTATGAATACTGCAGATATTGATGGCGGACATAATTTTTAATTATCTCGATAGTGGTAATTTAATATTAAAAAGGTTTCGAGGATCACTTGAGTTCAAATTTCTTTTCACTTTTAGTTGTAATGCATTATGCATATGCTTTTAGGCACTCGTGCAGCTTAAAAGCCAAAAGTTTGCAGGTTTTTAAACTTCCAACGTTTAGTGGACAGAATTTAAAAGTTTTTCTTATTTTTTTACTGTTTTTGCATATGCAATATTTCGGTCCCAAGTAATATTTTGCATAAATATTTTACAGTTTTTTCAAGCACAAAATGCGATGAAAAATGTTGATTTTTCATACAGGTGGGTGAAAAATCAACTTTTTGTGCATTTTGGTTCACTTAACGGGAAAGAAAGCTGGATGGATGGAAATTTGGGTCGCGTCTTGCATCGCCAATCGAATAGAAAATGCCTTTCACGCCATACTCGTAAATTCCAATAAGTCTTTACAGGATCATGTTGGAGCTTTATTAAAAATTTACTCGCGCTGCACAGAATGAAACCGGATGGTCAATGAAAGCATCCCGTCCCCAATCGCATTATTATAGATTATAGATTAGGCTTAGTGGAAATAGAATCGGAATTAAAATTAATTGAATCATAATGAATTGATTTAAAAACAATACATTTCAATTTTTTAAATAATTTTTTCTTTGTTAATTTTAAATGTATTGTTTATGTATGTAAATTTGAATGAAGTAAGTTGCGAAAACGTGTCTCTAAATCCCCGTAGAAAAAGAACACCGTACTTGGTTAAATTTGATTAAAATTTGTCGAGTGTATTACAATTGTGTCGCGCTACTTCATGGCCGAAAATATTCCAGTGACGCGCGGCGACGGTGCAGTCCTCGTGCTTTGAAAGGGTTTGCCCGAAAACCCCGAGTTAGGAAAGCGGTAGACTGTAACTCGAAAAGTCGCTTTTGTTGACTTTGTTTATGTTTTTATTCCCGTGTAGACTAATCCGACAAAATTCATCTTTCTCCCCCGTGATGAACTCACGGAACGCGCGGGCCTTGTACACAAAACAACAAACCGTCCGAACTTCATGCAAATCTTTCAAAACAACAGATAATTTCTTTAAACATTTATTTCTACACGTTTGTATACATAAAAAAGTAAATGTTAAAATTAGGTTGAAACATCAAAAACATGAAAAATCAAAAAGTTCAATATTTTAACGTGAAAGCGCTAATTAACAATCCTTCGAATATGGAATATTAAAATATAAACATTGAACGATTGAAAAAGCGCAGCGCGCACAATTTGAATTTCAAATTTCAATTGATTTTCCAGCTCAACACAAGTTAAACATTTCCAGCTGTTTTTACAAAAAAAATTTCATCCTGCATTTATTTCCGTGCAGAACATCCATATTTAACGTTTCGAGATTATTTAGTATGCAAAAACTCGCTTAATTAAAAATTAATAACGTTCACTTTGCTGCTGATTTATTAATATCTAAGTAATTGAGGTCCATGTTTTCTCATACGCGATGGTAATTCATTTATAAACTTTTCGGGCCATAAATTTTCGAACAAACGCCAACACGTTGCGAAATTCCATTCATTATCCATTATTATTCGTTTGTAAATGACATTCGGCAATGCAAAAAAATATTCACACACTCATACCGACAAGTTGCATAATAAATATAATCAATAATAAAGCTCACTTGTATGTTGTACATAGCAAAACATGAACACAGATGGCCGAATTTATCGCTGCAGGACCATTTATTATTTCAACGCATTTGGCGTCAAGTATAAAGCAAAAAAAATGTAAAATTCACAATCCTATTATGTCAATCAAAACACATAACTCCAATTCTAAAGAACGTGATGTTTAATGAAACAAGTCGCTTTCATTTCCTATGTTAATATCGCAATGATCATGGTTTTGTCATTTTTGACCATTTGTTGTATTCGACTGTCAGCGGTCTTTTAGTGGCATGTGTGAGGCCAAACCGGAAATTAAACTCTATCAAATGACCGTTGTGCCCACTAACCTGCCAGACAATCAATCCCAACATGGCAATATGAAAACTCAACTTTGCACCTTCAACGAACGTCTAAATATTAAAATATTTAGTCGCTTGTTTTCGTCGCGATGAAAATGCGCGAAGCGCGAGGACATAAAATATGATACAGCGCGCGCACGAGGCCCATCTGAGGAAATTTATTTGCGTTTTCAACGCACAGATGATATATGCGTCTATTAAACTGTTCAGAGCAAGACGTACCCCGAAAATTTGTGACTAATTTAGTACAGAGTGTTTTATAGTTTTCACCGCTATAAATTTGCGTGTTTTTGGATTATTCAACGAAATATGTGTAAAATATTCAGATAATTTTAGTTTTTAAGTAAATAATTTATTATTTTTGGTTTTATGTGTTGGTATGCGAATAAAATGTAGTTTATTGCTGTTAGATCAAATTAGAGTGATTGAGAGTGTCGTTGTTGACCCTGTAGACAACCTTCTAACTCTACTTTGCTTTTGAATGCAGAGGAAAACAACTTCTTGGGTGCGACATACGTGTGGGATGTGGGGCACACGTGAGTTTTAGTTAACCGTGTAAAAGCAAGTAATTACACGGCACACAGCGGGTTTGGGTTGCCTCTGGTTTTATGCTTTTCAGCTTTCGCTCTTAATCATATTGCTGGTGATTATAAGTTACGCACATTTTAGCCGAATGTATAATGCAAACAAACAATCGTAAGCAAAGCTTTTAATCAAGGCAATGTTTAATGTTTTTATACTTATGAGGAATTGCGAATTTGCTTGAGAAATGTTTGCGTAAAAAATGATTTTTTGATTAACGGATTCTTTGAAGTTTTAGATGAAAAAATCATTTTCTTAAATTTTGTTTGCAGAAACACGAAATCTTGTTTTCTTACCTTCTGTTGCGTTGAGATCAAAAGTAAATCAACTTATACAATAATCAGTTAACCGAGGAGAAGTGAAATTTATTTTTAAATCTTTTTTTACGCAGAAATTAGGACTAAAACACATCATGGATAAGATTTTTACAGCAAAATTTAGATTAAATATGAACTTTGAATTCCCTGGAAGGTTATTTTTATTTTTAACTTGTTTATTTTAATATAAAAACTGAATAAATCACAGTAAATGATTGAAATAATTAACTTTGACGTTTTCGCCGATGAGAAAAATCAATTTAAAAATAAATTAATAGATAATCGATCTCAAATGCAGTTCTTTCTATATATTTTTAATTTCCACATATCCTTTGTTGTGACTAGATAACTTGATGTGTGACATCTCAATAAGGTGCATTCATTTTGACTTTCTATTCAGTCATGTCTTTGATGTACGAGTGTTTCCAGGTTTTCGACAAAATGGAAAAAGTAAACGGAAATAAAATCAGTCAAATCGGGACTTGTGTAAATATAACCAATATCGTTAAATCTCAACTCTCCTGATGTGCACAGATACTTGGAGCAGGAAAACTTCCTCGAAAACTTTTCCGACAGTTGTACTTTCCGGCCGAATATTTCGTTTTTCTTTTATCTTCCCAAAGTATTGACTTGAGCAATTTGTCTACCTGTTTATACGTTCTACACGTACCGAAAAAGACGCTGTATTACATTTTTTTACTTTTAATAAAAACGCGTGTAAACAAGCCGGCGAATAAAACTAATAATTACTTTTGGCTTCAAAATATGCGCTGCACAAATACGCGAAATAATGAAAAATAAATTGTGTACTTAGAGTGTCGTTGCTACGAAAATGTTGAAAATGTTGAAACGAAGTCGTAAAATAAAATTATTGCCTTTTGCTTCGGTTTGCAACGAATAAACGAGTTCTAATGGCTACTTTAAATTACTGTGCGTAAATAATTGCCTAAAATATGGAAAATATTCCGGCGAGTATTTTGTATATGAATAAAATTAAATGAGATTTTAACAAGGATTAAACAAACAAAAAAAAAACATACAATCTTTGTCATTTTCTTTGAAGTTAATCCTAGCGTACACTTTTGAACTTTATCAAGCGTTAAGTTTATCATACCCATACATTAATGCGTGTCTTAGTTTATAAACTTTGTAGCTTATCAAAACTCGATGCAGGTCGCCTGAAGTTTGACAAGTTATGCGTCCTTTGAAATGTCGACAATTAAATTGTAAAACTTTCATCCGCTTTTTCCGGAAATAATAATCTATAGACTACAGATTGGTTCCGCAAACAAATACAATTAATATAAACCGATTTGCTGTAATTATAGCTCATGATCAGGACGAAAATCTCACCTAATCGAGTTGTTTGCAAAAGTTTGAAACTCGCGTTAGCTTTCCTGGCCGACACCGACTCATAGTTCAAGCTTCAATCCTTCCCCGCACGTCGCATTGTAATATTCGAGTACGTGTGCCCGATGATGCGGTGAGAGAACTGGGAAGTGGGAACGGTTCAACGTCGGGAAGCGTTTCGTCTGTTGGAGAAGCGCCGTGGGAATCGATACCGCAATTTCCTACCGATCCCACACCGCAAGCGATACACAAACGTTCGGCCGAATTCTCTTAGTTTTGCGCCGCTTTGCATGCCCGCACTTATCATGTTATCATCAATGCAATCGCACTATTTCCACATGTGTGCAGCAGACAGATGATTTCAATGTAAACGGGTTCTTTAACCATGCAACTATTGCAATTGTTTTTTTTATAGTTGAATTGATTCAGTGTTTAATGCGCGGATTCGCTCCAATTGTTTGCAATTTCTAGTATTCGCGTATATTTGCAGCTAAATTACTTCCGTTTAGCTTGTTCTGCATTTGACGATTAGTATCTACTACCACGCCGCCAATAAATCGTAAACATTCACAATTTAATTAAATGTATTAAGTGAATATTCGCTTTGCACTAATTGCCTCGTGTTGTGTATATTTCGCACAATAATTCAATAATGCAATTTATTGAATATTTTTTTCACTATTGGATTCGGATGCACGCCGATGAGCAACACGTGATTGTATACATGTGTGTTATTATTATTCAGGGTGGTTTATCCCGGCATACATTTGCATCCTTAACGAATGCGTAACGTGCCAAAACGGATGCGCAAATTACGTGTTTTAATTGAGCGCTTTTGTGCGTTCGACACATATTTACGAGTTTATAATAAAAGCGATTTGGAGCGCTGCGTACCTATGCTTCAGCGACTAATTGGCTAAATTGTAAAACTAGTTTTGTTTTCAAGTATTCTACGCATGATTTGATTGCGTAAATTTTCACAATGCCCTATTCCGCAATATCTGCGCTGACGTGCGGCCATTAATCATTAAAATTGTAACAAAAAATGTTGCAAAACGAATATCTTGATTGCGTATTTCTAACCAAACAAGTTGGTAAATATTTGGAATGTATTTAATTACTATTCGACGTCTCCTATTAGTAACATCTCATTAGTTTGAGCTGGTGTGAACTTCATCAATTTGTGTCATGCTGAATTTTGAAAGTATGCGTTAGCTTCACCTCATTAGTTTAGCTTGGTGCCAATAGCGAATTTCGCAAATGTTACGTGCAAAAATGCTTCCTTTATTGATTGATTGACCAGTTTTGTAATAGAATTTTCGTGTTGCGTGTGGCTTCACCACGCTGAAAATGAAATAAGTGAGGGGTCGCAACAAGTATGTAAATTTCGTTTTCAGATGTTGAGAGTTTTAAGACGTGCTCCGACTCCCTCGTCCCGGCGTGCGTCTTCTCGACTTATTGAAATTCCGACCTACGCAACGAGCCACCACCGCCAGCATTAATACCTTTAAATCGCCCGCACCCTCGGAAATTGTAACGATCACCACTCTGGTGCAAGATGTTGGCCTGCGTGTGCCAACCGACCGATCCGACGCTGTTCAAGCGTGGCCCTATACCGCTGGGCGCCCCACCCTTAACATTCAAAGGTGCGATAGGTGCTGGTGCACCGGCCGGGCAGGCACGACCGCGGCCGGGTCGCATCTACCGCATACCTGTAATAACGAGCGAGCCGAAGAACTCGCAAGGTGCACCGGCGAGCGCGGCAAGTGCAACCGTCAGTTCGCCCGTAACCGCCAAAAACGCCGGCAATAACAACGCCAGAAGGCATGCGAATGTCGTGCGGCACAAACGGCGCGTCGATGTGAATCAAAAAAGTGATAGCAAAGACGACTCTAGCGGAGAGTCGCTGGGTAGTATGTGTGTTGATAGCAAGTGCGCGGCTGGTGATAGCACGACGAAGAGTACGCGTATCGACGATACCAAGTTGAACGATATCACGAAGGACGCCTTCAAAAGGTAATCTTTAAATTTAAACATCTAGAAAATTCTTTAATCTTCCCGTTGTGGAAACCATGAAGATTTGTAGAATTTTACCTGACCTGCGTGCGTTGGATTTAAAAGTTTAAATGACATTTGGTTGGTGTAGGTAGTAAATTTTCTGGGAATGTTGCGCTCATGTTTCACAAACACACAAATAGTTAATGTTATAATAGTCTGTGCCGTTTGCATTGTCACAAATCTGTTGTTTTCGGCGTTTTTTTTTTCTGCGTCCACCCTCATTGCTGGCCCGTTCCGCACGTATGTCGACTGTCGAGTGGTCGTTTTCATTCATAACGAGCCAACAGACTCCCACGGCGCTCTCCATTCGCACCATTCTCGCCTACCGATATTGACTTCCTGTTGTGCTCGGCTAACCTGGCTTCCAAGCACACAATGTGTCTGTGTGTGCCGTACTGGCATACGTTTTGTTGAAGAACGCCCGAGCTTCTGTAATTTATGACCCTATGTCATATTTGCTGCCACGGCGCGCAAAAGACAGCTTTTCCAGGGGGTTGGGGCGCGCATTGTCTTGTAATGCCTTTAACATTCTTTTCATTCCCGATCCGGGCATTCTATACAAAGCACAACAAGAATTAAAAACCTGTGCACACATGTGCATAACTTTGTAGGTTTTTTTGTGTTGTTTGATGGCAACTTTCGTTCCCAGGCTCCGAAAAAGCGGGCGTACGACGTGTAACAGTTTTTCGAATAGCTGCGCCAACATAACCAACACTGTTGGCTATGATCGGTGCGGATGATTGATGCTGCAAGCATCAGGCGATCGGCCATCACCCACGCCAAAGTTGCTCGTATATTGCGTCACATTGATATCAGTATCAGATGCTGTTCGCCCGCATGCCGCCTGCAACCGCATGATGCATTGCTCGCGCAATAAATCAATCGCGCGCACACACAACGCACAAGTGGCAAGTAACCTGCCGCTGCTGTTGCATAACCATTCTGCTCTTTGCTTTCCTACAGCAATTTGTCTGCTCACAGTGTTATTAAAATAAATTCCTTTCTTATGATTACACCCACATTCAATCATCGTGAAAATATTAGAATGTTATAGAGGTACTTCAAAGCTGCAGTTCGCCACTTCAACTGAAAGGGTTTTCTTCATTTCCTGTGGCGTGCGGACATCTTTCTCTTATTTCCGTTTTCCGCACTTTTTCGATGACGCTTTATTGGAAAATGTCCAAATACATTTCCAATATTTCTTCCTCACAAGATAATCTTATATTAAAGAGCTTTGCGATGTGGGCTTCGCTTTAGTTTTAAGGTTTCCGAACATGTACCTATATGTGGGGACGGGTGCAATATTGGTTCGCCCGTAATTGCACTGATAATAGTGATTAATGGTGCTGTGAAGGGGAAGGTTCATTCAATCGATGTTGATAGGTACTCTGATGTTTATGTCATAGTTACCTGAATTATATAATAAGGAATTGGAGTAGGTATCGATGAGGTCACTGACATCTGAAATTTGTTTACCTGAAGCCTATATTTTTGATCTCCGAGAGTTGGACCGGAGTTTCGCCACTTGATAGGCATCTACTTCAATTGGTAATTCGAGCGTCAAACAGTGTAGTTACCGGGAAGTATCCCTATTGTCCCAGGATCTATTAAAATAACAAAATAGTGATTCAATTTCAAAATGCTAAAGTTTTCTCCTTCAGTTGCAATTTTAATAATGGGTTTTGTATACACATATATTGAAAAATTAATTACAGATTATACTTTCATGTTTTGTTGTGTTTGAGAGCTTTTTTATAAACAGTCTCGCGTACAATAATCCTGCCACCAACACGGAGTATCCCGTTGGAAGCATAATATGCTCGTGTTTTTATTTCCAACCACCGGCACGTGTTGTATTCGAGTCTCTGCTTTTTTTTTCAAGGAATAATTTTTCAAATATGCAAGGCTCTAGAGCGGGCAGCATAAAAACGTGAAAAACATGACTGACGTGAAATAAAATGAAAATAGCATCAAGATAAAGCATAAAAGGTAAATAGCCATGCTCACACCGCTTTCCTCCTGCAGTTGATATCCACGTGAAGGTTGTGCTCAATGGCGTAGGGATGGCATGTGCAGTCTGAAAATACAAAGGCAAATTGTTCATTCAAAAAACGCGCGCAAGCTGTGTTCTGATTGCTGGTGTTCCGTTCCCTTCAGTCATCAACAAGAGAACATCGTCAAAGCTGCACATACGAGTACACGCATCGAAAAAACAATCAGCTAACTGTAAAGCAAAGAAGTGTGAAATGTTCAATCAACAGTCTGCATTCGGCATTTGGCACACATGTTCACGCCATCACGAATTTAATACCAGCTAATTTGCTGTATACTTGACTCGATTTGTTATCCAGAAAGAAATGTTCCAATCGGCTGCACTTTTCCGTTGCTGGACTTTCGCATCAGTGCCTACCGTTTGTGTCAAATATTCAATTTTCCAGCCTTTCACATCCTATACTTTTCCGGGTAAGGGAATTGTTTGCGAACTCACCGATCCAATGCTTCTGATAGCTGACACTAGGAAATCATAAAATTTACATGTTTTTCGTATTCGCCTTTTTATTCCAACATCTGCAAATCACATTTTTATTCGTCGGTTCCACGCGGAAATAAAACATTCGGAAACTATGGATGCTCTATGACAAGATCATTTCAATTTGACCAGAAAGGCTATTGGAGATCCCACAAAAACACTCGTGATGCATTTCGGCGACGGTAACCCAAACATTTCAATATAAAAACCAAACCCTCTTCGTAATAACTTCTGGGCGACTTTACCAAGGGGTTTCAGTTGCGCACAAAGAAGCAGGAAGCCCTCTCAAACACAAAGTTTTAATTAGTTTTCAAAGCTTTGTTGTTCTGGTTCTACGAGATTTCGGGTTTTGGATATTTTTTAATAAAACATTAATAATTAATTCAGAAATATTTAATTTCCGACGACAGTCAAAAAATACCAATAACATTTTACGGAATAGTTATAAATTTCACTCTTCTTCTTGCGGTGGTTACGAATTAGTTATTTAGAAGAGCGATATTATTTAAACTCAGGGATTTTGGGTACGCAGTGTTTAAGGCAGGAATGCCATGAGGCGATGACGCAATTTGAATTAATTATACGACGGTCTGGGTCGGAAAAAGCGAAATAGAAAAAGCTAAGCACGTACAAAACGACGCTACAGAAGCTGAAGCTGCATAACACCGACTCACTCGATGCTCCAGCGCACAAACCGGCCCGAACCAGGGATGAAAAGTACGAGGAAACGCAAACTAAGAGGCACAGCGTTCAAGTCGTGGTGTCGTGGTATTTTTTTTCCACTATCCCACACGTTCCGGAATAAAGTTAATACGTGAAAATTCATTCAGAGTCATTCGAGGCACGTGTAAATCGCCACTAACATGTTTTAATTACTCTGCGTTCACGTTTTGTTCATGCATTAAATGAATGTATCCATACATGAAGAAAAAATTTCTCGCTTTCAAAAAGGAATGTTTATTTCGGTAGCAGCTTGTTATCGCAATAACCACCGATATTTCAGAATGGTTTCCCATTCCACAAGCAATAGGATGATGTTCCGCTTTCTTTCTCACTTGTAGTCTACGCCAGAGGGGCAGAAATAGGCAAGGACGATTACGTAATGTTGAAATAACCGTGCAACAGCACGCCCTTAATTCTATTCCGGCGCCCACTCACACTGTTTCTTTTTACGGTTTTTAATAAACAGTATATAAGGATAAAGTACTTTTCGTTGCTTGCAATTTTCTTATTGCGCTCGTTTTTCACCTAGCTTTGTTCGTTTCTGATGCGCCGCACACTTTAAGTGAAAAACAAACTCGTCATAAATCCTTTAGTTTATATACGCTTTATTCGAAATCGATATTTCGTTTGTAAATCGGCGCAACAAAAACACGCGTATATATCGTGCGGGGCGGCTTTAAGAGTATTAAACTGTTTGCGTAGGAAATTTAAATCAACGTAATTATTTGGAAAATATGTTGATGCCTCGCAAATAGACGCAAAACCGAGCGAAGATGTGTGTATAAGGGAATAAATCACCAACAGGAAGCCGCACTGCCGCCCGCCGCCGAGCCGAAGCGTATAAACATAACTCAATCGCAATCAAACTCGCTTGAAAATTCGGCGGCGGCGGCGGCGACGCTTGAAATTAGTATTAATACAGCATAAGAATATGGAACAATATGCTGCGCGCGACTAAGCGCAAGAGGCAGAACAAGATTTACGGCAATTTCTCGAATCCCTTCTAGTTTTGCTTCGTTCGAAGTACGAAAGTAAAGCCTGCACACATCGTCACAAAGGCGGCGGCGCGAGCGAGCAGTAATACATATTTTGCATTTGATCTGCCGCGCGCCAGCTTCGGTCGTCTTCCATTCGGCACACGCTGAATTATGTAATCCTTTTAAGGAGTGACGAGTGTGCGCGTAATTATTCGCGGCAGTTTCCATTTCTCATACCTTCCCGCTTCCGCAAACTGCCGCCGATCATATTTGCGTACTCAGGCCTCGCAAGACGAAGCAAAGAAACAACTATATGTCACAAACTGTGAATTTACCAAAGGCATACGGTTGTTTTAATATTTGCATAGTTTTCATTACGCAAACCAACATCTAAAATAAATTTAGCTCCGGGAAATAGATTTTCACTGATTAATAATTTAATATTTAATTTCATTATTGAAAATTCTTGCTTATAAATAAATAGTTACTTTAATCAGGCACACTATATATGCACCTGAGTTCTGAGTTTGATATTTTCCACACGTTCCGAAGGAAAGCTTGAATATTTCAAAAGTTAATAAAGGCAAATTGGACTTACGAGCGTGCATATTACAAGTTCTCGTGTAGTTGGCGCGTGCTGGTCGTAATTTACATACAAATAATAGAAAGTAGTCGCAAGGTTAACTGTTTTGCTCGTGTTTCCCTGAGAAAATGTACGGATTGTGTTTTTTCTGTATTTTAGGACGCGAGTTTTCCATATTTCCCCAGTTCAAGGTTGCACGCACATTACAACCACGTTATTGATACCGCGATCGAATTTGCAGGCCTGGCTTTAGACTAAATTTCATTAAAATTAGGTTTTTCTTATAAAATTATGTGGCTTATGAATGTTTTCTTGTTCATTTTGCAGTTACCAGAAGGAGTGCAGTTGACACTAAGTGAACTGCGAGATATGGCATGCAGGCAGCAGGCGCAGATCGAGTCGCAGCATCAGCTGCTGGCTGCGAAGGAGCAGCGCCTCCGTTACCTCAAGGAGCAGGAGGCGCGACAACAACGGGTGCAGGCCGAGAGCGAGCGCCTGCGACGGATGCGCGATCGCGTGGACGCGCAGGAACTCAAGCTGCGGAAATTGCGGGCGATCCGCGGCCAAGTGGACCATCAGAAACAGAATAATATATCTCTCAGTAAGTAAGCGCCGGCGGCGTAGCAGGCACTGGCATTTCGATGAAATTCAATTAGCAAAAGGGGCAAAACCCAATCGCATGATTATTTTCTTTGAATTACAGCAAGTGACCTTGATTCCATCCGAGCGCTCTTCAATGAAAAAGAAAAGGAGTTGTCGCTGGCGGTGGCCAAAGTGGACGAGCTCACCAAGCAGCTTGAGGAGTTGCGACGGGGGCGGTCGAATCGCGAGCAAACGCCAGCGTCGGCCCTTGAGCTCGACAAACTACGGCGGGAGCTGATGGTAAGTTTGTTTATTCTTCCAACCCGCTTCATTAGCGATCCCGGAACGTCAATGTTATGATTGTTTGTTGTGCACACAAACCGACCAGCGAGCGTATTGTATACGCTTATCACAAGACAACCGCGTGCGCAATTCGAGGCGAGTTGTATTAAGAAAACGTTCAACACGCGCTCTTTCTCACGTGGCTTCTCGTTCGTGGCGGTAGCTGTTCACCTGTGCTTGTTGAAATGGTTATCATGATGGTGTTGAATGTGAGAACGCGCAACAAAGCCGGCAATGTTTTTGTAAGAGACGCTGATCTAATGCGTGTAATTAAACGATTTATTCGGTTTTCAGTATCGAAACAAACTGAACGAACAGCAGAATCATCGGCTTAATCAGCAGCGGGAGGCGCTGACGGCGCGTCAAGAGGAAATGAGCGCCATTGACAAGCGGATTTCGGAACTGCAGGAACGATTACATCGCAAGCGGCTATTGAATCAGCAATTGGCGAACCAAATTAGCGCCGCCTCGCACAAGGCCGCATACAATCAGTTTGTGAGGTAGGTTTGCGTTTCCCTTTTCGCATGTTTCCGCGTTCGCTCCCCATTTCCATATATTTATGCTATCGCTTCGTAGGTTGGCGGGCTCAACCGATCAAAACAATCAGCATTATCCGAGGAAGAACCAGCAAAACACACACCCCGCTAATGGATTATCCCGTAGCAACATCGCCGCAGTGGAGCCCTATAATCACGTACCCCTTAATGCTGGACAACAAATTCGACATGGACCATTACAAGATGTAAGTGGTTTTGGGTTCAAATCGAGTAAAACACATTTATTGTTATTTTATTTTCAGAATTTGACATATCATTCTGTATATCAACCAAATCATCATATCAAAAGCGATTCGGAACCGAAAGCGGAGAGCCAGGATATCCACAAGTCGATGTACAAGGGGCAGGAGCAGCCTGACGGCGACCTGTTGAAAGACTTTGGCGTGTCCAAGTCCGACCCGAAGTATCAAACCTTGCCATATAACACGAAATTCACCGTGAATTTATTACCCAATAAAAATAGAATAGACAGCCACGACGCACTACAACAGCAGCAACCTGACGCGAAAGACATTGACGTCCATAATGGCAACAACGGTGTACAATCACAAATGGTACACAGCGCGCCGTTAAACACAGCCAACAAAAATATTGCCACTCCGCTCAATCAGAACGACTTGACCAAACGATACGACAAGGAGAATGACGGCAAGGGTTTTAATGGGCAGTCGAACAAATTGAACGAACACGCTTCCACATTGTATCAAGTAGGTGTCTTTGAATCAGCGTGCTGTGACTGGATTGTATTTACACGTGCATCCTTGTTTCAGAAACCGATCAGCAGTGTGGCACCCACATCGGTACATCATTCTGGGAAGCTTTCGAACATTTACCAGACCTCATCGATCAAGGTGCAACCTGTGGAACCGCAGACCATTCACAGTAAGCCTACCAGTACCCCCGAGGCATCGGGAGACAAGGCAAAGCCGGCGCTACCGCCAAAACCGTCGATACGACCACCCCCACGGCAGACACAGCTGAGTGTCGATGAGCCGAGACACTCACCCCCACCGCCTCCGGTGCCCACGAGCGACCCGCCCGCCGAGGAGAAGCCCTCGCGGCCGGCACATCCGCTCAGCCTCGCATTGGGCAAGTTACAAGGTAACGCCAACGGCCAGAAAGGACCGCACTCACCCCTAACGCACTCACCGCTCTCGCAAAGCTCGCCTGCCACCAACTCACCGGTCTTGCAGCACTCGCCCGTAACACACTCGCCCGTCTCGCAGCACTCCCCGCAAATCCCGCACTCCCCAGCGACAACATGCCCATTATTAAAGCAAAACCGCTCACCATCAAAAAGCAAATGCTCAGCGAGCAGCCTAAACTGCGTGCGCTCAGCTCCTACTCACGGCTAAACGGGTTGTCAGTGAACAACAATCGCAGGATCGAAATGCCACCGGCCTTTCATTTTCCAGAACTCGAGAAGGCGGAAGTCAACGGTAACGATAGCGCCGTCAAGTCGTCATCATCCTCCGACGAGACGGACAAGTCATCGTCTGCGGAGAGTAATGCACCTGAGTTGAAGGATGTGGTGGTGCGACGCAACAAAAAGGGCAATCTCAAACAGACAGGCAAGGCTAATCTATCGAGACGTGTTAGTTTTGACCCGCTGGCGCTACTTCTTGATGCCAGCCTTGAAGGGGAACTGGAGTTGGTGAAAAAGACTGCCACACAAGTGGCTAACCCATCTGCAGCCAACGACGAGGGTATCACCGCGCTGCACAATGCGATTTGCGCCGGTCATTTGGAGATTGTAAAGTTTCTAGTTGAGTTTGGTTGCGATGTTAACGCGCAGGACAGCGATGGCTGGACACCTCTGCACTGCGCCGCTAGCTGCAACAATGTTGCGATGGTACGTTTCCTTGTCGAGCATGGCGCCTGCATCTTTGCTACGACCCTAAGTGACCACGAAACTGCTGCGGAGAAATGCGAAGAGGACGAGGAAGGTTTTGATGGATGTTCTGAATATTTATATAGTAAGTTTGTGTTTATTTCATAGCATAATAACAGGATTAATCGATTATTTTAATAGGTGTACAGGAAAAACTTGGAATCCTATCCGGAGGTGCGGTATTTGCCGTTTTTGATTACGCTGCACAACAGCCTGACGAGCTCAGCTTTCATGCCGGGCAACAGTTGACAATTCTTCGCAAGGGCGACGAAAGCGAGCGCGAGTGGTGGTGGTCGCGTCTCGGCGATAAGGAGGGCTACGTGCCGCGGAATCTATTAGGGGTATGCTGTTTAAACTTTCAACTCGTCGCCTGTTTGCTAATGTGCGACTTTCAACTTTCAGCTTTATCCACGCGTGAGCAAAGCAGACGAGTAAACGAGGCAACGTTTAAGTGTAATAAGCATCGATGTAAGTATCTTTCGCATTTTCTAAATCTATAAAACGTGCTGGAGTTATTACACCGCAAGGAGGGAGTGGGAAGAGGAGAGCATCAGTTCTGGAATTCGTATGCCTTTGCTCAATATTTTATTATATTGTTTAGTCAAAAGGTCGCGTTTGTTCACACTTAATTAGTTAGTTTACGAGTGATGTTTTCGCATGGCAACAAGTCTTGATATTTTTGTTTTGTATTAAGATGTTATTTAACTGGCAGATTGCTTTTGGAATTAAGTAATTACTTAATGAATATTTTAATATATTTTCATTATTGTAAATATATAAATATGAATATACAATGGAATATTTACATAAAACATGCTATTTTATCCCTTGATTATCATGATCCTTTAATTACAATATAGTTCCTGCGTCGCTCAGCAACGGTAACACGTAAGTACAATAAATGAAACTTCAAGATGTGACATTTATTAATTTGCAAAATGTGCACGTGTTATGATTGCATCAATACGTTACCAGTGATTTCCATCTTAGTAATAGTTGTATACACTTATTACGTCTATGTCTTCGAACTGTGCATACTCGTCATCCCCGAGCAATTCAAAATGATTGCTTATTTATGCGTGTATCACCTGCTGCTTATCCCGTTCTTAACAATGTACTTCATCACAATGTTCCACAAGCAATGGTACGTCCCACCTAATTACTACCTACCCCGGGATTTCTACGAAAAGATGAACATGATGTCATCCGCCGACGCCGAATACAGCATGCTTGTGTCCTTTTGTAAAAGTCGTAATATTCGCGTCTACACCCGCAACTCCAGCGGCAGTATTCGCGTTTGCCATACGTGCAAACTTTTAAAACCCGACCGAACGCATCATTGCAGTACATGCGAAGCATGCGTGGTCAAAATGGACCACCACTGTCCCTGGGTGAATAACTGCATTGGATTCACGAATTACAAATACTTTCTTATGGTTGTATTGTACGCTGGCATTCTCTGTACATATTATTTTGCGACCACGTTAGAATATAGCATTGATTTCTTTATGGACATCGGCGAACATCCCCACTTAAGGAGAGTTAATATTGTCATATGGTAAGCAATGTTATAAAAACTTGTTTACAGGCATTTTTAAAGTAACATTCTTATCATCCACGCGGCAGTTCCATTGTAGTCATGGCACTGGCAATAACGCTGTGGTGCTTGCTCGGCTTTCATCTTAGTTTAATTCTAAACAACGAAACCACCGTCGAGGCTCTCCATCCACCCACGTACGCCAGTGCAATCATCCTCGGCTTCGATCATGGCAAACGAGAAAACTTTCGTGAAGTGTGCGGCGGGAACGTGTGTAAGTGGTGTTTACCAATCCAAACACATGAAGGTGACGGGGTCAGGTTTGATGTGATGCGATTCGCATAATAAAACGCACTTAAATGCATTCAAAACCATCATATTTCATTAAACTATTTACAGAAGTGTGAGTACGTTTTTACATTGGTTTATTACTAGAGAGTTTATACATCATTTAAATTTTCACAGATTTAAATTGCACTTTGGTGTTAGGATTAGACCTGTTTAGCTTTTAGAAGCTGGTAACTATAACAATCAAATATAAAAATATATAAAACAAAGTACTCTGACCTCTAGTGCAGATAAAATTTAATTTTAAAATATGCTAAGACCAAATAGTTTCATAGTTTTTGTCGAAGACACAGCCATACCGAAAGTGCGTATATTACGTATTCTTAAGTATCTATTGAAGCTAGAAAAAGATGAGCATATTGAGACTCTTTGTAACAAGTATCTAGTTTGAATCACAGATGATCACATACGATCCGGCAAGAGTTGCGTCTGCTCGTTGTCTCTCCAAGCAGACTTGAAACTGATATAAATTGCAATGCATGCAATCAGCGTACCCACAGCTAACAATCCAATTCCGGTAAATTGTCCAATTGCAGGCAATATCAATAGGGTTTTAACTGTACCAGCCAATTCATCACTCAAATCCGCCGACTGTTCAAACCATAATACTGGCAACATTGTTTCCTTTACATTTTAAACATACTAAAAACAACACAAGTAAATTATATTTAAATTTATATATTAAAACAATAATATTACGTGATTCCTGGAATTGGTGCTATTAAAATGTTCAATTGAAGTCGAGCGTTTACACTTAAAGGCACACCGGTCTTCGGTTCCAAATTAATTTCAAATTTATGCTTTGCTTCGTTTGGTCGCATACCAACAACGCCTTTTCTGTAACTTTCATCGCCCAAGTAAAAGTGTGGATATGAAATAAAAGCTGGCGCTCCTTGTTTGCATTTGGACACGTCGCGAACTCCACTTGGGTGTATTTTGTCACCTCGGAAACATTCTTGCTCAGGATATTTAGTGCCGTTATCAAAGAGGAAATCGGTTCCGATGAACTCTTTACCCTCGATGCCTCGATAAAATCTTGTTTTATTGCTGTGGAATACTGTAATAGAACTAAAACATACAAAAAAATTAATTTGATTGCTTGCAATGTAGTTTACAGTTTCTACCTGCACAAGTCTGATGCAAATAATGAAACCTTGTTGTATTTTTCCACTGGAGGCCATAATTCTCCACTGGTGCCATTTACAAACCCACAATAACTACTGTAAGCAGAAGTGTATGGTCTGCCATTCCACTCTTCAAACAAACCCAATAATTCCAGATCATTCTTGCCTGTATACATTGTTACATTGCCATCATAAGTTTCTGAGTTATTTCGATTATAAAACCATCCAAATTTGTCCATATCAATATTTAGTTTGAGGTCTTTAGCTAAAGTAAGCAGTTCATCTTCATAGCCATCAAATAACCATTCAGAAACATTTTTGGTTAAAATCATAGATCTCTCCTTCTCCTCCAGAAAGAAGTTAACAGCTTGTCTGATGAATATGTATCTATTTTTTACCATGTTTGCCACAGTCTAAAATTTAGTTTTTGTTTTTAATTATAAACAGAAGGAATAAATAATTTTGATAATAGACTTACTGCAGCTATCACATTAACCGTAGTAACCTTATCGGCAAGTGTTCCATTAGACTTTTCGGGAATAAAATGCCACACTCTTTTGGTCTGATATGTGATGGTGTCATTATCATTCCACTGTAGATTAACTCTGTAGTGTTTCTCTGAGAAGACATATGGTCCCACTTCCTGCACAATAGGCTTTATTCTCCAGTCTTTCACTACTTCATCTGCATTTGTCCAGTTGTACAGGTGAAATGTTAAAAACATTGGTATTGGAGTGACCACCCAATTATCAAAACCCTGTGACCCCTTTTGTATTGTGAGTTCCTATAAAACAAACCACTAAGTTAGTCTAAGTATAGAGAAACAAATAAATAACTTACATTATGTGTAATTGTGTGGATCGCAGAGTCCCATCCAATGACCAGCAACAGGCCAAAAATTATAAACAGGATGGCGATGCCAAATGCGAGCGCTTTCTTACAGCTGTCGCCGCAGAAGGCCATTGTTGAGTACTGGAAAGCGTCGTAGCATTAAGTAACCACAAAAGAACGTAACAAACACTCGACTAAATAAGTATTTAACATTTATTGATGAGCAATCGTTGGATCATATGTTAATGATGAGTAATTATTTTGATCCACGGGTTCAAAGTAACCTAGGACATTTGCACTGTTCGCGAATCATATGCTCGATGACAGGTCTACTGCTGACTGCGCATCAATTTCAACATGTACAGGGTATCACACAGTGAAGCAAGAAATATATTTTCAACACGTGCGAGAAACAAAGCAAAAAGTGAAGGGAAATGTAAATTATTAGTTATTTCATGAATAATTACTTTGCAAACAGTTAAAATGTACACGAAATATTTGACGCTCAACGTGCGCAGCGCGTGTTAAGCACTGGTGTTAAGTGTTTACAGTTTCCACGCATGAAAGAATATTATCACTCTATTTGAATTGTTAATTCCGCCCACTTCAAATTAAAATAACTTATTATCAACAACAATTCACCTAAACCCATCATCAAACATTTTACGTTCTATAAGAATGGGATATTATTTTGTTGCTATGCAATATTTGTTGGACTCACCGCTTTTACTTCGTTATGTAGTTTAATTCTTTTATTCCGTATTTTTCGATTTATTAACTATGAGTCCTCGTTAATGATTTGTATGCACTATGATGTAGATAGTAATGTGAGCCAACAAATCGATAAAAACTTCATTAATGTTTTAAAATGATGCACGTTTGTACTCACTGTTGACCTGCTTCACTGTTGATTCACGATTCCTATGAAAAATTGTGGCAGAGTTCAACTGATAATTAAAATTGTATAATTACACACTATGCTAAAACTGACACCCGAGTTGTTTGAACGTGCCACTTGGTTTGTTTTTCCTGCGGTGGTATTTCGCAGTTCCACTGCGATTTCACCACAGTTTCACTAGTTGTTATAAACATTCCAACATTGCGTTGCTATAATGCGCGTAAATGGCGTGCAATCAATTGCGCAAGTTAAAAACGTTCGTAGACTGTTGAAGATGTGTGATAAAAGAGGTGGAGCAGTATACTAAAAAGCGACATGTTATTTAATTTTATGATTTTTAATGTTAAATAATAAATAAAGAATAAAATAATAAATAAAATGATTAATGATGCATATTGTTGTTGTTATATTACAGATAATATAAATGTATCTCTTCGTATAGATAATAACTCATATTTTTTAAAATTTCAGTAAATCCGATTTTTTTCCTTGATATCGTTTGAAATGCCCGCGTTTGTTTGAAGTCTACTTGTTCCTGCTGTAGGTTTGAAGTAACCTAACAAATTTATACTCAATTTTATTTAAGTAAAAAAGTTAAAATGTTGGCGATTCGCACAGGAAAATTACTGGAAACACTGGCAAAATCAAACAAACATCATGCGACGACAAAGGAACTTCATCTGTCGGCTTCTTTCAATGAAATCCAGAAACTAACTCGACTTAGAGTTGTTGATAATAGTGAAATAGGAAAGCGAGCAATGGCAGAAGGCAAACCACCAAGATGCATACATGTGTACAACAAAACAGGAGTTGGTAAAATAGGCAAGTGTTATAAGTTTGATTAATCTTTAAAAATGATTTATGTCTTAATTTAAAATATATAATTTTAGGTGATAGAGTTCTGGTGGCCATCAAGGGCGAAAAGAAAAAAGGAATTTTGGTTGGACTGAAACAAAATCAGAAAACTAAGGTTCCCAAGTTTGATAGTAATAATTTAGTATTAATTGATGACAATGGAACTCCAGTGGGGACAAGAATTCATGTACCAATTCCTACCATTTTAAGAACTATAATGAAAGAGAAAACACATTCAAAGGGTGCTGATTATACTAAATTGTTGGCCATTGCCTCCAAGTTTGTGTAGAAATATTAGGCTTGTAGTATACTAAATGTTCAAATAGTCATAATAAATAATACAATATTGAAATTGAAAATTTGTGAATTTGTCTTGGATTAACTTTCAGATTACAGTATGTATTATTGAACCACCAAATGTATTATTGAATTCTATGTGAATTCAAATTTAACAAGCTAGCAGAATCCGAAATCAAAACTTAAAAATTCCAATTTGATAATTCTTGATAAAAAAGTGAAAAAGTTTTGTGTTTTTTATGACAAAATCTCTTCAAAGTTTAATGCTTTTTATGGCATAAATTAAAATTCCAAATTTTTGAATTTTCTTCTTTGATTATGATGAATCAGAACATTACAAATCATTTATTTTAGTAAACTTTTGCTCAACAACTATTATTTAAGGCCCTACTGATGCAGGAATGGATAACATTGAATTCAAAAAGAGTTTAAAAGTTTCATGCAAATATCTTCTAAACTAAATGTTTAATTAAAATATTCTTCTAAAATATTTTATTCACATAACTGACCTCTTTCATAATCAGTAATAAAACTGTGTTATTTTATATTTTTTTGATAATGCAAATAATTAACTTAAAATGGTGGAGGCGCCGGATATTTAAATTAATGGTTGACTTATTTATTAAAAAAACACCATCGTGTAGAGGGTCTCTTAATTAGCTTATTTACCAAACTTGCTGGTTAACTGCTTTAATCGTTTACCCTGCACACACTCTTTAGTACAACGTGTACCTGCAGCACCGATTAAACACCGAATATCTCAAGAACTAATAAAGATAATCCAAAACGGAAAACTGCATTGCATTCAGCAGACAATTCTACATATGATAAGATTTTAAAACTTGATTTTTTTTCCCGAGAAAATTGATTTTCCAACGTAATTTTCTCGGAAACCATAAAAGTTACAAACAAACTTGTTGCATATTCTTCATGCCCCTACAAGAATCTATAAAATGGCAGATTTACTTTTTTGATTCTAAGAAGTTGGCAAAAACCACTCAAAAGTAGTCAAGAGGTTACACTTGACTACTTTTTGGCCTAAAAATTATTTTTTAGCTAGAAGAAAATGCAAAACGCAATTCTATAGGGTATTGCAAGGGCATGAAAGATATCCAATCAGTTTTTCGATAACATCAATATTTCGGAAAAATCTGGTGAAAATTGAAACTGTTAAATTTGAACCACTTTTCCGATTTTCCCAAAACTTTCTAATCAGCTGTAGAATGATGCCAGGAATTCGTTTTTCCTGTTTTTGTTTTGATATCATAATTAGTTTTCGAAATAATGACCATTTTCAATAATTACATAACTAGAGAAAACTTAAAATTTTTAAGCAGTAAACTGTGTCAAATTATCCCCTAATTATGAAACTGAAAACCGTTTTTCTCTAACGTCAGTGGTTCAAAAGAAAACTGCAATACACTGGATAATTCACTTTCTCTATCATTTCTTAATAAAAAATAAAAATTTGAAATTTAATCATTTTATTGCAGAAGATTGAAGAAAATGTAATTTTGATTGCTTTATCTAAGTAATCTTTTGTTATCAGATTAATAGATTAGACAGTAATCAACATATATTGTCAGGTATTGTACATTAATATATGTGACTTTCTGAAATCATTTTTTACCTAGCCCTTTTGGTTCAGAAGTTATTGACGTTTAAATTTATTGTTTTGATTTGGACAAAAAATAATTAAAGACTAAAGTTCGGCTCTGTCATTCAACGGAAAATATTTTAACAAAAAAGTTCGACCCTGTTGTTCAAGGAAAAAATTTTAGGAAAAAAGTTCGACGCTGTTGTTCGAGGGAAAATATTTTAAGAAAAA
Source organism: Dalotia coriaria (assembly GCF_025399875.1). Classification (NCBI taxonomy): domain Eukaryota; kingdom Metazoa; phylum Arthropoda; class Insecta; order Coleoptera; family Staphylinidae; genus Dalotia; species Dalotia coriaria. Next base: position 7,772,429 of record NW_027045447.1, on the reverse strand, counting down.
AGTTCGACCCTGTTGTTCGACCAAAAATATTTTAAGAAAAAAGTCCGGCCCTGTTGTTCGAAGGAAAATATTTTTAAGAAAAAAGTTCGACCCTGTTGTTCGACCAAAAATATTTTAAGAAAAAAGTCCGGCTCTGTTATTCGACAGAAAATAATTTAACAAAAAAATCAGAATAAAAGCTGTCCTTCAACCGAATAACCGACTTAAATAGCAATGTTTAATGGGCATTTTAGGGCTCTTGATAAGGGTTTAAAGGGTCTAAAATATACTCAGGGTATAAACGGACTCTTTAACTATCGGATGACAATGAGAAACCGTCAGTTTCCCCACTGGTTCAAGAGATACGTGTGGTTTTTCCCCCTGATTTTAGAATTTTAAGATAAATATCAATTTTTGGCGGGCATTTTAAGGCACTTCCTGAGTGTTTAGGGGATCAAAAAGATATACACATTATAAAACAACTCTTTAGCTTGAATATGGCGGTAAGATAATCGAATTCGCTCCATTAGTAAAGGAAATATAGGGTGTTTTCTCAGCCAACTTTTAGAAATTGATATAAAGATTTTAAGGACCATTTTAGGGCACTTCCTAAGAGTTTAGAAAGTGGGCAAAAATGTATGTTGGAGAAGGCCTAATGAACTAATTTTTACAACTAAAAATCTTAAAATTGCTCTATTAGTTTTTTAAATATATCAGGAAAATGGATGCACAATAATCAAAAATTATATTTATTAAAAACCCATTATTAACTTATTTCTTATGGAACATGTTGATGTATAAGTTAGAGTCACTATTGAATGTAACTGGTTTTCTGTGATCTTCCTTTACATTATGGAACGTCTTGGGTTCTGCTCTTGTGAGTAAATCAACTCAAGAACTTGAAGAATTTCAAAGTGACGTGTTTGTTCCATTTTGTGACAAGCGACTTATGGGAAAACCACAATAATTTATTGACCAGAATATGAGAGCATAATGTTTAATAAATGTCAAATTCGTAAATGTCATAATAAGACATTCAAATTTATAGGGTTTGATAAACAATACTGACACAAACAACTTCTCAACATTTTTTAAAAATTTTGGTTGTGCGCTCACTATTAAATCGATAACACACGAGTATAAGGAAGAATGATAATATAGGGAATGCGAATTTTATGATGCGAGACATGTTATTTCACGTATTTCCTTCGAAAAACCCAATGTTGAAATGCAATCGATACGATAAGGAAAATAACGCATTACTTGCAGTTAATTTAATATTTTTATATAAAACAAAAACGAATTCTTTAAAATTTAAATTATACGATTTATTGCTTTAGTGTATTCTTATCAACACGACAGTATGGATACCAACACGCATTCCAGAAATTGTTATCTAGTACCCAGGTATAAATTCAGCAATTTGCATCGAAAATATAACTCATTCATATAACTGCAACGTAAAATCATAACTCTAATCATGTTAGCAAAGTTGATAATTGTTGCATGTTCAGTGGCCATTGTTTATGGCCATCATGGTCCCAACCGCCCTCAAGGACGTCCCATCAGTAGGGACATTGCACAAGCTCGCAGTTTTGAAGATTTGCTTGCTATTGCACTGAATGAGGAGACAAGATACGACGCACAAATACAAGCTGTACAGGATAATTTTCCCAATGGATTAACCGCCTACATGCAAAGCATCCAGAGACTTGCCGACAACTTGAAGACCCGCATGAACGCCAACGATGCTTCCTGTCAAACCGTTTCGGAAATTGATAATGCAGTGGCAAACAGCTGCCAAGAATTAGAGGCTCTTGGCCAACGTGATCTTGTTACAGAACTGAAACAAAATCCAGTACTGAAGCGCGTCTATGATCAGTTTGCCAGGAATGTGAATGAAATCCAGTATTCTATTAACATTTGTGCTTCTCGGGGCTGTACGTACAATGAATACTTTCGCAGATTGATGCAACTTCAGGCATCCATGGAAAGTACAAGAAGGCAATTAAGACCAGCTCTGTTAAGAGCATTCAGCATTACCAGAGCAGAAGCTGCTGGTATCTCAAGCAGGGGCAAAAGAGAAATAAGGAGAATTGAAAGTGAATGGCAGGCATGCTTGAGAAATTTGGCAAATCAACCAGACACAACAACTGTTGCAACTGGCACTGTTACAAATGATGTTACAGTTACTGAGGAACCTACTGAAATCGGTACTACAGCAACAAATGCTCCAATCACAGACGCTGATACTGTTACAGTTTCAGTCACTGAACCAACCGTTGTGACTGATGCTGTTACTGAAGATGAAGCCACTGCAGCCGTTACTGAAGAAGAAGCCACTGAAGCCGTCACTGAGGCAACAACGGATAATACAGACGGATAAATTATTGCTATTAAATCCGGTGGCCAAATATCAGAAAGAATAAAAAGTGTTATTGTAGAATGAAATTGCTGTAATTGACCACAATAAATACATAAAACTAAAATGAACATTATTAACCAATCAATTAATGTTAATATTTTATGTGAAACCCTATTTGTCCTTATCTGTGATGAGTATATTAATATATCGTGAATGTAACTTACACCATTCTCAACTTCAAAATATTTTTAAATTCCTACAAGTTGATAACAAATATGACACATTATTTACCGTTGTTGTTTTCGGAAAAGTAAATTATTTTTATCGATAGTTTTAAAACCGTACTTAATTTACAATGTTTTGAAGATTTTTACAAACAATACGCGTATAAATAAACTTTGTCACTGCTGAAATCAATGAAACCTTTGTTTCTACGCCAGGAAAACAACAGTTGTTAGAATGCTTGCAAAATTGTGCCTAATACTGGCTTGCCTTGCAGTTAAAGTCTGTAGTTTCAATGGTCCTTACATTCGTCAGGGCTTACCTTTCAGTAAAGATATTGCAGAAGTAAATACATTCGAAGAATTGCTTGCTATTGCAAAGACCGAGGAAGTTCGGCACGATGAAGAAATAGAAGCGTTACTGGACAATTACCGACACGGATTAATTGCCGATAAGGATGATTTAAAACACCGTGCTAACATCTTAAAGCAGCGCATGACTGCTGATAATAATTCCTGCCAAACTAATTCGGAAGTTGATTCTGTGATAAATAAAAGTGCCAATGAACTTGATGCATTAGGAGAACGTAATTTAATGGAGGAATGGAAAGACACTCCAGCGCTTAAGCGTATTTATCAGCAGTTTGCACAAAACATTGTGGATATTCAAACATCTATTGATGCTTGTTTAAATGAACGCTGTCCAGTGAATGAATACAGCAGCAAATTAAGTCAACTTCAGGCAGCTATGCAAGATCCAAGAAGGAAGTTTAGGCCACTAGTTCTTAGGGCTTTAAGCGATAACAAGAAAGAAGCTAGTACAATTTCCAAAAGAGCCAAGCAAGAGTTAAGAAAATTAGAAGCTGAGTGGCAAACATGCATGACCAATTTGAAAAATAAACCAAACACAATTTAATATAAGTATTCTATATGTATATAACATTATGTATCGGGCAGTAATAAAAAATATACACAATCTAATAAACTAACAAATACCAATATACCTATTAGTAAAAACTTACAAATATTTTTGATAAACCTGTTTTAAACTTCTGTCAATACGAGAGCGTCCGATGATATCCGATGTTCGTCGTCGGTAAAATCAGCCGGTCTGCGCGACGCAGGAAATCTTTGATGACAGGTCCATTATCTAGGGTTGGGAGGCCTGTCGAAAGCAACAGCAGTTCAACAAGAAAAACCACTTCCCACTCGAATCTCAGTGTGTCCCTTAGAAAATCGGCCACCCACAGCTAGGAATGTTGCTAGTCATGTAATTTACACGCAAAAGGATAAGCTTACCATCGTTATCGCCCAGGGGAAACGTCTCAAAATGGTCTCCATCATAAAGAACCAACTGTTGAAACACTTATCAAGGTATGTTAAACAAAATAAACCTTTGGAATGCCTCTCAATATAGTTTTCTCTATTACCATGCAGATTTACAAAGAATTTATCGGCGGACAAGATCAATCTTAGCACATTCAAAGGGGAGGGTGAGCTAAGCAACTTGGAATTAAATGAGATTGTACTCACTGATCTCTTGGAACTTCCCTCCTGGTTAAGACTTCAGAGTGCCTGGTGCAACAAGGTAGCCTTCCGGATACAATGGACTCAACTAAAGAAAGTTCCTATTGTACTTGTAAGTTTTTAGTAATAAATTTAATGGTATTTTAAAATAACATGCAATATGATTATGATTAGAGCCTGGATGAAGTGAACATCATAGTGGAAACATGTGAGGAGCTAAGAGAGATGAATTTGTCAGGACCAGCAACAGCAGCTGTGCCTGGCAAATATAGTTTCATCCATAAAATCATTGATGGCATCACAGTAACTGTAAATGCTGTGAATATTACGTTCAATAGTCCAGCATTCACAGCCAATGTCCAGATATCCAGAATCCTATTGGAATCCAAGAATCCTAAGTGGAAAAAGGGCGATTTACGTACGACTCGCATAAAAGAGCCAGAAAGAGGGCAACTGTTGATATTTAAAGAATTAGAATGGCAGACAGTTAGAATTGAGGCTAAATCAACCAAGGACAAAAACTTAACGCCACTACGATTGCTGACGAATCAGGCGAGATGCCGCATAACGATCAAGAAACGATTATCTGGTTCGTATTTATTATTAACTTGTTCTATTTATAATCCCAAGTCATGTTGTTTTTACGCTTTTATAGATTCGTTCATATTGGGATCACGACTGGTAATCATACTAGATGACCTGCTGTGGGTTCTCACGGACTCGCAATTAAAGGCGGCATTACATTTTCTTGACTCTTTAGCCGGATTAGTCCAAAAAGCGACTGATCTAACGCGCAAAACGAAGGCAGCTCGAAAACTAGAAGAGCTGCCGGAATACCGCGCGCATCAGGCGCAGCAGGAGCGTATGGACAATGGAAACTCGTCGGAAGCAATTCGGAAACTGTTTACTCCATGGGATGTTGTAGAAACATCATATCACTTCCTTTCCCATCAAATAGTATTGCATCTATGCGATGATCCTGGCGATGGTAGATCGACGCATCCTAACTTAAAAGATGGCGGCGCGCTGCAAGTCACCCTGCAGCACTTCCAAGTGGATTTCTATCCCTATCACATGGCGATTATCGATCGTAAACACTGGCCGAGATATCGCGAGTCGTCTATTCCGCATGTCTTGTGGCAGGAGCAGGCACTCACTTCCTTCCGCAGTAAATTTCTTGATCTCATCGAGAAGAATCGCGCACAACATACGCCACTGTCACGAGCCAATAAGGCATGTATTTATTTTAGAAAAAAAAAATTATGAAAATAATAACAATGTTTGTGTTTAGAATGTTGAATCGCCTACAACAGAATCTCGCCGTGCGTCGACGGTGCCATCGCCGACTGATGTGAAATCATTCGCAATCAAGCAGCTAAATAAATTGATGACTAGTTGCATGATTATTCGTATCGAAGATTTTACGGTTTACAAAGTGACTACGTCGGGGAAGAAGCAATCGTTGAAGGAGTTTATCACAGGTATTGTTACTTTTGCTTTGTATGTGGTTTTATTTCTGCTTAACACCATTTTCTCACACTCATGCTGATGCAAACAGCGCAAAACAAACGAAAAGATGGACGAGGTAATGTTAGCACGAAAATGCAGATTAATGTTTTGCTTTCTATTTAATTTCAAATCAATAATTTCTGGTTGATATTACAGGAGAACGCGATCAAATGTCTTTGCCTCCGGAAACAAAAATGGTTCATGCCGAATTTACTTACTTTTATTATCCTAATGATACACCTTTTCCTCGTAAGTGATTTTATTCTAATTTTTTTTATAATATATTGAATATAATCGTAATTTCAAGTGCCTGCACCAAAATTCTACGTGCAAGTGAACCCTATCAACATCTACTTCGACTTGGAGAGCTGTTTGTGGTTGAATTCATTTGCATTAAATCTATATCAGTCTCTGCAGGATTCAAAGAAGGATATGACTGATATTTCTAATTTGACTTACATAGATGTGAAAATTGAAGCAATTTTACCTAGGGTAATATTCAGACTATATTTTTCTATAAGAGATTGTTATAATCTTCAATATTTAATTGCAGTTAATTTTTGAAAGTTATAAAGATTATATTATCCAACGAGATAGGCCCAAATCGCTGACATTTGAGGTGACTCGCGCAACCATCACGAATGTCCGCAGCCTGGAGCAGTCTTCCCGTGCTGACCTCGCAAAGTGCGTGGACTCCTTCCACATGGGCTCTCTTTTCTTCGGCAGCGAATATCCATCACGGCCGGAAGATTTCTACATTGTTACGCAGAAATTCCTCGATCACATTAGCACGAAAGACAATATTCGTACGGCACACACGGAGTTGAATGCATCTAGTATTGAGACTTTGGTATATAATAAAAATACTCACCTGCGTTTTTATATTTTATTGAATTGTGTCTTTTGTGTTGATTGCAGATCAGTCAGCTAAGTCGTGAATTTATGTGGACGGAAGCAAAGGACGTGTGGTGCATTAATTTGGAACCAGTATGGGCAGATTTTAACGGCGCCAGGGCACTGAATAAGCCTGTGCCATTCCTGGATGCTGTGCCCATCACAATATGGCTACACAGTAACATGGATCCGAACTCAACCATTAAGCAAAACAACGCCTACGCAGACATACACGCGCTGGCGCATATTTCCAACTTGGTCAGTGTGCAACTCAATCACTATCAATATTTGTTTCTACTGCGGCTGGCTGAGGATGCTACTGAACTGGCAGCTTTCTTGCTGTTGGATACTAACCGAATTACTAAACAAGAACAGAATAGTTCGCTCATTGTGGGCGCTCTTCTGCCTCAACTTGAAGTTACTTTGGTTATGCCTTCCGCTTATCCGGGCAAGGAGTCTTCCGGTGGAGATGTTGAGTCTTTTGCGCCCGAGAGTTCTTTTGCTGATGATATGGATCAAAAGGGAGGATCAATGGGAACGGTATGGAATTCTAACTTGACGATTTCATCCGTGCCGCCATTAACATCAATGAAATCGTATGCAAAATCGCCTTCGAATCCAAATGCTAATGTTAATTTTAACACAGCGAATAATATTAATTCATTTCCGAGTCCTGTCGAGAAACCACTTTATCAAGATAAACTGTCTCCGAATGAAACTTCCCCAATGATTTTAGATTCGGCGAAAAATCAAACACTTACTAATATAACAAATGCAGGTAAAAACTTTCTTAGCAGATTAAATTTATATATGTGTTAACATTTTGTAAATATATTGCAAGGGTTTTCTTCAATGCGGAAAGGCTTTAGTAGCCTGATGACATCGATTGATAGCGCGCTAAAACCAACGATGGATGCAAGTGACGCCAGTGACACAATGTCCATCCGCAGTGATGTATCCAGCGACTCGGAAAATTACATTTTCTTAAACATGGAACAGGATAGCATGCAGAAAGCGGACGACATGTTTATCGTGCCAGAATTTATGTCGCAGAACAAAGGTATGGTGGAAATTGCTAGCGAAGTCATTGAAGAAGAGAGCACGATAACGTCCACGAGTGAACACAGTTTGACGAGCAGTTGTCGCCGAAAAGACTTGGTAACAATGGCAAACAACATTTAATTAACTATTTACTAACATTTCACTGTTGCAGGTTTCTGTCTCTACGTTTAAACTTACAAAAGTCGAATTTATCCAGCAATCCTCTGGCTTCTCTTCATCTATAAAACTTCAAGTGGAGAACATTTCTAATGAGGACTGCAATGCGATTCCTTGGGATGAGTTTCAGGTAGGCAATTCAAATATAAAAAGTACACGGTCAACATTCGGTGAACTTCTTTCGACTTGTTCATGTTTTTTCATCTAAAATTCATTACTTCGCATGATGCCGACACATTTTTATCAATTCAGGATTTATTCACATGCGAATTCAAATAAATATTTTCATTCGAATCACATCGACGTGGTGGGGCCAGCGTTTTGATCATTTCTTTGTATTTTTTGCATGCTTCTGAATGTTTTATTGTGGTTCGAACGAAATGTGCAGGCCAAGTACAAGGTATTGGGTTTTTTCAAATTTACGTACTTGTATGCAATTAGGCATCTTGATGCACATAGATTCTACATTTCTAGAATGGACTAACTTTAAGTATTAAAAATTTGAAAAAATAAACGAGTAGTGTAGTGTTAGTACTTGATACGATACAGATTTGCTGCATGCCTCTCATAAACACACCAATTTCACAGCGTTTGCATGCGTTTTACATATTTTATAGTATTACTTGTGGTGAGAAGGTTTTAACTTGATGTTTCTCATAAATAGAGCAAGTTCAGCTCGAGGTCGCGCGCTTGGTCAGATAATCCCAGCAACTCGGCGACGACGACGCAGGTGAAACTTCGAATGGATCACGATATTGTTATGCCCAAACATGCGATAGCAATCAATCGCACCAACTTAAAAACGCTCTTCAAAGATTTTCTGGATATTAGAGTCAACGATGTTGCACTTAATTTATCGATGAGTACTGTTGTTGGAATGGCGGACCTCGCCGAAGACGAATGCATTCCTATTCCAATTCCTATGGAGATATCACTTAAAGATATCTATGTGCATCTGACAGAGGACCGTCCGCCGGTGAATATAACATCCCCAGGTCCGGTGCCAATTGATTTGAAAATCGCTGAAATGTTTATCACGCGAGACGCAGAAGGAACATTCCATATTGTTCCGAATACTAAAACAGTTCGACAAAACTCTATCATGAACGGTATGTTAATAATTTAAGATTTACTTTAAAGTTTACCAACTAATTTGTTACTTTAGATGAGAATATGCTCAATCAGCAAATAAATCGGCAGCTACGCTTAGACAACGATGAATTGCGAAGACGTTTACTGGCGTTTGAACGTATTTCAGAGGAAAATCGCATGTTGCGTAAGGCAAAAGAAGAAACTGAAGTGCTTAAAAGTTCACTATCTAAAAGCCAGGAAGACGTTGCGCGTCTACTCGAAGAAAAGCGCCGATTACTCGACGAAGTTCGCAAGTTGCAGGAGCAGTTCATGAACGACCGGCGAGGCCAATGGACAGCCAAAAGATAGCAATGTTGTCTGGACTGCACCAACTGCTGCACGAACATGAGGAGATAGTTTAGTCGCTAGCTAGAGGGTCAGTCTTTGTTTTATCATGCTAAACAATGCAAACATTTTATCGCGAACAAGTGGAAAATTGAGAAAGTAAATTGACAGAATATATTACGTAGATAGGTAGGCTTTGAAATTGATATTGATTATTATAAACGTTATTAGGCGGAAGGGAATTAAATGAGTGCAATTTACCAAAGATTTCTGTTTCACTCATGAACGATTTCAAGCGCAATAAATTCGTTCAGGAAGCAAGAGAATTCCGTTCCAATACTTCCTACGTTTTCTGGAAGGCATGTTAGTTTTGATTCGTTAGCTTTAACAAGAGATTTGATATATCTATGATGTAAAAATGTATATTTCAAGATATTTCTATTTCCATATATTTTATGTTTGTTATTTTTGTATTATTCAAATTTGGATCGTTATTACTCAATAGATATATCGTAGTAACAGTAAAGTGGTGTTGCCAAAAACGATGTAAGCATTGCGTGCCATACAAAATGAATTAAAGTTGTTTGGAAGGAGTAAATTTGCATGGCTAGATTGTACGTCCGTTTGGCAATTTAGTCCAGGGACAATCTACAATAGCGAAAATTGTGGTCATGTCGATAACCACAAAACCAATTACTTCATTAATTGCAGCAATTTGCAAACAATGAAGCAATTACTTTCAAATGTAGAGCTTTACCAATCACATATACGATTGGAATGTAACAATCACGCATCATGTTAACTCAAGTTGCTACAGCGACGGAAAACATGTCAATAGCGATAGAGCCTTTCTTTATCAACTTCAATAGATTATTCCTGGACTAGTTACTTTACTCACTTAAACATACGCATATTTCATGAACATATCGATATGGAGTGGCATGGATAATGCCGTAATTTGTGATCGTGTATGAATGAAGTACATTTTACGGTATGCGAAACGTTTTTATTCGAATTGTTTGCGTTAGAAAAACTCTCTCGGTGGATGAGTGCCAACGCAACGTGTTGTGATTACTTCCTAGGTTGCTCTTAAATTTGATACATAACAAGAACACCAATCAATAAGTGGTTAGTAGTACATTTTAGCGCAAATAACTAAAAGAAGTGTTTTATGAGCGTACTTAAAGAGAAAAGAAAATACTATTTACATGTTGTCTTGTATTCTTGTGTTTCTGACATGTGTATGTAAAACCTAATATTATCAGCTAGGACAAAACAAAACGTTTAAAACAAAAACACAACAAATGTTATAATAATGTATATGGTGTTGAATGAAGATGTCTGCAAAGTGGACAAAAACGTCTATTTGAATCATGTAATAATAAATTCATCGATTGCAACGCAAGCGCTGTTTCATCTTGATCGTAAAATGCGTTCGGGCCAAGTCGAGCCTCGCAAGTAAAAGAAAAAATAAGAAACAATTTTGGTATATAACTTCGAATTTGCGCCCAGCCCTTAATACTTGGCACCAAATTAAACAGCTTACTGCTCGTGCGTGCCGTTCGTAGTCGGTTTCCTTAGATTTTTCTGCAGAACGTGCGCGTCGGCCGGTTCTATTCGCTTATAGTAATGTTGTTTCGTCTCCACAATCTCGAAGCCGAACTTTTTGTAAAAATCGATCGCGCCTTCATTGCTAATTTGCACATGTCTAGAATAATTGCAAGAATGAATTGCAGAAAGATATTTTTATAATTAACTTTGTACTTACAGGAATATGCTATCAAAGTTGCCATCCTCTTCAACATATTTTAAAACATGCTCCACCATCATGGTGCCAATGCCAAGTCTCCTGTAGGGGTATAAACAGCCAAGGGTCATGATGTACAGCTTCCTGCTCTTCTCAACTGTGTCAATCCGACAGCACACTGCCCCAACAACAATATCATTGTAGTAGGCCAACTTGGCAAGCTCTCCAGCTTCCAGGACATCTTTGTAGAATTTGTCGTTGTACGTGACGGGGAAAACAACGGTGTTGAGCTGCTTCAGCTGCTTAATATTGTGTGGTGTTACATTGCCTAGCTCGATATTCGCTCTGCAAATGCGGATTTGAGGTTAGCTCGTGAAAGTCGCAGGAAACGCATTATAACGGCGGCAGGAGACGAAGGCGGCGTACTTACCTGGTCATGATTCGGCCGGCTGGTTATTTATCACGAAGTGGCGGTGTTCGACGCGCATAAAATCGTCACGAACGCATGGGATTTTTATCGGAAATTTTAGACTCAGTCGGACGTTCGTTTTCCTCTTTGGTTACAATGTCAAACGTCAAATACAATTTCGTAAAACCGGCGCGGACCGTGCTACCTTGTCAAGTTTAGCGGTCGTTCACTAAACGCAACCGTATTTATTTTTGATTCAGTAGTGATTTTAATTTATTAATTTATTATTAATAAAAGTTAAAAATACATTATTTAAATTTTGATGCGGATTAATGACGAGGTTCTAAAAACAATTGTTATTTAAAAGTTAAATTGACGTTTGTCTGACATTTTGACAAATCAGCTCTAAGCAAATGCGATCCTGCAAGCAACAGCTGATAAGCAAGTTTCTAAACAAGTATTAAAAGTCCGCCAACTGCATGTTGTACACGCAACCAATCAATTTGTGTTATCTACGCGCTGTTTGCTTTCATTTTAGTAACTTGGAAGTTAGTTGAAGTCGCCCGGTAGCAACAGGCACATCAACATAACTACTTTGGCAATATGGCGCTGTTTATCAAATCAACAACAAGAAACTGTGAGTATTCAATAAACTTTCAATAATACTAGTTCAAATAAGTATGGCAGCATTGTTTAAAAGTGCAATTCATTTAGTTTGGCAACTGGTGGTTGTTTCCTCTGCTTGGAAACAAAACATTTATTTTGATACTTTAAAGGTTATTTTTAACTTTTCTTCAAGTCTAAAAATGCAGTTTAGTTTCTGAACTTTGTGCCATATTACATGAAACTGTTTCGGTGCAGTCTAGGTTGGGTACAAAGGTCAAAAATAAAATATATTGTCTTAATTTCGCTATTTTCTGTTGTAGTTTACAAGTTGCAGTCAAAATGCCTTGTGAGAAACTTTGCAGATGCACAATTTCCCAAAATCACAACACATTATACTATTTATCCCAGAGAGAAGGATCCAAGATGGAAAGGTATGTATTTGTATTCATAAATTAGATTTTATTAAATTAACCTCTTGCTTGTTTTAATTTATAGATGCAAAAATGGAAAGATTTGAAGATGAGACTGATCTACTCATCATTGGTGGTGGCCCAGCAGGAATGTCGGCAGCCATCCGCGCAAAACAAATCGCTGAGCAAGAAGGCAAAGAAATCCGCGTGTGTTTAGTTGAAAAAGCTGCCGAAGTTGGCGGACACATTCTGTCTGGCGCTTGCATTGATCCAATCGCACTCAACGAATTAATCCCCGATTGGAAAGAAAAGGCGCACCTTTAAATACTCCTGTCACAGTGGATCGAATGGGCTTCCTAACAAAAACCGGTCGAATTCCAGTCCCTATTCTTCCCGGCATGCCTTTAAACAATCACGGTAATTATATTGTACGTCTAGGTCACGTGGTGCAATGGCTAGGCGAGCAGGCAGAAGCACTTGGCGTAGAAATCTACCCAGGTTACGCAGCCTCAGAAATTTTGTATCATTCCGATGGTAGCGTAAAAGGTGTCGCCACAAACGACGTAGGTATAGCTAAAGATGGTAGTCCGAAAGACACATTTGAACGTGGTATGGAACTGCATGCTAAATGTACAATTTTTGCGGAGGGTTGCCATGGACATTTGACTAAACAAGTGTCTAAGAAATTCAATTTGCGCGAAAAATGCGAGCCGCAGACATATGGCCTTGGTATCAAGGAAGTATGGGAGATTGATGCAAGTAAACACAAACCGGGAACAATTGAACACACTATTGGTTGGCCGTTGGATAAATTTACCTATGGAGGTTCTTTCTTGTATCATTTGAATGAGCCTACTCCTATGGTAGCGGTGGGCTTTGTAGTTGGTTTGGACTATTCCAATCCGTACATTAGTCCGTTCAGGGAGTTCCAAAGATTTAAACATCATCCGTCAATTGCGCCGACATTTGAAGGCGGTAATCGTATTGCATACGGAGCGCGTGCCCTCGCAGAAGGTGGCTTCCAGAGCATTCCTAAGTTAACCTTCCCAGGTGGTTGCCTAGTAGGTTGCGCGGCAGGTTTTCTCAACGTGCCAAAGATCAAAGGCACACATAACGCAATGAAGAGTGGTATGTTAGCTGCGGAGGGTGCAATGGAAGCCATTTTGGGCGAAGCGCAAAGCACGACCGGCTACGAACCTATTGCTTATGATCACAAGTTAAAGAATTCTTTCGTCTGGAAAGAATTGAAGGCGGTTCGTAATTGCCGACCAAGCTTCCACAACCCTCTTGGATTGTATGGTGGAGTCATGTACAGCGGTATTTCAATGATTCTGCGAGGAAAAGAACCCTGGACTCTATCGCACGGTGGTAGGTTGATACAAGTTTACAACATGAACAAGTTAAATCAATAGTTGTCTATTTAAGCTGCGGATCATACGCGATTGAAGCCAGCAAAGGAGTGCACTCCAATCGACTATCCCAAACCGGACGGGAAGATCAGTTTTGATTTGCTCACTTCTGTCGCATTGACTGGCACGAATCACGAGGGTGATCAGCCGGCGCACTTGACGCTGATGGACGACACGGTGCCAGTCAAGCACAACTTGGCTATGTTTGATGGTCCCGAGGGCCGATTCTGCCCGGCAGGTTAGTCTATACACTATTTCATTTGTTACTCGTTTTTTTTTTCTTTACTATCTATGGCCGTCCTGAAGTCTAATGCAATGTCTTCAATTTAATCAACGAAGCGAAAAGGGAGCGACGTGACTGAGAGATACAATGCGTTGCGAGAAAGAAAATTCACGACGAATGTACAAGTAACAATCAGTATGAAATTGCACGCGTCTGGTTTATCACGCGGAGCTTGTTATTGCAAGTCGTGCAATTACTGAGCGCATTCTCTGTATTTTCCATGGGGGGCTGAAAGTTTTCGGCGCGCGGCGGGATGTTCGCTTCTCAAGGGAATTTCTTATCTTGCGAGCAGCGGGAGGAGGCGCGCACGCAGGTCGCAGACGTCTAGCGGTTTCTCCCCTTGAAATTCCGGGCTCGCAAAGTACTTTGCTATCCGAACTCGACGAAGCAATAATTTAAATCCGGCTTTCAAAAGCGATAGCAACGTTGCGACATCGCTTACCCACACCATAAAATATTACACAAGAAAACTATAGAGCGACAAGAGTTTGTTTCCGCTTGTAAGCAACTTTTATGGGAAGATTAATTAAAATTTGCGTGAAAATGCAACTTGCTACAAGTTGTAATAGGTTGGGGTTGTAGTTTGGGGCGTTGGCGTGCATAGAAAGCACGAAATGCAACAGAAAAACACGCCGGGCAAGTTGTGCGGGGCGGCGGGTACGACTGCAGGGCTACGCCGCCGTCTGCCTGCAAGTTCAAGGTCCTCGATCGATGTTTTCGGGGCTGTTGCACTCCGGTGCCCCAGACTGGGCAATGACACCAGACCGAAGCGTGAACTCTGCGTCGCCGGTTACCGCCCGCCCCTCAATCGTTCTTCCTCACACTGTGCGCTCGCTTTGCATGCAATTCCCGAGTAATTTACAATGCTCGGCACTTCATTTCGAGTTTAAATTTTATAGTCGAAAAGATACCGTGCACTGGATTTAATACAGTCAATGAATTGTCTATTTTAGCCAAATGTCCCCCTTGAAGGGCGGGCGAGCACTCGAGGGAAAACCGAGATTGAATCGGTGCTCGGTGCTCGCAATTCGTGTTAGTAAAGTAGGATACGTGACGCGCATTAAATGCGGGGAAACAGTGTGTCACAATGAAACCTTTTATGATCCGCCAGTGCGGCGTGTTGGTCCTTTTTATTTCCCATCCGGCGTGTGGACGTCAGCGGCGCCCGGCGCCTCCGCCCGGACGATAGGCATCGCGCGATCGCGCCATGTTCGTGTCCGGCGAGCGCCTTCTGGGTATTTGTGTCACCGTACGTCCTTCGTCCTTTCCGTGCAGCGCATAAAATCTCGACTACGTAGGCGCGAGCATATCAGACGTCATTTATTTTTATTACTCGTCCCAGAATGGACTGGCGGCGGGCGACTGCAAAAAATTAAAACTCGGACATGTTGAAGTCTACTTCGTGACGAAAGCAGGCGACGTTAAAGAGCTGCGGACGAGTGTTGCACACGCCTCATTTAAAATAGAAGCGAGTTGCTTGCGCGTCAGCGGCATTAATGGGCGGACACGTTCATGTTGCGTCATTAATTTTATGTTTGTCGAGATACGCAACTACGCAGCCAACAAGGGGTGTTATCTTTAGCAGCTTGTATTTAACACATGCACATACATTCAAGCTATATTTGCCTGCTTGAATTATTCAATTTGATTCGATTCATATGATTCAGTTTTCTTTTTTGTTAATGTTATTTAACTTGACAGTATGAAAGAGTTTTTAGTATTGATTTTTATAATAACTATATTATATGTTGCTAAAGCTTTTACAACAACAAAAAACAAGAAAAAACGCACTTTGTACAGAAAAAGATTGACGTGCCTGAAATGACGCTCGGAAATGAAGCACTAAAAGCCATCCAGGGCAGTAAAAGTTTTTTATTTCTTTTACTAAAGAAGTTGAGCGTTTGCAACATTTTCCAAGATGTCGCATTTAATTATCAGCCAGCTCTTAGTTACTTCAACAGTAAAATAAATACAAGCAAAAAAATATGGCAACTAAATTATAAGAACATTATTTTTGCAGAGAATATAAAACGCTTACTTTATTTTGAGGTCGGCGAGGATTTGTGGAAATATAGCGGCCGTAACATTGCGGAAAATCGGTTTTTCTAGCTTGTGCGCAAGCGGAACGGGTTCCAATCGAATTCACGCCTAATTTAATTTCGTCCTTTTTTTCCGTGCGCCGGGAAATTTATTCATGAATTATGCCCGCCCCAAATTGATATGCTGCGCTTTCCTCGGCTGATATTACGTAAATTGTCTAATGATAATGTTTAACGATGCACGACTTTTTAATTTAAAGCAGAAAGCAAAGTTAAAAGCACTGGCATATAAAATACCCAACTGTTTTTTATTCAAATGTTTTGGCGTGCGTAACGAGAAATGCAGGTTCGGCAAGAAATGAAATTCGAAAAGCGCTTAAATGTTATTTATCGCCTTTATCCGCGCCGAGAGCGTTGCTGTTTTGTCTGGCAATACCACAGAAACCCGGCCGCATTTCGATTCGAATGTCTTCGGCGCGTTTGATAAATTATTCAAAGGTCGGGCACCGACAGGTTGCGCCGTTGCAAATTGAATTGCTTGCTCGAGCGAAATATTGAAACTTAATTGGGGGGAGAGAGGTGGCTTGCGCGCCTCTCTCGTGCATAAAGCACGAACTTCTTACATTCTTCATTCCGTTTTTCCTCTCGGGCTATTCCGGAGGTGCCGCGCGGCGTTTTTAAGGTTTAAACTCCTTTCAGTCTGCTTTCAACTCTTCGCCTTCCGGCCACGGCGGCGCTCATTAGGTTGCTGCAATTTATCACATTAATCGGCAAGACGCTGCGACTCCGGCGACTAATTAACACTCGTCACTTTTTCCCTCGTTACTGTTGAATATTTAATGTAAAAAATGTAGGTACTTACGATTGGAATGTGTTAAAGTAGTAAAAAATTTCCACACTACGTACAGGAATTGTGTGTTCTTGTGGGTGTGTGTAATGGGAAATTGATTTACAATAATGCTGGTTTGCCGGAGCCGCTATTTGCCGTCGGCGGCGTGAGTTATGCCCCGAGCGGCGCACACCCCCGGGAATAATGGGATAATGGCGAGCGCGAAACGCGAATAACTGTCATAAAGAGGGGCCTAATTTTACGAGCGCTCTATAAATTATGTCGATATTCAATACTCATCCGGGGCCGCGAGAGCAAAAAACGAAATTTTAACCAAAGGCCGCACTGTTATTTGCTGTAGTTGTCACGGCTTTGCGAATAAATTCATCAGGAATTTACCAGATTGTACACACAATCAATTTATGAATAATTGAGGGCGAAATTTATCGGTGAATAATTTTATTTATTTATTTTTGCATTAATTGTATGCGACACAAATAATTGAATCAACGTCAATCAAACACTTTCGAATGCATAATTTAAATGGTTGTTTCGTGAAACACGAGTTTTCATTAATATATGACCAGAGCGGGCAACCTTTGGGATAGAGTGTTAGTAATAAATTAAAACGCCACTTGTGGAAAATTACAATCCAGTCGTAACAACTATTTGCTGAACTTTGGGGGGTAAATTGATTCTCCTAATGTAATTCCGTTTCGGCAATCGCGGTGCGTAATTGTCCTGCAACACTCGAAGCGTTTGCGGTCGCACTTGTCTTCCTCCTCCCTCGTGGTCGTAGTTTCCTCCAAATTGCTGCTTTGTTGCCTCCCGGAGACCCAGGGCGCTATCGGTCGCTGGCAGCCTCCCGCTTTTATGCGTTACGTGCGTTTAACTTAACTAACTTTGTGTTGCTCTCAGGAGTGTACGAATTCGTCCCAATGGAGAGCGGCGACGGGCAACGGCTGCAGATCAACGCGCAGAATTGCATCCATTGCAAGACGTGCGATATCAAGGACCCTACGCAGAATATCAACTGGGTGGTGCCTGAAGGTGGCGGTGGTCCCGCTTACAACGGTATGTAGGGTGTATTTTTGCTCAATTCTTATGCCACTACTAGCCTACACCCCTACGACGATCAACACACACTCGCCAGCTGATGAATTCGATAATTAAAGTAAGAAAAATGATGGTAAGAGTAATTCTCGATCGAATTGTAAATAATTTTATACGGATGTTTACATGTTTAAGCGATTTTAAGCTGTTTGCTACAAAGATATATTGTTATCAACTGTGGCGCCTCATTTGTCCTGTCCAATGCAATCTCCCTCGTCAGATTGACTGTGTGCTTACGTGTTGAATACGTTTACGTATTGCATTGATGTGGGATGGGTTGGCCGCCGGGCTAATCGGCATGTAAGCCATTCGGACGAGCATACACGTTCGATCCAATTAGTGGCACCGCGCACGTAGGCGTACGTAAATCGCAGGGCCTCGTTACGAACGCCGACGCGTGTTATCGATACATTTGTCGCGTTATCGAACACATTACATGACATCACAAATAACAACAACAACAGCACGCGCAACAGCTCGCAAACTTTACGGTTGTTTATCGATGCGACGAGTTTGCCGAGCGCCCGCTTACGTCCCAAATATTAATAAACCTTTTAGTTTAAGGCGGACGGCTTGAGGCAACTAACAGGAGCGAAACCCAACTCCCGAAACCAAAATATCCTTCTACCGCCTACAACTGCTCCTTACCGCTCTCGTGCGAATGGTGTTGATGTCGGCCTAATCCAGATACGAGCGATAAGATACTCCCAAGAGGGATTTCGCAGCAGTGTCCGCGTTAATCTCCGGAATTGAAAGGACTTTCAAGATCTGTGCCTGTCCCTAGTTCCTTTTCTTTTCTCGTCTTGACGACGAAGCGACGCGCCGAGATGATTAGGAATTGCAGGATGGCGATTTAATTTACGAGCTTAACGAGCTCTGCGAGGCTTCGAAGGTAAGTGATACATTGTACATAGAAAAAGATAAACACGCTAAAGCTTGAGTGTTCTGAAAAAGCAGCGTAATTTTACTGATGTAATTACTGCTTGAAGCTATGCAGAACGCTGAACGAGTGTGAATGCAATTATTACAAGTTGCGCGCATTGTTCATGAACAGCGCGTCGGGAAATTTAATCCCCGGGTCCTTTGCGCATAGTTCTTTCCGTGTTGCTTTATTTTATTTTGCAAACAACCGCTGACATTTCTACCGTCCTCTCACGCTTTAGATTGCAAATATTGCAGTTGCGAACAAAGTGCCGCAGTGAGAGCCGAGGCGTTAATTAATTTCGTGATTTGACTTGTTTATTGAATTAGAGATGTCGAGCGCGTTGGGAAATTTCCGCAAGTTGGCGCTGCAGTTACGCAGGCAATGCGGACACGCTCAGCACGGGAAAGCTCATTGGATGAGTTTCTATCTAATTTTACTCAGATGAGACTATTTATGAAAATGATTAACTTAGAAAACTCGTCTGCAGAACGTAAGTTGATATTCTATGAATTCCTGAAGGATGTTTTTAACTCATTTTTAGATTAAATTTATCGTGCCAGACGAAATTGCCGGATAAACGATGGATTCTCTCGTTAAGTGATCGAATTTTACGAAAAGGGCGAAAACGATGACGTGCAGGACGGCGAATTGAAATTTACAAGTGTTTTGTTTCGCTTTAACTGGCGAACACTTTAAGGGATGACAAAACCGACAACATCATTGACAGCCGCGCCGCTCCCCGATGAATGATGGATTTTCCTGCTTAGACGTTTCTTGCAAGTCATAATAACAAGCTGAAGTTCCAAAAGGATGATGTAAAAGATATACTTATTGAGTAACGCGTAATTTTTGCGATTCTCGCGAGGTTTTTGACCGACGAAAAAAAAACCTCGCATTGGATTTGATTCCTTATTTGTTTGTTTGCTTGTTTCCCTCGAGATTTCCGAATGTGCTCGTTTTCGCAAACGAGATTGAGTAAACACACACATGAATTAGGTTTGTTTGTCCCGATGATGTTTCATTCCCTATCATATTTTACCGCAAACGAGATCGGTTACTCTGTGGTTCAATTGCGTTTCCGGGTATTTTTAAAATTAAGAACCGCATTGTGTCTTTGTCACCTTATCATAAAATATGAGCAGTAAGATTCAGTTTTCTGCTCGAACAAATCACAACTTACACAAGTTATTTTTCATTTTTAAATGTTTTCGCGTGATTTTTTCTGCGTTTTTCTCGAATGAATGAAGTCCAAACAGCGAAATGCGGATGAGAGTCGAAAGTAATTATACAAGTTTTTATCTCTAGGCGGAGTTTCCACGGAGTTTGAGCAAGTTTATGCGCGCGAGAGCCGAGTTAAAGGGGTGGCAAATATTCGCGTGCGGATTAAAAAAAGCTCGGCCTCCTCGGAATGGCAGAAGTTTTCGATCGTGAGCCGATGGCGATCATACTCTAATTAATAGCAAGAGTTTTGTGCGAAAAAGTTTGGCTTTTCATTTTATCGCGGCGGGAGTCTTAACTCGTTGCGATTAGACGACTAAAGTGCCGATTTTCGTAATTAAAAATACGAAATGGAAAATTAAAAATTCCAACCAACAGCAATCATTTTGATCAATGCGTTAGAATGAATTCGGATTATGCATCTCCAGACAGGATTATGGATTGCGGGACGTAGGCGGCGTTGAGCTCTGGAGATGTGATTAAAAGTGACACGTGTGCGACGTGTGGGAAATTCGCGTTCCGTTCGTAGGGCAGCGCGACGCGCTGAAAACCACCCCTGCGCGCCAAAGCTGATAGCACCCCGTGTGCTCATATTTTAGATCAGAAGTAGGGCCGGAGCGGGCAGGGATGCAGGAAAGCAACGCCGTTTGATTACTGCTCCAGCGCTTTAGTGCCTTCGTAGTTCGCGCAGGAAGGCAAAACTACATTAACTAACTAAAATGCGTTTTCATACTTCCGTTCGTGACGCGTCTACAGGATGTGGTACGAATTCATGAGCTTCCCGAGTGTTACCTGCCTTGTTAATTATAGTTTTAATTAAACCACGTATTTAATTCGAACGTTTTCTATTCGTATAATTATAATCAACATAAAACGTAGATTTTCTACATTTTCTCGACTGCCAGGAAAATTCAAAGAGAATAATCTTGTCTCGGTAATTATACCTCTAGGCATTTCTCGTGCGCCAGCGCTAGGTAATAAATAAATGGATTAAAAACAGTTTCTTTCATCTTTTCATCTCTTTTTTTCTGCGCCGAGCGCTTCTTTTCATGACTAAACATTTTCAACGTCGGCTCAAAAAGGCGAGACACGTTTCTTAGAAAAACGAAGGACAAAGGACGAACTGCAGAGCACGCGCTGAAAGACAAAACGCCGCAGGGAAGGAAAAGTCTATTTTAGTTGTCTCGTAGACCGAGAATGTTTGCGCATAATTACAAATAATCATATAAAAGCCTCTGAAAACCCCTGAATGGAAAAATGGAATAATTAGACCAGTAGTTTTAAAAATCCGAGGTATAATTTGAGGGATAAAGTTGGGAATGTAATTATGTTCGGATTTTGTACGTATTCACGTTGCTACGAGCTCGTACAAACGTTTCACTAACTGAGCGAATTGTCAGCATCGAATGAATCGCATTTAATTGCAGCGAGCGCACGCGATTCGGATTGCCGTCGGGATTGCAATCGCAAATTTTATTTCCTCTGCGTTTGCCAGGGCTTTATTATTGCCTAATGCCCGGGATGACGAACGGGGATGGCACACGGCGAAAATAAAGGCATGCAGCGGACCATGGGGAGAGACGAATTAATGCATTGCGATTGCGATGAATTTCGCACATTCCCGAATATCGGAAACGGACATGCATTTGACGAATTTTTTTGTGCGTGCGCTATGCGCACTAAATGAATTATTGCCATTACGGGGAGCGCACCGGAATGAAGCGCCAGATGCAATTTCCTCCTCTCGTTTGTAATCCAGTTTCGATGACTACAAATCACTCTCGGCGCGAATAAATTATATCATTTTTCGGACATTTCGGTGCGGATTTTGAAGCCTTTTTAATGCTGTTTATTTTACGATATTCATTGTATTTGGGCTGTCGAATGTGCTGCGCCGCAGCTAATTTCTAATGCAATGAAAATTCATTATGTGCAGCTGCGTGTTCATCAGATATCATTTGGCGGCGACAACAGTTGGTCGAGTGTGTTGTGTGTTATATGGGTATATATGGGAGCTCGATGGCATCGGTGGCATCATGCGGAGCGCGTCGATTACGGAATGAACGATGATGGTCGGATGTCGGATGGCCGCCGAAGAGCAAACGGAGAGCCCATGTGCAGGCGCACCCATGTGGCACGCGGCTTTGTGCGATCGACGCATGTTTGGAGCCGTTTATAGGGCTTTCAGGCGTTTTAGGGTGTGCGTCGCTGCGTGTTGCTCGTCAGCTGGACATTACCCAAATATCCGGTTCGACAACAAAAAATTAAACGCATTAATTTCATAGAGGCGACTACTGTGCGCTGTAACAACATAAAAAAACAACTTATAAATCAATGTAGTCATTTATACGCAAACATTAACAAGGACAACATTGTTAAGTTACAAAAAACCATTCATTTTAGTTGATGGAACAGAAGAATTTCCATTTTGTCAAGTTTTTGATATCTGTAACTCCTCTTTGCATCTGTCGCGAGTTTGATACGCAAAATTGTGATTCTGTAATAATTGGATTTGATTCAGCAGCGTTCCGAAAATCATTTTCAATTTGGGCTTTTCAACGAAAATAAAGAAAGCAATTCGTTGGATAATAAAACCCTTGATGTGGGACAAGTGCGCAACAAATGCGTGGGAAATTGTAAACGTGGAGAAAGCAAAAAAATCTTCATTTTGATTTTCTCCAGTTTTGTCAAGCAGTTTAACGCAATATTTGATGTGCTTAGAAAGCACGCAACTGGAGTGTAGGCGCGTTTAGAGCATTTCTTGATTTATTTTTGTTGAAGAAAAGAATTGAATGAAATTTGAAACATCGTGAATATAAAATATAATCTCACGCCAAGCATTTACACAAACAAGGTCGATAAAAATTGTACAATAAATTAAATTCGAAGAGGAAATAAATTAGGTTCTGCAGAGTTTAATACAGTTTATGATGAAATAATCATTGACTAATTGCTTACACTGATGCTACGACCCTTTTGTAATTGCAAAGAACAATCAACGTGCAATTAAATTTTCAATTAGCACCAGCGCTTGCTTGTAAACTTGTTACCCCGTCGTTGCTTCGACAAAATGAAGACGTCCACTGATAAACGACTTGCGCTTATGTTATGAGTTTGTAAAGCGGAAAGCTGCGTTGTTATTTGGTTAAGAAAATTAAATTGAAAGCGTTTTGTGATTCGTTTTGCGAATCTTTCAAACGTTGAATATGTGGTGCATGCCATGGGCTGTCTTTGTAGCAGATTTCACGCGCGTTGCGATCAAATTCGACGCGGAATAATGAATAATGCAAGCGCATAGAGATTAAAACGAGCGCATTACGGCATCATTTTACGGATCGAAACGTAGGGTACGCGCAGCGAAATATGCACCCCCATGCACAACCCCGGTATATGTATGTGCATGCGTGTGAGTGTGCGCAATGCAGACAAGCGAGGCCTTTGTTTGCTCCGAATTTCGCTTCGTGCGCGTTTTTGATGCGTCACATTCGATGCATTTCCTTTATTGCACTCGCATTTGCTGTTATCGTTATACCGCTTTACTATAATTTAATGCAATGAAACACCTACACAAACATTCCCGATGCGCATTCAATGGGCCCAGCAAGAAGCAGCATAAATAATAACAATAAACCGGTGGCCATCATGCGTGTTATCAAGATGCGCTATTGATATTCAACATTCAGCGCAATTCGAGTGTGGATTTTCGAATTATGATTGAGTGCGATTATCCCGCACATTGGGGGACCGGCGATATAAAATCGCGTCCAGAGGGGACGTGTATCGCGCACCCTTCGATTCGCATAAAAGTGCGTTTATTGCCGACTGCCGGCGTGCGCTTCGTCGCACAAAATGCTAATGAACGCGTATTACGTATGACGTCAGGCATTTTTCGGTCGACAGACAGATGTGTGTACTGTGCCCGAAATGAAACAGCTAGTGGTGACAATGACACACAATGCAAATGGATGCCACACCCTTTGGGACTCACGGCTGGTAACATGCACACGACACGCGTGCCAACAACAAAAACTCTCTGAATAACTACTCAAATGCGAAATTGAACGAAATTGTTATTTTTTTACTTTTAAATTAATTATACTGTAAAAACATGTGTAGTGCTTCCATCCACTCAGTGATCAATAGATGACGTCGCTTGTTTTCAATTTGAAAACCTAAATTTACACATTGTATCGTGTTTGACGCACTTTGCACACTTTACACACGAAAATGTTGTTCTTTATGTTGGCATGCTCAAGGAGAAAACACTCCCTCTTGTTGGAGCCGTGAAAGCGTTATAAGGACACGTTAGAATTCGCAAGAATTTCTAAGGTCTCGTGTTATTTGCGAACGCTTTACATAGACGCCTCGTTTTCTTTGCGTCGCGGCGGTGGGTTGGTGACATCCTTAAATTTACCTTTGATCTTTCAGTTCTTCGCTTGTGCGACGCGTGTCCTTTGTGAGTCCTTGATAACGCGCCGTCCGTCTATTTATAGCGTCAGCTAATTGGCAAATTTCGTATGCGTAATTGTTTAACAACATTACAAGAGTGAAAATGCTCTGATTTGCAAATGCCTGCGTAAATCTTTGTTACTATGCATGATAATACTCAAAACAACCATTTTATTCCATTTTACTAATCAGTTGGATAGTTTTCGGCATTATATAAACCAAATTTTAATCATTTCTGGTCGAAATGTCAACGGATTAATATGATATGCGTAATAACTGGATGAATAAACATGCATGTTGCTGAAATAGAAATGTACGAGGCTATTCATCAATTTGAATGTGTCGATACGACAACGACACTGATGAACGAGTAGAACATGTTCGGCTGCAGTTGCAGTTTGAATTAGTGGATTTTACATTTAAATTTAAATGCAAAACTAGATAGACTGGTGTATGTGTGATTAATTTATGTTGTCGCTCAAAGTTTTTTGATTAGTTCGCGACTGTTGCTAGTTGTTGCTGTGTTGTTGAGTTTCGACGAGGGTGCGTTGCACCCCCTTTCCGGATAATGTTGCGATGTTGTTTTGCATTTGCAGCTGGCGCACACGTTGTTCACCCCTTTGCTCAGCGACTTGTGGTTTAATTACATGTTACCCCTGCAAACTTTATCGAATGTAAAATGTAAAAAATGTTGTTTTGTAAATGTTTGCGATATTATAGCATCAGACATTTACGACCTAGGACAAAAGATTTCCGGCGAGTGTCGTTTGAAACGAATGCAATATTGATTCGAATCGATTCGGGTCGTAGCGTGTGATTACAACGAGCATCTCGAACGTCGAAAGTATTGAAAGTACCTTGGGAATATGGCTATGACACGCGCGACGGTTCCCCGGCGTCGACTATTTATTAGGAAGCAATTCGAAGCCACTCAGCGTCGCGACGTGCGACTCTCGAAGCGCGTTGGAGTTCCAGACGCTTTACAATTTTACGAACTTGGCAATTCGATAAAGAAAAATCCCGACGACGTGAAAAATACACGAGAAAACGCTGGAAATTAATTCGTGGAATTTCAATTCGAGAAAATGATCAGGCTTTTGCTTTTTTTGAATTTCCAGGTGATATATAAATATATATACCTAAATGTAGATTTAGGTGCTTGTCGAGTGCGGTACCGCTGCGCGAACCCTTTATTTGCCCGCACGCGGCACCCCTAGAAAGGGCAGCGCGTGTGCGCGCAGCTGTCTCCCGCTCCCGGTGTGGGCAGATGCAGGGCACACATTGCACCGTTATTATTATTATCATCGAGGGCGCACGCGTCCGCATTGAAATCGGGTTTCATTCAGCTTCACTCTATTACTTCTATCGCGTTTTTACACACTTTCAAAACAAAGCTAACTTAGGCGTATTAAAGCCTGCTTCCTTTATTTTTTCAATTTTTTTGATAAAACAAAAACCTCTGTGAATTTACTTCAAATTCATCGGTGTGTGAAATAAACTCTGTTTTTGTTGCGTTGACAAAATGGCACTTTTGGGTACTTTTGTGCCAAAACTTTGTATACAAGGTTGAACACTTTGCCACCGCACTTTCAAAAAGGTTTTATGACATATACGACGATTTATTTGTACTTTTCAGGCGACACGGAAGAATGTGGGTCGCTTTTGGCTTGCAAATCGTCTTTGTGATGGACGTAAATATTGTCGAAGTTTACCTGTCGCTTGGCATTCAATATCTTCCACCTTTCTGCTGACGAACACAAGGTTTATACATTGATAACCCTTTCTGACAATCTTTCAAGTGTTGGAATTCTTTTCAATGTTGGAAAAGCAAAGAAAACATTGTAGTTTACTGCCCGCAGTTATTTTCTTGTTTAACGGTTGGTTGGCTCGAGAAACTTGGCGAACACTTCTGTTCGCGCACGTAACACGTAACATATAATGATAATAGACGGAAACTTGTGTGATTTGTTTTCGGCGAAGGAAAGTACACCATAACACGCCGTAACTGAAAAGTGTGGAAGATTTAGATGAGTTGGAACAGTTGAACTTTTCGATTCATAAATAAATTTTGTTGATAAGTAAAATTTGTTGCTTTGGTGGGTTTTATTTGCACGGCTCGCATAATTTTCTTTGTATACGCTTTGGAAAATCAACATTGTCCGGAAGAAAATTTGTCGATGCGTGAAGAGGGAAAAAAAAATAGTGTTTACTTTGCGACTTTGATCCCGTCGACGGCGCATGCAACAGCATGGCCGATGAGTGTGTTCGGGAAAGCAGCAACTTGAGCCCTAAGGAGCGCGGAAATTTATAGTCCTCGCTTTTCTCCATCGCAAACTTTTCTTCTCATCTGGTGCTGCTTTCCAGCTTTTGTAGATTCTTATGTGCGAATAAATAAACTTTGCCCTGCGTCGAATCGCATCGATGCCTATAAACTTAATAGAACGACCAAAAAGGGGCTAGGGAAGCGCAGAAAATGAAAGCTGCAAGAAAAACAGAACCAAATAGAAAAAAAACGGAAACGGGGAAAACTTCTATACATATTATTGTTGTATGTTGTCGTTAAGATGTCAAGGGAAACTGTTATTATAGCTCGAAGGAAGAAAAAAAACTGGTAATAATTGTTTGCGTTTGGCTTCACCTGCTCGCACACTTAGATCTTTTATTTTTTCATTTATAGTAGTAGTTTAAGTGCAAAAATTAAGCCCGCTTTTGTCCGGGCTGGTGTGCCACCGCATTACGGAATCCATTATTCCGCCTGTCGGCTTATCTCTTATTTCTGCAACAAAACCGAAAGCGTCGCCTGGGCGCGCGACGTAATCCCGACCCTTCCCGTTATCCTGCGCTCGCCTCGAATCGAATCCTGGAATGTGTGTGAGCGGCAAAAGCTTCCCGGACACCACACACGTGCGCGCGGCGAGCGATCGCACTATGCAAAGCGACAAAAGCTAATTAATTAGCATTACACAACTGTGTCGCTGTCGCCGAGGCAGCAGTAGCATTCCATTGTCTCGCATTTCTATTCAGTTAGCTACGCACACGGCTGGCGCAAGTGTATAGTTTTACCAGCGAGATGGAGGACAATGCCATTGTCCTGGTACAGGACAACCGCAGCGTGACGTAACAATCCCTTCCTCTCATTATATGCTTCCTTACGCCGCAAAAGACACAAGTATTTCCTATATATCTAATTTCTGAACTATAGGCAACACATTTTACATTTTATCCGTATATAAATAGAATGTATTGGCATGAGTAGTTGCGGTTTATGTCAATTCGAAGCGCTACTGCGTAAAGGCTTAAATTGAACTTTGATTACGATTCGGTTAAACCTTGCGTGTGGCTATGCTTGTGCGTCAAGATTACACCGGCGCGATTGCGGATCGAATCGAATCATCGTTGTTGTTGTCCTGGTGGCCTCGCAGAGTGGCGCGCGGGCAAATTTAATTAAGCCGCCTCTAATTAATCCAGTCTATGGGCAGCACGTTGCGCAAGAGACACAATAGCATGGCGGTACAATAGCTACAGCAGCCGCAGTTGCCTAAGTAAGTTCCTGTAGATACGCGAAGGTATACAAAGCGGATTACCAATCGAATTCATTTTGTATTTTACGAGCTTACAGATTATTCCGACGTGTAAGCGGCAACTAGTTGACACATATAAAGTGCATCTTGCTGGTAGATTAATGCTTAGCATCAGCAATTGTTGCAAACAAGCGCCACCTTCGCACACAATGCCCGAGTTAGTTAATATCGTGCTAACGAGATTTGTGTTCATTGAGGCAACAAACAAGCCCTGCATTTGCATGAGCAACTCCAAGAATTTGCCGCTTCGGCATCCTTGGCGTGCAATCGAACATTCAATTGCGGAGTTCATTAGGCAACACATAATACACATACGTGTATTATTAGATTTGGTTATGTTTAACGCGAGCTTTTGATAAATGGAAAACGTGTCGACTTTTGTAGTTTAGCATCTTGGGGATCACTCTGAAGGGAGTTGGAAAGTTTTCCGGCGCTCAGTCGGCTTCACACGTCCGCTGGCATCAAATATTCAAGACGTTTTCCTTGCGTGCGCGCTGCGTTTTGCGAGGGTCGCGTAATAATTTATGTGTTAATAATAAACTAGCGGCGGGTGCGCTCGGCCGAAATACAAATTACAAGGTCGGTACGTACGCTTCAGGAACAAACAATGATGTCTTGATTAAGATTTGTGAAGACTTTCAAACTTTGAGTAAATAGGGGTGAAGGTAGTTTCACCAACACGTTTGTTATTAATATTAAACTTTGATATTTCCCCTTAAAAATAGTTTCAAGGGTTTAATCAGGTGTGTGGGCTTGGGTTTAGTTTGGTTTGGTTTGATTGCGAGACCTGTTGGTTAATGACGTTGAAGTTCGATAAATTCACGTTGCTTACTTGTTGCCCCTTTGAATCAGCGGTGAAATATTCAATTCGCGTTGCGAGCTGAATTGCGCCCGGAGCGCCGGAGGCACAGACGCTAATTAACATTAACATCGGGTCTTTTGCTTTAATTTCAGCTCGCAAATCGAGAAGTGGATGCGACTCGGGACTATTAATGTTTTATTGCTCTCCTGACGTAATCTCAGGCTTCGAACGTGCGGCGTGAACTAATCTTTGATTATATGCTCGAAGCGCGGCGTCATGACATAATGTATTTTAATAAACAGCCCGCTGAATTTATCGACGCGCGTCGACCCAGCCGCGGTGAATAGGCATACAATTATTGCAGAGTACTCCGAACGCTTTGATCTAGAAGGGATGAAGGTTTTGAGGGATCTGCGTTACGCGCGGATTAAATACATATTAAAGCGAGCGAAATTAGAAATCAAATTTGTTATTAAACTTTATTCTTTGCACAGGGCAAGCTTTCGTTTGAATTGCACCAAATCACTCGCATTTGGAAGCATTTATGCGCTTAAATCTCAAGCAAATTCAAACAGATTGAAACTCAAATTAATTCGGATCCAGCTTAATATTACAAATGTCTAACCTTACTTTAAAAGTCCTCCGGAATTATGATTTTAATCGAATAATAATCGCATATATTATAATCTCATATAATTGATAATTCTCATAGTCCATGTTTATTGCGTTATAAAATTGGCGAGATGGAATGAAGCGATGGATTGTGAACGGATATACTTTTACGAGCGGGGAAAATGAACGTTTTACGACATATTCACCCGAGCAGCGCTTTTATCGAATAAACAAAGCATCTAAATATATAATAAATAATAAACAATAATAACCCGTTTTATTGTTGTGCGTCATTCTTGTCGTACCACCCACGCGAAAGTGTTTACGTGATTCACTTTTCGATCCTTCGAGTGGAATTAGCAGCGAAACAGAAACGATATTGACGTCGACGTCAACATATCAATAAATTTAATGTTAATGTGAGTTATGCGCTCGCGACGTTGTAATTACGCAAGAATGAACTGTTAATTCAATTAAGAGCATAAATTTACGCACGTACAAGTGCGATATGATATTTTAATTAATTCTGTCATTTCACATAATTC
Source organism: Dalotia coriaria (assembly GCF_025399875.1). Lineage (NCBI taxonomy): Eukaryota > Metazoa > Arthropoda > Insecta > Coleoptera > Staphylinidae > Dalotia > Dalotia coriaria. The sequence continues at coordinate 7,742,323 of NW_027045447.1, read as the reverse complement.
GAATCATTGATTACGGTTCACCAATTCGGCGAAATGCGCGAAAATTTCCGCGAAATGTAGATCGTCATTTTCCATAATATAGCCATTTTGCAATAACGCCGCGCCTGGTATGGAAGATGCGTTTAATACACGAATTGTTTATTTAACATGGCGCCGAGTATGCGATGGAGCGCGCTTTTGCTGCGCTGCGCTCTTGCGCATTAATTAAAACTTGCTAATTACGCATTCATAGCCTGGTACTCGGCGGCGGCGCTCGAACGAGTAGTTGGTGGCTTGAACCGCAATGCATTGCACAAGGGATGAAATTGGTTAGAAAAGGAGGTTATGAAACGAAAAGTTAAACTTGGGTATTATGTTTATATATTAAAATAACTTTGTACGTCGTTATTTGCTTCCTATATTTGATTCATCCTTCAGAAGCGATTATTATAATTAGATGCATGGGAATTACTATGTATATAAACAGAAACAACAAACATTACAGAGTATTCAAGAGGTAACATTTAAAATGGTAAGGTTTAACATTTTTATACAAGTTATAATTAGAATAAAAAGACCGTAGTGTTTCATTATTTATAATTCATGAACGCAAAAACCGATTTTTATAATTTTTGCTTTTTTTGATTTTTCTACATCCCGAAAAAATATGATTATTAAAACATTTTAAGAAAAAATGATTTTGTGAAAAAATTGCTCACAATATATCATTACACTTCAAAAATCGTTTTTCCTCGGTTGTTTATTTTTTGTTATCAATTTCATATTTTCGAGGATATAAGAACATAAAATGACAAGGTGACGACAATGATATCAAAATTATTGTTTCGCCTAACGCGCGCTTTGACGCGTCGCGCCTCAAAGATAGAAGATGTGAAAATGCGAAGACGATCATTACCGCCGGTGCAATTTCCCTCGAAGCGGGCCGCTTTTCGCGTGATCATCCCTCTTTTCCGTGGTCCCCTTTGTCGCGTGCGGGTGAAGGCAGCCTCTTTGTTACAACACACAAGCATTATCAACGCAGAGGCGCAGTGCGTGCGATATACTCATAGCTTCACTTTTATCTGAAAACATTTCCTCTCGCTCTGCTCTCGCTCGCTAGACAACTGAAATCAGTGCGTAAAAGTGAGGAAAATTTCTGATGGGTTTGCGTTCCACCCCGCTTGCTAACCTTTTGCGGGCTTCGTTTTCTCACTTCCGATGTGTACGCTCGATTTATTTCGAGGGGCTGTTGTAATTTTTTTTCTCCAGAGTTTGTCAAGAGGTGACGTTTTCACTTCACAACATGTTTTCGTGCTTGATGTTTCAGGTAGAGCTAACCTTTAATTGGGCCGCAATATTTTTCTTTGTCGTGGAGATTTGGGGTCGAACATCAGAGACGGGATATTCGAGCAGATTGGAAAATTCAGGAGCTGTCAGTGGCGGCTTGAGTGAAACGTCTCATAATCGCAATGTTATAGCCGTGGCAGCACGTGCGGAAATAAGTGATTTCGAACATCATAATGCGCCTTCGACGCAGGACGCAGGGCGAATGAGGCGGCGGGTGGAAAGGTCGCGCGGTCGTGCGCTCAATATCAACGACAAGCGGACGCGGAAAAAGTTTCGTCCCGCTTTTATTATGTGCGGTTAATCAACTCTCGCTGCAATGTCGCCGCCGCTCGATGATGATTGAGTTAATTTATTTCACGTGCAAGCTTATGCCGGTTTATGGGTATAAATAATAAGATTTTGTCTTTGTATGACAAAGTAAAAATTTCCATTATGAAAAAAATCGGATTACACACAAGCTTTTGATGACTAACAAGGGGAAGTAGGCTAAGTCTTGTCGTCATAATCGAATGGCTAAAAATAGTGTATTGTGTACTAAAGGCGGAAAATTGTATTTTGTGTCCTGAATTAATTGAATCTGCCAAAAGCTGAATATATTAACAACTTATGTTTACATTATGTATACAACAAACACATTAAACCAACTTATTAAAAGCTGGTGTTTGTTGGGTTGCCGCATTTTGTAGATAGCAAAAAAGTTAGGTTAGTTTTTCAATAATGAAAAATATTGACCGGCTTTTGTAAATTTATTACGTATGGATATTAAATTCTAATTTTGTATGAAATAACCCTTCGCTGACAAGTGCCTGGAATATATTGACCACCGCTTGGAACAATAAAACCCTCCCCTAGCGCATCCCTCCTAGAACAGTAAAAACAAGGGTGTGAAGGCAGCGAGAAACTGCAAATGGTGTAATAAATTGCAATTATGGACCAATTGCCACCGCGAAATTATCCAATTTAATTGTGATTACATTCTACACATTTAGAAGCACACTTACCACACAATACACAGTAATTATTTATTGTTGTTAAAAGTCTAAACAAAACAGTTAGTCATCTGATTATAATTAGATTGTTCACGTGCTCCTGTTTTCATCAGGCCGCTAAATTCGTGAATGGTTCCACAAATATTGACACTCAAAAAGGAACCAAATAAACGGTTGTTATTTGTATTCATTGCACATTAACAGTGTGTTTGGAATATTTTGTGGTGCGGAAAATACAAGCAAATCTTGTGGTCCAGTGGTAATTGTCTGCGCTTTGTATGACCGTAAATGTATTTTTAGCGTGTTTACATTGTCGTGTACACAATCATGGATTGTCAATTGGAATTGTCTACAAATTATGAAGGAATTATGGCATCTGTCGGGTGGAAGTGTTAATTTGCACCTTGTACCACGACGCAATGCGAGACTATAAAAGAGCACTCAGTATCCGCTGCGCAATCAATACAACATTACTTTACAACTAGCTACACATCAATTTTAATATTATTTACCTTTAAAATATACGATTTTAATAATGGTGAGTTATAATCATAAAGAAGTATTGTATTCATAAATGCGTTAAAATATTTTGCAATAGACGTTAAAATTTTAATGAAAATCCAGCTCGGATAATATTATTACACAAAGTTTTATACGATTGAGATTACGTTTCGAAACCGTCACAGAGCGAAGCCGAAACATATTTATATTAACCCTCTGCCGCGTTGGGAAACAGTGTCCTAACTGAAATGATTGTGTTTTTACGGCCAATTTAATACGCGTATTTTAAGTGCGAGCTTACGTTTTTCGCCCGGCGTGCGGGAATCGTTCGGTTTTTTACTCTGATGGAAATTTTAATATTGCACGACGCGCGGATTAATGCGGAAATTTAAACGGGCTGCAAAAAAAAAAAACCCGAGAGAACGGTCTCTAAACTTTAGTCGCAGCTTAATTTTTTGCTCGTTTCTTTGTGCTGCTTTGTTATTTGTTGCGCATGTTTTGTTTCCTTTATGTATTCATACGCTCATGATCCTGACGGTTTTTGTTCGTTGGCTCGTTGCAGGACTTAATTAAAAACGGAATAATTTTTGTTATCCTGGTATGCGCGGCGAGTTGTGCGCCCGCGCAGGTGGATTTCAATGAAATGGACCCTCAAGCAAGTTTGATAAAAGGACTAACCGCTGGTGCTGTCTCCGCGGGGACGGATATGGGTGCCCAGGATGGTGCTAATGGAAGGACAGCGGTTGTGGCAACTCAACCGGCTGAAGCGACTAAGGACAAAGCGTTTACGCAAACGCAGCCGGAAACAAAGCGGGCGGACGCAATAAGGATAACGGTGGCGGCTCCCACGAGAACACGTCGGCAGGTTCTCTACGTGCGCACCAAGCGGAAGCAGAATCGAAAAAAATTGAGCACTCTGCATCTGATCTACGGTAAATGAGCAAACAACAAACAAGACAACAACCTCGATTGATCATTATAAGGATTAGAGTAGTCCTATTTATTTTTGGCTAACATTTAGACCGCCTCTATACTTTTTTTACGTTCGACTGGTGCCGACTGATGGCAATAGAAATGTTAATTTTATACGCGACAATATATTTATTTCGTAATCGTCCTGTTTCATCCCTTGAGTTTCCATCTTCCGCACGCATCAAAATAAAGCACTCCAAGCAGGCAGGCAAGCGTCTTACGTCTGCTTATATTGCGTAGTTTATTTTTTGCTACCTCACCGCCAAGGAGGCGAATGAAAGGACGAAATGGAGAACGCGGGGTGGCGGTGGTGGTGTGGTGGTCTTAAATGTAAATGTAAACAGCCCCCGAGGAAGGTAAGGACGCAAGGCGAGCACATGAAAAATGCATTCGGCAAGCAGTGAAAGCGCAGCCGCCGTAGCAACAAAATACAACATCATCAACGGCGCAATATGTGAGGCGCATAAAAACGAATAGGATGGAAATTAGGCGTGGGGTGCCTTTTACTTTTGCTTCTCACATACTTTCCGCATTACTTTTTATCGCCATGCATTAAGAAACAAAATATTTTGTCCGTTTTCATAGAAAATCAATTTTACCGCCCTAGAGGAGTAAAAATAATAATTTATTATTCGGGGACACGGCAGAAATAAATTTCTCTACATGTGTAGTTGAATTATAAATGATTTTTCGCATAGATTGCATTAATTTTTATTCACCCTCTGGGACTGACTTGAATGCGCTCTAGCTGGAAGCATAAGTAGTTTGCATATTTCCTTCCGCTTGACATGATTCGTCGTCCGTTTTTATTACGAGACTGCGATTCGAAAAATTCGCAAAGTGGGTAAAATTTCGCATATTATTTCTCGGCGCTTCGTATAAAACGTTCTGCTCCCGGCGAGTGAAAGCGTGTCGCGTTGAGCCGCACGCAAAAGGGATTTCTGAAAGGAATTTTCCCAATTTTCCATCTGTCTGTGCACACACGCTGCCGCTGCGCGCCGTGGGAAAACTTTTTCTTATTTGTCCTTTCCGCCTCGTGCTTTAAAAACGGCTTTGGCGATGCATGCAATGTGCACACTTAGACTTGTTGTATCCAGGTTTTCTCACCGAGTGCAAAATGCATTTTCGCGAACTGTGCCTGAACGATTTCTATGTAGCGTGGAATATTATACATTTTTCACTGAAATATGAATAAATAACTCTAGAATTTCCACGTGGTAAATTTTACTATGTTGAAAATTTCACATTTACAAAAATTTAAATTTAATCTGAAAGTTTTAAAATTAATATTCTGATTTAAATATTATTTCAAGAAAAGCGTCTCAATGGTAATTTCTTATGGACCAGCTGGTGAATTCGGCGAACCGTAAAGGGTAAGTTGAGTGGAGTCCTCGTCCGGAAAAAAAACCGACAACATCCCAACATTTTGGCACTCAAAAAGGTTCCCTTGCTTTAAACTTGCTTTTCTTTTTTTTTGCTGTCGTCGCCAAACATAAAATAAACTACTCTTAGATAATACTTATTATTTTTTACATTTTTTACTCTAAACGCAAACTTTAATCAAAGTTGCCGTAATTGATTTGCTTTTTTTTGTTTTTCAGCGCTATTCAGTTCTGAAACTGTTCATGAAATAAAGAAAATTGTGGCGTGACGTTGCCGTAATGGTGTCTCGCATGTCCACTTGAATTTATTAGGCTCGGTATTAACCCTTGGGGGTGGCGGCAGACGCGGACACGCCGAGAACAACTATTATCCACAGTCTGCGGTTGCGATGTGCCCGCCGACACGAGACACAAAACAGTCTGTGTCGTGACAAAGAACACTTATGCCCGTTCATCCCCTTTATTTCACCCCATGCTGTGCCCGAAATCGTGCGCGTCCAGAATTAATGAGAGTTGTTTACTAAAGGAGTATAAAAATATCAATAAAGGTTAATATAATTATTCTTAAAGTTTTCAACCAACGAGTCATACTCGTACTTATAATAAGTTTTCGTATGTTTGTTTTCTTTTCATGTCTAAACCACTGAAACAATTTTGGTAAATTTAAGTTTAGAGATACATAGGACCATAGAAAAGAATAAAAACTATTTTAGATCCTGAAATTAAAGCTTAACATTCACAAAATGTCGAATAAATCGCAGTTGTATGACAAAAGGTGATTTAATGTTGGTAATAATTTATATGTTTAAATAATATGGTGACACTCGGTACCATGCAAACTCAAACCTGGATTTCTCATTAAATATTTCTAATTTTCTCTTCATTAGTAAAATTAATATAAAATTCCTGCATGATATCAATTACAGGTACCTAACAAAGGGAAATAATTTTATAATAAATATTATTTCAAATTAATCAAAATATTATTTGATTTTATTCTGTTATTTGAAGCTGAAAATTATATTTTAAATTGTATTAAAAATAGAAACTAATAAATGTTAAATGTTTGAAAGTATGCAACGAAACCAGTAAGCAACAAAACGTGTAGTTTTGATGTTATCGACTGGTTTCCCGCTGTTTAATTAAATTAAAAGCAAAAATTGTTCGTTGTTCGACTGGAACAAAATGGCGCTCGACATCACATCGCTGCGTAAATGAATTATTGCGCGTCTGCGCACTTTAGCCACGCTGTGAAAGCTTGTTGCTGTTCGTTTGCGTGGATTTAATTTAATTTTTATTGCGCGTTAATGTATTCGAATTGCAAAATCGAAATTTTGCACCACTCAATAAAAATGTAAATTTCCCCGGCGTTCCACTTCGAAATGGTTGAAATTTGACAAAATTGCAACGCGATTTGCATTTAAGTTGATGCAAGCAAGTACACGTGTAAGGGTGGAGGCGGTGGAGGAGACAAGCCGTTAGAGACAAAACGGACGTCCTTAACGAGCCGCGCGGCAAACCAAAGTTATGAATATTAATGAGGTGTTTAATGTGTTATAGTGGGCGAAGGATTTTCGCAAGGATTATCAAGGATAGAATGACAGGACTCGAACAAACAGGATTTGAAAAGCCTACAACTTTCTTGACATCCCAGTTTGATTTTTATTGCGTTATATTTTTTTGCGTGTAGAATTTAGTGTTTAGTTTAATCCGAATTGTAGCCGAAGCTGGGTCCGGAATTAATCCGTTAATTCCCACCGCGGTGCGAGTTCTGTCCTTTCGTGTCACGCGCCCGCGGCTCGTTATGCATGCATGGAAGCGACGTCCATTGGGGGAGGCATCAGGCATTAGAGTGTAATCACGCCCGATTTGCCATTTTTAATTGAGTGTCCCGGGCACGCCGATTTTGGCTCTTTGTGCGCATGGCGGGGGCGGCTGCTGGTGTTCACGCCTCACTGGCGATGCGTTACCATCATTTTGCCACCAAAGAGCACACGCATGCATTATACCTTCGAAATTTTTGCATTTTACGCACGCGTTCAGCGCAAAAAAAAAGCAAAGGTATCACAGCATGTACACATGCAAACAAAGCAATCATTTTATCAACATTCTGATGATGTGTGTGTGTTATTAAAATATGGGCAAATAGAACATTCGCGTTGCGCGCATGAATATTCAACGCAATCGGCGTAGGCGCGAGCGATTGGATTAAATTATGCGACGCCGTGATGAGAGGACGAGGGGTGACAGAGCACCGAACGTTTAATGCGTTTTCGTGCGCGTGCACACACACACACACACACGCCGCCACCACCGCCACTACCGCCGCCAGTGCCGCTCGCCCCGGACGAAATGCAATTAAAACCGAAATCAATTTCGAAACGTTTCCGGCCGACCGGCAAGCGTGTCGAACTTGAGCGCACCTCAAACGGAAAACACACTTTGCCCACTTTGCGCGCCACGACCATAAACTACCCCTTAAGTAACATTATATTAAGAATTAATTAATGTTGCCAGCCTCGCGATAAATTCGCCGCTTTGTAGCGGAAAAAGCCTAAAATAATACATTAGATCACCATAAAATACCGGGAAAACATTGTAAAGCGCAGTAAAAGTGAAGAAAATGTAGTGCGCGCCGGGTAATGGATGAAGTCGGTGGGTGGATTGAGAGTGAAAGGGCAAAGGCCGCGCGCGTCGAACGCGTTGAAAATGCAATAAAATCGCTGAAAACCAACCAAGCTACCAAAGCGCGCGCGGGAAGAAGAAGGAGGGTGAGAAAGTAGCCTGGCAGCATCTTTGCGAAGCTGAGAGATTAACTACCCGGCAAAGGTTTCAATAAACTTCAATCGCACCGAATTTATTAGATGTAAAAGCAGATTGAAGCCGTCCGACAATTTCGCACACAAACAGAAAATAAGTAAACACACCGAATCGACATAATTATTAATCGCTTTGCGATTAATTGACACTACGACAATGCAATAAATTTATGTAATCGACTGAGGGTGGTATCGATTTACATGACACCCTTGCTTAATGGGGGTCCAGGCATTGTGAGTTGCGAGTTGCGAGTTTAATTGGTATTTCAGCGCGCGTGTTTTCGATGGCTCGCTTTGACGTCAACTGCAGACGTTGTCGTTGTCGCCGTTGCCGCCGCCACCGCCACCTGCACTCATGCACACGCCGCCCGCGCGCTTCCAATTCATTCAAGGAAGACGACCGCACGCAACACTCGGCCGCGATAAAACATGGAGTTCTCTCGGCGGCACGTTGCGCGAGGATAATGGACGGTTTACGCAAGAAAGGGCGTTATTACACGTTTACGTAACTGCCGTATTGTTGAAGGCTAAGTACTCAATCCAACTGCCAACGGGAAAACTGAAATTCACGTTTTTTATTTGATGTAATCAAATGAAAAAAAAAATGCATTTGTGAACAAGTTTTATTTTTATGTATCTGTAAACACTAGTATTTTATATCCTAACATGAAACTGTTATTTTTTTTAAATTTTACTCTTATCTAGTTGAATATTACATAAAATCAATTTTCCAAGTTTCCCCGAATATGCCAGGTCCCGTCTTCCGTTAATTATGCATCTCTTCACTGCATCTGGCACGCCGCACACTGATTAGTCGAAGAAGACGTCTGCAAATCACCGCATTTCCGCAAGAATGAAATCATTCATCATCTCTGCGGGCGCACCTGCAATGCGCGAACATTTTCATCATCGAAATGTTTTCCGGGAAAATATTGTTGGACGCAGCGGGCGAATTTTATTCGATTTACTGACGCTGCTAAAATAATAGTTTCTGTTTTGATGGCATTGATGGAACATGTTAAATGCAGCGCGCTTGCGGAAAATCCATCAAAGATATCAAAGGTAATTGGGAAACTTGGGGTGCACTTGGGAAAATTCCATCTCCGGTCGACGTCTTGCTACAACGTTCAACTTGCTTTGTACTTGTACCCGTCGATGAAGTCAGTTTAAAAATTTCTTTCAAGTTTGGTAATGTTGGGTTGAGTTTATCTTTCAGTTTAAAAAATAGATTTCTGTTTTTATTAGTATCTGATGGTGATTGTCGGACGTATTTCGAATGGGTAATCGAATTACGCGTCATCACTCTGTCGGGCGGCGACGCTGGTGGCGGCAAGAGAGCACTTTATGAATAGCAAAGTGGCCTCGTTATTATTATTCATCGCTCCGCTCCTCCAGCGGCGTGCACTCTCGCCAAGACGCTTTAACAACATGAACAACACGAGCGTCGAACTGAACAGCGCCTTCAAAAACTCCTCTCAAGCGGAGCAACAGTTTTTAAGGTTCGGACGAAATTTAATTCCAACTTTTCCTAGATTCCACACTTTTAGACCCTATTAACTTTTTGTTTCGCCCAGGCACGTGCTGAAATAATCCATATTTTATGTTATTTACTTTGAGGTGGTTTAGCCCGGAAGCAAATCCTCTCGCCCGGCATGCCAAAGATTCATTTTTGTACGAACCCAGGATTTGTGCCGTGGGGAGAGAGGATGTCGAAGAGAGATAGGCTTTCGGCGGTGTTGCTCGCGACCTCGACTGTGATTTTCCCCCCGACGGGTCGATTATGCTAAGCAATCCTCGCCGCAAATCGCACGTCCGCTTCGACGCCTCGGCGCAGGACGAAGGACGCTGATGAATCGCTAAAAGCATCCGTACACCTGCGCGCTCTCCAGCAAACCCACCGCCTGAATCTCCGAAAGACAACATGAATTTGAAATTTTTAAATTTCCATTTTTGCCACTGAAGGGATAACACTCACGGATAACGTGAAATATGTTCCAAATCCTACTAGCAACAAGTAATGTTTATTTTCGTTGTGTGTGGTACTATTACTACTGCCGCCTGCGGAATCCTTTGAAATTGGAACAACGAAGAAGTAAATAATTGAAGAGTTGTTATCTATTTGCTGATATTTTTCGCGTTGCAGGGCGAGAGAAGTTCCTGCTCGAAACGGCACTTTGTATTCCGACAGCGTGAGCGCGTACGGCCCCCGTACAGGAAACACAGTTAACAATGATAAAAATGGGAAAAATGGCGAGCGGAACACGGCGGAAAATTCATTATTCATCCGACGTTTTGCAGTGCACCCACAAGTCCGAGACTAAAGTGGCTTATACTTCATAAAAATTCTGAAATTATTGATAACACTTTTACCGGAGTGCTTACGCTCCGCAGCCGCGGTTGGATTTATTTTATATTTATTTATTTGACGTTGTCAAAGCGAAGGAAACAAATACGCAAACAATCTACTTGCTAAACTTGAGCAATTATCGAACATAGTTGGCAAACCGAACAAAGAAAAACGCAAACAAGCAGACAAAGACACGCCACAACCGCAGGATAACTGCGGAAATTGGAAACGAACGAACAAGGTGAAATGCTCAGAATGCCGTCAATTATACATGCGCTTTCCTTCTTTTTCCGCCCGCCATTCGCACAAGTATCCTCTTACAGCGACAGCCACGTGAGAAATAAAGTCCTGTTTTTATTTGTCATCAATTTATTTGATATTGTTTCGCAATTTCCAATTATTCTCATCGATAATATAATCATCTAATGCAATAAAATAACGAGGAGTAAATTAATTGTATCCATTTTACTCGCATACTGGTTAATGTGCCTTGAAAAACAAAAATGGAAAATTCAGCCTAAGGGTGAACTGTGTGCAGTGTCCTGAATAAGAATAATGATCACATGGTTTTGTGCTCGCTGGGAGACACAACAACGGGATACAATTTCATTAGGTGCATTATTTATTTTCATTAACGCGGTGGTCGGCAGCAGCTCGAAACGTGAGAAGAAAGGATTTTTGTTTTTCGGACGGGGAAAAGAACGAAAAGAACGACAGAGTGATGCATTGCGAAGGCAGGCTACTTAGGAACCCACAATAAAATGCAACCACGCAAATCAAAAGTAATGAAGACAAAAACTGACAACAAGGCGCAGCGCGCTGAAAACTGTCCAGATCGTGCCGAAACCACCAAACCGGTTACTGATATAATCAGTTCAGCGGATTTGTCGGCGGCTAACACGATGTGCAGTGTTAGTCGAAAAGAATTTAACGCTTCATGAAAAATGTTAGTCGTTTGTGAGTTGGTGCGGATAAACATTGTGGTGCATCTCAACATCTCGATCTCGAACGGATTTGCGAACGTTATTGACAGCAGCTATATTTCATTTTTGCTGGCGGCGTTCTTTCGGCAAGCGTGCGCGATCAACGGTCACAACGTGGACACAGCGTGAGGTTAAAATGTGCGAATAAAAGTGTTTTGTGATAAATTTAGTGTAAACTTTTAATAACCTGAAAAACACAGTGTACAACTTATTAATACATTGTTACTTATTGATATACACATGATATTAATAATTTTGTAACTGTGCGACACCAGAATAAGGTGAGTTTTATTTTTTTGCAGTTTTTTATTTACAATGTAGCTGCAACTGGTAAATATTGTGCAATATAAGTAGGAATGTTGAAATGAACAAATCTTTCATGTGGAAGTTTTTTTACTACTTTACTACTTCTTGTTTCCGAGAAGTAATTTTCCGGCAACACATTGAACAACCTGACTTGATTATGTCATTTCACATTTTACTATGTGCGCTCGGATGTGTGTGAGTGTGCAATATGAAAGGATGAGCACGACATGACCAGAATGTCAATATAATAAATACACGATGCGCCATTGCACGTTGCACACGTTTTTCATATTACACTTTCAGCGAACCGCCTTTGCTCTCGCCCTCGCTGTGGGTTATTATCGCTGTTCATAACTTTGCTTTTCATACGAAGCTTTCACACAAAACTTTCTGCATTTACCGAGAACTAATGAAATGTAACTTGGTATAATTCTGATGGTGATGTCAACTTTTCTCGGTTCTTTTTCTATGATATTGAAACGTATTGACAACAGATTCCTGAAAAGGAATAAATGTCTAAGTTGGAAAATGTTTATGCCATTGATATGTTATGAAAGTATAGTGCGCATTTTAATTTAATTTTTAAAAGTGTTTTAATTTGAAATTGCTTTGATTTGAAGCTTGTAAAATTTGCCACGGCGGCGTTGACATCGCATTTACCCATATGGCCTTTTAAAATGTCATGCGCAGTGAGTCAAACTTACTCCCATGTGTTTATAACTTTACATTTCCCAGTAGTGCGCAAACGAAATTCGAAGTTTTAAAATTTAAAAGTTCAAATACAAAATTCCGAAGACATGCGTCATGGACAAGTGAGTTTCCTCGTCATTACGGATAAATTCCTATGAGTTCTGTAGTTTGGCATGACCTATTATTAACCAATAACCAACAAGCTTATTAACCTAACCTCAAAGTACAATACGCAAACAACTCGGCTATATTTTACCGTTCTGAATGAATATTCGAAATTACTTAAATTATCTTGTTCACATTCACTACTTCCTTTATGGTGCACATTTGTAAGTTCGCAAATTTCCCTCACATTGCCGTACTTCCTAGTGATTATTGAAGCATGAGATTTTTAGTCCTTGCATGATTGGATTGAAGTGTCCTCGGCCGGCTGTGGCGTTACCCGTTGCGTTGTATTGTCGAGCGATATTGAAGTTGTTCGCGTGGAAAACCCCGCTTGAGTGTTTTTATCCTTCATACATAGTGTCCTGACTTTACTAGACCGCATACAATATACGAACATTATTGCTTTTGTGCAACGCACTGTCTCTGCGCGGACCGAGATCATTCTTAAAACAGAAAGTTTTGTCCATTCGCCAGGGTCGAAATTCTTGAGGAAACTTTTACCCGAGAAGTCAATAACATTAGGTATCGGTGCAGACTTGCTGCCTTGATCTTCGTGTATTTTGAGGGAACCCCTCGCCTTCCTTCAGTTGGAAGTAGAAGCAAAAGTGTCTTGCCATAAAATAACTAAATAAAGTTGTTTGCCAACTTGTGCAAGCTTTTTATTTAGCTGCGTAAAAAAGAAAGATTTTTTAAATTTTCAGTTTGGGGAATATTTTTAAAATTGTAGACTCGTCCTCATGTTATGCTACGGGGGGAGAAAGTTTAACGTATTACTTATTTATACATTATTCACGTCCTCGCGTCCTGGCGGCGCCTTGAAGTTGATGTTGAAATTCGAAAATGTAAACGCGAAAAAATGAAATGTAGAATCGTGAAAAAGCGCGCGCGACCTTCGACTCCATTCGCCATCTTTCTTGCACCCCTTAGCGCCGGCCGAGTGAAAACGTCGCAAAGAAGGCAGAAACGTAGAAATCCATCATCTGCAGACGTACGAACGCGACGTGCGAGTAACGTATGAGACGTGGAAAATTTATTTCCCTTCTTGCTGCGGCGAGAGGGAAAACTCGAGCTCGTTGCACGTCCGTCGTGAGAAACGTGGCCAATCGTTCACATTTTCTGCAAACTTAAAAACATGACACTAAATTTATTTATATCATACGCTACATTACATAATTAGCACAACAAGGTGCATGTCAAGCTGGAGGGAAATTAGTCGCATGTGTACAGATGATTTACGAAATCAGTGTACCGGTGAAAAGCAGCAGGATTCGCAGCGTTGGGCGTCCCATGGGGTGCGCACTCCTCACAATTTTATTCGTTTACGAGACTCTCGAAGTCGCTGTAAAATTTCCCCAAGGAAATTACTATCGAGTGCCTCCTTTTGGGTCTAAGTGCTTCGCTAGGACACCGCGAATAGCGAAAAACTAAATAAATATCTCATCTATCTTATAAAATAAGAATTTATTGTTTTAACTGCCATTTAATGACTATTTTATTACTTTTTAGGAATTTTGCCGACGACGTGGTGATTCGAAAATTCCAGGAACACAAACCGGTGAGTGCAGAAATTATTTCTGTTTATGATTAATAACAATTTCAACCGGAATTCCACACGAATGCTCCCCAAAATTCAACCAATTAGTTTACGTCAATATAAATATAATTAAAGCGCAAATATTACTTCCAAGTCGAGTTGTGAGTTTTCCACGCTGGTAAACACCGAGAGACAATAGGAAATCGCGCGCGAGACGTTACAAATAACAAGCGAGCCGCACAAAGCGTAATAACAAAGTTTTTGAATAGAAATAATATGGGAATACAAGGCATCTTAGGGAAGCGATGAGTTTTCCCACTTCATTTTCTTTGTGTTCGCGGCACGCCGAGATTGGTGAAACTTGCTTAAAGGCGCTTTCGTTTTTCACTGTTTCTCTGCAATATCCTTTGCTCTGCGCGCTGCGCGCGTGTGTATAAAAAGTTGTCTAAATTAAATTCCTTTCTTCAACATCGAACATTGAGCATAGTCTACGTTAAAAGTTGATTTCGCTGACTGCAAGATGGATGTTTAACTTTTTGCTGCGATATTTATGTGCATTTAGTTTGTAGTTTTCAACTTTTAATAACTACATTTAAATATTCTTTGTTAAATATTTTTATTAAGAAAGACACGCAAATGACTGGGAAAAATAATTTATTCACTATTTTGCCAATAGATGGCGCATCTTATACGTTGGCCTAACCTTAATTGTCAGTTTTATAAACTCTTTAAACTTTTAATAAGCTTCAATCAGAAAAATATGCTTCAGATATTTAAAAACCATTTTTGTGGTTTTGCAAAATAACTCATGGTTGTTTTTTCTTACAAAATTGGAAAAGTTTTATTGTTTATTACTTTTTGGCATTTTGGTCTTGTTGCACCATCGTTGCACATCGATGCAATATTGCTAAAGATTGCATCGTTCAAAAATCGATGGTGGAATCGATTGCAAGCGCGCAGCAGCAAATTGGTACACAAATTAATATATACCTGGGAGCGTTTTGCAACCGCAAAATTACTCACTTGCAAATCAAATCAATGTAATCGCTTGCACGGCCGTACTTTATGTACGAGTACATGAATATGACCCGTGCGCCGCTGCAAAATCACTTTCTAATGACCCATATTCTTCCCATTTTATCGCACAATTATATGCATATAGGCGTGCGCGTACACCGCGCAAGAAATCTATTGACCAAACACACAACACCGACCAACGTCTAAGCAACACGCGCGCGTACATAACTGAATATTAAATAATTGTCGAAACAAACAAACAAGCATGCAAGTAAACATAATGAGCGCGCCTGATTTCGGCGATGATGCGATCAATTTGATATTTCAATCATTTGGAAAAGCGTGCGCAATGTGCGTGAACTATTCCTACGCAACTTTTGCGTATTTAGTTTTACGTTCGAAGGCCTCGCGATTGGAGAATTTAGCAATTGCGCTAAGGTCTACGGCGACCTTCTCTGAGTCGGTCGCGTACGCTCATATCGCGACCTCAATTAGCAATTTCTCGCTAAATTTCCAAATCGAATTGTGCGCCACGCGCGATAATTAGAAAAAAATCGATGTCGGTGGACTCAGCTGCTGCTGCATTTCCGTTATTAACTTCACTCGGCTGGTTTTAAGCCTAAGAGGCAAAAAACGAAAACAGCGTACGTATATTTACGCCGTCAATTACGAAATGGCGACCCAAGTTTTAATTCGACCGATGCAAAACTATTATTCGCTTGTGTTTACCACCGAACGCGAGGTTGGTGAAAAGTTTAAGTTTGCGCCGCTAAGTGGTAAGTACATGCGATGGGAAAACTTTCCGGCTTTCCGTTCGCACTTCGTCTGGCCGCGGCCGCAGCTTATATTAAAACTTACACACAACTAATCTCGAACTGACTGAGTTCGCCCACAACTTGTGCCAAATTATTACTCAAGATGGCAGTTTTGTTTTTTTACCTAAAGTTAATTGTTCAATTATTCAATAGGGAAGTTTCCTGATGTGAAAAAATAATTAAAAGTATTGTTTCTTTTGTAATGCAAATAGCATACGGATAGTTGATTGTGATAAGTTATAACATGTGTCGCCCTTGGGGTATCCTGTCGCGCGCTGATTTATAAATGAGCGGACGCGTAAGCCAAACACGTTGTAATCAAACGTCCCGCATGCGTAGCGCCACACATCACAATCAGGGACCAAAGGACCGCCGGTCCGCCTGCGGGCACACACCAAGGACTAAATGCCATGTGTAATCAATAGCACAGCAGGACAATGCAAAATTAGAACGATTGTTGTGTTTCCGTGCTTTGCACCACAACGCAATATACCTAAAACCGTTTTCTATGGGCTTTTAAGTTGTGTTATTCTTTGCAACTATTTTAAGCCCTGACTTCCGATAATTAATAAGAGGAATAATGCGAAAGTTTGACATTAATTAAAAGTCGACAAGCGGGCGCTGTCTCGTGAAAAGTTTCGCGTGCACGAGTAAATTGATTAAAACGTTGAAAAGTTTCGCTTCTCCTACGGGTGGGGCGCTGATCGTCTTGTATCCTGTTGTATTTTAATATAATGCATGAATAATCTACTCTTTGAACGGCTGCCGGTTGCCTGGAAAAGTTCGGAGGGAAAACTTTGACGCGCTCGATGTGAATTTATGAACTTGAATCTTGACGACGACCTTTTTCGTAAATTACGCGCGACCAGATGAAAGCAAAATGCTAAAATCTTGAATGGCAATGAAAAATGCTTTGTGGATGATTGTGATGATTGTCCTTCTAGATTCTAATTACGTGTGCAAATTGAACGGCGGACTGGTAATTTGTTTTAAGTTGGTTGACATTTAAATTTAAAAATATATATGCGTATGTAGTATTAAAGTTTTACAAATTGACACTTGTTTCGGAGCGGTGTGCTTGAACAATCGCCGGAAATACGGTAATTGCGATTCGGCCATCAGCGCCAGCAGACAATGTCGGGCTCGATTGTTTCGAGCAATTCACAAATTGCGGGCGGCGCTTGTTTGTGTTGTGCGCGTTTTTAATTTCGTACAATTTTAAAAACCTGTCTGGGGCAAAATGTTGAATTGTAATGTACTCTAAATACAGCCAAGAGTTCTCCGGTGCAAATGCGGCGATAATAAAACGCGGGGGTGGGTGGCGGCGGACGTGTGCCACGGACCCTTGTTGAATCAGCCCGAGAGCCCCGGAAACGCGAAGGGTGACTCGGCGAATGGATGGATGAATCATCCGTAAAGTACGTCCGCATTCGCCTCGCATGCAATTCCCGTGTGCTTTTTTTCTTCGGCTGCGTTTCGACGAGCAGGAGAGAAATTCAACGTAATGCATAATGCGAAATACGAAATAAGGGAGGGTGGCATGAGGCCGACTGCAAAGGGGGAGAGACACGCATATCGCATTTTGTTTTCATATTTTCCTGCTGCTGCTGTGAGTTTCGCAGACTTTCTCGAAGAGTTTTATTTTTTTATGAAAAAAGTAAAAAAAATATTAGTTGTAATAAATGCACCCTTAAAATTACAAGTCTCAGTGAGTTTAATTACTTTCGGAATTTTATAGGCTTCACTTGTATAATTATACACAAACATAAATTTCGCGCGCTTTATTTACTCAGCGTTTTTTCTTCTTTTTCTCGGCTGCTGGAAAAGTGAAACATTTTACTGCGCACCTTTGTACAAGGGGTTGCTTCCCCCGCGGGCGCGTTAAAAACCAGTTTTAATGAAGGAGAAAAACATAAATTACGCTTTTTTGCCTCGCAGTGCCATAGTGTGCGAAATATTTTGTTTTTTTACGTAATTACACCCACAGCGCGCCAAGCGGCGGCGCATTGACGCTCATAATTACATAATTAAATTAATCCTGTCCAGCGAGCGTTTATTTAGCAGGTGCGTGTGTGCATTCGGTCTGAATAGGCATTAATTAATTGTACGAAAAGCATAAATTGTGCGTGGATGAAAGGACCCGGCGACTCCTTTTTAGTGCGCGCGAATGTAAAGACCAAAATTAAGGACCAATTCGACACCCTTGACGAGAACGGACTGTAATAATAAGAAAGGCCGAATTTCAAAGTGGGCGCCATCGTGAAAGGACGAAAAATGCCAAAGGACGAGCATAATTAAGTCGTGGGCAACAAAGTTTCAAGGATGAAAGCGTTCGCTTGTTTCTAATTAATTAATTTCGCAAGAAAATGTGCTTGATGAAGATGGAGTCAGTTTAAGCTTGTTGATTTTGAGGATTCTAAGGACAATGGGCAATTTTGGAGCGTTTTGTCTGCTCGCGCGGCGAGTCCTTGATAAACGTACATCGTATTCAATTTACGATTTAGCTTTAGCAGTTTCGGAATAGTTTTGCGCTTTGTATCCGCATTGAGCGAGCAAACTCGCATTTTGGCAATTAGCCCATTGCGGTGGAGGCGCGCCTCGCGTGCAACCGGTTTGTTTATTGTTCCGGCCGGCTTGCAACCAACCACCAAAGCTGCAGCCCCGGACATATGAGTGAGGATTTATTGGGAATACACGCTGGAGCAGTTCCTGATGAACTACTAGCGCAGGAGGGAAGATTATTGCCCGGGGGTGTTTAATAACGTTTAATGAAGATGGGAAATTTGAGGGAAATGGTACAAATGTGCGGAAGGTGGTTTGCTTGCTTGCTTGCTTGGGGTCGAGAGCGCCCACGATTGTGAGTTCATCGTCCCGGGCACGCAATGCTTCGCTTCGCTTCGTTTGAATCGGCGCGCCTGCGAGGAGACACGAAGCGCGAGCGAAGCCCGCGAGGCGGCCTGGGCGAGCGAAGCGCGCGCGCCGTGTGACCATTTGAGTTGCGCGTTGCGCGAGATCCGCACCGCGGTTTTGCCCAGGTTAGCTTCGCTCGCAGTGACAAACCGCGCGCCTCCCACGCACGCCATGGCGAGCACCGGCAAGAGGGCTCTCCAGCAGCGGCTTATCGAAGCTGTGCGTGAACATGAGGTGCTTTACAACTGCGACCTCAAGGAGTACAGCCACAACATACTCAAGATGCGCCTCTGGCGACAGATCGCACGCAAATGCGACATTGCTTCTGGTGAGTTATTCCCTCTCCTGCTGCGAGTCACACTCCGCGCAACCGCACTCGCTCGGTTCTCTATACTCACACTGCAGTATATCCACAGGTGAGGAAGCTAAGAAAATTTGGAAAAACCTACGTGATGGATATCGCTGCTCGCTCAAAACTCTCAGAATCTACGAAAATAAAGAACCGCCTAGAATTCTGAAAACGTGGAAATACGTTGAGGAGATGGAGTTCTTAAGACCTTTTATGAAAGATCGGGTTTTCAGTAATGCTGCATACTACGAAGGTGAAAACTCCTTGGAACCACCTTACAGAAACACTTCAGACGATAATACGATGGATAACGACTTGCAAGTCCAGAAAGTAAAAAGTGTTCAAAGCTCTGTTAGCAGCTTTAGTGGTGGGGATGATGTTCAGGAAGAGATTGAATGCAGACCAGATGTCACCCTACTCGCACAGCAAGGACTCCTCAATCAGCTTCCTCCTGATGACATAAAAGATCGAATTTCGCCAACGCAAAGTGCAAATGACCTGACGGCTCAAGCCATGAGCCAGTTGGAAGCCCTCACCAACATTTACCAACATCCCCATGGTCTTCAGGTGACTCCCACACTAACACCTCCTGCAAAGAGACGAGGTCGCAAAAGAAAAGCTGATATTGACTTGGTTCCTCAACATCACCTCCTACCACAAAACATGGATAGGAGTCAGATTCTAGAAAACGCAGAACCTTGTGAGGATAGCTTAAAATTATTCTTTGATTCGATGTATGCAGCTGCCAAAGCTCTACCCGCGCCGCTTCAGAGATTGATCAGGATCAAACTGTTTCAGACAGTTACCGACGCTGAAATGGCCGCTGAAAACATGCCAATGGAACGGTTCCCCAACAACCATACTCAGTGATAAGTGATATATATATTTGTGTAACTAATTTAAGCTGTAGATATGTTTTTCTTGCGAGTAAATGTTGTTTTTCTATAATAGGATTTCGGTTTTTGTTGCATTTTTACGATTGACCTTGTTCAGTCAGTGCCAATCAAAGCCGAAATCTTTTGAAAAAATGAATATCCCGTTGATAAGTCATGGCCCACGCTCCAACCTTCATATTTCGTACCATTTTGAGGGTTTCTGCACGGTTTATTGCCATCCAGATGAAATAAAGCTTTTCATGCGTTCGTGCGGACCACGGGGATGATCATAAAATCGCACGATGTTTCCGAAAGCTTTTGTATATCGAACTGGTGTACTGTGTTTGGATTTTTTTCCTCTTTGGTTCATCCCATCAGCAATAATATACGTTTTATTCGTTTCGCCCCGTTATGCCAGGAGGGCAACAAAACAGGCAAAGTCGTAAAGACGGCCACGGTTACGCGCGCCCCGTTCCGTATTATTTGTGCCTGGTCGTCTGTTTGTCAGCAATTAATTGTGTGCCGGCATGTAAAAACAGAATTTTTTGTTTCGCTTTGTTTGGGCGTTGTGTTGCTGAATTCCCAATAGATCGGTGCACACACGTTGGTGCACACAGTCAGGGAACGACGGGTTGATGATCGATATGAGCGCGCCATGAGGACGGTCCTCCCCCGCTGGCTGCCATCGTCGAATGGTGTCAACCCGACGACGCACGACACGAACGAACACGCACGCACCCGCACCACACCCTTGGCGTAGACAAGGCATATGCATATTGTGTGTGCTGCTGCTGCTGCTGCTGCTCGTGGCAGCTATTTCTGCCCATATCCGGCCGCCGGGCCGAATCCGAATTCCAGGAAATGTGCGCTATTCACGCCGATGAATTGCGAGGATATGCGCGAGCGTACTGTTACCATCGGTGCGTTTTCTTTGATGACATTGTGCACGCTCTCGGAGAGGATCGACGAAAATAGTTTCGGAACGTGCTCGAGAGGAAAACACGCAACCGGCACGCAGCGCACGCGTTCACCCGCTGCGGAATGAAATGTCCAAAGTCTAAACATTTCCACCGGCGGCGCGCAAAAAGTGTCGCATTGGTCATAAGCAGATTTCAAGCTGTTTCTGGCATGCGTTCACATACGTCCGGAATGGGAGCGCGCGAGTGTGGCGAGTGTGTTCTTGCCGACGACGAAGAACGGATGACCTAGGTTAACGTCGGCGCGCTTGCGACTCGCGACCTCGACTAGCGAGAAGTGTCTTGGCAACGGCGCCGAGAGTGCACGCGGCGAAGAAAGAAGAGAGCGCCAACATTATCGTCATTACTCTGCCGCCGTCGTTGCCACATCCCATCGTCGTCGTTGTCGTCGTCGCTGTTCTTAACGAGCTTTAATTAGCGAAATGCGCCGCGGGACAATTGTCCCGCGAGCCGCATCGCCGTCACGTCTAAATATAACAAAAGCTTCAGCTGCACACCGCCGTGGCGCATCGTGTGCGCTGCATTGTGCAATTTGTAACAAGAAAAAAACACGCAGTTACATGAGCACCAAATGAAGCAAGAAACACTTTTGCTTTCGCCGTAATTCATCCGATAATGCGCTTGTGCTGCTTACCCAGAAATTCAGGTCGACTGCGCATGCGTGCAGTGCTGCTTAAAACGCACATGCGGCACATGCATCACGCTAAGAATAGCTAACTCTGCTACAGGAAATATAAAAAAAGCATATTGCAAACGCAGACGAACAAAAGACCAACATAACACATCAAGGACAACTTATTTTCTTCATCATACTTCACATTAGTATTTTACATTTTCCGTGCGTTGTGGATTCTTATACGAACCTCAATCTTATTTCTCATTTAGATGCCGCTCAACTTTTCTCAGGTAAACCTCGTGTGGGTGTTTGGTAAGCCGCTTATCTGCCGTAACAATGCACTGTTTCTTGATACTGGTTTTCTCGCGGTGCCTCACGGCGAACAACCTTCGAGACGCCAAAGACCAAAGACAAAGAACTAATCGAAACCCAGCACCTAGGTGCTCGACCAGCGAACGTTCAGTGAACTGTTTTGTTTTCCTCTAGTCATATGCAAGTGCTGCCCTCTTTTCTAGCACAAAATTCCGGCCACCTTTCCAATATAATCATTGTCGATGATTGCCGATAAAAATAATAAAAAAGAGAAAGAGAAATTAAATCGATGCGTTACGCAACGATCTTTTGCGTATTTAAAATAATTATAATCGTTCTATTATGATATGGAAACGATATGTAACTCGAAATGCTTTATTTACATAAATACATTGCGATTCGCAATTGTTGCGAGCACGCCCGTATCGAATAGCTAATAAAATTATTTTTAATGCGCTTAATCACAATCGATCTACATAATTTACGGTATGTGAAATATTTGCAAGGCGCACGTACGCGCTCAAAATTTGACTTCTATTTTACGCAAATTACGTATACGTACGTATAGCCTATGAATTATTTGATTAACACATTGTGGTATTGTGGTTACGCGCTTTTTTCCTGCGCCAATTAATTAAAAAATGTTTTGTTTGCTTACTTATTATATTAGAACAACGCGAAATATAAACAAAGGCAATCTGCTATTATTCGGTTTATTATACTATTGTGTTGTTTGTTTATTTATCAGCCCTCTGCAGCAAACACTGCAGGTTGAAATTGATAAAAGTGAAGCAAACAATTTAATTATTGCATTAATTCGCGTGTTGCGCCATGCGATATATAGATTGCATGGCGGTGTGGAGACGCTGCGCTGTGCGATGGAAACGAGTTTTTGATAAAAATATATCTTTTCATCGGTCGGTTTTGTGCGCGCCTGGAACACGTTCGTTCGTGCTCCCGCAATATCGCAACGTAAACGAATCCGCAATGCAGACTGCAGGGGAGAAAACGCTGCGTAATTGCATCGTAGCTTACCTTAGCAGCTAGCAGCGAATAGTGACTGGCTCCATCTGAAATGAGACTAGCAAATTCATTTGCGATTACAATTACACTGCATGAAATTGGTTATTTTAGCAAATTGAATTGGAAATGACTTATTTTTGTTGTTTTAACGTGATTTTTACATGTTTTAAAACTAAAATCAAAATATGGAATAATTAAAAATGTTTATTTAGTTATTTATCATCTAGCAGTTGAGATAAACTTATTTTATGATGATTTCAATAAGATAAACTGGTTTATCTCATCAGTGAAGTGTGACAACGCTAATATAGGCAACCAACCGTACAATATCTTACACGCCTTTAGCAGACATTTTCATAACCTTGTTTCCTGGCTTTTAATGTCAAACCTATTGATATTAGTATCTTTATAGAGTTATAAATTCTTTTCCTGCTTTAAGGCTTTTTATGTTTTATATTGTTTGTGAATATTCTTGACTTTCAATTGTCTAATATTTGCCCGACACGTTGCATGTATTATTTCAATACTCTACAAATATTAATAGATCTTGTTAATGATACGGTCGAGTTCACTTTCTCGCGACTCGACACATTGGCATTGCCTTGGCTCCTTGGCTGATATAACAAGCAAACGAAGTGAAAAAAAAACTCCGCAACGGCACTTATTTATTAAATATCCGCACAACTAACAGTACCGGCGCGCACGTGAACGCCTAGATTTATTGCCATTGCGCTCGTTGCTGGTTCGCGCCCACATCGCGCAAACGAAATTCAATGACAGGAAAGCAACAAAAACGCGCGGCGCGTACGGTATACAACAAACGCGCTTGCATAACGCCGCATAACGCTTGCGCCAAGATGTGTGCCAAGAAAAAGGGAAAGTGTTTCACTTTCGTACCCGTTGTCCATACTTGTGCGTAGACTTTCGTTGTTTTGTTTGAAATTGAAACTTGCGCTTGAGAGAAGTGCGGACATTCTCCACGCGGGGAGGAATTTAAATGAAGGATGCGCGGCATGTTTAAGCGTGAAAAGCGTCAAGGAATTACACGAATTTTTCGACTAATTACATACACGTTCATCCGGCAGGATAATAAACTTCATCGCGCGCTTTCAAACATTCTTCATCTTAACTTGTGTTCCAACCAACTTTATAATTTCCCCACTGCAGTTTTTCCACATTTTTCGAATGTTTTCAGCCGGCGTCGTCGTAATTTTTGATGAAGACGTCTAAAAATACAGGCGCGCCCGCACGTGCAAGAGGCGAGCCATGTGGCTTCTTGTCTTCATGCAGCCGGATTGTTTATTCTTCATATTGCGCCCTAAAGTACGGAGCCGTTTAATTAGAAGCGCGTTCAACAAGATGTTTCACGTTGTTTACGTTACCGCCATCCAACGCATTCAAAATTTCCAGAAGCAGGCACAAACTTATAAACAATATCTAGCCTCATCCCAGCAGCCCAGCTCTTG
This sequence comes from Dalotia coriaria, assembly GCF_025399875.1. NCBI lineage: Eukaryota > Metazoa > Arthropoda > Insecta > Coleoptera > Staphylinidae > Dalotia > Dalotia coriaria. The sequence continues at coordinate 7,717,949 of NW_027045447.1, read as the reverse complement.
AATGTTTATATTCATTCAACAGTCGTATTTTTGTCTGCTGTCGTGTATATTTATTGTGTGCGTCGATTTTGTCGTTTTTAATGGGTAAATTGTGTTGGAAGCTGCAAATAAACCAACAACGCTCATCCCCTGGACCGATGATGATGACGCTGATGCAAATATTAGTTTGTATCAACAACAACGCATTCGTTAGGTACATGATAACCCGAATATGTGAATGTTTACACACGCGCAGCAGCGCACGGTTTGTGTATATCGCTAATGCAACATTAATCTAATTACCTTTCGACGTCGATTAATTATTGTTTAGAGTGGTGCACGTTGCCGCACTGCAATTATTCAATTACTCGCCGCGCGTTGCAGTTTGTAATTTTCTTCAATCATATTTTGAGCTATCGCTGTGTGACGACTTCCAAGACGTTGTTTTATTCTTCGTGGAAGATTTTCTCGTTTGACTTCGAAGAAGTAGAAGCTTAAATGAACATATTGCGACGATATTAAATTTCTTGGACGGCGCGCGGGTTTTCTTCAGCATCCAGAAGCGGTGTGTGCCTCGTCGGTTCAGTTGCTTATTTGTTGTTTTTAGTCCCCGTCGGGGTGGTCCCCAGCAACAAGCTTTTAATATCTCATTCATAAATCTACGTGAAAGCTGCTCGTTTACGCTAAAATGAAGCAAGCTGAGGAAAAAAACTAAGAAACGCTTTTCATTAATATGAACTTGGATATTTTATTACTTAATATCTATATATTAAAAAATAACACATGTCTATGATAATAACAATAACCATTTTAGAAACCTCGTTAAAACTGAAAATTTAATTTGATTTTTCTTCTGTTACAGGTTTATACACAGCAACACTTCTTGTTCGCGCGCAGCAATGTCGAGTGTTCAAGGTGAGTCTCTCACTTTACCTGTGCATTCACTTTCGTTCTCTTGGCGCTGCAGAAGTATGTGCAGACAATCGCATCTTCTTGCTGCAACACTATTTTTTTGCAATTCATGCCTTAGGTACTACCGTCGCGTTTTCAACTTGCTGTGATCCACAATAGATGTTTCAATAAAAAAGCACCTCGAGTCGATCGTAATAAAATATTTTAACGACGCCTATGACTTCTTTGTGCAACGCGTAGAGAAAAAGAATTCGTGGGTAAATTTAGAAATTTGTTTGTTGCCCTTGGATTTTACAACTTACAACTTCCTTTGGCATTCAGTTTATCGTTTATATCATGCACGTTTTCGATGACGAGAACAACGCGATGTCTCATTCTGACGCATATGGACTATTTGATGATGCGGCAAATTTTGCAAAGTAAATATTCGGTATTTTTGGTTCTATGCGTGGCCTCGAAGTATGTTATTAATGTCGTTCACATTTGTCTTGCGACCAATTAGTGGCGTCACAACGTCGTGTACATGGAACAAGAATAAGATAGATTTTTCCGGTGGTTACACCCTCAACAAAGCCAAAATTATACTTAGGTAGTACTAATTCTATGACTAGTTTCGTCTGTACGCTGTGGGTATAGATAGTTGCAAGCAGGTTGTTTCCCGACATCGGCTTGGAAAAGGGATAATAACTAGCCGGGCTGTTACCATAATGTTATGTTCGATCGTTTGGGTCGCGGTCGTTTTCATACAGTCCGATAGTTGATAGTCTCGACCATTATGCGGTGAGTGTGTCCGCATCGCGATCACGTTTCACCTCGGCGCGCGAGGTGCGCTTCTTCATCTCCTCTCACCGGTAATGCGCTTGTTACTTCTACGAAACGTCTCGAAGGCACTGGGCCCACTGGGCAACCGCGAGAGACCGGTCTCGCCGCCATCGCCACGCTGCTCGTTATAACTTCTTCTTCTACCCGAGGAGATGAAGAAGAAGTGAAGAAGTTTATTTGTACTCGTGTCGTTGTCGTACTCGTTATCATGCACCGGTCGACCTAGCCTAACATTCTTAACGTTTTTATATTCACTTGGAGAAAGAGTTACATTTTTCTACTTTGGGCAGGTCATTACCTACGAAATTCCAGTGGAAATGTGGAAATTTTCTATTGCTATGAAAATAATTGATATGTTTAAATTAACGTTTGGAAATTCAGGCGTATGAAGTTAATATAATGAACGTAGTTGCTTGCTACGCTCGTTTCTTGTGTATTGTAATGCAGGTCGCTTTGTAAAGTGGGCCCTCGGCATAACAACGCCGCCGATATGACGCTAATGACGCTAACTTTTGCATTATCGTGCACCGCCTGCCCTCGAATATGAACTTTTGCTTTTACTACACATGCACGCAAATTAAATATACGCCGCCGTCAATTTACAGAAGTTATGTCGTAGAAATTTCAGCTCACGCGGCAATTAATCCCAACCTAATTCAAAAATAAGATAAAATAATATAAAGTTCGAAATTGAGTCGGCGGCTAATGCAGTATTAAACGCAAGTATGAAGTATGCTTTTAGTCGCGGTTTGTTTCCTCATGATGATGATGGGGTGGTGAATTTCGACGGCGTGCGCTTTGAGTTTAAATATTAATCGATCGACAGGCGGCATGCTAATAGACGCTCTCGCCCATCGCGATGCGTAATTAATCGCGGTGTGCTCGCATTTATTATTCATCGCTGTTGTGTTCTGTTCGGTGCTCCGGTATTCAATCACTGTGCACGCTCACAGCACGACGGACGGAAAGCTGGAAATGTAGAAAACTATCGCAGCGTTTGTGTAAGTAGTAGATTTGTTGAGCGCGCGAGCACTTTGTGGCAGGTCTTCGCTTCTTTCTTCTTCTCCTCCTGGCCTTGGAGACGCGGAGCCCGCGTGCCAACGAGTGCACTGACTTGAGAGCTGCCCTTGTCTGCCCCTCGACGACGGCCAGCGACCACTAGTCGAAGAATTTCTTTGCTGCACTTTGCAGCCTCGGCCCTCAATGCACCAATGTGCATCTTTGGATATTTTCTAGAACTAGTAACATTGAAAATTATCCATTATAGGATTTATTTTTGTTTTTTGATTAATAAGATTTTTTTTTTTTTGGGAAAAGTAATGAAATGAGGAACGTGCCGCCAATGCAAAGCACGTCCTACATGAAGCCTCCATTTCCATTGTGTTTTCCTCAACGCATTTGCGCGTCTTGTTTTGTTTTCTTTGTTTTCCTCGCGCATCTTTCAGCGTTAATAAAATCACTAAACAAAAACTCTCGTCGTAACAGGGTGGGATTACGTATTCATTGCGCGTAATCGATGGACGTCGTCTGTCAGTAAAATAGGAAAAGTAACAGCGATCTGTTGCGTTGCGCATTTTTAAATACCATCCACACAAATTAAAAAGCTGCCCAGACACAAAGACTCCACAGCACACAAAAGAACAATACGAATCGATACATTCTTAGAACATAATTAATTGCGTGTTGTTTTTATTTAGTAAAAATATTTGTTTTATTTTTATGCGTAAAGCGTGATAAATGTTTAATGAAGAATGGAAGCGTTTTGTCGCTCGGTTGGTCCAGTTCATGTTTGTGGCTGCTTTATTTAGTCAACTGGCCGGGGGCGGCGGTTGTTAGGCTTTATACATGCACGTGTGCGTTTTTTCTCTGCAAACAACGAAGCGCGAGCTTAATATGCATATCCAGCAGTCATTAAACTTTAATTGTTAATTATGACGCTTTTCACTACATGCGCGCGTATGTTCCTCGCGTTTTGGTTTATTCATTGTTTGCTTAGGATGTGCGAACGCAACGTAAAACAACAGAATATCTCAAATTCCGCGCGAATATGCAAAAGAATATCGTTATTAATTTATCCTCGGGGCGAGAACGAGCGAAAACGGGGAAATCTTATTAGATTTTCAGGCTCAAGTTTATTGGTATTGCGATTTTCCGAGTCAATAATGTGTGGGTGTTTGCGTAATTAAAAATATAAAACAAGCTATGTTTAGACTATAAATCAATTATTTTTTGGATTATAAGCAGTAAAAATAGCGTTTTACGAAATTAAAGTTAAAATATTCAGTAAAAACAATTTTAGACATTTTTTATATTCAAAGTGTGAAAATTTGTAGTTTTACTAATAGCAAAGTCTTCCTAAGTGTCATTTTAAACACTTTTATGCAATACCCTATTAGTACTCGGCACATGTAGGAATAATCTCTTTTTTTCTGTTTACCAACTTTTGTCCTCATTTCCCGACGAATACGCCGCGTTATTTGCAAGTTGTCATATGTCGCAAGTTATATTTCCAGCGATGCGAAAACGTGTTTACCTATATATGCACATCTATACGTTCGGGGCGCGTTTCTCGGTAACATATTCCTTTGTGCGAATTCCCATATTCCCATTGCACATCAACCGAATCGCGCGGGCCGCAGGCTTCTGGCTGTTCTGGCGTACTTCGCGCTCAGCTCAGCACATTCGCAAGGCCGCGCGGCGCGCTTGTTTTTGAAGATGCAACCGATGCACAATCGCGCGAGATCGAAAAGTGCTTCCATCGGCATCGTATCAAAATACGCCTTCAATTTTATGCGCACGCAAACAAACGTTCGATATTCGCAATTAGAATTCTGTTATTACGCCACCACGAATACAACTTATCTGTTGGGTACTGTCACGTGTGTGACTAATCAATAAATGAAAATAAATCATCGATTCAACAGATCGTGACAGTGACAGTCGAATAAAAAATTGTAAAATTTTGAATTCAGCTTTGTGGATTGTGGTCGATGGGCTCGCTTTGTTCACTGTTTTTTTTTTTTCATTCTTTTTTGATAAATGACAACGCGTCGAAACATCGTTTAGATGCATTGTGCGCTGCCTCGGTGCCCTCATTGTACGATTCGTGGGCATCTTGAGGGAATCGAAACATGCATGATTTAGGCGTCCATTGGGAGGATCGCCCAGGCGCTCCTAGTCGCTTGTCACGAATATTTCCCGTCTTGTCTGTCTTACAATTCTGTTTTGGATCGTATCTTACAGCAGAGCCCGAAACATTTTTTTCTCGTTTTCAATTCTCAGGTAGAATTTATTTCGTTGGTTAATTTTATACATTGGGTTATGACTCAAAATTAGTGCATATTTTTATTTATATTTCACGGTGGTCTGTCTGACTGATCGGATGAGTAGTAAGCGATACTTGGTGACTCGATCGGCGACATTCGAGACGCAGGATATGCGGGTGTAAGCTCACAGGGCAAAAGGAAGGAAGTCTCATCTCCTCACGAAGAGTTTGCCGGAAGTTTACGCAAACAATGACTTTTACATTATCGATATATGTATACGAAAAAAATCAGCAATTAATTCCGTGTGGTTTTGCGCAATACTCGGAAACTTGCGGTCGGTGTACAGCGGTTATTAATAACTTTTATTATTTCGCCGCATGCCGATAAATCAGCGCTCAAGTCGCACTTTGCTCGCTGTGTATAATGCTCGCACAAGCTTTGTTTGCATACGCGTATACTGGCACATTGTGTGCCTTTTTTTCGGTTGCGCGGGTGCACGACTCTTGAGTTTGGGCAAGGCCCTCGAACTCTCAACGCCGGCCGAATGCAGAGGGCAAGTCTAGACGGAAAAAAGCCGCCGACGATGATGCTGCGACTCTTGCCAGACGCCCAAGAATAAAGCGAACTAAAAGAAGTTACAAAACGCGGCGCGAGACGTAAAAAGCCAGCCCATCCCGGCCAGACGAAAACGAACGCGCAACACATGCACAACTTAAATATTAATGCAACGATAAAACTATGTCTCGCTTCTTTCCCTCTGCGAGCCAACGACGCAGCAGACAGACAGTGCTTTTAGTTATCTACCGAACGACTTCTTTTTTTACACCAAGTTTTGCCTTCTGTTTTATTGCGTGTCTTCCACTTAAAAAAATAAATATTAAATTTTTACAAGAAATTTAACTGCTGGTGGCTCTGATTTTGATGCACATTATTAGAAAATTGACATGAATTTCATATTAAATATTTGAGTGGAAAGTTCAATTTGGATTTCAATTGTGATCCGGGCGTCTCTCGCTTCGCTTTGCTTTGGGGATTCGTAATCTCGGCGCGCACACAAAGACCCCGGACCGATGGCCGGCCGCGCCACGATAAAAGCACGCGAGCACGCGGGGGTGTGGGTGGTTAGAAACTGGAAATCGGTGCGCATCGGCGCGCACATCGCGCGTCGCATTGAAATTCGACGACGACGACGACGACGACTTTGTGTGTCGATCTCGAGCCGGCCGCAGCCTGGGCGAGACGAGACAATGGCGCGCACCACATCCGAGAGGCGGATGGCCAGTGACCTCCCTGGACACGTCCCCGGCGCGCATCACCCCTTGACCCTTGTCGGAGCCGCATTCCAATCCAGCTCTCCGACCGTTCCTATATCAGCAACGCACCAGCGTCGAGAGACACCCACATGGAAAACATGATTTAAATGTATTCACAATTTCACATCAAATTGTTTCAAGGCAATAAACCTACTTATTACTCAAATTTTAATTTCGATAATTAAGCTGATGTAATTATAAGCTGGCTTTTAAAGCTTTTGTTCTTGAACTGCTGAACTTGTAATTAAGAGGAGCGTTGAGAAGAAGTCGATGCTGAAAATGTCATAGCAATTTTGCTGTTATGTTGGAATAAATGAAATTTATCGGTGTTAAATTAAAAGCAATTTCGGCTGAACGAGTTCATCACGAATTAGATATAATTCACCCTGAATTTAATGGAATTCATTAACTCGATAACCATTCGAAAAACACGACTCGTAATTTGATTACTTTACAAAAAGCTATGTAGTAATAATAGAGCACGTGTTGAATTTACTTAATAATATTTCCTCTGGAATGTGACTTTCTATGATTACACACGTTTACATTTTCGATACAAATTGATTATGAAAAATCTAATTATTTCACTGTAATTGTAATTAATTCATTCCCAGCCGCATTACGCATGCATTTACACGTGCTTAGAAGTTTGGTAGAAAACAACGAAAAAACCTCGCTGGTTGTTGTAATCGGACGCGATTGGATAAAATTCCTCACGTTACTCAATTAAATTCCGTTTTATGACTTCATGCGCAGTTTGCGAGGTACGCGTACGCGTTTGTCGCGATTACGCTATCGCGGTGTTAAATTTTGAGACAGCTCTGTTTGGTTGTGGTTCAATAACGAATCAATAACCTACTTTTCGCTGGTTTTGCGCCCGTTTGCGTTTGCCGTTTCGTCATCATCTTTGCATTGGCATCGATTGTGTGTTGTACACTTAGGTATTGTCTATGTGTCGGTTTGTATTGCTTTTTTTTTTCATTCTATGTAGTATGGAGCTACATTCGCGTGCGTTGTAATTGCAGGCAAATGCAGAATTTTGCAAACGTGTTAAATTATTTTGCGAACAAAGAGCGGCGTGCGCGCTCGCTCCACAAGGCCGCACGCCGTAGTTTTTGCAATCGCAAATCGCGAAACGCAATCACAATCTGGGCTCAAGTGCGCGAATTCGAGTCGCAATCGGGACGGGGCTAACTAGCTACATGAGAAGATGAGTCAAGTTAACAACAGTAATATCACTCTATTGACTTGTTCGACAGTAAAAAACTTTATTACGAATACAGCGATGCACGAAGATAAGATTTATTTGTTTTTATGTATGAAATTTTAATTATTTAAGCAAAAAGTCTATGACTAATCGTAATTACATATTAATTGTAACCTCAAATAGATTTGCTAGCTCTAATGAATCGTCCATTGCTTGATGATGATAATAGCAGATATCTAAAAAATTATAAAATGACAAAAATTGCGGCAGCTCGTAATAGTAAATGCGTTTGTCGTCGCCAGTCGTTATTCGTGTCATTACCATAAATGATAGCTCGTATCGCAGCGCACACTTATCGCCGCACAAACGACGGCTTTGTTTGCTTATTAATTAATCATCAGCGCAGCCATGTGTAATGCGTGCACAGAAGTGCAACCTTCTAAAAACGCACTCGTTTTATTGTTGCGCATCACAAGAACAAAACGGCGCGAAACAACCGAGCGCGAAAAGTGACGCAACGTGCGTTTTTCTACGACGACGATGCGCGAATGTGGATTAACGAGCCGATTAACATATTAACATATTAGCAAATCACAATGTGCTGGTGGTGGTGATGATGATGAGCAAACATAACATTGAATTTATTTATGTTATTAGTGCTTTCGAATCGCGTCGATGCGAACGGAACAAAGCAAATGTTGTGATTGAACAAAGAAATTGTTTATATTCGTACATAACGAGATAAATTAAATTAACAAAACAATCAAAATGAAATCAAGTCCAATCGAATGCTGTTTAAATTTATAAAATACTTGTGTAGGATTTCAGCTTTTTTCGACTTTCTATTATTTATTTGAAATCGGATGAAATTGAATTTGTTTTATCGTGTACTCGAATGATCGTTATACATTTAATTTCATTCTCTAGTAAATAGGTCGATGGTCGGTTAGGATGAATGGGTGGAGAGACGGACGGGAAAAAAATCGTTGAATGGGCGCGAACGCAAGGCACCTGCCGCACGTTTGAGTTTTTAACTGAAAAACGAACGAATTACGCTTGGAATTTTCAACGCATGCACGAAACAAAACGCACACACATTCCCACACATCCATGTGTGTGTATTGTCAGAACTCCACCTGCGGAGAATCAAACGTGCCAACGATAACTACTTTTTTTTCAAAAGCGGAACAGGAACCGCTTTCGCCGCGCCCGTACTATTATCTAAGGAATGTTTAGTTAGTGATAAAAGGTCAAAATGTTAATTTTGCGTTCACAGCAATCGAAATACTATTTTTATATGTTTTATTACGCGCTTGTAAATCATATCGCACTGTTTGTGTGGTAAACATTATTTAATAATAATGACACGCCCGCTGCGGTCGCACCGAATTTCCCGAATGTTTAACAACAATCCCAACGCCGATACGCGTCTCGTTATCAGCATCGGCGGTTCGTAAATAATTAATTTATTAATAGCTCCAGGCCACACGCAAACTTGATCGGTATGTCAGTGTGTGAATGTGTGTTGCGTTAACGACATGTCGCCTCCTCTTTGCCACGCTATAACAATCAAAAGTTGAAATTTATTACTTGTTGACACAAGTATTAAGTTTTATATGTTTTGAATTTGAGATTTGTCATGGTGTGTTATACTTCAATATGTCGAAAGTAATCGAAGTCGAAATGCGCTCCCGATTCGCAATCGTAATCTAAATACGCGCCGCGCGTTTTGTTCGTATATTCGAATATTTTCTTGACCTAATTTGAGTTCTTGAATCCGAATTCGAATCCGAATATTTTTAGCCAACGAGAGCCGAATTGATACATTTTTTTGCTTTTCACTTTAAAAGATTTGCATCCGCTTTAATCATATTATTAAAAACACTCTATCCCTGAATGATAAATGCCGAAATGAGAAACTCAACAAAAATAAAACGAAAAGTGCTTTTGAACATGAATATTCAATGCGGATTTTTAATTTTCTTAATATGGCAAAAAATAATAGCTAAAAAGATTGCGTTTTTTGTGTGTGTGTGTCCCTTTTGGTTGCTCGGTGAAAGCCTCGTCATGTAATCGTGGGAATATTAGTCACCACCGATATTGTATTGTGTCTTCGTCAAGAAAAGAAGGCGATCGTTTAATCCGATACAGGTATGTTGTACAAATATTTAAGCGTTGCGTGTGTTTTCGACCTCTCTACGATTCTACTACCTATTTGGGCACCGATTTTTGACACGTCCTTCTCCTTCTTCGTTCCGGGCCCCTAGAAGAGAGGAATGATAATGATGCATTATTGTGCATTCCATTAGTGCCCAAGGAGACAGTTTTAGGGAACCGCTGAAATTCACACTTTTTTTCATTCAACATCTTTTTTATTCTGGTCACAACACTATGCAAACAACAATCTTTTCCTTGTTATAATCGTTTAATCTGCTTAATCTATTTGGTTATAAGTTCAATCTGATTATAGAGAGTTTTAATTTTTATAACAAATACAGCAGACATTTATTTTCCCAAGGGTTACAAAATATATTTAATTAGAACATGTTTTTGTGCCTTCGGAGACTTAATATTATCTTTGCCTTTTCCGGAAGTGAAACTTGGTGCGTGCGAGTTTTAGGTGGTTGTGTTTTTTTTTTCTTCTCTCGGCTAGGGTGACGTGACTTATGTGACTCTGTAAACTTTTTTAAATTATCCACAGCGCGGCACGCACGTAATTTGTATGTATAACCGAAAAATGTGGGGTGATTTCACTCGCTCTTTGTACGCTGCGAGTGTGTTAAGGGTGCGCTTTGATAATTGAAATGCACGACGCGTCATACATAAATCTGTGAATTTATGAAGGCTTTATTTTATGTTCTTCGGCCACTGTTGTATCTTTATCGTTATCATTTCGGGTTTTTCAGCGTCAGCGTGTAGAAACATGCTGGAACAAAAGCGGGAAAAAATGCTTGAGAAATGGCGAAATGTTTTTATTACTTTGGGCTTCATTTACTCGCTCGTGGTGAAATTATATGAATGTGAGAATTAGATTACGCATGAAGAGATGAAAGATGAGAAATGAAGTTCAAGGACATTTTTCTTCGCTGTGCTGTTGTTAATCAAAATGTGACTATTTTTAGTGCGAAATGTGTAGTAGTCTGTCGTTGTCTTTAGTGGCGCATCGATTATACCCTCGTATTTACATTATTTCCCCCATTGAGGGGGTGCACCGTTAAGGGGGAGACGAGTCTCGGAGTCGTTGGCGTTTAAGCACTTATTCCATATCGATCGCACGATGCCCGCTGCCGTGCGCGGGACGCTGAGCTGGCGCGCGATCCATGCCCTACCCCAACTCTCCCCCTAACGCTTGTCGCCCCCAAAACAAACCCGCCGGCCACCCACCGCCGCACGCCGCCGGTTGCTATGGGGGAAAACGCCGTCGCCGTCGACGTCGCCGCGCACTTCCTTTGTTGCTGCCTGGTTCGCGCCAACTAGCAGCAATGGCGCAACCACCGCGTTCGCCACTCACCCCAAAAACTTCATCGTGCAGCCGACGAAGACTCACAGGGGGCAACGAATGCGTTTCTATCGATCCGCACGCACTCTTCGGGCCCGATGCGGGCACGTTTTCATTACGCCTTTGTCTCTTGTACGCGCTGCGTTTTTTCCCGTGCGCCGAATGGCTTATTACGAAATGCAACAATGAATGAGAAAGCGAACGGAGGGATGGGGAGGGTAAACGGACGCGCAACGGCGCAGCGCGACATATGGCGAGCTGTGCGAACAAAGAAAATTTGGCGTTTGTAATGACCCAGACAAAGACATTAAAAAAACGAACGCGAAACGAACAAACGAAAAAATGCAATCGTTTTGATCAATCAATCAGTTAAATCAGTAATAATCAAAGTTAAAAGCAATGGCTCATGATGCGAATAATTTAACCCTGCTGCACAATCGTTGCTATCGAGTTACTAATTTATTGCGAATTGTACGCTTTATTATACTTGAGAAGCACCATCAGAAGCGCAGCCGTTGAAATTCAGCATAAAGGTAGCATTTTTTTTCATCTCGGTTTTTTGATTGCACTTTGTTGCGCGCCGAACAAAAGCGGAAGCAAAGTGGAAATCGGTTGAGCAACATATTTCCTCACCTTTTGTTTGGTGGTTGCTTTTTTTGCGAGCGTGCGTTTCAATCAACACACGAATTACGAATGCGATACGTATAACTATAAAGAAGTGACAACACAATTGGGCAGACACATGGTCGGGAATTGTATTATTGACTTAAGTCATTTTTCGCCACCGGATGCCGCCAATAACCTATAACTAATTGAGGATTAGTTAGTAAACGTGAGAAAACTGCCAAAAATTTAGTGAATATAGACATCACGTATTTTGAACTTTTAGCAAATTTTGATGTTTGGTAAAGTAACACTAACGCAGATGCGGTTAATCGCTGAAGTGAATTTTCCGCCGATCGCGCGGTAATTGAATTTATTATCCACCCGACTCATCGGGTTGGTGTTTTGCTAGATTCGCGAATATGCGTCCGCGCGAGTTGCCACTATTCTATTATGTGTAATTAACGCTTTGTCGGTCCCCGGCTGATAAACGCAATTAATGCGAGCGAACCACACCCGCATTCACACAGTCGCTGGCCGCCGGGCCAAACTTTTATATTATTATTTTGCGTATATGATTAAATGTGTATTTTTCGCGGCGCGGCGCTGCGAGAAAAGTTTGCGGGTCTTTTTGTTGGTTTTCTGTCTGGACGGGGCGCTGCACGTTTCGTTATTCCCGTTTGTTCGGTGGGGATTACGCGCTCAACGCCAGCCGCAAAAAAACGACGCGTTTCCAGACGCAAAACGGAATATCGATTCAGTTTCCCAACCTTACGTTTTCAGTTTTCACTTTGTTTTCGGTTCTTTTAACTCATAGCTGGTATTTGAAATGCCACCTAATTTTCAAGTTATTTCAATTGTCCTTTGTGTTACTTATACAAGTATGTAGTGCATATTTGCTATTGTGATAAAACTGAGTGGAATATGATGACTTTTCTCCGGCAGACTTGTAAACGTTTTGCTTCAATTTTTATTTCTGCGCGCACACAAAGCGCGGAAGCAATCTAAGCATTATGCGTATTCCGGCGTACTGTATGAACACGAATTGATTCGGGCGGGATTTATGTCTATATTCCATGAGCCCCTCCGACGACAAAGGAAGAAGGCAATGTTTAAACCCGAAAAAAGAAAAAGGGATCAAATATCATCGTCCGACCGAGCCGTGCGCGCCTGGATGGGAAACAATGCCATCTATTTCTTTATTCTCTACGCGCCTTTCTTCGAAGCACTGATATCAAACAAATATTGAATTCAAGCATTCCAGAATTCCGCGCAAAACATTTCTGAAAGTGACGTGTGTATTTTCGTAGACAATTTTATTCGCGAGTAAATTCTTTTGTTCTTTACAAGCACCAGAGAGACATGAAGAAGAAAAAAACTGATGCTACGTCTAAAAGCTTTATTAAGCTCGGAATCTCTAATTCTAATGCTTTGGAGGGTCGCCTAGACGGTTCACGGTTTCGAGTTGATTCCACTATTTACATCCATTTCATGTGCGACGCAAAAAAGGCTTTGTTTAATTGACCAACCGACGAAAAACTCGGCCGACCGAGGGTCCCAACTAGAAAAACACGTCTCTCTTCTATTCTACTTCTATTCCAACTTCCAACACAAGTGCGCGTATAGATTATTATGCTCTCTGTGCTTTCAAAGGCTTGGAGCTCAGGCTGGTCCTCACGTTTGAGCGCTTTCTCAGCGCGAAGACCTTGGCCGTAAGAAAGTCACCGAAAAAAAAAGGGGGCAGCGTTTTATAAGAAAGCATTTCTGTGATTAATGAGTTGAACCCGGAGCGCGCGGAGTGGACGCTCATAACGCTCGCCTAGACTACTAGCGTAGGTAAAGGGAAACCGGACGTCTCTCACGATGAAAAGGCTTCAACGCACAAAGCGTTGCATCGCTTACAACGATACGTTAAATTTACATTTGTGAAGAGTACCAACTACCAACTTTCAAACGTGTATGTTTTAAGCCGCGAGTGTTTGGAACTTATTCGAGTATACCACATGTGAGCACAGTTTGTTTTGTTGGTGGAAAAGGTGGTGAAAACTATGCGACTAATGGGAAATACTTAGCTACAAATTTCTCGAGCGTTTCATGGGTTTTCTGCGTTAAAGTTAGAATGCATACTTTGATCTTTAGCTAGGGAAAAACGTTTCAAAATTATAAACACTTGTTATGAGTAAAAAATTGAATTTGTTGAGTATTATTATGCAAAATTGTGAAATCAAAGGTTTTTAAATTATGTTAAAATTATGTTGAAGAAGTGAAATTTGCAAATTTACTCCAAAACCTCAAAAGATTCAAATTTCTCATTTCGGTTACGTGCTCACACGAGCGGCGGACGTTTTCGTTTTCATTTTCGCGACACACATCTGCTTCCTGTGCGAGTAAAAACTCTCCGCGAAGAAGGCGCGTGCCGCACGTTCGATCAACATCTTAACCGCATAACGGAAGCAAAAAGCTTCACTTTCTTGAGTGTTTGTGTGTGTGCTTTGCGAGCGCGCTTCTCAATCTCATTCCAAAATTCCTCATTTGATTCCATTCTCTGGCAGCCGCGTCGCGAACTTTTGCTTTTCGCGTTGATTTATCGCCGTCGTCTAAGCGTGACGATTCCGTAAGTCGGACAATTTTTACGCGTTCATTTTTTGTGCATTTTGAGCCTGTTCCTCGCTCGAATCTCAGCGTTGACAAATTAAAACTTCCACGAGCCGCCTTCAAAGGGAGCATTTCCTATTTATATTAAGGATGAGACATTTTTCTTTCATCTCGTCAAGTCTTCAATTTCGAGCGGGAAATCGGACTTTGAATAAAAGATTTTTTAGTTGGAAAAATCAACGTTTTTTGTGAGTTATTTTGGTAGTGATTAGGTGATAATTCACCACTCGGGGGCGTAAGAAATTCGACTGGAATCTATTGCTATTTATAGCGATACGTTTCCGCAATAGATTATCAACGACCATCTGTGGCACAGTGAGCAGTGAGGGCGCGGAAAGATTGATCAATCACATGCGTTCTTACTAACATCCCTTCGGAGAGTCGCTCAATATTTATTCATATCCGCATATGACTAGGCGAACCTTTCCTGGGAATTCTTCTGAGTAATCGCAAACCGGAAAACACGCACAACCTGCGAAATAATGAACGAAACAAAAGTTTTTCCACAGGTGGGAATATTAGCCACTAATGGAACATTTCTTTCTTTTGATGAAAATTATACAAGTTTGTAGTTAACTTGTATTTCTTCCCGTCTTGATATTAATGATGCATCAGCGTGCGTTGGCCGTCTGGCGATAAATGCACCCCTCCCACTCGACGACTGCAGGTCCTGCAGGAGGGGTGGCGTTATGCACTCGTCTAGACTGCAGACGCACCGCCGCACCGCAGGAAGGAATATCTCCGTTCACAGTTGAGTCTGGGGGAAGGCGAACGGGCGGCGGCGTGCATACGTGTGCGCGTCGTGTCGATCAATAATATGGGTGTACCGAACGGAACGTGCGGGCGGCGTGGCGCGTCGCCGACGCCGACGTCGACGTCGACGCTGGCGCGCGCGACGCAAACAAACAAACAAATCCAATTATAAACGATGGGAAGCGGCGGCGGCACAGTGCGCGGCCGCACGCAGCGCACCACTATCTTTGTTTATGTTGAAATTATTTACAATTTAAATCATCATCGAATGCGCGTGAAATTTTCCACTCAAACTAATGCGCCACGACGGTCGCGAGGACCGCCGCCTTCGCGGCCGAGTGAAAATAAGTAAAAATCAACAAGTGCGCTGTTTTGTTAGTCGCCTACGGGCGGCGGCGGCAACGGTCGAGACGCGCGATTAATCGATCGCCAACTACGCACAATAGGCTTTTGTTGCATATAACCCCCGGACCTGTACAAAATCAAGTTGTTTATGTAGCTGAATGTATACGGACTTTTTAAGGTCATATGCTAAGGGTAGAGATTAAAAATTTATTATAATTGGGTTTAGTTAATTTAGTTTATACGTGTTGAAACATGTTTTTAACCGGAAACGTAACAAGAACATTAGTTAAATGCAGAAATTTATAATTTCAACAAATACAAATCTTGAAGGATTAGTTTTACCACAAGATTGGAATTCTAGTTACTTTCAAGTGTTTCGAATGAAGTTTTTAGCTTAAAATTCAGGGAAAATTTTGGCTAAAAGTGGAAATTCGTAATTTCCTGTAATGAGTTCAATAGAAAGAGAATGTATACACGAAAATTTAAGAGTTTTGCAAGTGAAATTGGCAACCGAAAGTAATTTAAAGTTGACTAAAGGAAATCGTCGCTTAAAGACTTTGAAATGTTTAGAAATTTCTTTTGTTCCAGTGGTTGTGCTGTCGTTTTTGTTGTTTTTCCTAACTGGTCGGGGCTTGGCAACAAGTTCGCTCGTATTTTTAGCTAGACGCGAACGTTTTCCATCAGTTTTCGATCATTCGACACGCGCCGCACGATCGAGTGGCGCGCGAGGCGCGAATTTACGCCGGATTCAAATGCGCTTTATAAGTTTATTGCACCGCGCGACGTGCGGGTGTGCGTATCTTTGCGTGCGTGTGTTGGAAGTTGGAGAGAAAGAAGGACCGTCGAGGAGAGCTCACGGTCAATATCATATCTCGTCGCGCATGTAGCAAAGCGGTGCTGGCCGCGGCCGCGCGCCGGAGACGTCCGGTGTTTGTAAACAATGAACAAAGAACCGACGCGCGGCCGATGTCGGTGTGGGTGTGGGTGGGAAATGACTATTCGAGCTTAAAACTCGAGCTTTCATGGTCATGCCCATCACGGCCCATCCAAACAGGTCAACAGCCGAAGGAGTTGTGTGTGGAGTTTGTTATTGAAAATAAAAAATGAAAGACGCGCGTTTGATTAAATAAAGATGCGTTTTGGAAAAATGTGATAATTCTCCGCCGAAGTTGTATCTGCGAGGGTGCTGTGGGGCAAATAGGGGGTGATTCTGGTCTGGTTCGATACGCATTCCGGGCGTCGGCGGGGGTCGTCGGGGCTGAAGAGAGAGCCGCGGCTGGCTGGCGTCCCCACCTCTCATGGCGCATGGAGCCGCGCGCTCACCTCCGCGCGCGCTCTCTCGCCACCCCACCTCCGCCGGCCCGGCGCTGGCTGGCTGGCTGGTTGCCGCTGCCGGCTCATTGTGCCGCGGTTTTCCTTCACGGACGCATCGCACCGAGAGATACGTGAGTGAGTGTCGCGCTGCGCCCAGACGCCAGCCGCCGACGGCGGACAATAACAAAGAGGCAGCAACGTGCGCCGCGTCGCAACAAACCAAAAATTTATCGACACTTGTGAATGTTACATCGTATTTAAACATCTATATACCCACTTTTACTTGTTGTGTTGTTCGACTCTTAATAAAAATAATAAAAACAATACCGTAACTTTAACAAAAAAAATAGTAAACACTATTCGTAAATAATTGTCGTCGCGAGTGTTCTTGCCTCTTCGCCGGCTCAACGTCGCCGTCCCCACACACACATTGGATTGGATCACATTTACTATTTCGGCGACTGCGATTTACTTATTACCTTAGGATCGCATGGCGACTCAAAGGTGAGGTGCACTTTATTGCGGATTATACGCGCTGAAGAGCGAACGCGTGGTGTGTGTTGTGTGTGGTGGCCTGCCAGCCAGCAGCAGGCTGGGAGTGCGTGTGAATGTTGTCTATCGGCGGGTCGGCGCGCATCGCGTCGACGGATATGAAAGATAAAAGCAGAAAAGTCTCCCATATGTCATTGAAACTCGCGCGCGCGATGCCAGCTGAAAACGCACAGAGCCCGAGAGTCAACACTCGCTGCCAGGGCGCATTGATCCCGCGATTCCAGGCATATATTCGACTTTTATTGCTTTCCCATTCGTTAAGTCTGCAAATACACGAATACAGCCACTAGATTCATGCGATATCTTTCAAAACACGCGAAAAAAACAACCAGCAGCTTACTTTTAGATGCCGATTCGTATTAATTTTAATGCATGTGGCGGCAGCGAAGTGATCCCGAAAGTTATTTATTCATTAATTATTTATGTTGGAGCAACAGGCTATAATAATATTTTTGGTATGATTCAGACACTTTTGCCACGCTCCTATAACCTTGTAAGATATTTTTCGTCGCGAATTTTTTGCCTTGTAAAACCCACGTAATTCATTTCCTATTTGTTTCGAATGCGTCGACCAAGTTTCGATTTCATTAGTGGGATTAGAGTGAAATGTACGTGGAGTATGGTGGTCGGAGGTTTCCTGTTCCGAAAACATATGCGAGCTGAATGTGAGAATAGCAAATGTTGCCGGTGTCGGACGAAACTTGTATTTACTTACCAACATCGCCCATATCACTTTCAATTCGAGCACGAAGCGAGAACGCTGCTTGTTCGCATGTATAGCATCTACAGGGTGTTTATTTTCCTATTCATTTTTTTCTGTTCTGTTCTCTATGGTGTGTTGCCTTCAACCGCCATGTAAGTATCGCGCCATGTGCTCGTTCGGCAACACGTCGGTGTTTCGTCATTCTGCTACTATATGTATAAACAAAATACATCAACGAAATAATCGAAAGTAAGCAGAATAAAAATATTACAACAAAAAAAAAATTGACGGCGTCGACGGTTTGCCAAACAAAACACGCCTTATTTGTTCAATTAAAGGTACAGCACACATGCATGCATTGAGCGCAGAACAAAAACTATTAAAATGTCACCAGTGTGTGTCGATGTAGGTAATTTGTTTGTCAAGTTTAGTCATCCAGGTTTTGTGATTATCGCGACGTTGTTCCTGACTGCCCTGCTGCTGGTTTGCATGCAGTGATGATAAGTAGCCGAACATTTATTTACTCCTCTCTGTGTGTGTGTGTATGTGCATTGCGATGTTGTTTATTTTATTATGGCGGTGACGATAATGATTTACAGTTTCGGCGGCTTTCATCGCCCTGACATGAAATTAACAAAAAATAATTTACTCACGCTTTTCATTGGCGAGTGTTTACATTTGCACTTGATTTCTAACAAAATTGTGCGTGTTTAATCGACTTGTGAGAATATTGTGAAAACTATAATAATGTCAAGCAGCGTCCTGGCCTTGATTCTAGACGAGTCGGTGAACTTTTGCACGAATCTTGTAAATTCAACGAACAATTAGAAGGAAGCGAATTTATATTCGTTGCCTAAAAGATGTTCTCAAATGATATCCAACGTGTGCCAGATTAGATTTACGTAAGTAGTGACATTTCTGCGCGCGTAATTGTAAGAAGTAATGCGCGATGGCATTACGAAATGTGATCCGATATGAGAAAGTCATTTTTTGCATCGCAACCAACACCAACACACACATTGGACGGCGTAATAGTCATTATATACGCATTATAGCATTGTCACCGTATCCATGAGAGAATGGGAATGCGAACGAGAATGAGAAATCTGTTACGGTTAGAAAATAATCGGCTCAATGCTAGCACCGACTGATCTTTTTTACGCTGTTTTGTCTCACGCCGCAAAAGCAAAGTCGATTTCGTGCCCAATAAGGAAATTATCGTCAAGGTTGCGCGCGGTTTTACTTTCGCGAGAAGACACCGCAATAAAACGTAAAATCCTTGTACCCAAACACTGGAATAATCGAGCCAAAGTCTTATACAGTGCGAGACAATAATCATTTTTAAAATTACACTCACTCGTGTGTGTGTGTTCACTTTGCGTCTCGATTAGACCGTCGTTCCACACTTGTTGCTCACACAGGTAAATTGTCAGTTATTGGCCGATAGTGTAAATTCACAATTTCGTGCGTCGCTGGCATTCGAAGCGATTGATGATGAATTAAAGTGCATCGTTTGTTCCCGGTGCTTAATCGAACGCGAAGGCAGCTGACGATTACGATTGCGCCAGGTGGTTTCCAATTCGTAACGAATTTTCCATTGTTCTGCGCGCGCGCTCTGTAATTATGTTGTGTAAATTGTAACGAGTAACGAATATTTTTCCTCGATGGCGCGTCGGGTTAAATAATAATAAAAAACACAGTTGCGCTTTGTCTTTCGCGCGTCGGGCTGAAAACTTTTCCAACTTTGGCCGTAAATTCGTGCGGAAAGCGGAAAACTACTTCCGCTGCTTTTAATATATAGTTACTATGCGAACAATGAGTATCCAGCTCTTGAAAATGTTGAATTGCGTGAATCATACACAAATGTGTAATGCACACACGTTTGAATTTTTCTTATGAATCATGTTTCCTTGCGCCTGCCTGCCTGTTCGATAGATGGTTGGCGTTTTCAGTGTCTGCGGTTTACTTTCTTGAGTTAACATTTAACTTTTGCTTTCGTCTGACTGAGGAGGAGTAGTAGTCGGTTGAACGTTTTTGTGCGATGGCGGCGAGGCCATCATCCAAGTCGGATTTGTCCGCCGAGCAGCAGCTAAAGTCTTGTAGTGTGTGTATGTGTTTGAGTGTTGACCTTGGTCAATTTACAAAAGTCTGCCTGCCAGCAGTAGTGGCGGCCGCAGGTTGTTCACCTGCCACGTTTTTTTTACGTGCGCCTTTGAATTATTTACGTTTTTAGCATTCAGCGTGCGAATGCGAACTTGAAACTATTTTATAATTAAGGCAATTTGTACGAAATAGTTTTTAAACGCATGACAACTATCATGCGCTTGTTAGTGTCGTTGCGCTAGAGGATATGTGTGATTGTGCGGCGCGTGATGCCCGACGAAATTCCGGAAACCGAGGGTGTCGATGCCTGGCCCGTTCCATCTTTTTTATCTGATACGCCTCGCCTCGCATCGTCGCTGCTAATGACAGATAGTCGTTTGTTGTCGCGCTCCTCTCCCACATCGCACCGCGCGACACAAATATTTATCCCATTGATGCGAGGAGTGTGAGGCTAAGCTAAGCAATCGCGCTGATTAGACACGCGAAAAATCGATGCGCGATGCCATCGGTTATTAATATTATTATATTCGGCTTTGGCGTGTGAAAATCGCCGGGAAAGTTCGCGGTGGCGGCTGAAAGCTCGAGGGGATATGCGTAGTTGTGACCCAGATTTTATTATCTGCTTACGTTCGGCGCGCGCGATTGGGAAAAACATCACTGCTTGCATTGCTTATCTATAAATACGTATTTATAGCTTTTCCATTTAACGCGAATTTGCGCGCCTGCGACCGCCACTCGATCCGAAAGCGTTTTCTGATAGACTTCACACGCGCCACGTGTGAGGAAATTTCCACCGGCGCTTTTTTATTTTTATGTTCTCTTCATTAACTCGCTCGATGATTGAAAATTTAAATTTTACTTGCTTTACTTAAATTGTACTTGTCGACATTTTCGGTAATAAAGCTAAGTTTAGATGGATATACGCTGGTTGGGTCGTCTGAAGCGGAGTCTCAAGGTCGAAGCTTCGAAACCTTTTCTTCTTTCCTCCGGAGCGCACACCGAAGAAAAAAACCTGCTTGATCTCGGTGTGCGTACCTGACGCGCATTATTACACGCCGCTTCCAGACGCAGGTAGACGCGCGCATTACAACCAGAGCCAACTCGAGCACGAAGCCTCAAGACTCGTCGAGAGTTTCGTCTGTGCGCTCTGTTTGTGTGCTTATCGCAACATAGCATCGCCGAGAAGTTTGTAATATCACGGGAATGCGGGCCGCGCGAGTTGTGGATTCGTGGTCAATATGCCTCGGAAATTTCGATTGCTCCCTGGAACTGGAACTCCTCTGAGCTTGACTCACATCGACATACGAGTGTTGGGCTGGTATGCGTTAGCAAAACATTGACGTATACTCAATTACTGCACAACTCCACGCAGACACTCGACTACCACCTCTTGATTTCAATCCATTTGGACCGTTAATTAAATTTCATTGATCAAAATTCATTTAGGATTATCTTTGTGGGCACTCGTAGGGACTCCGAGGGTCAAGTGGTTGGTTTTGACGCGTAAACAACTTTTCGAAGTCGTTCGCATTTGTGGCGCTATAAGTAGTATCATTAGAATGGAAATTTACGAGATAATTAACTTGAACGCGTGTGGGCGGAAGTAGATGTCTGAAGTCGCACCCTAACCGTGGTAATACTTAATCAGTTGTAATTTTGAAACGAAAAGAGCTAAAACGCTCGTTTCTTTTGATTCTTTTTCGTGCAGGTAGATAAAAATTTGTTTCAAGGTACCATCTTATGTTTATTGACTGGAAAATTTCATTTCTAACGGATATTTTTTAGATATTTTTAAATTACGTAATTTTTAAAACAAAATTAGTATTTTTACATTTGCGGCGTATAAAAATTAAGTTTTAAACAATCGGTATGTTATATCACTAAGCGTGTAATAGTTTCATTTTACACACTTAAAATTTGAGCTGTTTGTAATAATTTCAATTTAATTGCTTTCTCTCCGTTGGCGCAATTACTGTGTGTTTTGATTGTCGCTGGTTTTGGAAATTAATTCAAGCGTGCTTGAGTGGTATTAACATTAAGATCGCTGTGCTTGAACATTCCAGAGATTAAATATTTATTAGCGCACGTACCCAGCAGTGCAATATCTATATATGTGAATGTGTACATTGGTAAAAGTACACACATGCCGAAAAGCGACGATTGTAAAGCTTGTTCCGCTGTTTTCTAAGCCCTTGCGAGTTTACCACTTTACAACTGTTTACATTTACGCTCACACTTATTACGCGCATCAGCCTTATCACTTCAAAGAAAGCGACCGCCGCACGCCGCTTGGATTATTAATAATTCTCACAGCAGCGCCACTGGATGCATGTGTATTGCGTTCTGGGTAACAATGCGCCGCATCAGCTCAATCAGCTCATCCGTGATTAATTCAGAAATATGCGAATGCGAACGGATGCAGAGAGAAGTATGCGATGCATGTGCACTGCGCGCGCCGAGTGCGAGTGACCTTCGACGTTCCGTGGTGTGATGCAAAATCGTGCGCGCATCTGGTGCGTCTCTGGCGTCGGGATGCTGGCCGATCTTTAAATATCTCGTGCATTGGCCTCCGACAACGAACATTGAATGAACCGCCATGCGCTTGCGACGACGCTACTTATCAACTCAAAAAAAGCGCTGATATTTTTAGCCACAACAAACGAAATTCGAATATCAGGCGAAAAAAACAAATTGCACATTAAATATTGATGCAGTATATGTGTGCACACCAAGTAGCGACATTCACTTAATTGTTTTCTTATCGGCGATGTTTACATTCGGGGGCTTTTTGTTGTTTTCGATATGAAAATCAAGAGTGCATTGCAATTCAGTATGGTGCAGGCGTACGTGTAGCGTTGTTGTGTTACGATTATTAATTTTAATCTACAAGAAGTAAGTTTTTTTTTTGTTTTACGTCGAGATTTATGTTGCGTTTGTCGCGTTTTGTTGGTGATCTTACTCGTCGCTTCTTTGTTCATTTCAAGGCCGGCGTCGTCCGTTGGCCGCGCCGCTAATGAAATAAAATGCACGCAGGAGTCACCTTCAATTCGAATCGCAAGTGATGGGTGAATGCACTAATAACATCTTGTACCAAATTTGTCCCTTAACTTAGAAAGATGTAGTGTGTTGTGTTTTATCACTGGAATAATGCATGTTTTTCGTTATTTTCTTGAGTTTTTGCACGCGCCGAGAAAGGAATATTTTTGAGGCAGCCGAGCGTGACGTTCCCGCGCGTCTCTCCGGGCGGCGAACAAAGACTTGTTATGTCGTCGTCGTTGGGCGTCCCTCGCTCGACCTGCCAAGTGCAATGGTTCACTGTGCTCACAACAACCGCACAACAAACTTGCAGTTGCACACTTGTGTGTATCTACTCTACACGCAAGTGCATTTCAATTTCGTCCAATTACGGCGCTTCTGCAGACAAACGGATCCTTTGTCCTAAGTCTAAACGTCTGTTTTTGATCCGGCGACTCGAAAATGAACTTGAACTCGTCCCCTTTTCTCCCGAATCTATTCTAATCCTGCGATGACGTTTTCTGTTTACAGTTTACGCTTTTGCTAGCAGCGCGGCTGCCGAAAAGCGAATTTCGGTGCGCGTCGTGTGCGCTTCTAAAAATATTTTCACATTTTCATCAGCGTGTGCACACAACACACTTTCGTGCGTGAGTGTTGTGCGTGTTTGTGAGTAAAGCCTGAATGATCTTCGGTTCGATGCGGTTGGCACAGCCAGCTGATTTATCACGGGGCCGCGCCGCCGCCGCCACCGACGCCGACGATTTCATCTTTGAACCGCGGACAACGCGCACGACCAAACAAACAACATGTGTTTTCTTTTTTGATATTCGTGTGTGTGTGTGTGAATGCCTCCTGTTTGTGTATGTTGTGTTTCGCAACCATTTTGTTTTATATTCAGTATATTTATTGTGTTTCCTCTTGTTGCAGGTACGTTGTTCGTTGATCAAATGTTGTACGGGTAAACACGCGTGTAGGTAAATGGAACTTAAAACAATTAAATTCCAAGCTACATATTTCTGTGAGTATCAAAGGAGAATGTTTGTTTTTTGGCCACAATGACTATTTGCATGGCTCACAGTGGTCGCTAAATATTTTATTGAACTTCATACAATATCATACAGCATAATTCTCTATGCGTCACAAGCATTCATTTGAATCACGCGCGCTGCTAATCAACTTCATTTTGTGATAGTGACAAAAATTTATTTTTTGCTTTTCTAGTTAGATTGCATTTACTTAAAAATCTAATACGATCTTGACCACAATTAGCTTCAGTAAATGTTTTACTTTTGATTGTTTCATCGATATGTTTTGTTTTTTTGTATTTTACGCGACGAGTCATGAGGCACAACACGACATGTCTAGACACTCAATTCCGTACGGTATACGCACACGATGCAACCGGGTGAGAGGCGCGCTCGCATTTTATTTTTATAAACATACACAACACAACAGCAGAATGATATCGCTTAATCGCCGCGACGCGTCTCGCGATGCACGCGACACCGACGCGGACATAAACCCGTCGCTCGTTAACTTATCAGTCGGAGAATCCTCAAGATTGATAATGAACGCGTCGGCGACACTCGAAAAGCTAATTTTAGTTGTCCTAGGTCGCCGCCGACATTCATCAATAAAACACAATCAAACGATGTGTTTTTTAATTGTAATTGCTTGATTGCTTTACATCAGCCACGCCTAAAAATACGTATTTGCGTTTCTTATCGCCGGGGCTTATCGAAATTTAACGAATATCTGGAGATTTTACAATATATGTTTGTGTGTCGCGTAATCTTTTCCAATAAATTCGTTTACCGTTGTGGCACATATCGAATATAATGTGCAATTTGATTTTCTCGTGTTTTTAAGTTGATGGAAATATTCAGCGTTTTTTAATTGATTTAACGACGACGCTCGCCCGCATTTCATGCGTACTGTTTAGACTCTCTGGGTTATATTTATACGAAAACGCGCCGCCGCACATGTGTCAATAATTGCCGGCTTTGTAATGAGTACATTGACCGATTACTTTCATATGTACAAGTTACGCATTATTTCAACTACATCTTAAATTTTCGATCGTCGCAGCAGCAGCAGCAGAGTTGAAAAACAACGTTTGAACGCACCAAGTGTCCGGGATTGTTTCATGTCGATCGTCAATTGTTTGTTTAGGCGAAGAGTGTTTTTCATCATCGAGATGACGGCCAGTAGCGTAAACAAACTGATGGAAATAAGCTATGTGCAAGTGCTTGACTTGCAACATGGACAAATATACTTAGAAAATCTAGGGTTGCCAACTGTTTCGGTGGAAAAAATGTGCGGTTTTATGCGTGCGGGTCTTTTGATCTTTTGGTCACCCTGTAGGTTTGTTTTATTTCCAAGATATAGTGCAACAGTGCAGAATGTGGATGATCTCATTTGCTAGCCAAGCAGTTCAAGCGTGTTGATGCATTTTCATTAGGAAGTTGAATGCACTTTGCTAAAGCAAAAAAGTGAAACATAATCACGAATAAAAAAATTCAATTTGCGTCGTGTTTAAGATTTCTTCTCCCGACGGAGTAATGGGCCTCGGTTTCTTCGTCGGTTTACAGGCCCTTTGGCTGTTGCTTACCGGCGAGTTTGTAAAAGCGCTGTACGCACATTAATCTTCTTTTGACACCGAAAATGGGTCATCCTTCCTTCTCAGCCGGGGCGCGTTGCTCCTCGGTCAGAAAATGCAACATTGATCTTTTTTTGTGTAATGCTCTCGGCGTGTGCAAAAAGGAGGCGTTTCGGTTTTTGCGTCTCGGTTTACGAGGTGGTATGTATTCTATTCGGAACTAACTTTTCGTTAAAAGGCCCTCTTGGGCAAAAGCTCGGCGTAACATTTTGACCCGGTGCTGCTACGCTACCTTTTTCTCTCCGGCATTAAATTCGAATTATTCATGCTTCTGGAGCTGTAAATGGTCAGAAGAATGCGCCCTCGAACAAGTTCCTAGAGACAATTATCTTACCACTTTATGTAGCAACCAAGATTTAACGATTTTTGCAGCTCAATTTCCACCGGAAACGTCTTGAGATTTGCACGTGGTGCACAAATGTTGAGGCGTTATGAGATGAATTAACGAGACTGTTAGGCGATGGTGATGACGTGTACATCATGTCTGTCACGAGTTTCGTAAATTGGAGCTTGTTGCGCGAAACCTTTCTCTTTCTTTGCAGAACACGCCGTGTGTTTTCTTCTAACAACGAAATTTCGTTGACGCAACTTTGGTACACTCTAGTTCCTCTCTGACATTCGCCGCCACTCGTAAAACTCTGCGCGCGTTTAATTGCGAAATTAAAGAATATAATTACATGACATGAGCATACCCCGAATTATTTCAAACTTTTAACATTAACGCGCTCCCAACGGCGCCGACGGTGGAAATTCATTTTTCGTGCAACGGTCGTGAAAAACGTAATTTACTCCCCCGGTGGTGGTGTGGTGCGTGCGGTGTGACCACATAGCGCTGCGTCGCACGAAGGAAATTTGACGAGGGAAGGCAACGAGATGAGGTTTTGATGCGCTCCCGAAACTGGCAATTTGAGGAGCTTGTTTATGACGCGAGCATCAAACGCACGACGAATGTTTCGACGTTTTACATTTGCACCATGCTTCTTTATGGCCGCTCTATTAACTCGTATCTTTTTTCACCCTCTGCGCTTTCGACGACGACGGGGAAATTGTTTTGTTTAGTCGATAATATTTTCCTAAAAGACGCAATACCCAATCGCACGCGATCCCAGCAAAGATTTTAAATCGCAATTTTCATTTCGTTGTGAATATGTTTGTGATGCAACGACTTTCGTTCTCGACTTGCCTCGTTATCAAACGAAAGTAAAAGCATTTAGCCACCTACTCGCGAGCGTCGAGCTGCGAAACAGCTTTCGTTAATAACTGTAAAATCGTGCCTCTCCTTGTATACCACCACAGACAACCACAACCATGTGTGGTGTCTGATGCGAGGAATTCAAAGTTCGAACGGACGGATGAAAGAGAGCGTTCGTTCTCTCAGCTGTTTGAGATTGCGCAATGCGCGAAGAAATTACACACACACACAAAAGATACTCTTGTGTGATCTTGTTCTGACTTGTTGCTTGCTTGCGCACTGCGGAATTAATTACTTTTGTTATTGCCTGCGAGATTATATCCAGAGAGTGGAGCAGAAAAAAAATTAATTCAGTCAACGCGGCGATGTGTTGACGTACATGTGAAGATCGAATAAAATCGTTACCATGCGGGAGGGTTTTGACGCAATCGTTATCCTTGAAATACTAAACGATCGCCACATTGCGTATTGTAATCGCGTCCAGCACAACACACTTGCGAAACCTTATGGTGCTTTTTTTTTCTACGTTGTTTGTTTTTGCACGCGTGTAACACAAAATCGATGTGACACACTGGTCCTGATTCATCAGCCGGAAAAATGGTATAAAGTTAATTAATTTTACGAAAACTAATCCACATTTGACTTTCACTTTTGTGCACAAGCGTGGCTGGAAAGTTTAATGTTATACACCCGCGCAATATGTGCCCAGATCAACATCTCTTGTTTAAGTACAATTATTACATCATTCATTTTGTGCGCAAAAAATTACATTCGCGCAGAAAATAAACAATTCGGATTTGCGGGTTAATTGCTTCAACAGTTTTTAATTTTTGAACTTTTAGTATAATATATTGTGAACGTACTCGTTTTGACATTTTACTTTTGGTGTATTGTTCTCGTTTCTTACATTGGGTTAGCATTGTCGAAGCCGGCACACCGGAGGATTACATGCTGGATCGGTTGTTGGCGATATTGCATAACACGGCGTGCTCGACGTTCGCGGCTCGGCATAACTCGAATTAAAGTGAAAGTGTGTGTACCATCTAATATCCACCTTGATCACCACACCGAACACTGCAGACGGACAGACAGCATGTTGCATAAACCAATACACAAGCCTATCTGACGTGCGAATTTTGAAAATTGCCAAATCTACACTATTTTCATCTACTCTAGTTTTTAGCCGCAAGCTGTTTGGGAGTTTATATGGTAATTTCCGGTGTCAAAATTCGGAGGAAAAAGTATCATTTTACACCGGCGTGGATTTTTTGTTTCGTTTGTTCGTTTCGCAAAGTTTGAATATTGTTGCGCCTCCTATTTCTTCAGCATCTTCTGCTCGCTGAGCTGCAGAGCTGAGCTCTCTCGCTCGCGTGCCGGTGTCCTTGATCGCTTTCTCGAACCGCATGTCCTACTTGCGATTAAGTAATACCGCACTGAGCTGTGTGCTCAGCGCTAACCGAGCGTAATATAATGAGTTATTACGCGAAAAGTGCGCAATTCACGACGAAACACAACGAAGACACGTTGCACGCTCGTGTAACACGAGCCGAATTTTCCGAATGTTTATCAACATTTTTGAGGTTTCACCACACCACAAATGCACAACACCGACGAATTGCTTGGGAATATAACATTCAAAACGTTTCTTTTTTTTTTCTGTTTCTTCTTCTCAAGTCTAGCAGCGGTTCTTTCTTACGAAGTTAAGAAACCAATTCGAAGGGTAGAATTTTTTACGGTGACAACGAACATTCTTGAGTAGCACCTCTTCTAGGTAACTGTCTGGCGAAGAGATGAGAAACGCATAGAATACTCAATGAGTAAATGGACATTAGTGCCAGCCAGGTAGAAGAGAGGTTTTCATCCCCTGTTTGATCATTTCCAGCGCACCTAGGCAGGTACCCATGACTGGCTGTTTTCACAAACCATTCAAGACCCTCAATACTCGTTCGCACACTAAAGAATTAAATGGAAATCTTATTCGATGATTGATTAAATCGAGCCGGAGCACACCGACAGCAACGAATTGTTTTGTGGCGCGCTTGGATGCGAGAAATTTCTCCACAGCGTGATGTGTGCTGAGAAAAAGTGGCGAACCGTAACCGTAAACGCATTATGTGTACGGATAGATGCGGGCGTCTAATTAAAGCCTCTCTCGGATGCTGGCGGCACACTCGCACGATGATGCAATGATGCTGGTAGAGTCCCTCCCGGTCGGACTCGTAAATTTTCGGTGCGTTTAAATTTACGAACGTCTCGCACCCCGGTTCGCTTCTGCAATGCGCCGGCTATATTTAATTGCATCAATTATAACGAAGCAATGACAGGTTAACACAGCCGAGGCGAGCAACTGAGCCAGCGAAACCTCTATAACACGATGATGAACTTCTTTCTTCAGCCTACCAGAAGATCGTTGTTTCCTTTTCGGGCTTTAACGTGGCAACGTCAAAATTGTGAAAATACCCCTCGTAAGGGCCGACAAACTAGTAGCAGCAGTGGTGCACGTTAGGGGATGTTTTCCCCCTCTTTCGCTCGCCGCCGCGCTCCTGACTAGTCTCGCATTAACATCTGTCGGAAATTTCGGTGCGTTTTCTTTGTCCGTGCACGTTGCAGCCAGGGCGAACGGAGAGGGTCGTGCCCGTGCTTCGGCGCCCTTTTTCCTTTTCGTGCTTTAGTACCGAACAGAACCAGCTATGAGCTGGAACTCGCGCGCGTTTCCTATCTATCAAACTCTCAACGTAACCGTATCGCGAATTATAGTGAAGTTTTAAACGAATTATTCTACAATTTCCACACAATAAATTAAAATTAATTGTTATACGAAGCATTGTGATGTTCAGTTACTTTACTGCTGCGATAGTAATTCTAAAGTGAGTGAGGTGATAACGTGCCTATTAGATGAATTAAATGCCTTCTTTATTATACTAACAAACGACTAATATTGTAAGTTATTGTTTAATTTATTACTAAACATTGCGCCATTTGCTTTTGTCTAAAGTTTTGGGATTGTTTTTTGCTCGTTGTGAACTTTTCTTTGTGTGTTTT
Organism: Dalotia coriaria; assembly: GCF_025399875.1. Classification (NCBI taxonomy): domain Eukaryota; kingdom Metazoa; phylum Arthropoda; class Insecta; order Coleoptera; family Staphylinidae; genus Dalotia; species Dalotia coriaria. The sequence goes on along the minus strand of NW_027045447.1, from coordinate 7,688,015 downwards.
CGTGCACGTGGCGCTATCTGGCGATCGTTGAGCTTTGTGAGTCATGCACAAAGCGCGCGCGCCCTTTCCACGGAGCGCTACAGGTAAATGGAGCAGGAAAATTTTCCGCTTTTCCGTGTCGTAGTTGTCACGCGTAGTTTCCGTGAATTTCGCACACGGCAATATCGATTCGACGCAATTAAAGGGCACGGCTTTCTTGCTTCCATGTCTCATCTATCAATTTGATGATTAATTTGTAGACGAGCTCATGATTATATCGTTAAAATGCGCGGGCACTTGGCGAAACCAGTACGACCAGTTGTCGGGTGGCGTCGTGCATGCGCCGCAGGATAACACCCCGACGAGTCCCCCCCGATGCCCGGTGATGGGGGAACGCAATTCGTTAAATGTGCGCGCGAGAGGTCAACGCACCCCTGCGCGATATGAGCTGCACACACATACACACCACCATACATAAACATCCCGCGCACGTTTCGTTTGCTTTGTAATCAGCAATTTGTTTACTTTCGAGTTTGTTTTTGGTTGCGCTAGCTTTCTTTCTCTGCTATGCTCTTTTCCCGGGCGTATTTTTGGCAACAGGTTGGCTTTACCATTCCGAGTTTCTTGTACTCTTCACTCGTAGGACCTTGTTGCAGCCGACGGCGGCGGCAGCAGCAGCCGTAAATCCAGCGGGGTGTTGCATACCACTAGCAACCCTCACGCGTTGTCATGACTACGTGGGCACCCTCGCTGCACATCGATCCGCCCGCGTCTCCCCGCGCCTTCACCATCCGTGCCAGACGGAACAAACGCTGGTCGGTGACATCGACGTTTCTGTTTAGCACTTCTCGATGCACCCGACGACCTCTAACGATTAGACCAGTGGTTCCAAATGGGGACCATTTGCGGTTGTGTTTTGGTGTCGTTTTTCAATGGGTTTTTTTGTTTTCTTTTGCAGGGATGACGGTTAATTGAAGATGGCATCACCGACCCCGTCAATTGAATCACTACCACGTGCAAATTCAATCGGATCCTTCGGCGATCACGCCGACTACCTATCGCTATCTTCACTTGCCGATTCGCCGCTGACCGTGAGCGGATCGTCGCCACCCGTAAGCGATTCGGCCGAACGCGACCACGACTTGATTGCCGGCGGGCACGGAGGCGCCGCGTGTTGCCAGAACTGCCGCGAACCGGGGGCCGACGCCGCCCACCACCTACCTTGCTATCACGTTATCTGCGCCAGCTGCTACGAGAAGAACAAGTACACCTGCCCCCGTTGTCAAATTGACTCCATCGAGGGTATCCTCAGTAATATTCTCCTCGGCACTGCTGCTGATACACCGTTGCCGCTCTCCAACGCAGAGCATATCATCTCGCCGGCAGTGCGTTGCACCGGCTGCAAAAAGAAGAAGCTAGACGCGATCGCGCGCTGTTTTGACTGCGCCAACTATTTGTGCTCTAACTGCGTGATGGCGCATCAATTTATGCACTGTTTTGAGGGCCACCGGGTGCTCAACCTGGATATTAAGGACGATACGGGTGCTCCGCCAACGTCGCACAAACCCTCCGCCACCGCGATGGGTCAAAACGGCGAAAAGACAATGTCTTGCCCTAAGCACAAGAGTGAGGTGCTCAAGTACTATTGCCGTACATGCGCTGTTCCAATTTGCAAAGACTGCATTTCGATGGAGCACCCCGCGGGACTACACGACTGGGAGCATATTAATGATGCGGCGCCCAAGCAGATCGAGGCTATCACACATGCTATCCAAGAGGCCAAAACTAAGGCTACCGATATTAAGAATGTGATGAAGAACGTAGAACACGCTACCAGCCGCCTGCAAGTGCAATACCACAAGGCGCAGAACGAAATCAACGACACCTTCCAGTTCTACCGTTCCATGCTGGACGAGCGTAAGCAAGAACTCCTGAAGGAATTGGAGTCTGTTTTCTCTGCGAAGCAGATCTCATTAGGGGTGGCTACCCAGAAAGGGCAGGAAACGGTTGATAATATCTACAAGACCTGTGAATTTGTGGATAAATTGAACAAATGTGCCAGCGTGGTGGAGATCATCATGTGCCGCAAGTTGCTCGACAGCAAATTACAGTCATTGTTGAGTTTCAATGTTGACCAGAGCGTGCAACAGGCGTGCGATTTGGAATTTGTCTCCAATTACCAGGCTATTCAGGTGGGAGTGCGCAACACTTTTGGCTATGTTCGATCCAATTCAGAACCTGTGGTTGGCCCTAGCAAACAGCCCCCGATTGCTCGCCCAACTGGTGGTAGTGGAAGTGGTAGTGCCGGCGGTGGTTCCAGCTCCAGTGGCTCAAGTGTAAATGGCAGTTCCGGTAGTTTGAATGGTGGTATTGGAGGCGGCATTCACTGCCCCTTCACGATCTCCAGCTCTAGCCAGTCTACCTCGCCCTTTGAGTCTAACATCATCACAAAGCGTTTCAGTTCTGCGCACAGTCTAGGTCTATTCACCACTACCGTGGGTGATATGAACCTCAATGGTATCAACTCCTATGAAAAATGGTCCAATGGTGGCACTGATAGTATCTTCCAGAATGGAGGTGTCCCAGAACCGTACCATCTTACTGGTGGCGGCGGCGGGCAAGTGAATACTGATTTTGATATCACTTCCAAGCTGATGTCTACGACGATCTTCCCGCCCAAGTCGCAGATTAAACGCCAAAAGATGATCTACCATTGCAAGTTCGGAGAGTTTGGGGTCACCGAGGGCCAGTTTACGGAACCCAGCGGAGTCGCTGTCAATGCTCAGAATGACATCATCGTTGCCGACACGAACAACCACCGCATTCAGATCTTCGACAAGGAAGGCCGCTTCAAGTTCCAGTTTGGAGAGTGCGGCAAACGCGACGGGCAACTCTGTACCCCAATCGCGTTGCGGTCGTGCGTACTTCTGGTGACATTATCGTTACGGAGCGTTCTCCGACACACCAGATCCAGATCTACAACCAGTACGGTCAGTTTGTGCGCAAGTTTGGCGCTAATATTCTGCAGCACCCGCGAGGCGTCACCGTTGACAACAAGGGACGCATCGTCGTTGTGGAATGCAAGGTAATGCGAGTGATCATCTTCGATCAGTCGGGCACCGTACTTCAGAAGTTCGGCTGCTCCAAGCATCTCGAATTCCCGAACGGAGTTGTTGTCAATGATAAGCAAGAGATCTTCATCAGCGATAACCGCGCGCACTGCGTCAAGGTGTTCAGCTACGAGGGAATTTTCCTGCGACAGATCGGCGGCGAAGGCATTACTAATTACCCGATTGGGGTGGGCATTAATGCTGCCGGCGAGATCCTCATCGCCGACAACCACAACAACTTCAACCTGACCATCTTCACACAGGATGGGCAGCTGGTATCGGCGCTGGAGAGCAAAGTGAAGCACGCGCAATGCTTTGATGTGGCGCTGATGGACGACGGTAGCGTCGTGCTGGCCAGCAAGGACTACCGCCTGTACATCTATCGCTATGTACAGGTGCCGCCCATCGGTTTGTAACTCGCTCCAGCTAGGCGGCCCCCTTCGCGTTACGTTCGGTCTTGTTGAGCAGCGTGCCCGACGCGCCGGCGGCATCGCACCATTCCGTCACACCTTTTGTTGATGCATTTTTAAGAATCGGAATGGCGCCGCCCGGCGTCATGGCGCGATTTGTACATTTACGTTTCATCTCCCCCCCTGAATGCCCACCCTCCCCAGTTTATAATGATAGTTTTGTAACGTTGATATCTATTTTTAATATTGTACGAGATGAGAAAAGTTTGACGAGAGTTTTTTTATTCGAAGCGCGCGAGTGTGCTTCATGAGCGAGCGGCCAAAAAATCTCTTTGAACGTCGGCGGCACTCGGCGCGAAGAAGTTATAAAACGTGAGGGCCATTTGTTGTATTTGTCGTAAAGTTTTGGCATAAGAAACTATATTTTACTAATGAGTGTACGGTGTTGTGAATGTCTCTCCGTAGCGTATACACGGTATGTAGAATAGCGCGTTGTTGTTTTTGGCGGAACTGATAAAGAGCCGCGTTGTTAGCTACCCCTAGTCACCCCTCGTACGAGCGCAGATGCAGCCCCAGCCCCCCACCCCCAATGAAGATGTGTAGCTCTGTATATCGGTCTAAATGTTTTAAACATAAGAGAAGTTTCGCGATAAAGAACATACACACACACAAACACACTACATTCGCAGAGATGTGCAGAGTGGTGAATTGCGCGCATACGCGAGAACACGCGAACGAAAAAAAAAAGAAAGAAGAAAAGGTATTAGTATGGTAATATTGACTTTTATTTTTTGATGATTTTGTTTTATTTTTTAGTTTTGTTATAATATTGTCTATTATTTAAGTTTGGAGGCGCGCGCAAAAACACGAGAATAACACTCACAAAACGAAATGCCAGAAACCGACGAGCGTGCGGTGCATGTTGCAATATTTTCTATATATCGCCACCGGATGCTAGTATGATTCTTTCTTTCACCTCGTGTCTCTGAATGATTATTCTATTATTATTATTATTATTATTATTAGTTGTAGTAGTTTGTAGTAATATATTGTTTGTTAATGCTGCCAAGTTTAAGATACGGCCGGAGGAGGGCGGAAGGCGCGTTGCATGTGACGTGAGTCCGCTTTCCTTCTTATTTGATTTTGATTGAATTTGACCAACTGTATTTTACTATTAGATAGGATTTCGTTTATGTTCACACACCCACATACACACGCGTACACGCACAGCCACTCAAGGGGGCGGCGGGGCACGAGGGGGGACGATGCCGGGCGCTATGCGGACGCACCTTCCCCTCTCGCCGCTCGGACATTATTTATACACTACACACACACACTCACCACACACGAACACCTCCCCCGAGACGCCCTTTTTTAAAATTTATTTATGTTGTTATATAATCCTATTGAAGAATACGCGGGGGCTAAGCGATCTCATTTTTACTGCTCTGCCCCCACGGCGCTCGCCGCGAGACTCGAAACTATTAATGTGTAAGGCGATGCGATGATTGAATCGAAGGAATTGTAATTATACGTGAAACAAAAGGACTGCGGCGGCGGGCATGCGTCCGCCCTCTCCGTTCTCTCTCTCTCTCTATCTAAATAATTGTATCTTATCTGTTTCTCCATTATCATCGAAAGAAAAAAAAACTTAAGCAAAGCGGTGTCCTTCCGACAAGAGTTAAGTTGTTTTGCCGATTCGCACGCGCACGTGCGACCATCAATGGGGGCGCGTGTGCGTGCGCACTCGTCAGCCCCACATCCCCCTAAAAACCCCCAGAGTACACTCTATTTTTTCTACATTGTTCCTCGAAAGACTGCCTCGGAACGACACCGGCTCTGAGAGAGTGGCGGACCCCCGCCGGCACGATACTATATAGATTGAATTTGAGTTTTTGATTAGAAAAAGGAATTTAACAAATTTAAGCGAAAGCGCAAAAAGAAGTAAAAGAACCCATTTAATCAGTTAGTTTTTATACTTTGTTGTTATTATTATATTAGTTTTTAAATATGATAAAATTGTTCTTAAATTAAATTTGTACATTGTTTTGTTTTTGAATATTTTTGTTGTAAATGCTTTTTTAATTATAATAATACCAGTTCTGCAGTTTTCATTATAAACACGTTTTTTTGACGTTTTTCGAATCTCGAATCAAATTCTAACATTTCGCCGATTACTAACACGAACAAACAAACATCCCACAGTTTTTAGGAAATTCCGGATATAGGTATATAACAACAAGCGTAGATCTACACTTCTGTGTTTTCTTCCTGGTGTGTTTTTAATTTTTTTATTTTTATATTTTTTATTATTTTTTTTTGTTTGTGTTTGATTTTGTTTTGTTTTAGAAAATTGGTCTTCTCTGTATTGTGTGTATACTGTGTAGTTGAATCGTAGCACTCTTTCGGCGGCGGTGGCGGCAACCAGGTGCCAATCCTCGGCGGCGACGGCGGCAGGCGACTCGTTTAGAGAATATACTTTTGTACTTAGCGATGTAAGTGAGAGTGACGATATGATAATCTCCGGCCCCCGCCTTGGGGACGGCAGGCCGGCAGCTTTCAAGTAATTATTCGAACAATCTATCTTGGGCCCAACTAAGCAAGTTATTTATCCTAAAATGGAAGTTTATTACGATATTCTAGTTGTACGTCTACAAACCGTATATAGGCATGTGTGATTTAATGGTATTGATAGTCATTAGCTTCTAAGAGGTATAACAACATTCATTAATTATTAATTATTACGTATTATTAATCTATTAATCTTAAGATGGATATGGACGGTGTTGCCACACATACTTGCTCTTTCTATATCTGTGACATCTAATCTGGTAGTGATGATGTTGACGATGATGCTGATGCGTGACCGATCGTGCGGACCAAACTCATAAATAAAGGAAAACTGCAACAAAAGCAAACTAAAACATTCAAACGCGCCCGCACCCGCAACGCTGACGTGAGGATATGCATTTTTTCGGTAAGACTGATTCGAAACGCAAACATTTCTTGTAAATTTCTGGTAAAGCGCTAGTGATAAAAGGCGATCACGGGCGTCCAGCGCAAACAAAAACACTCCAATTATTATTACTAACTACTCCACTGACCGAGAGAGAGAGGATAATCAAAATTCCGCAACGTGTGCCGCAAAGATCTGCAAACCGTATGACACCTTCACAAGCCGTCCGAACGCAGGCGCAGCAAAAAGCACAATTAACTCTTATTACTGATTACACTTATGAACTTAACTAAGGAAAAGGAAAACACACGCACCACAGCCGCGCGGACGCCCTGAAACACCAACGACGAGCTCGTCTTCAAAACATGTTTTACCTTCATGTCAATTACTCTAGGGAACATTTATCTATCTAAACATACGGATGATGAACAACAGTCAAAGCGCACTGCAAAGCTCACTCAGTTTCACGTTCAAGTTTTCGCCGCTTTAAAATGTCTCATTCCGACGCGATTTCTAGTCATTGAAAACCAAATTGTGAACAAAAAATGAAGTATGTAAACACTCACTCACACACATTCCCGTCGCACAATATGTCTACATATGTCTCTTGTTAAATTTGAATTAAGTGTAAGTGGTTAATATTACTCGCATCGCACGAGACCGACTATAAAACTCATCATCGCGCAAAACGCGCAACATGTGAGAAGCACTAGGAAGAAAGAATCCCGAACGGATTGACACGATGATATTGAGAGTAAAATTTTTATACATTTTGCGCGAAATTGCTCATGTTATGTATGTATATTTACGGATAGAAATATTAATAACGTAGCCATGGTTAGAGACTTGTTGTTGTGCACTACTGTTATCGCGCCACGCCGCAGATTGTCCACATGAACACGCACCACATACACCCACACACACCAAATGCACCCACCTCCCCCTCATCACTCGCCAAAAATGGAAGTCCCAACAAGATACACGAGACATCGCATAGAACGAAACCTCTTCTAACAGACTGTGATTAACGGAAATGCCTTCCCAGACACGCGCATTGAAATCCCTGCTGCAAAATGAAAATTAAATTGTGTGCGAAATGTTGCAAATTGAATCATCATCGATTCTGTTATCGCTCTCTAAAATGTTGTAAAAAACGGTTATTGTTGGCATTTTCCCCCCACTACTACTCATACACGATCATTGTTACACATAATTTATTGTGTGCGATCGGTTACGAAGCGTTGAGCTGCAATAAACGCTTCTTAATCGACCGCCGCCCCCGCCATTAATAAATTTGAAAAAGAAAAATGAAACTGATAAGCGTGGTACTTGTGGCATCTCAGATAGGAGGCATCAGATCATAAACGAACACCAACGAAACTCAAAAGGAAAAAAAAACATCCCGCGTAATATGCATGTACACACACATAAACTGTTAATGTTAAACCCAAGGAAAAACCTAATTACTAAGTAGTACATCTATTGAAGTATATATTATTGTAAATGTATTGTATGTATTCATTGATTGAAATATTGAAACATATATGACTGTACTGATCACACCAAAACAACCAAAAAACGAGCATTCTCTAGACTTTTAAAAAATATAAAAAAACTCAAAAAAAAAATTAAACGACGGAAGAATGGAATAACGTTGCTTGTTTGGCTGGAACTCGCGGACCAAAGCAAGCGCGGCCCGCGCGCCACCCGACCAAAAATTTGGAGCTGCTGTTTTACTTAAACTCTAAATCAAGAAAAAAAATAAGCACACACTTTCACACAACTTTTGCGATTAACTAAGGAAACAAAGTAACTACAATTAAAGAAAAGAAATGAATAAAAAATTTAAGCAACAGGCGCACCAAATGAAAAATATATTTTTACTTATAAAAGTCGCTTTGTACGTTTTTCTTATGCTGTTTTGCACGTGCCCGGCGCCTCCACCGCGAAAAATGTTACGATTTTGGAGGATTGGGAGTTTGGCGGAAGCGGGCGCGTTTTTGGTGGCCGTCGAGGATGTACACGCCATTCAGCATGGGAGTGCCTCCTTCGACGGTCTCGCCCGCTTCCAACACGGCGTTGATTTTTCGCGCTTAAGCTTAAGCACACACCAGATTAATTATACTCGTATACACATTGTACGCGTAATCGTAGTCGCTTTGTCCGTCATTGTTCCTGCCATAGGTCGCGCTGACAAATCTCACGTATATATAATATATACATATATCATATATATTTGATAGCAATAGTGACTAAACTGCGTGTGTGTTGTACTATTATATAATATTATATATACCGTATACATTCCATTCGGGCCTGCTTTGTGTAGCAGGTGGATCATCCTCACACTAAACACACACATATCCTGGCTGGCTAATTGCTTTTCATTCACTGAATTGGATTGTACACTAAGCTATACAAGTAAGCTACAACTATTACTAAGCAAACACACTAGGGTGATTAATTTAAGCAGACAATTGAGACATTCGAATTGAGACGCCCTGATAATGTGCTTCTTCTCGTTTTCATACACTCTAGACCTAGACATATTCGAAAATCGCTTGCTTGCATGCATGCGTGTGATGTGCTTCTATTTAGGAATTATATATAATATCGTAGAGAAACGTGTAACACGATTGTTGACGCTCTTTGTCAGCCTAAAACTATATACCGACATGAAACACACAAAAAGAAACAAGAATAACAACAACAACCACCACCACCACATAAGAAACATGTACTTTTTCTCAACTGTAAGACTGATGTTGTATTGTCTATATTTGCAAAATTGAAAAATATTAATCATGGCAATATATAAATATATTTTTGAGCTATGTTTGTTACATAGATTGTATTTATTATTAGTAGGACGAAGATAAAAAAAAAATACTAAGAAAAACGATCGAACGAAAACACACGAACAATGTCACATGCAAACAAAGGTGGGCCTAGAAGTAAATTTTTCCGAAAAAAAAAAAAAGAATTTAATGAAATGACCAAATGCACCCGAATATCTCGACTCAAGCCACACATTCGTTCAATGTCAAACCGTAACTCGTTCTTCTAAAAGCAGACAAAAAACCAAATTGCGACAGTGGACAATAATGTTGATATAGACTCCACTCGTTGGCTTAATTGAAACGTTCTACCCCACACCCCCAAAAAACGCATATTACAAAAATGTATTTTCAAAAAATGTTAAAATGTTAAAATCAAAAGATGATTGAAAATGTTGAAAACTAATTGTAAAATTGTAAAAAACAGAAAAGCGGACATCTACCGCGCACAAAAAAAAAATAATCAGATTGTGTTAGTTTTACGTTTCTCAGATGTTTGACGCTATTATCTACTATTGTACGACGAGGAGGACGTGTAGGAAGGCGTTTATTTTGATAAATATTTGGCGGCGGCGGTGCATGTGTATATCTCACTTGATTATTATCGGAGCACATTATCTGGCATAAACGTAGGCATGTAAGCATTTCATTCCATGTATACACACTGTTAACGGTCCTGTTACAATATGAGAAATATCTTGATGATTTATATGTTGTAATATTTACTATATACGAGATGATGAACGAGGAGGCAGACAGAGGCGACAGAGGATATTTTTAAAGCGCGTCGAAATTATCGCAAGCTGCGCAGCGGGCGGTGGGTGGCGGCGGCTGCAAATTGCGCCATTACCATCTTGGCTCCAGACTGTTGCGGCCCACCCCCGCAACGCCGATTCGGGTCTTCGCCATTCGATGATTTGATCTGTTCTTGAGTTTATTGACGCATTGATCGCATTGGAAATATTGTCGGAGGTTTCTATTTTTAATAGTGGACAGTTTCTTGTTATTAAAACGATACATATATTGTATAAACTAAGTGTGCCTAGTCAATAGAGTTCAGGTCAATTTTACCAAGTAATTTATTAATATGGAAATATAGAAACGATGTTGTGGAAACGTTTGCGCCCGTCGGCGGCATTTATTATTGCTATTATTACTTATATGTAAGTGACCAAAAGTTGTTTGGATTTGTTATTGCGTTGAGCGACGGCGAGGCGAGGCCGAACGATGTTTGCGACCCTCTTACCACCCCCATCGCAACAACACCGCGACCACCCGCTCCCAACTCCCCGCAATCTCGGAGACCGAGCGCGACCAGCGCGTTTGCGTTTTTGCATTTGGATATTAATTTATACAACTATTATTAACTTAGTGTTTAACGAAAACTGTCTAATTGAGTACAATATTTGATGATTAAGTCATATCAGTTTGTTACAAGCGTGTATTTATTGCAGTGGTGTATCTAATAAAGCATTCTGTTTGCTTGAAATTATTTATTTATTACCCTACTCAAAACCAACTTCCTTGTAGAAACTTGTGGACTTTCAGGTGACTTCAACGGCAGCCACTTCGTTGACAATCCCACAAAGGTTGCCCCCAATGGCGATCTTCAAATACCCCTGATGGCCAAACTCCTCGCCCCATGAATTCCGTACTAAGTAGTGCGGAATTTCCGCTTCCAGATCATAGCCGACGATCTGGACGGCATGATTCATGAGGGCCGGATGCGACCCGCAGTGATGCTGTATCACACCTCCCAAGTAATTCTGCCAGCTGATGGCGTTCACGGCCACCGCCACCGGACCCATGCGGCCTATACCCGCCAACAGATCGTCCTCTTTCCCAATCATATCCATGCAGACGAAATTCGTAACCCTCACGTCCGTTTTGCTTTCAGATGCAGTCGTAGCGTTTCCAACGCTTGTCAATTTTTTGCATTGCTCATCCCTCAAATGCAGTGGATAATCATCGGCCGGACGGATGGCGACGTCGTTATCAACTAGCCACTCGAAGAGGGTGCATATATCGCCGCCCCTGCAGCCGTTGTTGCCGTTGCGTGCGCAATCGATCATCTGCTGCGTGCTCAGCGGTCGCAGCTCTCCGGTGCGCAGCCAGTGCGCTGCTTCAATCGTCTCGATCGCGCTGAACGCCCAGCAAGCGCCGCACTCGTGCTGATTGTTCACCGGGGTGAGCGCCCCTTGAGTGCGCCAATCTATCTTGCGGGGTAGATTAGCGTCGGTAAAGTCGCGGCGAAATCTGTGTAGCTTTTCGTTGCTTCCCGCGTTGTTGGCTTGTCTCAACGCCATTCTTTCGGCGTAATTCTTCTGTAAGCGTAAATCCTCGAACTCACTTTGTAACATGTCCGAGAATGCGGTAACGCCGTACAGTGCGCTGGTTTGATACGTACGGTTTTTATTCATTATCTCAATCATTTCCAGGGATTTCTTTTAAAAACATCGATTGTATGTTGTGTGATAATATAATATAATATAATATATGCTTACCTTGAATGCTAGAAATCTCTGTTGGTATTCCGTCTCATTCACATAACTTTTATTAAACTTATCAATATAAAATTGAAATTCATCTTCCTCCCAAGATTTGGGTCTAAACTTTGATAAAATGCCGAAAAACAGCAAACAACCTACGCAAACGCATGCGACTACGCCAGGACCAGTCGGCATCATGACTAAATCCGAGCAAATCATTATTTACATTTGGTAGAGAGACATTATTTATCATTTATTATCACTTGGAGCACGTAAGTTTATCAATTTTAATGCAATCAACGTATTAAGAAACAAACTGTTTGAAATTGGTTGCATCTAGGGATACTGAAAATGTTTTAGTTACAATTTCTGTTCAAGGTGGCAACACTGGTAACTTTGTACTTGACAGCGCTCGCACCTCTCTTTCTAGTTTGTCCGTCAAAATGGCAACCACGACGATATCCAAGAAACGCAAGGTAAATTGCTAAATAATAATAATTTCCAATGAAAATTTACTATATATTCCGCCTGGATTATTCATCTATTACCAAATTAATTAAACAAAGTGCTTAACTGACATCGTAGCCACGGATGTGCCAGATTTTTTCGGATTGTTTTGAGTTAACCTAGAAGTGACTGTGTGGTTCATATTTACATGGATTCTACTTGTTTCGAAAACGAATTAAACATTAAGAAATCCAGTGCATTAGTGGTTTTCATGTTATTTTATGTTACATATCAGTGAGTATATCTGTGAATTCATTATTATTCTCTGTTGTAGTTTGTGGCGAACGGCGTCTTTAAAGCCGAATTAAACGAGTTCTTGACTCGTGAACTCGCTGAAGATGGTTACTCCGGCGTCGAGGTGCGTGTTACTCCAACTCGCACAGAGATCATTATCATGGCTACACGCACCCAGAACGTTCTCGGTGAGAAGGGTCGTCGCATTCGTGAATTAACCTCTGTTGTACAGAAGAGATTCAACTTCCCTGAGAGCACAGTGGAGCTGTATGCTGAGAAGGTTGCTACCCGCGGTTTGTGCGCTATTGCTCAAGCTGAATCACTCAGATACAAGCTTATTGGCGGGCTTGCCGTTCGTCGGGCATGCTATGGTGTGCTTAGATTCATTATGGAATCTGGAGCTAAAGGTAGGTTTCAATCCAGAACACATTCATATTTTCAAATTAGTAACAAAGTAGAGTCGCCAAAGTAGAGCAAATTCCGTAATTACATTCCTATACTTTTTGAAAATAAAAGTATATTTTGATACAAGTTTTGCCTTAATTTGGATTTTACAATTTTATAGTTTGTTTACAAATTGTATACATTTTATAAATGAATGTTCGTTCATTATTGGTTATCATCGTGGGGGTTATCACCATGACCTCGGGTAATTGAATCGTAATGGAAATGTAAAAATAAAAATGATTTCATGCAGAGCGTAGAATCGTCAGTCTACGCGCACATCTCATCGAATATCGATCAAAACCACGATGAAAATGTGTGCTCATACCATTAGCGTGACGCTATTACTAACGTGTATTGCTCTGATTGTGGTGGAAAGTTGTGATTATCCTACATTTAAGAATACTTCCATTACTACGGTTGGGTACGCGGCGTTGACTTTGTCTCTGGCTGCTTGGAGCCAGACGGCATTCTCGAGAAAGCCTCCTACGTGCAGATCACAAACCAGAGCGTTCCTGTGTTGTACAAAGGCGCGATTCGTAATCTGCCCAACCTTGTCGACGTAGTGCTTGACAGCAATGGCATCATCGAGATAAACATGGAGGCGTTTCAAAATCTACCAAAGTTACGTCTGTTGCGTATCAAGGACAACAAGCTGGAGGTGATTAAAGTTGGCGTGTTCAATCATTTGCCGCTGTCGGAGTTAAATTTGGTGAACAACAGTATTTCTGTCATCGAACCGGGCGCATTTAGTGATATGCCAGCATTGGGCTTATTGAGTTTAGACCATAATAAAATAGCACATTGGAATGCTGAATGGTTTACAAATAGTCCGGAGATTACGGCGCTTAGTTTTAAGAATAATCGTCTTCGCACTATTCCGAGTGGTGCCTTTGTACACGTCAAAGGATTGCACGTGATCAGCGGTCGCAATGTGACTACGAATATTTACTTAGACGAGAATGAGATTGAATCGATTGATAAAGATGCTTTTAAAGGCTTGGAGATGTTGGGTTGGCTGTTTTTAACGAAAAATCGTCTACAGGAGATCGATCCGCAACTTCTAGCGCCGTTAATTTCGGTGGATTGGATTAAACTCGGCTATAACAAGTTGACTTGTGTGCCTGATGAAGTTATACAAAAAGTACCGACAATCGGGAATTATTTAGACGGAAATCCGCTCACGGATGAATGCAAGCTGAAATTGAACAAGAAACTTTAGCATAAACAATATAACATTTCATAAAACTTAATTTTATTATATTTAGACTATTATTTTTATTAGGTTTGTTAACTTGTTGACAAGTTATTGTTATGAGTGTTGACTGTATTTTGCTTTTGTGTTGCAGGATGTGAAGTCGTTGTATCAGGCAAGTTGCGCGGTCAGCGTGCCAAGTCCATGAAGTTCGTCGATGGGTTGATGATCCACTCCGGCGACCCGATCAACGACTACGTCGACACCGCCACGCGCCACGTATTGTTGAGACAAGGTGTGCTCGGCATTAAGGTGAAAATCATGCTGCCGTGGGATCCTAACGGCAAGACCGGCCCCAAGAAACCACTGCCGGATTACGTGTGCGTCGTCGAGCCGAAGGAGGAGATCATGCCGTCGCACCCCAGCAGTGACATCAAGCCCGTCAAGCCTGACGCGCCCCCGGTTGCTATTGGTGTTGCATAAATTATAAGAATTAAACTTTTCAATTAAACATTTTGAAAACAAATTTAGTTATGAGTCAGATTACTTCTGCAATTTGTTGATTGTAGTTGACTTTGTAGACTTCAGTTTTGTGCTTACAAATGGACCACAACCATTGTTTTGATAATTTTGTTATTCCATGTTTTAATATTTTTAAGGCAAGCGTTTGAAAATTTGCTCTTGTTTTTAGTCGGATATATGCATTTATGTATCAAAATGCTATTATTTTATACAGTTTAGAGTTGTAGGTTCCTGTTGAAACATGCACTCTAGCGACATCTGTACTCCAGTGTCTGAAATACTGCGATATCTTTGCGACGTATTCTTAGAGGGCGCTGCGATGGACTTTTAACTAAAGATTGTTGTAAGTGTCGTGTACAATCTTAGTCACGCGTTCGAAAATAGCGAGCACGCATCTCGCATTTTGTGCAGCGTGGTGCGTTCTTTGTACAAATCGGTAAACCGCGATATATTTAATCCACCTGTAATATATACGGTTAATAGTCGTTTGGTGATTTGCTAATGATTTATGGCATGTGAAAAGTTTCTAAACCTGAATTTGTCGTGTTTTATGTGCGGTCGTGCATATAAAACGTGCCGTTGGACGCCAACCGTTTGCACTGGTTCTCATTTGCTATTTGGTAAATATTGTCATTAATATACTTACATCGAATATCGCGGTTATTAACAAACTACAAAACATTGCACGGAATGGTTTAACTTATCTTCCATGTTTTCTTTATTTCAGGATCTACTTTTCTTTGATTTGCGCTCTTCGATAAACTTGTAAGTAAAGAAATTAAATTATTTACAGCATTTATGAGATGTGAAATTTAGTTCTTAGTTTGTATTTAAAACCAAGCGTTTCACACGACAATTGTTTTGTTCACGATGCGCTTATCTCCGTTTGTGTACAAACAACTTTTTTTGATTGTATTCAACGAACGAAATGCAAAATTGCCGTGTGCCGTCTTTGCCTATCCCTTCTCTCCGCTTCAATTCAGGCAAGAATGTGATCCATCGCGTGTTATTCACAGGCCGACTTTAGAATATCTTTTCTCATCTTATCTTATAGCCTTAGTATTCGCGCGACATCACTGCACTCGGCATGCTCGCCATGTTCCTTCGGTGCACTGTGCATTGTTCCGCGAAGCGTATCGTTTTGTAAAATTTAATTCTATAAATCGCGTTGTATTCGATCGCTGTGTTTTTAAATGTATTAAAGTGCGTTTTTTAATAACATTTGTCGTGATCTTAACGCCGGTTAACGTGTCCCAGCGCTAATTCTGCATTAGTAGCTAATTTGCGGGTTACTTCTAAACTTATGGCAAACATCTAGCGTTCTAATTGATGATAATGCGGGTAAGTGAATAATTAAATCGTATTTAATGTGAACTTTTATCAGCGATATGCATGTATTATGTATAAATAGTTTTTTTTTAACGCGTTCATCGGGCGTGCCACACTACAAAAGATAGGTCGGTGTTAAGGTCAATCCGCGAATATCTATCAACTAACTTCGACACTTTGGGAATATTTGTGGTTTTTCTTCATAATTTTATAGTACAAAAGTTGTTCTTGACGGTGCGCCATGGTCATCCCCGAAATTACGCGTGAACTGTCTTAATCGTGTTTAAAATTCCGTGATATTAGTGGAATTTTTATATTTTGTGGCGGAAATCGGGATATATTTCGAAAATACTTTAAAACATATAATTATTTTATATTTTTATCTGATAGAGAATTTTTCAATCATTCATAATCAGCAATTCTTTGGTCGCGATCTCTTTTAGTTTAAGAGATATTAATTATCTTGGCAATTTTTCTTAAGAATAAAAATTTCAGCTCTCAGACTTCGGTTTTAACTATCCTATCTTATAGAGAGTAGTCTGAAAATTAAGACGCTGCGATCAGATCCTAAATATCTCTTTTAGTTTACGAGATATTCGCGATTTAATAAAATGGTCAAAAATTGAAAAATGTCACTTTTTAGTACTTTTAGTGGCGTTTTTTGACCTGTTACTGTTGGAAATATAATTATGTTATATTTTTATCTGATAGAGAATTTTCCAATCTTTCATAATCAACAATTCGTTGGTAGCCATCGCTTTTAGTTTAAGAGATATTAATTATCAAAATCGTCGAAAAAAGTATCAAGCACCCCCTTGGCAATTTTTTCTTAAGACTTAAAATTTCATCTCTCATCTTTCCTTTTTAACTATCCTATCTGATAGAGAATAGTCCGTAGATTAAGGCGTTGCGATCAGATCCTATTTATCTCTTTTAGTTTACGAGATATTCGCGATTGAAGAAAATGGGCAAAAATTGATACATGCCACTTTTTATCACTTTTAGTCACGTTTTTCGACCTTTTACTATAGGAAATATAATTATTTTATATTTTTATCTGATAGAGAATTTTCCAATCTTTCATAATCAACAATTTGTTGGTAGCTATCGCTTTTAGTTTAAGAGATATTAATTATCAAAAATCGTCGAAAAAAAGTATCAAGCACCCCCCCTTGGCAATTTTTTCTTAAGACTTAAAATTTCATCTCTCAGATTTCCCTTTTAACTATCCTATCTGATAGAGAATAGTCCGTAGATTAAGACGCTGCGATCAGATCTTATTTATCTCTTTTAGTTTACGAGATATTCGCGATTGAATAAAATGGGCAAAAATTGATAAATGTCACTTTTTAGCACTTTTAGTCGCGTTTTTCGACCTTTTACTGTAGGAAATATAATTATTTTATATTTTTATCTGATAGAGAATTTTCCAATCTTTCATAATCAACAATTCGTTGGTAGCTATCGCTTTTAGTTTAAGAGATATTAATTATCAAAATCGTCGAAAAAAGTATCAAAAGTATCCCTTGGCAATTTTTTCTTAAGAATTAAAATTTCATCTCTCAGCCTATCTTATAGAGAATCCGTGGATTAAGACGCTGCGATCAGATCCTATTTATCTCTTTTAGTTTACGAGATATTCGTGATTGAAGAAAATGCGCCGTAGTACTCGTTGCGCTAGGAATTGTAGTTTTTTGATATAGCACACGAACGCCGTGTCACAATAGGTTCGAAATTATTTTCCCTGATGCGGAATTTAATTCTGTACCTCCCTGTATTGAAATTTTGTTTAAATTTTGTTAAAACAAAATATATTTATTTCTTTTATATACCTATAGTTAAATTATAATTATAAGCGTATTTATTGCAGTTTTAATAAATATTTAACCAAAAATCACACTTGCATTTTTCTAGTCGAAATTCCTGAGCTGTGGTCGCGTGCTGCGCGCTGTGCTCAGCAGTTTTGTGCCGGTCATTGTTCGGGTCGGACGTGTTTCTCGCGACTGTTATCGTTTGATTTATAGTTTGTAATTCGGTAAATCGCGTTCATTTCGATTGTCCATCGGCTGGATTTAGTTGTTTCTCACGTATTTAGTGTTTCATTAATAGATAAACGGGTGTCGAATATACAAACTCGTTAATTTTCTTTGCGTTCGTTGTGCGTATTGCAGGCTGGCCGCGTGTTATCAACTTGTTTACACTGCAAGCGTGCATGGTGCAGGTAGCATGAACCTGCAACGCCTGCAATGTGTGTTGTGATATTATCTCATTTATTTGCGGTCTCTCTGTGTCGTTGTGTTTGGTATTTTGCCCTGGGAACATGGACGATGTTCTTCGTGGAAGCCGAGAAAGAACGGTAAAGTGCAGACTTCCTTTATTTTCATTTTCTGAAATTGTTGCTTACGAGGGAGGCGGCCTAGAAATTTCCGTGCGGATTCTAGAAATGTCAAATTAAATTCTACCTGGGATTGTATTAATTTGTTGCCGAAGTTGCGTCTGCAACATATCTAAAGTCGAAAGTTGGGTGGTTAAGTAGGATTTTCACATGTGGGGGAAATTGTTGGGGTTTTCATCGACAGTGCGCATAATCCTAGATTTGTGTTTGTGCGTGGCATCTTCTTGAGCACATTTCCTTGATTGCTGTTTGTGTTATGTTATTGTGTATGTAGAACTTGAAAACTCTTTTTATTGTGCATATGACTTTGCTGTATTTATGTATTAATGTGTACATACATGTTTGTTGTACTGTCCAAGCAAGTAGAATTCGTTTTTATATGTAAATATTTTGTATTGTATTGCAGTTATTTTAATTTTTGCTTGCACCTTGTGTTTTGTGTTTTAATTAGTATAAATAAAGAACGTTGATGCCTGTTGAAGAAGTTTAGGAGCACTTGTGCCAAGGAGTCTACTGCTTCCGTCGCAGAAATGTTAGAGTTGCGCGTATTACAAGGCAAGTTTTACTTCCAGGAGATTTAAGAGCTGCCTCTGATTTTCGATTTTAAATCAATATATGTAGTTTTTAATGTTGCTAATAAAACATAATGTAATATTATATACTTCTTCATATTTCTTTCTGGTTTCCCCTTTGCCGTTTGCAGGATAAATCTTAAGTGCGTCGAGCGTGTACAATATATAGCTGTTGTTTGCGTTGTGTTGTTGTTTTTAAAAAGTTGAATAAAGTAGAAACATAAATAGAAGAATCAAATATAAATGATAAAAACACTCGGTGGTCGAGTGGATACGTGCACCTGCTGGCATGCTAGTAGACACGGATCGAATCTCAGGTATGGAAGGCATTTTTCTCAAATATAAAAATATCAGGTGAAATTTGGGTTGCATATATGAATTGCAACGAAATATATGAGAAATTGAAATACAAGTGGAGGCAATAAGAGATGTATGAAAGTAAATGGAGAACGAGAGAACAGAGAAATAGAAGAAGGTGGAGTAGTAGAGAATAGGAGAAGATAGAAGGAAGAGAGTAGAGCAGAGAAGAGGAGGAGATAGAAGAAAGAGAACAGGAGAGGATCAGATTTTTAAATTTTTTGGCACGTGTCGTTATAAGACAGTCTACGGTCGATCTCCCAGAGCGCCTCCGGCGCTCTGGTCGATCGCCCACTGCTTCGATGCGTCCATTGCTCCCGGCCCATCCTACAGCTACGATGTCTCTGCGCTTCATCCCCGAAATTATCAGGCATATCAACAATTTTTATGGTGGGGATCACCCCCAGAGAGGGGGAACTCCTTATAAGGACAATCCTTATAAGATCTTGTTCAAATATTTCTAAGTTTTAAGTCGTCTCAAGAGAGGCGACACTTAAAAATATTCTTACAAGTTCTGACCTGTAGCTGAAATGAAAGATGGAGTACACAAATCATACAGGATACCTTAACAATTTTTATAGTGGGGATCATCCCCCGAGTGGGAGAACTCCTTATATGGACTTGTAGAGATATTTCTAAGTGCCGCCGCTCTCAGAGCCGACCACAACCCTGAGAAATACTTTACAAGTTGTGACCTGTATCTGAAATGATGGAAGGAAGGGGTGCACAAGTCATAAGACACAGCCATTGCCTTTAACATTTCTTTATTAACAAACTAAATACAATATAACTTTAGAATTTGCAATTTCAATACCTACAAATCACGTGACGTCATTTTAAAACATGTTTATCATCTGCATAGAATTGCGCCCTGTTTTTGCATGACATCAGTGGAAAATTATATACAGGGTGTTATCAAAAGAAAATCTTCAATTAAAAAAGAAAATCATCCCAAAACAATAAAGATTGTCAATTTTTGGCTGGGCACAAAAGAAAATTTACATACAGGGTGTTGTCAAAAGAAAATCTTCACTAGAAAAAGAAAATCGCCCCGAAACAATATAATTATGCTCATTTTTCGCAGAGCATTAAGAAAAATTTATATACAGGGTGATACAAAATCAAAATCAAAAGTGAATGTTTTATTACCTGTTTTCTACTGTTTATCTAGTTTCTATTCATGTACTTATCACTTAGTACATGAATATAAACATAATAAATAATACAATTGCTAATAATTACAAATTTATTAAACACATTTTAAAGAAATACTAAATTCAGATCTCTTAAACACACAAATTAGCACAGACAGAATTATGAATACAAAAGCAAAAAGAAGGTACGAAAAAGTCCCGAATGAGAGCGGATGCGCAGCCGCCGGAACGCGACAATATTCCAATACAAAGGTTATTATATGCAACCATGTGACGACTATGCTATGTATTAAAGTGTTAACTAATTTTTCTGATCGTTTTTCCTTATAAGGTGATAAATCCACATTTGACTGTTTAATTCGTCGAATTGTAATAGAATATAGTTTTTATGTTACATACTTTTTTACGTGTTCGCAGATGAAATATTCCATACGATGCACAAATGATGTTTATTCAAATTAATAATTAAATGGATACACGAAACAAGCCTGAGTATTTCATAGCCGACAAAAGATATCCGACGGCCGACGGAAAACACGTGGTGCGTACGTTGTAAAACCACGAAATTCTTGGTTCCACGCGCGATAACTCATTAACTATAGGCCGCACTTGTCTGTTATTTCTAAATCTTATCTTTGATGACTGATTATAATTCAACTACTGACTTAAAATCACAAGAAACGCAATAAGTCGCCATGAAGATCGCCGCGCAAGTAAACGCGTGCACACTACGCCGCCGCGCACGATCGACTAAGTAAGAAATGGAACAAACACTGTTGAGCGCATCGGATGCGCTGCAACGCAATAAAAACAAGTTGTTTGTGCACTAACACCGATAAGAGCCAAGAGTGCGAACTACGAGTATAAACTATTCATGTTGTGGATACAGTTCAATACAATGGAAAGATTTTATATTCTGAACGTACCCTTTTATTCACATAAACAATGTATCCTACAATCCGGAATTGAATGCAGTCTATATGAAAAGGCAGTTTGGGAGATAATCGCAATTGAAAAATCTGGGAACAACAATACAAATCTCATATCTTAGCTCCTTTAGCAACTATTTTTGAACTTTTACTTCACGTAATTAATATATTTCATTATCCTGTTCTATAAAGAATTTTTGGAAGTTTTATAATCTACAATCACATGACGAGGGTGAGGGTAAAAGTGACTCCAGGGCATTCAGGCTAGCATCGTTCAGCGTATGAGCTAGCGGTAGAAGTGACTCGTGTTCAGGGCACCGTACAACAATTCCTAGCGCAACGAGTACTATGGCGCATACACACAACTTTGAATATAACTCGCGTTACGGAATCTTCCCGCAATAAATTTTTATACAGGAGATACAAAAATTAAATTCTGCATTTCGGAAAATTACTCCGAACTTACTGTGACAGTGCGTTCGCGTGTTATATTATAAAAACAACACTACCTAGCGCAACGAGTACTACGGCGCACATCGACATTCCTTTCAATATATACTTGCGTTACGGAATTTTCTCGCAATAAATTTTATACAGAAGTTATACAGGCGCTAAATTCTGCATTTCAGAAAATTACAAACTTTTCATTAACAGGCGTTCGCGTGTTATATTAAAAACAACACTTCCTAGCGCAACGATTACCTGCGGGTTGCAGGTCGAATTCCTGCATCAAACAAATACCACCAGACGTAGAATTTAATTCCGCATTTTTAGATGCCGCGCCGAAGTTATTGAGACGCTTAAATCGCGTGCAAACCCGAAAAAATACAAACAGCTTACGATAAAGGGTGAGTAAATCACACTTTAATGCAAAATTTTTGCAGGCTGCAGTTCGAATTCCTGCATGAAACAAATACCACCCGCCGGAGAATTTAATTCCGTATCTTTAGATGCCACGCCGAAGTTATTGAGACGCTAAGATCGCGTGCAAACCCGAAAAAATACAAACATTTCATGAAAATGGGTGAGTAAATTACCTTTTAATGCAAATTTTTTCGGGTTGTAGGTAGAATTCCTGCATCAAACAAATACCACACGACGGAGAATTTAATTCCGCATTTTTAGATGCCGCGCCGAAGTAATTGAGACGCTAAAATCGCGTGCAAACCCGAAAAAATACAAACAGCTTACGATAAAGGGTGAGTAAATCACACTTTAATGCAAAATTTTTGCAGGTTGCAGTTCGAATTCCTGCATCAAACAAATACCACCCGGCGGAGAATACAATTCCGCATCTTTAGATGCCGCGCCGAAGTTATTGAGACGCTAAGATCGCGGGCAAACCCGAAAAAATACAAGCATTTTACGATAAAGGGTGAGTAAATCACATTTTAATGCAAATTTTTGCTGGTTGCAGGTCGAATTCCTGCATCAAACAAATACCACCCGACGGAGAATTTAATTCCGCATATTAAGATGCCGCGCCGAAGATGCCGCGCCGAAGTTATTGAGACGCTAAGATCTCGTGCAAACCCGAAAAAAAATACAAACATTTCATGAAAAGGGTGAGTAAATTACCACCCGCCGGAGAATTTTTCAATGCAAATTTTTCGTGCGGGTTGCAGGTCGAATTCCTGCATCAAACAAATACCACCCGCCGGAGAATTTAATTCCGCATCTTAAGATGCCGCGCCGAAGTTATTGAGACGCTAAAATCGCGTGCAAACCCGAAAAAATACAAACATTTCATGAAAAGGGTGAGTAAATCACCTTTTAATGCAAATTTTTCGGGTTGCAGGTCGAATTCCTGCATCAAACAAATACCACCCGCCGGAGAATTTAATTCCGCATCTTAAGATGCCGCGCCGAAGTTATTGAGACGCTAAAATCGCGTGCAAACCCAAAAAAATACAAACATTTCATGATAAAGGCTGAGTAAATCACCTTTTAATTTAATTTTTTTCGGGTTGCAGGTCGAATTCCTGCATCAAACAAATACCACCCGCCGGAGAATTTAATTCCGCATCTTCAGATGCCGCGCCGAAGTTATTGAGACGCTAAAATCGCGTGCAAACCCGAAAAATACAAACATTTTACGATAAAGGGTGAGTAAATCAAATCACACTTTAATGCAATTTTTTCGGGTTGCAGGTCGAATTCCTGCATCATATAAATACAGCCCGACGGAGAATTTAATTTTACAACTCAATACACCCCGCACAAGTTTATGTGGCGGCCCGCTCGCCGCCAATGCTCGCCGTTCAATGACTAAAAAGACGTACATATTACCAGCACGTGTCGATAAGTACCAATCATACACTTAATTGCATATAATACATACCAGAATTTCACGCGTTGCAACACTCGGGACTATTGTTGAAGATAATAAAAATCTGGGTAATAAAGGACCGACGAAGCGACGTTTCAAAGTTAGCTCGTAACTAGCCCTAAAACAGAAAAGAGAACAACAGAGATAAAATAATGCAGAGTTTAAAGATGCAATAAAACTTATGCGCGAAGTGTAAAATATGATATAAATGCGACACGAAAACAAGTGTGTATAAACTCGAAACGAATACTGATACTAAAAGAGATAGAGAGGAACGGCAATCTACAACAAATTCTCTATGTTAAGCTATTTAATTGCAATTTCCATCGCAAAACACTAAAAATGTGCGAAATATTGCTGAAGTATGAAGTATGTACAACAACTAGGGCTCACTTAACACAAACATTTTTGTAAAGGTTACTTAACACTATTAAAGCGATAAATCATTAGCGAGACACAATAGTCAGCAATAATCACTAAGAACACCGAAAGTAATACGAGTTTCCGAATTAAATCCGAAGAAAGGAGAATCGCGACGACCGCGTGCGAACTATCCGTCGGATACGGCGAAACTAATTTTATTTCTGCAGCGTGAGCGAACGATACACGCGACGCCATCACACCGTCGCGTATATAGTACAAAACTATACACGAATATCGTACGCGAATCACCTGACAATAAGAGATAAGAACAAACCGGTCGAATTCCAGTGCGACGTGAGATCGCAAGGCTGTTTAGACACTACCACATACAAAAATTGGACGTGTATGTTCGTCAATAAAATATAAATGTGTGTTTACCTTTTCTTAAGTGTGCAAATTGCTTCGAAACAATTAAATCTTAATTCGGATAAAATAAAGTTTGAATTTATTTAGTCGCCCTTTCAATTAAAATCGCACGCAATATATATATATAGTTATATTTTCCTGGTTGTAAGTTTGTCAAACGGAGCAAACCAAATCAGTAAATTCAAATCATATATTTAAATTCCTTCCAGCTATAAATCCTTAAACTATTATATATTCATATACGCACATAATCGAAACGGCTTTATTTGCCGCAAGAATGATTGCAACCTGATACAAAATGCAATCATTCGCGGTGTGTATACTCACCGCGACTATTGTGTTTTATTTCAATTGATAATTTATTTCCACGATTTTCGAATAGCAAAATCTTAACCTATGGACTATTCTCTATAAAATACGCTAGTTAAATTAGAAATTTAAAGAGATGAAATTTTAATTCATAAGAAAAAATGGGCAAATGGGATTCAGCTATACATTCATCCACGTATGGTGCCCTGAACCCGAGTCACTTATACTGCTGCCCTTGTACGGTGCCCTGAATACGAGTCACTTCAACCGTTGCCCTCATACGGTGCCAAGACACGAGTCACTTCTACCGCTAAACTCGTACGGTGCCCTGAACACGAGTCACTTCTACCGCTGCCCTTGTACGGTGCCCTGAACACGAGTCACTTCTACCTCTACCCTCGTACGGTGCCCAGAACACGAATTACTTCTATCGACACCCTGCTACGGTAAACCGAATGAGACTCAACCTGTCATGCAGTAAATTTCAATACAGGAAGATACAGAATTATTAAATTCCGCATCTGGGAAAATTATTCATAACTCACTGTGAAACTGCGTGCGCGTGCTATACTAAAAAAACTACAATTCCTAGCGCAACGAGTATTACGGCGCATACACACAACTTTCACTATAACTCGTATTACGAAATTTTGTCGCAATAAATTCAAATACAGGGTGATACATAATTAAATTCAGCATCTGGGAAAATTATTCTGAACTTATTATAACACCGCGTTCACATGCTATACTAAAAAAACTACAATTCTTAGCGCAACGAGTACTACGGCGCATACACACAACTTTCAATATACCTAGCGTTACGGAATTTTCTCTCAAAAAATTCAAATGCAGGGTGATACAGAATTAAATTCCGCATCTGGGAAAATTATTCTGAACTTATTATGACATCGCGCTCGCATGCTATACTAAAAAAAAACTGCAATTTCTAGCGCGACGAGTACTACGGCGCATACACACAATTTTCAATATAACTCGCGTTACGGAATTTTCTAGCAATAACTTCAAATACAGGGTGATACAGAATTAAATTCCGCATCTGGGAAAATTATTTTGAACTTATTATAACACCGCATTCGCATGCTATACTAAAAAAAACTACAATTAATAGCGCAACAAGCACTATGGCGCATACACACAACTTTCAATATAACTCGCGTTACGGAATTTTCTCGCAATAAATTCAAATACAGGGTGATACTGAAATAAATTCCGCATTTGGGAAAATTATTCTGAACTTATTATAACACCGCGTTCGCATGCTATACTAAAAAACTACAATTCCTAGCGCAACGAGCACTACGGCGCATTCACACAACTTTCAATATAACTCGCGTTACGGAATTTTCTCGCAATAAATTCAAATACAGGGTGATACAGAATTAAATTCCGCATCTGAGAAAATTATTCTGAACTTATTATAACACCGCGTTCACAAAATCACAATTTTAGCCGGTTGTCGAAAGTAACGCGTAGAAGTTTTAATAATCTACCAAAATAACATCAAAGCCATGAAAATTCAACTATATTCTAAAGCAACATTAATAAAATTTTTATGTTTATTTGTAAACTCAGCAGTTGAAATTGAAGTTTGAAATTTAATTATATGCAATCACAAAAGTTAGCAGCAAATCTTCCGACGGCACGTGTAGATCAACCACTAAATGATGAACATTTTGCCCGCGTTAAATTGTTATCAAAGAACCAGAATTACTTGTCTAACTAATGACCGTTGATTACTACCCAAATGCGCCCCAATCAAAAAATTAAAATATTAAGAATCGTATCATTATGCGAACGTGCAGTAATTTAGCGATTAATTTTGCAAGTAAACGTAATTTTCTAAACAAATTATGATAATAAAACGGATAAAATATTTAATTATTACAAATTAATAAATAAAAACCCGTCGCAAAAATACAAATTAAAAATGTAAACAGTTTGTACGTGAGTGTGTGCCAGTGCAGTACTCGTCGGTGTGAGCGGTAACTCAAGTTGTAAATGATGTAAAAACACTAGCTACGGTGTTAGAATCTAATATCTTTACACTTATGCATAAGATCAGGATATTATGTGCAACACGACGGTTTATTTGTTCGTAACTCATTTAAATGAATATATGATAGATGTGCAACTGCGATAATTGAATTAATTTCGTCCGGATATTTATATTGAAAGGAAAAGGAGACATTTCACATCATGCTCAGAATTTGACGGTGTTAATAACAGTTGCTACAGATTTCCAAGTTTATTCAAATTGAATCACCTACCTCTCAGCCCATTGTTAATCCAAAATATTTGTGTAACATTATACCCGGCAAAAATCATTACTACAAAACATCACGTCACATACTATTATTATTGAACGCGAACGATAGTCGAAACGGTCAAAACGTGGTCCGTCGCGAGAAGCGTTTACGGACGATAAGACGAAAAACATCATTCTACTGCTACCAAGTCCACGTTGATCACACTACGCACTAATAATGATAGCGACAAAAACAAACACGACATTTAACGCGATGCACCGAACAGAAACTAAATTCACGAGACATGAGGCGCGCAGCGAGATACCGTCGTGAACACGTCGGCAACAAGACTGAATTGCATGCAGCGACGACATTGGGCAAGGTTGCGCAGAGGTGATACTAACCAGTAACAATAACAATAACAAACCGGTCACTATCAACGCCACACGCGAAATCTACCAGCGACAAGACTGCGATGTATGAAAATAAAATATAATAAATAATGTATTGCAATGTAGTTTAATTATTAGCTTATGACACAGATAGTAGCAATAATAAATCGACACAAATAAATTATATCAAAGTATATCAAAATTACAGTCGGCTGATTGAATTCGAATTAAGATAAAACCCAATTTCCACCACAAGCCATGAAAATTTCACAAAAAATACGAAATTTTAAACGCAATTTTAAAACAGTCCGCGCGTAATTTCAGGGGCCTGCAATGGCATCGTCAATAATAATTTCCGCTCAATTAAATCAAAAAGAAAAACCACAAATATTTCAAAGGGTTCCGGAGATAATACCCGATTTCCATCGGGAGTTCACATAATTCACGTATTAAACTCATACTCGTCGAACGAGCGGAGCGACTCAAATAAATGCAACGGCACAAGCAAGTGTGAGGGTTGAACGCGATCAAAAAAAGTTGTTTACTCAAACACCGATAAAGAAAACGTTAAATGCATTGACCAATACAATTGCATATATTATTAAAACGAATAATTTAATTGCAAACTTACCAGTGTAACGAAAAGAAAAGAAAACGTATATTAGGTAAGCATTTGCATGTTGAGGAATAGTCGTATATTCGTGTTATTTTTTCAATTGCAATTTTTACGTTTCAATTGATTACAGAAGCCGTCAGCACCTTGAGAAAGATGGATCAAAGATAAACCAATTAACAGTATTTTAAATACTCAAAAATGACCGGCAAATTAACCGAACTGATTGAAACATCCAGTAATTGAAATAGTGTACGAACACAGTTTGCAGTAGCAACACGCTTCCAATAAAAAAATAGACCCAAACACCGATAAGCGCAAAAAAGAAAAACAAAACAATTCGAGTGTAACTGCTCTTCAACGTTCACACATCGCTTACCTAAACAGAATTCCTTTTCCCCGCGTTCGTTGTTGTTTCTAGTGATGTGCACATGAACGTCTATTATTATATTAGTATACCGCAAATTTTAATAATGGCTAAATTTATGACCAAGAGCACACGCAAGCACCTTTACGATCTTCAGACTCCGTAGTGACGATTATGTACATACAATTTCGCGAACTACCAGAGAGCAACGCCCTCTACCGGATAAGTAGGAAGCGCATTCTTAAGTAGCGCTAGTGTCGATGAAAAAATGGACAACGTCCTTGACATTGACAACTATAAAGGCTTAAGAACACTATATAATTTCATAAGCTGTCTTTTCTCAAAGTTTTGATAATGTTTTTGACGAAAAATGCGAAAACAATCTATTTCTTAATAACATTTACCACTATTGCTATACTTTACGTAATTTTTAGAACACAAACAACTCTACACTCTTCACAATTTAAGGTTTTAAACACATCTGACATTATTCAACATTTGAATCAGAAACATAATGTACACAACAATAACTCTGCAATACTTGGTCTTAATTTAAAATATAAATTATCCCCTGCACCATGTGATATAAAAACTAAATTGATAATACTGGTTACCAGCCATTTCCATAATGTTGAAGCAAGAAGTGCAATGAGAAGAACATTTAACACCACAAACCTACATGCGCTAAGTGTAAAAAGAGTGTTTCTATTAGGAACTGTTACTTCAGATAAAAGCACATCTCAAGCTTCAATCGAGAATGAATCCATTCGTTTTCAAGACATTTTACAAGGAAATTTTGTAGAAGCATACAGGAACCTCACATACAAACACATCATGGGCTTAAAATGGGCAACTGATCATTGTTA
This sequence comes from Dalotia coriaria, assembly GCF_025399875.1. Classification (NCBI taxonomy): domain Eukaryota; kingdom Metazoa; phylum Arthropoda; class Insecta; order Coleoptera; family Staphylinidae; genus Dalotia; species Dalotia coriaria. The sequence goes on along the minus strand of NW_027045447.1, from coordinate 7,658,664 downwards.
CAATGCAAATTACGTTATTAAAATGGATGATGATATTGTTATAGACCTAAGGCGAATTATTAAAGATTTAAATATAGGAGTTCTGCTGGAGAATAAGAAAAATTTTACACTTTTGGCAGGATATGCTCTTGAAAATATGGTGCCAAAAAGAGATCCAGCAAATAAATGGTTTGTCACCCATGAAGAATACCCTGAGGATACATATCCAACATTCTTAAGTGGTTGGTTTTATATCACCAACCCAACAACTGCAAAACTTTTAATACTTGCATCTAAAATGCATCAGTATTTTTGGATTGATGATACACTTATAACAGGCATATTTGCGAAGTTTTTAGAGATAAAACATGTAAATCTTGCAAAATTCTATACTCTGCACACTGAGTTTGTTTGGTGTTGCATTGACGATTATGTAAATCATCATCTGGAATGTCCGTTTTTTGTTGGGCCTAATGGTGGTGATGCTAACTTATTTATAGAATTTAATAAGGCTGTTGGACACTGTAGTGTTGAGAAATGTATACCAAGAGAAAAAAGCATTAATGAGACCTGTATCAGAACTGCTAGAACACAATTAGGCCCGGGGAAGTCGCAGTCAATTGAAACTTATAAATTGTTTTAAATTGTTCTACAAACCAAATATTTTTGTATTTTTATATTTAATAAATACTAATATAATACTATATAATAAAAGCCAAGAAAAATTACTCTAAAACTGTGCTTCTATGGCAACCATTCGCTGATTTTTGAACTTTATCATGTCAAATATCTGCCAAAATATACCACATTTGAAACATAATCGTAATCAATTCGTTTTATTAATCCGGAACAATTTCGACCATTTCTGTTACAATAATGTCATTTTCTGGTTGGCTCAAATTAGCGTTACGATTAAACCATGTCGACAAATCGCATTCAGAAACTACTGTTTTCCGAATATTGTGACTTCGAAGATATGGTTCTGGTTGAAAGTCCGTTCGCGGAAACAAACAGGGAAGGAAACGGCTTAAGACAAGTTCATCTAGGTAACAATCTCCACAAATAAACCTAACTAAAAGTTGTAAATAACTGTAATCCAATAGGTTTAACTCCATCAAAATTAGTATTGGCTACGGATATTCTACCTTTGGCAAATCATTCCTCAATTTTATTTGTACCCGGACTGGATCCAGAGATCGAAACACTTGAATTAGTTGCAGTTTATCCCATAGACTGTGTAAATTTGAGTGTATTTCACAGAAGAAAGCGGCAATCATTAAAAGCTAGATTTTGTAATAACAAAGTGATGTATTTCGAGTTGGGTGGATTTGAAAAGAGAAACGTAAGAAGTAGAAACTTAAATTTATGTGTTAAATTTATATCCGTAACTTGTAGATGTTTTGGAATTTATGGTGTGAAAAATTAAATTTCTAAGTCCAGAAGACGCCAACTTTTCGCATTCTGAAACATCAGTGGCAACTTCGACAAGTAACAGTACTTTATATTTAGTGTCTCATAAACGATATACTAATGGGGGTGCTTCGCAAGTTTGGTGTCAATACGCTGGTGGAGACTTTGCAAGGGTGATATCTAATGTTGGTATTTACCAAACGCAGTTTTTTAATAACATCTAGCATACGAATGATTTATAGAATGATCCACCAAAATGGCCTGATAAACACCTTTATCTAGGACAAGATTTGCATGACTCTCCTATGAAATACAAACCAATTCAGTTACCACCATCAGAGGAAGATTTCTTAAGACGTAAATACGAAGAAACGCAAACAATTGCTACCGAGAAAACATTCTCCACTGGATTATCACGCGAATTAAATCAACCACAAACGGCAATCAACCGATTCTCGGCAGGCGTTAAAGAAAATTGTAATACAGGCCTTTTCTTACCAGCCGAACGCGGAAAAAATCAGCATGCAATTCTGGACTTACCTGCAAATTCTTTATCAACTTGTAATCTTCAGCTGGATCCGGCGTCCTCGCTTGATGTGCATTGTCTTCACGCGTTGATCCACAATCAACCATACAACTTCATTGAAGTTGCTAATAGTGCTGTTCGTTTATGGGAGATGCAAAATAGTAAAACCAGCATAAATCTGCGTGGAAAACATCGACGAAGATATGCATTAGCTCCTCAACCGCATTTCTACCGCGGGCTGGGGCCATGGTGCGTGAATCAGGGTGAGCGCTTCACGTTACAGATGAAGCGAGCCGTTTCCATGGTATCTATTAATCGACAACCAATTGAATCAGAGCTGAGATTATCTATCTCACGCAGACAATTAATCGCTTCGATTTCATACGATGATCTTAATAATACTAATACCATCCGGAACTGTCATAAATCGCCGGTGATCTTTTTCTGGACAACAGATTATTGGTACCGACCCTTGAGCGCCCGCGATGCGTATCAAGAATTACAGGCGCATTTGTGTAAAATTCACGAGTACCATCAAATTAAAAACACTGCCAAGACACACGGGGGCAATTTTAGGAAGAAACAGAAACTATCCGATAGTTTTTCGACACTGTACGACTCTGAATATGAATCACCAAGTTATTACCAGAAAGTGAAAAGAGCAAGAAAGGAGTCGATTATGAACAAAATAATTCCAAAAAGGATTTCTTACCCTTCTTCAAGTAGTGATCTACACACAGAAACGTCCGTTCAGTACCTTAAACGAGTATTGCGAATGGAAATCTCGTTGTCTGCGTGGGACTTCGATTCGAACATCCTTGCACTTCAATTGACTCTCATTGATAGAGATTTGTTCATTAAGATAATCCCTGAGGAATTATCTATTTTATTATGGCAGCAATCTTCAAAGAATGCGTCTAATATTAGGGCTCTTCTCGCCTTCTCACACAGGATTAGCTCGTTAGTTTGCACGGAGATTTTAAAAGATGACACCGAAAAGGTTTTATTGGCAAAATCTTCGTTTTTAAAGTTTAATGTGTTGTTTTGTAGATACGTGCAAGATTAATCACGCGATTCATCAATGTGGCTGAAAAATGTAATAGTATTAATAATTATCAATCGTGTCGGAGTATTTTAAGCGGATTGCAATCACCGCCGATTTATCGTCTGCATGCTACATGGCATTATGTGAGGAAACGACACTCATCACGCTACGAGTAAATAAACATAGAATTAATTAAACTATATTGTCCGTTAAGTATCAAATTACATCATCAATATTAATGTTTTCTAGAGTGTTTGAGAACTTGTGCCGGCTGTATCGAGACACTAGACTTCCAACATTTCAAAACTCATTCCATCATGCAACAAAATCACCCATTTATATGCCATTTATTGGTGATATCATAGCCAAACTATTGGATATTGTCCCATCCGAAGGAAACAACTACCGGCAATTCTCAAACTTGTCGTCTACGTTAAATACAACTACAACTTCCATGGATTCTAACACTTTAGGTAACAATTGTAATATTTAAAAACAAAACAATTTTATCAATGCTATGTTTTTAGGTTTAAAAGTATCAGTAAAATGTAAACATCAACACCATACTAAAATCGAACAAACACAGTCATTGTTTAAGAAAATCTTAAGTTCGTTAAAAGTATGGCATGCTGACGATAACAAAACAAGTTCCAAAGAATCGAAAGAGTCGTTTAAAACTCACCATAACTCTGATTATGAAACTGTTGCACATCGTTACAAAGAACTATACTACTACGAGGACAACCGCCAGGAACGACTCAAAGAGTGTATGCAGCAGCTGGTAATTCATCAAAGCGCAGCCGCCAGATATAACTATGCGCACAACGATCTAGCAAGAGAGTATTTACTCAAGGCGCGCTACAAGGAAGATCAGGAAAACTTCATGCAGTCTTTTTCTATTGAACCTTCCTTGCTAGGATTTGACATGTAATTATAATTTAATAACAAGTAATAAAAGTATCAAAATTACGATAAAACAAACATAGATAGTGAAAATATACTTAAAATTATTTATAGTTTAAATGATATTTTATTGACTTCCATTTTTGTGCGTGTTGTGCAAAAATAAAATTGCAGCACAACAAGCACTTTAATAAATGGAAATTAATATATTGTGTCATTATCACATTTCGCCTCGAGGCCATCGTGGGAAACTCTCAGTTAAACTATAAATAATGGATTATGCATTCTTAAACAAATATAACTTTATAATTGTTTGCATTCAAAGGATGCAATAGCTTTGGTTAAAAGATTGCCAATAATTTCCTGCCTTCTATCACCCATGTCCATTAAGTTTCTATCAAGTATTTTCCCATCATTCATCAGTCTCTTACCTTTAAGAATCATAATACAAGGATCATGATTTTGCAACACCTCAATCTCATACTTTACTTTATTGTCGACCAATATTTGCCGCAAATGCGCATGCGTTTGTGGATTTTCGCAATTTGGCTCTTCATTTTTTGCAGCAAAGAACGACATCAACTCTTCTATGTCGTTGGTCTCCGTTTTCTGAAGATGTTTTATAGGCGTCGTCTTATTATATATCTCAATAACCTCTTTGTCCAAAAGTTGCGGTTTTGCAGGCTGAATTGGATGATTAATATTATCATTCATATCAATTAAATTCACTTCTTGAACTGTTGGCTTGTCATCTGGCTTCCTAACACCAATTCTGAAAGAAAAAATAATAAAAATATACTTTTCGCCAATCGTATTGTAATTTATTAAACGAAATGACGTACATTTCAAGCATTTGCCTTGCACTATCCTGCTTGGCAAACTTTGTGGTCAATCCTGTTCCCCTTGTCATAAAACTCTGATACACACATTTAGTAGTGTATACATTTCCTTCTTTGCCAATATCAAAATATTCAGGCTTTTTGTATTTGTATTTGTCGCAGTACAGATTTAATGCACTCACTGAATCCGTTTGATTGGATAGTGCAAACGGCTTAATAGATGATTGTTTATTAGGCGTGGATGTAATAATTGGTTGAGATGGCTGACATTTAGGATTGCAAAAATCTTGAAGTGATAATGCGCTCAAATTATTGCAAATAACTTTATTGCCACTGTTAGTACTGGATGTTTTGGTTTTGTCATGACATCTAGGATTCAAAGATTAGATATTAGAATTTGTGATGATTCAATCTCATTATTCTCAAATAAATATATTTATCAATTATTTTGTCTGATGCAGAAAATGTATTTTTAAACACAATAAGATATTTTCTGGTACAAAGTAATGCTCATTCAAAAATATGAAAAAATATACTTACAGTTCTATCATTGCTCTGGCACTCTCTTGTTTTGCAATTTTCTTATTGCTGCCCCTGCCCTCGGTTACTAGTGATTGATGCCGGCATATTGTGCGAAATGTTGAACCATCCATCCCCTCACTATAATTTGGATAGACATAATTATTCTTCGAGCAGTATTCATTCAAAGTTCCCACATAATTTTCATTTGTTCTGGGTGGTGATGTATAAGTGGTTGAACTGTAGTTTGATGCAGTCATGTTGTTTGACTTAGAAATGCCCAGCTTTCTTAACATTTGTTCGGCTGCGTCAGTTTTTGCTGCAATTTTCGATGATGCAATACCCGCTGATCTTACGTTTTCGATAACGCACTCGACGGTGAAGAGTGGAGAGTTGCCCTTAGAGGTGTCACGTGTTAGGTATTCCGGGTATTTCTTGAATCGTGTTATACAGTGTTCTTGCAGTACGTTGATTACGGACTTTTCCATTTTATGGCACAACTTTTCAAACAATCACAAAACTTCTGGTGATGGTGTAAAGTACACACACGTCCCAAGGAAACCCATATCGCGAACTGACGGACTTGTGCCCATGCAGGAATTGCAGGAAAATTAACGACATTAGCGCTACCCTACGGTCCAATACTCCAACGAAGCGTTTTTTGAATCTCTGCTAGAGAGCAATTAAAAACAATCAAATTTTAACCCGTCATTTTATGTTTTACACTGTAAATGTATCAGAATCAAATTAAATTTAATTTAAAAAAGTCATGTTATATTATTTACAAAAACAATTTGATTATTTAATTTATTTATTAACGTACTATGTATTAAGTTGTGACCATGGGCAACCCAACTTACAGAACAAGCAAAACAATCGAAAGCCTGATCAAGTGTCAGGTATCCGATCAGAATGGCGACAGGACCTACGATTCCGAAAGATCCTTTGGAGCTCTTAACTCCGGACCTTTCGCGTCCGGAGCCCTTCATTAACAAATACTGGGGTGGTGCGATGACCGCGGGTCTCATCTGGGGATGCTCCATGATGGTCAATTACACGCTACATAAACCAGTCTTCAGCAGTAAGTTTCTAACCTAACAATTATATAATTTAGTGCGATGTTTACATAAAGTTTTATGTATTTTATTTTCCAGGTTTGCACATTCAAGCGGCATTTGTTGCTGGCGGTGCTATAGTTGGGCAATACTTTGATGAGAAAAGAAAGGAATATTTTGCTGAAAAAGATGCTGTTTTAAGGCATTACATTCAATTACATCCAGAAGATTTTCCTGCAAGAGGTATGAAATCATTTTACAGTATAATTTACAGCCAATTTAAATGTTTTTCTTTAGTGAGTAAAAATACTCTGAACTTCTTCTGCCTTGGCATCCAGTTAGATAAATAAACACAATTCTAAAAGGTGAGCACTTGAGCACTACTCCTAGCTTGTAGCAAATTGAAAATAAATTATAGTTAAATCTAACAATGTAAACTTTATTACAATTCCTATTTGCGTTATAACTTACTTCTACTCAAAAGTAAAAAATAAAAATCAACAAACATCAAGGCAGATTTAATAATTGAGCACAAATTGTTTAAATAAAATTTAAATGAGTACAATGCAATCGATCAGTCAGCGTTACTCGACCGCGCACGCAACCGCGTTACTTCCTCCGGACGTTGTCAGGAACGTAGTTGTCTTTGTTGGAGATGCCTGTGCCGCCTGCATCGCCCAGCCACGGATATTGATTCGGACAATCGGTACAAGTTTCCAGATATCGTGTGTCTGTAAAATTCAAGTTGGGGTTCTTATAATTGAGCGCACATTTATTAGAGTTGTTGCAGCCGCCTGACGGAATGTTTTCTTTGCGTTTCTGGCAATTCCATGCCTCGTAGTTGTTTAACTGCGTCAAGGACTTTGGATCGGTCATCCAGGTTAATGCTTGTGTTACTGTGACGAACCACACATCAGGCCTACAGGAAAACAAAGAATAATTTAATATTGCGCACATTTTGTGAAACAACATTGATAACTTACAAAGTTGTCGTCCAGTCTAAGAACTTATGTAACCCTTGTTCTAACTCTTTGATAGAGAACCAGTTTGTGTGGAATGGCATCATGTAAGGTGCCTTGTTCTGCTCATAATAGCGACTGAAATCCTCCTGAAGCCACTCAAAGACCTCCTGAGCATCATGATTGTGCAACACACACTGATCCAGATAAGGACAGTGTCCTCCTTCATAATCTTCTACGTAATGCGCGTTCAGTGGAACCTCCCAGACACCAGGGAAGGATTTTGTTGGGCACGTGCCTGCTTTACACTCGTGTGGAATTTTGTAGTCGAGTGTGTATGGCCAGATTGGTTGTGTCGAAGGCGGAGCACCAATAGAGCTGTCATAAATAAATCCAAAGTCTTCCAGGACTTTGTATTGCGTGTTCCTGCCGGGTTTCAGGAAGGGTGCGCGCATACCCACAACTTCGCTCTTGGAGATATTCGAGAAGTGACGCAGGATCTCGCGCATTCCAATCATCTCACCGACCCACTCTTCGTAGCCTTTGTCTTGGAGACCTGTTTGAAGTCTACAAGAGAAAAGATTAAATTTTACTGATAAAAATCTGATTTTAAAAACCTACGAAATTGTTTCAGTTGCGATTTCGTGGGACTCGCTCGCAAGCTGTTGAATCATTTGATAATTGCTGTATTCATGCGAGATGAAGAACGTTCCCTTAATGTCGCATCCATTGGGATTCTTGCGCTTCTTATCAAATACCTTCTTGTAATGTTCGTAGTTGTTCAGGTTAACTGCTCCGTCAAAAGTTAGAAGGATCATTTGTGGTGTCTGACAATTCATATTAAAAACATAAATTAAATTTCCAAAAAGAAACAGGTAGAAACTTACATCCTCTGGACTTAAACCACCTGGAATAGTAGTACCATCCTTAGAACAATAACAATACGGAAGCACGCACTCTGATAAGTCACATTTCTTGGCTAAGTTTTCCGGGGATTCCGTACTTGGAGCAGGTGCTAAAAAAACGCGTTATTAATATCATTTTAATTAACGAAGTGCTAATAAATCGTAAATCGTACTTGCTGCCAGTGGCCCACATCGGGCTTCATCCTTAAACGTGCAATATTTCTGGATGTCATCGAAGTACAAACCGGAAGGACACCGATTCAGGTACGGATATCCATCGACGCATTGGTAAAACCGGCGGCAGGTAGCAGGGTCGGCAAAATTACCGTTGCCCATGCCCTGCGGACATTCGAAGGTTACATCTTTCTTATCGTCCTTTTTACTACTGCTTTGGGCTTTTTCTTGCTGGGCATTTACTGAAACATTAAAGAATTTAGACTGCATTTATTTATTTATTGAAAGGAGCACATTTGAAAGAAAGGGACCAACCCAATCAGCTTCCCCCACTATTTTACGCGGGTCGCATGCACACAGTGCAATAAAATATAATAAAAAATAGCAATTTTGCATTCTAAATTCATTTTCATATAACAGTACAATCCAAATACGTATCATTATGTATATTTATAGAGGCAGAACAGATTTTACCGCCTTGCCTTTAATATTAATGTGATTTTTAATTGATTTAAAATTTAAGTTGTTGTTCCACGTGAATGATGTGGAATTTTTATGTTGTTTACGCGCAAGCATTGATCCCTCTGGTACGCGATGAACTTTCTAAACTTTTCACGAGCACAGCGTGCGCACCACACACCGAGCGCGTCTTATCGGTTTTAGTAAAAGTGCGAATGCCATCGAATTAATAATTCAAATCGAAATTTCTAATATTAAATAATGGCGTTTATTACACCTGTTCATTACGCACAACCTTTACCGCCGCATATTAAATAGAGATGATTTTATTCGGGCGTAAAACTTGTTTAAATTTCAATTAACTGTAAATACTAAAAAATAAACAAGTGAACGTTTAATGAACGCCGTGACGGTAAAAGTCAAAACACTTTTACGTAAGTAAAAGTGCATTTCGGGACGAGTCCCAGACCTTGAAACGAGTCGGCATCTTCGAGACGATCCCGCTCCCAAACGACGACAACGACAACGCGTTCGCCGACTTTGCTGCTCATACCATAATCGAGGTTATTCTAGAAAGTATTTTTAATTGAATGAATGAGCGAAGCGCCAACAAGAAACGCGTTTCTGTGGACGACCGAAATCAATCAACGATTTTATTCGCATTTTGCAGAAATATTAATTTGACTATTTATTAATGCCAAGATGGCGGACGCGACATCTTGCATTTCATCATTTGCATAGTTGTCTCACGAGAAAACTACTTACTAAATTAGTGAATTTATCGTTTTACACAAAATTCAACTTTCAAATTTTTAATTTCAACGAGTGTTTGAGTTGCTGCGAGTCTTAACTTGTGTAATCACATTTAAATACCGGAAATCTCGCAACGTTTTCCTGCAACTGCATCGCAGCCGGAGCGCAGCGATGACGAAATAGAAACGAATGCATCCGATGACGAACGTTAAAAGTTAAACCGGCTTAAACTTTATTACTGAAAGGTAATCTTGTCTTTGAAGCGATTATTAAAATAGTTTTGAGTTGGCTTTCGCTCCACGGCGCACCGACGTGAGCGTGATATTAATCAAACACATATCATTTGCATGCGTTAACCTTGCTCCTTAAGATTCTTGCGCGCACGAACGCGGAGTGCATTCCGACCCGCAGAACAACGCACCTTTTGCAACAATCGATCGATTCAGGCAAGAAAATGCATCTTTTGAAAAGTGAAAATTTGAAAGTGGTTCGCAACTTGCTCGAAACGTGTTCAAAAACAGATTTTTCAGTTTGTTTCGTTGCTGGGAATTAATCCAATGTAAATGCGATGAAAATTATTATGATTACAAACTTACCAATTGCAATAATCAAGATGCTGAAGAAAATTTTGGATCGCAGCGCGTCTAACACCACCATATCGCCGGTCGGTCGTGTTCACGACTGCGGCGCACGCACAAGAACCGCAAAGAAACCGAAAGGACAAACTGTTCTTCGGTTCTTTCGTTTTCGTGCAGGTGGCAGCGACGCGGCGCCTCCTGCTGCTACCGTGTCAACTTCGTAAACTTTCTTTAAATTTAAATATTACGACTGTGCTCGCACCATTAAAATATTTGATTTATAACAAATATATTATATTTTTAGACCCAACGACTACAAAAATATGCGTTGCGCATGCGCAGTACCTTCTTCTTACTTAATTACTTTTTAAAACTTAATTCCTTAACGTAACTACTGCAGTAAATCATTTCGCAGAAGTAAATGTTTCAAAATGTTTATGAACAACCAGTAACAAAGTATGAATATTTCTGTCTTTGTTTATATTCTCCACGTTCATATAAACTAGGCTTGGCGGCTTGGTTATGTTACTCTATAAACATGTCTTATAAATTTAATAAAAATCAAAAATTATTAATACAATTAATCAATGGTGATGTAATAGAGGGTCAGTTTGTGTCCAGCACCAGCTCAAGACTGAACGTCAGAAATTGTTTGACTCCGCACACTCAAACTAAAGACCCATCCACACAACATTTCTATGAGAGTGAAATAGTCAATGTCAAAGCATTTGAATTAGAAGATGTACAATCAGATACATCTGAAGAACAACTCAAAGTAGAAGTAGAAGCAAATAAAGTAATCAAGATACCACAAAACAAATACAATGCATTGAAAGCATTAAACAAAAGCTATGTCTACATGGCCACAATGGATGCTCGATACTATACAGCTGTGGATGATCTAGTAAACTGTGAAACAATTGCTTGTACAATACTAAGTACTGATTTTGGCAGAGCTGCACCTATTGAATTATTAGTCCTGGCTACTTGGGAGCAAGTTTATATCTTTGACATCTCTCTATATAACTGCAAACAGTTTCCAGATGCATTGAAATATATACTGGAGTGTGAAGACATTGTTAAAGTCGTGCATGATTCCAGAGGGTTAGTGGACTGCATGCATCATCAATACCATATCAAAGTTATGAATATATTTGACACATATGTTGCTACAGAGATGGTTTCTGATGAGAAATTGACTCTACCTGAATGTCTGTTATACTATTTTAATTTCCCACTGACTTTAATAAAGGAAGCTATGGTAGGAATTAATTTCACATATTAAAAATTGTGCAGAGACTTAATAGTTAATTTTAGGATCTCAAACAAATGTCTGAATGGGGAAGAAGACCATTATCTGATGAAATAAAGCAATATGCTGCAATGAATGTGCAGTATCTGATCACACTGAAGAATCATTTACAAAAACAGCTATTAAAGGAATTCCATGAGAGAGTACTCAAGCATTCACAGAGTACTATTGAACAGTCCTACCTAAATGCACAAATGAGTTTAGGTAGTCTAAATATTAATAAAGAATGATGAATTAATTGATTATATAAATAATGTGTAATTGTTTTACTTAAAATTTCCACGCATGCGTCCTGTGACGTATTTTTATTTGTAAAATTGCTAAAGTGTAATTTATCTGAATTTAATCTTGAACATTTCGTTGCACCGGCTTGCAGGTAAGTCATGCCAAGCACGCAAAATATAGCGGTATATAGGTGTTTGTTTCTGATTACTTACGTGTTAGTGAAGGTCATTACGGCATTATGTCGGTGTCCAACATGTCGTCGGAAGGAAATAAGTACAAAGTGATCGTAATCGGCGATCCTGGAGTTGGCAAAACGGCGCTCACGTTTCGGTTCTGCGAGGGTCAATATCGGGACAATCTGAAAGTCACGGTGGGTGTTGATATACGTGTGAAAAAAGTGCAAGTCGATGGTGAAACAATAACAGTAAGTTGTCTGGGATGTACATTTGTTTCTTCGCGTGTCTTATCTATACTTTAGAGTGAAACGACAATACTCTAGAAAAACACGCGCGAAATTTAAAATGATCTAAACTACTTTTCCTGAATTTTGCAGTTAAATATCTGGGATACTGCAGGAATGGAACAAAATCGCATGGCGCTTACCTCACACTATTATAGAAATCTAAACGCAGTCATATTTGTGTACGACGTAACCAAGCCGAAAACTTTTGAGAATTTGAAGCATTGGTTAGCCGAAGTCGAAAAAGAGGCTTCCGAAGATGTTATCAAAGTACTCATAGGTAACAAATGTGATGAAGAAGCCGCCGTCGACCGACAACGAGCGCAACAATTCGCAGATACACACGGTTTACCACTATTCGAAACGTCCGCAAAACTGGACGACGAAAAAGACAACATTGAAGGTGTCTTCCTTACAATTGCGCACAAACTCAAATCAAATTCGCGTCTGGTGGTTAATCTGAATGCCTTACAGCTTGCCGACACACCTCCCGAACAACCACAATCCGGCTGCAGTTGCTAATAACATCATTGCACTATTGTCTAATCAATGGCATTATGTATTCATATTGTGTAGGCTCATATTAACAAAATATTTTATCACTTTCATTACAAAACACGATGCGTTATAGATGTACACATCGAAAAAACTATTGAAAAACGAGTTGCGTTCGCCGCATATCATACTTCCAGTAAAATATATAAACATCTTAAACAAAAATGTCTTGTGGTTTCACTTAAAAGAATGCGAAAATGTACAAGTAGTAAGAATTATCATGCCCATGATCGCGATTCACGTCCATCATCCAATGAGCGCTCTTCTCAATCACCTTCGTTTGCCGTCGGTGCCTCGTCTGGTAAACATTAATTAAGGATAATAAATAATATCAATCAGAAGATAGAAAAAATGTTCTAGTATTATGAAAAAGGATATTGTTTTTCACGCAGTTCCATACGGTCGTGGGATCGTTCACGTTCACGTGCATACGGTGACATTTCCTGAGAGGAACATTTTTACTGAATAAGATTTAAATATATTTGTGCCGTGCGGTGTGTACACTATTACTTACCCTTGACGAATGGTGGTATTTTTCTCGTTCTAGAATCTCGCCGTTTTGATGCGTCGCCAATTTTGCCGCTTTCTCTTCTTCCCGCTTGCGTTTGATTTCGGCTTGAAGTGCTTCCTCTCGATCCTAATAAGTAAATGTTTTAATAATAACTATATGATTAGTGTTATTTTCACAACTTACTCGTTTCCGACCCAATTTTCGCTCCTTTCGCAACTCCTTCTCCTCATCGCTCATCTTCTCGCGCTTATCCTTATTCTTCGCCGATCGCTCCTTCTTCTCGACCTTTTCGATGACATAATCCACTTGTTGTTGCTGCTGCTGTTGGACCTTGCGCTCTTCGTGTTTATAACTCTGCAGACAACCATTGGATGGCAAATTAGGTGTGATGATGGGTGCCGGATTCGGTCAGGTCAGGAGCCAGGCGCGTAGCGTTTTCGCTGCCGCCGTCCGAGAGCTGTCTTGTCTGTCTAGCGCGCGCTAATGTGATATAATTTGCTATTGTTTTTTGATTACACGGAATTGATTCGACTCTGCTTTGTATTTGTATTTGGTGACTTAGTAAATATTCGCGTCGGGAAGCGTCCTCGTCCTCGTAACAGCTACTTACCGCACCTTGCGTCTCGTTTACTCAATTCGATTTATGATCGTTATGTTATTAGTTTTAAAGCTTCTCTTCGCTGCGCTTCGATTCTCTCCAACTGGCGAGAGACAATAGACGACCATTTGACCGCTGTGTCTGCATTGAACTCTGACCGACCGACTCGTCTGCTATCTTACTCCGATACTAACCTTCGATGATTGACCATCCATTTTTCTTCGTTTTGCTTCTACTCGCATAAAAATAAACACATTAATATCTATACAAATAAATTTTTAGATTTATTTAATCTACCTCTATCTGGATCGTTGGCATCTTGGCTATGCTTGGATCCTGTACCGTTGTTTATCGCCACTTCGCGTTCATCCCTTGCCTCGCCTCGGTAGTAGTGCCCGCGTTCTTCATAATACCGCTCGCCGCCAGCTCGATCCGTCGAATAACGAACATCTTCTTTCGGACTTACCATTTCAATATATCGGTCCTCCTAGTTGAATTCAAATTAAGTACGACACATTCAATATAAAGTCAAAAAAAAAACCTACTCGATATTGCCGTTCTTCTTTAGCTGCTGACTTTTCTTCCTTTCGTTCCCTACGTTTTTCTCTCTCTCGATCACGATCACGTTCAGTCTCCTCCCGTTTTTCTTCCTTTCTCGCATTAAGTTTTTCTCTAGACTCTTCCTTTACAAGGCGGTCTTTGTCAGTTGTTTTATCCATTTCTCTAAACAAGAAATAAAAGTTATTATAAGAAAGAATATTCAATTAAAATTTAAAATTCGTACAAATTTTCCTGAGAAGAATACTGTGACTTTCTTGACTCTTCACTTGCTTGCCGCTTTTCTTTCTTCTCTTTATCCTTCACCTCCTTATCCGCCTTGTTATTAGAATCACCATTTTGTTTAACGTCGGCTTTTCCTTCAGATTTGGCCGGTTTCTCGGTTTTTTCCTTCTCAGGAATGATGTGAAACTCGCTTTCATGCATCACGTTCCCGGACGCAATCTTATGCTTCAACTGACCAACATAGCTAATCGCCAGCGTGAACAAATCTTGGCGCGTATTCTTCTCCTCCTCGGCCAGTTTCTCAATCTTTTTCTCGATAATGTGGCAGAGTTTTACTAGCACCGGAAAGAAGGGAATGATTTTGATAAGTACAATGAGCGCATTGCGAATCTGCACGTAGTCCTTGGAGTCGAGGCAGACGAGCAGCGCTTTTGTGAGCTTAAAGTGCCACTTGTTGAACACGTGTCGGAAGTTCTCGTAGCCGACTTGATCGACGCTGTCGGTCTGCTGAGCCGCACCGCGGAATTTTGTAACAAAGCCCGGGTAATCAGCACATTCCTTGTCAAAGATGTCTTTTGACTTGTGCCAGCGCATTAAAATCTCCAACATTGATAGAATAAAACGACCATAGCGCATTGCTTCGTTTTCCGTGCAAGATGTGATTGAATATGTGACATCACAAAATAACTATGATACAAACAGAAAAAGTATTCAATTAACCCACCAAACAAATTAATAGCATGATTATAACTTACCCTATCATAACATAGCACGGTAGAGAAGTTAGCAGTCTTCAACGAATGAATAATATTTAAAAACTTGGCGCAGAAAACCGCATCAATCGCTGTGTATGTACAGCGAGGAAAAATACATAACTGCAGGAATCTTGTGATCGTATCATTCTTTGCATATTTTGCAACAAACCACGTGTCTTTCTCCTGACGCAAACGATACATCACCTTCTCCACATGTTCCTGCTGCTTGCGCTTCTCATCTTGCAGTTTCTCAATCAAAGTCTGATACCGCTCGCACTCCTTTTCCCTTTGCTAGAATTGGGTTCAGACACATTTAGCGACAACTGTTTTATCTTATTAACCGCCTGTTGGTAAGTCTCATCGGGCACGAAAAGATCATACATCGTCAGTGACCAGAAAGTAGCGAGGAACTGCGGTGTCACTTCATCCCACACTTTCGCCTGGTGTAGTGGTAGAAGAGACTTTTGTACTGGCGACATTACCTCCGTCACGGCTTCATAGTACTTCTGGTGTTTGACAGCGGTCGCCATTTTCTTGTAATTAGCGTCCGCTTTCCGCAACTGGTCATATTTGATATTAATGGCGTGGTTAAACATTGGCCGCGCGAGGAAAAATGCTACTTCGTTAGGTATATGATACTCTAGCAACATGGACTGAACTGATGGCAGTTTGTTAACGTACTCGTCCACGGACAATGTACTTGCAAGAAAATTACCAAACTGCACTAATGTATCCTGGCACTGATCAAATAGTTTACCGACAAGTTTCAAGTGACTATGTTGAGTCTCTTTGTAAACTATACAGTACTTCTGCTGGGCGATTAAAAGACATAGAGCTACAGCCATGTCATGATCCGCCATTGCTTCTTTTAAACGCAGTGATGATTTCTTCATATTGCGAACTTGGCTGAAATATCCCGCCTAAACACAAGAAAACCAAAGATTATTTAAATTAATAAAACGCATTACTAAGCAACATGACTAATTAGTTTCGTTGCCTAGAAATGAACATACAAAACCTATATTAAAAAGAATAAAACTCACTTCAATCTTAAGTAGTTCACCACCAGACAACGCATTCAGCTGGTCCGTCGTCAAGTCTTCCGCAGTGTCAATCCCAGCCATCTTCTGCACAATCTCCTTAAGTATCAAGAGATCTAAACTTTTCTGCGCCTTAAGTTGATTCGCCACAAATTGCAGTAAACCAGTCAGTTCGATATTGTACTTTTTAAACACCGTGCCGCAAAACGAGCTCAAACTTTGCAACCAACCCGAAATCGATGTGCTATCATGCTTGACACGCTTTTTATCTGCATTCGCAAGTGTCTCGACAATACAAAAACCCAACACATCATAAGACAAATTCGTGAGGTATTTTAACGAATCAACCACCGGATGAATCAAGTTATCATACACTTGTATCTGCACCAGGACATAATCGAACAGAAAACCCGGAGAGCAATGGGTAAGTTTACCAATTATCCTCCCAGCAGGTTTAATGTTCTCTTTACTGACGCGCTTCATAATATTCTTGATTTTCTTCTCGGCATCGCCTCGTCGCCGCATCAACTCCGGATAAATCAGGTAAGTTTCATTCTTCCACCGTCCGTAGAGCGAATAACGTGTTTGGTATGAGTAGAGTTTCAGCAGACTCCAAATCTCCTCAGCAATCGAACAATTACAATCAAGAAATGACAAAGATGGTAAAATGGACACGTCCAGTAATGAAACAATATCAAAATAGAGACTGTCGTGTTCAGGTGCAGTTTTGGACGCGTCAATGCCGTCTTCGGCGAGGGCTAGTTTAGATAACCGAATTATTTTGTACAATAAAATGGGATCGAAATGAAGTGATGGTCCCAATACGAGAAGCATTGGTATCGCGTCATTTCGAAGTTCTAGAAATGTCGTCGCTTGCTTTGGCGCTAAAGAATTATTGTGTGGAGGTAAAGGTTTGCCACGAATCTTTCCAATGCGGAAATTTGTACGATATACCGGTTCGATAACAGTGTGCAGTAAACTGCAAATTGCCAGAGCGATGGGTTGAAACGAAACGACGTAATTTTCAGGCAAGCGATTGATGAGTGCTTGCGCAGTCGTCCAATCACCGACGTGAATCAAAGCTTCGCATAAATTCAACTTCTGATTAATCGCATATTTCTCCATTGGGTTTTCGCGCTCCTCGGGTGGATCTTCTTTGTCTTTATTGAGGGATATAATCGACAGTTTCCGCACGTACTCTTTGGCGTCCTTCATCTCTTTGTCCCAATCTTTTGACATCGATTTATCATCTGGTATTAACTAAATTAAAAATAATTTGTCAACTTGGTTGCCTACTCAGAAGGCAGCTTATATTACACTTACCCAAATATAAATGTCGTCCAAAGTAATAATTTGATGTTGTAACAGGTGAGCGGTTAAAATATACAGAGATCGTGGAATCGTCTCGTTGTTCTTGTTCAATGTGAACTTGGAACCGAGTACTTCGCTGATGGTTTTGGCGTCGTTCATGTAGTTCTTTATCAGCGGAATAAACAGCCGAGCATCCTGAGGTTTATTTTCAAAACTTTCAAGAATTATGTCTAACACTCTGTTGGGGTCCAGGTTGAAGCAGCCTATAAGTGATTGTACAATATCAAGGAGACGATCATCATCCACGTTATTGCCAAACTCTTGATTTAGTTCGGTGATTAATTTGGCGAATCCTTCACTCTCCTCACGGAATAAATTGAACTTTCTTTGTTTATAACTGAAACACAAAGATTATTCATGTAAAAGAATGTTTGCATTCATCAAAACTTAAATTAATTCATTAATAATAAAAGTAGTCTTTTAAATGCTGTTTTTCTATGCACAATAAATGAAACAAACTGTTAACTTAAATAGTTTGTGTTAAACTATGTGCAAAACTACAAAATATAACTATTTCTAGATGTTGTAAGTTCTGTAACTAATTGATAGCTTACAAAAACTAAAAAAAAAAATGTTTTTTAAGATTTTAATTTAATACTCACTATAATTTGGTCTTCACTTTGATAAACTTCGTATAAAAGCTGCGGTTTTTCAAAACACCGACCTCCTGAAGTGTGTCAATCTCTAGCCTTTCCTTCAGCAGTTTATCAGAGAGTACCTTATCACAATCTTTAACAAGCTGGCAAAAATTATTCCTTGTCTTTGTGCCATCACCACTGCCAGCATCTGATGTTTCAGCATCAACAATATTGAGCACATCAAGAATAATGGCTGGCACATCCTTGTGTAATGAAACAAGTTCTTGTAGTGTGTTAACAACAAGATCATGTTTAATCACACCCTGCACACACTGGCTGATCAACTCGTTGATGTGGTAGAACATCGGCGTCGTATTGCCAGATGTGTCTAATAGTGGTGATTTGCTGCTGTCCTTCGCCTCTTGCGCACATACTTTCATGCTGAAAAAGTTTGGAAACTTTTTTAAGATGCATTCTTGCAATTGGATGTGAGGTTATGATGCGCGGACAAGGTTGTTTACGATTGCAACCGTATTTAAGCGTAAATTAGTTTTCAAAGAGTTAAAATAAACGGAACTTGTAATGCGATAGTGAGGAATGCAATAAAATGTACATGTTTGCGAGTTTATTTAAGTGATTATGGGGTAATTTGAGAGTTTTGGTTTGAGGTTCGCATTATGGCGGGTTACTTACAATTCAGTTTTGCCAGTCTTCTCCCAGTTCTTCCACACGTCCGCGGAGAAACGCTCAGCCATTTTTCTCGTTTTCATTTACGGCACGCACGCATTGACTCAAAATTGCACTTAAAACGTTTCGCAACACTCCGCGAACTGAAGAAAACCTGAACCAGCCGAAGTGAAGCGCAAATCCGCAAACGCGGCGTTGACACCTTTTTGACAGACATTTGCGTGAAAGTTTTGGGTTGCCTAATCTGAAGCACGTGAAAATGACAGTTAAGAAATTTAAAATGCGTAATATTTGCTTTCAAAAGTATTAAATAATTTTACATACTCTTACTCAATGCTATAAATCATAAATTATTAATAACTGTTAAATTAACGTATTATAGTATGTTATTATTTAAAATAAATATAAAAAAATCGCGTTATATAAGCAAAGAAAATCATGTATGTTCGGTTGCGTGCAAACTCTTCAAACTTTAATTACTAGAACTTGTTTTATATTTTTTATCAAAGAAAAAACAATAAAAATTTTATTACATACTGCATATATTAATATTTATTAACATAAATTATACTGGTTTAAGTTCATATCACAAACGTACGAATACATTTATCATTTTTTGGCGATAACTTCGTCCATCAACAATACTTCATCCTCCTCGCCACGATAATCCCGTTTGCCTACAATAACTTCCTGCCCTTTCACCGGATTTTGCGTGTAC
This sequence comes from Dalotia coriaria, assembly GCF_025399875.1. Classification (NCBI taxonomy): domain Eukaryota; kingdom Metazoa; phylum Arthropoda; class Insecta; order Coleoptera; family Staphylinidae; genus Dalotia; species Dalotia coriaria. The sequence goes on along the minus strand of NW_027045447.1, from coordinate 7,638,967 downwards.
AAATACATCGCCAACATCACCGTCACAATCGATAATACCGTATTCAAGTAAATAGGAATATCGAAAATAAAATAAGACAACACGGCTGTGAGTACTAGCTCCAGCGCGCTCGCGAACGTCTTAACAATACTATTCAATTGTTTCAAAAAGAAACTTGTTATAATTCCGACTGTGGCATTATTAAGCATCATAAGCAAAACTTTATACTGAAATATCACTGATAAACTTTCACTTGTAAATGCATCCCAGATAGTACCGTTTATAAGTAGCATTATCAAATTGCAAACTATTGAGTCTAAATACATAAAGACATTCTGCACAAACATATTAATGGATGCGCCGTCATTCTTCAACAAATACTCATTATAGACGCCTGCTAAGCATGAACAGCCCATTTGCACGAGTAGAAATACGGTGCTGATACTGAATAAGTCCAAACCATACATTTTTCCCGATGAGGATTTGTTATTCAAAGTGTCGTCGCCGAAAGAGACTTGTTTCAGCATGCATCCAGCGGTAAGTACGACGAGGGACAGCCATTGTTTTCCGCTGAGGTGCTTTTGAAAATAAGTTGGAAAAGTATCGCAGTCATAAAGATACGGAACTGCAGCAGGAGGTTGTACGTAGTGGGGTCAAAGGAGCGCAGGTTTTCGAACGATAAATTGTTGTACAGGCAGTACAAGAAAGCGGGGATTAAGTACAAGGCAAGCACGTTGCGGTGCTTGATCGTGTCTTTGTATAATGTGATCGGTGATTCACTGCAATTAGAAACAAACAGGTTTGTTAAACAATTATTGTAATATGATCTAAACAACGCGATTATTTCATAATAAAAACAAAATCAAAATGTTTTCTAACTTAAACATGTCAATATTTATGATTTTTGTACTTTTGTTGAGTAAAATTCATAGTAAAATGTAATAAAACTACTTGAAAACAGTTTTTACTTACTCCTTGCAATAGAGTGCAGTAGAAATAATCAATTTCAAAAATTCCGTAAGTAATACAACTGTAACCACGTTGTACTCATATTTATTGCTAGATGTCTGAGTGGAGGTGACTAAAATAGCTGCAACAAAGCAGAAAATTAGTAGTAATCATCATCATTCAAGGACATGACATCCTTATGAAGTAATGCCAATGTAATACTTCTGCAATATATGCAATCTATTGTACTTACCATGAATGGAAAATAAAATAATATATAAGAAGAACACAATCAATGTTGATCTGGTGGGAAACAGCTTGTTTAGTTGCATCTTCATTTTGGTTCAGTTTTTGTACTTGTGATGACTTTTGTGATAAGGGTTTCTCAGAAAATCCAATTGGATTATTTTTCAGTTCATGATGTAATTATTTTAAATAAAACACCATTTCTAAGCTGGTACTTTAAACAACGGCTGTTATCAGTGGTGTTATCATAATTAATTCCTAATTTAAGGCATTTCTTATGCGTGTAAAGGAAAGTTACCGGAACCACGAAATTGGAACACTGAAACTGCAGTTGTAATGCAGTTATTTGTCTTGTTAAATGCAAGGAAGTAACACGCGGTCGTCTGCTCGTTTATCCTAGATAATCCCACATCTATCCGCACTTGCACCAACGCGTGTAACTAAATTTATGAGAATTGTGTACATTGTGATTACGAGAGTCAACTGACGCCACTTGAATCCACACGATGGTATGTTTGTATGGTGGGCATGCTTGTGGTGTATATTGGGTTGCGTATAGTACAAGTAAGCGTCATTTAATACAATTTGCAGAAACTGTGTATGATAATAAATGAAATTGGATTTATATTACTTTATCTTTGTGTTTTAGTTTTTAAAAAATGGTTTAAAGTAGTTGATAAAATTTATGTAAATTACTTAAAGTCCCCTAGTGTATAATAGATAAAGTTAAGGTGGGTAAACGTCATTGTGGCGTTGGAATTGTGCTGCAGGATTTTCGTTCCTGCGGAGTTGTTTTGATCGTGTGCGCCGTCTGCGCAGAAGCGCGTACGCATCAGACGAGACAGTGCTTGTAGGAAAGCGAGGAAACAAAAGGTTTCCGAGGTCAATCGCACAGCTGTTCCCTAGCTTCAGCTGATCTTTGTTGTTGAGTGCGTTGAGTGCGCTAGCGCTGGCCGATCTATAGCCGAGCATCGCGAACCTCGGCCATCAGGGCCATCGCACCACCTACGCCGCAGCGCACATCGAAAAACAATCGCGATGCGTTCGCCGTCGATACTCGAATAGCGTCGACGTACGCCATTGAGAGACGCTCCACACATTTTGGGGCTTTGTACATTCGTGACGTAATAAACGCATTTTTGTTTTCCTCGTCGCGACTTGCCATCGCACTGGCGCAACTCGCGTCTCCTGTCGCACACGCACACACGCGCGTTTGTTTTATTTTTATTTCTTTCTTCCGTTGTTTACGCCGTGTGCAATATCGCACAATTGGTGCGCAAAGTGCGGTTCAAAAATAATTCTGGCCTCTGCTGGATTTTACGAGGGGGGCGAAGGTGGTTCTCCGCCTCGCAAGAAGTCCCGCATAGACAGTAGCAGTTCCGCGCACGATTCGTCTCCTGCCAGCGCCGAGCGCGCCGCCCGCGAGGAGACAATGACGAGCAACGGCTGTGTGCAAAACGGGGCCTCCACCAGCAATGGCTCCTCGGAGAACGGACATCGTCATGAGTCCATTGACAAGAGTAACAGCACTTCCTCATCCAACAGTGGCAGTGCTCTGACACTCAGCCAAACAAATCAGGATATTATTAGACTGATTGGGCAATATTTGAAGAATGAGGGGCTCAGGTAACACTCCTGCCTAGCTCACATGCAAAACATGAATACAGTAATCATTTTTGTTATTCTTTAGTCACACAGCTGATTCTCTGATGGCTGAGTCTGGCTGTCGATTGGATCATCCAGCTGCAGCTGAGTTCAGGAAACACATCATGGATGGAGACTGGAGTAAGGCTGATCATGACTTGCAGGAACTGAAAGGCTTGCTAGGACAATCACACAATATGGTTGTAAGTTAACTTAGTAAATACAACAAAACAGAAAAAGATATATAAAAGATACTTGGAATTGTTTCTGTAACAGAAACTCAATTTAAAACATCATTAATCTTGATAATTGCAACATTAAATGTTGACCTTCTTTTAATTCAGGTGATATTTACACTTCTACACATGATGTGTGCACTTTCTACATATATGTGTAAATGTAATAACATTGTCTGTGAGATAGACGCAATTTAAGTTCTGCAATAATATTTACAAACGTGAACATACCGTGTGATAAATATGCACAATTGTGTTAATTTTAGTGTTATTCTTTCTAGGAAATGAAATTTCTACTCCTGGAACAAAAATATCTCGAATATTTAGAGGACGGCAGAGTGCTTGATGCGCTCCACGTTCTCCGGAACGAGTTAACGCCTTTACAACATAATACCGCACGTGTTCATCAACTCTCAAGTTTCATGATGTGTTCCAATACAGAAGAACTATTAGCTAGAACAAACTGGTAATAGTTTGATATTTTATGTGCGTTGCAAATTTAAATGCGCGTTAATTTCAGGGAAGGGAAAGGTGAAAAGTCGCGCAATACCCTGATGGATAAACTGCAAACTTTTTTGCCCGCAAATATAATGCTACCACCATCGCGCCTCCACGTTCTGCTCAATCAGGCGCTTGAACTGCAAACGCTGCGCTGCCAACATCATAACACCACACAAGGCCCTGCATTGCATAACTGCACGTTGCTCTTGGACCATTCGTGCTCGAAGGACTCGTTCCCAACGCACACCGTCCAAATTCTCAATGATCATTGCGACGAGGTGTGGTTCTGTCAGTTTTCGCCGGATGGCAATCACTTAGCTACTGGGTCGAAGGACACTAATGTTTTTATCTGGGACGTACATCCAGACACGTGCAGCCTTACGCTCAAGAGCACTCTGGACGGACACACTTACGGTATGTCGGATTTTCATTGTAGTGGATTGTTTATCGATTGTTTTAGGCGCGGCGTTCCTTTCATGGAGCCCCGACTCGAAATATCTATTGGTGTGCGGATCAGAAGAGAGTCCCGATGTGTGGTTGTGGAACACCGAGAGTGAGAAACCGTTAAAGGTGACACAGTCGCAGGAAGACGTGCTTACTTGCTGCGCATGGCATAAAGATGGCAATAAATTTGTGGTAAAACAACACGCATATTAATTTGATGATATATTAAGCTTGAAATATTTAGGTTGGCGGAATTCGCGGCCATTTTTACCAGTGCGATCTCGAGGGGAACGTGCTCGACACGATGGAATGCGTAAGAGTGAACGGTTTGTGGTGTAGAAACGATGGTAAGACGGTTTTAGCGTCCGACACACATCATAGGATTAGGAGTTATGTTTTAGAGGAGCCAAGCGATCAGCATATGTAAGTTATTTGTAAAAACTGTGTTATGATACAAATATGAAGCGTGTCTTATAGTTTACAAGAAGACCATCCAATAATGACGTTCACCGTGGACAAGAACGATCGCTTGGCGCTGGTGAACGTCGCCACACAAGGTGTTCATCTCTGGGATCTCAAAGATAAGTGTCTCGTGCGTCGTTTCCAGGGCGTTACGCAAGGCCACTTTACGATCTATTCGACGTTTGGCGGCGCTAATCAAGACTTTATCGCCAGCGGTAGCGAAGATAATCAGGTAGGATTATTCCTGAAGTGTTGGCAGGTTTTATTCTTATGAAAATGTGTGGATTACAGGTGTACATTTGGCACATAAGACATGAGTTGCCGCTGGCGACGCTCAGCGGGCACACGCGCACCGTGAACTGCGTCGCCTGGAACCCCGTGTATCCGCACATGCTGGTCTCGGTGTCCGACGATTGCACAATTCGCGTGTGGGGGCCGAAGGAGTACGTGCCGAAGTCATCATCAGGTAATAACGTTGTTCAAACACCCTCCTCGGTATACCGCGGCAACGCGCCGGAGCGCAAGCGGCCGAAGCGGCGCCGCGGCAATCGACGCCCGTTGTCATGATACGTTCGGATTTACTACTACAATAGCTATACGTACATACGCTGCGATTAACGTCACGAATACGATACATTGTGATATACTCACCTCCCGCATTTCCAAACCGAACCAACAACTAATCATATTCAGTTTGTGGCATTTGGGCTGGGAGAAATCGATTTGCGCAAATCGATTTGGTTGAAAAAATACATAAACACGCTAACGTTGAAATTAATGCTTTGTCAACGGCGATGCAGCGAGAGGGCAACAAACAAAACAAAAAATCTGCTAATCGCAAGCGACATGCGACAGAAATTTTTTTTATATACTTAAAATATTATACTCTACACACGAATTGTAGTTTCGACTAATGTACCTAAGTTTATATTGTAATCGTCTATTTTGTAATAATGGATTACGTATGTACTTCTGACATAAACACACCGAAAGCTAGACCAAATGCCGTTCTGTTTCCAGTGTCTTCGTCGTCGAGCAGCAATTCATCGAATAACGACAATTCGAACAATTGGAACGAAATGTTATCGTAGTGTGAACCGAGCGAGCGAATCGTGTTTGTGCGCCGAGCAAACACTGATCACTGGCATACATATAATATAGACTGAAAAGTTACGAATATGCGGATTACATTCATATATCTATTGACATCTTGATACCTTAACATTCGTGTCAATGCTAACGCAGTCTTGAAATGATTTGATTTTTGATTTAACGATTTACGCGCGGACCGTTTCTACTTGGGTTTGTCACAAATTCAATGTTTTATTACTAATGATTTGATTTACGATTTTTTGCCGAGTCCAAGTGGTAAATTTTTGCTATTGTTATAACCGTAATGCCGTTTTTATACCATGATATCACCGTTTTGTCACCGCCTTCTTGACACGCAAAGTGCCCGTACTCACATTTCTCGATCCAGTCTGATTTTTATTAACAACCATGTATGCACTTTACGTGTTAAGTTTTAGGATCATCTCTCCACCTTCAGCTTGTTGGAGCAATAGCAACAAATTGACTTGTATAGGGCTAACTTTCAAGTAGAATATGGATCGCATGCAAAAGTGCTGTGTGTGTGTGTATGTCTAGCTGTAAGCACTAGTCCTAATCGAGTTCGTCAGCTAATCCGGCGGTCAGTTTTGTTCATTTTTATTTTTGCAACTTGTTCATTCACTCGAACGCGCGAACGAATCAAAGCCAGCTTAAGTTAGTCGTGCGTAAGTATATCTAGTAACGATTGATTGATTTACGTACAAGTTGGTGTGTTAGTTGTATAAAACAAGTAAAACTTAAGGCAACAAATAGATAGACGACTAACGATAAGCATATTACCTACATCAAGAAATTTGTTTGAATACTAAGGTACCGATCTAATAACGATTCGTCTGCAATACATATTGTAGTTAATGTTACGGAAGAATTATTGTATCATGGGTTGTCGTTTCTATTTATTTGGACGAATATATTATGTATCTATAACTCGTTAATTAAGCGATTACATATAAATTTCATAATACTTATCGATTGCAATTACATACTATTTAAATATATGATATATAGATATTTAATAATATTTTTAATATTTAAAGAAACATGTGGAAATAAAAGAATCCTACGGTTAGATGAGAAGTCTCAGGTGAAGAGTATCAACAACAGAACATATTTTCACGGGTAATCCAAAGAAACCCATCCCTTTGGTTCCTGTCAATGTCATTGAACGATCATTTTGTATAAATTGTTTGGTTTTCAATGGGAAATCAGGAATAAAATCGTAAATGCGTATAAAAAGTGTATCTAATACGTGTAAATTAATGACACGCCTAAATATCAAGGCTTGTTTGTGATGTACTTTAGAAAAATGAAAAAAAATCATCCATAGCGATGCCATATGATGTAAGTGTGCATATTGTTTATATACATAAACAGGTTTTATTTGCAGACACCTATCATGTCTAACATTTAACTTTAAATAAGTTTTTACAATCCAATCAATACTCGGTATTAATCTCGATATAATACTTGATACGCAGCTAAATTAATCTTCAGAATCGGAAGAACGGCGTGAAGTTATCATAGGTTGTCCGCACATCTGAGCGATCTCCACACATGGACGAATATCTCGAGCATGGTTTATCTTTTGGGCATCCGGAGCATGGCAGTCCCTGGTCATACAATGGCGCGCCCAGGTAATTACCACCAGGCGAATAGTTGCACACAAGAAGAAGATGATGCCATTTCTTGTTGATCTTCGCTGGCAGAATGATAATCTCGCCGTAAACTGGATGGAACTGTTTGGTGGGTTCCTGTTTAATGGCTGATCGTGGGTTTGGCGACGTGTAAGAAGCCACAGCACATCCGAGGGTATCCGTATCAGCCCAGATCATTTGCGTGTAATGGCCGACTTTAACGTTCGGACCTCTGGAAATAAAGTTTAATCACATTCCCAATCGATTTAACTTCATACGTTTGAAGATAACCACATTCCCAGGATGTTTCTTTTTATAAATCAGAATGTTGGTAAAAAAACGATAAAATATAGGTTTGTTTTGATGGTGTGCTCAGAACATGGAACAAGTCTACCACTTTATGGTGTAGTTAAAGTAGATTTTTGGTGTTTCTCGCTTTCTATGGCTGAATTTATTATCCTTTTTGAAGTTGGCGATAAGCATCTCGTTTGGCTATAATTTACGACGAGGTTTATAATAAATGCGCACATTTTTCAAGCGCGTTTTTTGCACAAAACTGTTAGACGCGTTTAATTTACATTAAGAGATGAGCAGCGTAATGGCGATGTTTGAGGAGTCAAGCGTTAATGATATGCAAACAAGTTTATTACCTGTCTTGCGTGTCGTGTACCCATTCGCGTCGGAACAGTGCCACTTCGTCATACCAATTCATTACCAATTGTCGCATCGCATCCTTGATGTTCTTGTAAGCGTGTGTGCTGTTGAGAAAACCGAGATTTTGGCCGATATGTTCGTGTTGTTCTTGAAGAAGAATTAGACTCGGTTAGAAATAACAACAAATATTTGTCAACGTGTGTTAACACTTACTGGTCGCTCTGCATACATCATGAATCAAAGGGTTGCCTTGGCAGTTATTTGCCCAACATTGAGCGATGTATTCTAATTCTTTGCTGTATTTCTATAAAAAAGTATAAAACAACAGTTTAATGATTTGTTTGTGCCATTATTTTGGAAAATAAAACAGAAAATCACATTTTTGTTCAAATTTAGCAAAAAATACAACTTTGTGATTGAATTTACTTAAAAAAAATATTTTATCAGCTTTTAATAAGAAGAGAAAATAAATTTCTTGTTTAATTTTGATAAAATGTCTATTTTTAACCATAAAGTGTAATATTTTTATTTTTATTTACCATAGTCATCATTTTCTTTGCTTGTGGTTGTCTTCCACCTCGAGTTTCATTCCCAGCCGCAACGTTGTTCCTCAATTCATTGTGTAAATCCAGGATATACTGCCTCAAAGCATCAGTCATCTCAACCTCTTTGAAATCCGGCCCACATTTCGGCCCCGGTCCACATTTCTAAAACAATTCCGCATTCAACATCACTCTGCACACTTAATTTTAAACATTTTCCGCTTTTCTTACGAATTTTTCACGTTCGCACACAGTGTGAAAATAACTCCGCCCGCCACCAAAGTCGCACGTGAGTGAACAATAGGGATTCTGCAACGCAAAGGCAGTCCTGCTGGTGAAGACCGCCGCGACGAGCAGCAACAACATATCGTACACCATTAATATTTCTAAGTATATATGGACACTAGTGGCAGTTATTACGAGTTGAACCGGCTTATCGCAAATGGTGGCCGAGGAGCGCTAATCGTAGCCTTTTATATGATCGCGTCGATGTCGATGGTGTCCTGCGGTGGCCGGCGCGCTCGCATTAGTTTTGCGCTCGTGAGTAAATGCTCGAAACCTCACCCAATCACCCAGGAAAGAAACGTGTACGCTGATTGTTTTCGTTTTGCCGTTAGTAATAAACATCGCTAATTATTATCTCGTTATTGTTGATTATAATGTTTCAGATCTGCTCGGAATCGTAGAATCGTGTCTATCCAATAAATATCAATGCTTCAAAAACAAAACATCGCAAAACAACAAAACGTAACAACAACGAGGAAGAGTTTAACGCGTTTTAATCTACGTAATTATTTTTTGCGTTCAGAATCAAAATAATATCATTAGATAAATTACTTCACGAATGACACACGAATCAATATTTAGATGCTATCTGTATTTGTTTATTTCTATTCATATTTAAATCGTTAGATGGAAAAAAAACGCGGCAGACGCGCAGAAGATTTGCAGTCCGAATTCATGGCCACACTCGAGATCCACTCATCTTTCGTTAATTATATCTAATATCATTAATATTATGCAATATCAGAGCCTTTCACTGACGTGCAGGAAAAATTAATAATGAAATAATGAAATAATGAAAATAAATAAGCATTATTATAATAAATAGTGGGGGAGTTAAGTTTGCCGAGCACTTTAAGAAGATTCCACTTGAATGCGATGTGTGAGAGTTTTTAATTACACATAAATTACAATAAATATTTGAATACTGGATATACTGGGAGTTTGCTTCCAGGTGTGCAACGTGAATCCACTTAATTTGGCTAATTGGTAACGCTAGACATTATAAGTGTATAATTAATTATTGTGATTAATCAAATACAAAAAGCAGTCAAAACAAGTTGAAGCGCGTGAAATAATACGAAATAAGTGTTGAAATTAATTGTGGTTAGAAACTGACCTACGTGCTGCGCATGCTTGCGTTTGAATTATCTGCATTTGCTCTTTTTATACCCGGAAGTTGCATATGAAACAAGTGTTTTGCATTTTGTTATTATTCATTATTCATTTGTACGATGAGTTGAGATCGCGTGTGTAAATTCATTATGCCACATATGTTCTTTAATTGTTATTCCATACAATATTGTAAATACATTAGATTCAGTCACGAATTTACACTTTACATTCATGACTTCGATTAAGTGCAAATAACATGTGTTTTAATTGAAAATAATTCATTATTTAATCAGCACGTTGTTGGAATCTCAACAAATTAGCAAATTATAACTAATTTTAATTTATGCGATGATAAGCAGACAAAAACAATCAAATTTTTGTCGTAAAAGTATAAAAATTTAATTTTTTCAACAAAATATATAAAATATAATATATAAAGTTTAATTTGAGTTTAATGTAAGCCATGCGTATGTCTAATTGCGTATTACTTCTTTTTCTTTATTTTTCGTCTTAAAATAGAATAAATATTTACATTACACATTCCTGCAAATATGCAATAATAACTGTCGATTGTGTCCGGCTGACATTCGACTCTCTAAATGTTTACTCATCTCACACTTCATACTTCACACTGATTTTTATTGTTTCTATATAAAAATCTTAATGAATACGCAAAGTACAGTTGTATAACTGCAGATAATTAGTTTAAAGATGATGTGAGGTTGTACAAATGCATTAAGATGCTAATAACGCCATTAATTGCGAATTACATAAATCTGCGGAGATTTGTAGGAAATGCGTAAGGTGTGCGATGTGCACAAAACACACTCGAATTAGTTCGTCCTTGATTAATCATTTATCGATCTATTCTCAAGCGCAAAACACCGACAAACCGATGATTTAGACAAGTTCTCAACACAACACAGTACTAATAGTAATAATCATCGCAAATAACAAACGAGCAATAAAAAATAAAAGCACACGATCGTGATAATCAGTTCTTTGATTCCGCGTGCGATCATGATCTACAGAATTATGATTGTAATGTTTTCAATAATGGTAATACAAATGATTATTATCATCGCAAGTATTTTATACGTACGTAAATCATTTAAAAGATAACTTGTTGAACGAATGGCGCAATTAATCATAAACAGGATCTATTAATAAATAATCTCATAATGATTTGTTTTATATTAAATTTATTGATCAATATATTTTTAGGTGTGTTACGGAATTAATTGAATTCACACGCTCGTAAATTACATTTTTAATGTGAATCTATCTCATCCAAGTATAAAGTAAAAATTCTATAGAGTTTAAGGTGGATTTTTGGGTGGGTCATAAAATAAAGGAGGCGCGTTGAGATTAAACTGGACGAATGGTTTACGTTTGTTGTTTTGTGTCTTGCTTTACTTGAAAGTTGAAAAAATTATGGCCCGGAAGGTGCTGCTCCCTCACTGGCAAAATTTTAAACTAAAATAGTTGAATGTTGTAGATATGTATGTGGATTGGTTAATGAAGGAGAGGTGAAGAGATAAAACTCGACGAATTGTTTACGTTTCTTGATTTGTTTTTTGTTTAAATTGAAACTTAAAAAATGATGGCCCGTAAGGTGCTGCTCCCTCACCGGCAAAATTTGCAACTAAAATTGCTGAAGGTCGCAGATATGCGCTGTAGGTTAAGTCACATTTCGAAAACAAAACGTGTTCCATCACTCATGTAATAGTCGTAATTACTGGAATACGCGTAAATTACTGAAGAAAATCGTGTTAAAATGACCGAAAAACCTCTCTCAGACTTTACGTGCATCTGCTGTCGCGTGGCATTCAAAGATGGTGAAATACAACGACTTCATTACAAGACGGACTGGCACCGCTACAATTTGAAGAGAAAAGTTGCTGATTTACCTCCTGTGACTTCCGAAGAGTTCCAACGACGTGTACTCACCCAGAAAGCTAGTGATGCCGAGCAGAATCAAGATAAGTCTAGATATTGTAAGTTCTGTAGGAAGTCTTTTACCAATGAAAAAGCATATGACAACCACTTGAACTCTAAGAAACATAAAGATAATGAAGAGTTTTATGTGGAAAGCATACCAACTACACCAATAATTAATGATGCGCCTAAAAAGATTCCTGCTCCTGTTGGTGTAGATGTAGAAGATGCAATGTCCTGTGAGTCAGAAGAAGTTGATTCTGATGAGTGGGAATTGGATGATGCTGAGGTAGACATTACAAACTGTTTATTCTGCCAGCATCACAGTAGAAATCTAGTGAAAAATCTGCAGCACATGTCTGAAGCACATACATTCTTTGTGCCTGATATTGAATTCTGTGTGGATGTGAAAGGATTGATTGAGTATTTGGCACAGAAGGTTGAACAGGGTTTCATGTGTTTGTGGTGCAATGAGAAAGGAAAGACTTATCATACTGCAGAGGCAGCTAGGCAACACATGCTTGATAAAGGACACTGCAAAATGTTGCATGATGGTATTGCACTGGCAGAATATGCTGATTTCTATGATTATTCTGCTTCATATCCTGATGCTAATGAAGATGGAGTGAATGCTGATGCTGAGGTGGAAGTACCTGAGCTAGAAGGCAATGAATATCAACTTGTGCTGCCTTCTGGGGCTGTGATTGGGCACAGAAGTCTAATGAGATATTATAAGCAGAGTATTGATCCAAATAGAGCTGTTGTAGTGGTTGATAAGGGTCACAAGAAGCTGCATAAAGTTTTGGCTACATACAGGGCTTTGGGATGGTCACCAGCACAGCAGGAAGCTTCAGCAAGGTATAAAATAATTAATTTCTTAATTATCTTGTGTAAAATATAAAAATTGTATTATTTTTTATTCTCAGGAGAGCCAGGGATATTCACTACATGAAGAGAATGCATTCAAAGATGACTATGCATCTGGGTGTCAAAGCAAACAAATTCCAGCCACATTTCCGCCAACAAGTCAACTATTAGATGATACTGTGTTTATATTCTTTTTTTATTACAATCATTAAGTAGATAAAAAAGTGAATTTATAAAAAATAGTATACATATGAAGTAATTTTGGTGAATTCAATTTGGTAAAATACCACCATCGACCACAGGGCCGTTTAAATCTGTACATGGTAATAAATATAACACACAAATGGGCGTTATATATAAAATAAGAAATAAGTAACATAGATCCTACATACTGATCAACAATAAACAAACGCGTCGCAGGTCATTCGCTCAACTGATTGAGGACGGTCTTGATAACGAATTTCAATGTTCTGAATGCTTTGCTAGGCCGGAGACGTTGCTGCAGCAGGTAGAAACACACACAGCGGAAGAAAATAAACATTCCGACAAGCGCAGCGACGTCGATCCAATACTTGTTGGTTGGTACGTTGATAAACACTGAGAAGTTGTCTAGATTACGGAATAAACACAGTTCTTCGGTTTCGGGACATCGTAATAATTCGCGGTTTTGACTCATCGACGCCATTAGACCTTCGAGCGCGTATCGGAGATAACTAAAGTGCATTATTATTTCCATAAAGAAGGGTACTTGTGCTCCCACGCCGTAACCCATGCCGTAGACGGCGAGGAGCATCATAGGAACCGCTATCACTGGTCCCACAAACATAGAATTCTAAAAAATGTATATTGATTGATTTAAAATTAAAAATTTAAGTGTTTATCTTACAACAATATTCATATGTGATGATATCACTAGTCCGATCGATTCGGACACTAAAGCTGTAAGCATGCACACGCAGTAAAACTGCGCCATTCGATCCAGTTCCATCGGTTGGTCTATGAGAGCGAACGCAATCGGAATGAATATGACTCCCATGATCAGTGTCATTGGAATTGTTGATATGGTCAACGCGATAAAATACGGCGTGATCTGATACCATTTGTTGAACGTCTCACGTTTCACCATTTGGATCTCAGTTGGAACTGCAAATAACAGCAGAAATAAATTTCCGGTTTTAAACTAGAATAAAACACAAATACTCACATGAATATAACACGGGCATCATTGGAATGTAAAGGTACATGATAATAACCATGTAATAGAAACCAAAAATGAAAATTGTCTTAGAGCCATCTTTACCCATTCCAAGGAACAAATTTCCCATGGTTAATGCAATGAAAACAGTCACAACAAAACGCAATATTATAAAACCCTAAAATAAAAATTAACTGTAATTCATTGTTTTAAAATTAAGAGAAATATGTATTACGTTATCTCGATACATCTGCATCCACATTCGTTTCAACAAGATACAAAACTGTGAAAATGACGACGAGCGTTCCAATGGCGTCGTTGTACCTTTATAAGGATTATCCTCTGATAAATCATCACATTCTTTATTCTGTACAATACCGTTGGAGATGTTATCATTAAGAATATTACGCTTGTAATAAGCAATACTGCGGCCATTGTCGGACTCTTTTGTTAAACTTGAGAGATGATCACCGTAATCACCACTGCAGACTTCAATTACTAAAATGTTCAAGCATTAGTGTAATTATTGTGTAAAAATTGTACATTCACTATAAAAACATACTAAAATCAGCTGGATTAAAATGTTTTGGACATTGCAGACCCACATTGATGAGGTATTGCACAACATCGGGGCCATATCCTTGATAAGCGCAGTAGCCATCAGCGAGGACGTACACATTATCGAAAGTGGCGAATAGTTTCGCGCTGGGCGTATGAATGGAACAGATTATTGTACGTCCGCCTTCCGCTAGTGTTTTCAATAGTTGCACGCAATGATGACTGGACGTATCATCTAGACCACTAGAAATAGAAAAACAAATCCATTGTAAATGTTTTGATGTACGTTGCATACACTTCCTTTGTTTGGATTATTATTTTGTCGTTAAAAGTGAATTTAGTTTCATAGAATTTCTAAATCAATCAGTAGAATCAAAAATTTGTTTTTGTTTTAAAGTAGAATGTAAGTTTTGTAATTGTTTTGGTATAGTAACAAAAGTACTTTTGGGACATCGTTAATGTTGCTTGTATTTAATTTTAAAGAACAATGCAGAAATTAGCATAGTCCATTTGCATCGTCAACAATTATTACAACACAGCAACGCTTTTGTTTAAATTTAACATTTTTGGAGTCGAAATTTCCTCAACAACGTGAATATTACTAGTATGAGTTGTACTAGTTCTTTATATATTATTTACATACTAATATTTAATTATACAGGAACAAAAAAGGTATTAACATTCAAGTTCAAATGTTTTTCGCCTTGAAGACAGTGTTTCATTCGGCTAAACATTAAAATTTCAACTCGGTTTAGGTTTTAGTTAGTTTTTGCCTGTAACGCAACATATTTTACACTTACGTTGTTGGCTCGTCTAAAAATAACACTGGTGGATTGTTGATGAGTTCCAGCGCAATAGAGAGACGTTTCTTTTCGCCGCCGGAAAGTCGTTCCGTTCGCGTGCTCAAGGTTTTTGTCAAACTCAACAGCTCGACAATTTCATTGATCTGAAAGTATTAACATAATAAAACGTTCCGTTTATAGTTGATGCAATAAAACACGGAAATATACGCATAACAACACGATCGTAAACGCTTAGATATTTTATAGGTACTGCTTTTACTTTATAATTAGCAACATTTTTTATGCAAAAATCTTATTATCAGAGATGAGTAAACCTAATGAAATGTTTATATCATAAAATAATCATGTTTTGTACGAGTAAATAAGCTTAATTTTACTCTACCGCTTAAAAAATACTTACAACAGCCCGTTTTTGTTCCGAAGTTGTATGACTTCCAAGTTTTAAATCCGCTGCAAGAAACATGAGCTCCTTAACAGTTAGCAGCGGTTGTAAAACATCTTCTTGCATTATATACCGTGACATTTTACGAAAATTACGAATATTCCTCTGTTCACCATTGATTAACACCGTGCCGGTGGTGCCAGACATTCTGAAACAAACAATTACGTTAATATCATCGATAAATTACTACAAATTAATAGCCACGCCATTTCAGCGTACATAAAAATTGATTACGCCCAATTAAAATGAGAATTTGAATTTATGTGTGTTTGTGCCTAATTTGTACGACATTTGGCATTATTTATGTTTCATTATGCAATTTTTTTATTTGCTTAATCTGCCAAAGTGTTCCAAAAGCGTTCAAACTACAAGAAAGCAATAAATTTCTTTTGAAATTTAAACTACAGGTTATATTTGTACAAAATTCAATTAGTTTTTAATACTGACGAAATTTATTTCTCAACTTTTAAATTTATTATATTTATTCAATCATCTGTTAGACTTTGGACTTATTAATAATTTTATGGTCGAAAGTTGTGCACATTTGCAAGTTTTTTCTAGTGCAGCAATTTGTAGTGTTTTATTTTAAGTTTTAATTTCTTTAAACGTCTATAACTCGTTACGATTGAGAAGTGATTGACGTGTGTGGCATGAAATGCTCGCGGGATAAAAAATAAAAGCAATATAAATAGTTAAAAACAGGTTGTTGGTGCTGTAAATATCAATTTTGAAAAGATTTGTGAACGGAACAAGTTCTAGTTACTCCGATAATTATTATTACAGTGCGGTGTGTGTGTGCGCAATCGATCGACTTTTACTCATGCAGTTCTAATCTGTCAACGTCCGAACCGCATTGTGTCGCAAAACTTAAATATAAGGAAAAATCGTATGACACGCTTGCAGCAATAATCTTGACGCAATGGAATCTGTCCTAATCGCAGAATGTGCAAATTGTGTGAAATAATAGAATAATTGAAATTGCATGTGATTGGTTTTTTGTCGCGCTCTATCATTACTAGCCATGTGCGCATTTAGTATGAGTACTGAAATTATCTTCACGCATGTGTAATTAAATTGATTATTTATACTTAGTTTACTTTAATGTGCAATAAACGTCATACACATGTTGTAAAACCAACAAAAAGCGAAATTTTAGTCCTCTGGCAATCAATTTTTAACGCAAGGAAATGAAATATATTTAAAATTATCGTGAACTTATGAAATTCAATCTGTAATTATTCAACGCCGAAATAAATGGAACTTTCGAACGATTTTCGTTCATGTAGCCGAATCTAAGCGTAAACGCACTCTGATTCTTTCAGTGAGTGCGGAGTTAATGTTAGAAACTTTTTCGGTGACGCACGAAACAAATTGCCGGATAGCTAAACTATGAAGCAAGTTGCTTTTTATTATTACCATCAGGTAATATTAAAGCAACGTGCATGCAATATTCCTCTCGTTGAAACGTTTTTGGTAAGTGGCCTTTTTTAAACTCAAATTTCGTTTTCACTTTAGTTTTACGAGGCTTTTTTTTGCGTCTAATGTGCTGAAGTCATGTGATGTGGAGATTGCCGAAATGTTTAAAGAATAAATCTTAATTAAAAATGATATAATATCCTGGCGAATGTGTCGAAATATTGATGAACGCAATTTTATTTATCTCGTGTTAGATTTCTTAATTTTTTAATTCGTTAAATTTCAGGTTCGTAATTTTATAGCCGCTTGTGAAACGCCCACTGTTTTCAATTAAAGCTTTTTATCAGATTAATGTGATTGATAGTATATATTAATTATAAAATACTGACTTTTAGGCCTTTGAGCACATCGCCGATATAAAAAAATAGAAAGTGTAATAAATATAAAGTAATAACGCAAAAATGATAATTTATTGTTGATAGTTAAAAACGTCACTATTTTATTTGATTTTATCACATTTATTAACATTTATTTCAACACTGCAAGTTTTTTTTGTAAAATAATTGATTTTCAGTGTAAATATGGCTTCCATTTGATAATTTGGTTGCATACATTTATATAAATCTTTTTCTAAATGATAAAGATAACTATCAAGGGTTTCTTGACGTCAGAAACCCACGAAAACCTATAAGAGCAGGTCATTCGCACGATTTGTGCCAAAAATAAACCGCAATCTCATTGGGAGCTCAAGACGGCTTAAGACGCATGCAAATTGTTGCGAAATGCTTCTTGGAAGCGAAAAATTACGACCACTGGCCCGTTTAGGACTAAGTGACCCAACGAATTTTACGAATGTTGCAACACGCGTGAAGGCGGTTTGCTGTATGCGGAGAGAATTTCAAATTAATTGTGATACAACTTCCAAGTTACAACTCACGTGGCATTGAAATATTGATTTAATGAAATTGCTTTTAATGAAATTATGTCACGCGTAAATGTGCAGGTGTTATCAGGAGTAATTATAGTATATGTTTAAATTATTTAACGATTGGCATTGAAATTCAGTTGAGAGATCATTAAGTAATTATTAAAATTTCTTTTTGATTTTGTTGCAACTTACTTATAAGCAGCTAAAATGTTTAATAAGGTGCTCTTGCCAGCACCTGAAGGACCCATGATGGCCACCAAATGACCAGCTTTGAATTGTCCGCTGATGTTGTGGAGGATTTGTTTGGTACCTGCGACAAACAAAAATAAAGCGTGAATAAATAAAGTTACCTTGAACTATGCATCATCTAACTACTCGTATTTTAGTGATTTTAAATTAAAAGTGTCGATGTAACCGAGAATTGCAGAATTGTTTCGTTGTGTAATTATTCATGACGACAATGACATTACAATTGAATTGCCGCTGAGTAAAAAAAGTTGTAAAGTTGAGTAGTAAGTTGACATGAAATTAGGAATCCGTTTTACAACTATAAAAATTTAACATTTGATTATTTGTATTTTTGAATCTACACTTCCGTAATAAATATATTTATATTCACATATTTTTAATATAAATATATTTAGGTAGTTAATAATGCTAAAATAAATTAATATAAAAATAGAACTTCTCTGCCATGCATTCTCAACTGAGTTAGGTATAAAATGCTTGACAGCGCAACGCGCAATTGTGTTGTATGAAAGGAGAGACGGTTAGCACTCCCCTAGACAAGGATGGAATAACACATATACGGTTAAGGCACCTTAACCACAATTTTTTTCAAGGATCACTTTTGTTCTAACTTCCCTAATTAATTAATTAATTCCAGTTTTATAACAACAATATTTGTTTATTTTTAAGTTTTATATTCGTATCAATATTGGAATTCAAAGTATTAGCTTTTAGCACATATCTAGATGTTATTTCTTTTTTAATGCCGCGTTTTGCTATAAAATCAAGCTATAAAAACCTGATCTCCAGTCAACCGACAATGTCAATGTTGAATTAGCATGAACGTAAAATATTTATGATATAACAGACACTGTTAGAGCTAGAAGATTGGATAAATATAGATCAATGTCCTTTTTAAGAAAATTCTTCTGTTTTTACGTATTGGAGTTGAAAAGTTACTTTTAAAGGTTATAAATGTCATTTTTGACAAAAACTAACCTCAAAATTCACACATGTCAATTATTAGGCAATAAAAATACAATTTTTGCTCAACGTGTCAAAAAACGAGTTTTCACATAAAATATAACATTTATTTCTATTTGCGTAAATATTTAATTACCATCTAAGTGAAATTTTTCATTTCTGTTTCTAGTTGTTCTCATAATTAACCCAACACTAAATAGAAGTAATAATGTAATATGATGTGATGTTAGAAATTTGATTAATTAACTACTACTTCAGATACCGTGCGAAATAAAACTAGTAATTAATCAAAAATAGAAAATTTAATTTTGGAAATGATTGATACATGCACACACACTTAACTGTTGTAATAATATAATTAATTACATAATGTTTTAGTAATTTTGTTCAAAGTTTTTGTTCGCATTAGAACCGACTTTTTATTTTAATACTGCGTGATGTATAATTATTAATCAATTTCATTGGATATTAACTTGAAACTCGAGGCTTAATTCGATCACAAGTCTAAAGTCAATGTCAATGCTTACATCAAAACACTTTTAACTTGTTTCAAACAAAACTAATTAGAAGAATGTCTGGCTAAACTCTTAGTCAATCAAGCAATAAAATATAAAAAAGATTTTTATATAATTGTTACTGCAAATCTGCATAATGACATAATATGAAAGATTTAAGTTTCGATTTGTTTAGAATCGTGAATAACATATGTTGTATTGCCCCCGATTTTATTTATTTTAAAATTTTATACTATGAAGTTCATCAATCAAGGTTGATCACGCAGTGAATATAAACAAATAAAAAATTATGAATATTTTTGTTCACTTTCTATGGAAATGAATATTTTTAGCATATTTTTAAATTGAAAATCAATTTTTTGTTAAACATTAGCAAAAAATCATGAGTTAATGATTTTTTAATTGAATTGTTGTTAAAATGTCATGACAAAGCATAAAATATAAACTATGGCTAATTTAAAACTTGCCACGTTAAAACGTTTAACATAGATTTAATAAAAACAAACAAATTTTCGATTGTTAATCACGTTTTACATAAAACTAAGGTCAGATATTTAACAAACAGGTTTTTATTGAATAAAATAATCATAAGAATCTCCCAACAATTTCTAAAACATTTTATTCGTCCTTAATGTTTAATTTCACAAACAATTGCAATAAAATATCTTCTACACAATTTTTTACAGCTTTGTTTGTTTTTGTTTAATTGCACTTGTTGCATTACACACAAAAAAAAATAGAAATTTAATAAGAATAACGACGATTATATGAAACAAATTTAATGTAATTTACGTGCGCATACAAATTTTAAGACGTAAAAAATTAGAAACCGTTCGAAACGTAAAGTAAAGTACACAGTCATTGCACCAAGCGTAAGTTATGAGTATGACAAGTTCACGTTTACATTCTATAATTCTATACAATATACAATATACACGATGGAAGATTATATTTATGAGGTGCTTAATTCCGCTTATTAGGTGTATGTTGCATACTCTAATTCTCTTTTGACGCCATAGCGTGCGATGTACGAAGAATAAAAGAGTTTCTACAAAATCCGCATGTCATGCACACACACACAGCACACATATGTATGAATATAGCGGCGATCTATAAAGATTGCAATTAAGTCTGTTAGACTTTTAACTTGTGCAATGATTTCACAAAAAATACGTGTTTTCACTTACGCAATGGCGCTAATGTCCAATATGTGAAGTGTGTAATTCAATACCTTTCATTCATTTCATTCATTTCGTTCCGATTGTATCTGCAAGTTTGCGTCGAGTGAAGAAGCACTTGAAACATGATCCACGTCTTATTCAATAATGTAATATTGTAACATTGAGTATGAGCATAAAGTACTCGTACAATTATTGCTGTACAAATCAAAAGGATTTATTAGAGAGTATTAGTATTGCAGATGTTAATTTTGATTGAAATTAAGTTGCGAAAATATTTTGTAATCGATGCAATCTGCAGACTTAATTTATATGATTTTATAGTTAGTGAAATATTTTGTTTTTCTTGAGCAATAGAAAATTATTTCTGAGGCCAGAAATAAAAAGAAACTTTCTTAGATTTTTATTGTGTGTATCTGTAATTCTGATCAGAGATTACAGATGGTATGATTTGATACTTTTTAAAGTCATTTTTGACATGTTGTGAATGTAAAGTTATTAGATTATTAGATTAAAAAGTTGATTATTTTAAGTTGCACGAGTGAAAAAGTAAAAAAAAAGTTCAGTCAATTTTTAACTATTAACTATTTTAAATATTTATTATCCATAAGATGTTAAAATTTATGTGTCTTTTTTATTTGTCTGACATAAATTAAACTACAAAGTAAATGCAATCAATAAAAATACATGATTGCCTTTTAAAGCCAAAAAATTAAATGTCATTTATTACTAAACCTCGCATACAAATTTTTTTCGGCGTTTAAATATATTTTTAATTACTAATACATAACTTTTAAATTATCTATAAATTTCGACGCGTATAACCTAATAATACGCGTATAGAACATAACCATATATGTTTTTTGGGTTGCCTAGGCAATTACATTAATAATTATTATTTATTGATTGGCACTGCATAATACCCGACAAAAAATCAATGCAATTAGTTGAAAGTCAGTGAAAGCTGAGTTGTTTCACCAGTGAGGGCTGCTCGCGTAATTAAATAGACATCCGTTTAGATTTATAACCTATTCATCTTTCCATCTGTTTGCGCTGCAGTAAAACAACGCTATTTGCCTCCGTATGCAAAATGGCGAAAACCAAACGCATCTATGAATTATAAATCACTGCATATTACTTACCTACTTTCTGTTTACCTAATAAGTACATAAAACATTTTTCTACAAACCGTGTTTAAACAATGACATCATAATTTAGTTATTGGCGTATTAGACTAATTGTAATTACAAGCTGGAGTTGTCTGTGAGCAAGCTAGCAATTGCATTAAACAGCAAATAGTTGGGTAGTTATAGCTGGAGTGTGTGTCATGTGTGTCGCCGAGAAAAAGCAGAAACTTGGAAAACCACAATGTGCACACACGTGAATGTCGCTTTGTCGATAATTGTAAGTTAAAAACTTACATAAACTCAGACGCAGACAATAAATAAATGCAGTGAATGGTTTTTGCAGTACCTAGGTACGCAGTGAAATTTAAAAACAGCGCAAATAGCGCAAATAATCTATTTTGAATTGTAAAACTCACATCAACATAAGAATAAATTCTAAGTACTTTAAACATTAAACATTAGAGCCTTATATAAAACAAGCGCAAATCTTGCTTTATTTTTTGTTACAGTTTTTAAATTTACTTCATATTTCAACTTTCTAGTTTTTCTATTCTAAACAGTTAAATTTTGAAATTTCGTGCACTGGTTTTGAATATGTTTTAAATTTCATGCCTAATTTTACAAGAAATAAAGTCTACTCTGACAATGTCCTTTCACATTCAGTACACCAAATATGTTGGACAAGAAATAAGTGAAATTGCAACTTAGCGCAGAGTCACGATCTGATTGAAGTTTATTCGATCAAATTGCAAATATTTCATAACGTTCTTTTTTCACCATTTTGCAATCTATGCTGCAACCGAATAGAAAATTCAGTGTGTAACATTCAATTAAAATTAACTAGAACACTTCTTTGATAGTATAATTTAATTGAAATAATTAATTAAACCTTGAAGCGAAGGTAGTGTCAAGGTGGAAATTATTTTCATCGAATTTTCTAATGCGCAGTAAAAAGTAAATATTGAGCATTTTTTCAAGAGTTTTGTTTCCATCAGACTTGTTTTTCCGCGTGCAAAATAAACTCTCAAAAATGTTAAGTGTATGTAAATTAAATTTAAACTATCGGCATACATTTCGCAATATTTCAGAAGCATCATTACTCGTGGCAAAGTTGACATATTAAATTGTATCAATTAAACACGGTGTAATTTATCACAATTCGTTGAAACTAGAAGCGAAATAATAAAATCTAATTTATTACATCGAAAAAAATTATTAGATTATTTATTATTGCTTGTTTAATGCGCTACTAGTATGCAAAAAACATTACTTTATTGAATTTTGCAATTGACTGACTTTCTTTTAATCACGTCTTGCTGTGGGCCTCAATAAAAATTTACTTGTGGGCTTGTGGTGCCAAACTGGTGGTCACGATAATAAATTGATCGATAAATCTCAACTGTCACGTTCTATTTAAACCAACGCCGAACATAACCTAACCTGACGCGCAAATGGCGCACAAATGACCTAATGAACGAAGACATTTACTGCATTTACTTAGTTCACAAGTACAAACATTCTAATTACGCGCAATTCTAACGATTTTATAAGAAATTATTACATTTACCGAAGGTAAACTATTAATTTATTTAATTTTATAATTACTGTCATTATTGCGGAGAAATTTTATTCGCAGCTCGTAAAAACATAAAAAGAAATCAATATAGAATTGTTATTAGCGTTGAAAGACATTAATCTACTCTTTAAACTGAACTATAATCAAAATCAAGTTATAATAATGTTTAATTTTATTTCCTTTTAAGGTTTAGTTCTGACGCAACCAACTATACACCTCGTCGTCATAGAAACGAATTATCTCTTTAAAAAAATAAATAATTTTGCGCTAGGATAAAAATGAATCATGACAACTTCCAAAGGTGTGTTTAAAATGCAAATATGTTTAATTATCTGATGAATTATTGAATAGTTCGACACATCGTCTGATTCATCATCGTCAATAAATTATATTAATTATAATCAAAGTTGTGCAATTCCTATGCGTTGAAAAACCACTTGATAACTTCAATATCTGGTGCATAAAAGTTCATTAACTTTCGCAGTGAATAACTTAAGTCACGCACGTCAACGCCATGCACTTTATGAAGATATGCACTTATAACTTGAGACAAATATTAATTATAGTATTTAACAGTAACAGCTAAAGCAATAGCTAACATGTAGGTAGGAATTATCATACAATAAACAAGTCTGACCTTTTTTGCCCAGCGGTACGGAGTAGCACAAGTCATGAAACTCGATGTCCACCGGCGTGCATTGCGCCAAATAAGTCAACTTAAGTTTTTCCGTGCTGCTGTGATTGCTAAATCCGTTCATGCAATCGGGCACCATTAGTGACTCTTTTAAACATTGATCTGTCTCCATGTTAAAAACTTTTCGGACTTTTCGTAACTCGTAACTCTTACAAAAGTTTTTGTTTTGTTTTAAAAAGTTTTTTTGGTAATTTGTTTATGTTTTTATTCTTGGTGGTTGTATTGAGATCTAATCGAAAGTAGTATACATAATTCGCGACATTGGTGGTGCGCGACTTGGTCGAGTTCACGATGCCGACTGAATTGGACTGAACACTGAACAAAACGTAAACTGCGGCGGAATGGAGTTCGTCGCCGGCTGAAATTGCCGCCGTCAGAGTTTAGACACACTGCGGCGTGGTGTTTACACGCGACCGCGAGCTCCTCCTCTCTTTCTCTCTCTTTCTCCGCGAGTTTAACTCTATTTTTTTCTAAGTTATTCCAAGTTGATTCATCGCTTTGAAACGCATCACAGCTGACTGTACCCTGTTTAAATTGTGTAGTAGCACAGGCCTTGAATGCGATCAGCTTTGATTATCAATTCAAAGTTAAAATATAGAACTATAACTGGTTCATTTACATTTGAATTTTATCAACGGAGAATTTCAGTGTTTTAGTAAATTCGGGAACTTAGATATGTATTTCAGCAAGGGGTCAAAGGCCCGGAGTGACCCTTGAAGTTCAAGCCATGTTCTGTATGGTGTTTCTAGAATAATCGGAAAATAGCTATTGTGTTATCAATTGCATGACACGTAATTGTTATTCTTTGTGGTGTTTGAATGTATTTGACGTCATGTTTGGTTTATAATCGAACGTGGAATGAATAATTAGTTGCTAAACTTAATGGAATAATACTATATGCAACTTTTCTTACATATAGACAAAAGAAATATGGTTATATTTAATATTAGTAATATTAAAATACACAAAAACTATGTAAATCGGTATTAAATCACCTAAAATTTGTTTTTTTGTGTTTTTTATTAATTTGGGCCAAATTTGAATTTCAATCAAAATTGTTAGTGAAAATAATAAATAATATTGTAAAATATACTTATTGAACATTAATATATGAAATTCAATACAAAAACAATTAAATTATTTGATTATTTTGTAGCAGTTTGTTGAAAATCTAATTTAATTAAAATAAACGCATCGTATCGCCATCTGTGAAAGAATTATAAACTATATTTTGATGCTGGCGTGCAGAGAGACGGGTGATGCCTTGTAAACTTGAGACGCTCTCACCTACACGTATGCCCCGCCATTCAACTAACAGCGCACTTACTGACTCCAAGACACAACTCACGCACACAAGCAATTTAGTATTTCTAGATGGCACCGAGATGGCGCGACAATGCACTTTTTAACTTTAAATAATCATAAAAACAAACAAAAACTACTGCAAAACAAGTCTGAATATTCGGCTTTTTAATCTTGTTTACATCAAGTTTTTGTGAACGTTTCGATTGATACGCAGTTCAAACTAGCGATAAATAGATGTAAAAGTAGAGAATTGTGCATAAAACTACCAACATTCAGTTTTATTCATTTATTATACCTAAAATCCAACTCATATCATACGCAAATAAAACTTCTTTAATCTTTATTTAAATACGTTCATTTTACCTCGATGTTTATACAAACATTACAATAATCATACATTCATCTCATAGAAAATATAAATATACAACGGTTAAAAACGTTTTAAAATTAGAATTATTTGTTTATAAAATACGTCTTGTTGTACATAATAAATAGGAAATGCTTTACTTTATTTTATTTAGTATCTATGTATAAATGTTTTAGTTTTTTCCGATTTTTTCGTTTGTTTTTGTTTTTCTACAGAGTAAGTAAGTACAATGGTTGAAATAAAAAAACACTAAAAACAGGATCTAAAATATTGGGTTAGTATGCAGGCGACTTTGGCGATCTCAATTTTCGTTCATTATTCGCGACAAATAATAGAAACAGAAATCATAATAATTTAATTTAAATAAATAGTCTATACAGTTTTACTTGTTAGAATTAGATAACTGGGTTTTAGATTGTGTGTGTGAATGCATTAAAAGAGTCTTTGACTACACACGAACTTGGAGCAGTCCTTATTTTTGACAGCTTCCATTACTTCGCTGAGATGCGAACTCACCGAAGCTTTGATTGCCGGATGTGGATGAATTCGATAAAATGGAAATCTGAAACAATCAAAACAGCGGAAAATTGTAATTATACTCACAAAAATAGCAATCTTATTAGGTCTTTGACTTTCATTCATTCTTTTCGCTTCCTTTCTTAGTAGAAATAATAGTATAATAGTAGTTATTGATTGACTTGGATTTAATTTAGTTCTCGGCACGCGATTGTCGAAAAAATTGATTTCTACGTTGTATTAGCAGGTGGAAATGGAAAGTATGCTGTCGACACGCCTAGGTTGTGTGAGTGGTAGGACCTAGGATGAATTAAGGCGTTCGCATGCCCGTCGAAATTTGTCAACCTGCCGACGGCGCACGCGATTCGCGATCGCTTTTGGTCATTGGACGGCAAACCTGCCACAAGAAATATATGAAAAAAAAAGGCAGCGAAAGAATGCCGTTTATTGCCCGCAGACGAAATTCTTTACTTTCACTGCGGCCTAGACATTGCTGGAAGTTGTAACTCACGATCTTTAATGTATGCGGACGCGTACTAAATGGTAAGAAACTTTTTTCGAACATTTCTATCAAATGCGAATGATTTTGTTCAACATTTTAGTAAAATGTTGGAATGCAAAACGCTTCTAATTTTTCAATCGTGTTATTTACATATATATTTATTTTATTTTATTCTATTGACACCAAAATATTGTTTTAAATTCTTTGAATTAAATTTTTATTTTATTCTAGTTTAATAAATTTGCAAAATTAGCGTGTGCCTGTAACTCTATTAACTTTAAACATGCAAGTTTATAGAGTGGAACCAATGTACGGATTTTTTTTCGGTTTGGAAGTTAAAATTTACGAAAACAAAAACAGTAGCTCCCAGCTACCACCATTTTACATACGACAACTAAAGCATAACACTTAAGTGGACGCCGAGCATGTACATTTAAATTAATAACTCACATTTGGCACAATCAGTCACACTCCGTTGAGGCTCCGATTACGGAAGGTAATGCTTAGAAAAATTAGAAAGCACGACGCACCGCACAACATTGAATCACACTTTGCATGACAGAAGAAGCGAAAGAAGAAAGAAGCACTAGATAAACGGAAGTAGTGAACAAGTGACTAATTGTTGCAAGTAGCAGCTTGTTGCAAACAGTAAGTGCAACTATTTAGCACGCGCCGATTAAATAAAACTTTGTAATTGTGCCACGGTTGCACATGCACATTATACATATTATAAATTATAAATTAGATCGTGTAATATTTTACGTCAATGTATAATGTATAAAACAAAGTCTGTAGTGGTATTAAATCAAGAATATCAAAGTTTTATGTATAAAAAATTTGTTTTTGCTTTAAAAAACGGAAAAACATTAAAATATTAAAAAAAAATAAGAAAACTAAAGAAAAAAGCTTTTAAATGAGGTTATCAAGTATGACATAACCAAAAATATGATATGCAACACAAAATACACGAATTTCACATTTTTTTATACAAAAAACTGAATAAATTAAAACCTGTAAATAATTAATTTATGACGACAGTTACCAATGACAGATTACGAATATCTCATAATTAATAAACAAAGTACTTTGTGAATGAATGAATGAAGTAATCAAATATTTACATACCTATTGATTATTATAACCTTCATACGTGTAATGTAAACATAATAAAGCGCAATAATATTTCCAACGTATGATAATTAAATGGAGCAAATATTTAGCACAAAAATAGAAAAGTTGAACAATCAGATGCTTACGACGAGAAAAAAGCTATCCGCTCGTCATTGTTATTTAAATAATGCAAATTCATATCGATTGATCACAAACCAAACAGAAACCTAGTGAGTTGATGGTTTCTAACTAGTTAATAATGTTTATATACTTTCGAAATGTATATCGATCTGTTCATCAGTTGGCCCCGAAGAAAATAATTAGATAAAGTGCACTAAATAAACATTGCATGATTAATCGAATTAGTAAATGTGATACAGCATCTGCATAGAAACAAACTGCGAATGCTTTCTATTCTGGTTTTCTGTTATTAATTAGTTCATCATATTGTACGGGCAATCATCAAGGTTAATTGGAATTGTCGTGTCCGCAGACGTCGTTAAAACTGAAGATGAGTTTAAATATGAAACGATGTACAAGTTTACAAAATAAATATAATTTGTGTTAAGCACAACTAATTCTAATTTTAACAATGTGCGAAGTTAAACTTCCGTCGTTTATTTTTTATTTTTTGTCGACCTGACAGAGTTGACCTACAAAAATGTACTCAACGCTCGAAACAATTATTAATCTTATTAATGCTTCAATTATTTGACGCTCATTAACGCGTCGAAGAGTTTTTAATTCTAATCCGAACAGAAAGTCAATTTCACTCTCATTACTCGCCGGGTTGAAATTTGAGTTTATAAATGACGGCGTAACAACCTTCGGTGATTTTATGAGTTCTATACGCACTTGTTGTGCAGGAATGAAAGTATCTATAAGATGCAGGTTGCACTACTGACTGAGTGACTTGAATCTCGTAGAAAGTAAGAAGTTTGAAGGTACACACGGTCATTGTCCGCGGTTTCAAGGCCTAGGCCTAGACTCGGAGCGCCTTTGAGGTTAGTCGAAGTGATCATACTGATAGCAACGCTGTTGCTTTGAGTGTGTTACGGGTTACAAGCATGCGATAAGTGAGATGAAGTAGCCGGTATGCGCGGCTCTAGCTAGGCACGAAACCAGGCCACGAAGAGCAACAGCAGTTCGACGATCCGAGGTGAAAGCTAAATTTTCTCATTTACGGCAACTTACGGCAAGTAAATGATTTTTTACGTTTTGCTTCATCTTGCCGGCGCACGCTTTATCATTTTAATGTCTTCGTTTTTCAATGCCAATGTCAGATTCATCTCCAACACCCTAATTTTTAAACTTTTAGAACTTTTATGCGAATTTATTTGTCTCCTCTTGATCATGTTTAAATAGATTAGTTTTGTGACGTTTCGCAACTGGCCTCGGTAGCGCAGTAGGCAGCGCGTAAGTCTCATAATCTTAAGGTCGTGAGTTCGATCCTCACCCGGGGCAATTGCTTTTTCCTAAATTTAGAATCGTAATCTACTTACATGGATAATAAAAGGTTCATCTTCTTCTCCATGATGGCGACGTTGTCATCACTCTGCTTCATCATGACATCACAGAATAATCTCTTCGAACAGGCGGTGTCAGTCCACATTTGTGATGATGCCAACGCCTGGATTTCACTACTAGCACCAGTTGATTGAGCATCACCCAAACTCTGCAGATCACTGTTTTCTTTCTGTTGCAAACTCCGCACGATTCTCCGGTGTAATTGATTCTGTTGTTCATTGGGTTGATGATTCAGTTGTTTCAAAAACATCAAATACTCTTCATGTGGTTGTTGTCTAAGGGCCCTCATCTCACCAGGTTCCAGAAAACGTCCCACTGCAGCTGCCCCTAGTCCCAACGCAGCCCCACCAGCAACTAGACCAATTGCAGGTAGTAAAACACTACCACCAACCGGTAAAAGACCTACTTTCTTCTGTGCTTCCTGAGGGTTGTGGGGATAAGTATTGGTCAAACCTAGGTTGTAGGAGATTTTATGAGAGGCTTCCATCAAAGGTTCAAAAACAGGTCGGGTCAACTGCTGCATACGTTCAAAACCACTCTGGACGTTGTCTTTTATACTGTCACTGATCTTCAACCAGAAGGGTTGTTCAGGTTTGGGTTTCAGGTAGTAAGATCCATAAGGGTAGTTGAGGACATCTTTTTTGTAGTATTCAATACTGTTGGGATTGTAATGTTTGTTCTCGTCGAAATTCCGGTTTGGTTTGAGTTCGTAATTGGAGAAATCCCGTTCATCTTCAGACTGTATCCGGGCGGGTTGGACACCTAACTCGGGGTGAGCATACTGTAACACTGGGGTACGCACACCTTCATTGAAATTGACAGGAGACAGTTTTGTAGTTGGGGTGTACATAGCTGAAGTTGGGTAGGAGTTGTAAGAGTTTGGGTATTGAAGCATACGACGTTGAATCTGTTGATTTTCTTGGTCCTGATAACTCCTATATCTTCTACTGGTGATGTAATCACGTTTTGCTTCCTTATCATTAATCTCCTTGATGTAATCAATCAACTTAGAGTTACCATTCTTGTTATCTTCCTTTGTAAATGGTCCAAAGGTATTAACCCTCACATAATTTTGATGGTTATCGTGAACTGTATAAGGTCCCTTAGAAGTTGATGTTTCATACACTTGTCTATAATTGTCCTCTTTACTAAAAGGTCCCAAACCGGAAGATTCAAGTTCTTTGATTGATGATGAAGCCTTTGAAGCACTATGACTGTTTGCATAAACCAACTCTCCGATTGGGATAGCCGCAGGTGGTTTGTATCCATTTTCATATGGGTATAACTCTCCATTGATCACACGTGCATTACGCCAGGTTTTAACTTTGTCTTGTTCATCATCTGGTACTCTAACACCATGGATAACAGGGATGCCGTCGTAATCTAAGGTTACCGAACGGGATTTTTTCAGGTTTGATGAACTAGGTGCTGATTTTACGTAGATATCATCACTGCGGATGGTCACTGGACGAGGCACATAAGGAATACTATTTTAAAGCAAAAAAAAACATAAATTTTGATCAAAAATTAAATTCTAAGTTTAAACTTAAAAAACTTACATATCACTATCAATAATATTGGAAACCTTCTTATTATCAGTTGTGGAAGACCCTCTGTTTACACTTCTGGCTGTGCTAGGGTCAGCTACTCGAAATTCAGTTTGAGTGTTTACAGCAGTAGCAGAAGCAACCTGCTGACTCCAATTAGGGGTGTAGCTACTGGCTGATGAACCCACAGGGATCCAATTGGTGTAAACAGCCTTCGGGGGTTCCGCTGCTTCATTATTTGTAGACGACGTGATTGGCGTTTTAGATTTAGGATCGCGTTTCTTAACAATCAATTGTGCGATTGATCCGTCTCTGGTGAGAACCTCAAGTGTTTGGGTTTTCTCAGGATCCAAACTTTTGGAGACTCGTAATTCAGTACGGACGGATTGGACCTGGGGTTTCTTTGTATCGGCGTTTGATAGGGAAATGCTTACGAGCATTAATAAGATGAGCTGAAATAATTAAATTTGATGATTTTGAATGATTTTCTCAAATTTAGTTTTGATGTACAAGCCTCGATGGCGCAGTAGGCAGCGCGTAAGTCTCATAATCTTAAGGTCGTGAGTTCGATCCTCACTCGGGGCATCTATTTTAGTTTATTTGAGATAAAATTTCGAAACGAAAGCGAAATGTGTAAATTTCATAGATACTCGCATGAATGCGATCACCTTATTAGCGATAATTGCGGCATTGAATTGCAGCTTCCACTATATGGTAATAAGACTAAAAGCAGCGCCGTTAGCTAAAATGTTTAAGATGATTATTATTCCGCGAGCGTATCATTAACTTTGATGCGAGCGCGCGCGCGCGTTAGAGCAAGTGTAAGTAGAAGTTGTTTTTAATGCATTTGGTGCGTGCGATGAATAATGCCGAACGGGTGAAAGCATTCGACACCGGACGAACCCATCAGCGATGGACGACGCTCCTTCGCCGGCCATCGACGAATGTTATTGACACCGACAGCGGCGCGGCACTTTCTTTTACACATCCAACGCGAAATATGCACGGAATTTCTTATTTCACATGCGCCGCCGCGATAATTTGCGCCGCTCATTATATTTCGGCCAATTTGCACCGGACGGACGCGAGCCCATCGCGCAGGAAATAACTTGCTACGTTAAACGTTTACAAACCATTCAGAAAATATTTTTACATATTTTCAAACATAAATTTAAATTATTATGTTAATAAAAGTGCATTTGATTAAAAAAATGTTGATAAGTGCATCGCAAATGGATTGAGATTTGCTCAGCTTGTAATCTCGTAAAACTTTCACGCATATTTTCGAATCCAGCTCCAGTTAAAGCTAAAGCCAGCGTGTCATGCGCATATTTACGTTTTATAATGCGACGTCGGAATTTTATCAATTCGGACAGGATTCCATATAATAAATCTACAGATTATTAATTTCTTAGTATTAATCAACTTTTACTTCAATTATAAATGCAATAATTGATTAATTTTAATTTTGCGCAAAAAAGTTAATTAACAATAAAGTAATAATTAACATAAAACACAATTTGTGCTGCTTCTAGACTATTGTTACTAAAATTAGATATTGAGGTATAACAAATGACCTACATTAAAATCCACCGGTTGTAACTATTAGATATGGCTACAATAAAATTAAATTACAGTGAATTATTAACAATTTAATGTTTACTGTGTAGAATATTGTGTTTTATGTACGAATAATAAATTTCCTGATTATATTTGTCAAATCAATACGAAAATGATTATTTCTTCATCTGAATTATTAAATAAAAACATGATGTGTCACATTATTATGTGTGATTATGATTTACGAGCTATGTGCGTTTAGAAATTGCATGTTTGCACGCATGTCGATGTAATTTTAATTGCAAAATAATGCAACTTTAATCATTGTGGGTTTGACACGGTGCCAAGCCTGAATCGTTGAATTGTTGACATTCCGCCGCATCTCATTATAATTTAAGTAATGTTACTTAAGTTGATAAATTATCACCCACCTTAAACAGCTCCATTGTATTCTTCTTCAATAATAACACTTTTTAAGTAAATCCTTGAGTTTTACGACGCGGAAGACAAAAAATTGAAAATTTTCGAGATTCGCGACGAATTGGTGACTCGTGCGTCGTTTGCGTTTGCGCTGCCGCTCGTGGCTTACGACTGGCGCGCCTCCGTCGACCGGCGAAGAAAGGCTTTCACCGCAAGGAAAGAGAGTCTCGCCGACGACGTTGTAGTTGGTCGCGAGCGGGCCGGGAGGTTCGTCAATGACTGGCCGGCTGCGGCAAGTGCACTTTCGGAGAACACTTTCGTCTGCCAGACCGCACCAGACTCTTTCAGTTGGGGATAGCGCTGACCCAGATACCATTGACACAAGGCACCGGCGAGAAAGGAAGACACTCATTAATGGTAACTACGACGGTACCATCGGCGAGCACCTGACTATATCAATTTTATTGCGGCTTTATCGCCGAAGATGAGATTCTTCGGACTGATGCAATCGATTAACGCGAAAATTGTGATGTCACGAAGTATAATACAGCGCCATCTACTTCCTACATTGTATTTTTAATCCTGTTTTATTTTAATGTTAAATTTGACATCGTTATTGATCGTTCTGCGTTGGATACACTTTATTAACAAATAGAGACCTGTGAGGGGTAAGCAAATGAAGAAAAGTGCTGCAAAAAACAACAAATCGATGTTTTCCGACTCGAAATAGTTCATGTTGCGCGTCAATGGTTCCAAATGTTTACCATTTCCGTGTCTCATTACATATTCTATCCAAAACACCGCCCTGTCTAAAGGTTTCATAGGTTGGTCTCTAAATCTACCAGAATTAGTTTTTGTATTTTCCAAATAACTGAAAACAAACAATTTTAAGGTTAGAATAGGTTATGTTAGGTTAATATTAGGTTATGTTTATCTTACTCTTCATCATTTAATATACCACGTATTTTTCGACATAAATATTTCTCATTGATGGCCCCTTGCGCACCAGTTGCAATCGATAACTTCTTGACATTATTTGTCTGTGCATAAGTTGATGGTATCGCCAGTATCGGCACACCAAAGTAAACTGCCTCTTGTAAACTGAGCAAGTTTCCAGACGTAATGAATAATTTAGTATTTTTACTGCCTGAGTAAACAAATAAGTTAATTAGATTTTGTGCAATTAATTTTCTAATCGCATACCTACCTAATATTTGAATTTGGTTGAACGTCTCATTAAACACGATATTTTTTGGTTTTATTATTTTTCCCGTAACATCAGCAACACGCCAATAAACTTTAAAAGTGTCTAAACTTCCTAAACAATCAGCGATTCCTTGGAGTTGCTTTTTATCAAGTTTATCATCTTGTAATGAGACGAAGATTCTTTTTACATTTACATTTGTGACGGTTTTTGCCTCTTGTAAGGGATTAATATGTAATCCACCAACTACAATTTTATTTTGTGCCACATCTCGGCCATAATCCATGTGAAAATTACTATTTATCAGTGCCAACGAAAAATTTAATTCAAAATTCATTGCATCATCAATAGTGAAGTAATTTTTAAACTTTTCATTTGCTAAATTGATGTTTTCCTTCAAATACACTTCGTATTTTTGGTAATACATAAATTTGATAGTTATAGCATTCAGGAATCGTCTCATAAAGTTCATATCCTTATCATAAGGAAGTCCTGGTATGGGCAGGTATGGTTTCCAATGTGTTCCAAAAATCCAATTCAGCGTAGGTTGAAAACCATTAGGACTTAATACTATGACAGGTGGGTTGCCTAATTTAGGTATTAACGGTAGCATACATTCACTATTTTCTAGATCCCACAATATAACCTCAAATTTAATGTGTGACGGGTAGTCTAAGAGTGTTTGCAGTCCTTGAGTATTAAGATAAAACTCACATATACGATATGCTTTATCCCAATTGTTTTTTGCTACTTTTTTCATTTCATTTAAATCAGGAATGTTGTAATCATAAACATTAGTTTTAATTTGAGGTTTAAACTTGGCAATTGCTCCTGAAATTAATTTTTTAAAGCTTTTATTTGTGTATAATGTATAATTCTAACTGAATACCTTCTAAAATAATATAAAACACATTTTTGTTGACTTTAATCACATGTGGAAGATCCGGCGTGACGATAGTGACATTATGACCACGTTCAGCAAGTCCAAATGCAATTGCATTATTCCAAACTTGATTACTCCTCGACAAACTGGCACTAACAACGAGAATGTTTGCATTTTCACTCAAATCCACACA
The DNA here is from genome assembly GCF_025399875.1 of Dalotia coriaria. Lineage (NCBI taxonomy): Eukaryota > Metazoa > Arthropoda > Insecta > Coleoptera > Staphylinidae > Dalotia > Dalotia coriaria. Next base: position 7,603,586 of record NW_027045447.1, on the reverse strand, counting down.
AGACGCTAGAATTAAAACCACCGCAAGACAATAGAACATTATACGACGACCAAAAGTCAAGTCTATAAACTTCAGAGTGAAATAAAACAAAAATTAAAGTCACTCGAGTACTAAGACAATAATTACGCACCATTATCTCAATGTTCATGCGCATGATATTTGCTTCATTTCATTTTTATTTATCATGTTTGTTCTTGTCAACTGAAATTTACATTTTCTACATCAAACTGTACCCGAAAAAAACGGTTGTGTGATGTTTTGTGATGTGAAAGTAGAATACGACACGTACTTACATGCGGTGAACAAACGAAACTAACAAAAAACACACAAACACAAAACGACAAAATGTTACGCCGAAGACCTTTCTATATAAAGTAGTTAATTATGTTATTATTGTACGAACACGACGCTAATTTTTGTTGCAGAATTAATAAATTATGACGTGGAGGGAACAATTTTATGCTTTTTACTTTTTTATTTCAATCTCAATCTGAAAATATATTTTAATAATTTTTTACACAACGCGTGTTAAAATTAAGTATTTTGTACACTTGATACACAATAACTTAATTTATTAGTTAAATAATTAGTTATTTAACCTAGTATTTCAATTATTATGCATAAAATATAGTCTAGTAGCGTTGGTAGTATCAATAAAATTATAGAAGTAATAATTACAGGTGTTCATTGAAAAATTGTGCTCTTAATTAAACGTTATGGATATTACCAGCCTTGACGAGCGCCAAACATTTTACACTGCTTGGCGTTCGTTCCAAACAATTTATTAATAAATAATTAATGCTGCGCGCAGTCGTACCTACAATTAGCGGCGACTTCTGATAGCAATTAGACGCGTTGTCGAGTGCACGCAGAATACCACCGACGGAAAGGGAAATGATTGGAGCGTGTCCATTAAATCACAAAAAATAATCAACGCATTCAAATCCACGCGTACCTACGAATTATATCGTGCGGAAAAAAGAAATTTTTACAAGAACATTTCATTATCTGGCTTCTTATGTGATGCATTTTTTTCCCGCACACTTTCAACATTTTGAGGCGCTTTTTGTTTCGCGATGGCAAATTAAGGCCATAACTGAGTGAAGAAACGCGCGTGCGATTAATTGATGACTGTGTATTGTCAATATTTATTCTCTTCACGCGGTGCACTAATGATTCACAACGAATGTTCAAAATTGCTCACAGTGATTGAGTCAAACAGCGGGGCATTTGACACGACCCGATGAGCTGCTCAAATCATGAAAACCGCATCGTTTAGAATTGGTAATTATTCGTGTGAGATTGCAAGTCGTTTTTTCTTCTTCTCTCAATTAACATAGGCGGTAGTGCTGTGGATGTTGATGATGGAGAGTTGTAAGGTCATGGCTCAACTGGTTTGGATTGCAAATGATGTTTACCTTGCATATTTTACATGTCAATAGGTGAAATCATCAGGAAATAACATCCACTTAAACTTTATGTTTGTTTGGTTGCATAAATACACCTAACCTTAACATTATCCCGTAAGTAGCTACTAGTATAACCTAACCTAAACAAATATGGCCGTAAATTTGTGAAATCGCATTTCATAACATTTTCACACTTTCAGTATTGTTATGATTTTCGTTCATAAACACGTTTTATTCATCATATAATTCCGTTGTCTACCGATTATCGCAAGCCGTTTATCGGAGTACAACAATGACACAATGACAATTACTGTACGCGCTACTATCGTGGAAAGTACTTTCACCCCTTTGTCTTGCCGAACCATTAACCACAGCGACGCAGTCTTCTTCGAAGACCATTTGCGCCTTCAACACGGGTTACTTCACTTCGTGTCGCGATGCACAAAACAATTCGTAATTCGCGCTGCATGCGCGCACAGAGAAAACTCGCACAAAATTGAATAGAAGACAAGCTTCTTCTAATTATGTCGTGCAGAAATGCATAAACACAATGACTCTATGAAAATATACCTCGAAGACTCCAAAGTTATAAATAACTGTGCAAAGCATGAAACTCTTCAGTTGCAAGACACCTTTTGATTACACTACAACAAAATGTCTATATCACTGCTGCTATTACTGATAGTGATGAGTGTCTTGGGAGAAGAAACTACAACAACTCAAATAACCACGACTACAACACAAGTTACCACCGTTCCAGAGGATCATGATCCCGAGTTGCAAACAGAAGAAACTCGTGTTCTCAAAAAACCGGAAAACTCTACTTTGCCTGTGAACCATTCGGAAACATTACGTGCAATGCCCACGGAACAGACCAAGACACAATCCCAACAAGTAGTGAAGATCTCCCCGGAATCTGTCCTGAATATCACCGCTGTTACCGATGTAGGAAAACTCAAAGACTTCCGTCCCAGCCCGCAATTAGAGACAATCTACGAGTACAATCGTTTTCCAGTCGTGCCAGCTCATCCGGAAGCCAAGACCTTTGGGACATCGATTAAAATACCTATACACTCCACATTGTCCCACGTATTGGACAATGAAGAGGAAGAACCCGAAAAGGATGTGTGGACATCAAAGGTTCGCTTTCCTCACACGCATCCAGTCACGGTGAATGATCACCCGTATCCGTACTTGAAAGACGGCATCGATAAAGGTTCCGCGACTGCTTACGGAGGTTACGGGCATTCAGGTCAAGGGCATCAGAAAGATTTGGGACTTGTGAAACGTCCGATCATGCATAAACATTCCTATGGTGGTGAGGGTGGCTGGGATAAAACTTTGAAGAGGAAACCACCGAGTAAAACTTATCATGAAGATGGCGGGTATCATACTGATTTGTCATCATCTCCATGGAAGAAAATCATCAAGATTTTGACAGCGTTCATTCCAATTGGGTTATTGTTGAGTGCCTTGACACCTAGTATCATTACAATTGGGCCTATGAATGGGACGTGAGTATTTTTTGTTGCTTTTTTGAGTTAAGTGTTTGTTATTAATTGATAACGTAAAGTGCTGCCAGGGCTAGGTCAGGAGAGAAGGCTAAAAACAGTCTGTTGTCACAACTTGCCCTTGATGGTTGTGATGAGAGGATATTCTGTGAACTAATGTTAAACGCTGAGGAATCCGGGAATAATGACAAAAACATCGAAACAATGCTACAGAACTATCTAGAAAGGTAAAAAATTACAGTTTTCTGTAATTTCTATTCATAACCTATTTAAATACCATTTTTATTTTGCAGTCACGGAGACACGACACGTTTGCAACTCATTTACAAAGCAATCAAGAGTGGCAATTGCAGTTCGCTGCGTTGTAACTCAATAAAAGAATAGATATAATTACCTACGGCTTTATTCTGAATGTTTTATTTCTCTTGGTGTCTATATACGTTGCAAGCTTCTTCAGTAGCAGTTGCGTGCGGTCTGCGAGGAAAGTGTCGACCTGGCCCATAATGCTAATCAGTTGAATCATGCGCTCAATGTTGATCTGCACGACGTTTTCCAATTCGCTCTCCTTCGCGGTGATTTGCTCCCTGAGCGTGGCAATCGCATCTTCGGCGTGTTTATTGATCGCGTTCGTTTTCACGCCGCGCGCCTCGCAACGCCACAAACAAAACTACAAATTTAAGTAGGTACATAACGAGAATGAAAAGTATAATTATTAGTAAACTAAGTAAGTGAGTATCTAGTTACATATATATTAATATTGTTTCTATAATTCGTGTACCGAACGACGTAATTAGTTGTTTTTGTGTTGCGCGCCGTGATAATTATAAGTTTCTATTCTGAATACTCACTATTAGTAAAATTAAGCCGAATATTCGTGGCCGGGGCATTTTATTGTTAAGGTACGTGTATCTTACTCGGACGAAGCGAATGTAAAGTGCGCTCTAATTGTTATAAACGCTCTACTTTTGTTTCATTTTTTCTTTCGGTTCGATTTATACGCAACGCAGTCAATGCGCATCCAGCACTTTTTCGAATGTTTCGATTCGTGACGAGTTACGGAATGGAAATAAATGCCAAAACATCAATTTTGAATTAAATTAATACTCGTTGCGTTTGTTAATTAAGTGATTAAAATAGATTTCAAGTGAAAATATAATTTAATAAGTAATAAACTTCTTGTGTTATATTGTAATTAGGGTATTGTTATAGAAATATGTTGTTTTTGTTGAAAATAAATACTTATTTAAAAATATGAACAGCGCAACATTGGGTTGCCTACATGCGAGATTCAAGATGGCGTCTCTTTGGCGCAGAATCTGTAAAATAACCTTCAAAAGGTTTTAGAGGGGTTTATAACCTGTGTATAAACTTTATTCATTAAATTCGCGTGATTACCTATTCTAGGAAACGAGCAGTAAACAGCTGAAAACTACCCCTGCAAACTTTGCCTAATTACCTTTTCGGGACAGAGTTAATTTGCATATATTCAACGATATCTGTTGTTTTTATCAACAAACTCACCTGATACGAGTACTGATATTAAAATGCAAAATGGCGTCGATTTAAACTTAAATTTGTATTTTTTAAGTTTTAAATCCGTCCTTCTGTTAAAATATGCATGAAATTATATATATTACTAATTTACATGCGTATTTTGTTTGAATAATAACTTAGCGTTTCTTTTTGCAGTTTTTCGGTGTTTTTCTTTTGTGCAAGCTAAACCACTGTAATTTACTGTAATTTTATTCAAATCTAGAGAAGTCTAGCTCGTAATTCATCGCATATCCCTTAAATTTCCCAAGAATCTCCAGAGAATGAGTCATAATCGTCCACGTATTCGTCCTTTTCCATTTTCTCGCATTTCCACGCGAGTTTCATCAGAATTCCCATTAGAATTGATGGCGCAGTTTGAGTTCGCCTATCAGCCGCTTGAAGCCGCTTCTATCGACCAGCACACAGTGGGGATCGTCGAGCGGCATTCGTTGGCCGTTACTCGTTGGTAACGGAGTGTCACTCGGTAAACAAATAAATACAAACCGATGTGAAAGCGACTCATCTCGGTGTCATGCACGCGTACACGCCGCGACGCGATAATCGATTAAATAATAAACACACATAGCCGTAGAATTCTTATATAACTTTACTTACTATTCGGTGTGCCTCTCTTCAGTTCGCGATGGATTTGCGAAACCAGAAACTCGAACAGCAAGTGAGTGTTTGATGTCGTCAAACGAAATACACTGGCTACTTTACATGTGTAGTGTGTTTGTAATGATGAAGTGCTTGCCGCATTACAGCGTTTATTTATTAATAGTATTATTTAGTGCATTGCAATCGATAATATGACGTGTTTGTTGTAGCGTCAGCTCATGGAGCAGAAGATGAAGCAGAAGAGACAAACTACTGGCATGATCCAGGCATCTGATATTAGGAATGCCAGTGCAAAAAGTAGAGCTACCAGTGCACATCGCAAGGAATTACATGGTAGATACCCAGTTGCTTGGGTTTTGATGTTTGCATGTTGGATTGCTTTTGATTTTGATCAATGTTGCATTATATAGGTTATGATGGCCCCCTTCAATATTCAATGACACATGATAATAATCCAGATCAGGTTATTTCGATTGTTCCAACTATTGAATGCATTGAAGGTAATTTATTTTTATACTTTTGTTTGCTCCTGCTTAACTTCTTTAGTTGTTTTCCTGTTTACAATAAATTATTGTTTTTAATTTGGTGAACAAATGAAAAAAAATGTAACATTTTGATACAAATTTATGAATTTTCTCTTAATTTATGTGAAAACTCTTTAAAAAATCATGAATTTATGTTGAAATTACGTCTTAAATCACCAAAAATGTGTAGTGGACTGTTCTACTTTAATAAATCAATAACTATGTTGCTAAAGTAAATATTTTCAACATTTTCACAAGCAAACTTCCAGAAATTTCTTCTATACTCTTATAAATCTGTTTCTATTCTGATGCATCTATGAATGTATCAATAACTGTGCGTGAATGTAACAGGACAAAATGCCAATGACTTAACGCGGAGTTCTTCGGAGTTGATGGACTTGGAAGATGAAGAATCAACGCCAATCACGACTCCGGACAACGGCAATGTTCCGATCAATCCTATTAATGACCAACCGCCGATGATACGCAATGGCACAACGGAATTCGAAGGAGATGTTGATGGAAACATTGACCGGTTTGTCCTGCAGCCGGCGATTCAGAAGGGTTTATACAAATGCCGCATCACACGAGACAGAAAGGGCATGGACCGTGGGCTGTATCCGACTTATTTCCTACATTTAGAGAAGGATTACGGAAAGAAAGTGTTTTTGTTGGCCGGAAGGAAACGAAAGAAGAGCGCGACAAGCAATTACTTGATTTCTACTGACCCCACTGACCTGTCCCGAAATGCTGATTCGTATGTAGGTAAGTAGGATAAATCAAGATAAATGAGGGCGGCCTTGGTCAGTTTTTGAACTTTGTTTGTATTGTATTAGGAAAACTAAGGTCGAATTTACTCGGCACGCAATTTACTATATATGATAATGGGAAATCACCAAGACGGATGGGCCCAGGCGGTGATCAACACGTCCGGGAAGAACTGGCGGCTGTTATCTACGACACAAATGTTTTAGGATTTAAAGGACCTCGCAAAATGACGGTTATTTTACCAGGTAAACAAATCCTCTTAAAATAAAAGCTAGTTTTTAAAAAAATTAAAATTTCTCGAGAAGGTATGACGACAGATCACGAACGAGTACAACTTCAACCACACGAGACTGGCGAAGGTTTAATCGACTGCTGGAAGTCGAAGAATATGGACAACCTCATTGAGCTTCACAATAAAACCCCCGTGTGGAATGATGAGACGCAATCGTACGTTCTTAACTTCCACGGTCGCGTGACGCAGGCGTCAGTGAAGAATTTCCAGATCGTCCACGATAGCGACAACGATTACGTGGTGATGCAATTTGGTCGGGTTGCTGAGGATGTCTTCACCATGGATTACAGGTATCCGATGTGCGCGCTGCAGGCGTTTGCCATCGCGCTCTCCAGCTTTGATAGTAAGTTGGCGTGCGAATAGGTCCTCACTTTCATCTAGCGCGGAGTATACAAGGTTTTATCGTTCCATTTTAATACGCGCGCACATGTGCGAAAACAAAAACATGAACACCGGTGCCTATTGATTATACTCGGATAGATTTATCGATATTCTACTGTCTGTGGTTTGATAAATGTACTTAAATGTTTTTCTCTGTTTGTATCGACTTTACAAAAGCGAATCTCGGCTCTGCGCGCAGAAAAAACGCCGACACATGAGGGTATCGTAAATTATTCGATTCTAGCTGCATTAAGGGGGTATATACGGTTAGAAAGCAAACTTGTCAATTTATAGTATTAATTTCGAATATGTAATCAGAAGAATTCTATTTTATTTCAAATATTTTCACCTATATAACCCCTTTTTGCTGGTAATGCTCGTACTAATATATTAATCAAACATGTGTGTACTTAAAAAAAGACATTCAATGTGTACGCTGTATTCGTACGGTTTACAATCGCATGCGGGAACCGCACGGCATATTTTAGCAGTTGGTTGCATCGCGGTGCTCGCACAACAAGTTCATCACAACTGAATCGATGAATACCGCAGCACATTCGTGATAACCTGTTACATGCACAATTGCATTGCGTCATGTTCATTCTCGGTAATAATTCGTAAAGTTTTGACTATAAATTTATTTGTGTTTGCTGCGGTTCCGGCATATCGTCTCGCAACCAAAAAATCACGTCTATTAAGGGGTTACATTCGTTTCAGTTAATTAAACTAAGTGCGTTATTAAAAGCATTAATTTCGATAAAAATTAGATCGTGAATAACAAAAAATAAAAACATCTCTTTTAGGTGTTGTTTTGTGCAGTAAACATATTTTTTATTGAGATGTAAAATCGTGTCGAAACGACCTTCGCAATATCATTGTAAAAGTAAATACAGCACATCGACTCCATTGCAATAATAGTTTTTATAAAATCGCGAATTAATGTTTTAAAATTTCATTTTTTGCGATTATAACTGACGATGCAATGAAATACCAGGAATTGCTCTAAATATGTTCACCTATGCGAATATAAATAATATAGTAACAAATAACCATACATAATTGAATTGTTTCACAAGGTTGTGAAAGTTTGATTACGGAAAATCGATGTAACCCCGCAAAAACTTAACAATAATCTCATTATACTAATAACTGTATTATACTAGCGTAGAGATATAAATGTGTTGATATGTTCAATGTATCAATGAAAAGCGAAGCTGTTGAGTACAGTGGTACAAACGATGATGGAATTAATCAAATTTGGTTGCCTTGATTAGCTTTTAATGAAATTTTAACTTCGCCAAAAAGAAAAATTCAAATACAATGCGACGAATTGAAGTTGAAACACGCAACCATTGTTTATGAAAACACATCGCATCGATCATTCTAGTCGTTAATTAGTAGTAAATAATGCAGTATAATTATTGATTTATAGTGTCAACAAATTAGGTAAGCCTTATTTTTAACTCGAACCGTGCGCTACAGCTGACGCGCACGAGATACCAGTTAGTATTAGATCGCATTTGTTTACTTAGGTTTTTTTTTCTACAAAGAGTACAATATTTTCAAAGACAACACGATATTTTGTGCGGTAAACTGCGCAAGCTAACAAAAATCAATTATTAATATATGCCTTATAGGATGAACTGTGTTGAATTGAAATATTTATTGTAAAAACAAAGATTATATTGTGACGATGTGTTCCAACTATCTCAAAATCAATCAGTATTGCGTTTACTTGTAAGTGGTAGTAAGCAACACTAACACCAAGTACACGAAGTTGAATTGGTACGTTTTATGTATGATATTGTTCTCGAATAAGCGATTGTGCCTTAGTTTTATCGCATTCTAGTTACAAAAGACGCAATTAGTAGCCATTTTATTGAATACGACAAACTAAACAAACAAATTGAGCGGAAAACTGGAGAGTATTTTTCTATGTGTGCTCATGTTGCACGTTAATCATAAGCACAATAATTTTACGTAGCGGCAAACTGAAAACTCGGAAACTGATTCAAAATCAAAACTCAATTATGTGCGCAAAAGATAAATGTGATTAAATGTTCCGTCGCCGATCGGTTTTTAAAAATGAATGTTGTATTCTTATTGTAAGTGTCTTATCTCATTATACAGAAATACATGTCAACATTTCCTTAATTTATTCCTTTGAGTAGTAATAAGTCACCTTCTTTTGTTTGCTTCCTATTCAAATATGTTTGTCACTGAAAACTAATCATCATTAACTAGTAGCAACTCCATTTCGAAGTAGCGTAAACATGCACGCAACCCAGTTGATGTTATAACCTCCGCGCGAGTGATCAGTACTCGTGTATTCGCTCATAATCAGCGTGTGTTTTTCAACGTAAGTACCTCATTTTTAAATCAGCAATTGTTGTAAATCGTGTTCACCGACGCCATTTTCCTGCTGGCGTAATTAACTCGTTAAATAAATGCCATCCGAGGTCGCAAATGTTCTTTGAAATAGTTTGTACGATGTTCTAAAACAGATTATTACTTCCACGTCAAGTGTAAATGTAAATATGCTGAGTGCTTACGATGCATGATTGTCCCCGCCATTCGTTTTAAACTTTCTCGCCGCAGCTGCTATCAAGTTTTAACTGCGAGTGTGTATTAGTACTGAGTCAACCTGGCAGATGGCGCTGCCTGTACTAAAATAGATAGAATAATACATTTATTTTATTGTTATTGTTAATATTGCGTGGAGGAATGTGATATATTGAATTTAATTCAGATAAACATAGTTTTTACGTCTTAATGTATATAATTTAGAGTCTTAAAACTAATATTTAATATTTTATCATTTTTTTACTTTGAAATAAATTAAAGTTTTACTCACCAGAGGTCGCGAGCAGGACGTAAACGTAGAAAATAAACCGTTTTTTTTTTGACGGATTTATTTTCTGGCGGCAAACGCACAATCAAACGAATAATCTGCAATGATTCGAATAACAGCGTAAAGTGTGTTCTGCAGGTGTTCAAGATGTCTAACTACAACGAACAGTATCAATTCCAACAGCAGCAGCAACCGCAACAACAGGATTATTGGATGCATGATCCCAATCAGTACGCCGGCTTCGAACAGGGACAGGCCGATAGCAGTTACAACTTTGAGATGCCTGTTCAGCAAGACTTTGGCAAGGAGTTGTGAGTGCTCACTTATCCTAATTGCTTGTCTTTAAACTCGCTGCGTCGCGTAACGCCGCACATAATTCGTAATTGTAATTTAACCTCACGAAATTTATTTGCGTGGTTAGCGCGCGCGCAAGTTGTAATAACATTCGCATTCGGTGCAAAGTTGGCGAAATTATGTATTCATGACATTCATAGTCATGGCGCTCTGACGGTGGCGCGCTACTCATATGTGGTCGGCGTTTAAGAATCTGATAACTAAACTTATCATCTTATGTTTCAGGGACTTTCAAACGTTCGACGCGAACGTTGGAAATGTTCAGCAATCGGCCGATATGTACGGAGCGAATCCATATTTGAATGGCGCTGATGCTGGGTATTATCAGCCGGGGCCTGCTGCTGCCGGCGACAAGTTCGAAGACTTCGAAGACGAGCCTCCCCTCCTCGAAGGTACTTATATATTTCCTCCACTATGCGGAGAAATTTATACGCGTCGCGTTAAGCCAGTCTTTTATACTCGCGGTATTTTTTTTTCGGCTGTTATCAGATGCATTTCAATTGCGCGTTTCTTTTCGATTTCTTTCGGGCGGCGTACGGACATCACGATAGGGCCCACTCGGGGCATTAAAGTGGATTAGGGTCAAACGTTAAATGGTTTGTTTTGTTAGTTGTAAATCCGGCGGCAGCGAGTGCTGAAAACGGGATAAGACAACCGGATACGTCTAATGCACTAGATTTACTTCTTAACTTAAATCCGACGCCTTAATCTGGCCGAAATTAATCATTTATACCGGCGTCGGATCTCGCTGAGATTCGAGGGATGAATATTCTGAGGTGTAGGACTCTAGGTAATTATAATTAGATGAAGCGTTGTTGTTATGCTTTTCTCTTGAAATATGATTTTGCTCGTGCGCGCACGGGTTGAAGAGGATTTGTGGTTTGGTAACGAAATCCAAAAACATAAGATTAATTAGCTTCCTAATGGATTTTAATTAAATTTACATTTTCCAAACTTCAAATTTAAACTCCAAGTCTTAAAAATGTTTATATTATATTATTTCTATCACTGGGCAATTAATTATATCAGACTGAAATATTGATTGTGTCTGTCTGCTGAAATAATGAATCTTCACACACACAAAAAAGAACTGCAAAAAGTACGAAATAGCCTTTCCTCGCACCCCAATCGATTTACCATACTTTTCACTCTCGTTCAACGCCGCACGCGAAGACGGTAAACATAAAGTTTAATTTAATTTAAGGGGGCGGCCGCAAGACGCCAAAAAAACATGACGAAATTTCGAACTCACATTTTTAAACGCCGTCGCTCGTCGCGCCGGAGCATATCGTAATGAATTATGAAATTTTGAAACTTAATTAAAAAGTTAACCATCAGCAGCCCCCGCCGTATAGGGGGCTGCTGGTTTGGATGCAAGGGGTGAGCGCAAACTTGGCGCCTTATTTTTTCGCTCCTTTTGCACGCGACCTTAGTTCTAGTAGTCACACACACGTATTGCTTTGAGGCGGCTGCGGCGTCGGCGGCGTCTGCATTGACGTCGTTCACGGTTTGGCGGCGAAGGAGCGAAGGGCGAAATTGCATCGCTTAAGCCATGATTCAAATTAGATTGCGCACTCAGATATTTATTGCTCGTGCAGTGCACAGTGCGCCAGTATCGATTTCGGACGGAGTGCCTGCTTATTTTGTTTTATTTACGTGCACGCCTTGATAAATAATATGCGATTTATCACGTATTAAGTAGTTTTCATCACTTGCGCCACCTATAGGCAATTTTCTGCATGGATTGCAACGCGGAAAGTTTACTTTTTTTGTTAGCAGATAAACGCAGCTTTGCGAAATATAAGAAACGAGAAAGCTGAACCGCCGAAAGAAACTAGTGCGCACTGGCGAAGCCTTGTTTATTTATGAGTGTTAGTTTATCCTGAAAAGTGAGGGTCGTAGATTTGGCTTTAAGGATATCAGTCTCGACCCCAATCCCTTCGGAATGTTTCCTTCTTAACCGATAATCTTTGCGCAAATTTTCAGATACGAGCTCATAAATAATACGCGAGCGCGTTTTTCCGCAAACCTCGCGTGCCACCACGCACCAACCCCTGATATACATTCATACACATATAGAAAATATCCTTTTGGGCTTTACTTAAGCAGGCGTTGTTAAATTAAATTGAATTAAATGCGAAATATATTTTTGTAGTGCAAAATATATTTTATCCAAAGTCGAATTTTATGTGTGAAAAAGTTGAAATGCAATACGCGCTAACGATAATCCGTTTTTGGTATATTTCTGGAGGCGTTGGAGGCGGCGACTACGCATTTATTTCCGTTCGTACGCATGCGAATGTTTACGTTATCAGCGCTCGGATGATTTTCTCCTCATTGAATATTCGATGCTTTCTTTTTGCAGAATTGGGCATAAATCCGGATTTCATCCTGCAAAAGGTACGTATTCACAATAGACGCTTTCACGGCTCTGTGCGCATCTGTTGTCGACGACAATGGCCATTAAAGTTATAATTTCGCGCTTTACGGCGCATTAATTCGATGCGGAATGTGTTGAAAGAAAAAGCACATATCCGCCCAAAATAAAAATGCATTGTTAGCGCAAAATATCGATACATACGCGTTAAAATGAATTTAAATTTATTATGACCTTAAAAGTTCCAAATATTATTTATTATGGAACTGAATTTATTGTTGCACAAATGTAATCACCGAGTTAAATATAGTTTTAGTTCAATGTGGTGTGCATTAGCGTAAATAACTGCATAATGTTTACGAATGTGGGCATCTCTCGAGACGGCATCATAAATATCAATAAACGTTTGCGCCAGAACAATGCCCGCATTTAAAAACGATGAACGCGACGTTCTCGAAAGAAACGTTCTCATGGGAATCATATCGAAACGAGTTGTTAGGTTGTTTCGCGTTTGTACCTCGTTCGTCTCGGCCGAAAGCCGCTCAAAACTCTATCGTCCAGACGTGGAAAGGGGTAACTTTTAAGCTGCACTTAAAAAAGTTGTTTTTTAACTTTTACTTAAAAACTCCAAACGTATTTTCATCAAAAACGTTTTATTATTTATCCATATTTATATGTTTTTTCATTCGCATTGTTTTGAAATGAAAAGCGGGCGCATCGTGATTTCCATTTGGAATTTAGAACGGAACATAATGCGATAACTTGGCGGCAAGTTTAATAAGAATATCCATCTAATTATAATTGCGAGATTCGTGCGCGGATTGTTGTCTGATACGCTTCCGGGTTGACTCGTTGCGGAGCGACGGCGATGACGAGATTAGGGAAATGTGTGCGATTTAAATAATGCTCATATATTTCCTCGCTTTTCATTATTTCTCATAATGACGACTTAACATTTATGCAACTTTAGTATACACGTGAGTTTGATAATCATTTATTATTAGTTTTGTAAAAAACTTTCGAGTGAGTTAACTCTTGAACTCGAGGATTGGAAATATCACGCATGACATTAATTACCCTCGTTTTTACTTCATTAGCGGACGCGCGTACACAGATTAAAAAAGTCAAACAAAAAAGTGGCATCGCTAACGAACGCCAAAGCCTTCAGATGAACAGAGGCTCAAAAAAAAATAAAACGCTCTCATGCTAATGACATATCTATTTAAAGCGAGGCCACACACGCGCCGCTTATGGCAAACTTTTTAATCCGCGTAACGGATTTATTCCCTTTAAATAATCCGCTTTGATCAACACGCGAGCAGCTATTTCGAAAATAATACCTACGCATGACTACATCTATACTTTTCGCGCTTGCTGTGTGACTGTGTGTGTGTGTGTGAATCGAGGAGGAAAACATTTACCGGAAAAATCGGTTTATTTTCTGGCCGTCCGCACGCGGATATGCGGATTTCGCTGGCGGTGCTGGCGCCTGAAAGAGAGCGACGTGAGTTTGGATTTTTTTTTTTGATAACTTCGCCGGAAGTTATTTGGTCTGCTGGTCGTTTTTGAAGTTTGTTAAATTGTGCGCTGCTGTGAGTGATTGGAGTTGCGCCCACGTCGGATGCACACACGCAGATAAACACAATTATAGTGTTTGGATAGAACCCAGCGAGGAATATATTCTCTGCTATTCGCGCTGAGTAAATAGATATGCAAACATAAATAGTGTGCAAGGTTATACTGCAAGGGCAAGGTTAAAAAAATGTTGTTCAAGGGTTTACAATTCCTCGTTCTTTTTTGAAACGTTACATTATTTTGTTGTGTGCGGGAAAATATTGTTGTTTGGTTTTGCGGTGTGTAAACTCACTCTAATTGGTTTTGTTGCGTCTGAAATCTTTTGTGCACGTGTTTTGGAATAACATAAACATGGTGTTTAGGGTTGAAAGTTTGGACTTTCATAATGAAGGCTATTCATCTCGAGGACCTAGTTTTTGTGTACGTGTTATTCATGGTGGAAAATGATTTTGCCGAATATAAACACTGCAAAGTGATTAAAAATTAATGGCGAAAATTGTTTCCTCAATTTACGGCGCGCACGTGATTTTCGGTGGTGTAAATTTGCGTTTTGTAGGTAGTAAAATATCCACATCCACCACCGCAACGCATTGCGCTAATTTAAATGAGAAAATGTTTCGGCGCTGCGCTTTGTGAGATTGATTCGCTTTGCGATCAGCAGGGACAAAGTAACAACATTTCCCTCAACAGCATACGTCATGAAAAAATACTGTGTGTTACAAAAATCTCCCCAAAATTAAAATAAACATAATTTATAACAAAATATGTCTTAAACATATTTAAATATAATTTTATGAAGGTGATGCTATAATTTTTAGTTGTTGTGATTATTGTAGTTACGAAATAATCAGTATGTGCGTCATGTGCCCCGTTGCATATAAGCGATGGGGCGGTTTTCTTTATAGTCGGCTGTTCGCGAGTCGTGTTCCTTTCTGACGGCGTTCACTAAAGACCGAAAGCCGAAGAAGCCTGAGTGGTTCGCATAATGTGCCGGCACGACCGGGCGCGAGGGGGCGGCGAGCACACACAGGAGACGCTTTACTATTTAACGATGACGCATTATATGGAAGGCACTTAATTAACTGCAGGAAATTTTCGGGCGCGTTTACTGAAATCCAATAGACGAAACGCCGCTAGATGGATCGTTTCGCAGCACAACTCGGGGCTTTCGACGCTTTCTTAATATTTTCCCCGCATGCCGGATGGCATACGAAGTGTTACCTACATTTTATGCCTTCGGAAGAATAAATTATTTTATCCCCGGATAAATTTATCGACAAAAACAGAAATTTTTCTATTTGTGTCATAATTATTTCCGTGATGATATAAAAGTTTATCCGTTGTGAGGTGTAAAGCGTGTGAAAAGGATTAGGCAGATTATCGTTGGTTGCGGGCGTTTAAAAACGCCGACATTAATTTTCATTTGTCACAAACAACTGTCGAATGAACTTTTTTAATTTGCCGCACACTTTTAATATAAAAAACGTTTTTATTTCCAAAAGGTGGTTTCCGCCCAGCGCGTCGTTATAAAAAATTAATGAAATCTTATTTCGGCTCATAAATTAAGCGTTTTCTTTGTGGACGCGTTCTTTTCGCAGTCTGCGCGCGGCGGCGGCGTAGGCGGCGGCTAAACGTGCAAAAAGAATATTGTATTACTCGGATAAGCGGCTGACATTTTGGCCGAGCGTGTTCCGTTTTTGCGTATTCTTCGATTGCCGGCCGCGGCGAGAATCCTTACATGTACAATGAACGACACCGTCGACATTTTTCATGCCCGAAATGCGACCCGCGTGTTGTTTGCTTTCGGCTGAAATATTGCCGGCGAGAAAGATGCGCAAGAAAAATGATATCCCTAACCCAGATTTTGGGCGAAATATGCTCAAATTGTAAGTATTACTCGTACCGCGTCCGAGATATGTACACACTTGACACGTATTTATTATCTTGAGTTTTCCACCATTCAAACATTACCGTAATACAACAAATAAAAAGGATTTTACCATTTTATGTAGGTGTATCCATCGATCGATTTATATGTGCGTTGAAATGACCGTGCGAAAGAAAAACAATTTGATTTCGTTAACAAGGATTTTCGCTATACAATAAAAGATACGCGCGCGAGCGGCGCGTAAAAAGCTCGCGAGCGCTCCGGGCACTTTTATCCGAACGTATAAAAGTTGGAAGTTGAGCTAAAAAGCAAATAAAAGTATCCTTTAGAAGGATATTAATAAAACGTATTCCGGGATTTACAATAACGCCGCGCTAACAATAAATTTTATTGGAAAAAGTAAAGCGGCAAACTACAGCCTGGCGCCGCCACCATCGACGCGTATATATCGAGACATGGTAACAAATGTTCGGCCCGGTGCTTTTTCCACGCCGGATCGTAAATTAAACTTTAGGGGCCTCCTCACACGCACGCCGGCACACACCCGTGTGTGTGCAAACACTCTGCTTATTTTCCAACTTTAAAATTCCTGCGAGTGTACAACCATTTTTAATGTTTACCCAACGGTGTGGTGAATGTTCTCCGAGTGTAAATTCTCTTCGGTTAAACATTCATACTAATTTTCAGCGTTTTATTGCCACGCGAGCGAGTTTAGCTTCTGCTAATGTTATATTTTTGTTTTAAACACAATTCATTCATTAGCTTAATTAAATTTTTGGATTTATTGCTATTGACATCCGATTTAGGGCGTTTTTATGGATTAATAAATTTAAAAATATTGCACTACATTACTATATTAATATTGGTTCAATATTATGAACTTAATAAGGAAATAATATTTTAATATTCTGTTTTTGTTCTTGGAAGTATGACTGATAATTTTATTTATAACACACGCGCCGCCATCGACTTACGAGGAAGCACTCATAATTAAAATGTAGAGGACGCGTAACATAATAGATGGTTAGTAAACGAAACCTTTTAGTGCCGCACAGAGAGTCGGAAAATGCAATTAAGGTTCGCGATATGGCACAGCCGCGCGCGCGCGCGCCTCCACCAACCCTCTACCCCTTTGCGATCGCTCGCTTCGCTTTGACTAAAGCATCTCAAGTGTCTCTTGCACGGAAATTGCTCCGGCCGGCGATGATGCGGCGAAGCAGAAGGTGTATCAGCGCACCGCGATGAGGAATGAGGAACGAGGGATGAAAATTATAATGGGACTCTGCGCTTGTAAATGCCAAAGTTACGACTCACTCACTAAACACGCGAATAAAAAGTATAAGATAATGTAAGAAGTACTTACAAGTATTTTCTTGTCTTTGACAAATAATATTAGGGGAGAGTAGCCATATTTGGACCATTTTTATATTTTTTGATTTATAGAGCCACATATAAACTGTCAATAAAAATTAAGTAGCGGAAAAGTAACTCACAAGGCTTACCAACAAAATGATATTTTTGGTTTAAGTAAAAATTATATTTATACCCCTCAAATTTCATTTTAAAAAAATTGTGTTTTTGGTCCAAATTAAGAAACCGGTTTCCTAAATTGGACCGCGCGGTTTCCTAAATTGGACCATGCTTTTTTAACGGCAATTAACACAATAGTAAATTTTAGTTTTAGCAGTAACACAAGCACATTTTGTATAAACCAAAGTGCGGCATTTCATACAGTGGATCATTTCGAAGATTTGTGCTCGTCCACAAGCTTTTCTAGGAGGTCGAAAAAATGATATACGTTTTCCCTGTTAAAACCCCGGTGCCTGTCTTCGGTCCAACTTCGGCAACTTGAAGAATTTTTATTTAATTGTCAACGACAATCTTAATATAACATAACCTCTCAAAATTAATACTATAAATTATAGATAAATAAAGAAGCTTTCTGATAATAAAATAATAATCGGTAAAACTAACGTTTTAACGGCTTGACAGCTCTTGCACTTACGTCGTTATAATAGATTTGATAATCAATAATACACGAAGTTGTTGTCACGACGAAAGCACGCGGCAAGTTTTAACCCAAATAGTTGCATTAATTGTTTATAAATACGAGTAAAACAAGGGGCCAGTCAATTTTTGCATAAACTTCAACAGTCCGCGGATATCGTGGTGGTCCAACTTAGGCGCTGGTCCAAATTATGCTACCTTCCCCTATTAATTTCTAGAAGAATACTCAACTTGGTACTTATTAAAACATCAAAGTAAAGTTATATTGATTTGTGCAGCAGTTGTAGTTTTATTTACCCGGCGTTATTTTACCGTCTAGAATTACCTGCCTGCGTTGGTTTGGAAAGCAGTCGAGAAGATTGTGTTACTTCAGCGGAGATAAGTAACCCTGTTGCACGGTTGTCGGGTTGCGGGGGTGGCTTGGCGTGTTGGTGCAATTGAGCGAACTCAAACTTTGGCTAAGACACAACGCAATTAGAAAAGCCCACCATGCGCTCGCGGGCGTTTAATTCAATTTGTTGCGCGAGCCGATAATCAATTTAATTATTAATTCTAATCGAATTTAATTACTTACGTAATTTGCACGTAATAAAATTAAAATTTAAAAACGAAATCAAATAAATATTTATTTAGTTTAATTGAAATTTATTGCTAAATAATAATAATATTGAAAATGTTCATGTGCAAACAAAAATATTTATTTCGAATGCATTAATGCATCAATATAAACAATGGCAAGAGAAATTAAAAATGCAATTTTAATGTATAATTAAATAAATAAATAATTTCGCGTGGTTATTTAAATTGTGTAGTGTTCATGAGTGTCCTTTGGAGCGTCTAACTTGTGCCATTAAATACGACACAATGAATGCACCCTGCCACGGCAGGACGTGCCCTTCATTACGAATGCGCTTCTTCTGTCGCAGAAGTGCACCCACCGCCTGCATGGGGGTAATTTGCGCGGCGACGGCCTCGAAAATAATTCGCAGTACTTAAGTGCACAATTAAAACGTATAATTACTATGCGCCTTTTTTTCTCTCGCCACTGCAGGCAGAAAAATAAATAAATTAAACCGCGCTGCGTCGTGGCAAATTGCTGGAAAAGCACTCGTTTCGATTTATAGTTTCGAGTTTATTATTTTTAACTCACATTTATACCGCTGACAGTTTTATTGCGCAACATTATGTTTTGTAATCACTTGTTATTGTTTTGCGTTTGGTAGCCAAACAACGCATGGATTTGACGTTGGCAATAACATTTGTAATTAGTAATCAAATATTTTCGATTGAGATGATCTTTCGGTTATGAATGTGTGCAATTAGACTTTTAATTGAAACACGTACGCGCGTCGAGCTTTATTTTTAAACAATATCGGGAAATGAACGAATAAATTCGATGCATCTGGTGTGTGTTTGCAAAAACCTCGTTACCAGCACATTTGGGTACACTACAACCTGCTATATTGTTATTTAAACATGCATTTCTAATATACAGTCAGTTAACATAAAATATTACATTTTATTCACGTTCGTGTATAAAGTATTTTAAATTTTTTTGTTATCATGTGATTTAATAGTTTAATGTTTTATTTTTTGTGTTTATTGAAACAGTAGGTGTGATAGCTTCGAAGGGCGAAAATGTATGTCGATAAAAAGTTTCGAACTAGTTGGGGGCGGCGGCGACGGCGGACGGACGCGCAGAATTGCGAAATAATGACAGAGACTGTTTGTCTATGTGCATCGGAACCATTAATACACTTGTCGGCCGGATTTGCAATCCAGCTGGTGCACGCGCGCCGTCCCCGCAGCACAAACAAACGCATCCGAGGGGCGGCCTCGTTCTTTATATACACGCGCCAGTCTTTGCCGCCTGCGTCCCGTGGACCGAACCCATAAACTAAGCAAACATGCAAAAACTTTGTCAGTGTCACGTACGGTCTAATATTCTCTTTTGTGTGCACACACTTCTTGTGCCAGCACATACCCTCGCGCGAAATTGGGAACGAACGACGCAAGTGTGCGCCTGCAACACTCACTCACACGCTCGCCCGCGGGGGCGGAATAGTTGTTTGATGGCCACAACTAAAATTACGCCTCGTGCTGCGCGCATTTCCTACGGAGTGAAGAAAAAGCCGCTTACGTTGGGGTTTGCTGGGGCCTCGGGAAATTAATTGGAAAGTAAACAGTCGACATTAAACATGCATCAATAATTTGCGTCGAAAGTTTACCGGCGCTTGTGATGTTTTCTATTCTTTGTTTGGTCTAGTCGGTTCGGCGGGCTGTTAGCGCTGTTTTATTAAAATGAAAACAAATAACCGGTGATTTTTCAACTGGTAGAACGCGTTGCAATGCGTTGCAATGCGACTCACTTTTCTGCTGTATACAAATGGCAGGCTATTTTCATCACAAACCGTTTGCTCACTTTTTAAAAAATACAAAAATAAAAGCGGAAATAATAAAAACTAAAAACCTTTGACCTGTTTAACAGGTTTTAATAAAAGTTCAAAGGTGGAATGTTTATTTATTGTAACGATTTTAATATCGAGTAAATCACAATTATTGTAGGGGTGACAATAATGGCGGCTATTATCCGTCACGTTGCGTATCCACAGGGTATCGTAAGTTTTTCTCGCGTTAGTAAGGTCTTGGTGACCTTAGCGTAACGACCACCCGGAAACAGTGTGCGCGCACCAGGGATAATTTTTGCTCGCATCCGACCCGGCGAGTTTTTGCCGCCACCGGCGTGGCACAAAAGTGCCATCGTAGGGACAAGCTACGTTTGACCGCCAAGGCTTGCGTGAAATATTTTTATACAGTAACGACTGTAACGCGCTGCTTTCTTTTCGTTTTAAAAAATATTTAAACACACAAAAAGTTTTGTTTTCTTTAAGGTCGGAAGTCAACATTGTAAACAACAATGTATTCAGTTATGAATTATTTATTTGAATATAATATTACATATAAAATGTGTAGCAATTTTTTGATTGCGAATATTTCGAGTTTTTAAATGTCTGCTTGACATTTATTTTACTCAAGAATGAAACCTTTTGATGTGAGTCGACATTTTCAACATTTTTACCCGGCGGGGCTTTGGTTTTGAACGTGTCGCAAAGTGGTAACGCTCCACTTAGACGGCCGGGGGTTAATCCACCTCCGCCCACGAAAGCTAAGTGGAAAAATTCGGATGTAACAAAAACGTAAGAGGCGCGCGCGTAGGAAAAATGTTTTAATTTTTCCGAAGCAATCCCATCGCATTGCATTCGCGGCGGCGCGAAGTTTCTTCGAGTGGCCTTTGATTGTGTGCCTGCGCGGCCGAGCGCAAACTTATTCCATTTAACACGCGCCTTAACTTAATAACCATAATTAAAACTTCAAGTAGGAGAAAGGCGGAACGCGCATTTAAAAAAATATTAAATGCTCACTGGTGCATGGACAATATCTTCACAGAAAATTAATTTTCTTATGTCAGGTTGGAGGAGCTTTCTGAGGAATTATTATTATAATAAGTATTTTTTTGGCTTCTGTTTGTGCACGAATCGTTGCATGTGTTTTTCTGCTGCACCGGCGGATAAGATTATGAATGTAATATATTAAATACCGGCTTTTATAAAACATTTTCAGTCTGGTTGAGATTCGCAGATTAACAATTTCCTGGCGTTATTCGCACGGGCGCGGTGCACGCTGAAAAAGTTGTTTTAAACTTTTGTCGGTCGCTTTTTCTAATTCTGACGGTTTCCCTTTTTTCGCCCATTCGCGCGTGTCTTTAAACTTTCTAGTTGAAAATTTTATGATTTTCCATTTCGCGCCGAGCGCCGGCCCTTCATTTGCGGGTTTCTTTTTCGAATTACGAACGCAAATGCACGCAGCGCAAAGAAAATGACTAAACGAGGCTGACTTTAAAAGGAAGGGGGGGGGGCGGCGGCTAATTTTGCCGCCCGAAAATTAATTAGTCGGAAGAACTTTTTGACGCTTTTCAAATGGCTTTTTTGTGTGATGTGCTTTCAGTTTTCGTAATTTCGTTCATTCCGCCTACAACTCTTATAATCATAATCGAATCAATTTGCGGAAGGTGGTGGCCGGTGCAAGAAAAAATCGAAAAAGCTTTTAAAAGGCGCGTAAAGGCTGTGAAAGGGAGGGTGGAGGCACGCGGCAGAAGAAAGAAAAATGAACAAAGTGCAAATTACAAACGGCATCGCCAAGGACACCGCTGAGAAACTGTTGTGCTTTTTTATTTATTTTCTGTTCTTGAGCTACAGAGAAACCGTTTTATTTTTGGGCGGCTGCGATGTGCAGCTGGGGCGTGCGGATGGATGAAAAACGAAGGGTGGCGAAAACAAGACATTGATAAAATTCCGCAGTGAATTTATACGCTCGGGAATTGTCGTGAATTTTTCACAATCTCGCGGGACTTGAGTGTGTGTACATATTTCGTTAGCACAAACAGTGCCGAATTTAAATAACAGCCGCGCAATTAGCCATCACCCCCGCTTATGGAATAAATCCAAAATTTGTACAAATCGAGTTTGCAATTTGTCTCTACGCTTAAGATTTCTCCTCTCTTATGACGACGACACGCTGTGTGTGTGTGTGTGAATGGCGTTTTGCTCGGGCAAATCTAACTAAGTTAAATTACCTCACGATCACGTTCATGTTCAGCGCTTTTTCTTCGATTGCTTCGACCGAACTTCGTTCTTCGATTCCGCGCGCAAAAAAGCGAGCGAGACGAGAGCGTGCGCGCACATTTTCGCTGCGAACGTGCAAAACTTTGTCAGGCAGGAAGCGGTGGACGAAAAAATCAAATCATATATGCAAATTTTCGACAGCGGCGTCGAACCGAAACGTCGTTTAAGGTGATGAGCGGCTTGGTAAGGCGTCTTCGTTTGTTTCTTCTGAAATCAGTCTCAGGACTCAAGAGATTTCCTCTTTTTTTTTACAAATGTTTTATTTAAATTTTGCTAATCAGAAATTTTCACAAAGAAAAATATTGAATTCTATGAGGAAATATTTAATTGGCAGTTGTAAAAAAATTATAAATACTTGTGATTTAAGCCCCGTAGAATTCGTAGAAAACATTAATTATTAGACTGTTAATTAACGAATATCTGAGGCTTTATATTATTCCCTGTAGTAGGCTAGTGCAACGCAACCGGTAGGTCCTTGGCGCAGATTGTCGTAATGGCGCTCAGCGTCCTCTCGCAGCAGCAAGCTAATTAACCACTCGAAACTGCATTAAATTCTAGTTTTGTATTAGCGCCGGTGCCCGAGCCGCTGATGGCGTTCCTCCTCTCGCGTTAATGGGATGTAAACGGAGAGTAATGCGCCAACATAAAGAACAAAGAAGCGCAGGACTCGTCGTCGTCGACATCATTCACGAGTGTCCGATGTTGACGGCGAGCAGATTGCACTTAAGTCGATGTTTTATTAATTGCTTCGGGAGTATAAATGGCTTTTCCACGAGGATTCTTCTCGTCTGGCAACCTCACAACCCCACTTCCGGCTGCCGGTAGACTTTATAGAACACCTTAACGGAAATATCGGATGACGGCGAGAATATTCCGCAGTGCGCGCGCGAGAAAATTGGATTCGCGATTTTCTCTTCGGCGCGCGTTTGCTCATAAAGCCTGAATCGGAATCTTTTGTGAAAAGAAGTGGCGCGGAGGGTGACTTTTCCTTAACCCCTTTTTCTTCTTGTTTTACATCTAAATCAGTAAACAATGAAGCTATTCGTTCTTGTTTTATCCTTAACGTTTTTCGAAAATCGCATAAATCTCGATAATTTGCGCTTGGTATTTCTTCGCAGCCGGTAGGGGATGAGATAAACGTGTAAATTAAAAGCGAGAATGAGCGTAAAAGCACACGAGAAATTTTCTCGAATTACAAATGCTATTAGCTCTGATTTTGATTCGATTTTCCCGTAAATTATTCGCCTCAAGGCGGCGGCGTGCTCACACAACAAATGCACATGTATGCTCAAGGGTTGTTTCTTTTGTACATCTTCATCAATAACGAATTAATTAAAACTGAAAGCATGCCAAACGAAATTAATCTCGAAATTCCACTTTGAGTCGAAATTAATTGAAATATGTCCGGGGCGATGCGTGCGAAAATAGAATGGAAATTTGAAAGTTAATTTTTGAATAGTTGTTTGTCGACCGGGGGACGGAAAAGTTTTGCCTGCCAGCGAAAATAAGGAAAAGTTACCGAAAGAATGAATTTGCAGCGGCGCCTCGACACGAAAAGGGATTTAATAAATATGCATTTAAGCTTTTTGTGTTGTAATTTTCGTTTGGCGGGTGCTGGCGGCTGGCGGCCAGGACCTCTCTCATCATCTCCTTGATATTCGCAAACTTCGAGGCGTCGCATTGAATTGAATTTGAGCGCGCCGCGTGTTTTCGGCCAGTTCCTCATCGCACACCGGCGGCACTGAAAAAAAAAGCCAACTAAAGTTTATATCGGGACGGCGGCGCGCTTGTTGAATGTAATTCAATGAGATGTAAGCAGGTGAGCGGAAAACTAGGATGCCGTATAATCATTTGCATCCGTTAATGGTGTTTGCGCTTTCATTTCGCATTTTGCGCACGCCGGCGGGCACGCCATCCTCTCGCGGTGATCTCGTTATCAAGTAACATGTTTTGCGAAAATGCGTTTAATATCAAATATGCTGCAGATGCGCCGCCATTATGTCCACGCGACGAAACAATGAAACAATGTTGCGTGTTTGATATTAAATTTAATCAAATTTTCTTCTATTGTGCTCCGCCCACCTTGGGATAATGCGCATGCGCGATATGCTTAGATTAAATAAGTTGTGCATTGAGCTGAATACGAGTAATAAATTATGATAATAAAGGCGCGTAATGAAGCCATAAAACTAGCTCAGTAGCTCGGTTTATTGTCTTTCGTCTGCGACGTGGCTTTATGGATGGTGAGTAATAATTGATAACGGCGGATGCTGGCGAAATCTTAGCTCGGAGATAATCTCCGGAGCGCTGACCGATCGTAAACACGTAATGTCTAAATATCATTCTTGCTATAATGCGCGCGTGCACCAATTATGAACTTTAAGTGCTTTTAGTGTTCCGTGTTGTAAAGTGAGCCACTGAAGGAGGCGGCACAGCGAAGGAAATTACGATCAAACACAGAAAAAACTTTGTGCGGGTCGATTTGGACCGAGGTGACCCGAACGCAAGATTTATACGGAATATAACGTTAATTTTATAGAGCCGAGCAAATTGTCAAATTGTTTTAACCCTTGTTCACCGCGATAAATCATCCTCTATCTGGTGGATAATAAATTTCTTATTCGATTGTGTTTGGACCATTCACATAGGTACTACTCATTTAGGTCCAAGTTTTATTCTCTCTCTATCGCTGGGTTTATTTTAGTTTGAGAATTTAGTTTCGATCTAAACGGCTTTTAAACGTTTTTCTCTTGTTGGTGGCGAGTTGAGTGTCCATCGAAAGTTTCGCGTTGTCAACTCGTCGATGATTGAGTATGTGCTTTAGTCCTTTGAAGTTTTTAAGCGGCGGAGGCGGCTGTAGTGCAGTGGAAAGCGGCTTAAATCAAATAAAACAAACTTTGCACACGCTAATCGGCTTTGAAGAAGCCTCGTCGGATACACGTGAACCATTTCACTTATTAGCGAAATCTGCGAGCTCATCGTCGGCTTCGCATGCGTGTGGCATGCACCCATACTAAATCTACTCAATAAAATATAAACTTTGGTAATGCTATTTTAGTTTTGTAACTTCTGCTTATGACTGTTTGTGGAGCCGTGTTTCGAAGTCGGGCGAATAACTATAATACAATGCAAAACTGTGCGAGTCGCGGTCGGGTAATTGCCGATAGTTTTGCGAACTTTTGCGTTTTGAATGTCGAAATTTTGAAGGCGCAAATTTCAAAGAGCGTGGTTGGGGGCTTGCGGATTTCTTTGGCGGCGCGCGTCGCACTTTAATTTATTTTTAATTAACGCCGCTCTGGGCAGAGCGCCAGAAGCGTGTCTCGGTGGCCTATCCTAGCCGCCAACCGCCGCCGTCGACCATTCTCCACGATACTACACATTGTAGAAGTTAGAAGAGTTAGAGAATAATTATATAGGGCGTTTTAAACAATTATATAAAAATTAAATTTTTATTTTTTAGAAATTATTTTTTCTGTTAAATTATTTGAAATATTTTAATTTTATATAAAAAATAGTTTTTATACAATGCCCGGTATATGCTGCTAACACTTGGACACCAAAACTCCACCTCCCGTCGAACTTTAGTAATTACTCTGGAAGGACTATACGAGATTCGTCCGCCTTGGTTCCCGTTTTCAGGCTTCCCAACAGGCAGCAGGACGCTCGCAGCGTTGGCGCTCTGTCGGATGTGTTTTTTCAAGGCGAACGTGTCAACTCTAAGGACGCCTATCAAATTAGCCAACCGACTTTCCATCACATTGCGCGGCAATTCGACTCTCCTCCGAAATGCGAGGAATTTGTGCGAAGCGAGGATTCCGCGCCGTCACCCGCCTCCCGTCGACCGCGCTCGCGCGGCACGTCGCAAAAACCAATGTACTTACTGGGATTAAACGGAAATTAGCCCTCGGGCGCGTAATTGAAATAAGGAAAATATTTATTATAAATACAACCGGATGTGTAATGAAAATCCAAAGGGTTGAAAAAGGGCAAATTCTTCCAGCTACCACTGCTGGTTTCATTGTTAGTTATTAAAAGGTGTCGGCCATGCAAATAGGGAGGCGAGTCGTCTGTTATAATCAGACGGCGTGGGCGTCGAGTGAAAAGACGTGTTATATCACGACGAAATAGCACAAGTGCATTTTCCGGGCGCGCGTTGAAAACATGCTCGCTCGCGTTCTTTATGGCGCGTCCTCGAGAGCATCGCGCGCTCGTGATAAGCGAAGTGTCATTGCCGGAACGAAAGCACATGTTCTTATTAAATACATACGTGCATGCATGCGGATGCGTCCGCTTCTCGCGCGAATTGCACTCGTAAGTAAAATATATATTTCAATTGCTTCACTTGTCTCGTTGTGTAAAAAGATCCTCGACAAAGACACCGCAGTGTTGAACCAACAAAACACATCACATGAAATACCAACATTACACAACTGTAGTTTTATATTATTTTTTAGTAATGAATTTTATTTTATTTTATTTTATTTATATAATGCTGTGACGGCTCTGAATGAAAATCAAGTGGGTTTGTGAACGTCAACATGTTTTCATATATGCGCTTGAAAATATAAAGGACGATAAGATGATTCAGGGGAAGAATAACAGGAGGCGAGCGAACGTCGACGCCTAGACAACTTTATCACGACACTCAATTTCCCCGTCGCGACGCGTCACCTCCGCCGCCACCATCCGCCGCCATCCGACTATTTACATTTCGCTCATTCAGCTGCCTTCATTCGTTTTAAAATTTATTTGCGCAAGCGTTTAGCGCGTTTGTTTGCTTGCTCGAAATGAAAATCTGCAAAAAACTAACGCCGTCGCACGCAATTTGTCGAAAATTTTGCGTCGGTTGTAACTTTTTAGCAGGCGCGTCATGAAGACGCAAAGATTTGGAATGCTGTTAAGGTGTGTCGTGTGGACAGGGAACGGGTTGATGCACACGTTCGAATATTCTAAGAGAAAAAAGCACACTTGCGGAATATGTTAGTGACAAAAACACAAAAAGACTAGGAGCAAGCAGCGCATGCCACTATGGCCTCCTGTGTTTCGCTGCAGCGTTGCGTTGCGGCTGTGCGCGATCACGAATGGAATATTAAGTCGGAATGGTTTTGGTTGGAAGTAGTTGTTCGTGGGGGCCTGCATGAAATATGACGGGCTTCATATTTATTTCCCTAAAAACGCCCCGAAGCGACCGAGCGAACACGAAAAAGGACGCTTTTTCACTGCGAGTATTTTTGAGCGGCCAAATTTGCGCAACCTTTCGAGGACCGGACCAGTTATGATTAACTCGCCGAATTTGTAATCCGCCACCGCCGAAAAATATCTATTAAGAAAAGTTTCTCCATTACTTTTACAATAAATTTACACTTTTGACAAAGGTACTAAACGTTTATTACAAAAATAAGCGCTCTGATTCATTATACACGATCGTGAATAATGTAGTGGAAGCAAACATTACTATTCCGAGGCATGGAATGAAATAGTAATATACAGTCGACAGAGGACATTGCTGGCGAAATAATGCAATGGAATGAAAGAGTGTCGGACACGCGGGTAGCCGTCGTCGTCGTCGACGGCGGCGGCGCGTATAATGGGTAACATAGTTTTACACCTTAATCCCGAGGGAGCTCGACAACCGGAGCAAATTGTCCCAGGGCACGTATAAGCTCAATGAGGCGACCGAAAACCCGTGTGTTAAACTGGCCTTATCTTACGTATTACTGCTGTGCGCGCGCGCTATTATTTGTCCTACTCGCCTGCTGCCTCTTCCTCCCGCCGGCGTCCTTATCCTTAACCGAGATAATTAGAACAAGACCGTAATACAAGTGAACACATCAAACAACGAAATTAATGGCTGACAATTTATGAATGCTGCGGTGGGGTTACACCTACTGGGGGATTCAAGCAAATCAAAGATGGCCGCCGTACAACTACATCTTGTGTTTTTAATAAACACAACGTAATATATACCCAATTCGGGTTTAATTAATAGAATGTTTAAAAGTGAAAATTTTGGATTTTAACCCAAGTTGATGTAATGTGTAATGAAGGTAGAAGACATTATGCGGAAACGATGAAACGAAACGTTTTGGGGGAGCACATGGTACATGGAACGCACGCGTAATTAAATTTCGAAAATAAATCAGGGAAACACATTCGCTGCCGCGGCTGGGCCTTACCAAAACCGCCGCACGTTGGGCCCGAAGGGTCTATTAATGTTGTAAATCGCTTGGAAGATACAAAAATCTTTCCGACAAACACCACCTAACCAAACATAACCTAAACGCACGCAATATATATAAAATACGTGGATTTAATTTCAATTTATTGTTTTTCTGCTGAACAATTTAACAATTTCGAAGGTTGTAGCCGGGATTCAAAAACTCTATAACTAGGTCATCCGAAATGATCATCATCTTGATAAACGCGCGGAGACATCGCTTTGTTAATATTCGCACTTGATGGTCCATTTATGTTAATGGCCTTCCTCGCATCCAGAGTATGGTAATGCATTTAATCACGGGCCGAGATCTGAGAGTCAATTAGCGAATGACAGTGATGTTCGACGCCGGCGCGCTCTCTGTGACAACCTCGAGCGTCATAACTCACAAGCATGGCCGCCATGGCATTCGTTGTGTGTGCAAGTGCAAGTGTAGATTACTGACAACCAATGTCGGCGAATTTGTAACACAAATGCCCACCGCCCCGAGATTGGTGCTCGTTACGCTGATTGCGACGCATTAATTTATCACCGCTGCCACTTGATTATAAATTATAACATTCTAAAAATTTGCATACACGAAAACACACGTTAATATTACGAAAAGGTCTATGCTGGGGGTTATAATTAAAATGGCTAATAAATACAGTTAGCGTAATTAAACACACTCGAGACTTTCGGGAGGGTTGCGAAGATAATCAAGTAATATACCTTACCGTGTTGAAATTGTTAAAATTATTCTCTGCCGCAATTTTATGTGCCTGCTAGATCTAAATCTAGATTACACTGAACATTCGTTTACATAACTTTTAGTTTTGCTTAAAGTTTACTCTCGAAACGAAAAATTGAGGACATAATTTCGCAGTGCATTGTTGCGATGCGGCTTTCATAATTCTTATTCTTGCATGTGGCAGAGCAGAGTATAAAGATGTCGGCGGCGACGAGTTATTTGCATACGCAAATGAAAACGTTGCGGATTAGTAAATTAAATTCGCGACGATATCGCAATTATTGTCGCCGCACGTGCTTGATACCACCGCGTGCACGTTACGAACGCGCGCTGTGTGTTGTTGGTTGCCGGCGCGGCAGCTACCTCGCACGCCATTCGCGTTCGCTACCGGAATGCTGATGTTACAGAACACTGTATTCGAAATATGTCGAGTACGATTTGGGATCTGTGTAGGAATAATAATATTTGATATCGTCGAATTTGTATACGTAGCGAGTGAACTCAGGGTGGTATCAAAATGTATTTTCTTAAACTATACTTTATCCATGACTATTAGAGACGGACGCTGACCTCAGCACGTTCAACAAGTTTCTCCCGACGATTGCACAAACTCCAAACGCCAGTATTTCAATCTATTAACCTCTCGGCTTCTTCTCCGCTTGCCCTGATTTCTGCAGCATTCGAGCGTGCGTGGGTGTTGTTTGAAGGCATCGATCATTTGGAGCACCGTCGACGTTTCATGGTTATTGTGTAATGTTGCTCGCGATGTGTGGAATTGTTAAATTGTTCGTGTCACCCACGTTGGTAGTCTCTTCGCGCGTTTGGCGGTGATAAGACGTAGCTGCGTGCGCGTCTTCCTGGGCAGCTCAAGGCCTCGAAGAGATATTGTATTGGCTGTTTAATACCAGGCGCTGCGATAAAACGGCGCGCCGGCACCCGCGGAGACAGCGGGAGTAACCAACGGTCACATAAATCTCGCTGCAGGCTCGTGTCTGGCGTGCCAACCGCATCGCAGAGAGGAAGGACTTGGTGCTAGGACGACGAGAACGGCATTGCGCACGCCAAACAACCTGCCACCTGCCAGGCCCCCGCTTCCCTTCTTTATCATTTGCCGAGTTGATAGGGTGCCAATAAATTATACAAGAGACACTTTTCGCACCTTCCTGAATTCCTAATGTTTGGTTTTTCCTCCTTTTTGGTGCGCTTTTTTTTATGCTGCGGTGAACTAATATCTATGGCCGCAAGTGGTCTGCCCGCTTGACACCACATAACCTCACACATTTTATCGGAAAACTGGGTTAAGTTTTGAAGTTGGAATTGGTTAAATGTGAATGCGGATGCTAATGTGAATGGCGTGACACTTTAATATAGTCTGGTGCATGATGCTATTGTTTAGTTTCGGGTTAGTTGGCACATCGCATGGAAATAAATCTTGGCAGTAATGCACATTGGTGACATCCTCCTAATATATGCATATATTCCGCGCAGCTGGAGTGGTTGCTGCTCATCACCGGTTGACACTTGCCGTCTCAACATTATCATTTATACCAACGATTGTAGCAACTAGCGTACTGATTTGTTTGTGATATTATTATATCGAATGCTTTCAGTTTGAATAATCACGATAATAAAAACGCAAATCCTCGCATTGTCCGCTTATAATAAAATCCAATCCGATGGCGATAAAAAGGGTTGATACAGTGCGCAGATAGGGATGAGGGGGCGGCGTGTGTGTGTATGTAGGTCGGATCCTCGGTCCCAAGGACGACGCAGCGCCACGCGAGGAACTCGGCGTCGCTCTCTGATCTGATCTGGTTAAATAGCTCGTCGGTATCGTCGATCTACTTCACTATTCCCTCGATGGAGGCGGCAGCGGCGGCGGCTTCGCTCGACGGGCGTAGGCAAATGAGTTTCCCACTAAATCTTTTCCATCTTGTTTCCAAATCCCATCGAAGAACCCTTAAACGCGCTCATTTTACTCTCTTACTTACATCCGAAGAGAGTTTTCTGTTTCCGATTTTACTTTCTTTATGCGCACGTAATCCCCGAATAAAACTCCGGCGCGCGATTCTGCTATGGAAACCTTTGCGTTTGGGAATCGTCGGAGTAAAAGTTGTGCGAAATTAAATTAATTTTTTTCTCGCTCGACAAGCGACGCCGAGAATGGCGAGTGGAGGTGTGGTGTGGGGTTTTTGGTAGGAGTGGAAAAGTTTGCGCCACTTTCGAACGTCAAAATCGAGTAATGGCTGTGTGTTGCGACATATGAAAAAGTTTAAGGCCCGGAAACAGGTTGAATGCGGGAATGGTACAAGCGGATGGCGGTGTAATGTACCGGGTGAAACTGATGACCGAAATTCTAGTTTCCATCGTGGGCCCGTAATGCAATAATTCATCACTTTTCTTAAAACCTTCCAGCGCCCGCAGAGTAATTTTGCCATTTGCCATCGTATATCAAGTTTTGAGTGAAAATTTTATAAAAATTATACTAAATTATAATCAGCTGATACTAACGCATGTTTTTTTTATTGTTTCAGGTATCATTTTTATCTTTATTATTTCACAATCTAATCTAAAGTGTAAGGTGAGTGTTTGTTTTGATTTATTTTTATCACCATGAATAATAATCGTAGTATTACGACGATGAGTGGTTTTTGAAGTGTTGAAAAACAGATTTAATTTTGAATGAATCATTTTATTGAATTAAGAGACAATATTGTAAACATATTGTGAAGTTTTATCGTAATCCTAATCAGTTTAACCGAAAGTAACCTTGTAATGGTTGGAGACGCAAGTGAAGGTGCTGGTCAAGTCATCGTAAGCGTAGCTGTACGCATCTGGGCAAGCCTGTTTGAATACAGTGGCGGAGTTGACGGCCCAGGTGTTGGGGTCGCAGGTGGTGGGAAGACCCCAGTTTCCACGGCAGCAGTATTCGTCAGTGTTGTATTTGGCGCAGGAGCTGAAGCAAGCAACGGTGTATTCACCATGGTCACCACCAGCCTGTTTCAAATCATCGGGGCAGATGTCGTTGATTTCAGTAGCGCAACGGACAGCCTTGCAGTCACCGTTACCATTGATGGGTTCAATCTATAATAGGAGAAAATTGGTTATTTATTTTAGTTGGGGTAAGTTTTGTGGTGCATACCGAAGCCTTTACGTTGTAACCATCGACCAAGGAGATGTCGTAGAAATCTTGTCCCTGCCATCCACGGAGGGTGATTTCAGCGAGGGATACTGGTGGGGCACCACCGTTTCCGGCGCACTCGAGACGGTTTCCACAGTCACCAGTCTGGCAGTGCTGGGTGTTGGGGTCGCACCAGGTACGGGCCCAGAAACGGCCAGCCCATTGGTCATCACTGCTCACAGTCCTCTGCAAAAATTGGAAAATTTAGTAAAGAAAATAATAATTTTAATGGTTTATAAAATACTTACGGAGGCATAAGCTTCCAAAACAAAGCCACCATTGGCCAATGGAGCCTTACCACCATTTCCCAAAATACCAACCCAGATGGCTCCGGGAAGGTTGTTCTGGATCTCGAAGTCAACGGCCGAAGCCATGGCAATAGCTCCCAAAAGAATGAGGAATTTCATTGTTGTTTGTTGTTGATCGTCGTTGGAATCAGGTGTTGAGGAACTGATGATTTCTACAGCAATTACCTCTGCTTTTATAGTCAGTATAGTCAGTATCTCAACCGTTTGATAGGCTTGCTTTTTATCAAATCATGTTTTCGACATGTTTTACACACGTGTTATTTGCCGTGCTAATACCAATAAGTGGCTTATTTTCGATTGATTATTCCGGTTTTTTAATTGAAGAAGAGCACTTTTAGATAAGTTTTAATTATTTCAATAAATACACAAACAAGTGTGCCACGGAATTCTCCGCTCATTAATCAAATAAGTTGGTTGAGTTTAATGAGATGACACATTTTCTATATATTTATTTATTTCAAGTGTTTTTAATTAAATCAGCGATCAACCGAATGTGATCTTGTATCTATCAGCTACACAAGTAAAAGTACTGGTAGCATCATCGTAAGCGTAGCTGTAGGCATCTGGACAAGCTCTCTTGAAGACAGCTGCGGAATTTACTGGCCATGCGTTTGTGTTACACGTGCCGGGTTGACCATACTGTCCTCTGCAGCAGTATTGGTCAGTGTTGTATTTTGCACAAGAACTGAAACAGGCTACGGTGTATTCTCCATTGTTACCACCACTTTGCCTCAATTCGTTGGGGCAAATGTCGTTGATTTCTGTTGCGCAGCGGACAGCCTTACAGTCTCCTCTACCATTAATTGGTTCAATCTAGAAGTCAAAAAGTAAACCATAAATTGAATATTGAGTAGGTAAGAATTGTGGTACTTACAGATGCCTTGACATTGTACCCATCAACCAATGAAATGTCATAGAAATCTTGTCCCTGCCATCCTCTTAGTGTTATCTCAGCCAGAGAAACTGGTGGTACTCCACCAGCACCTTGACATTCTAGTTTGTTACCACAGTCACCTGTTTGACAGTGTTTAGTGTTAGGGTCACACCAAGTACGAGCCCAGAAGCGACCGGCCCATTGGTTATCACTACCAACAGTCCTCTATAAAATATTTAAATATAACAAACGATATTCCTAATTTAAACATGTATTTCTTACTGATTGGTATTGATCAAGTGCAAATCCACCGTTTGCCAAAGCTGGTTTACCACCATTACCCAAAATGCCAACCCAAATTGGTCCTGGTAAATTATTATAGATCTCGAAGTCTACCGCTGAAGCAAACGCTACAACCGATATAAGTACTAAGAGTTTCATGATGTGTTACTGGTTCAATTCGGTTCACGTGTTTGACACTAATAAAATATTCTGTCGTGTTGCCGTCTTTTATATAAACCGAAATTGATACGGCTAATTTTAAACATGTTGTACTTGCGTTTTATAGACTGGTAATACCCAACATAACTGATAACCCATTAGTGCATAAATCAACGTCGGACGGCGTCAAAACAAACACAAATGCGCCTTTTTTTTTCTTTTACGATAGCTGTTTTTTGATTTGTTCGTGCCAATTTACAGTTATTAATAGAGGTAGAGATAAAAATAAACGACAATGTGCATACTCGTATGAAGGTTATTTTATTACGCTATTGTCTTATCAATAACATTCGTACTTATTTATAAACATATGCTTTAAAAGAATGTATTCCTGTAATATTCACTTATGCAAGTGCGTAATTGGAAAACACCATACAAAATTGATTGACGTCTAAGTATAGATACACTGTGCAAATATTTAGCAAAACTATTCGAAGGTGTATCAATACGTGTCGATTACAGTCGATGGTAGTGACATTAAAAACAAATCATTTCGATGCGAAAATAGTTGCGCAGCAATTGATTGAAAACTGCGGTCGTTTCATCCCCGCTGTAACAATATGTAATAGTAATAACAATAACGGCGGTAGAATGACGAATCGTCATTGTTAAATTTAATGAGGAACAGCGGCTGCAGCTGACAGCTGGGCGGCCTGAAGAGTTATTGCGATGGTCCCAGAAAAGGACGACGGCGAGTGGGACGCGCGATGCGTATCAAGATTTTAATACTTGGCAGCGGCGCATCCACATCCACTTGCTCTGTATATACATAGGGATATATTTGCTGTGTTTGTGTGAAGGCTGAGAGGCAGAAATGCGACTGCTGGCAGCCTGGCACCCATGCGATGATTATGCTGGCTGACGTGCAAGTTTGTTGCTAATGCCAGCGCAGTATGCTCATCCTCGAAGGTGAAACGTGAACGTAATGCACGGGATGTTAGTTATCCCGACCGGTACGAATACAAACGTTATGTTGGATTATTGTCTGCGACCGCATATACCAAACCGCACCATTTACTGCCGCTGCGGTTTGTTATATCGGAAACGTATTAGCTATCATAATGAGGACACAAAATCCTCCTTCTCTTGAGGGTACCTATTATTTCTGGTATGTGCTGCGTATATTATTTTATTGCTCAGCTTGTTGAAAATTGCTGCAATTTTAAAGAAGAATGAAAGAAAAGGCAACAAAAAAGAATTGATATTTTATATTGCACGACAAAATGTGAAAAGATAGAAATAAGCAATAAGAGTTTTTTTTTTGTTGCGACGCACGACATGTTGGTTATACCATGAGTGCGGCGGCTACGACCGCCTCCCTCTTCCTTCGCTCATACGTCTACTTCATCGTTGGGGAAAAGTAGTGCGCGTGAATTTTCTATCTTTGCGCGTTGTATTGATATATGGCTGGAAGCAATCAAACTCAAGTTGGCGGAGCGTTTCTGTGAAAAATGATCGAAGTCTGCCGTCCGCCTTTCTTCTATAAATAATATACGCCAACAGTTGTGCTTGATGTTATGTTAGATTGTTGCAACACGCGATATCACGTTTGCGAACGTTTGCAAACCAGCATCACCACCCCGCTGTCGGATTGCTAATTAACGATTTTCTTTGCGCATGAAAAATTCGATGTCAGTGTTTGATGTCGTTAACAAATATATCTGGATATGTGCGTGTGTGAGACGTGTCAAAATGTTTTCATTAATACGGACGTTTATAGCGAATTTCGCATCGCACACGTCCGCGCTTACTTTGTTCCATTGACGACGAGGGTGGCAGCGGTGGCGGCGTACTTGAAGTCAAACTGCCTCCGCATTCATAAACGCTTTCGACACAACAAATGTACGCCGCCGTCGTTGCGAAAGCAGGTCGGTTACATAATAAAGTGTTCCTTAACCGCCATTGTGCGAAATGATTCTCTTTCTCGCTGCTACCGCCACTGCCGCCGCCGCCGCCGCTACCCCGCTGCTTTCCCTCTGCATAGCAAGGGCAAGTGTTATATACTCGCGCATACGCACGACTCTTTCGAAATTGAATCGCGAGCAGCTTTATATGCAAAACTCGACTTTATAACTGAAGAAAGGTCTCTTACACTCCACTCACCCCTTAGTGTAGCAACGCAACGCAGCCGAGCATGCTTGGGCGTCTAATGTACCCAAAGTATATACTAATGCATCGGAGACGGCACGGGGCTTTGCGCAAATTAGAGAAAGAATGGGGATTAGTTTGTCGCGATGGTGGAGGCGCCTGGCAATAGACTTCAACAGCTTATTCTTTCTCTGCGCGCGCGCCCGTCGGGATGTTTTGTACCCTTTCGGGCGTGATTCATTTCTAATGCTGTGCGGCACGCTCCGGATGTTTTTTGGGGTGGGCGGCACTATTTTGGGGTTGGTTTTCGACGGCGGTGGCGGCGGCGAAATGATTTCGCGCGGTCGTGCCTTTTTGCTGGCGCGATTTATGACCGGCTACACGTCATACTCAACTAGATTAGAGATTAACTGCCCGCCGGCCGGTTCTAACACAGCCAATTGAATAATCGTGGTATCAGCGATGCCTCTATCACCAACAAACACACATTATTTTCGGCTAGAATTTTTGCAATGCCGTTTTTTTGCGTGTTGACGTCATAATTTTTTCCTCGCTGGTGGTGAATCGAAAAAAGTTGAAGAAAAGAGAACAAAGTCAAATTGTAGCGCTTTGGCGTCGACGTGCGGAGAGCACGTAAAAGTATAAAATTGCACGCCGAAGCGGCGCGCGCTTTTACAAGAAGTAAAATGTTTCGACATAAAAATGCAGATTGCGCGTGCTCATATCGCCATCGCATGGATATTGGTTGTTAATACAACTTTATCTCGGCGTAAGCCGAAAAATGTATGCGCTCTCTCGGCCGTCAGCCGAAAGGGATCTAGTAATTGACGTTTTGCTAGCGCAGACAGCGCCGACAAGCTTTATGCTCTTTTTACGCCAACAAAGCGCCCCAAAAGTGTTTAAATATTTCGCATGCACCAAAAACTAATGAATCAATCTTCATTAATTGACATGCGGACACAGTCCGGTTCCATTTTTTTAGTGTACAAAAATTACAAAAAGAACACTTTTAAAATTTCAATCTTGCAAAGTAGTAAACGTGATAGTTTCATAGCAAGTAAAGTGATTTCGTGTCGTCCTTGCATGCGCGTATCTGGAACGCGTGTATTTGCGTAGCCTGCACCCTGATTTCCAGTCGGCTTTCCTGGATGATAGATCGGGACGGAAATTCTCGCGCGTCCCGCACACTTTATAGCTCATTGTATTTATGTTATATTACGGGGAGGAAAATCAATATGCTGGTCGCGCTACTGTGCCATGGAACGCGAGAGGATCTAAATGTTTATGATGTTCATAACAAGCCAACGTACAACAATAATACATTTAATTAAAAATATAATATATTTGAAATTTATTCACATTAATTATTTACGTATTAAAATATTTTATTGATGATATTTTAATGTAATTCGTCGAACTAAAATCCCTCATATTACATTTTATATAATGTTGTACTGAATGGAATAGTGAAAATGTTAAAGTTGGTACTGGAAATTAAAAGAAATACGCGACTGTAATGCGTCGGTGATTTATGAACGGCGGTAATAAAGTACACTAACAATTCGCCTCGATTCCGGTTACTTTTTTGTTCATAAATTGATAATCGCACGGGCAGGTATAAATCATCCACTTTAGTGCTCGTATATCTTCTGGCTGTCATTTAAATACTCTGCTTCACTTACCCTTGCTCACCTACGTTGAATGCATACACATTCAGACAAAAACGCGATTAGAACAAACAAAAAGTTTTAAGTTTTGCTTTTGTATTGGCGAATTGTTTTGTTTCGAAATTGATTGTAACTTTAATTGAATTGCATTTATTTGAATTAACTTGTTAGTGCTGCTGGCGTGGTTAATAAGAGTACAGGATTAATTACGCAGCCGGCGCACAGGATAACGTTACGTATTAATGAGGACAAGCACGGACCGAGGCCGTAAATAAATAGTTCGTTGAGAATATCGGGATCGGAAACGTTTTCGGACCTTGGTCAGGGTCTGCGCGAGCCCGGAAGCATTATTTAAAATCTATT
Source organism: Dalotia coriaria (assembly GCF_025399875.1). Lineage (NCBI taxonomy): Eukaryota > Metazoa > Arthropoda > Insecta > Coleoptera > Staphylinidae > Dalotia > Dalotia coriaria. The sequence continues at coordinate 7,564,887 of NW_027045447.1, read as the reverse complement.
AGAGCAATGACGCCGAGCGCTTGTCAGCACTCTTACAGGCGGTGGAAGAGGGACGCAAGAAATCGGATGCGCACGTTCGGGGCCCCCGCAACCTGGCGAAGCGATTAAAGGTAATAAATAACTTACAAGTTCCATTAGGCCAAACGAATATTAATCGATGTGCGAAAATGAGGACTCGAAAGAAAATTGATCTTCTCTATGCTATTTAAATCCGCCTAAAAATGGTTTATATTTAATTATCGTAGCTGCGGGATAAATTCGTTTTGGCGGAAATGTTTAAACAAGTTTGAAGAGTCAAAAGAGCAAAACGTTTACGTTTGTGTGTGCCGGAATTGAATGAATGCACTGCATTAGCCGGAGAACTTTGCAACTAGACTGCGAAATTGAGGGAAATAAAATTGTGCCCATATGTGCGATGTTGTGTGTGCATATGGTGGAGGCGCCGGGCAAAAACAGACAATGGCGAGCTGCGGCCTTTGTTTTCGATGCGATGAATGGAAAATGCACCTAGCGTTATATTTTTTTTCAAATATAGAACTTTGTTTTGTTCGCTTTGCTGTAATTGTTACCGCATGTGTTATAACAATGCACGCGCACAAATTGTTCAGAATTATGTTTCTCAATTTGCTGGAATATTTTTGACTGGTTTTGAATGTTTTCCATTCGGATTAATCCTATTGAATGCAAATAGAGATCTTGTGCGTTAAATAGCTTAGTAACAGTAAATTCAATACCATTTACGATGAGTTTATATATTCTGTGGGATCTCGCGGCGCAAATTAAATGCATAATATTTCCAGGCGGCGCGACGGCATGCCGCCGTCGTAAATTCAGAAGAATGATTTTTATTCTGCAGATTATCGCCTCGTGGCACGGCACTTGGGGCCCGCCGCCCGCCTAATGTTAATAGAACTTCCGACGCACTTTAACCATAACTCAGTCGTAATGGCGCGCAGTTGTACTTACGTAGAGCCGCCGCCAGGGGTGCACTCGCGGCGCGAAGGAGCACAAAGCACATTTTTCCATCTTGCGCATTACAAAACGCAGAATTATTACTTATAACTTTATCCAGTTTGGGATTTTTTTTACGGCGTCGTCTTCGTATTTTCGTAAATCCGCATCGAACACGAGAACACGACTCTTCTATGTGATATGGCACATTTCGAACCTTCGAACCTTTGCGTTTGTTTTATTATCTCATTGAAAACCGTACCAAATCGCCTCAACTCTTTTTATTTACTAGATCGATGAACTAACACAAAAATGTACCCGCTGTAGCACTCAGCGACACTCAGCGGATATTTATGTAATGCGTCGGCGGGGAATTGCACATAATAAAACACCTTTGCCACTCCGATAAATTTTAACGCAATTAATTAATGTCGTCAACACGTGTAGCGTCAGGCGTGTGCGTAGGGGGCTGGTTTACTCGCGCACATGTGTACGTAAGTCTGCTTGACATAAATTATTCCCGACCGTGGACCGGTGGCGGCGTGTGCGACTCTACACCTCGCATGCAACAGTTTTAAACGCTCTTCAAAACGCATTGCCGGCGCGCTGCCACCTACGCTTATTACTTTCTACAATTCCGCACAATAACGCACTCGCGTAAAGCACACACTCGATTTATTATCTTAATCCGTCATTGTTTTCCGGTGCTAATTTGTCTTCCAACTTGTTTATGAAGCGGGGTAATCTAGTAAATCTCTACAAAACTCATTACATTCGGCTGCTTTTAATTTTTTGTCGGCAGATGCCGCCTTTTTATAATTACACCCACGTCGAATGAGATTAAAGGCAGAAAAATGTTTAATGATATTTTTTTGCACCCCACGCGCAAAAATTTCCATCCAATATTTGCGGAATTCGAATCTTATTTCCGCTTGTCTAACGAGATATCCGTTACTCGAAAATTGGAATTCCGATTAATTTAATGAAGCCGCGCGCTTGTGCCGGTGCCCCTTTCGGATATTGGACACGTTATATTCGATAATCATAACGTCAGCGGTGTACATTTATTTTTTGCGTGATGATTCCATCATCCGTACTGCTCTCATTGCTCTGGTTTTAATGATGCCGTTTGTAATAATAATTTTTTTATATTTTATAAGTAATTTATTGCGGAATATTTATTTATTATATATAAGGGGTAGATACATTTTCCATCCGATGTGGAAACAAGATAGATAAATCAAACAAAGAGAATTTCTTCGTCCGCGTCTTCCATTTCCCGGCGCGCCGCGGCGAAACATAAAGTCCTGCACTTTACTCCACATTTTACTCTTGCGCGCTGCAGATATCGCATAAGATTCCCGATATATTACCTTACTTCTGTTACAAGCGCTCGCGCCACGCACTTACCTCCACTTTACCTTTTCCGCGCGCCGCGTACATCCTTTCAATTTCTCCGAGCGCTAGCCCGGCGCCTCCACCTCCGCACCGCACAAAGGAATATGATAAAAAAAAGAAGAGATGCGCGAATTGCAGTGTGCAGTCTGTCGTTTACTATGCGCATCAATAATAAATAAGATATAAGAAGCTGCAAGAACTGCTTGCGCGTATTTTATTACCGCTACGATTTTCCTCCCGCTTTCTATGCATGAATATCAAACATACAATGCGGTTATGTATAATAGTCGTATAAAGAATGGCCAAATGTGAAACATGAGCGGAATTTCTTTGAAACTTTAACGAGGCTAGATTTATTTTTGAGAAAAAATTGCTTTAATATCAGATTAATTTGGTTTACGGATGATTTTACTACGCGCAATATTAGAAATTAACATGTTGTAAAACGGTTTACGGGCGCGCATAAAACGTAATTAATTTCGCATGTTGCGACTTAATTTGAGTGCGGTTGGAAAGAAATAACGATTACGAGACGCAAGATTTTGTAACTTTACACGTGCCGGAGTACAACAAACGCTCAGGGGGGAAATTAAATATGTCGTAAAATTTATGCGCGAGTGTAATTGCGACAGTGCGAGTAAAACCACTGACTGGTATGCAAATGTAGGTAGATTTGTAATATCCTAATATCGCGGGAGTGTACTCGACCGGCCGAGATTGGAAAAAGGTTCTTTTTGGCCCAGCGCAAAAAAAAACCGCTAATAAATCACTTTTCTTGTATAGGCTTTTGCGGGAATATTTCGACCGTGCCTCTTTGCATTCGAGCATTCCGACAACGAGTGCACAAAGATGTTCAACATCTGAAATGATTCTATTTGTATACAGGCTGTTGAGGGCGAGTAAAAATTTGTATTTGAAACCATCAGTGTCTGGTTTTTGCCATCATTCGAATATATAGTTGTAGGCAGTTACTTCAAAGGCAAAGGCGACCCTTCTTTGCATTGTCCCCTGTGTCGAAGAGGGCAAACATGCATAAGCATTTTCTGCTGCCCCTTCTTGTTGCATACAAAGCAATGGAAGAAATGCGCGTGCAAAGTGGGCGCCTTCAAACATGAAAGGAAAACCAATGCACCGTGAAAGCGGGAAGTGGTCGATGTTAGACAATAAACATATCGATGAATCTCCTAAGTGCTAACGTTTTGGATTGATTGGTTTTGGTCACGAAACGTTTTGCAAATGTTCCCTCTCACCCTCTGCTACGTTTGTTTGATTTCAGTGATTTAATGCATTGCGGCGAGTTTTTGTTTTGCATGTCTGCGAAAACAGTTGCAATTCATTATATCGATCATCGAGATTTTGTGTTTGTAATTAGGCAAATTGCTGTGGGTTCGGCGAGGAACGCTTGCCGTATTATTATCGCATTCATAGCATTCCATGCGCTACCAGTTTGGGGGCGGCGTAAGCTTGCGCTGCTTACACGCATGCATTCCATAACGGTTGGTTATGACGGACTAATATACCTTCAAGAATTCGTAAACTTCCAAATCCAGGAGTTAATTAACTTTATTAAGACCCAACCAATTAGGGCAACATGTGAATGTTTTTTTCGGTGTAAAACTTTCTTGTAAGATTTATGTAAACAAAAATCTATAATCCAAGTAGTGGTTTTATTGCTGCATTAAGAGATTAAATTTCCCAAGTGAACCTGGTATGAGATGTGTACACAAACTTCACTTCTCCGCAGTCCTTCCCAGCTCAAATCTGACAGCTAAGTGATCCTCGTTGATCTGACTGACCAGGGAGTTGGAGTTTCTTTATCGGATGATCCAATCTCAATTTTCGAATCTAGAGGGGTTGCTGTCTCGAGGTTTTCCCCTCGAGTCAATATTCTATTGTCTAAATGCACGGCTTAACGTAGGTATTAGTATTATGTGGAATGTAGACACGTTTCGCAAACGACCACTTTCGTCCTGACGACAATAGTAACAATTAGCACGTTAATTGCGGAGGAATTTTCTCGGAATTGTGATTTGCCATGTGTTTTTCCTATCGTTCTTTTCTTTCCCTTATTCCGTTGAGCGCAGAGCATGAGAAAGGTTTTAATTATCTAAATCGTGCTTATATAATATTAAAAGACGCAATTAGAGTGGCTGGTTTGCACCATGATTAAAAGCCCCGTCGGACGGAATAATTGCGCATGTTTAGTTTATTAATCACGCAGGCCCGGATAACTTTTCCTGAAATGGCGATAGTAATTCCAAGGGATCGGCTAATTCCACCTGCTAATTACGGTCTAAATGCGGCGGCCGCCCGCTCGTTTCCGGTTATGGAAAATGGAAATAAGTGAAGTAATGCGAAGATGGCGCGCGATTGGTGACATTCTGATGGCTGCCAGTGCGTTGCCGGCAAATTACAGTTATCTCGGGCAATGAGGATAATGAGTCGGGGACCTCGCCGACGCCGTTGTGTTTCAACATTACCACCGGGGAAAAGAAAATCCAGCGGGTGGTGAACCTAGGTGAACACAAAAAGAGGCGTAAAAAATTTTCAACCCCAACAACAATTAAGACTTTCACGCTTATCCTAATATTTCGCTTCATAATTACACCTCGTCTACGGCGGCGGCAATTAATTAATTCCAATTTCTCAGAAATTACATTTCAGAGTGATTGTGAACCGCCGAAATTTCGACAACAATAAAAATTCGCCAGACGCGCGCATTGATTTGCCGCGCCGCGTATCAAAGGCCCGCCGGCGCTCTAATTAATTTTTAATTAGTGGCGGCAACAGCGGAAAAGAGGACTTGTGGCGCATTGTGTTTGCAAACGATGTGGCGCGATTGAAATTTAATTTTGAATTACACTCGCTGCAAGCGATTCGTCACGAATTTTCAGCGGACTTTTTTTGTGTTTTACTCGTGGACGTTGTTTGCAATTAGGTTGTAAAACACGCATTCGTCGAATTGGAGGATGGTCCTACCATGGAACATGCCGAAACATGCGTAAACGAATGTGTGTGATTTGGGCAAAAATTTAATTAGTGCCGACTCGAATTGACATGAAATTAAATTTGGCGTTTCTAGTGTTTACGTCTGATCTGTCATCGGCATGTTTATTGATTGATTCAAGTACTTACTCTTCATAACATTGGATTGAACTGGACGCTCGGTTGACTTGAGGGGAAAATATGACATCGCTTTTCGATTTATGTAGATTTGCATAGATTGTACGATTTTACAGTTGGATGCATTCGAATTTGGTGAATTTGTGAGCCGGGAAATGCAAGAAACGTCGGGCGTTCGATTGAGGCCGTAATGAAATTGGCAATTAAGCGAATCCTGATGAAGGGATCATTTGTAATTTGCGCTGATTGGCGTCGTTGTATAATTTCACGTTATAGGTGTGCGAGAGTGGCTGGGACAATGAGACCAATAATGCTCGGCTCTCGAGAATCGGAGCCAAATCTGTTATAATGTAGCGACGATCGCTTCGTCCAGTCGCGCGCGACACCGTGTTAATTTACGTAAATACACCACTCACCCCAATACACTTGAAGCATGCATCGCCAACAAATTACCCGTGCGCTATACCGATTATGATTGCGTATAATTGAGCAATGGCGAGTATAATTGCCTACAAACGTAATTTTCGCTGCGAAACTTGGCCGATATAACTTTTCAGACAGGATTATTACGCTGTTTTTTCTTCTCTTCCTCCTCAGGATATTCCCCAGCGTTCTGTTATTGTGCCGAGCGTTTCATTGTCGGCTCGAGGTCGGAATCGCAGCCTGGCAGGTTACGGTTTACATTTTTTTCTTTCTTGCCTGGGTTTGTTGCTTTGTGCTGTGGCTTACTGCAGATCTTCACTCTTAGGAATGTCTGTGTGAGAATGTGTGACTGTGAAGGCAGCGAACGTCTCACATATCGTTAAAGGAGTAATGAATTGAAATGGTATACGTCTCCCGATCCACGATTCGAAGCGATTCTCGCAAAGTTTCGTCTTGGCCTCGGCGTTCTCCCCGAAGGATAAGAGGGCGGCAGCACACGCAAGTGGCAGAAAGCATGCAATATATCAGATCGCATCTAAGCGTTTCGATCTCGCTCGAAATCAATTCGCAGTCTTTTCCTCGTCGAAAGCAATGCATCCCACGCACGCCTCGCACACCTCCTCTACGTGGATGTCTTTTGTGCCACCACTACTGTGTGTGCGTTTCCTGCTTTTTTTCTTTACTCGGGAGCGACCCCTTTGGAAATCTAAACGTTGTCCTAACACGACTTCTCCGCAAATAAGGCCCAAAACTAAACAAAGCGAAGGCCCTGAAAGTCTACTCGGAGAATACACACACAAAAAGAAAACGAAAAACATAAACGAAGAGAAAGCGCCAACCGCTAATTTATTAGGAAAAACGCGCCTGAGAAGACTGAAAAAATTGTCCTTTTTGTTGCGCGCGCTCATTTCTAAAGGAAATATATTGTTTCGATTGTTAGCCTGTTTTTTCCTCTACTAAGGCAGCCATTACCGCCGCCGAGAATTGAAGAAAGCCAGAACGCTTGGTTTCGTTGTGTAGCGAATTTATCTCTCACCTCTCACAAAACTCTCGGCTAAGAAGCAGCAAATGATTTCGGGATTTTCACGCGGCCGCGCGCAAACGTGCATAGTTTAAACGCGTATTTAATATTCGCGTTTTTCATGCTCGTAAAGTCAAGGCGATTACTTTGGCTCGTAAGTTTGAAAATTTAACGACGCGCCGCGGAGTTTTATAGAAACTTGTAAAACTAGCGCGTAAAAATATGGAGAACGATTTGTTTGCATAGCTTTGTTCTTTCAATATTTTCGACCTTCGTGTTTCTGTTGTGTTTTTATTGATGCAGTAATATACCTACTCGTAATGCGAGAGCGTTTTGCGCGGAATGAAATTAGACATTTTATTATTGCTTATTTTAACAGCGCATAGCGGATGGCGGTGGCGCTCTGCGCATAACGGTTAATTTATGAGCTGAAGCAGAAATAAAGCAGAAATTGTCTTTTTGTCGGGCGTTGCGCTGTCATTTTTAAAAGAAATCTATTGCCACTAAAGCCGCGCCGAATGCGCGTTTAGTTGTGCGGCCGGCGCTCAGCAGAAACGTGGAAATCTTGAGGCCGGCGGCGCACACAAAAAAATAGACGCTGGAGGAAGGAAATTTATCGAGAAATTATTTCAAATATTCCCTCCTTTATTGCGGGCGCGTATCTGCGCGGCCAAAACAAGCATTGTCAGATACACCGTTGTGTTTCGTGATTTATTTAGTTTTCCTTTATAGATGCTACGACGTCGAGGGTGAAACGCTCCAGCTTTATGATTCTGTTTTGTTCATCTTTTTCAAGGGGGTGAACTGTGATCGTCGATGTGAGATAGAATTCATTTTTGACAAATTTTATTTTTTTGTAATTCCAGAACAAACAACTAAAAAGTTGTCGTCGCACTTTAGTTCATTTACACATTTGTTGCACTCCGAATGCAGTCTTGATGGTCCTTGAGCGTTACGCCCGCCATTTTCTCTTCCGCATTGTAGACATCCTACTTCTTCGTTGTCGTCTTCGTGAAGCTAGCTGCAAATATTTATCTTGCGAAAACTCAACTCACATACATGGGGGAAATCGCGTGCAGTGCCGCCACCCACCATCGTCATTGTCGTCGTTCGGCGTCGCTGCTCACCGAGTTAACTTTTCCATTTGTTATTATTTCCGTTTCGCTTAAGCGAATCGCATGCAACGCGTTTCCACTCTTCATAAATGCACTACTCCTACATGCAGTGCATAAAAGGCGAGCACTTTGTTATGCACGCCTGCCGATATTCTAAATCGGTAAATATGCCGCTGCACAATTGGATTTTTATTGCGGACGAAAATCACGTGTGTACATATTTATCTAAGCGTATTTACCTATTTTGCTTTCGAGATAAGCATCGTCGTTCCAGTATTATGGCGTTTGTGTTGCATAAATGGGATTTCGTTTAAGTTCGATTTGAGTATGTAAATCGGAGGGAATCAGGTGTAAACAGAGTGAAATTATATTTTTCTACTTCCATCTATAAAGCGCCAGTTTTTCCATGGTTTTTAGACACAAAAAGTAACATAATATTCATTATGTACTTGCATTATGCACGGGATGGATCAAGCGTCTGCGCATTTGCCTACCGAGCAGCACAAGGCGATATGAAATGTCATGCGGCGTCAGTCAAACACGTCAAACCGGAGGGGCACGATAAGAACCGAAGCGTCACATACACAATTTTTGTTCCAAGCACTTTTTAATAGGCATTTTAGGGTATTTATTAGAAGTGTAAAGGATCGCGAAGGTACTCATCTTGGAAGGAACTTAGTAATAATATGCCGATAAAATAGTTTAAATTACTCTTTGTGTTCCAGAGATACTGGGTGTTTTCTACATTGACAGGGCCGAAATTTTCGGTTAAAATATTTTTGCCTGATGAGCAGTACCGAACTTTTTTCATTAAAATATTTTTGCTCGAAGAACAGGGCCGAACATTTCCTTTAAAATATTTTTGCTCGAAGAACAGGGCCGAACTTTTTGGATTAAAATATTTTTGCTCGAAGAACAGGGCCGAACTTTTTTCGTTAAAATATTTTTGCTCGGAGAACAGGACCGAACTTTTACGTTGAAATATTTTTGCTTGAAGAACAGGGCCGAACTTTTTCGTCGAAATATTTTTGCTCAAAGAACAGGGCCGAACTTTTTTCATTCAAATATTTTTGCTCGAAGAACAGGACCGAACTTTTCCGTCGAAATATTTTTGCTCGAAGAACAGGGCCGAACTTTTTCGTCGAAATATTTTTTCTCGAAGAACAGGGCCGATCTTTTTTGTCGAAATATTTTTGCTCGAACAACAGGGCCGAACTTTTTTGTCGAAATATTATATTAATCCGGTATTTTTAGAATCATAATGGAAAAATTCAATTAAAAACTGACAACGGATTTTATCTTACGAATAAATGATCTGATAACAAAATGTTATTAAGATAAAGTAATCTGAATCACGTTTACTCATCAAATATGTAATAAAAAGTATAAGTTTTAATTATTTATTTTTTGCTTATGAAATGATAGGTAAAGTTAGAAATACGGTTTTTCCCACTTTTCTCGGAAACTATTGAAGTTAAAGAAAAATTGTTTTCAGATTCTGAATCAGGGTAAAATTCTACATTATATGGCACTTTAAAATTTTTGATTATCGGTACTTACGTAATTAATGAAAATGGTCAATAACTTGAAAACTAATTACGTAATCAAAACCAAACCAAAAGTAATGGATTCCTTGTATCATTCTACACCATCCTTGAAAGTTTTATGAAAATCGGAAGGGTGGTTCAATTTGAACAGTTTCGATTTTCCCCAATTTTTTTAGAAATAATGGTTTTATCGGAAAACCGACTGGACATCTTTCATCCCCTTGCAATTCTCTATCGATTGGTGTTTTTCTTTTTGCGCTAGCTTAAAAAAAATTTTTGAGCCACAAAGGAGTCAAGTGTAACCTCTTGACGATTTTCGAGGAGTTTTTGTCAACTTCTCAGAATCAAAAAACTGAATCTGCCATTTTTTAAATCCTTGTTGGGGCATGAAGAAAATGCAAAAAGTTTGTCTTTAACTTTTATAGTTTCCGAGAAAATCGCGTCGGAAAATGATACGAACACATTGGATATATGAATTTTTTTAATGTTATCCTATCTAGAATGTAATACTGAGTATTATACTGGTTTCGGTTTTTGTTTATCTTTATTAGTTTCCGAGATAAGTGTGTCTTAAGTCTCGCAGCGAGTACAGATTACACTTAAAGGCATTGACACGGAAAAGTCTTGGTGTTATTAATTAAAAAGGTGTATAAACTGGGTAATTAGGAACTGCTTTACATAATAGTGATATTTAAAAAAAAATTAAAATTCCAATTAAAATGCCAGGCACCTCCGCCAAAATTTGTAAATTAATAATTTTATTAGGGATGTTAGAAAATCAACTTTTTTATTGTTTATTATTACAGAGGAATATATTATTGCATGATTATTTTAGTACGTAATTTTAATTTGCTGGATGATTTAAAAGATACAGGACCATAATTGTACAAAGTAGAATGAGTTAAATGTAACTTTTAATCATTTAAAATTTTATTTGGTGGAGGCGCACTTTCACGGTTTCGACAAAAAAATTTGTTTATTAAAGTTCGACCCTGTCATTCGACAACTTATTCTATTATTAAAAAAAGTTCGACCCTGTCTTTCGACCGAAATTAATTTTAGCTGAATATTCGACCCAAAATTGAAAATAGTGACAATAATTGCGATTTTTGACGGCAATTTTAGGGCATTGTCTAAGGATTTTAAGCGTTGTAGGATTACTCATTTGTTAGAGGGACTCTGTAACTATGATACGGCCATAAAATATTTCAAATTACTTTAATGGTTTTTGCGATACAGGGCATTTTCCACACTAACTTTTATAAAATTTTAAAAATAGCAATTTTTAATGGGCATTTTAGGGTATTTCCCAGGGCTTTAAAGGATTGCAAAGGCACTCGTTATATTGGAGGGCTCTGTAGCTATAATATGGCGATAAAATAGTCTAAAATATTTCTTTGGTTATCGAGATACAGGGCGTTTTTCACATCAACTTTTTGAAAATCTGAAAAGATTGTTAATAGGCATTTTAGGATACTTCCTAGGGTTTTACGGTGTTGCAAAGGTACTTTTCTTGTAGACGGACTATAAAGCTATCATATGTTGTTATAAAAGTTTAAATAACTCTTATGGTTCTCGTGATATAGGGTGTTTTCTACGTTGACTTTTCAAAATTTAAAAAAATAGCAATTCATAATAGTCATATTGGGGTACTCTTTAGGGGTTTAAAGGATTTCGATGATACTCATCTTGTAGAGAAACTCTTTAATTATTATATGCCGCTAAAATAGTTCAAATTACCTTTGGGTTCCAGAGATACAGGTCGTTTTTACACCTACTTTTTGAAAATTGGCAGAAATAGCTATTTTTAATGGACATTTTAGCATATTTACTTAGGGTTTAAAGGGTTGCAAAGGCAATGGTACTATTGACGGGCTCTGTAGTGATGATATGACGATAAAATAATTTTATTGTTTTTCCTCCTCTTACAAAATTAACTTTCTGGCAAATAATTTGACAATTTTGGTATTTAAACCTGAAAAGCAAAAATAAAATATAGCCTGCAGTCGTGTTAATATAAACATAAACTCCTAATGCAGTTTTATGTGAAATGCTAAACTAAGTTTAAGAACTTACACTCAGATTGCACGCGCACTCTTTTACATCACGGCCATTTAATTCGCATTCGTGCGCGCAACTCCCACCCACACATCCACCCACAAACTGCAAGTATGTTTTTGAGTTCTTTACTTGCCTCGTATGCGAGATAACCTTAAAACAAGTTTTAAACTCGACGGCGGCGCCTGCAACACGAAGGTGGCGCTTTGCTAAAGTCGCCCTTAGCTTATATATTTGTTGAAAGGGCGAATCTCGGCGCGTGTTAATGCATCGGTGTTTGTGTTGCGAAACAATGTTTGGGCTTCAGTTTGTTGGCGCGTCCCTTGACGAAATGATAGGGTAATGTTGGTCGGTGTTCGTTTTCGTGCTGCCCCCTCACATCAACACCACCCTTTTGCATGTACATGTGTTTGCAGTGTGCGCGTGTGGCAGAAATACTTGCGAGATAAGACTGACACCGGCTCTCTGGAGGAAACACATTTCGTACGTTTTACATGTAGGTTTGCAAGGAAGTCGGCCGCCCGGACCGGGGTTTTACTAGTTCCGCTTCATTTGCATACAGACGTGCCTACTAATGATAAAATAACTTTATTTCCAACTATAGGCGGGCGCAGCGTGTGCGGCGAGCACAGTTCCAATTAACGTGCGGGATTTGTAAAAGGGACGAATTTCTTGCGCGTTTACTAGATTTTGCATTTTTATGTATGTGGGAAATAAAATTTACGCTGTGGAATATTTTTCAACGTTTGGTATAGTCGTAGTCGTAGCTTGTAGTTCGTTTAGTTCGCTTTCACATCTTGAGATTGTCAGCAAGTTTTCTTCGCGCGGAACTTTGTCGATATTTCATTCTTAAGCAAAACTCACCCCAGCACAATACGAGCGCGTTAAGCTGGTGCCCGCGTAGAGGTCCGCAATTACATTTTCATGAAAATGCCGTCGCATTTATTTTTATATCGATGTAATCTCATGCATTATTCAGTTACAGGGCAGCACACACCGAGAAGTTGGCCGCCGCCGCCTTCAGTGACGCGGCATAAATACTCACACAACATCTTTTTAACTTGCGGAAATTGATTTCTAGTCCATATTACCATAACGTGACAACAAGCACAAAAAAATTGTTTAATTTGATGAAATTATTTAATTTTCTTTCTGAATTGTTTCAGCTACTGTATTAAGAACCATAAAAATATGAAAGTTTTTAAGGGGTCGCAATCAAAACACGAGTATTTATTATAATAAATGGTTTCGTGACGCATAATTTCCCGAGTTAACAAACTTTCTCGTGCGTTTGGTAATCACGCGTTGGGGACTTTTATATTTACCCGAGGTTTAGTAATACTAGCAACGGTATTCTCATCTTGACGTCCCGGTTTGCATGCTGACGTGGAAACGGATTTTCATTTCCCTCGTCTTATGCCCACGCACCGCAGTATGTCGAGATTGACACCGAGCGCGTCTTCAACGTCTTCATTTCGTCGCGCGGCAACGGTTTAATAGACATCCCACGAAAGCTATTTCCTAATCGTAGGTAAAAGACATTCCGTCTCACAATGCTCCGCGCATCGTTGCAAGGAATCTTATACGACTCCGGTCGTATATTTCGGTGCGCGCGGATCGTTTTTCATCAAACGCCATCAAGGACTTCTTGTGGCACTCGCCGCCGACACCACAATCGCGCAATATGTGCGCACTCTTTCCGCAATAGAAAGGTTTTGCGCGTATAAATTTGCACCGACGATTAAACCCGAAACCGAGATCAAAGCGTTTCAAGTTTTTTGCGAGCGCGCTCCGAGCAGCTGCGGGCGCTCAAGGATCAGGATACTAATTATGCCGATCCCAGAGGTCGGCCGTGTTTTTCCTCACGCCCTCGCAAAACACCCGCCGGAGATGTTGTGCAAGAAAGCCGACGGGATCCTCGATGTTGCTCGATAGTGTCGGGATGCGAACGGTGCGATTGTGGTGGTTTCGTAAACGTGAACGCGCCCGCGGCTCCCGCATACTTTGCGTATTAGCAATTCCATTAATTGCTAACGTTAATGAGCCAGCGCGCGCGGTTTTATTATTACGAATGGACCGCGAACGTTTTTCACACTTAACGTGGTGGTGGTAATTGCACGCTCACGTGTTTCGTTTCGGCTTTTCATTTTTATTGATTGCGGAACAATAAGCGTAATGCGCCATCGGCGCACATCGTTAGGAATGCTTTAGTATTCTGCTAATCGACGCTTTATAATTTGCTTTAATTATTGTCCAGCAATTAATTAACAGGATATAGGTTAAGGAGTGTCTACATTTTATATGAGGCGCTTAATTGTTTTGTCGATAAAGGAAAATTTAAAAAAAACTATTTTTATTTTATTTTATTTTTGTGTCCAAAATTAAGAAAATTTTCAATAGTGCTGCGTTTTAAAGGTGGCTGGCCAATAAAAAAAACTAATATCCAATTTGGTATTCGGGTTTCGTGAATTTTTATTGCATGTTGTTTTATTTGGTCAGTTTAAATTGTTGTTTACTCGCCGCTGCAATCCGAATATTATCTATCGACGAACGCGGCAGATATGTAATTGCGCATTGAACAAGCCCTCCAACACTACAAACGTACCCCTGTGAAAAAAGCTCGTTATTGCGCCCGCCGCCAATGTTAAATTCGATTTAGCGACGCGATTCGATTCAGTTGCGCGCCACATATTCGTTACTCCACATTGTTAATTAACAAACTATTGCGCGTGTCCGGCCGGCTGTCTATATGTGTGTACGTTTTTTTGTTACTGTCCACTTCATTTTCACTTTATGCACTTTTCTGCATGCGGCGCTGCTGCTAATTTTGCCGTGGTGCATATTGGAAACACGAACAATTTTTGCGCCGTGCTCAAGTGCACAAATTTTAATGAAATTGTCAATAGGCAGCAGCATGGGCCAAATTTCAATCGACGAATCAGATTTAATGAAAACTTCTTCAATCCACTTAAGAGTTTATGAGTGCAGTGACCTATAATATTACAGTTTTATAATAAAATTTTTAATTCTTTTTTTAACATTTGTTATATTTATGATGTTCGCTTACACAAATCGAAAGGGTTGTTTGCAACCGACTGCGGCGTTGTGCATATATATCAACGTGTCAAAGTTTTCCGTACTCGATAAATATACTTACGCGATGTATATTCAACGGCGTGATTATGCAGCCGGGGCTTGATAATAGAGCGTGTCTGCCGATATCTGTTGGAAATGTTTCGCATGAGCATGGTTGTGTGGATTTAGAAACAATGCGCATACAATAACATTGCGTTGGCGGATGGTCCGCGTCGGGTTTGTTGTTGCTGTCCATTTCGTTATTTATGTCTCTGGGCCCCTTTTTCCGAATGTTTTACTACTTGTAGGATGGCATGGTAATGGGTTTGCAGACGCCGCAGGTCCGGGTCGTGCTCGAACCGAATGGAAACGCATTTGAATATACGAACTTTGTGAATTATTCGCAAAGATTTGTCATTAAGATTGAACATTTTAGTTGCGCTACGCGTTTCGCCTATGTGCTCCAGTGGTCAACAGTAAACAACACTAAATAGCATACAATTTACAACCGCTTCTTCCAAAATCAGTAATTTTATTTGAATTTTTCTACTTTCACCTTTAAAGCGCCAGTTTTGAGACACAAAAAGTGGGATTTTAAACAAAAAGTACTTTAGTCACGGGCTTTAGTCACGGGGTGCTACGCTTGCTCTTAATAAATCTTGTGACATAAACTCCAGCTTAAACACTTGATGCTTAATATACTATTCAAGATCTTTTGATCGTCGATATATTATTGAATTTACTGTGCAAATAGAATATTCTAAATATTTGAAATACCCATAAAGTAAATCAAGTATCTAATAAAACGCAGCTTGCGAGCATAAACCTCTCGCAGATATGATGTGCTCGACAGCACCATATTTATGCAGGAATGCAGAGAATTTATTAATAAATCAATCGTAGCGTACTCGCATCTAGTTTAGGAATGAATTCGTTTCAAGTGAAAACGAAAAGAGTTCGCGGAAAAAAAGAGCTGCATTATTAAACATTATTCATGTATTCATGCTTGTAAATGAATAAATTTCCAAGCGGTAAATTATAATTAAACATAAACGAGCGTCTTGATTTAATAAACAAGAAGATAGCAGAATTTACGAGCGTCGTCATGGCGCGCCGCGGCTCTTCGAGGGCATTCAACATAATGTAAAATATTTAAAAGTCCTGGGCCCGGTGTGTGCGCGGGGGCCGTGGAAGGTTTTAAGTGTTTCGCATCTAGCACCACTGCTGGCGGCGGCCAGCCGGCGGCGACTGCACAGAAGCCATAAAAATTCCGACAAGAGAAGCGTTAAAAAAGTCTGCGGCCGGTGTTGGTCCGACGAGGTGTAGGTCGATGTTTGCCGAGGCAGTGGTGGCGGCGAACCGGGAAGTAAAACAGAGCTGCTGCTTTGTAGCGTCGGCAAATTGTATTATAAAGTTTTGCTCGTGTATAAAAATTCTAAAATATCATCCTGCCGTACATTAAATCTCGACAAGAACGGTGGCTTTCAAAAATGAAAAAAAAAAACTTTATCGTGGAAAGGCTGCAAAGCTGATTTAATACCTGGGCTGCTAAAAGAATGTCGTTTTCTTATAGATATTTTTCACGATTGTGAATTTAATATTGCAATGACAAATCCTGATTGCTTTCCTGGTAAGGAGATACAGGATATTGTCTCCATCAATTTTTTAAAATTTTAAAAACAAAGAATTTCAAAGGCTGTTTCAAGGTATTTTCTATGGGTATAGAACGTGAAAATGGCAAGGATATTGTAGAAGGGCTCTTTCCTTATTATGTGAGCAAGAAAAAAACAAAATTACTCCATTTACTTATAAATCACAGCGCTAACAGTATTAAACATATTGGCAACTAAGACTTCCTTGCATAGCCCTCAGAATTAACAAAAAAAAAACAACAACGACAAGGGTGGGTATGATTCTTGGCTCATCAAGAAACACAGAGATTCACTGACACATCCCGGTACCTGCTTGCGCATTTCAATGAAGCGCGCCTCCGGCCCGCGTGCCGAGCCCTATTTACCTTCCGCCTTAATTAACATTCAACGGAAGCAAACGAGCGCCAGCGAAGAATCGACAACATTATATGATATAACTTTTCAAGCGCTTAACGAGGCGCATGCCGAGAAAAAGACGCCGTTGCCGCCGCCGACGTTGCTGCGTGTAGGGTTTTTTTCTTGGTGCTCGTCCTTTATTCCGAAGAATCAACAAGAAAATAAAGAGCAAAAGCGAAACTGCGGGCGTGCTTCTTTTTATTCGAGTTTTTATTATCTAAAAGTATTTCCTTCGGCTGACGAGCGGGAAAATTTGCGGAATTATCTGCTTACGGCGGGTAAGAAAGGAAGAAAGGACTCGATGAGGCGGCGTAGGTGGCGGCGACGAACCGGCGGCATGCGTCGACGCGGTTTATTGAATGCCGATGTGATTGCCGTTTGAATGGTGTACTCTGTAGTCTGTAGTCTTTCGCCCGAGAGGGTGAATAAGGTTTTTCGAGTGTGTATATCGTCTCGATGGAGCGCCGGATGCTAGGATGCTGGATGGATGGTGATTGCGCACGGCGTTTATCTCGGGGATATTCAAGTGAGCGATATAAAAAAAATCAGCTTGGGTAAACGCTTTCTGATTTTGCAATTATAATTTTCTACCATGCAATAAAACAACCCCGCCGGCTGGAGGAGTTTTATAGCCTTTCAAGGATGGAATAATCTTGTTGACTGTTTCAAACAGACTGTATGCGTTGCGGTGGGGAGTTTCCGCAACGGAAATAAAGATGTGCTTTCGAGGTAAAAGTTTGCGCGAGATAATTTTCGCGAACATTAAAGGTTTTTCGAAGCGAATAAAAGAGAAGCGCTGATACCGATGTTTCTTTTGATGCGGCGTAACGAGGTTACTTTCGACGCCGCGCACACTTTTCTGCGGGACGCTGCCGCAAGAACTTTATCGGCATTCCGCTTTAAACTGTTATTAAAGTCGAACGGCGGTCAATACACAAGGTGGTACTTTTATCGCCGTGTGATAAATTAGCGTAAATTAACGCGCTCGTAATTTAAGCGTAATCCGGAAAGTTTGATGCGCGCACGCGACATTCACATGCCCCGAATTGGAGGGATGGGTGATGGGGAAGCGAGGGTGGTTTTACTGGAAATGTTTTTCCGGTTTTATGCGCGGGAAATGAAAAGAGTTTTTGCGAGGCGAGGAATGAGAAATGAGTCCGGTCGCGGTACCAATCACTCTCGGCGCTGCTTGCGCGCCACCCTCCGTGTGCGTTCCCGTCGTGTGCGGTTTACGCCCGCCTGATAAATGCAACCGAATGTTCAGAAAGTTGCGTAACGTGCCTAATGGACCTCAACTTCATTTCATTCCTTTTCTATCCCGGAAACGCCAGTGCGTTTCGACCATTTCGCGGAATAAAAACCAAATTAATGATTTGCATGTGTTTGCTTGGACCTACCGGAAATTTCCATTAAACCACCACCAGGCAGGCACATACCAAGTGTGTGGGTAAAAAACGAATTGTATTTTCCAGGAGTGGGTATGACGTGTGGGGGCGGTTGCACGTTTCGGCGAGTATTTAAAATTACAATTACAATTAACCGCGCACAACACATCGGCCTTGCGATATTGTGCCGTTCACGCCGTTTGCGCCACCCTCACACCCCACATTCACAATGCAAAACATTACAGTATATTATGCATGTGCGGTGTAATAATAACATTTGCGATGCGCGACGAGCAATGGCTGGTACCAGTGCACTCGAACGCACCCCGAATATTGAACAAATGTACGAATGTTTAATTCGCTGCCGGCCGCTCGCTTTATTATAAATGTAAAATTCGAGCGTACAGTAACAACAATTTAATAACGCTAGCGCAAATTAAGCTGTTTACCAGCCGGCGCGCCACCGACTATAATAATCATTTGAAAGCGGCGGCGCGCTTGCGTTTTTACGCGCTCTAAAACCTTTATCCGCAATCATTCGACGCGATTGACGTTTGTATTTTTATAATCAAAATTTTCAATTTGATTTCGGACGATTGTTTTCGGTTGTTTTAATTTGCATAAGTGCGATGGCGGCTGTGGTGGTTGCAGCGTTTTTAAAATTAATATTTTTCATTTTGTTTTGTGTGCGCTATGAAAACGAATTTTATTTTTATTGGAATTGGGCTAAACAAACAATAAACCCGAATAATTCAATATCGTTGATATTGGCAATTTGTGCAGTTTATCATAAATGCGCGGATGAACGAGGTATACATTTGTTTTACGATACAATAACAATAAATAAATGGATAAATAAATATTACGTCGGTAAAACGTAAAGTTTTCGGTTTTAACTTCCGAAAATTAAAAATTAAATTAGCAAATATTCATATTATTGATTTTGTGTATAAAACCCGCCCTTTTTTTCGGTTTTCAAAATGATTGTTTCTTAAAGAAAAGCCGGTAATTGTGAAAACGCAAAAAAATTCATTTAAAATTTTAATTAGATCGAAACGTGCAGCATAAACGTAATTCAAAACTCCAGCGACTCGTTTAAAAACGCCGGTGGTGCAACGAGCGTATACGTTAATTAAAAATTCAAACTACCGCCTGCACACACGAATCATCGCAGCTACCGCTACCGCCCCCGGCACATTGACGTTCACAACTCGCGCGTTTCGTCCGCGACGTTGATGTTGCGGGGGCAGGCGAGCGACTCCTGCGGGCTCGCTAAATAAACTATTTAATGAAACGCATAATCAGGATGCGCTAATGGTAAACATGTCGCTGCATATTATGCGCTGCGGCTATGCGCTACTGAATTTATTTACATTCGCCAAGTTTAAATTGAACTTTATTGCGTGGTTTGAAATTAATCCTATACTAGCAGAAAGAAAAAAAAACCAAACAAGTGATAATAAAGCGTTGAGAAGCGTCGAGATAATAATCAGTTTTAGTTGCTGGCACTTTATTTACATTATCGTTATTATTTTCCGTGGGTTGCAGGTGCATGCACAGGCATTTAGAACCAATCGATAAATAAATAATTTAACTTGTTTAATTCCACAGCGAGCGAACGAAATGCATTCGAATCGTGGCTGTGTTCGTTTCGTTTCGTGGGCGGTGTTGGCTGCGGCGATCGAATAGCAAGTTTACGTGCCATTGGGGTACGTGGGTGGGTAGCCCTGCCACCCTCTTCCGCAAACATATTTTCGTAAGGCAAACCCGCGCGCTGCTTTTTCGGTTATCAGCACGTTATCGTTTTTTACAACGAGTCACGTTACTATTTCGTGCGCGCACAACGAGAACCTGCTAGCTGGATTCTGAAGAAAGCTCATGCAATGTGTGTGGCTCGGAGCTCCCCAATTAGCTTCCCGGTTTGCCTAGTTATTTTTTTACTTAGTAAATGGAAATGAACGAGCCAGGGGGTGAAATTAAATGTCAGTAGGATACAGGGTGATTACTCCAATATTCCAATTTCTAGGAGAGAAATATTTTCAGAACTGTCAATAATAATTATATGATATATAAATAGCGCCTTCAATCAATATTTATTGTTTTGCAAATAAGCTTTCACGTGAATTTAATATAATATAAACGTTGAAAGCGTTATCAATTCTATAGCATTTTATAAAAATGAAAAAGACATTCACGAGGTAAGCAGTAGTAAAATTTTACGATGCACATTGCACGTATAGAAACATACCCTACCATAATTCAAAGGTGCAATAATATGAACATTAAATTTATCGAAATAAAATATTTGATTATGCAACTTGGGGTATAATGATGACTCTCTTTGATGCGTATCGCGCCCATCAAAAGGAAATTGTTTGCGATAGAATTTGCGGGTGCTGATTAAACCTATACAACTGGGGAAACAAGAAGCTTTCCTTTCTGGCGTGGGAGAAATCTCCGTCAGCGTCACGTATGCTAAGTGAGTCTCCGACGCGAGTAAGTCGCCAACTTTAGGGCCCTAATCCGGCCTCGCCCGCGCGAGCTAAGATCGCAGATAACTTGATAACTGTACATGTAATTGACCCATAAAGACGTTTCGAGAGGCCGGCTTGTATTGAAACCCAGTAGAGGGTCATCAATTCGCCACCGAGTAAACTTTGAAATAAATTCGAAAAATAAATTATTAAAACCCTGGTGTGTTTAAATTGATTAAAGGAAAAAAGGTTTTGATAAAGGGTGCGTGCGTAGTTTTTGTCGACCGCATGATTCCATTTTTTGGTATCTTGTGGTTTTGTGGGGTGGTTGTTCAATCGAGGAAAGAAACGTTATTAGATTCCTGCCCACCGGATACGGATCTATTGATATTTTTTCATGAATTTATGAACTCGCGACGTGCGTCGAATTTTAATGCATGGGCTTTTTTCGGGCGGCACACAGAGGATTGGGGTGTTCTTGTTAAGAAAAAGATTTTCAAGTCTTGTAAAATAATAAATCACTGTTCGCTCGTCCGCGGGGTGCGAGAAAACAAAGTTTCCAGTTGGTTTAACTTATAAATGTACATAAAACATTTCTTCTGGGGAGTGAGCAGCTTTCTCTTTCGTCGGCTCTGGATAAATCATTTAGTCCTGCGCGCAAATAATTCTAATATATTGCAGATATTGCTTTTTTCATGTCTTGGAAAGTGTTTGGTGTGCGTTTAATTAATCTTGAAGTTGTTTATTTTTTACTATTGTCTAGAAAGTTTTGTATTATAACAAATTGTGTATTCCATGCGGTAGTTCGTTCGTTGTTGGAGATTTAAGTTTGGCTGAAACTTATTTGTGCTCTTGGGGTAAAAATGGTCCTCAATTGTCAAATCGCGCACAACACCGGCCGTTTCCGAAACGTGCCGGTGACAAATGGCGCACGCGGAGTACCAACACACCGGGGATGTGTGTAACTAACTTTTACCTAGTTGTCAGCTCTCTCTCACTCCCTCGTGAAAACAACTAACTCCCGACGAACACCTTATTATGCAATTCGGAAGCGCCCCGAACTCCCGGTCCTCGTCGGTCAACATTTAAAACCACACAAAGTTTTGCCCCGGCGCGAATGTGTGACGCTCACCAACACACCACAGACAAGTAAGCAGCTGGATCAGTGCCGGGCAGCACAATTCGTCGAAACGTTTTCGTATTGTTCCGGCGTTCTTTGTTCCTCGCCCAGGGCTGCTGTACTAGTCCCCTCAGTATGGGTACTTAGAGTTGTGGAGTGTTCGTTTGAGAGTTGCGAGAGTTGTAAGGTAGAAAATCGAGTGCACCTTCTGCCGGATACTGGCAGCGTCTGTACCTGTTTCGCCAATCAAACATCGTTCCGTTTGTAATTTATCAGGCGCACACCTCACAACTTATTTCGCAGTTACACATTTCATATGAGAACTGTTTTAATTCTGTTGAATTTCACACCTTTGACCAACTTTTATTCAACTGCGATATTTTAATCACTAAAAAAGAGATATTAATTAATTATCATTAATATACACATAACACGTTTCACTGCGTGTGGAAACTAGTTGTGGTCGTTTATTAATAATTAAATTTTGCCGCAATTTATTCATTGCAGTCGAGTGTATGCGCTTGAAAGTTTAATTCTGTTTTACGTCATTAAATAACGACCATATTTCGCAATTACTAAAATTTTAATGTTAGGTGTGCGAAAAATAGAATGTGAAGGACAATTTGCGTGAAAGCTTTATTTTTATTTAATAAAAAAAGTTTAATGATGAAAGTAATTATTGATTAGACGAGTATTGACAAAGTAGAAAGTACATGTGTGTGTACCCTCTCGAATGCAGTTTCATGTTGAGTTAAAGTAAATACCATCAAGCGCGTTTGAAAAGAAAAAAGAGTGACTTGTGTGTGTTCAGCAACTTTGTCATGCATCGAGTCGCTTTGAGGTTCCGCGTCGCGGTTGCCAATGTTTTGCGCTGTGCACACACAAATTGCACTGCACACCCACACACACGCAGATATTACAACGTCTCTATCACTCGTTGCGTTTCGTTGAGTTGCGAGACCTAATGCACTATGATTTGTCCACAAACACGCTAAGAAATTAATGTCCATTTACGATCGTAGTCGTTACAATTCAATGATTTCCTTTAAATAATTCGCGTGTGTACTAACGCTGGAGAACAAATGAATTTCATTTGTTTCCGTGCTCATCCCCTATTGTGCGAAGAGAACAATTCGAGCTGAAAAAGCGTGCTGAACGCAAAAAGCGCACAGTCGAAAACAAGTCGAGCTTTTGAATCAGCGCGAATTGTGCCGATGAGTTTTTAGGCGCACTTCAAGGCCACGCTGGAGTTGTTTATTAAGCTATAATCGACAAATTGCGCACACTGATGCGATTAATGTGGCGGGCGGCGTAACTTTATGAATCAAATTTTAATAACACGCCGAACGCGTTAATCTTATTCCGAAACTGTGCTAATTCGTTGACGCAATTACGGCGAGTTTGGCGGAATTTCGGCGACACGCAAGTTGCTACCTACGGGGGTGTGTGTTAGATTTTGTCTTATTGACGCCCAAAACGCTTTCCATTAACACTTTATAAATGCGTGCGCGTTTTATTGATCAAACTCCTTTCGCCGCTTCTGTGTGTGTGTGTGATTTACTTGTGGGTGTTTAGGGTTGAAGGTGTTTGCCCTTCAAGACGATTATATCCTCCACCCACACGCCGGCGTATCTTATTGATAAAGTTTCCCAAGTTTAATCTACTTCTTTGTCGATTGGAAATTGTTCGTAATTACGTGCGAGAACCTTAACGCTTTTGCGGCGACGCAAAAAATGTATTTCAAGCGAGCATCACATCATTGATTGATATAAGCTGTAAGCAGTAAATAAATACGAAATCTTTTTTCTGTGAGGGGCGGCGGACCGGATTATAAATAGAGTGTTAGAATTGAAAGGATGATCACGCAGAGGAAATGTGAAAATATCACGGGGTGGCGCACATTTGTCAGCATCTCATGTTTTTCGACATTTTTATCAAGAATCCCGGAATCGTGAGGGACGCGACGACGGTAACGATGAAGGAGACGACGACAGGAACGCTTCGTTTCATCGCTTCCTATACATAACACATGTACGCCTAGACCCGTTCATACAGCACGTTCGTAGAACAAAAGGAATCATTTTTTCATTATAGGCGCCTCCACCAAAAGTAAAAATATTTTTCTGTCTCAAAAATATTGTTTTAGTTTTTAGGGTTTTATTTTTAATTTTAAAAGAAGTTTTATAAAGATTTTGAAAAGTGTTATTGCAGTTGGTATAATTTTATAAATCTAGACGTTGGCAACGCCACATCTTTGGCACCAGACGTTGCGAAAAACTGCGCCATCGTTTTCGGTCTAACAATAAATATATTTCAGGTTCGATCATACATTATTAGGTAACGCCGAAACGCGGCATATGTCCATGATTGATGCGCTCGCATGGCCCGGACGCTCGAGTGTTTCAAACCAGGTTAAGTTACACATGTTACAAGGGTTATAAACTATACCAAAAGATATAAAACTTTTTCCTTGCTTCAAAATGCGTGGAAAGAAAAAATGGAAGGTTTGTAGAAATACTAGTACTCATGATATTTATTCGCCCCCAACAAACGAAGCATTTTACGTGTAGGTGAAGAGGAAAAATACTTATTTGCGTTATTTCGTACTGAATGCAATCGTCGCGTAATTTGGCAGCGCGAATTAAATTAGTTCGTATTATTTTCCTTGCAGCTTAATTGCGCCACCGCCGCCAAGGTGCGGATGGAGAGCAAAGTGTAAACTTCTTTGAAATAGAGCGGCGGCAAAGGTGTGCGGAATTCAATCGCCTCGAGGGCGGCAAACAGACTTGTATGTCGACGCGTTGCGACCGCCGGCGGGCTCACAACCAGACTCGGTACTCTGTGTTGCCACTGCGGGTTTGGTATAGTGCTCGTCCTGCTAGTATTTGCGAAACAAACTTTTATTAAAGCTCGAGCTCGCGAATTGAAAGAAACCAAACGATTTTTTTGCTACCCTCTAGTTTTCTCACGCGTTTGATAAGATTGCGCAGTGGCTCCCCGACGACGCCGGAATCAGCATTGCATAAAATATATTCAAACATATTCCGACCCTCGAAAAATGACTTTGTCACGGCACGCTAATATCCAATTATCTTCGACGCATAAGGTCGCATTAGACACACCCTCCGAGGCTCTCCTAATAATTTCCGGTTTTTTCGCATCCAATCTTGCTTCCTCGGCTGGGAAAATATGCTGTTAAGATTTTCGGCGTGTGCACGCGAGAATGCACGCCGGAGAAAAATCAATCAGACACGAGCACCGGGCGCGTACCCACGCGCATTTGCTTCCGGCCTTCGTGCGGGGATGTTGTACACGCGGGGTGAAAAAAACTTGCGCCATATAATAACTACGAACGAGGATTAATCAAAAAGTGTGCCTCCGGAGGGCCATAAAGCAAAACAAGCTCTAAGAATGGATTTATTCCGCAAGTTTGCACGCCGCTGCCAGCGCGCGCACACTGCCAACTTAAAGAATATCCCTTCTGTTTTTCGGACCTGACGCCCGAACAACGCGCCGCCCCGCCGGCTGTGGCATTCGCAGCGAAATACATTGCCGCAATATTCACTGAAATATGAGCCATTACGTCAAATTATCTAAATTATTACATTCCAGTCTTATTATTTTATAATGTTACGTTTAAAATTCACAAATTAACAATCACTGAACTCGGCATGAAGTTATGCGCTAGTGCGCTTGCGCAGTTTGAGTTTTCTTATAGCACTTGCGTTATACCGCTTCAATTATGCTCACTTTTAAGATAGTTAATAATGGTAGTTAGTCACTTTGCATGTTAATGGCATAATGTAATTTTAATTTAAGACTGAAGAAGTAGACGAAAGAACGAGTAACGACGTTGATGGCTGAAATCATGGGGATGATGATGAGCGACGAGCTTACGGTAATAGCAGCGCTGCGCACAGAAGAAGAAGAAAACTCGAACAGACGCGCGCGCGCCGGGAAAAACAGTTTTTCCACCCAAGATTGTCTCCGGCGGAAAGTTCTCGATGGCAATTTGTAACGGCATGGCAGCGCAGAGCTGCAAGCTGCGAGTGCTGGGCTTGTTCTTCAGAATGCATTAAAAGTTTCGCGTAGAATTTGTGCTTATATGAGTCGAGCGGAAAGCCCGTGTCCTGCGCCGGCATTGTTTATGAGTTATACAATGTTTATGTAAATCCATTAACGTACTTAAGCGGTGTAATTAAATTCTTTGCCTAGGTATTATTTCTGCATTTTAAACAAGCTGTATGCAATATTTGGTGCTGTAGTAGAGGAAAACGATAAATTAAAATGTCAAAAGATTGAATTTGGATCGGATTACAAGCGGACCCGCTTGAAAAACAATTTTAATTAGTGTCACAATAATGTTTGGGGAAATATGAAGCTTTTGGTAATTGAACAATTGAAAGGCGTCGCTCGACACACGCCCGCCTGCAGCCGAAAATAAAAACACAATGGGAATTACGACTAAAAGCCTCTTGCGTGGCGAAATTCGCCGCGGCTAAAGTTGAAACTGTTTTAAAAGCTAATTGAAGACGTCTGTTTCCACTTTCCGAGCATTGAAAACTTTCCCCAAAGGTCTCCTTAAATTCCGCAAGCCATAAAGTAAAGGGACAATCCCCACCGCGACTCTCGACTCTGTTTCGGCGTGCTGCTGTTTTTTTGGCGTCCCCCATCGAAATTTTTCTGAATCACCCCCGGAGCGTGCGGAAATTTTCGAAATTGTTCAATAACGAACCAAACATTATTATAAGGGGTGGTTTTATAGAGGGTGGGCAGGGGATGTATGTCACTGCAGGACACAGGACGGGAGATAGTGGCGTGCAGAAATCGATAAACACATCGAACGATGATTTCGCGTGCATTATTGGCGTCGCATCAATACACATCAGGGCGCGCTCGCCGCGAGGGGTTGTTTTTATTTTCGGCGAAGCAATAAATTTTGCTGTGAGCGCGCGGGGCGCTCGTTCCGCTGCGACAAAACATGGATCATCTACTTATATACCGACGATAAATCAGCCTCTCCTTTTTATCCGTGATATCTTACTAGAGCTTCTTTTCTCGGCGCGCGCAAAAGTGGAGCATGCGAAGCACCCCAGCGGAGAGTGAAGCATTTCTCTAATTAAGTAGATAATAAATTTGCGTGTAAGCATGACTTAATGTGCAAGCGCGCTGTGTTTTTTTTTTCTTTTCATTTTCGCATTCTTTTTGTTTTACAACTTGTTTACTCCTTTCTTATTAATCTTCTTTAATAACGCGCGCGCAGCTCGAGCGAAAAAAACTCATTATCCTTGCGCGAGTCGCTGTTAATTTGCGAGGCTAAGCGGGTGACGAAATAAAAATATTAAAATAATACCATGAAGATCTCTCTCGCGCGCCGAGAGCGCGCTGGTCTCCAGGGTGTTTAAACCGACATATTCTGCTTTAATGCGCGCGCTCGTCCTGCAAACTCCGCAAGGACGTGCAATTTTCACGGTGCGCTTGTCTATGAAATTAAAACAGCACCCTGGCTGGGGAGAAAAGTTACACATGCATGAAATACGCCGTGTTTTGATTGCGAATTGTACCTAGGGATAATAATTATTATACGAAATGTGTACGCAAACACGATACACGCTTTTTTATACAGTGTGTCACGTATTAATTGCAAATAAAAAATTCATAACCACACTAATGGAAAATAATTAAGCCGAGCTTTTTATGGCGCGTCAGTTTTAATGAAAATGCATACACTAAAAGCTCTCCGGCTAGTGAAATTTAGTGTGTTTTTAGAGAAATGTGTGCATCGTGTATGTTATTTGATTTTCGGACGCTGGACTCGTCCGGTTGGCGTAATTATTACTCATTCAAACTTTCCGAACGTGCTGAATATAAAATAATAGACTTTGCCATTTCTATCTATCATGTGGTTCATTTCCTCGCTCTGTTTTAACTTTTATTCATTTTCTATGTTTTCTTTCTCTACTGTCATTATTTTCTTTAATTATTCACCGTGAATATAAAATATTATACCTTTTATATTTATACAGTCTTTAAATTTGAAATAATAGTAGATTATTAAATATTATATCAACTTCCAGTACAATACTATTGTGTATGCATTTTTAAACTGCATATTGGAAAAAAGGTGTTGGTTAAAATAACCTTTACAAACTGTTTGACAAATTAGCCAGACACTTGCTGTATTTTTTCCCCGCTTGCTCGTTCGAACGAGTAGAAAACGTCGTCGCAGTGTTTTTATTCGTCGTGTCTATTTCTTTGTGCCATGTGGATGTCGTGTACGTAGCGCGAACACAATTACAGTCCTTTTTAGAGTCCCATGGTGTTTTTAGATAAAACTGTCATGTCGAATGAATGCTCAGGTACGTGTTTGGCTCAGGGCTCGTATTAAAAGCTCGCGCTCTCTTTCCATCTCCTCCGTCTTTGCCAAGATGGAAAATAAAAACGTGTCCGTCGTGGTCATGCTTTCTTAGCCTCAGTTCTTACTTCACGTAATAAAAAATAACATGTTTAGTTTTCTTTTACGTTTCGAATATTTTAAATAATTTACTTTGCCAAACGCAGAAGAAAACATTTCCGAAAGTAATGTGGAGAATATCCTGCAATATGTGAACGCCCGCAGGAGTTGATGCGAGCCGACAAGAAGTGGTCTCGTCGCGACAAATATTACATACATATTTAACGCAGGCGTTCGCGGCGGGAGAGTCGTCAGGATGCGCAAATTACACTTGAAAGATAGCCCGGCGCCTTCACCATTCAGCACGCACACGTTCTATTCGTCTATTTAATTTACTTTTTTACGCTGAAGCCTTTCACCACTTGAATGAAGAATTATTTCCATGTGCTCGACGCCAACGCGTGAGTGAACATGGATTTCATCTGACGCGCAAAAATATATTCGAAACGAATAAAAAATATTCAATTTACAACTCGTTTTATTTTTATATCTGTAACCTGTATTTTTTTGTGAAGCGAAAAAGCAGTATTTATTTTATTAATCCGTGAGAATTTAGGGTCGTGATAAAGAAGTACGAACGCAATCGTGCGGCCGGCGGTAGTCAGTGGTCCTAAATAAATTTAATTATTACGGCTTTCTTCGGCTCGAGCGCGCCGGCGAGCTTCTCTCCTGGGCAACTCAGGAACTCAGGAACGCGAAGCAATGGAAAACTATAAATTCAACGCCTGGATCACGTCTAGACTTAATCGCGAAGAAAATCCTAGCGTGCCAAACCGCGCTGATTAATTAAGTAACGCTTTAATTCGCACGTGTTTTATTTAGTAGCAAAAAATAAATTACCGAAAATTATGCGCTATTGTAAATTTAATATAAGGTTTCCGATGACTTTTTGTGCATCGTCTGGTTTATTTTTGCCAATGTCACGATGCCAGGCAAGTAAACACGAACACGTCTTGGAGACGAAAAAATAATATACGTGTGCGCATGCAGTCAGGTAAAGCGTGATAAGCTTCTATCAGACTGTTGCGCCCCTGCGACCATGCAGACTGAGGGCACCCTTATCTAAGTCAATCAGGAAAAACACGCACTTTATGGATATTGTTGCCGGGCTGGCGTGCAGACCGTGCACTTGCACGTTTATATTTTTTTTCTTGAGAATAAAGCCTTTATTCGGCGAGAGGGTGGATTTTGCATGGTCAGTTTACATAAGCATACATGTATATAAACGAGGGTAGTTTTCTACAAACGCTTTTGATCAAGTCAACGTAAAATCTTTACTTCTTTTCGTTATAATTTTGTTTTATGCCACAATGCCGCAAACAGGTTTTAAGCTCCAAAAAATAAGTGCTACATGCTTTTTCTGTTTTTATTTTATTTCTCGTAATATAATTCGATATTCCTCTGGAGTTTTTTCTGCGTGTGGAAATATGAAAAGCGTGCGTAATGCGTGAGTATCAATTTGAACGCGTTGCTTTTTACGATTGCGTATATCATCCGATGGGCTATAAAAAGCATTACGTCCCGCTGCCGCGCGGCGTTAAAAAGTTTGCGAATTGGGATTTGTGTTTATGTGGCCGCGTCGCGCCCGTGGTATTTACGATTAAAGAAAATATATTTATCCGCGAGAGTGTTGTTGGGCCCTATTTACCGTAATTTGCGCGCGCGGCAGGGACTTTCGCCACCCGCACACACACAGACCACGTGTGGGCTGTTTTTTTTTTCGTTTCGCTTTCTGTGCGCTTTCCACGACGTCGTTGACGTCTTGGCTGTGGCGCGTCTCTCGCCGCAGATAAATCTGGCGTTACCCTGTAAATGAGGATATTACGATGCAAGTCATGTTTCTCGCTATCGATCCGTGCACCATAAAGCAGAGTTATATCAAAATGAAGAGGCTGCTTACCCCCAGCGTGGTCCTAAAAACCGCAGGACAGAGACCTAACAAGTCTACTAGCTGTTTCAAACTGTCGTTGGCGGAAAGATTTGCGCGCGCGTTCGTTTTTTTCCCGAACGCTCGCACGTTTTCAGCCCCAGAAGCAAATCATCAAACGTCGGCTTCCATAATGCAGTGACTGCTTGACGCCGGGCGTGACTTTAAAAATATGTTAATTATGTTTACCTTTCGCCCTGTGCAGAGTGGCATGACCTTCCGTGCGGCGGCAGTAATAATGTTAAGCGTCCTAGAAGACCTAGAAGACCTGGAAGATAGACGAGGCGAGTCGTTGAAAGCCAAACAAGACCGCGGAAGAAACGACAAAGGAAGATTCTAGCGAATATAGCGAATCCTAGGGGATATTTTATTGAGCGAGTTTTTACTAGCGCGAAATTATGCCGCCGCCGCCGCTGTCCGAAAAGTGCAGCCTGAACGCAAACGTTCACTCACTCGCCGCCGGTTTGTGCAAAAATGAACAAGTTTGTGAGGTTAGCCAAAGTTGTCGAGTTTCAGCTCGGCGCGAGATTAAAGCCAGCGTGCGCGCGCGAGAGTACGAAATGTGTTCGAGCGGACAAAAACCGCGACTCTGCGGTCCTTTTGCATCAGATATTCGAATGGATTAGCGCGTCGGAATGAGCTTCTGGTGTAAGCTGCGTCGGCGAACTCGCTGGGAAGTCGGTGCTAAGCGGGGCACGCGCTTTGTTGTTTTTGCATGCAGAGGCTAAATTTGGTCAGGCGTACACAAATTATTCCTGAAATATAAGCTTGCACTCTATTTGTCACACTTCGTGTTAAATAAAGTATTTTGTGTATCTAGAACTGCAATGACACCGATGATAAATTGAACTGTCACATGATACATGTTTCTGCTTATCTACCACTTTCACATGTCGCATAATTCCATTACCTTACAGTCATTTGAGTGAAAATGAGTACTGTATTGGTTTATATTTTACTATGTGTTAATTTTGCATATCCCGCGAAAATTCTTGGTGTGTTTCTCATCAATGGATATAGCCATACCATGGTCTTCAGTTCAATCATCAATGACCTTGCGAGGAGAGGTCATGATATTACTTTGATCACTATTGATCAATTTCCGATAGAAGAGGGTCACCAGATTCGACAAATTAATTTCCACCAGGAGTTTTTGAAAGTTAAAGAAAATTTCCCTGAGGTTTATGATACATATCCACCTAGAGAACTTACAATGGAAGGAATTAGAGGAACATGTCAGGCCAGTCATGAATACCTCTTTAATTCACCAGAAATTCAAGAATTGTTGAATCAATCATCTGGAGAAAACAAATTTGATTTGGTGATAGCGGAATACCTCATGGTTCTTACTCCCTTATTGAAGGAATTGTTCAAGGCGCCTGTTATTGCTGTATCTAATGTGTACATACCTGAATTTCTCATGCACAGAATGACAGGGCAATTAAAATATGACCAACCAGCGAAGAGTTTCACAGAAAGAATGATGACTTGGAGGCATCATTTGGAAAACTATTTTATTATGGAAGGTTTCTCTGATCTTCTTAATGAAGAAACACAAAAATATGCTCCGCAGGTTACCAAAACCGCGGAGGAAATGAGGTCCAATACAGATCTTATACTTTTCGTAGATATTCCTGGGTTTTTACCTGCAAGATCACTTCCCCGATATGTCATACCCATTGGTCCCACCCATTTTAATGATTCTAGTACTTTAACAAAAGTATAAATACAATTTTGGTTTTAGTAGTATTTTGATAGGATTTATTTCTAGGAATTGAAAGATTACTTGGATAATTCTACCCAAGGAGTTGTTTATGTAAGCATGGGAACCATAGTTGCATTAGATAACTTACCACTGGAAAGAAAACAACAATTTTTGGAAGTATTCCAACAACTACCTTATAATTTCATCCTGAAATGTGGTAAATGTGATCTCGGTGTGCTTCCAAACGTCAAAGTTGTCAAGTGGGTCGATCAAGTCTCACTCCTCGGTCACCCCAACATCAAGGCTTTTGTTAGTCACGGTGGCTATCAATCGACATTGGAAGCTGTATACCAAGCTATTCCAATGGTTGTCTTCCCCATGTTTTTGATCAGGAACGAAATGCTGATCAGATCGCCGCCAACGACATGGGGTTGAAGTTGGACATTACGAACTTTGCAGCTTCAGACCTAGCGGGGGCAATTGTGCGAGTCATTCAAGATCCAAAGTATAAAGAGAATATGATGGACAGATCGATCGCGTTACGAACACAACCTATCAAAGGGGTCGACATGATCGCATTCTGGGTCGACTATCTTGCCAAGCACAAACATGTCAAATTCCTGCATGGCGAGTCCAAACACATGCCCTTTATTCAATTCTTCAATTTGGACATCATTCTTTTTCATATCGTGGTAATTGTTGGCATCACTTTTGTTATCATGAGGCGTTGCTAATATTTAGTTGTTTAAAAAATTAATTTGTTACAAATACAATAAAGAATCGTAATTTGTCAGTGTGGTTACTTACGAAGCAAATATGCATGTTGTAATAGAAACTTGTAACTTTTTCAACCTATTTTTCTGACATGTACATAATTTATGAAATAAGCGGATATTTTTTGGACAGTTTCATTGTCATGATAAGTTTTAAGTTTTTAAACGGCGGTGCGTTGCTACTAGCTGATAATAAAATTGTCAAGTACGTGTCCTCAATCTCATCAACTATTGTCCAAATTGATTGCGTAAGTTAATCACTTGATTAATCCAAAAAGGAACTGTCACATCCTGATTGATATGCCTTATCTAAAAATCTCATTCATGAAATCTTTCAATGAACTTTATACAAAGTTGTATATTTTTCTAGTAATTTTGCATAATCTACAAAAAAATGGTTAACTATACAGTGATAATGATAATTATGGAAATGTTTTATTGACAGTTTATTGCGAAAATATCAGTATAACACCATTTCACGTCACGGCACAAAAAACAAAAACATGCACGTAACTAGTGCTGCTATTAAAAATTGGACTTTAGTTCACTTTTCACTGCCGGCTTGAATGCCGCGCTCGTTATCAGCCGTTTGACACTTGACTATTAATGATGATTAAAGGAAATTGTATTTGTATATATACCGTGCAACGACCGCGCTAGTGCGAGTGCTCATCTTAAAGTATAAGTGAAAATGTGGCTGCTGCAAAGTGTCGTCACGTTGTTCCTCCTGCTGGGAGCTGTCAATGGCGCCAACATCTTGTGCTACTTCACTGCACCCTCGCTCAGCCATCAGATAACTTTTCATCCCATCATCCGAGAGTTGGCGAACCGTGGGCATAACTTGACTGTCATCACTCCAAACCCTATGCGCGATGCCAACTTGACCAACGTGGACGAAATTGACGTGGAAGAGATTTCTTACTACAGCTGGAATAAATATAACATTTCTTCATTTGGTGTAAACGAAGAGGTGGCATCTACTGACCTCACGCCGATAATCAACGCTTATATGGAGATTGTGGATTCTCAATTGTCACATCCAAGAGTTAAGGCACTTATCAATGGTAGCAAATCCAATCATTTTGATATTTTTATTACCGAACATCCACATTATTTTACGACACCATTCAAGAGGATCTATGGTACGGGCATGGTTGGCATTGGTTCATTACCCTTGCATATGGGTTCTAATGGCATGATTGGAAACTTTGAGCATTCTTCTCTTTTTCCTGATCTGAATCTGCCATATTCGAATAAACTTACTTTCTGGCAGAAGATCCACAGTTATATACACTCTACTATTGGCGTGACGATGATGCGAAGAATCAAACCCAGACTTTTTGAAATTCTAACACCACACTTTGGTGCTGAGCTGGTAAATGAAATCGATGTTCTTTCCAAGGAGTATGATTTGGTTATGGTGAATTATAATCCTATTTTACATGCACCCAGACCAAATGTACCGGCTGTTATTGAATTCAATGGGATTCACATTAAACCTCCTAAGCCATTACCAGAGGTATCTATTGGATATAATTGTTTTTAAAGGTTTAGAAATTTATTTTTTTGATATTTTTAGGATATCAAAGCATTTTTGGATAGTGCTACTAATGGAGCAGTCTATTTAAGTTTTGGGTCTAATATTAAGAGTACTTCTTTGTCTTTGAAGAAACGAAACTTAATTCTTGAAGCTTTATCAGAATTACCCTTTAAAGTCTTGTGGAAATTCGAAGCTGACTTAGATAATCTCCCACCAAACGTTCGAATCATGAAGTGGACTCCCCAACAGGATATTCTGAGTAATAATTTGTTTCCGTTTGTGGTCAAAGCTTAGGTTGCTAATATTTCATTAATATAGGACATCCGAACGTAAAAATCTTCGTGACCCAAGGTGGTCTTCAATCGTTGGACGAGGCCATGTACACTAAAACCCCCGTGCTCGCAATTCCCTTCTTTGGAGACCAGCGTGGCAACGCCGCAAAAGTCGAAGAGGCTGGTATCGGCAAACGTCTCAACTTTGCCTCAATCACCAAGGACACGTTCAAATCCTCCATTCTGGAAATCGTCAACGACAGCAAGTAAGCTATACATGAATTGATAATGCTGTTGCTGTTGCTGCTGCAGATGTTAAAGTCAATGTACGCCTTTTGTAGATACAAATTGCGGCTGGAAGAAGTCTACGACATATTGACCGACCAGCCGATGTCGGCCGTGGACAAGACCGTCTGGTGGATCGAGTACGTCATACGGCACAAAGGCGCGCGCCACATGAGATCGCCGACCGTCGATGCAACGTTTATTGAATATTACATGATCGACGTTATTGGTTTTCTGCTCGGCGTCGTCCTGCTGAAGCTATTTTTCATCTACATTGGCGTGAAATTAATGATAAAACTTGCGAAGAAATGCCTCTTCGGGCGCGTCGATAACGCGGAAAAACTGAAGAAAAATTAATCACTTTTCTTGCGCACGACCGCGTGGCGAGCCGCGGACTTTTCCATTACTTGATCGAGAGGCGAGGGGCGTAATTTATTAAAATATTTGTGCCGTGTGGCGGCTGTATTCATGATGTGCCATGAATAGCTTGAATAGGTTGATTTTTGCATTGTATGACTTTTATAAATAAAATAATAAAAAACACCAAGCAGAAATGCTTTTTAAAAAATTGTATTACAACGAAGCTGAATTTAATTAAACTCGTAACACGTTTATAAAATAATATATCCGGTCTCAGCGCCTCCACCAATTGACACAACGAGTAGGATTAATTTTTACTAATTAAACAATGTGAAGTGTATGAAATGTTTATCTTATCTAATTTTTATTTGTTTCAGGTAAGTGTCCCGAAATTACGTCAAGTTTGGTGAGTTGTAGTATCTCAATTCAAGCATATTCACGTTTCCGGTCGCTGAGGAGTCGAATTAGTACAAATCCAGGCAAGGAACTTGCTTTGCTTCCAATGAAGTGTTAAGATTTCAAATATTGATCCTAAACCCGTAAACAAATACCAATGCGCGTCTCGTACAATTATCCTGAACAAATATAAATTGCCGAAACATGAAACCATCGTTGGGCTTTGAAGGACTACGGGTACAATTATTATAGCTGGACCGACAATGGAGAGAGTGGAACAGTCCAAGCATCTTCGGCAGTAAGGATAACAGGGCAATAAGTCATTTCTGTTTGTTTGCCTGACGGTTCCAGTCGCCTGGGTTTGCGGTACTGGTCCACTCGTTCCAAATCGGGTTCGCTTTTTCGATACTCGCAAGGGTGGTGATTCATAGGGACATGACGAATATGACTTGCATGTCGGCGCAACGCATAAATATATATGTAACAACTAGTGTGGCACCAGGGGTGGGCCATCGAGCTTAACTTGATTTATGTCGTGTGGTCTCACCCTTCGAACGCGACCGGAATGTCATACTCGTTCTTCTGAAACATATCTTTTTAGTATTATTATTATAAATCGTCCTAGACGACCGGTTTCAATTAAGGGTAGGAAATTTTAAGCAAACAGATATATTGATGAGTCACAGAAAGAATAAATATGTCACATTAATTTGTGTCTGTGAGAGATGATAATTCAGTGCGTGAAATAAAAAATTATCGCGGTTTGATGCTATTACTCGCACATTTGAGCATTAATTCAATTGTGTCCGCAGTCGACAATAACAAGCTGGACGGACGGCAATCCGCGAGCGCAATACACGTGTCAAATGAACACGATAAACAGTTTACATTAATATCGCATTGTTGTGCGCGTCGTTTTCGAGCCGCGTGAGCGCGCTCGCTTCGTTTAGCAATAATTTAATATTTAATTCGCAGCGCAGTATGCAAATGCGCTTTAATGAAAATTATCGCTAGGGGGAGTTGGTGCGTACCCCGCGCGCTGTCGGCCAATAATAATTGAAAGCGTTTATTAAAAATTCAGCGCGCAGATGAAAGGCGCTCAATTAATTAAAATGCGCTATTTATTACTCGCATTTACATACGCAAACAGATTTTTTCGCGTTAATAGGCTTTCCGGATTCTGGTTAATAAATCTAGGTGCGAACGCAAACGCATCCCTGTACCGGCGGTGCCAGGTGAATTCGAGAACGTAATGAAAAACGATTTCCGCTGCGTCACGTTATGACATTTAATTAATTTTGATTCGCATCCGTTTTTAATATCTCTCCGCGTTTATTGTAGTTGGTTGCACGGCTGGGTATATTAAAATTTTAAATTGAAGTACTTCGTTTCAAGAATATTCATGCGGGTATAGGTGTATACCTTCCTATATACATATTGTGGTAATTTTTGATAATCATATTTCCCACTTGCTAATCCTGAATAATAAGCCGCGTGCTTTTAAAATGTCGAGCAAATTCAGAGCTTAACTCGGATTGTCCAGGCGTACACGTGACAATAGTATAGCGTCGCGATAAGATACAAGCCGGAATGAAGACTGCTTTTCTTTTTTCGCACGTCGAGCGACTCGGTTCCTAAGGAGCCCAGACAATTGATATATTTAATTCATTTAAAAGTTCCATTAGAAGGAGACTACTGGTCTTTAGTTAATAACGCTGACGGGTACAAAGTGTCGCGCCTCGGCGTTTTATTTATGTAGAAATGAAAGTGTACGAAAGCAATGGAATTAGTCAGGCGAAGACGAAGAGACACGCCGAGTTGGAAGGTAGGCCCGGTCCTGTTTAGAAAATTAATTAAGTTATCTGCAAAGTCGTCGCTTCCCACCGTCTTCCAAGGTTCCACGCTCTTGGAACGGGGGCGGCTTTTTCACTCCGGAGGCGTAGGGCATAATACAATTGTTACTGTTAATTGATTTTTTCCTCTTTCCTTTGGCACTTTCCGAAGAGCCACTGCTTGTTTCGACCCTTTACGCTTGCATATTAATCTACGCCTAACTTGATAACCCTTTAATTATACCAGAAACGATTAATTACGAAATTAAATTTATTTTTGGCTTGTATTTTTTTATTATTTAGAATTAAAATTAAATTTGTTTTGTTTTCGTTTTCGCGAGTTTAATTCGCCCGAACGAACAACGACAATTTCAACCCAGTTTCGTCGAGCTGCGCCCCGGTGATAAATGGCAATAAAGCCACTGATAGATCTCGAGATAAACTGCGAAAGTCTAAAACTTTAGCGTTGATACACACGCCAACCGAAACCGAAATCCAGTGTGGGCTGCGCGCGCCCTGGATGCACACGCACGCTGAGCAGAAATTTGCATACGTTTCGCGCCGATATTAATTGCGGCGGTCGTTATTAATTACATTCAGGCCGGCGCTTTTTAGGTAAATAACGCCCGACGTCTTCTCGGCTGCATAAGCATATTGTCGGTTTGCATTCTGCATAAATCTAGAAATTACAATAGGTGAATGGGCGAGCTGATAAGCAGCCTTGGCACACGATGTCGTACGCTCACGGCGATAAATTACACCGTGGAATATTTTTAGCCAGCGCAATTAGCATTAGATAAGATAACGTTACGTTCAATAGACAAGTACATAAACATAAGAAAGAATTGGAGCGCGGTGCGAGCAGGAAATGTTTGTTTGATGTTGCCAGGCCACTCACCTATGTTAATATGCTTATCTATTGTGACGATGTTGAAATTTTTTCTACGCATCTGCTAAAGAAATTAATTTTTTGTGTTTTTTGTTTTGGGAATATACAAGGTCGACGCAATGCGCAGTTTTATAACCTACATGTATGAATTGCATATTCAGTCATTTTTCTGCAAGTAAAATTATTACCCCACTCCATGAGGAGCGCGTGTGCGTTGGCAAACTTTTGATACGTGTGCAGCCGGCGCCGCCGCCGCCGTCGAACGGTCGAACGGTTATTCAAGTCACGGTTCATGCCTCATCTCATTTCGGTGCTGTCCCGCTGTCCGACTGCTATTGACCCGCGCGGCCGTCCGCGGCGCGCTCGCCACAAATCACAATTTAGTTATGGATTACGCGTACGCTCTACGGACGTTTCGCGATTACGATTATCCGTCGTAGCAGAACGGCCCGCACCGCGATGGCGGCCGACAACAATGCCTTCGCAACGCCCGAAACACCAACGAACAAATATAATTCAAGCTTCAATAAATCGAGCAATTACACTAATTAACCATCCACCCATGGCAGGGGCCAGGCCCGCGCGTGTTTCGGGATCAGCACACTCAAACACAAGCCCTGAGAGGAAAAAAATCGCACGCAGTTATCGATTCGCGCTCAGTGAGCCTTTCTCACTGCATACAACAAGTCATTTCGGTTGCGTGGGTGGCATATGGATCATTTGATTTCATATGTCATTGGTTTGCCATTAGCAGGATTGCGGAATACGAATGGTCAACCATAATTTTTTATTCCGCATAATCAAAGCCCAACCTAAACTAAAACGGATCTCACGATGGTGAAGTCACACACAGTTGATGTAAGATTATCATCTAAGGTTCGGCGATGACATTGTAATATTGTGACATTGTTGAATTTTGATTGGTTTGGCTTGGC
The DNA here is from genome assembly GCF_025399875.1 of Dalotia coriaria. Taxonomy (NCBI): domain Eukaryota; kingdom Metazoa; phylum Arthropoda; class Insecta; order Coleoptera; family Staphylinidae; genus Dalotia; species Dalotia coriaria. The sequence goes on along the minus strand of NW_027045447.1, from coordinate 7,525,781 downwards.
ACATCCTGCCGCCGGCCATCCGAGCGCGACGTGACGCTTGAACGCAATCGTTCCTACAATATCCATCTCCGAGACGACGGGTTTTCACATCGTCGTGCACGCATGCTGCTCAAGTGTCACGCGCATAATAATACTCTAGCGATAATTATATTTTAATGAAGTTATTCGCCTCGGAAGAGATGCACCGACAGTGGTGGCGGCTGTGATAAAACTGTTGATAATGTTCTCGCCCTCCGTGCGGGGGATGGAAATCGTTCCGCAATTACAACAACGCGAAACCCGAAAACGGCATTTGAACAACACTCGAGCATGCTCACCACTCGCGGCATAATTTTCGCTAATTGTTTTCGGGAGGCTAAGTGGCCCATAAATTCGGGTGTGGGGTATGAGAGGACGGTGGCAAGTAACTTCGGTGTAACGAGGGTTGAAACAAGTCGTCGGCGTTGTCTACTCGCGCAAAATTACCGATTGCTCTTCATCAAAGGGTCACATTTTTTTGTCGCAACCCTTAACACAATCTGTGTGCATTTGATGCGCGTTGTGTCCACGAGCAAAAAATCACGGACAAATTTCATCTCATAAAGATTTTCGTTGTGTATCTCGAAGGGAGTTTTTCACTCCCTGCTGATGTAATATGTGTGCGTGCGCTGCGATGTGAGTTCTTAACGTTTTTCTATAATATAAACGACAGGGGTTGTTAGGATCCCATTTTGTCGTTTTTTATTGCGCCGACTGGGTGAAGATAAAGGCGAAACAAAACAACAGCGATCGAAACAATGAAAGACGTATACGCTGGAAGAGCGGCAAGAAAAACAAAAGGATGAATGGAGGTTATAGTTCAATCTCGCGATATATGCTCTCCGGCGAGCTGCGCGTGAAACGAAAATATCGAACAACATTGATATTGGAAAATATATCCGAGAAGAAAAATTGTTTCCCAGTTTCACTGCAACTTTTATTACATTCAATATTCGCAGCGACGAAAGTGCACGACCACCGAATGTGTATGCCCCGCAGTTGTGATAATAAATTAACCCTCAAGAGAGCACGAATACATAGTTCAGGGGGTGCGATAGTACGAAATAATTACAACGGGTTATTTTTTCCTTTTAGCCGAAACTGGGTCAAATTACGGACGTAAAGCAGGAAACAGCACACCAATTTAAGTTTTCAATTTCGCACGCTTGTGGGATGTTTAGGGGCGCACACAAAACCTGTCAGTTTTCGGTCTGACTATGATGTACAACAAGGACTCGCTCGTAGCCATAATTAACAGCAATAACAGCCGAGGCGATGCGCAATAGACGAATCGCCCGGGTAGAATTCACCCCCCGCGTTGCCGCCACCAGCACTGCGGCAACAATCTAAAGTTGCGCTTAATAATAATAATTATATCTCTCGCCATAACTAAACCAAACTACATCACTGTCATTGTACCACCCCTACCGCAGCATACCGCACACCCCTTCAACCCCTCGAACTCGAAGTGCAAGGCTTTGCATCTTCGCCAAACTGTGAGACAAGTCCTGGCAGAGTAGAGCGACGCTTTTACCGACGCCAAACAAAACGGCTTTATGCTCATGTGGAGGCGGCGCTGCGCGAAGAGTCTACTATTCTCCAACCTTCGCGCTCGGCAGGAAGCAGATATAAATTCTCGCAGGCATTCGCCGCTTATCTGTCAAGTACTTGGCTCATTGTCACAATTGGATAGCACGCCGCCGATAATATCCTTATCACAATTGCATTGCCTTACATGCGCCCGCACACTGAACACTCACCCCTCAGACGCGACGTGTGTCGTATATTGTTAATTGCGTGTTGTATACGGGCGCACATCCTTTAGATTACGTATTAATAACTGTGTAAATAAACTTGCTCGAGACGTCTTCACAATTTACGAGGACAATGCTCCACACCCTTACAATACCTTCTGGGTTCTAACGCGTTTGAATTCGAAATTTCGGCGCAAACATCATTTTTCATGTTGCACGAAATTAAAATTCAGTTTCGGCGACGATGATGATGATTGGAATTCAAAGAGCGTACTATTATCCGCTGCAAAAAGGGAAGGGATTAAATGTTGAAAAAAAAAATCGGGAGCGCGAGTAGGGTTTATGTGTCCGTGCGTACTATTTTCGAAAAAGAATCGTCGTCGTTTCCGATCGCGCTCACTTCTTTATTGAAATATGCAAAATCGGTTCAAACTGTCTATCTGAATCAACGCGGGCGCGCCGCCTCCGCGCCCGACGAACGGACGCGCATTCTAGTGATTCCCTCGCCGACCGGCGGATCCTGTCGAACGTAAATTATAAACTTTTTTACTTACGAAAGGGGATAAAATTGGATATCCACAATTTTTTACATCGTTCTTCTGCCGCACGATCTGCAGGTGAATCGCAACCGTTTTGCAACTGACTTTTATCTCCTACCAAAGGTTTCGCGAAATATTATTACGAAAAAATTACAATTTTCTCTAATAAAATTGGTGTTTGACGTAAAAATGATTTTAATTTTAATTTTTTGACATTTTCTTCCAAAGATGATTATTTTATGTAAATTGTATAGATTTCCAAGCTTTTTTTGTGTGGGTGTATGTGTGTGTTGGGAAAAATATAATTCGTTTTCCTTCTTAAACGCATTACTTAGTATTCATGAATCGTATTTGACTAAAATCTGGCGGTTCTTTCGCTGCCTTCTGATCCGCGCGTTTCGTTCAGCAGTTTGAGCACAACCGCCGCAGAAGACGTGGCCGTAAGAAGAGTCGTTTGCAGGAGCGGCACTAACCACGACGGGGGGCGGCGGCAGCACAGCGGCGTGGGGAACAGTTGTAGCGGGCAAAACGAGGCGGCAGCGCGCCGCAAACTTTTTCCAGCTCGGGCGAGATGCGAATTTTCGTGGTTTTATCGAAGGTTATACTTTTTGGCCCCTGATAAGAATAAAAGTGTTGCGCTCGTGAGCACTCGCCGCCGCCTCGCCATAACACCAAACCGCCGCACAGCCATACGTAGGCTACGAGTGCGCGCTTTATCCCCCAGTGGTCCGCGCGCGGAAATTCCCCCGGATTCCGACCGAGTGCCACCAGCAATCCCTATTATTCTGCTGTTCCCACTAACCCTTATTAACTTATTTAAATACACCCCAGACGCGCGCGCGTTTGCCGCCCCCACGCCGCTTTATAATCTACCGGAGTACTTCTATATACCTGCCGCGGCGGGCGGCTAAGATCTACGCACGGTGCTACTCTCGTGCCAACAAATCAATTAGTTTTATAATTTCTACACCACAGGACCGGATTAACAATAATCACAACCCAAAAATTATCCACTAATCATTCCAAGTCATTTTTGTTTATATTTTATTAATTCTACGGAGAAATCAATACATTTACTTCAAATTTATATCTAAAGTTTGCCATGTTGTCACTTTAGTGCTACTCTAGAGTTTAGTGTAACTAAGGTTGCATACAATGATTAGCAATACAAGCAATAACTCATAATTCCTCCAAATTAATCGATATATTGAGATAGGTCGGTTGTGCGCTTGCAAGTACAGGCAATGCACGTGCTTTATCATTCGCCGCCCCGTTATTTGGCAAACACACACCGCCTGGTACCCCCAGGTAGCCACCATCGCCGTAATCACGGCCCGATGTACGCCTCGCTCAACAATTCATTAGCATAATCAGCAATTACGCCGAAAATTACAACCAATTGTTATCATATCAAACTATTGCAGTGGTTATTGCAACTCGCTCCGAACTTCAATCGTTAGCAATCTTCAAACAAATATATTGCAGCCATATTATTTGTTTTTCGTCGTTGATCCCTGAATAATTGCTTGTTTATATAAATGCACAGTTTTCACGCGTGTTTGCTAATTGCATGTTTTGTTTGACGCGCTACAATTATTTGATTTCATAAACATCCATTAGCAAATAATTCATCGTTAATTAATTAAATATATGTGGAATTTCATATAAATGAAATTTATTTTATTAAGGTAGATTGCAGGATATTCACGGTTAGTTATAATTTGAATTATTGCGAAATAAATGGAGCGTTACTCATTCGTTGTTCGTTACGACTAGTTTTTCTAACTATATTCTTCGATGTTCTATTGTAATCCCACCGTGTTTGTTGTATTCTTTTGTTGCGCGTCTTGATGTATTGTTTCTCGTTTTTCTCGTCTTTTCTTGTTTTGTAATACGTATGCGGCGTGACGATCAAAAAGGCAAACCTGGACCTGGAGGTTTTTTTTTCTTCTTCGCATACGTTTCGCGTCGTGTCGCATCCGAATCCAAATCCAGCATTCGTTTGCGATAGGTTTGTTGTATCACTGATGTATTCTTATACATAGAAGACTTTACTTCTGCGGCGTGCGCAGTGTGAATGATTCTGTTAATAGCAGGATGGAGAACTGCTTTTTTGTCGTCGTCATTGTCCCTGACAACCGAAGTGGAACTACGGACTGCTGTTATTATCGTCGTCTTAGTTCTTTCGTCTTCATCGGGAATGGTAGCTGCGGATGCACGTCGAAGCGCTTGCGGCTTACGGAACCAGCAGTGCAATCATAATTTGAGTTTTGTGTTTTATTCATTACGGTTTCGTCGGCGAGTTGCTTTCGCTTCGGTGTCGTGACACATCAAAGCGTTACAAATTCAACTTTAATGTTGAAATTTTCAACGTGCAATTGTATACTTTTCGAAAAACACCTTTTTTTTAAACATTCACATAAACATATCAAGTGATGAGAATTAATTATCATGACATGAGTAATCATCAATAAAACTGATTAGTTACATTCATCGTATTGGAATTATTAATGATCCGGATGCACTCTGCCACACGCTGACGATAAACATTTCGCAATTTAATTGCACCCCAACGTGCGGGTGAATTTACACGATCTAGGCGTCTAGGTATGTCACGTCGACATCGTAAACATGTCCGCGGCATCAGGTGGCGGCAGGTATTTTCTAATTTCGCGCCATCGCAAATTAATCCCCGTGCTTTACGATAGTGACACATCATCAAAACAGTTTACCGCCATCATACAAGCATTATGCAATGATTGAGCGTGAAATTAAATTAACTCCGCTGGAATTATTAATTCCTAATAATAATATTCTACTAACATTCCGTATGAAGAAAATACAAAACATACACACAGTCATATACTGCGGTTGTGGGTCTCGGTACGCTTTGGCGCACATTGAGGAGGACGGCGTGCAATTTATTCATGAGTAACTTACCTTATATAAAGGCATTTGGTGCGCTCAGCCGCAGAGCACGTAGCATAGGTTGCGGTGCGTCTCCTCTTCCACCTTTACCAAATCGACATGCTTCGTCATCGGCACAGAAGCCCACAACCCAAGCAGCCGGGCAGACAGGACCGTCTCAAGACGATGAGTAATAGAAATAATTCGCGGTAATGATCTCACGCGTATAATACATGTGGATGTCGATGTGAATTTGTATTCTGATTTACACATGAAAAGAATTCTCAACTCACAACATACACGCTTGCTTTGTCAACTGAGAGAATATCGTACATGTAAATGAATCCTATGTAAATCCAAGAAAAGAACTTCCTTCTGCGAAGATAAGAATAAGTTAAATTTGTGTTTCTGTAACACTCGGTGTATCGGTCAACCTACTTTCCAAAAGTTTGCAAAGTTTACTCGCACATACTGCGCGTATGCGAGCTTGTGAACTCGCTTCTTTTCGACTAGATCGTTACGCTCCGAAAAATTTATAAAGCGCATTGAATTATTTAAGACAAAAGACGATGGGTAAACAATTCATGAATGGCGAGGCACTCGCGCCGCTGAGCAATATAAATAAAATTGTCTCATGTCCAATGAATGACGGAAGGTCGCTGCCTATCAATTAGTCCTTGTTCGATTCGTTTTTTCCTGCCTCCCACGTAGTTTTCTGACTTGTAACCTATTTTGTAAATATTGGAAATATCAAGCTGAGAGCTAAGCGAAGTGAAACAAGGTTGTTATTTATACATTTTCAACTTTGATTACTTATGTGTTGTTTCCACCCGAGCGCTGCCACCGGAACTGAACGAAATTTTCCTGCTATTAGCCTGCGCACGATATATCGTTCGATGGAAATATTGGCTACGTTATTGTTGCACAAAAACTCTGAAATCTACCCGGCGAAAGAAAGGATTAAATTCGCTATTGTTGAACGTGCGCGTTGTGAAGCTGAAGTTTTTTCCGTGCCACGTGGAAAATGGCGGCGGGCAAGTGGCGATCGACCGATGGCACGCAACCCCAAGTGTAACGCAATCGCACGCCAGCGCGAATAAGACGACACGCCATCAAATATTTACGTAATTTATTGCGCGAATGTCCGCAGCGCCGCGCCATGGACTAATACGCAGCGTGGTGTACTTAATGGTCGATTTATGCCCTCCACATACTCCCACACACACATACTTACCTGCTGCAGTGGTATACTTGAACATTAGGTTTCTAGGTTGCGCGCCACGAATAAAATCAAAAGCTCAAGCGGAATGTGCATGAATGAAAACGTGGATTGCGTTACACCGTAACGCTGGTGTAGCGCAGCGACGAAATTAGATAAGCAGTCGGGAAAATTACCAACACATTGTTGTCTTATAAAGTAATTAAAGCGACGCCTTGCCTTTTGTTGCCCGACGAAAACGTTCGCAGCGCGCCGGAAAACGGGCGAGCGCAATGAAGAATGCCAGCCCGGCGCCTCCACCATCGTCCTGCCATTCTACTTTCGTGCTCTCCGTGCGCTTGCTTGTTTGTTAAATGGCATTACGACGACGTCGACAGACGCCCAGGGTATTGCCAACTGCGGACACCTTCTAAATCAGTTTTTACAACTCGAGCACGTCACTGGACTCGTAAAAATGATTCGAGCTTGATGTCAAAGTGCAGTTAAATTACAAAGCGCATGGTACAACCCAATCAATCAGCTGAAATAAAAAGAAATGAAAATTGAACAAAAATTATTTCTGTACATCGCAATCATTTTATTTTCATTTTTGGTAACATTAAGAATACTGGATAAGTACTGATATATTATTTCATTTATACACAAACATTTCGTTCAGTAATTATTACGTTTTTTCTTTATCATTGTTTAGTTAATATTTGACATTGATAGAACTTCAGCTCCGATGTTCTCGATTAAGATCGTATTCGTTTACGTTAGTAATTGTTTAGTAATTGTACGAGACAAAAGTATATCATTGAAATGAAGTATGTAATTGAATAAAATCAATACCATATTGATGAACATCGAACATTACAATGGATAACTGGTACATCAGTGCAAATGTTTTGCTTCTGCACATAGATTTTCTTAAATTCTTTCTCTGGTGAAATGATCATCCGGATGATTATTCGTTAATGTGTATCGTAATCCTATGATACAATGTCTCGTTAATTTTAGTCGCTTTATTCTCTAATAAATATAAAAATAAATAACTTATATTATATCATTATGTTTTATTACAAATATGTTTTTAGTCGATAATTATTGTTGTTTTGCTCATGCTGATATTTTTGTTTGCCATTGAAAACTTTTTCTCAGTAATTTTTTCTTTATTCATCGATTTCTATTCAGTTTTTCATTTATTTTACAGATGTATGATACAATCGGTCTGTACACATATAAAACAGTTAGTTGATTATTTTGGGTAGAGTTAACGCAAACAAAAGACAGTGGTTACGTGAAAGGAAAAAATTGAACACAATGATTGTGTTACGGCTTACTGCAATATGATACATATTTGCGTATTTATTTAACGTGTTTACTCTGGTTGCATTCGAAAGTACTCTTGTTTGTATCTAGTTACGTCAGCAATCAGTCTCAGTCTTTTCAACCGGATGTGTATACTTCGTCCTTATCTAGCGTTTATCTATGATACATTATTCACATGCTCTATGTACAAGTCATCTATTCGTGTCTCACTGTTGTTGTGTTGTATTTTTTTGTTTTGTTTTCCCAAAAATTACTTTACTTACAGCGTAATGATAATAATTTATACATATCCTTTCTGGTTAAATCGATATCGTTTCTTTCATATCCTGTATAATAACATTAATTAAATAGTTTATGATATCACACGTAATTTGCTTCGAGTTTTATATTCCTCATACGGTTTTTAGCACGTCCATGCAACGATTCTTCATTCTTTCGCGTTGATTGAGCAACCTCTCAAGCCGTATTACATCATCAGTCAAACCGTCGCTAGTTGTCTTGTTCAATAGGAACGTTAAGTCTTTGGTATGTTGTTTTCCGCTCGCCCCTCGCGGCGCGCCGGCGGGGGAAGTCGGAAGGTTTTGGCGTTAAGTGTTCGTCGGCGCGCTTACACGTCCGTGCCGCATCCCTCCTGATAGCCCTCGTCTGGCGAGCTGCGGTTGTGGCTGAGGGCGCGCTTCAAGGCGGTGACCGGCGGCAGCACGGGGACAGCACCCTTCTGCCACACGCGTATCGTCTTGGCGTTGGCGGGTGCCGCTGGCGCGCCTTTGGTGTCCGCCTTGGCGTCGACCATCGGAAGACCGTAGTCAGAGGGGTAACCGCCAGCTGACCGGCCGTTGGCGACATTTGCAGTCGCCGCAGGCCGATTGTGCTGCTGATGGTAGTCTTCGCCGTCGTTTGGATGTATTGCCTCGCCGATGATGGGTGTCTTGTCATCGTAGTGGAAGCCTGGGTTGGTGGCGCTCATGTGCCGCGCATTGTATCCATCAACATCAGCGCCCACTTCCCCCCAGATACCCGAAGGGTAGAGGGAATCTGCATTGCGACTGTATTCTCCACTTCCAGGCCTTTCTAGCGGTTCGACTGTGTATCCTTCTTCGCTGGTAGTAGCTGCCCCGGGTCCAACTTCTCCACTGCCCATCATTTTTGTATCGTTGATCAGATCCGGATTGTTGCCAGAGCCTGGTGATGGTGACACGAAACAGGAGCCTGGGTTCATGATGCTGCCATTGCCGTTGTAGTGTGCCGTCGTGTAGGAGATGTCATTCACGCGTGGTGGTTTCTGTACTGGATTGCAAAAGTTGAGATCGGTGGGTATCTTGCGCTCCGAGAACGAGGAGGTTTCAGTGGCGGGGTTGCTGGGTGAGATGGCGCCCTTGCCGTTGGGCGGCCCGCCGCCATTCACCACCGTCACAACCTCAATCTGGCCCGGTGTCTTACTCTCCGAGAAGGGCATGCGGCGCAGGCGGATTAGCAATACGAGGATCACCAGAAGGATGAATAGAATCAGAATCACCAACGCTGCACTCAACCCGGCGATTTGGCCGTTCCCGAGAGAGACCATTCCCGCCGAACGCATGCTAACGCGCAGCGTGAAGTTCGCTTCCGCATTTCCGGCACGATTCTCAGCCACGCAATAAAACTCGCTGGAATCAGTCTCGAGGGCATTGGTTAGTACCAAATTGCTTCGTTTTTCGAAGTGCCCCTCCTCGAAGATGAATATTTTCTGGTGCGTGCTGAATGCCGAATTGTTCACTAGTAGGCGCCCATTCCAGTACCAATTTATGTGCGCCATTGGGATGGCATTAGCTCGGCACATGATAGTAGCGTTGTCACCGGCCGTTGCTTCGATGTACCTGCTGACAGGCAGAATCTCCGGTTTGCATGCAAAATCGTCCACATGTAGTTCAGCGAATGTTTTATGAATGACCCGTTCCGGCCCACCACTGCAAACCGGTGCAATCGGATATGGGATATTATGATGCGTTAGCCATTCCTTGACCGGTCGCAGCCTGCAGTCGCAGTTCCACGGATTGTCGTGCAACTCGACGCCATGCAGCCGGCTAAGCGTTTCGACCGTGCGCGGTCTAAGATCCGAGAGTCTGTTGCCGTTCAGTTTCAACGATTCCAGTAATTCGATTCCTTCGAAAGCCTTTGGCGCCACCACCTGCAGTTCACAGTTGGACAGGTCCAACTTGACCAAACCCGGTACTGTCTGAAATGCATGGCCGTCGATCTTCTGAATGGGGTTGTGGGAGAGGATTAGATCGCGTAAGAAGGGCACGTCTTGGAACGTCCCCGCTGGGATGGCCGTCAGCAGATTGTAGGACAAGTCCAGCTCGATGAGGTTGGTCAGGCCACGAAAGGCCAAGTCATCAATTTGGCCAATGCGACAGCTCCGCAGAAAAACGCGTTGCAGATTGAGCAATCCCGCACGCACGAACGTCTCTCGCGGAAGGATCTGTAGATTGTTCCCGGATAGATCCAACACTTGCGTCTCAGCATCGACGCTTTCCGGAATTGTAATAAGCGCACGATCGGTGCACTCCACGGTTTGCTTACCACCCTTCCATTTGCACGTGCACACTGCGGGACACTGTCCGCCCATGCCGCCGCACGTATCCAGAACCACTGCTAGCACCAGCGTCACCAGCAGCCACAGCGGGCCGCGTCCACTCGTCTTCCGAGTCATAGCACCACACACAATCCGATTTTATATTCCACCACGTCGGACGTCCGTAACGACCGATACCGTAAAGTTCGCACTCAACTGCTTTGGCATACTAATCGATTGATTACTCCACATCGGCTTTGATCACGCATTTATTATTAGGTTGTCATTAATTGCTCCCTAATTGGGGTGACCCAATAAGAGATGTATTTGTGTCGCACTGAATCCACGAAACACACACCTCTGCTGTACACTCTCAACTGGCAACGGAGCGCGCACTAGGGGTCCGCACGTACACGTTACCGCGCGGGCGTTCGCTCGTTGACTGACTGAAAGCGGCGAAGAACTCCGGAGTCGGCCTGCTCCGATGCCGCCGCGCTACTCTCTCTCTTTTGCGCCCTCCACCGCGGCGCCGGTTGCGCACTAGTTCAGAAGTAACCACCGCATCACCGTACTGATTTTTGTGCTTCGACCCCCTCGCCTCGTGCACACTCAATACACCCTTGCGCCGATAACTGCCGCACGTACGCGCGTTGTTACAACTTCGTTCTTACGCTAATTTCACCTGTGCGAGCAAAATGAGAGAAAAACTAGTTTACGACTTGGTCGACTCAGACGACCTATAGCATTTAAACGCTGGAGAGCATGATATATTAGTATCGATGGGGACATCCCACAACCGACAACGGAATGGAACGAGTGTGTGCGGTTGAGTGCAGGAACGCCGCAGCAGGTTTATCGAAAAAGCGTACATGCACGATGGCAGCCTTCGAGGCTTATAAATATTAATGAAGTTTCTGTCTTTCTGAAACATGCACCGGATGCGTCCGAGACCTGAGTTGGAGCCGGAGCGGAGAGCGGACAATTACACATTCCCGAAAAAGGGGCCGGCGCGCATTTGAATTATTAAATTATTAAATTCCACGACGCATTTAATGAATACGCTCTGTCGATATCAGCCAATACCCTACTACCTACTAGACTACTCCACAATCGTATTTAGCACACACAGCAGCCTACTGAAAAGTTAATCGCAAAATTCGTCGAATACCACGTAAGGTATTTACTATTTTACTATACTAGTTGGGTTTCTCATACCTGAATGAACAAAGCAGACCATTCAAAAAATTGCAATAACGTGAGTGCGAACGTCCGGGGTACCAGTCATCCCAAAACCTACTTAAGCACAGGAAACACCCTATAGAATGTATACAACAAACTAAATCATGTTGTTGCACGCGGCGAATGGTCGCAAACCTGAATAAAACTGTCACAAACCTGTGACAATTGATGGTGTGAAGCGAAAAATTCACCTCGAGGGTGACAATCGGTCGTAAACAGTTTAAGGGACTTTATTTACGATGCGTGAAGCCGTCAATAACTAATTTCACCTGGAAAGGGCCGATATGATGAGATTAATACATTGATAAAGATTCAAATCCAAACGTGAGGGTTGTGCGAATGTAGAGATTAGATTTCAGACACTTCCTACGGAATCGGATAATAATTCTATGCTACTAACATAAATAATAAATACAAAACAAAATTTAAAATATGCCGAGTTGTGTTTTGCTGTTGATGTTGTTGCTGGGGATATAAGTGGTTATTTATAAGTCGAAACGCGACGAAGGAAACAATGTGCCTGCGCTAGTTTTCCAACCGGCGTGGAGCTTAAAGAGCGACTAATGTGTGTTTACCTCCGACCCAAAGTCCTTGCGCACGGCGGCGCAGAAAAAACAGCTCGCCACCCTATCCAAGTAGTACTGAGGTAGCGTGAGTAGTAAAGGTATTAGAATATTTAAATATAAAAAAACGGTCACACACACTTGTATATACGACCTCGGCGGCTGCGGTGCTCGCATTTTCCGAACCGAAGCACGTTCCTACTCTTTACTACCCTCTCGCAACACGCGGCGCGGAACTCTGACCTACCGTCGACGCCGATTAAATTTTCAGCGGTCCGTCGAGGTGCTGCAGCTATTTTCGCCCGCGAGCGGACGGGGACGTTTAGAGGCACTCATCTACGTTGACATTTTATTAGTTACTAGGATCATGTAACATTAAAGCTTGTAAGAGTTGTAAGAGTTTTGATCCGATGATGGAGAGGATATAAGTTGTACCGATTTCTACTCGACAATAACAAGATATTTTTGTGTTGTGTTGTAGCGTGAGAGTGCAGTTGAGAAAAAAATAATACCAACTGCACTCGGGCATTGGCTAGTGAGCGTGTGTTAATTTATAAATTCGAAGGACGAACGCGGCCGCGACCGGATGTCGCGCACACCGCACAAGACACACACCGACGTGGCCGTAGAGTGTGTGGAATCGATTCTTCGGTCCGAGGAGCGCGTGAGAGCTGAGTGGTCGACGGTGCGTGTCCGGTCGGACCACGTTCACGATGTTGTCGGGATTTTATTGCTCGTCCATCGGCGGGGCCCTTAATTTCCACTTCATTAATTAAGCATTACGTCGGCGCGTGGTACTGTAATGAATTTATGCCTGGACGTCGGTATCGACATAGACGTCATGATCATCGGTTCTTTATTTGACCAAATTGTTCGATATTTATAGATATGTGTCATGTTAGTTGTGACGATTAATCTTTAACCACAACTAGCGAATATGTAAATATTGCTCGTATATTCAAGGCGAATGAGAAATCTATTTTTGACTTATGTAGATTTCAGCAGCACGAGTTCAAAGTTTGTAACGTTTTGTATCGAAGTATTGTGTTGCGCGCGGATAATGGTGGGCGGTATGAAAAATTCATAAAACGCTCTAACCGTAAGTAAGCCGGCGATATGTGTACCCACTTTCGACCATTAGCGCCACTCGCAAAGAATGCCTACGTACATTTTGTCTGCTGTGGTGTTAAAAGATAGGGGATGCACGATTTAAATCTGAGCGCTGTGCATTCTCGGCATTCGCTGGAGGTCTGACACATATTTAGCATTTTTAGCGCGCGGTATTTTGATGTGGCTGTGTGTGTTGTATTTTGCACGAGACAAGAATGAAATACGTTCGCTGTGGAATTCAAGCATATGTGCATGTGGTTAATTCGGCGTGAAGTGTACACTTTTCTGGAAGGCACAAAAGAATATCAGAATCTCATTAAATCCACTTTGGCGTAGACATCTTCAACACGAGCGCTTCTATATCATTTCCAGTTTAGATTTAAATGATGTTTGGCAATTTAGCAGCGGATGAAAAAAAATGGAATGCGAGGCTTAGAGTAGACGCAAAGGTATGTGAGCATGTGGGGTACCCATGGTTATAATCATTTGCTGAATGAATAAGGTATGCCCACCCATACAATGCGGACGAACACGTCTTGTGGAATTCTTGTAATCGCCGGTTGGATGAACGAGCGAGATGTGTGTGAGTGCATTGTATGCGCATGAAAAGGAAGCGGCGAGGTTCGTATCCAGGAGAGAGCCCATTCAGCTACCTCGCTTGTGGAGTCGGAGAGCAAGTCGTGGAGCTTGTGAGCTCTTTAGCCGCGACTCCGGATGCTCCGCACATAAAATACACACGCAGACGACAACATGTACGTCCCTAGAGCCAACTGCATCAGAAGAAGTGAACTGCACTGAACGAGTAACAAGCTTTGCGGATGGGTCTCCCGGTGCGTGTGTCATTGATGGTATGTGTGTGAGTATGTTGGGTTGATCTCTTCGAGTCATCGCAGTCAACGCACGGTCGGTTCCCAGGTAAAGTCGGCGTAGAAATTGCATTCGGGCACCGGTTCCACCAGCCGCCGAAGGTATTTTTCAAAACTTATTTGTGTTGGCATTGCCGTGTGGGCAGGCGGAACGCAGAATGCCACCTACGCGACTCCGAAAAGATCGTACGGGATTATTTCTTTGTTACGCGCGGGCGGCCTTTTGTCGATACATTTGGCACTAAATACGCTCACGCGGTCACGTAAGTCCAACCGGCTCGCAATGACAAATTACAAACGCGATTGTGATTTATTAACGACTATAAATTTGCGCTAGCCGGATCGAAATTTCAACTTTTCGGTACAATAAAGACGTTTAACGTGTTTGGCGTTATGCGCGCGTGTTGGTGTGAAGGATAATAAAATCTCCAAGTCGACATTCCAGTTAAGCGCTGTAGAGATGCTCGCGAACGAGATAATATTTGAAGAGGGTTAATTAACACAAGATAACAATGACGTCGCGGTCGGTGCGAGCCGACCGATTAAAAACTACTTCCTGTGTACATAACACGGCTCTCGTAACTCTTTTCAGGTGTGTGCGATGTGCTGCGGTTTCGAGGTCTCTCTGGCATCCGGAGGCGGCGCTCGACGCTGGTTTTAACGCTCCGACACCGGCGTCGTATTTGTTTACAGCGCATTGTTATAAACCGGGATTAATTAAACTCTATTATGAACACCACACCACGCTACACTCTAAATTCTATATGGTATACTGATTGATAAAAATTTTTGAATTTTAACCCGTAAATTTACAAAAATCAATAATTTTACACAAAATTTTTGTATTTTGATATTGCTGTTTTTACCTAAAGAATAATATAAGTATTTGGTGGAGGCGTTCGATAGATATGCGTACAAAGCACGCGGAGTGAGGTCAAAATATCAATTTATCATTTCGCGTGCCCGCGCCGAACTAATAATAATTTTCGCCGCTTTTCCCCCGCAAAACCAGCGCCGCGTACAACAATTTCTACGGACGCGCTCATTCTCTCGATCATTTCGATTGTCCTCAGCGCGCGAACGTGAAACGAGAGCACGAATCCATTGCTTTCCTTTACTTTCGCCCAAAATGTGCTCTCCTATGATGAAGAACAGAACAAGCAGCAAAGAAGCTTATACAGAGTACTGCAACACCACAGAATAATTACTATAATTGTAAATTGTGTAAATTACTAGAGTACTATCAGGTATTGTATGTTAATTTTAGAAATTCACGATAAATAATTATTTTACGTGTATATTGTTATAGAAATTGTATTTTTGTTAACATGCTGTATATATAAAGTCGAGGGATTCTAATACTTTGCCGGAGTGTTAAAAGCGATGAGAATTCTATATCGACGCGACTTTGTTCAGCCCTGGCTGAAGAAAGAGCGTCGCAGCACAAATGTCAACGGCGCCCGCTATTGTTTTGATCTTATCAATAGTATTATTATTAGTCATGCCGGCTTCGAAATGAGTTCATTTCCATTGTCTGACAAACTAAATAACAATTATATCGACTTGGAGTTGCGAATTGATTGCGTTGCGGTTGGTAATTAATTTTAAATATTTTCAGGGTTAATTACCCTGAACGCGATACAGGCAAAAATGAAACGGGGTTGTGTTTTTCTACGCCGCGAATAAATTTCTTGCAATGGTTGCGCACTTATCTAATTTGCTCCGAGACGAATAAATTTGGATCCTAATCAACTTCTTTCAATATTTGACTTACGTAAAGTCTTCATTGTCGAGCCTTAAAAAACTCACAACTTTTCTTTTTTATGTTATTTATTTTCTAAATGTAATTGTTATTCAAGTAAATCTCGGCGTGTGCAGCGGCTCGTCATCCTCATCAGGCACAGAAAAAGCTTCGAAATCTCCGCGAGGTTTTAATTAAAGCCTTCAATTATGTAAATTAGACGCGCAACAAAAAGAAAACGCGCGAGCGTTTCAGAAGCCTGTAGGCATGCCAAAAACAAGAAAAAAAAAACGTAACCCGACTGGAATATTTTGACTTTGACTTTTGGAGTAGTTAATTTATTTATGGGACCACCGTTCCAATTCATTAAAATTCATCGAGGAATTGTTTTCGTCACACCCACCAATTACACGCTGCGAGCGCCTCACCTTGCCCTCCTTGTCAGTCGCCTCCATTCATCGTTTCACGTTTGCATTGCGCGTGAATGCATTCGGTGTAGTACGCGCCTTCACTCAGGTACACACAGGTAGCGACGTGAAGGTCTTAAGGAGAAACTTCCTTAAGAACTCGTCTTTAAGGGGACCCTCAAGAGTTATAATGGTTTCATTATTACCTGCTGGGCCGTTCTTGTAGCCCCAGGAAGCTATAAATAAATCTACAAACTTAAATTAACGAAATCCGGAGCGGCGTTGACACATCACCACATACAGTATGTTTGTAACAAATAAAATCTTACATTTTTGCACGTTGTGTATAACTTCTCACCTAGAGTTATTTCCGGCGTGCCACTCTCGGTGACCAATAAACGCCTTTACTATCGGAAGGGTTCGCTCTAATTAAAAACCACAACGCGACGGGGTTTAACTTAGGTTAGTTAGTCACGGCCGTAATTATCTCGTAAAGTAAGGCAAATAACGCAAGCCGGGAAGGCTGCGCGAGTTTAGGGGCGGTAATCGTATGGGGAGATTCGTAAAACCCGAAAAACGTGCTCGCTGCTACAACCAGGAGAAGTAGGGAACTAAAGCTTCGTCTTAAATGTGACCGAGACGAATGTGCGGCAAGTTGTGCGAGAGTATGTTGGAGGAATATAAAAATGGCAGAAAGACGAGGTTGTATTGTGTATTGCGCTACGCCGGAGCTCGTAACTGACAAGTGAGGAGAGGAACAACTTTGTTGCAGACACCACCAGACAGTTTACTTCGAAATACATACACATCCATCCACATGGAATACTGAGTTGGTTTTAACAACTTCGTTATCAACGTATCCTGTAAAACCTAAGCGAATCAATATGATCGCATGGGGCTTATAATGAAAGTTTGTAAATTTGCACGTTGCAATAAAACCAGAGATGCCATACTCAAGATAAAGGTGCAAACGAACAAAGCTGATAATTATGATTAAATCGTGCATCCGGTTGGGCGCATTAAAAACATGTTTCTTTGCATCGTAATCGCGGAGTAATGGTTTCCTGTTCTCTGCGACTTGTACGTGAGGGCCAAGGCGGACGAGTAAGAAGTGAGACGCGAGTACAGGACCGTGGGTTCATTCGTTATGACCCACAATGCCCACGAGAGTTTAAACCATCGTTTTATGCGCTGTACTCACGGCGGAGATTAATATGATTAACTTACCCTGTGTTTTATAAATTATCATACTTAGCACGCGGAGCAATTAAATTTTTACAGCTCCCCGCATAAAATTCCAACGTTTTATTATCCAATGATCGTGTAGATGGCAATTAATTTCAACAGTTATCTATTGTAACCAAACTTAATCCATTGGCAAAATGAAACAATGCGCAATGATGACGTAAATCTAATTTGAACAAAGGTGGATGATAAATCCGAGAAGTTTGCGTCCACACACATCTACACGCGTTAAGTGATTAAGGAATTCAATGAGGACCTCGTCGCCGAACGGGCAAACTTGCTAATCGCACTCCTTTAATTTCCCGATTAAGGTGATCCGCATCGGTTTTGGTAATCTATACCCTATAGGCTATATATATACCTACGACAAAAGTGTGGCTCCCTCCGTGTCCACCCACCACCAGCATTCGTAGAAAGATCCGAAACTATTTCGCTCTCACCACCAAAACTAAGACAGGCACAATTCCCCATTCCTCGCAAACCCCGACGCGCATCCAGAATGCTAACGACGCGGAGCGTTTAACTCTGGGAATTCGGACTGAAATTGATGTCCATTTATCCTCCTCCGAGTACAATCGCGCTCGAATCCTGCGCTGAAAAGGACCCACACTCCGACACTCCGATGCTTCAGCTAAGTGGTCATCAGGAGACAAGTAACGCAAACGTTGTGTGCTTTAAAATGTTAATTAAAACTACCCTTTAGTGCTTTAGTTGTCCAGATATCGCTTGTTGATCGGCTGTATCATAACAATCCGACGCGGCATTTATAAGACGCTGGCGGGCGTCGGTATCGTCGTATTCGCTATAATCGATAAAGTTTCGCCTGCCAAAGTTTTGGGTCTCTCGTATTAATAGCCTTTTCCCTTGACGTATCTCTGTTTCGAAGTAAACTAGACGAGCGGCGTGCCCTAAAGTCTGCGCACGCCGCACGCTGCAGTCACACTCGGTGAGCTTATAAAGTTTTAACTAATAAGTAAACTTGCGTCGAGACACCCACGACACATCCAGCCCACATTCGTGTATCGAGAACAAGCCGCTGTGAATCTTGCTAATTGTATTACCCTCTTTTTTCATCCGGAGTAATAACTAAATTGAGCAAATTTACTCGCTGCAGGAGTTATTTAGTTATAGTTAGTCACTTTCTTGGAAAATTGTTTGGCGAATTCTCAACTAATCATGCAATCGTGTTTATTTTTTATGCTTCTGCGTCAAATCAACGCGAAACGTTTCGGAATGTTTTCAGCGTTTAGTGTTTTTTGGTTACTGTCTGCAGGTTTAGAATGTAGTCTGCGATTGCTAAGTTCGTCTGGCTGTTAACGAAATTAATAACCTTTATAAATCATTAATGCGTGCAGGGTACGGTTCGTTTCATTACCTTTCGTTTATGCAGAGACGCGCGAAAAAAAAGCCACGTTATTCATAGCTGTCTGTCTTGGAACATCGTTACGAGCAATCGTAAACGAAATTGTTATTAATTAAACATGTGTGGTCGACCGACTAGTAAATCACTGCCATATGCATAAAAACTTAGAACTATTAGAAACTATTTTTACGAAAATAATAATTTAATGTCTAGGCATTAAAATAACTGTTTTTTTTTTCGTTCTATGAGTAGTTACATATTATGTAAGTTTTTGCACGCATGTCATCTATTTAATCGTGTGTTGCTAAATAGCAAAGAGTAATTTTCCAAGTTTCTTACGCGTTCATCAACCCATCAACTCCAGCGTGCGGCACACGACGAAGAAGACAAATGCGAAGGCACGCAATCGATATATGTGAGGTAATTATGTTTCGCGCACCACGAATGGTATATGTCTAAGCGATCGTTTAATTTTTTTACTCGTCGCTTTCTTCCGCGGTTTTTTATACATTCCTCGAACACGCGCACACGCCATGTAGTTTCCGTATAGTTTGGCAAATGACGGACCTCGCGCTTGTCTTCGGCTATGACTGGCGGGCAGAAGTAATTAGGGAAACGTCGAGTTAAATGTGAGTAATGCCCGAAACGGACGCGCGCTTTCCTGTCAGGATTAATGTTTTGCGGAAAGCTGCCGCTGAATATTCGTGGTGGTGTATTGAATTACGCGCCGCAAACAAAATACATATTTAACTAAATTTCACTCTTTAAAGTTTCTGCTGCGCCTAGTTTTGAAAGTTTTCTGAGTGATGTACGGAATAGAATTAAATCTTTATTCGTTTTGTACCGCAAAGTAACAAATGAATCGCGGTTTTATTTATATTTTGGGGTTTTTGGGGGTTGAAGAGACGCACACGTGTTTATTTCGAGCGAAAGCGAGTGATGGCGTGTGCGATGATATTAAATGAAAGCGCCGTGAACGTTGAAAGGTGAAAATAACTCGCATATGATGGGTTGCGTTTGTGTGTTGCGAGTTGTTTTGTTTGCCGTGGATGTTGGTACGTTGAAGGGCGAGACTTTTCCTCTTTTCCTCCGTCGCGCATAACTGATACACGCACCCTTGGCACTCACACCAAGCACGTGCGAAGGAGCGCACGTAAGCAGCAGTACCAGGTGCGGGGGTGGCTTGAAAGGGTAGAGCGCGCGCGCGCGCGATGTATGTGACAGCTCACTCTAAGGTTGGCACCCGCGAGGGGTGCCACCTTTCGAGGTGGAAGGTGCACACACGCTGATGAAATGCCCCGCTTGGGTGTATATGGTGTACTTGTTTTATAGAGTGCTAAATAACACGCGCGGCAGTGGTGCTGGTGGCTGAGCGGAACTCCGGACCCACCGAAATTCTTTTTCCCCGCTGTTCATATGTTACCGACTGTTATTTATCGATTTAACCTCTCTCTTCGGCCGCCCCCTGCGCGCACGTGCCGCCCTGGCGCGCCGACATGCCAAATACACAATCTACGCGCTCGGTTATAATTTCCAAGTTTCGCGTTGTTCCCATCCTCTTAACCCACCGCCCGGAAGAAGTGATTTTTCAACCTGGGCGTATTTACAAATCAATTGTAATGCGCCGCTTGCCAGAAACAAACTTTATGTATAACTCATACAAATAATATTTGTGAAAATATTTTATTACTTTTATGGCAATATTAATATTTGAGTTGATTTTTGTTGGGTCTGATGTGGGCGTTATTAAAAATGACGTGTTTAAAACACGTGGAGAAACGCCACGGGAATATACATCGGGTCCCATTAGCATCATCGTAAGTAAATCCGACACGAGATTAAAAATGGCAAACATGATTTTCAGCGGTGCGTGCGCCCTGAATATTTCATTCTAATTTGTCAGAGCGCATACCGAATTTCATTCATATTTGTGTCCGGGATGCCATCAAATTAAATTTTCTTGTGATGATGATGATCTCTGCGCATGTGCACTAGCAGTGAAGCCTTTACTGGGCGGAGCTATATCCATAATATTTTTGTATTAAAATCTCCCTGCGAAGGCATTAATTGTGAAATGAGCGGAGATAATTTGCGGTTTCCTTTCTGAGAGCCAGGCCGCAACTGCGGCTCGGGATGATTTTTAAAATGACCGGATATTCGCTCATAAGTAGGAGAATAAACCCTCATCCGCGATCGTCATCGGCATGTTCGTTTAACATTTAAACGACCGCAAATGCCAGCCAACGAGAGGGTGCTGCGCGCCAGATCGAATGGGCTGTGGGCCGGCGAAACGCAGATGCGTTCCGAAATAATAAACCTAAAACGTAATGACACACGCTTAGAGTGTTCTTTGCTTTAATGTGCTCGCATTGCAAAAGCCACATGCGAACATTGTTTCGTTAATTTGCATGTTACCCACTCCCTCCTCCAAAACGCGTTCTCTCCGGCCGTCCATGGTAGTTTACAGTTTGCAGGTTTGTAACTTTCGGTTCGGTTAGACAATTTCGCTTCGTTCGACTGGACCGCTAAAACTATAATTTAATTGAACTTTATGCGGGAGCCCCAATGTTTATGAATTTCGTTTTGTGGGGTGGTGTGCGAGAGGGTGGCGGTTGTGCGGTGTTACTGCCTTTGGCGCTTTACTCGCTGTTCTTGCTCGTTGGTAGCGGTAGCACGCGCAAATATAAGGGTGTGCGTCTGGGTCATATTTACAAAGCGGTTGCATCTGGGGTTCGCCACACTCGGCCTGCGCAATTATCCACCCTGCGCTGTGTTCGCACGTTGTAATGTGGCGTAAACACATGCGTATCTACGCTGCATGGGGATGTAGCACCTGTGCGGAAATACTATCAGGGGAATCATCAAAATATTTATTCTTAAAAGGCGGAAAAAACGCTTTATTTTCATAAATTTGCTCCGCCCTACAATGGAACCACGCATGCGCGTAACCATAACCTAACTTATAGACTACTAGTGAACGTCAAATCAACAAAGCATGAATTCTTACAATATAAGTGTATACTTTGTAACATCATTCATAGAGTACCGTAATTATAGTACGAGCAGTTCGTTCCTAATTTCCGTTTATTCGCTTACATAAAAGTTTTACGCGCACGTCCATCGCTCACAGCCGGGTTCATGACGTTGAGAAAAAAATACTGTAAAGTTATAATTACCATCCGGAGAATATGAGCTATTAATGTTTACTTTCAGTACTTACAATGACGGTCGACACGCGACGTGGAAATGTCCCGTGTCGGCGATTATCGACGCAATGTTGACACGAGCTGTCTTTAACACTGCAACTGGCAAATGATTGTCATCAGCTAAAATTGTAAGACGTATTTGTCACTATTACTGAAAAATGAATCCAAATATTGACATTCAGACCATGTAATACTATATATTTAATACCATCACTTTTTGCATTTCTGTCAGTGCATAAAAAACTATTTACTGCACTAGTGCATAAACCATATACACCTTTTGATTGATTGAATACATAATAATAAGTTGGTTTTTTTATTATGACAGCACTTTATATAAACAGGTGAAAATAAAAAAAAAGTGGCGCCCCAAAGCAGGGCACGAAATGCCAGCTCGCGTTACGCACGCATTAATGGCTTTCATAATGGAGCAATTTGGAATAAATTTCGTGTCGATGCCGGCTGGCATATATCATCCTACCACGCAAACTAACCTTATTTATACACACTTAAAGCGCACCCGAGTGAACGCGCCGCGTGTATTCACATATTCATATTCGTATTCGTCAAAGTTCCAAAAATTCCGAATGTATTCCTATGGTGACGTGACTGCTAGGCCAATATGTGTGCGGGATAAGCGATTTGAAACATCTTGCGCTTCAGAGGAGGCGCGTACTTTTGTACTTTTGCGGATAATGAAGTATGCGAACGCACGAGAAGACGGGAAATAGGTATAACAAGCATTACCTTCGCTTTCGTTCGTTCCCTTGCTGGCGCGCGCGCCGGCGCTTCCGACATAAATATCTTCGCGCGCTCTGCATGCCGGGATGGAATATGTAATAAGATTTTTTTTACGTGTGTATGCCTTTGGTTGTAAAGCGGGAAGAAAAGTGATATGTTCGTGTTTGTGCGGCGCGCGAAAACCAAAAAATAAATTGCAATGCGAATTTTACATTTAGACACATTTTATATTTAGTATTGTAATAACGTGCGAGGCGCTTTTCACAAAAAGTTTTTCTTTCCTAGAAAACGCAAAAAATTGAAAAAAATTATTATACGAAAATTTATGTAATAATCACTTTATTTCCTAGAATTTCATGTGTTTATGACGTGGGGTCGTGGATAATAATTTCGTTAAATTCGATCGGCTTTGATCGATCCAGTGACACCATGTCAAATCAGTGCGCGTACATGTTTTCCCTCTCCAAACACGACAACTTTTCCTCGTCGCTGTTTTTGTTTACGTTGATGTAGTCGCTGTTTTGTTTGCATTTGTTTTTGCATATCACGTACACACACACACACACACGCGCATCACACGAGTAATTCAATATTCCAGCCAGGTGAATCAATAAACCACGCACTACGTCTCTCCGGCTCGTGTCCTTTGAGCGATATGGCAGTGGGGTGGTTTTGGCTTTTACCGCAAGCAGCTACCGGTGTAGTCGGGGCTATAACGCTAAGACCGTCTGAGAGGTTGCTCCCGGGTTTGATCGCATGCACGCTTCATTATACGCCGCCGTCGCGACGCTTTTGTTGTGCATTAAAACTGACGCCGACGCTAATCCTCTGCGGAATTTAAGTAGGCTGGTTGCTTCGGCAAACCGAACCGAAATGCTCATATGCTGGCTGGGGCAAGAGGTCCATTTGTGATGTGGGTTACAACATAAAGTCCAAAGGTTACAATCAACCTAAATTGCAGATTTTTCTGTTATATGTCCGTCTATTCCACATAAAATCTTCAACTTTAGTTGATTGTTACCTGTGTGATTTATTTCACATCAAACAGGAACAGCTGATGCAAAGTTTCATTCATATTTCGCTTTCAAGAGGCAGATGTAAAAGAACACCCTTTGATATTGTTGACAGCCTGTACAAACCGTCACCAGATATTATTATCAGCTGTTAAACGAGACGTGACGCACTGACGCTGGCAACTAAATGTGCAAATTGTACCCCGACACAATGTGTCCACTCACATCGCCATTATAATTATGCGCGCGCGAGTCGAAAGTTTTGAATTATACACGGCGTTGTTATACGTTTTGTTTCCGAAACCAGTCCGGTGGTACTCTTCGTAATAGTGCATCTCCAACATTCACTTGATGGCTGTGTTTCCTGCGTGGACGAAGGCGACGGTCGACGGATATTGCCGGGAATGTCCTACTATCACACACCCTGACAATCCTCGCACGTGTGTGCACACGTGTAGAGAAGTGTGCGGTAATGCCGGCGGACGGCGCACAACGTTTGTTTAATTTAATAATATACGCCAACAGCCTTCGCTAATTAAATTTCCAGTAGGTTATGAGTAGTTTTGCGCCCTGCACGTCGATGGTATGGTGTGTGTGTTCTCGCGCGGGACAATTTATGCCCTCCCGCTTGAACTTGCGGCCAACAAACTTGCTTAATAAATAATAAATAACGTAATACGTGAGTAATATTTTCCGTTGTTCGTTGGCGGCGGCGCTAACGGTGCATAAATGCCTCTTTGGGATGTTATTTAATTGTCACGGTAGTTGTACAAGTTTTAAAACTATATCCGAGCAAAACCAACGATGCGTTCATGTGGGTTTGTGTTGGTTTGCGGTAATAATGACAAACGTTATGTGTAATCTGTGTAATTTGCTATATATCAACAAAAAACAATAAATTTAATTCGGGTTGATTGATACGTTGCGATATTTTGAAATCCCAATATTAATTCATTTTGATTCATACGCAATGTTTTTCTAGGAATTATAAACAATTATTTTTTATTAAATTCAACCATTGGGTTATTTTGATTGTGAAAAATTAAATTGAATCGAATATTCGTATTTTCAATAAAAACGTGTTTGATCCAATCATCGATATGCACATATCAAATTGGTACTTGAATACATCTTCAATTTTCTCGGTAAACGGTGCATGCATGAGTTATTCACTCCGTTCCGGTGACTCGGTTTCGGTTGTTCTGTCTTATTGTGCGTTGCCATTGTATTCCATCGCGTATTACTACGGCTAAACCTCCTTTTTTCCAGCACCTCGCGCTACAATTTCTCTCAACTCTCGTTACACTTGCAGCCGCAATACGAATAATGCAAATAATGATCGTGGCGGTCGGACGTGCATCAGAAAAACACCGACAATAAGTTACGCTCAGCGGGGCGCACAAAAGAGGCAGCAGGTAAATGTTATTTCCTTTCTAAACAAATCGGCGACGTTTTGCTTCTTTTGTGATTCGGTGGACCGGCGCGCGACGATGCACAAGTGTCCACTGCGGGCACGGTGTGATGGTGAGGTGTGTGCATCTTCGAAAGGTAATGGAGAGAACGACCGGGCTATAAATACTCACGTTGGGGCCAAGCGAACTGAAGAATCAGCTAGATAGTACCTAGATATATCCCACGAAGAGCCGATATAGTCGAAGACATTCAAGCAGAAAATTGAATGAATCGTTTCCTCTATAATGGAACCTACTATACATTTAAACCTATTTACTTCTCACATAATTCTAATTTTGGATTGTATTAATTTTAAAGTGATAATATTATCCTTAAAACATCTGAAAATTAATTATTTAAATTTGCGTGTCCATGTAGATAAATAATAGGTGTTGTAATTAATTAAAGAATCATTACTTGTCCAGACCGTAAAAACAGCTATCTGATATTATGCTGTCATAACTTTTATCGCTATTTAATCAGCGTGTCATGTCACGCCGATGTAGATTTCCGTAATTTTTATTACCGTTAACAGCGCGCGTGTAATAAAATGAATTTTCCCGACATTTAAATTCGCTGTTAAACGGGTATTAATTGATTTTATAATATTTGAATTAATGGCCTACCCCGGAGTGTAGGTATAGCATTATGTGACTGCGAAAGCGATTCCGGTTCCGCCTATTATTATCAAAACTCCAATTTGCAGATTTCCCAAATTGCCGCCGACTTGCTACTTGCCACTCGCCACTAAAACAATTCCGCAATTACAATATCAATGTAATTCCCTCCGGTGGTAATTAATTCCACACGCTAATGCTCTATCATTAAGTAAACTTTGAACTTTGATGAAGATTTTAGCTAAAAAAATATTTAAATTCATGTTTAAAGTGAAAGCTTTCAAAATGAAGTGATGTGGTGTTTCTTTTTTTCATTCATGATCAGTGTCCCGAGACGAAACTCAACCACGTACCCAACTTTGATGCTGGAGTTGGAGTTGGAGTTAATTTTAAAAGGTTACGCAGAGATAATTAGCGCGTCCGGTCACTTTGGTCAGCATCCCAGGATGCGTTTTTTACGATTATGATTATTATTTCGTCCTCTACACTCGGTACGGTGAGCACACCTTGCCGGGACGACGACGAGGACGTTAAGCGCGTTGACGGCTGCGATGTTGCCTCCGTCGGTGGACGTTTAGGTGTAACGAGGCGCGACGACGCCGCGTCTGGACCTTAACAACATCTGTTTAAAGACCAGCCCTTTGGTCCTCCCACTCCGGCAGTTGGCGTTCTTGGAGTTCTCAACTCCTGGACTGCACCGCGGCACACCCGTCCGACCGGGTTTGCAGTTAGTTGGGTTGGAGTGTTACCCGTTATTTCGTTCTCCGCACGGTTGAGTTTCGTCCTTTCGTTTACACTTGTACTCCTTCATTGTCTCAAGGACCGTAACAAGTAAAATATTAAACTTTATATCAAAAATACACAAAATTCGATAGTGAAGCTTTGAAAATATTATAAAATTAATATTGTAATATTTTAAAAGGATTTTTTGATAAATCCTGGTCTGTGGCTGTGTCGTAACGGGCATCTTTTGTTCGCTAGTTAGTTGTATTGTATTTTATCGCATTGTCTCGCTGCGGCGAACGCCAAGTGCCAAAACTGAATCCGGGCAATTAAACACGCAAGTCGGCACGAATTAATCATGTAAACTGCTTCATTGTTGCATCGCGTAACACGTATATTAAGCTCGTGTTCCTCTCGCTTTATTTTCGCCAGAATGCTAATCGGACGAGGGAGAAGTCTCGTCAAATATTCGTGAGACGGGTTGAACATCTCGGAATTCTAGTTTTAGACCAAAATCTGAATATATCTGAATTTAGTTTTATTAAATAGATCGGGTTTAAAATGTGTCTGCTGGCAGATTTACGCTTGAAATCTCTTCCGGGTATTCGGCGAATACGTATTAGAAGCGACTTGGCATATATTGGATTGTGGTGCGCCAAGTAGCGCCCGGCGCCTCCACCAAGATGAAATTGCGTGTGCACTCGATGTATGTTTTATTTCTAGTGACAAGTGCGGCTTGAACGAAGTATCAATGGTAATTTGCGATGGCGCATTCAGTTCGTTCATCAACCCCCACGATTTGAGGCGAAGCGTGTGTGCGAGTTTAATTCTATCTACGCTCTTAATCAATATCAACATAATTGTTTCATTAGTTATGCGATGACAGCGTTCTACTTTGAGCACTCGTTTGCCACGGCAATGAATATTTAATAGAATGCATGATGACAAAGTTTTCCTCTGCACAATTTTTTTATTATTATAATTTATTTATTTGAGTTGTGTAAATTTGAACGGTTGCCGGAAATATCTAGATTTCTTCACAAACGAATTGTTTTCGCCGGATTTCGAAGTCAAGTGACTTTGTGTTGTAAAATGACTCATGAATCATAATTGTTTCGCTTCGTATACTATGATACAATTGAAGCGTTTCGTAGGAAAAGATGGAGAAAAAAAATTTCTTTTGTGCTGCGATATCGAAGTCGACGTTTTCGCGCAGATTTAATTTAATTCGCTTTGATTCGACGAACGTCAAAATAGAAGGAGAGAATCAGAAGTCGCCGACGTCGAAAAAATTATCTCCCGAAGCGTTCCGCTCGTGCTCGCCTCTCGCGCTGGTTAGAAGAGCAGAAGAAGAAAAAAAAACGCCAGAGTCGTGATCGCCGTGGGTGGTACTGGTGTACGCAAAAGATGGAAATGAAGAATAGGTCGATCCGTATTAACTTGATCAAATCAATTTCGATATAGACGCGACAGGAAAAACGAACCTGTGGGTATCATTAAGGACGCACAGCCGGGAAACAAGGGATGGAGGATGGACGAAAATGAAAACTGGAGGCGGCGGCAAAAAATCACGAGCTTGTTCTCGGCTGATCGCTTCGATATGGCGCGCGCGGGGCGAATTTCGACGTCTGCGAAAAATGTGGTCACGTGCCGAGGTAGATTTTCCTCTTCTTCCTGTTTATATGTCGAACGTGTTTTACGTCCAAATGATGCCGCCATTTTTCTACGCGCCTTTCGTTATATTACCTTGTCGACTGCCGTTTGCAAATCATTTTTATGCCGGAAATTACACACAAATATTGCCAACTGACGGCGAAGTTAACGACCACGACGCTAAAAACATTAACTAAGCATTTTTACGTCCGCACGTACAATAACGGATTGCACTAATGCGTCATGCACTAAATAATTATTTAATAAGCCAACTTTTATTTCATCTAACTGTAAGTATTCTATATTTTTTATGCTTCTTGATTTCTCTTTTTTGTTATCGGGATTTGTCGTCTTTTAGTGCAGATTCTTTGGCAGATCTGCAGGGAATCGGAAATTTCCCACATCCTTCCTCATCCCTAACATTTTTCCACCGGTTGTATTGACTGAAGTCGGTGCGCGTTCCAAGAATCGCTGCAGTTTCGTCGCCATCAGATAAAGTATCACTTTGCAAAGTACATCCATACAAGTATTCGCTGGATTCGCTAAAGTACAGAATGATGTATGGAATTTCGGAATTTCCGTCGTTCTGACCTGATGGCTCGATCATGTAAATCGCTCTTTTCTTAGACTTTTCCAGTCCAACGCGGCAGCGACTATTGTAGTTTTTTTTCCTACATTTATTTATTTTTTCTCTACCTGCAACCGGAAAATTTAATTGTATTTTTACTAGTAGAATGGTTAAAGGTAAAAAAATCCAGACCTGGCAGTTTGAGACATAACAGATCGTATTTGGCTCGTCTAAAACCAGTAAAAGTGTACGAGTATAAGCGTACAGTAAAAGTCGAGCGCGAATCGGATACAACTCTACTTTTGTGCGTTTCTTTCGGTGAAGAGCCGAAGATGTGCAAAAAGCGGCAAGAGTCGGAAAGAAGTCGAGACGTAGCGAATAATGAATAAAAAGAAAAGGCAGTAAAAGACACAATGTAGCACACACGAGTTGTTTTAAAACGCAATAAAAACTCATCGTCGTTACAAAATGCTCTTCGTGGCTCTTCGACTCTTCTACACCGCGGCTTCTGTTTTTTTTTGCTTCTACAAGTCGGCTGTTTGTACAAATTCCGACGCAAGAGAGGGAATTACTCGTGCTTTAAAACCTATCGGCAAAAAAAAAACATTACACAGCATTGTATTATAGTTACGAAATCAATTTGTCGGTTGGTGGAGCGCATTCACCTCAATATAAAAACATTATGTGTATATTGGAAATTTTTTAATTTTTAACATTTTTTTATTCTTTAATTATAAAAGTGCGAATCAAAATTACACGCTGTTTAACCTGTGACCGATGAGAAAGTAATAAAAGTCTAAGTCTGTACCGCGCGGAATAACTTGGATCTCGGATGCGGAAATACTACGCGACGCGGATAATGGCCGCTGCTCTTCTGGGAAGACGTGTAGCGAAACAATGAAACGACGCGTGCACGAGTACACATCGCGCACACAATGAACAATACGGTAAAAGTATTCCAATTTGTTCATGCTGCCGCTGTTGTTGTTGTTGTTGGAAGTTGCTCGAGTATCGTGTATCGGCTTCCAGTGCGCACGTTTTTTGCAGATGCCGATATGTTTTTACTTTTTTAATTAAATTTCTTAAGCTTGGCCCTGGAATGTGCGCCGCAGTTTACGCAAAACGGAAATGCTCATCGACGAAGAATGGAGCAAGTCGAAAGCTCGAAAAAGCAATCTCGGACGTCACCGTCGACGTCGAGTTTGCGCACTCTGCGGTAGAGTATTCTCTATTAAATTCCAATCGGACGTCCAATGTCCAAAGTTTTATTCTTCCTTTTCTCGCTTCGAGGGTATTGAATAATTAGTGCGTAAACAGTTTACTGCAACTTGCAGATAAACACAAACAGGGTTTTATTTAGAATCATGATAGATGACAAAAATGGAGCAGTGAGATTTATGATGCGATTGTGCATCCGGCTATTCCGGGGCGGAATCTTCTATAGCATTCGTCGTGTGCATACCCGTTGTGCAAGATTAATGGCAACTTATCAAATAGACGAGCATTAGTTACCCTAATGTCAGTATTCACCCTAAATAATTTCTTTGATCATTTCCGCATGGAACTATTCAAAATATAAAAATGTCTGCAGCCTTTTCAGGAGAATACGATGACGTCAAACATTTTGATCCAAACATATGTGTAAATTAATAACGCAAAAAGCTTTTAATAATATACTAGTCGGGCTTTTATTGAAAAATAAAACGCAGCCATGCAAAACCCCAGCACATATATTATATGTACATACCGCGTGCGAAATTAATTTTTGTTTGGCGATTCGCATGCATGCTCGTTTTGCGCACCATTTTGCGATCCGCTATCGACTAATATATGGCTATATTAAACCGCAGTTGTTATTATTTAGTTGTCGTAAAAACATATCGAGTGCGTTTTGCGCCCGCAGATCAAACTCGCGCATAAGTGAGACAAATTGGTCGATGGCGTGCGTCTGATTTGATTACTATAATTTGACACGGGCCAAAACTACATCGAAACTAGCTCCAAATAAGAGGGTACATGTTTTGATTGCCGTAATTGACAATATTTACTGAATTCGACAAAGTTTTAGTGTTTTTTCTTAACTCTGGATCGAAATTTGTTTTTTTACTTAGTTTTTAGAATTAGAATAGGGTGAATAGTTACTGCTACTCGAAAATGTAAATTTTACTATTGATTCGATGTGTCAATTAAACCGAGTCGTAGTTTAACTCCAATTCAAATGGTTCCAACGTCCAGTAATCTCATTTAGTGTTTTTTTTACCAAATTCTTTTAAAAATTCATGGAAATTTAGCAAACTCACCTCTTCTAATTAGTTTTTTAATTACGAGCAATTTTATTTGTATGTTGGGATGTGTGTTTTTTATTATTGAAGGTTTGCCACCGTTTGGTGTTGAATTAGGGTTGTAACAGGGTTGTAAAAATGACGAGAACTTTTTTTATTCAGATTTTATTTGGCTGTTCCGCATTCGTATTCCCGAAGCTCATTGATACGTCGTGTTGTACTTGTGTACGATGGTATCGAGCTGTGGGGGTGGTTCGTGGCGCGCGCGTGGGATGAAAACCATCAGCGCGCGGCGCGTCGATGGTTACAAGCAGCCGGCACGCGATGCGAATAAAAATTGCCGACGAATATTCTATTGACAACGTTTATGTCGTTTTTGGAATTTTAATATCGGTAATGCGCGTTGTTACCGTTGCCGTTGGCGTGGTTTCCTTTTTTTTACGAGCGCCTCTTTTGCATAAAGGGTTGTTGCGATGTGCCATCAATTCAATAAAAAGAGTAAACAGATTATTATCATCTTATATTTTCCGACAAGAAATTAGTTTAATTGTGAACAAATGTTGACGTTGTAATTAAAATTTCGGGATGTTTTTTTTATTTTCTCTTTTTTTAATATTTTGTTTTGCTCATGACGTCATCTAATTCGATGCGGAAATTATGTGAAGCGTGTTTGTGTAGTCGCATCAATCGTTTTGGTCTCTGGCCCTCTTTCTTGATATTAGCAACCCCCTGTTTTGCCGGGGGTGTTTGGATGCGCACACGCTCATTTGCTTCGGAAACATCCCTGTCGCAGCATTCACGCAGTGTTGAGTCCCTTTACAGCCCCTAACGCCGGACGCAGTTTTCTTCGCCCGATGACTCAACCCTTGTTAGCGGAACGCATGTTTCAGACACTAATCCGCTGATGGCTGGCTTTATTTGTTATTTAAATTAGAAAATTACTTTGCGTTTTTTAACCCTTGAAAATATTACATGAGTAAAAACTTTTATGTCTAGACTAGATTTTTCATCCCCGTGTGGAAACAAAAGACTACTAGAAGAGTGGAAACTCGTAAGGGTCGACGATATAATAAATTTGTTGAGTCCGACGATTGGGTATTCGAAATCAATTTTATTGCCGGATTTCCCGACACAATACTTTAAGCCGCCCGACTAAGTATGCTTTTATTCATTTGCTCTCAGCGCCCTCTTGCACGCAACCCCCTCTTATTCTTCTATGCTTCGTTTCGAAAACTTCTACACTACTTCAGCGTGCCGCGCAAGCAAACTGCACGCTTAGAGACAAACCCCTCTGCCAAAAACCTGCGAATACCCTCCGATAATTAAATTTTGCGTCATACTCGAACGAATCCGAACAAAAACCCTTATGAAGATGGAATAGCATCATGTTGGATTAAATATTGAAGCGTTCGGGTGTTTCGTCGAATATTTAAAATGTTTCCCGTCAGATTATCCTTTCGAGGATTTAATTTTTTCTGCGTTGCTTAGCACCGAAGTTGACTGCGCAGCGTCGGTAGCGAGTCGGGAAATTGTCGGCACGACGAAATTAATAAATCTGCAAATGCACAGTGAAGATATAAAGTTTTAATAATGCAATTGTGCCGCCGATAACGATTTACGAGCGTTTCTGCTTACGTGTTATCTTCCACTTAAAGGCACAAAAAGGCATCGAGCGGATGACGCGTTTGCATTAAAAGGCGAGACGGTGGAGGCGCCGGGCACGTACAGACACACAACGCGCAATATTAAATTATGACGTCACTGTAATAGTATACTCGTGTTCATCCTGGTTATTAAAATTTTAAAATAAGCTGATGACCCAAATTGAAACTAAAAATATATTTTGTAATTATTGTTGGAAAATGTTTTTCGGTTGGTGTTGGTATGCAAAAATAGGAAGAAGAACACAACGGCGTGAAATACGAGTACGCGCAGCATCTCGCCATCTTGCTGTCTTGCAGAAAAGGAGAAATATTTAATTACCGAATGCATAATTCATAATTTTAATTAAGAATCTTTTGTAACTTTTTCATCTCTTGCGCTTACTCTTACTTATGCATTTCTGCTTTTCTTTTCTGCTTGCGCACCGAAGCTTTTTGCGCCTGCAAGGCGTGCACGGCGCATTTTAATTGTTTTAACAAAACTTACGAATACAGTTTTCTTTCTAGTTATGCGCTCATAGTTTTCATTCTCATTTTGCGTTTTTTCTTTGCTTATTTTTGGACGACATTTTAATGTTCTATTCAACTTTAAGAAAAAATTAAAGTTAGCGTCAGAGATGTTGCTAATTGGATGAACTTACAGTTTGGACTTTTACTGCTAATTATGTTTATGTTTATACTGCAGCAAAAAGACTTTGATTCCGTCATAGTATTATATTTCATTTATTCTATATGATTGCGAGCATGCCCGGCGCCTTCACACGCACATTCAACTTGAAACGATTCTCCAAATTTGCATTGCAATCGTTTTGATTCATGCATATTGTACAGATACATAATATAAAAACCAGAAATTATTACTTAAAATCAATTTTTATCTCAACTTATATCTTAATTTCCTATACGAATTTCGAAATATTTTTCAAAAGTTCAATTATATTACTGTGTTAATTGAAATTCTCATCAAGTAATACTAATTTTTAAAGATACACACAGTACATGATATACACACATGTGTGGGAATACAGCTTGTGGTACGCAAATGCCGGAATCCAATCAATTACACACGAGAGACCCTGTTTATTGATAATCATGTCCATGATATATTATAAGATAAGCCGACGTCGATAAATTTGCACCGACAACAAATTATAATAATGTGGCCAGTAGCAGCCCGGCAGTTTGGCAGGCAAATACGCAATACGATTATCGGTCGATGGTGATTGTTTTGTGAGATGCAAGATAGTTTCAATTTCGTTTGACAAATTTTCAATTTGGCACGATACGAACCACGATACATCGAGCACCATATAATTTATGTGCTGCCCGAGTTGAAAATCCCATTTTGCAAGTCGATGACCAACATTGACCTATAAAATAATTCCGCCTGAAAATTTAAAATTTAATTAGTACTTTGATAAAATGTTAAATACACGTTTTTTTGTTTGTATAATTGTTGGCTTGTTTATCGTGTTTGATTGCGTACAATTTGCGTAAAATGATTTACGTATACACACGCGGTGAGTTTATTTGCGTGAGTACATTTGCGGGCGCGGGAGGGCGAAAAATCAGTGTGTGGTTTTCATTAGGGACGCGAAAAGTTGGTGCTGTTTGTTTGAGGAGCGCGGGCGCGCATCCGCCCCGGCAGCAACTTTCGAGGACTCGGGGATTTCGTGTTTTCGTACGCGTTTGTTCACTTTATACAAAACGTGCGCGCGCGCGCGCGTTTTGACGCGAGGGTGTCAAAATGTGTTGGTGAGGCGAAATTTGTGCACTTGTATGTGTGCGCGTCTGGCGACTCGTGATTTGCCACAAACTCTCGTCCACAAAAGCCAACGAATTTAGATGTACGAGCGGAGAGGCGCGTTCTGAGACGCGCGAACAAGCGGAACACTATGTGTACACCAGGCCCATTTATCATATCTGCGAGTTCCGGTATGCTCCGGGGGGGAAACCCTGCTGTCCGGGGGCCTTAAATCGCTGCGTTGTCGGCGCCGTCCGTCCGAAACTTAAACGTCAACTTGGGAGTGGCACAAGGAAAATATCTGAATTCCGCTGTTTTGTCTCATCTACAAGATTGTCATCATTTTTGACCAGAATTTTATCTGTCAATTAACAAAACAAGTTTAACTTTTGATAAATTCAATTTTATTCCAAAGTTTAATATTTTTTATGTCAGGTAGTTTTAGTCAGAAGCATATTGCAATTTATAACTTGTGAAAATAAAAGAGTTTAAAAACAAGCGTTTCGCTCGGTGAAGGCGCCGGGCAATGTTGGAAAGAGGCACAAATCATCGCATTAAAAGTGGTGTGCACACCAGCAGCCGTCGAATGGTATGTGCTTTAGTTATTGACGATGGTGGCGGTGGCGGCGGTGGATGGCGTTTGTATTATTCTCTCGGTTGTTGCGCGCGCGCACGCGGGCGCAGAAAAAGGAAGCCGCGACGCCGAGGCGAGTGCAATTGATTATACCGAAAAAGCAATTGTAGAAAGGAAATATATAGCGTCGGCATCGAGAGCAGCCATGCTAAATCAAGCGTTGGATAAAAATGATCACCACTTTTAAATAAATCGCTGGCGATGACTATTGATTGCGATTCTGCTACTCGAACGTAGAAATTTGCATTTTCTGACATAAATAAATATTTATATCTATCAATCAATTTACATTTAAATTTTATATATTTCTATTTAAAAATGAATATATTTTTACAAAAAGAATATGTTTGTCAAGCGACGAGGTGTAGCTGAATGTCGTGCCAGTTCTTTGTGGTGATTTTACGAAGCGTGAAGCAAGGAACGCGAGGGTAGCTCTCTCGTGCTGAAGATAGATTAATAACGATACACTTATATCTCCATTACGGTTCTAAGACGACATCTTATTATCGCCACGTGTTGGCAGTCTTCACCCCTCGACAAGGGAGCGTGGTAAAAAATACGCTACATTTCTTAAAAAGGTGAACCTGCAATAAGGGTGCAAGTTATCAGAATATGACATATGGTGATTATACCATGCGGAAATTTAAATATCAGTCATATTTTTATACAACATGCACCAGTGTGTTCTATAGCATGTACGCCAAACGAACATGAAGAATGCACTAGGGTAGCTGCGTATGTAGCTGGAAACATTTACATATGTTCAGGTACGTCGACGTGTCGGCATTATCTCTCCCCCTTGGTGATGCTGATGCTGTAGGTACATGTACACCGTCACCATCGAACATGCCTGTCGCATTCGTTGCGCCTATCGATTTCCACTTCCTCGAACGTGCACTAATCGAAATGTATTTTTTTCCATCTCGTCATCTAATGGCTGACATTACTTAGCCTTGGGCGGCGTTTGTGAATGTGAATATTTACATGTGTACCATACCCTGATGTTTTTGAGTGGTTCACAAATAAAACATTTTTAAAGGAATATAAATAAATCATAAATAAAACATGTTCTGCGGCTTTGTTTAAAATTAATGAGGATAAAGTGCGCGGAGATTACCCAAAGGTATGCAAATTTTCCACGCAAAGCAATCAAGGATAATGGCAATCAAAAACACCATCATGTCGAAATCGGCGAGGCCACACGAAATAAACTTCAACTACATTTTATTCTCATACAGTATGTTTTAATCACTTAATTTAAAATTTTAATTTATTTATGTTTAAAAACAAAATAAAATTTAATATAATTTTTGTGGATGTTTTCTGTGACATAGAGAATATTATAGTATTTTTGTGTTTATCTGTTGATGTGATTAGGTTGTATATGTTTTGTACCTTGACAAAAATTATTTATGCAACCAGCACTTGTAAATTTTCACTTACAAAGCAAAATGCAAATTTTCATACGATACAGCCCTCCGGCGCTAAAACCCACCCTCTTTACACTGCCGTACCATGGCCATCGTAAAGCTGATTGTTTATTAAGTATAATTTGTCGACTTGTTTTGCCTCCATTTTCTTTTTCAATCCGAAAATTTGCTGCATTGCACACAGGAAGTTCAGCTGGACAATATTCCGCCGCCCGCCAAAGCGTGAAATGCAACATACCAACGACAGTCGCGCAATAAAAACCGCTGGAACACATAAAAATATGCATAACGAGGCGCGTATTAAATGCAAAAATTATTTTGTAACTTATTAAGCGGACTTTAACGACCGGCGGAGCTGCGAACATAACAATGGATAACACACAGCTGAGCGAATGGCGCGGGGCGAAATCTCTGGAGCTTTTTAAAGAGCCGTCGGCGCGGTGGAGGCGCCGGGCGCGCCGGGAGCGAACGGTACATCAGCTGCGGGATAATATCCAATTATATGCGAACCCTGTTCGCCCATCATGCGTTTATCTCATTACGGACGTTGGAGACGCATAAGCCGCACATGTGGACCTCAGGACCTCTGGACCGCAATTCGTGTGGTGGTGTCTTTTTTTTTTATACAACCGCACACGCTCGGATATATTTGCTATTAGTGTTGGGAATTACGTAAAACAGACAAAATATGCTTTTGTGCGTATTGTTTCTTTGTTCGCGTTAAGCGAGTGGAAAATTCAGGCGTTCAACCGGAGAGGATTAATGCATTATAATAACTTGGTCTGCATTATGCGCTGATGGATGCAATAAATTAAGGCGACTTGAAAACGTTTATCGATTCGATAACCACTCGCGATAAAGCAGAATAATGCGTCTAGACACCGCTGGTGCACGTCTCTCGCACCTATTCTATTATCGAGTGGCTAGCGCCGATTTACACCGATGAATATGAATGAAGGCCATTGTCGACCTGGCAGCGTTACACTATTTATACGCAAATTGCTTTCATTGATTTTGTGTGCTTGTCAGACAACTCGTTTGCAAAAATGATAATAATCCAATCCAAGGTCATAAATAACACATTAGTACCTAGTTGGAAAGGTTTTTGGGGTTGCTATCGGTTGCAATAACACTTGGGCGTAGATGGTGTGGTGCAAGTAAATGGAAACAACGATGGTGCTACCTCCAGCTGCAGCATTGTGTATATCTGTATATGAATGTGAGGTGGTTATGGAACTAGACTGCTTTGGCCTCGTTGGAAACGATGTTGGAAAACGCGCGCATTACTTGCTCGTTTGCTGCAGCCGCGCGCTCCTCGCAAAAAGCTGAACGTCGAACGTTCGTCGAACATCTCCGTCGCTTCGTGTCTTCTTTGCTTCCTGCAAAACATATATGCATACATACATCCCCTTATTCCCTCACTTAGCTTCGACCGTGATGTTCATTTTATTAAAATACATTTGCGATGACTTGTGAGAGAGGAAAACATTAACACGAAATTTTCACGTTTCGAAAAAGGGTCTGAATTTGATGTATCGACAAAGTCAGTAAATGATTGCGGATATTGATGAACACTGGCAATCAGCGCACGACGCAACCTTGAGCGGCGCTGCCATTGTAAATAGATGATTATAAATGAGCCGAGAAAAACAAATCGTCGGTTTTGCCGGCGTGCCTCCACCGCCGCCGCTGGTATTAGAAAATATTGGATGTCATTAATATTTGTAACTCGCATTCTTCGCTGGTCACGGTATCGGAATTTGTTCGGCAAAGTCGGCGTCGTGTTCGTTTTCGTCCACCTCCACCACACAAACACCAACGGCAGGCTAGTTGTTCGTGAATATGGGTAAACTCCTGCGGCTTCGGGACGAGTTCGTGCGTTGCTTATAGGTTTCGACGCTATCGATGGCTGAGGCTGGCAATGATGCCACCACCACGGGCCGCCTCCACCCGCCTCCCGTGCGGACTTTGACGAGGAAGTAATATTAGTTTAGGAAGTGAACCAATTTATTCAAAACTTCACCGCGCCCTCTGCAAATTTTCCGATGTGCCACGGCATGTCTGCACTGAATTGCTTATACAAAGTGTTGCGAAATTTAAATAAATAAATAATTAAATTTTAACCCTTTTAAAATTATTTGCACCTTTTCATTTTGTTTGATGTATAATATGTCATGATGAAAATCGAATGTATATGAGGGATGAGTCCGAGAATGGAAAATGCACGTGTTGTAAATAATTCATTAACTTGAAATGTTTAGAATTTGAATTTCCATGGTGTCAGTTTTGAATACGGCTAAATTACGGTATAAAGCTCTTTTGTATTCAATAATATTCATAATAAAATATCAAGTTTATTAAAAAAGAGAGAATTAACTCAATCATTTAACAGTAGAGTTAATACGCGTTTATTCTTTGGAAATTGTTTTTTCTATTGTGTATTCTCTGTGGTGGAGGAGCCGTTCCTGTTTATGTTCCACTCTTGAGCAGCTTTCCACCGATCGGGGGCGAGTTGGAACGCGCGCGCGTGAATGTGCTTTATTTTGAATAATAAAACAGTAAATGTAAATGATATATTCGGCGAATTAAC
The DNA here is from genome assembly GCF_025399875.1 of Dalotia coriaria. Classification (NCBI taxonomy): domain Eukaryota; kingdom Metazoa; phylum Arthropoda; class Insecta; order Coleoptera; family Staphylinidae; genus Dalotia; species Dalotia coriaria. The sequence continues at coordinate 7,486,631 of NW_027045447.1, read as the reverse complement.
GGTCTTCCCGAATCCTGGCAACGCCAGCAGTGGGGTGCCTGCAGGGAAGCAGTTGAAGCCAAAGTCTTGCCTTTGTGTTGCAGAATTTTCGAGAGCAGCTCACTCGAGCGAGTGTACCGTACGGTGTCTAGTGGCTGCTGGTGCTTGATGCTTTGTTCTGGCTTAGTTTTTGTGCGTGGTTTTTTACTTCGCCAGGGCCTCGATTTCGATGGTATACGGCAATGGGTTTGGCAGTACGCCGCGCGCCCTTTTATTTCTTTTTGATGATGCATTTATTTGGTTTTTATTCGCAAACGGCATCTTAGCCACTTTTCCGGGTTGGGATTTATTAACAGCGCCACGCTTTATTAGCTTTTATTCCAGACGCTGAAAATAATGCAACTATAAATCACTCAATGTGTAATGAACTCTGTAATTATTGTGTGTGTATTGCTTAAACTTTTTACTTCCGTTCGCTTTTTCTTGTCACAGTTCACACACTTATGTAATAATCGATTCTTTGTTCTTAATGTCGTTGCTTTGCTTTGTCGCAAAGGACTTGCGGCTAAGTTTATGAACAAAAAAAAAACGCCTGACAGCGGCAGCGCGCGCAAAAAAAGCGAAAGGTGCAAAAAACCATTTGCTCGGGCGCTAAACAAGCGCCGCGCGGCCATTGTAGTGTGTAGTCAGCAAGAAACTGAAAAGGGGCGAAATGTGTGCGGCGACGAAATGACATCGGTATATAAATGCTGTATTATATCGGTGTTTTGGCGGTCGGCAGTTGCTTTTCTCTTTTCGGGCCGTTTTGCCCTGCCGAGCTTTTTTTTGCCACTCCTCGTCCTCCTCCGCAAGTTAAGGTCGTGTATCACTTTTATGCTTCGGACTTGTCGCTGCGGAGTTAGCAATTCCCAAAAGGTAGCTATGTAAATACGAGTGTTTGGTTTCCACTTTTCCGCAAATGTTTTTCTGCATTTTTTTTCCAACGCCACATGTGTGATATTATTTTATATACAGTGTTTTGTATCTTAAATAATCCAACAAATATTTTATTATACACAATAAAGGATATTATTATCCTTTAATAGAATACTACATTTTATACTTGAATATTACAAAAATAAAATGTCAAGTAATTATATAAAACTGTCAGTTATTTATACTCAGTTGCAGTTGAGAATGTTTAATTGCTGCACGTGATGTAAAAAAATAGATTTTTAACATTACAATTAAGATAGGAAGATCAATCGGAGTTCTCGAGTGTCCAAAGTGGTAGATTGATCGTGCGTTGTCGTGCGCAATTTTCCACCCTCGCAAAGCTCCACACAGTAAACCGCACGCAATCATGAACTCTTTCTACGCGCCCAATCATATTCATATATTCGACCGCATTTAATCGCCGCCGTTGTTGTTTTCAAATTCAATTTACAGAGGAGTTTATCACGGCGCAGAAAAAAATCATATAAATGCAAATTGATATTTTACAACTTTCACATTTTTAAAAATAACATAATGCCTATGCTGTTCGGTAATATTTTGAAAAGTATTATATTACTGAAATATAACCTTTTTAATTGTAGACTGACTGACTGACCGAAACGAGCTGCCATCACAATTCGAACGGAGTGCCGAGTATTTATCTGATGCATAAAACGTGACGAGTTATTTGTGTAACCCGTTACTCGTAATAAATGTGCAATTCGCGGCGGTTTCCACCTTTCCCATGTTATATTATTAGATTCAACTCTGTGGCTTGGGCTTAAGCTGCACGTTGTTAGTGCCGGGCGTGATAAAATTCAATATTCGTAAAGGTCACTCAAAGAGCGCATAATCACCGTTTGGTCTAATAATAAACCGCAATTACTGCAATTATACCGACCGTATTGTGTAATGCAGAACTAGGCATCTAATATTTATATGTTTTGCTGACATCTCAAATAGGAAATGATTCGTGATGCATACGAAATAGAGCGTAAGTATGTACATACGTAAAATGGATTTCGATTTAATTTGCTGTTTGCTCTTCATATAAGCGCGAGCGTGTCTCGCGAGCTCGAATGTAAATATTTATTATTTGTTTGTCATTTAGCGACGACGAGACATGCTGCGCTGGTCGGAGTCTAGCAAAACGCGTCTCGTTTCACTTTTTTTTTATTTTCGTTTTAAGCGTTTGCATGCGTGTAAATATTGGATATTCTTTAATCGTGGAATGAATCCTTTGTGAAGCGTTTAATTTCATTGCAAACATTGTTTTTAGACATGGCGTAAATAAATTACGATGGCACGTATATATTTACGGTTGTACCTGATGTAAATGTGCAAACTACACGTATTGAGTTTATAGTTTATAGTTTGTGATCGAATTCACATTTTTATTGTGGTGGTCGTGGTGACATGTTTGAAGAGTATGTTAACTTCCGGTACGCATGATCGAAGTGACACATACCTACCAATATTACATGGCGATGAACTTTTTGATCGAAAAGTTTTCCTATTTTCATCAGAATTGGGAAAATCAAGTATTTGCATGCGCCTGTGAATAAATGAAATGTCAAACATTTCACGCACGCAAACTTAAATATTAAAATGTTTTCGTGGTAAAAAATAAAAATATATATTTTAGTTGCTTTTTTTATAACAAACTGATGTATTTATGTTTATATTTAGTATATATTTTATTTTCCGTTCCTTTTTTTACGGACTTCTTCTCGTAATGGCGATTTTAATGTTTAATTCTTATTGATTATTTTATTTCCAGGTGAGTTCCGATTTTCCGCTTCGCTTTGATGGTAAAAGGCAAAACTCAAGTGAGTAAATAAAGTATGAGTAAATAAATAAGAGCAGCGGTGAAGTTTCAACTGAACGCAGTCCAAACTTACTCTAAACTTAGTTCCTACTGAAGAAACTAAGTATTAATAAGTGAGCACTTGTAACTAGTGACATATGCATTTGTGATATATACATTTATGTCAAAAATGAAGATAAAAATAGTAGGCAAATGTGGCTGTAACGAATAAAAATTAGTTTGTACTATTGAATGACGGAGGCGGAGGCGCCGGGCACACCGAGTTGACATATATCACAATCAAGCGTGCGGCAAGCAAACAGGAATGGATTAAACGTGTTTGTTTGTCGGTATTATTATTGCGGACTTTGTGTTTGCACCGGCGTCCATTGTGGGCATGTCGGGGCACTTCAGTCGTGGCCTCCGTAATTGGAAATCGATAAGTCATTAACTTGCATACGCGCCTACCTACTACCCAAGGCGCTGCTGTTCTTTTCAGCCCAGCTCATTCCTCGTAACTAAATCATTACGGCCGGAAAGCAAGGAAACAATTTCGTTGCAAGTGTTAATGTCGCCGACTTAATTGCTCTTTTACAGCCCACCGGCCGTCGCTGTTAACGATTAGTCAGCACCATTGATGTTTTTATTTTAAATCGACGCTTACGTTAATTAAGTGGTGTTAATTTAGGCTCTATTAATTATTCACAATTACATGTGTACACGCACTGATAGAAAGCGTGTTAATTTATCATTGATTTTAAGTGAGAGCTCAACTAAACGACTGGTGGTGAGTTAATTGAACCTAGGTGGATGAAAATTGAATTTTGACGAGTGAGGAAAAGTCGCTTTTACGATTTCGGCGGGCGTGTAATATAAAATTGAGCCGAAAAGTGTAATAAGAGTTTATGATCTTACGGCGGTGACTTTAACCGAGTTGCACAAGTTTGTCGTACGGGACGACGAAACGGCCGCCTGCGCACTTTCACGGGGCGGCGATAGTGTCGCGACGGAACAACATTCGAGCTTCCGACGCGGAGCGCTTTAGTTCTCAACTTTTGCAGACTCTACTCTTATGGCCATCGCGATATGAGCGGCGAACCGACCTCAGCGCTTCGGCAATTGCGAATGTGGATGCGAATATTGCAATAAAGTACCGCGGAACGACTTTTTGAGTCGGTGTCGACTGTAGAGCGAATAAAACTGCAAAAGGACAAACACATTTTTTCTATACAAATTTTTGCAATGCTTCCATTTTATTATCAATGTTATTTTTCAATCTTTAAGGATTATTATGCATTTTTTCCATTTTTATAAAATATTCACTCTGAACTTTTTCGAAAGCCGTTAACAAACATATGAAAATACTTGCTTGTATCTGACATTTACTACCACGTTGTTTGTAAGTTTCTTCACATTTTGAAGCAACGTCACGTGTGTTAAACTTAAAATCCAAATGTGGATTAGCAAAAGCCAAGTCAATTGTATCATCATCATTAAACGCATACACTTTGTCTGCGATGCAAGATGCAAAACAAGCTTCATTTTCATTTGTTACCATTCCATCATCCGACATTGTGATTGATTTTAAATCACTAACTTTAAATTGTTTCGAGCATTCTTGTGGAGACTCTTTTCTTGCACTGTTCAGGAAACAATTAACAAATTGTTCAGCTTCATCACAACTTGGTTTTGCAGTCAAATTAAAACAACTGGCAGCGTATTTTGTATAGACTTTCCCAATTTTATCAGGATTGATTGCATCACCAGCAGGTGTCAACATGTTGGAATTTTCAAGCGCGCATAGACAATTACATTCTGGTGTAATAGACGAGTCATTAGCGCAAATTAATCGAGCTCTTTGAATTTCAATCATCGGTGAATATATTAATTGAGAACAGTGCTGGAAATATAAATGATAAATGTTAGTAATGCTTTTTTATTTCGTTTTTAATTTACTTACGATACTGGCAAAGCCAGCAAATATTAAAATTCCATGATACAATTTCATCTTGTTATGAACACTGCTGCAATATAACTGAACTAGCGAAACTTGTTAATATTTCATTTGTTATAAAATTCTAACAGGAAACAGGATGCGGTGTTGTTCTGCCAATTAATCTGTGTGTAACAATGCAATAAAGTTTATCGTGGTGAACAAAAAACAAACATTTTATTATTTCACTATAAGTGCGAAGTGTTAAATGGAATTTATTGTTAATTATTTATTTTAAAATTTATTTTACCACTAGTATTGACGTTGTTTAACTGCGTAATAATATGTATAGAAACACATGAATGTCATTGCTTTTCTCTGACACATACTTTCTTGTTTATTACGTTTTTCACACTTTGCAATAAGTTCCTCTGCATCACACTCAAAATTATTATCCGGATTGATAGACGCTAGGTCAATTTTGTTGTGAAACAAGCAAGATTCTCATCTTTGGCTATCATTTCTTCAGATAGGGCTATTACATGTGGATTTTCTTGTGGATATTGCCGCAGACATTCCTTCATAGTATCATCTTTTGCTTGCTTTGTTTTGTTGTAGTAGCATTTAGCGAATATATCAGCTTCCTCACAAGTTGGTTTTGATTTGAATGTAAAACAGCTTTCTGCGTATTGTTTGTAAAATTTTGTAAATTTATTAGTGTTGATTGCATCTCCTGATGGTGTTAACATGTTGGTTTTTTCCAAAACACAGCTCGTGTGACATTCTGGTGTCAATGATGCATCTTCAGTGCATTTTGATCGAGCTTCTCGCATTTCGTTGATTGGGTCATAAAATAGGTCTGAATACTAGGACACGTATTGTTTTTATTTAATTATATTGTTAATTATATTAATAACGATACTTACACTAGTTGCAAAGATGGAAAATATTACAAACACGTTAAATAACTTCATGTTGTTGTTGTGGTTTACCCTACTTTTTGAGTTGAACTGCTAAAATTATAACTGATCACAGTTATATATAATAAATATGAATTGTACTAATGAAGCGGATGTAGGGTTATTATTTGAATAAGTACTGTTAGTTGAATACAATCATATTAGTAATAATATGCAGTATAATTTTATCAGATAGGTGTTAATATTTGCTTTAATTTGTTTTAATTATTTTCTAATCTTTTCCTTTCATAATATTCATGTTTTGCTTTTGTGAATGTATCGTCCACGCAAATAAAAATGTTTCCTTTCCTTTGACATTGGTTCTCCTGTTTATTACTTTCATCACACTGTAAAACAACTTCAGTTGCATTAAACTCGAAATCAATGTGTGGATTGATAAAAGATAAATCAATTTTTCCATCGTCTGAAAACATGTGCATTTTTTCGCTAAAGCAAGCAACTAGACAAGCAACAGTTTCATTTTTAGCTAACTCCTCTTCTGTCATTTTTAGTGAGTCCAAATTTGCGACTGGAAACCGTTTTCTACACTCGTCTATTGCTTCATAGGTTGCGGAGACTGATTTGTTGTAGTAACACTTTACCAAATCATCTGCTTCCTCACAATTTGGTTTTGCATTAAAAGTGTAACAACTTTTGGCGTACCGTTTGTAAAAGTTGCCGAATTCAGAAGCATTAATTGCATTTCCGGACGGGGTTAACATATTTACTTTGTCCAATGCACAACTGGCTTTACACTCTGTTGTTATTGAGGTATCATTGTTACATTCATCATAGGCTCTTCGTATTTCATTTATTCGATCATGAAATAAATCAGTACATTCCTACAAAAAAAGACTTGTGTATTTGATTGTCACCAAAATTGTAAACTATTGAACTTACCGTTTTTACAGCAATGCTTAACAGCAGTAACACACACAATAAATTCATCACGTTATAATCTACTCTGTTGAACTACTAACATGATTTGAGGTTCACATCTATTTTATAGGAAATTCGATACCAGTAAACAGGATGTGGTTTTCCTGTTTATTTTAATAGGAATATTACAATATTGTAATATCAAATAATAAATGTATTATTTTTCACGTTTTGTTTGTAGGTAGCACTTGGTTCTTTTTCATATGCTTTAACAAAGTATTTTTCTTTTAAGACATTTACTTCCTTCTTTATATATTTTTTTGGCACTGTGTTGCAGTTTTAAAAGCATCAAACGGATTGACACACGCTAAATTAATTTCATCGTCGTCAGAAAAACCGTGGCTTTTGTCAATTGCACAAGATACAAAACACGCCACTGATAAACTGATTACTGTTTTATATAATAAATATAATTCATAGTAATTATTCGGATGTAGGGTTATTATTTTAGTAGGTACTTTTAGTTTGATACAAATATAACAATCATAATATGCAGTATAATTTTTTTCAGATAGGTGTTAATGTTTGCTATACTTTGGTTTTATTATTTTGCAACTTTTTTCTTTCATTATATTCGTGTTTTGCTTTTTGGAATGCATAATTTACGCATACATAAATGTTTCCTTTTCTTTGACATTGGCTTTCTTGTTTATTATTTTCGTCACATTTTAAAACAACTTCAGTTGCATTAAACTCAAAATGAATGTGTGGATTAATAAAGGATAAATCAATTTTGCCATCATCTGTATACATGTGCAATTTTTCACTAATGCAAGCGACTCGGCAAGCAATAGTTTCATGTTTAGCCAACACCTCTGCTGTCAACGGTATTAAGTGTATATTTTCGACTGGAAACCGTTTTCCACACTCAGTTCCTACTTCATTGTTTGCGGAGATTGATTTGTTACGGAAGCAACTTATGAATTCACTTGCTTGCTTACAATTTGGTTTTGCACTATAAGTGAAACAACTTTCGGCGGACGGTTTGTAAAAGTTACCAAATTCCAAAGGATTAATTGCATTTCCAGACGAGGTTAACATATTTGCCTTGTCCAATGCGCAACTCAATTTACACTCTGCTGTTATTGAGGTGTCAGCTTTACATATACCATAGGTTTTTGCTATTTCCAAAATTGGATCACGAAATATATCAGAACATTTCTAAAAAGAAGACTTGTGAATATGATTGTCATCAAAAATAGTGAACTTACCGTATTTACAGCGATGCTCAACAGCAGTAAAACACATAATAAATTCATCGTGTTACAGCCTACTCTGTTGATCTACTAACATGATTCGACGATCACACCTATTTTATAGGAAAGTCTAAAGCAGTAAACAGGATGTAGTTTTGCTCAGTGTTTATTACAATAGGAATATTACAATATCGTGGTATTTTTTTGTTTTACATGAAATTAATTCATGCGTATCAAATAATAAGTGTATTATTTTACACGTTTTGTTGATAGCTAGCACTTTGTTCTTTTTCATATGCCGCAACAAAACACATGTAAATATTCGCTCTTTTAAGACACTTACTCCCTTCTTTATATTTTTCTTGACACTGTGTAGCAGCTTTAAAAGCATCAAACTTAAATTTTATGTGCGGATTGACAGCCGCTAAATTAATTTCATCGTCGTCAGTGAAGTCGTGGCTTTTGTCACTTACACAAGCTACAAAACAAGCCAAGTTTTCATTTTTGCTCATTTCTTCTTCATTTACTTTAACTGATTCTACATTTTCAAGAGGAAACTCTTTCATACACTCTTCCATTACTGCTTTAGGGGCATCATTTGATTTGTTGTGGAAACACCTAACGAAAGCTTCTGCCTCCTCACAAGTTGGTTTTGCTTTGTAAATGAAACAATCCTCTGCAAATGCTTTATAAAAAGGTCCAAATTCATAAGGATTTATTCCATCTCCTGAGGGTGTTAACACGTGGGCTTTGTCCAAAGCGCAGCTAGTGACACATTCTGGTGTTACAGAGGAATCATTAGTGCACGTCAATCTAGCATTACTTATTTCTCCGATTGGGTAATGATATAATTGCGAACATTTCTATAAAAATTATCTTAAAACCAATGACAAAATGCAAAAATAAATACTTACGGCGGTGATGATTCCGAGAAATAGAAATCCACTAAGTAAATACATTTTACTTGTTTCTCGGTGAGCTACACGTTTTGAACTAATGATTAAATGACGTGTTTTAAATAATAAAGTCGCCAGCAGGAAGCAGGATGTTGTTCGCTTGGATATTCGCTCAATTATCGTTTTGTATATTCATTGTCATATTTGACTAAAATTATCCCAATGCCACTCGCAGTAATTTACATTATAAATGTTATTTTTCATTCTGTTGATTTGAAATGTTATTCCTCAATTGTTATCGTCAATTTAGAGCACCCAAAATCTAGCCTGCCACTCTACAGTCTGCACAGCATTTACAACTCCGATTGTTCGATCGGATTGTGTGCACTTGCACCCGGGGGATAAATTTCGGAAGCAATCGGCACTGATTAGCTAATGATGAAAATTAACTCCCCGGGTACAGACAATCCAGAACGTTCGTTACCCTCAGAGTTTATTTTTAGAATGTTTTTTGTTCCTTCTGAATCATGAATATGTATTTTTTTGTTCTTTTCAAAGGTTAAAGGTATGCAATTTTTGCCTCGCGGATTGAAAGAAATAAAATAATCTTTATTTCGTTGAATCGACGAAGGTGTAATGTTTTCCAGGGCTTTGTTTGTTATTACAATAGGTAAGAACTCCGTAATGTTATCGTTTATTCTTTATCCAGTTAGGATTGGAAAATAAAATGAGCGGCTGTTAGACGAAACCGCGCAAACGGTTTACCCAGTTCTCAGATTCTACTGGTGAGTGCATTTGTCGAAACTATTTTTTGCTACTTTACTAAAACATTCCTTTCTATTGAGTGATAACTTGAACGTACTGTATGTAAACGATAATGCGTGGTTTTGCGGTGTGTGGACGAAGGGCATTATTGGCTTTTCTTAGGTTTTTGGTACATAATTTTGGTTTTCTACAAAAAAAAAAAACTGCGCCGAACAAAAGCGCAAGCACCGAAGGACCTCGGGATGAATCGTTGGCGTCGGTGGAAATAGTTGGCCGTTTCCATAACACACTCGTAAAGGTTAACGCGACGACCAGCGACCAACGACCGACGACGAGCCTCGGAGAGTTCAGTTCGGTTCGCGTGGACAGCGGCGCCATTTCCGCGCCATTACAGCCACCGCTAGTCGCGCGGCGGTCAGACTAAACCGGAGCAATGAAGACACGGCGCGCACCGGAAGCGAGCGGCCCATGGTCGTTTCGGTGGCATAAAGATAAAGGAAGCCCGTGCTCGGATGGTAAGTGGTTGGCTGCCGTGTTGCTCATTTTGCGGACCGTTAAGTCGCTCACCTAGCCACGCACATTTTGTCTAAAATCCACCCGTATGACGTTCGAATCTTGGCGAATCCACGTTTTATCAAGCTATACTAGTCCTCCGAGGTGTGGACATTTGGACATTTTATGTGAGTTAATTGAAAGCTCAAAAGAATTCTTTATTTTTATTCTGCTGATTTCTTCTGAATTTTATTCGAGTTCAAAAGACTTGGTTGTCAATTTATATAAAAAATTAAACGAATAACTAACTAAATAAAAATCCCGTGAAAAATTTATTTAGCGGAGCGTGTGCAGCAAATAAATCTTGTTTATTGAGTTATTACTGTCATTTATTATTATTTTTGGGTTTGCATGACATCGCTGCTCGGACGCATTTATAAACGCTGTAAAAATGTGTTAGCACACACTCGCCGTCACTCTAAATGCATGGTTTGGTGAGATTTAATATCCGAAAAAATACGCATCCTTTAAAATATACCCTCAATAATAATAAAACGCCGCTAAAAATAAAATTGCGGTTGTGAGCATTTTTTACGATAAAATCTTTTCTATATTTTATATATTTTTTATATAATAATATTTGTATCAACAATATTGTTGCTGTATGAGTGATTGACTTGTATGCATTGCGTTAGTTAAGTGTTTAACTATGTACGCTGGATGTATGCAATCGAAAGCATTGAGGTTCTGTCGCCTCCGGCATCCATGAATTAGAAAGAACGTTAGCGCCTAAAGAGGGTACATGAATTAAGCGTTTTTCATGTGTAGCGAAGCAGGTGACAAGGGGGTGATAGATCGCCTTCGCGGTTGTGCGTTGACTGTGCGTCTCCTTCGCAGCCGCCGTCGCCGTCTCTGTGGCAACGCGCAACGTATCGGAAGAAGTCCGCCACCGCGTACGCTCACACATAAAGGCCGTAAGAGGTAGTGAAAGGTGTCGTAAGTAATTCATATAAAAGTGCCTATCCGTAATCCCCGTATAGCTAATGTAATCTATCTGTTGTAAGCTGGAGGCGTGGAGGAGTGCCGGCGGGTCTCGGATCGGCGGGTGGGAAGAGGGTTTTGTGGTCGGCGTCGTGTACGTTCCGTCGTCATCGCACACCCGACGCGCTCCCTCGGATGGTGAAGGCGCCGGGCGCGGACCCGATGCTTTGCCGGAAAGGAGCATTGAGCTGCTGATGAATGGCGGTGTTGGCTCTAAGCCTTGCTTGCACACTTTGTCACCTCGTGCTTTATGCCTTTGATGGATGGCGCGGCCCAGATGTTTCCCCACGTCTCTATTAATACCGAGTTTTTCTTTTCTCTTTTTCTCACGCTTTCCTTGCGCTTTTTGTTGTTTTCACATCGGTCCTGGAACTTAACCCCAGGTAAGTTTCAGGTATTAATACCCGAAGCATTCATACATTTTGATCTGTTAAATAATAGTGGGTTTTATGCATGTAGTAATTTAGTTAAAGCTCCTGTTTTTCTATGTTAGTTTGTTGTGGATTTTCAGGGCTTAGAAAAGCTCGTACAAAACAAAAGTGCAAAAAAAAACTTCAACGTTATCTGGAGTGGCCGCGCGCGCGCCGCTTCGCATATTTTCATCGTCTAAAACCCCCGCGTTGCAGATAACGAGAGTCTATGCATATCAAATAGGCAAACACGCGTACACATAAATTGCTAATTTGATTGTTAGTGCGAACAACTCCACTAACGCACGCTCCTCCGCACACCGCTCACACATAAACATACCATTACCATCCACAGTTCATCCACTTTTACAATTTCAATTTGGTCTCATTTATATGCTAAGTGACCATTGCGCAGGGCATACTCACATGTTGCTCATTTATTCTACCTTTCAATCATCATACAGTGTGTATCCACTCAACTTTCATAAATGAAATTTAGGTCATCGCACTTGGGTGCGGTTGGAAAAAATAGTAGCTAAAACGTAATAACATTTACAGGGTGCTTCAAATTTTATTTTAAAGCTCCTGAGACACATCCGACACGAGCGGGATTTGCACAGAAAAGAGTCTTTTTATGATGTTGGTAACATCCATTTTACTTTACGGTCCAAATATATAATAATCTTTTTTATGGGATTCCTGAAAGAAATAACGACGTGGAAACCTCTAAAATCTAAAAAGGGAACCCCGGATCTTCCCTGCCCAAAAAGGGATGGCTCGATGACACGAAAACAATGAAAGAATGAAAATATAAAAAGGGATACCATATGTGGTCCGACTTAGCGGTTGTCATTTGCTGATGTAATAATTTCACGTTATTAATTCATATTTAAATAGATCACATCGAACTTGTTTTGTAATTCTGTTTGAATCTAATGCTTATTATAAATACAATAAATGTAATAGAGCAGGTAGAAATGCCAAGGCGAAATGGGCGTCAGAGGAATGTACCATTGTCGAAACGGCTGTGGCATGTACCGCCTCTAAAGACTTGCTCATTAATTAGTTTAGGATTAGACGAAAACTTTGCTGATTATTTCAGCGGATGGGTGACGGCGTCGCCTGAAACTTTAAAACTGTCACAATCAATCTGCCGACTGCCGACGCACTTTATCGAATTAGAATTGATGATAATTATATGCGAGGTGATTTAGTGACTCTTGTATATCGTGGTATATTGCGCGTGCAGATGAGTCTGCGAAAGCCGCTGTCGGCCCACTCGCATTATTAGCGATTTCAATTAAATTTTGCTGATTATTAATTAACGGTATTTATGAATAATTGCCGGCGTATGGTGGGTATATGATTCACGCGTTCAATGGGGGGTCGTAAACGCGAATAACGGACAAGCAAACCGATTATTTGACGTTTTCGATAGCATAATGCTCGGGTACCTCATTACCGAATTCAATAGAGTGTAGAGAAATGAAATGCGATGCAGGTAATCATCTGGTTTAACCCAACAAACATTAAAATGTCATTCATTAATTATTTATACTCGAGATTTAATTTAAAAAAATTAACATGAAATTACTATTGTTCCTTTCATAAATTATGATTATAAAATTTTATACACGTAACCATTATTAAAATAAAATGTTTTCTAATATAATGCGAAATAAATGAGTAATCTGACAAGCAAGGATCTCTTATTGCGTCCGAAGAAGAAAAATCAAGAACATCAAATTAGAAACGAGTCAAAGAGCATTATGCCGGAGAAGGCTCGAGGACATGATATAATCAGATGGGGAATTTGATTAAAAACGAACAATGTCATTTATCAAACAGACTTTTCCTCATCGAATAAAATTTATGAACAGAGGAAATAAACCGCACTCACAAAATGACAAAATAATATTTTACCCTACAATTTATTGTTTGATGCGATCGGACTTCCAACTTTATGAAAGAGAATTACATAGTAATAAATATTCTTTACTGTAGCGTGGCATCTAACACGACTAAATTAATAATATAATTATTCTGTTGTGACTTTTTATTGTTCACGTAGCTTCTAATTTAAGAATTAATTTACCTACGTTCGTTGCTCATTAATCTTTTAAATATCAACGAACAAAACGTGCTTCCGAAAGTGGATCTAATGAATAATTAACGTGGTTATTTTCGTTTCCAGTTGGCTTTTTTAACCGATGCCAAGAATATCACGATGGATGTATTTCCGTATCGAGTCCGAATTCAAACTATGCTTGATTGTTATTGGCTCTCCGGAGAAGGATATTCTTATCCTCATCATGTTCATCATTCTCAACGTTAATAATACACTCCGCTTTGCATTATTCATGGGGATGAATTGCTGTATTGATTGTTCGTCCATTGGGGGTTTAATTCTAGTGCAATTGCTTGAGGCAAAGTCAAATAAGTTGATCTATATATTTTTTCTTGCTACACAGTTGCCAGTTATCGCCGAGTTATAGCAAAAGTATTGCAATTTTCTTCGGCGGAGCTTTAGTGCGGACGTACCCTGCACACGTATACAATATTCGCCCGTGAGCCTGGGGCGGAAACAAAGCCGAGCAAAAATCTAATTTGCGGCGGGAGAAAGAGAAGATTCTATAAGCGAATAATACGTTCTTGCGTGAACTTGTTCCATAAAAGCGGATTTTTCCGCGAACAATGTCAGGTGCATTAAAACGTTTAATGGATTATTAGGGTTTTTTTAATTAAAACGCCGGTTGGGCGGGGGGCAGCAGCGCACGCTCGTTTTATTACGCGCACCTTTAGCGCATTAAAACAGCACTTATAAATTTATTACGCTTGATGCCCTTCTGCTGCACTACCCGCAGCAGAAATAGACAATTTGTACGCTTTTATGTGCGAACTTGTTAAATTATAAGCGTTATGAATTTCTCAAACTTGATTAAAGCTAAACTAATGTTACAATTACGTAACATTTTTTAATTGCTGTATTATTGCGCAACAAACAATATTTTTCAGAATCTTTACTGTTTTTTACTTCAAAGAACTTAGTTTCATTTGATTTTAATTAATATTCATGTATGTCACAAACGCACTAGGTTCTAATTAGAATCACAAAGCAAGCAGTGTATTTTGACTCGTTATGAATTGAAAATCGAAACGAAGCGAACGCGATCAATCGAGGCGCAATGGGACGACACATAAAACGCATCGTTTGATTCAATTGCGACATTATCGCCGGTAGTAAATCAGTCGGGGCGGCGTCCGGAAAACGGTGCGATTATCTTTCACCGTGCTCGCACGCACGCTGACATGTTGATGGCAATTATGAATCGCCGACGTGCACAACAATATGCGGGCCAGTTTTTTTTTTTTTGCAATTTTTATTTTTGCAAATGTGAACTGCGCTTTTTCGTTACGTACTGCTTTGTTGTTCTCCGCATGAGGGCGTACGCTTCTGGGCTCGCTTCCGTTCCTAATTCTTCATACTCATCTGCATCCACAACCCTTAACACTCATTCCTCGATTTTGTGGCTGCAGGCGCACGGTTTACACGCGTCACACCACACGTTGTGATTAATTGTGACGTGCATAATTCGCATACACACATTTTTTTTGTCGTTTTTTGTTTAGTTTTTGTTTTAAATGCACCTCTTAAATTAGGATTGTGTGGTGGAATTTATGCATCGCCGATATTATTTTTCATTCGTCAGTATTATCTCGTTGTGTGTGAAATTTGGAAATTGTGGTAATTAATCATGGCACATCTGCGTGCCGCAAAATAGCCAGGGCGATATGAAAATATTTATTTTGTTTAATTGTATTTCCCAATTTATTATAGGTAATCCGATTCGCTATGATAATTAATTATCGATAATTAACCGATGGAAAGTTCCACGAAACCTGTGAGTAACGCACGTTTGAAAACTTTTCGCTTCGATACATCAATTGTTGAATGTTTAATTAAAATCTGTTTGATTTTGAACAATTGCAAAACAATCACGTTTGGAAATAGAAATTTGTTATGATTTATTAATATTTAATAATGTTTACTGCTTAAAATATATTTGAATTATATTTACTGCATTAGGCAGACGAAACAAACTGCTAATTGCTGCTTCGAATTCAAGGTGACAGTTATGGGCGTACAAAGGACCTAGGGCGACGATCTTGTTGAAGGGGCGTGCTATACAACAATGCACTTAAGTGTTCAGCGTGAATGTTCCAATTATCCGTTTTATGGCTACAAATACGACAATAACATGACACCTCTTTAGTTTTATTAAGACGGTCTGCAGGTACTTCCGCATCCGGTTTTGGACATTTCGGATTCCGACCGGGCGGAAAACTACGCGCAATCGAATTTTGCACGAGGATTCGAAGCGAACATAGTCAAATCCTAGTTTGGGACTTTTAATACGATTACAGTCGAGGAGTGTCGTCGGGAATAGAATGTACGCTTCGCAGAGCGATGAGGTCGGCGGATGAAAAGTTTTTGGATGAAAAGAAAAAATCACAGCCGATGAAAAGTTTTTCTATTCCCGAACATCACGGACAACCCTTTTTCACTCCAGCAATTTTTAGTTAAGAACGACAATCGGATCGTGATGGCGGCACTGCGTGCACGTCTGTTGTGTTACATATTGTCGACGTGTTTAACCAACTTTTTCGAATATCCAATCGTGTGACATGCGATTGGTCGACATGGAATTCGAACAGATCATAACATTTTGCCCAGCCCTAAAAATATGACAATTTTGGAACAGGGCCGAACTTTTTAGTTAAAATATTTTTCCATGAATAACAGGGCCGAACACTTTTTCTTAAAATATTACTTTAATCCTTTATTTTCAAATAATAGAAAAATTCAGTTAATACCTAACAAGTGAGATTATCTCATGAACAATTAGCCTGATACCAAAATGATACTTAGATAAAGTAATTCGAATCACGTTTTCTTATCAAATCTGTAACAAAAAGTTTATGTTTTAATTATTTATTTTATGCTTAAGTAATGATAGGTAAAGTTTGAAATATGGTTTTTCCCGCTTTTCTCGGAAACTATTGAAGTTAAAGAAAAATTGTTTTCAGATTCTGAATTGGGATAAAATTCTACATTATATGGTACTTTAAAATTTTTGATTATCAGCACTTACGTAATTAATGAAAATGGTCAATAACTTGAAAACTAATTACGTAATCGAAACCAAGCCAAAAGTAATGGATTCCTTGTATCATTCTATACCATACTTGAAAGTTTCATGAAAATCGTAGAGGTGGTTCAATTTGATCAGTTTCGATTTTAACCATTTTTTTAGGAAATAATGGTTTTATCGGAAAACTGACTGGACATCTTTCATCCCCTTGCAATTCTCTATCGAATGGCGCTTTTCTTTTTGCGCTAGCTTAGAAAATAATTTTTGAGCCACAAAAGAGTCAAGTGTAACCTCTTGACGATTTTCGAGGGGTTTTTGTCAACTTCTCTGAATCAAAAAACTAAATCAGCCATTTTTTAAATCCTTGTTGGGGCATGAAGAAAATGCAAAAAGTTTGTCTTTAACTTTTATAGTTTCCGAGAAAATCGCGTCCGAAAATGACACGAACGCATTGGATATTTGAATTTTTTTGAATGTTATTTTATCTAGAATGTATTACTGAGTATTATACTGTTTTCGGTTTTTGTTTATCTTTATTAGTTTCCGAGATAAGTGTGTCTTAAGTCTCGCAGTGAGTACAGATTACACTTAAAATCATTGACAGGGAAAAGTCTTGGTGCTATTAAATAAAAAGTTGTATAAACTGGGTAATTAGGAGCTGCTTTACATAATAGTGATATTAAAAAAAACTAATTAAAATGTCAGGCGCCTCCGCCAAAATTTGTAATAATTAATAATTTTATTAAGGATGTTAGAAAATCAACTTTTTTATTGCTTATTATTAAAGAGGAATATTTTATTGTGTGATTATTTTAGTACATAATTTTAATTTGATGGATGTTGTAAAAGATACAGGACAATAATTGTTCAAAGTAGAATGTGTTATGAAAGTTTGACCCTGTCATTCGACAACTTATTCTATTATTTAAAAAAGTTCGACCCTGTCTTTCGACCGAAATTAATTTTAGCTGAATATTCGACCCAAAAATTGAAAATAGTGACATTAAATGCGATTTTTGACTGCAATTTTAGGGCATTGTCTAAGGATTTTAGGTGTTTTAGGAGTACTCATTTATTAGAGTGACTCTTTAACTATGACACGGCGATAAAATATTTCAAATTACTTTATTGGTTTTCGCGGTACAGTGCGTTTTCCAGACTAACTTTTAGAACATTATAAAAATAGCAATTTTTAATGGGCATTTTAGGGTATTTCCTAGGGGTTTAAAGGATTGCAAAGGCACTCGTTATATTGGAGGGCTCTTTAGCTATAATATGGCGGTAAAAAAGTCTAAAATACTCCTTTGGTTCTGGAGGTACAGGGCGTTTTTCACATCAACTTTTTGAAAATCTGAAAAGATTGTTAATAGGCATTTTAGGATACTTTCTAGGGCTTTATGGTGTTGCAAAGGCACTTTTCTTGTAGCCGGATATTAAAGCTATCATATGTCGTTATAAAAGTTTAAATAACTCTTATGGTTCATGAGGTATAGGGTATTTTCTACGCTGACTTTTCAAAATTTAAAAAAATAGCAATTTATAATAGACATTTTGGGGTACTTTTTAGGGGTTTAAAGGATCGCGAAGATACTCATCTTGTAGAGAAACTCTTTAATTATTATATGCCGCTAAAATAGTTCAAATTACTCTTTGGGTTCCAGAGATACAGGGTGTTTTCTACACCGAATTTTAGAAATTTCACAAAAAAATCAATTTCAATAAAGATTTTAGGGCGCTTGCTCAAGATTCAGAAAGTTAAAAGACTACTCAAGTATTTAAGGGTTTACGGTGTATTAAAAACCATTGATTAGTCAAGTATTTGACATGCTTTGCAAGGAAGCAGGGGGGTTTTTAGTGCCAAGTTAAGGTAATTTGTAGCAAA
This sequence comes from Dalotia coriaria, assembly GCF_025399875.1. Taxonomy (NCBI): domain Eukaryota; kingdom Metazoa; phylum Arthropoda; class Insecta; order Coleoptera; family Staphylinidae; genus Dalotia; species Dalotia coriaria. The sequence continues at coordinate 7,468,204 of NW_027045447.1, read as the reverse complement.
ATAATAATTTAACCGAGTTATACTTCTTCCTTTATTTTGCGGCCAGTCGATATCGATATTTTTCCATACGTCTATTTTAATAAATAATACCTGTATTGCTATTGCCCGGATTCCTGTGTTGTAAAACATTAAACATTTTCGTATTTACAGTGACTGGTTGCATATTGCTTGGCGTTATGTTTTTTATATGAACACAAGGTGCACGTTCATGTAATGTATATTATAGAGAACATTAGCGATGAATCTTTGATTTCGTAAAAGATTATTACTTATCTATTTTGTAACTGCTGATTTATGAATTTTTTTTCTGAAATCATGAAAAGATCTCTCTGTTGATTTTATTTTGCAGTTTTCAGTTATTTTGTGATCGAACGAAGCATCGAGCAAGCCGACGTGTACGTGTATTTTGATAGCGTCACGTGTTATTTGAGATAAATAGATCAGCAATCTAGTGGAGCTAATAACATCAGGGGCCGACGAAACTCCAATAAGGATAATTCGATTTGGCATCGAAAGCCCATGGGCTAGAGAGACTAGGCCATGTCTTGCGTGCGCTCCTCCAAGAGGGCAATCACTCCCAACACTCTTTTTCCTCTTTATTCTTCTTTATCAAAAACTCCTTCGCAAAAATTTTACAACAAAGAACCTGTACGAAAACAATGGCATTATTTTTTACTGTTACACCTCCTCTTTTTCAAGTTTTAATTGTTTGCATTCTAAGTTTAACAAAAATAAAGTTACAAAACTGAATCTTGACTTTCCGGCTTCCGGCTTTCAGTGTTCGCGGGCGAAATGAGTAAGGTGTAAAGTTTTCACCGCGATAATAAATCGTCAAGCAGAAGTTTGCGAAAAATGTATTTTAAGCTCGCACTATTTCTCTCCGGCTTTGTAATATTTTTTATTTTTGTCACTTCCGGTCGCTCCGACGACGTCGACCAGCTCTCTTCCGATAGCTGCCGATACTTATTGAAAACCATTCGTCATATTCACGCCTAGGCGTTACGTAGATATTTGAATGCTGCCGCCGAAGGACGGAAAGCGTGAGGGAAAAATTGAACACGCACGACACTTCGTGTTTGCCCAAACTTGAAGTGGCGCGCACGTGATATTCAGACAATCAATAGGATCAACCCGAGCGCGGCCGCGGCGATGGGATGTTATAAAGTTTACGAAAATATAATCCGCGCGTGTAGGAATAAATAGAAGGGAAACGAAACAACAAGAAGTTTTGATACCTTTTTGATACTTGAAAAAGGCCAGTAAATCCCCGAAAGTATAGGTTATAATACAAAAATTTAATGAACAAGTTTTTACTTTTTGATTATATTGCGAACTGAAAAATCTAGACCACAGCAGCAAAAAAAGATAAATATTGGTGTTATGAGTATATGGAGTGTGATTGAAATCTCGCTGGCATGAATTTAAGCAAAAGTTTGCAAGTCCGGCGGATAAGCACCGACGGAAGTTATGCGTTCGCAGATAGAAAGCTCTCTCGACGGTGGCGGCGGCGGTGGCGCTCCAAGGGGCTTCTATATCTGTGGGTACGTTACCGCCGTACGTGTTGTGGGTAAACAGCGAGATAGAATCGCGCGGGGCTTGCACGCCCAGCCCAGATTACTGATATGAATAATTTCACAACAATTAATGAAGTGAGACCGCCGAGAGTGCGCTTAGCAGTGGCAGTGTAGCAGTGGCGAAGTGGAAGCTTTTGAAATCTCTCTTTACGAGCTGTCCCACTGCGTTGCGCCTCACGCCAACACCAAGCGTATGTGGCAGCAGCACCACCTTGCAGGACGAAGAGTTACGACGACTTATTGTGCTCGAGGTGCGCACTATTCATCACTGATATGCGACGACGACATCGTGACCAACTTTTGTTATGCAAATTTCCGTCGGAGATTGCAATCTTTATGCTCTCGTTTTGAAGTGTTTGCGAATCGGCTCGAGAGGAGTACTTAGGACGTCCCATAAGTGTCTTATCTGTTGTGGAGGCGCCGGGCTTCGTGCGCTCAATGCGCCGTGTGTATTTATCTATGCTATGGCTTCGGTTTACGATGCGCGAATACTTTGTCAGCGCGCTCAAACTTTCAGCTGTTTCGCGTATTCACCTGGAGATTGGACGAAATTATTTATGAAATTCATCAGCGCGCGATACGCGCGCACAAAAGAAGTGGAGATGTTAATGAATTCGCTGGTTAATTGCCTTCGTTTTTGTCGTTTTGTTTGGCTGCTTACGACATACTTCGAACTAGACTACGGTAAGATTTGAGGTAATATTTTAAGGATCGATAACGTTGCTGCACCTTTACCGTTCGGACGAGTGGCAGTGAACGGCAGGCAAACGTGCGCCAAGGAAAACGTGTATGATTTTCATCACCATAAATGAGGTCAATTGGTTCGTTGCACTCTAATACCCAGTCGAGCATAAAATATATTCGTCTAGTTGCCTGCAGGCTAACATTTATTTTCAACTAATTACTCGTTCAAGAAGCTTGCATCTGATTTTCGACTTGTTACATTTTATTTATTTTTTATTACTTGCAAAGTTTATTTTATAGTTAATTTTCTTTGGGGAAGACTCCTGTGAAGTGCTCTCGGGTTCAAGTTAAGGCGGAAAATTGCCAAAAGATGAAATATGCTTCAATTAAGAGATTAGGAAGTTATTAATCATCCTCTTTAGGAAAACCAAAAGTGATATACTTGGAATTTTTGCGGCGTGGGCACTTTTAAAATCAATTTTCTAAAATATTATTTTGCGGTTTATTTCTAAAACGTTTAAATTGCCAGCCACAATCGGCGGATGCCAATTTCGCAAATCATTTTTGATCTCGGCAGTGTCGCCGATCAGATTTGCATTTCGGTGATTTACATTTATTGGATATAGGCAGTCGAAAATCGTTTATCAGAGTGCGCTCGGCCGCCGCCACCGCACGCACCCCGACCACTTCAACCGATTCGACCGCACGGGGCGGCCTTAACCGCCGCTTGATGCCGTAACTACATAAACATTCGAAACGTTTTCGAGTCGGCGTCTAGTTAATAACCGGGTTATCATTGCAGATAGGACGACGGCGGCGGTGGCGTTGCGTAATGAAACTGTCCCATTCCGTTTGCCATTGCGGGCCTAATATCGCGCACTACATTATTCGCACGCCGCGATCGCTAAAAACCTACTTCTGCGCCGCAAACCGCGCTCGCCTAACTATCACCGCCGCCCCCCGAAATGCGGCCCGGCTAACGCTAACGTCGGTAATGGTCGTCGTCGTTTGCTCGTTAAATTTTATACAGTCAGCGTCTGCTTTATGTATGCGTCATGCCTTGCGGCAGGATTCAATTATCCTTTTTATGGGCATCATCCATATAATTATTGAATTTTATAGACTTATATATGCGCGCTTCCATTCCGCATATACACAAATATATACCTAATTTATTTAATTATTTCCTGACACTTTCAACGTATTAATACTAATATCCGGAATGCGAGGATTCCGACAGACCGGAAGTCGGAAGTGAATGCAAGCATAGAGCGCACGTATTGTACTGGCCTCATTTAGCTGGGTGGCGCACGACCATTAGGTAAGATATCTGATTATGTAACAAACTATAACTGCCCTCGTTTGTGTTGCTCTGTGTCGGTGAACGCTTCTGAATAGTTTGCAGAGGAGCGCGCTACAGATTATCACCTGGAGTTTGCTGCCGGTGGCGGGTTCATAATTAATGGTTAGTAATATTGCTGTGAGAAGCGAGATTTTGATGTCGCGTTAGATAATCTAACCGTATGTTCTTGTAAATTTCAAAAATTCATAAAAATTTAATATTTGTCAATATCTATCAATAAATTAGTGATAATGCATTTAGGTGCAATTTGCGGAATAAGTTAAGTGCGGGCGCACTTGCGTGTAAATTCAAACTCGAGTGCTTTTATGAATGTGTAATAAGAAACTTCGGTGTGGTAAACTCATCAAACCATTAACGGGCGCGCGCTCGGTTTATGTCGCACCGAAGTCGCGCGCCCGCGCGTTAAGCCTTCTGAAATAATGACTGAGATTCAATAAAGGCGAATAGTTTCTCTGGAGGCGAAAACGACAAAAGAGCAAATTGCAGCCAGTAATTAATGATTTGCGCATAGTTTCGGCTCGGCGATCAATTTAACTGTCTCTCCAAATCGCAATTTAACTTGTTTAGCTCTTCTCGGAAGGAGAGAAATTCCATATTGTATCCGGTTTTGCGGCTGGCGCCGACGTACACGTTCGCGGCCGTTCGCCAGCCTGCAGAAGCGCGCGCTGGAAGCCACTAAATGCGTTGATATCGTGCCACTTTGCATGTAAATGTCGGGGAAAATTCGTCGAACTGCTAACCCAATAAATGTTACGCTCTATCCAGAACACCGGCGAACGACTATCGCTTCCAAGTGAAAAAAAAGCGTTTAATTAACTAAAAATTGCTCGATTTTTTTTGTGTTGTTGGCGTTTAATGGCAACGACAGCGGGCAAAAAGCAGGTGTAATCAAGTTTTATCTATTAATGAATTTAAACCAATTTCTTGTTGGATATAGATGTGCATGTGGATTATATTCATTTACGCTCTACTCGCTCAGGTGTTGGTTCGTGAAAAACACACCGCTTGCAATTATTTGAATATGCGGTTAATGCCGGCACACGAAAATGCAGTAAAACGTTAGCGAAATGCGAATGCAATAAAAGCGTAGGCGATGCGGCGTTGGCACAGTGAGAAAAGCAAACATAGAGACATTAGACAGCCGAGGCGGTTGTGGGTGGAGGCGGTGGCGGTGGTCGTGGCGCACCAGAAACTGGTAAAAACTGAAATGCATCCCATTATTGTTATAAATGCGGTCTGTGCTGAACGCCGGAACGCCGGAACACGACGAGCAGACAATTCTATAAATTGCGCGAGTTATTCCATATTCAAATGCAGGCGTATTTTACATATTTTAGTAATTAAGGTACGCCATTCGTGCAGCGCTCGGTCAACACAACATAGATGTGTATCTGGCACAGATCCGTTTGCTTACAGTTCTTACAGATTGTTACCAGTGCGCTGCGCCTTGCACAATGTTTGCAAATTGAGGAGAAAAAAACACTCGATATTTATAACACTATAACATTATTCAAATTTATTCGAATTTGTATTTAAGCATGATTGGAAAAATTTATAAAAGGTGAAACTTTTTTTAGTATTTGTGCAAGTTATGTAAATTAAAATGAACAATTATATATAAATTTATTGAATTACATTGTCTATGTTTTATTCTATGAAATTAGTTGTTTCAACGAGAACAAAAGTAGTTTTGATGACTCGTGTAATGAATATATGTGGTGAAAATAACTATATTTACATTTACTAGCATATTATTACCAAGATAACAATCTAAAATGAATTTATTATGCCGAAATTTCTTATTTCATGTCTTCTTATTTCGTGTTGAGCTGGTTTTATTTTTCATAAATTTCCGTAATAGTTGCTTCCTTAAACCTTGAAATTGCACAGAAAATGTATGCATACAAGAAAAACATAGTAAAGTTTTCAGAGAAAAATTATTTATTAAATAATTTATTTATTAATATAATATTAATATATATATTTATTTATTAATATAATATTAATATATATAAGATATTTATTTAAAAAAGTATAAAAGTGAAGTCTTACAAAATTATAAAAATGACTTAGACAAGTGCTACAATTTTAAACATTCTGAAAATATAAATTAATTAGATATGAACTTAACGTTTAAATATTAATTGAACTGTTTACCTTAAATCAATATATTCCGTATAATTTTAATAACCAGTGAATTCTGCCAACATATCATTCTCGATATTGTTACGGCGATTGTTATTGCGATTGTGGCGGTTGTTGAAGTTATTATTATTGTTTATATTATGACGCCAATCCTGGTTATTATTATTATTATTACGTAAAGCATCTTCTCGTTGATTGCGATATCCAATTGAATTTCGATTAATTCCAGGATTGAGGTTTCTAAATTCGCTGTTTATGCCTGGATTATTGATTGGTGCTGAATTCACAGCAACAACCACCAACAGCAGGAATGCAAAGACGTAGAAGCACTTCATGTTGAATGAATGATTGTTCACTTGAATGTGATGAATACTACTTACCAGAATATCATTTTATACGAAAAGAAATTGTTTAAACGTTAAATAAAAGTTTGGAAATTGTTTTTATTTATGTCTGGGCTGAATATTTAGTATTGACAATCGGCGCAGGCAAAGTGAAACACATGACGAATGAAAATTGAGTAGACAAATATAATGCTGGTCCTGTAATTACGAAAATATATTGATATTAATGGTAATATGGAAAAGATTATACCTCGTTATATATGATATATCCCGATTGTTCAATGTGCACAGCAGGAGTATTATTTCCTTTGAATTGAAAGCAAATACGAGACTTTTAGCCGACTTTGATGTCGGGGATAGTATTAAAAATTAAATTAAAAAAGTAAACCAAAAGCATTATTTCTGTTTTAGTAGAGTTTTTATTAATAACAAGCCTCATATTTCTGTTTCATACAAAAGTTAAATTAAATTCTGGGAAATTAAAATAACAATAATTATATTTTATAATAGTAAGATTATATTATGCACAAATTTTAACATATATAATTTATTTTAAATTTTTGTGACATTTATGTTTAAATTAATGAATATATTTGAATACATGCATAAATAAATGTATTTATGTAAATAAAGAATTCACTTTGATATGGATATTGATTGATAAGGATTGATTTGAGAGCCTGTTCTAAATATTCGAAGGGAGATGTCGCTAAGATGTACTTATTTGCATTAAATTCACGAGACACGTGCACGACAATAATATACATGTTCAATAGAAACAACACAGTGTTGGCCTTCAATTTGATAAAACAGTAAACATTTCTTTTGGCAACCCAATACAGGTTGCTAATATCATGCAAATAATTATAGTGCATTTTTCTAGGTTTTTGCGATTGTTTAGGTGCTAATTTATTTTTAAATTCAATGAGAAAGGTTGAGTTAAATTAATTATTATCTATAGGTATTTTGGCGTGCAAATAATACGTGTTATTTATGATAGAACTACAATTTTATTTGAAACTACATATTACAACTCAGGCAAATATTTAAAAAAAAGTTATAAAGTTACAAAATTACAATTATACTTTTTTTAAACAATTAATCCCAATTACCCAGATCATTCCATCCATGTGGATCAGAATTGGCACCTAAAGTCAAACAGACAGAATTAAGTTTAAATGTATCTGAAAATAAGAATTGACTTACTGTGATGATTTCCGCCTCCTCCAAGAGCAGCCTCAATTTCATCTTCCAATTTATCCCATTCGTTGTCTCCACGAGAGGTTGCCAAAGCGCACACAACCAGAGCAAATACCATTAGGATAGTGAATAAGTTGAAGAAATGCATTTTGGGTTTTGATTTTTGATATTTTTGTTGCTGTATCAATGAAGAGTTGCTACTGACTGGCAACTGAAGATAATGCCGCGGATTTTATACTATTTTTGTGTTTAAACGAGAAGTTAACAAATATTTAAATGTGGGTATGTATGGCATTTTTTGTCTACGTAAATATTTATAAATATTTTGAAATGCTTGTCTCTACTAATAAAGTTTATTTAATCAAATTAATTCGGTGTGTTGTTGAGGTGATATTTTTGTTTTGATTTTAATATTTTTGGAACTAAATATCATAGTAAATTCAATTAACTGATTGATATAAATTGCTTGTTTTATAAAATTAGTTTATTTTATATAATTTGCAAAGTGCTTTAGTTGTTTGTTTATTAATAAAACTCTTTTTGGAATTGTACAGGTACATGCAGCGTTGACAAAATTATTGTTCAAAGAAATTGTTTCCACTTCATTTCTTAACATCGATGCTTTATATTCCAATTTTAGAAAATGATAAGATTAAAATTTAATTTTAAAAATGCAGAATAAAATAACTTTTTTAACTTTCTCAAGTGAATTAGAGTTTTTCTTATATAAATGTTTAGTAAAGATTTTATATGTAAAAGATAAAACATATTTTATAATTCGATACAAAAATATAAGTAATCGTAGTAGATAAATTGTTGTATGTTTGTAAACAAAGAATGAAAATTAGTATCTTGATCGGCATTGAGATGTCGCTAAGATGCACTTATTTGCATTAAATTCCCGATATACCTGTGCCAAAATTGTTTATATGTTCAATAAGACCAACACAGTTCTGACCTTCAATTTATTCATTCGTAAATTATTCTCGTGCGAGGCCAGGAACGGCTGATAGTATCATACATGTAACAATAGTCTCTTTTTCTTAGTTTTTTCATTGTCTGGCTGTCAAATTATTATTAATTTCTGGAATAGAAATATATGTAGATAATAAAGACATGATATTTATCTCGTGATGTTATGATTCTTTAGGAATCATAAAATGTCCAAACGCCATATAAGAAATCACTTAAATATAATCTGTTTCTTCAACATATTAAGAACTGAATGGGATTCTTAACAATTTTACAAGCATATTAATGTTATATTACATGGTTTATTTGAAAAAGTAAGACATAGATGATTACAAAAATATAAAAAAAGCAGTACTGGAGATTATTAATAAACTGTTTTTAAATATATAAGAATGAAACTATTGAATTGAATATTTAAAAATCAAATTCTTCATTGTCTTCGTTCCTGCGTCTCTGATTGTTATTTATGTTGTGGAGCCCATTGCCGTTGTGGAAGCCGTTGTCGTTGTGTAGACTGTTGCCGTTGTACTGACGGTTCAAGTTACTTTTTACAGGTGCATGACGGTCATTGTCTCGTAATGCAGGAGCAAAATTGTTGTTAAGGTGACTTCTTGAGTTAGAATTCAGCCCATTGTTTCCGTTGCGGCAGGTACAACCTCCACTATTGCTGGGCGCTGCATGGATTGCAACAGCCAACACCAACATCAAAGTGAATACGAAGAAGAAGTTCATGTTGAATTGATGATGATACAACTGAATGTGATGAATTGACTATGAGAAATTTGTTCTTTTATACAAAAAAATCTCAATTAATATTTACTCACCTCCGAAATTATTTATATTTTGTCTGTACTTGTATAAATACAGAAAAACGACATTTATTATTTTTTACTTGCTGAAATATTTTTTTATTAAAAAAATAAACAGCTTATGAGCATGTTGTCAAAAACATGTAAAAATGATTAATGCAGAATTTAATCTTTGGCCAAGTGCTGTCGTTAAGTAAACCCGGATTAAAAGGTATGCGCCTCACCATTGCGACATTAATGCACCGTAATTAACATATCGCAAACATGCTGCGAGCGCATTTACAAGTGCGCAAATACGCCGCCAAGTTGGCATTTGCAAAAGGGTGCAAAAGAACTAATGCTGCAACGAGTCCCGCATGCACCCAGCGAGCGTAAAAACCAGGCGACAGAAAATTTATTCTAAATGATAAGAAATGAAGGGATATATTTATTGTTGGTATATTAATTACGCTGAATTATGAACGCAATCACGACATTTGTGCATGTCGACCGCCACACTGTTACACAATCCCAAGCACCAACCGGTCAAGAGGCTTTTGACTCTGTTTCCACTCTCGCATACCAACACGAAACACCAACAGAGGTACATTTACAAGTCGTGCATACAGAATTTGTGAAAAGACTCGGTTCGGTCGGTTTCACTCGGTTTGCATTTCGCTGGAAAAAAGGGCTTTGCAAAAGAGGCGAGATCGGAAAGATATACGAAACCCTTTATTATTCCGCGCTCGAAAATAAGCAAAGCGGGGGTGGTCGGTCGGGCAACACAATCATCGCATGTCGCCGCCGCCGTCACTGCCCCCGCCTGCGCAGACGTAGTTTATGCACGGCGAATGCCGAACACATGGAAATTTGTAATTTACATCGGCTAACAACCTCATTAAATGCTTAGTTTTCCATGTTTGCAATTTATTCAATGCTGTAATTCGATCGGACGGGACAGACTGTAATAGATAACCGTAAATATTCATGAGCCGACTAAACTAAAATTATGCAAAATGCGAAATTTCTTGTCTTGTTTAAACGTCACGTCCGGCAGGACAAATAAGTCGATTCAAGACACCGAAAGTGAATTAAAGATCTATACACATGAGATTATCTTTAAAAGAGACATTCAGGAAATTTCCGCGTAGGCGATCGAATGAAAGCAGCAAAATCAGTGGCAGCCTTGTGCTGCTACCGGCGCCGCTGCCGCCGTTTTCAGATTCAATCACTGAAAAGTTTTATTCGTCGCACAAAGTACTCGACGGCGCGTACGATGTAACCGTAACAGGATAAAATCATATATTGCAGCGATGGCAAATTTTTTTCTTATTGCGTTTCGGCGATGGCGGTGGCGGCGTGGGGTGGCTGGCTGTTGGTTACCGAACGATGTTGTACGTAAAGGAGTGCCGCGCTTCGTTCCGCTTCCATTACATGTGCGCTGCTTCGTTTGCCAGCTCGAGCAGAGAAGCCTGGTCGCATATACTCGCGCATGGTTGGGGACTTTAAAGGATCTCACTTCTAAATTGAACAAGGGATTTGCCGAAGAAGATGCAGTCCTTGCGCTTCGATCCTTAGAACCCAACCCGGAGCCGATCGGCTTGTTTCTTTTTCGGATTTGGCTTCGGTAATGATTATTTTTGGATTGTGTGTACACATTTTTTATATTCTTTATTCCAGCGTATAATTAATCGATAACGAAAAGAAAAACACTTGTTTTTTTTTTGTGTTGTTGTATAGAAAACTCTTATTGATTATATAGAGTCTACTTGACGCAATAGATTCTTCAGTGAGTGGGTATAGGGGTATGTGCGAAAAGGGCAACGTCGAGTTAAAGGTTTTATTGATTAGCTTCCTTTCGGCGGGCTGGAAGCCATTAAGTCTTTCTGGAGGAAGAAAGCAATGTCGTAACGCAGCGGTCGGGGTATTGAAAACATCGAAAACACGAAGTGGCAAACGAAGAAAAGTCGAAGCCGAAGTTATCGAAGGTATATATGGACGGCGAGGCCAACCTCGCCAAATTAAACTTCCACCGAGTCGCTTTTAATGAAGTGTTTGGTTACGTTTTATGCGTACGCAAAGGTTTTCTATGAAAGAGAAAAGTTTAAGGATCAAATACACCGCTAAGATCGGAATTATATTGTTTCAGAAAATAGAGCAATATTTTTCTTGCATGTTGGACTCTTTTTGACTTGCGACTTACTTTTTCATGGCAATAAATGTTCACTTTGAGCTCTTTGCTACAGCTGACTTAGGAAATAATATTTATTGAGCGTCGCTCGTGCTTTGTTGATTTAAAAACTATAATTTCGTTTGGCGGTTTGTGGGCGACCTATATCGCGCTAAAATATGCATGTAAATGAGCCTACCCCAACGAGTCCCACACGCACCCGCCGAAGAAATTTGAATGCTAATGAGTTTTTTGATGTTTTTTTGCACAACAAAAAAAGCAGACACGCCCATGACTTATACTAACCACGATGTAGTTTATGAAAAAATGTCGCTGTTTAACAAACACCTTTCAACAATGTTTATTGGTCCAGCGTTTGTTTGCGTCCCTGAGGGGGTTTGTAATTACGACACGGGACAGCAGAAGAGGTCGGTCTGCGGTACACCTCAGCCCTAACACTCTCTCAACTCTACACGTTAACCCTTGAACCTCCTTAGACTGAATAACATATCCAGTATAATATCCTCTTCATCATGCTGTGCGGAACATCTTCGTCTTGTTACGGAAATAATTGTATCACTCAGACGAAATTAAACTTTGTCAATTTTGTATTCAATTTCCACAGAAAAATACATTTCCACTTAGAGAATATACATAAAAGGCCACATTAACCTAATAAAAAGGTCTTATTAATTAAATCGTATTAAAGGCAAACGTCTGCCCACCACTACCACAATGCCGTAGACATGTATAACCCTGATGTCGGAGAATCCTTATCCGATAATCAGCAAACGCCTATGCGATGACATGTTTACAGAGGACTGAAAACCCTAGAAAACCTTGAATAGCGATCGCGTAAGGGATGTACACACAATGTGTTTACACCAGCGCTTAGAATTATTTAATCCTCTACCTAATAACAACCCCCAATAGCTAACACCAAGCAAAGTGTTATGAAAATATATTTGTATTTGTTTCTGCCGCCGTGAATGAAGCAATTGTGTTTTTGTGGGTGTGCAATTAATTTGTTGATTTTACGGATTAAAATTTGCACATCACGCTGTAGATGTGCGTCTGGCGACGCTTTTTCCACTCTACCGTTCCAAGGTCTAATCTGTGTTTACCATCTTTTTAGTCATTATAAATTACTCAAACTTCTTTCAGCACTTTCAACGCTGAAAAAGCTTTCATTACTTAGTTAACGATAACACATGATAAATAAGGGTTTATGGGGAGAGAAAAAAAAGTACATAAAAAAACAAGTTAGTAAAGATGGTCCTTCTAATTAAATTTCGATGGTATTGAAGGGTTTGAAGACGAGGCAAGTTTGAATATAATTCAGGGAATTGGCCAAACCACTCGGGGAATTACACAAACGATCCGGATTGTAATGAGGGCACCTCAGAGATGCGCAGCGCACTTTCACCCTTTTGCTCTTTTGCAACCCACCCATTGGCCCAGAATTCAACCGCAATGTATACACACTGTCGGCGCATATTTACAGATGATGAAATTAAATTTTAATACCGCGGTCGTGTTCGTACCTTTAATTCTAATTCGAAAAGTGTTTAAACAAGTTCATTCAAACCCCGTCCGCCTCACTCGTCTTGCTGGCAAGTAGAGAGACACAGACTAGTTAACCGAGCTAGTTAAAATTGCGGTCGGGGTACGAGTAGGAGGTACAGTGGCAACTAAGCGAACTAAGCGACTAAATCTGGTACTGACTGTAGAGTGCCGTCTGCGGGCTGAAACTCTTCAAGGTTGTTCGCGTGTTAGCGTGTTAGCGGCGTTTGCAGCTTGGAAACTTGCTCCCGAAGTCTGGCGAGAGGAAACACTTTGATGACTTTTCCGAACAGCCATTATCCCGATCTGCCTTCACTCTGTTATTACCGGGGCGCATGTGAGAGAGCCGTGCGTTACGTATGCATGACTTAAACTAACATAATTTATGCCCTCGCAATCGATTAATTGCTTTATCTACTCAAATTACAAGCCGAGTGGCGGTCGTATTTGCACTCCGGACGATTCCATCATCTTGGAAGTTGCCTTTTGCATGCGGAACGTCGCAGTTATTACTGTTGGAAGTTACTGCCGCTTCGAGTGCGCCCTTAAATCGAAAGAATTTACATTTCCACGATTCTGAGCTTACGCTGGATTTCGTATTCAAATTTGCATCATCAATTTTAACAATAACATCGATATTTCACGCATATCTAACTATTTGCTTTCCAGCCTATGGAGGCGTAGTAAAATCATATGTGATATTTTATATTTTTCGAATATAAATGTAAATCCGCGATGTGAGTAGATGTCGCGCGATACAAGTTTACTGGCGGGCGGAAAATTAATTAGTTGCCTGAAGAATGCCGTATGGTGTACGCGCATGTAATACAATAATATGTGTCATCAGCAGCGCAACGGGTGGATTTTCATCATCAAGGGGACAAATCGCGTGTCAGCGCACGAGTGCGTCGGATGACATGTGGGGGACATTGCGATGATGAGTCGTCATCGTTTCGGCCACCCACCCACGCAGCCGCCGCCCCCTCAGAGCGGATGTGCAGCGACCACATGAATTGCGATGGTGCACACCGCCTCCTTCCCAACCAAAATCCCAAACCCTTTCGAGTCTTTCGCGTTTCGCTTTATTTGCTTCGCACACGCTTTTTGTTTATCGCACATGTCGGCGGCGCGTGTTTGTTTAGTGCTGCGCGCGTATTTAGCGACAATTACCGCAGCAGACGCCGGAGATTGTTCGCGCATCACAATGGACACGGGCGTGATTTGTGTATGCGTGCTGTGTGTCAAAATATACGGCGAATTCAATTAAAACTGAAGCATCATAACGCTCTGGAGATTTACTGAATAACCGAATACTAATTAAATTTTGTACACGGACGCCGGAGCTGGTCCAATGCGTGATTGAGAGAGTTTGCTAAATACCTCAACGCGTTATTGTTTTTGATTTCTATTCGAAACAAATTTGGTAGAAATGATTCGTTTCGTATTGTCACTGTCCACGCAATTTTGGATTAACCAGTTTAGTTGTGAATGTCATTTCCTCAATGCGATTTTTTGATGACACGCATTGACTGCATACATTTTTGCTTTGTTTGTTTGGAAAAATTACTTTTTTATCTACAGACCTTTCAAATTGTTATTATGCTGCCATGTGAAAATGTTAAATTAATAAATAAAGTCTGTTTCTGTAATGTGATCCGACATGAAGGCATCTGACCGTTTGGTTAAGTGAATCACTCAACTGTTGCGAGCAAAGGGTGGAAACTTGGGGTGAAGGGTGCGCTTAGCGGTCGCGGTCGAGGATATTCGCCGATTGCTTTTCCGCGCCCTCACTCCGCGTATGCATCCCCTTCTTGTCGTTGATATATCTTCACCGCACAGAACCTTCTTGGCACTCTGGGGGCCACCTCACACCACCCCACGAGACGCAGAGGATATGCTTGAATTTCATCCCCATTTCAACCCTGGGGTTGTGTTTCCCAAGATTCCAATGCACACTGCGAGAAATTGTGTTGTGTGTGGCGCGAAGGGTAAAGTTGTTTACACGGGGATTTATTGAAACGCTCGTACGTGTATTACCAGATTATTACCTTGTGCGCTGAATAGGGGGCAAAGAACGGCAAAGAATGCGGGGGCGTAGATAAACAGGGCGCAACTCGCGAGGACGCTTAAGGAACACTTCATCTGCATGCGCGCACTTTCATTCGACATGAGTGTTTGCGCGAGGCACTTTTGACGTAATAATAGAGCGAGAAGCGCGAAACGTAACCGTGTCTTCCGTTCGTTTCTTTCCGCTGCGAAAGTGTACTTTGTACACTTGCGCTTCCGTTTCGCGAATTCACATTTTTATAGTAATGTAAGTGTTGTCGGAGAGTTGGCGTAGCACTTGTTCCGGGCGAAAAGAAAGCATTTCACGCACAATTAAACATTTTCTGCTTTTATTTTATTCCAGCGAAATGGTCGTAACCTCGATATCTTGAAATTTTTACGCTCGACGCTGAACTTTGTTATTTCATCAGCGCAGTAAACATAAAGTCATATTTACAATAATGACTTGCCTGTGTTTGCGCACTGCAGCGCTCTCTTTATCTCCGGCAATAATTAACCAATTAGTAGGAGGTGGGCATTATCAGCACGCATAAAATAATTAAAACGTTAATTAATTACGACTAGTTGGTTTTAGTTCTTTCGTGTGGGCTTAGCGGCTATGCGTTCGTTTAATGCATTTATTATTCGCGGCGCTGGTGGGTATTATCAAGGAATTATCCAGAAATCCACCCTCTAATGGATGTTTTTGTCCTTTGGGTATTCCAATGTCCCAAACGATTTTCCAACTTCCCTCTCTTCACTGGTGTAGCCCTCAATGCTAACTTGTGCAAGCTTATCATATATTATTGCTTGGGTCAGGAGATCTATCAGCTGATAAGATTACCTGACCGAAGTGAATCATCTCGAAATGACTTTGAATGACTCACTAACGACGTGCTATGGATTGAGGTTGCGTTGTGCTAGATCAAGTTGTAAAATATTCAGGAGGACTTGTGTGTGACAGTGTATATGGATCGAAATATATATATTTTATCTGATTTGTTTTCAGGACGTGATGCGACTGCTGGCCACATCGTCTACAACTCAATTTGTCCAGGTCAGCTGCATGTACGCGCTCACTCCGCGGCTCTGGTTTGCTTTTTGTCACATTTTTCGCCTTGCATTGAAAGCATTGTGTCTGCTTGGAATACACAATCGTATTAAAACACTGCGCACACTCTCCGCGAAACAATGTCGTTTGATGTGGTCCTTTGGAAAATGAAAAATGTCAAAAATTGCGTCTGCTTCGCGGCAATAACTCTCGACGTCCAGTGCAAATAACTTGATTAATTTCCGTTTGCAATGTGATGGCAATTGTCACGTGATGAAGTTGTTTGCAGGACGCATGCATAGCTGTCAGTGTGAAGTTATGAAGTTATCCACGGCGGAAACAATTAAACGATAAATTGCATTTGTTGGCGGCTGATTGAACGCGATTTTGACGCCTAAAGGGACGTTTTTTTTTGGTTCAGGTTTTGTTGTTGATTAATCTATGATGACATAGAATTTGTCATTCTTTGGTGGTCTGATCGAAACGCACCTTTGGAGGGCTGGTTTTGAAAGGTTTACGTGCGAGAACAATGTATGCGGTAGCGCTGATGCGACGTTTTCTTGGGGCGGCGCGAAAATACGAGTTTATTTATTGCCGCCCATCGAGCCATCCGTCCGAGGCGGAATCTGAATCTGTCACTGACTACTTTGAGCGCTCGACGGCACGTCTTCCACTGTTTACGCCCCCGCGTTGCGCTCCCGCCGCGAGGGGATTTAAAGGTTTAAATTTAACGACTCGGAATTTTATTGCCGCAACTATAAAGAAATCACCGCCGTCGCCGACACAGTCGGATGTCAATTTTGATTGCCGCCAGCATTATGCCATTTTTTTCCGACTCGTTTGCCATTGCTATCTTCTTTATCGTCTCGTATTTTGGCTCGAGTGCACAATTGTAGTGTACACAATTTTCCTGATGAAAACTCGCTTGGTTAATAAAATATAAAGCAAAACTCGACCGCTGGCATCCAGCACAATAATAAATTGATAAACGAAGTCAATGAGGAAGTTCCAAATCAGGTTGGCAATTAGAGACGGGTAATTGGCCCGATAAACTCAGGTCCAGGCGCTGCCAAATCGAGGAGCAGGCTTGGAGTGAAAAAAAACCGGCGGTGGCGGCGGCAGACATCGATTCGTGTCTATTTGAGCGGACGCCAGCGCTCGGACGAGAGACTTCAATTTCGTGCCGTTCGTGCAGCTGATCGACAGTGCCAGATAGCGCCTCGATGACCGAGCAAATGGTTTATCTACGTGCGCCTCTTCGTCGACCGCCCCCCATGGACGCGCGCGCACCGCCCGATTTGTTGGCATTGTGTGCCCATCGTCGCGATACATCTTCGCTGCTTTTACGTGACGTCGATATGCGATATGATCGCAAATTTAATTTGCTCTTTATTCCGCTCTCCAAAACACAATTTATCACATGTTTTACTCCCTTGAACAACCACAGCTTTATTTTTCACCTTTTTCTCTTTTTTTGACGTTTTCAAACCTGACAGCTACCTATATCACTCTTAACAAATTTGTTTAATATTGGTTCAGCGGTTTTCTATAG
This sequence comes from Dalotia coriaria, assembly GCF_025399875.1. Classification (NCBI taxonomy): domain Eukaryota; kingdom Metazoa; phylum Arthropoda; class Insecta; order Coleoptera; family Staphylinidae; genus Dalotia; species Dalotia coriaria. The sequence goes on along the minus strand of NW_027045447.1, from coordinate 7,450,752 downwards.
AAAGGTAAGCACAAGGTCATTCCACGGAAATACACCGCAATGCGGTGGTTTTCAATCATATCTCACAATTCACAACATATCAGATCGCTCGTCTAGTAAATGGTTACTGAGGGAAACACTATCCCCTTGTTATGGGCCTGCGAAATACGTTTTCATTTATTCATTCGAGATAATTTAGTTTGTGTGGTGCGAGGTCTGGGAGTAGTCTTTACCTTTGCTTTCGGGGGGAAATCGGTCGAGGTCGTTGGGAAAATCTGGCGCTCTATGCTTTGATATGTTGCACCCTCGCACAACAACAAGTAACGAAAGAATCACCCGAGCCTATAGAGAAAAAAAGTAATAAAAGTCTCGTGAGGATATCAATAAATACCTTTGTGGGCCCAAAATATATTATGATTAAATATCTAATGACGAGCGTCTTTGAAACTACTATCAGCTATCACTACGTGCGACGCAAAGTAAAATCGTAATCAGTTCTTGGCCGGGTTGTTGTTAAACTGTGTTTATCAGTTTACGGCACGTACGCCAAAGTGCCCAAAACTGCGTCGACCGACAACCCTGTGCCGCAGCCGCAGTCAGTCCTTGTTTCCAACTTAACAAGCGACAAGTTTCTTTTGTAAAACACCTCCGGGGTGCTTGTCCGCGCGCCCGCCGTGTACAACTTTTATTCGTCCGTTTACGGCAGCCGCGAGGATTAAACTTGGCTCGATAAATTACCAACTGGCAAGTTGTGAGATGCCGGTCCAGCACAACACACATGAGAAATAGAAAAAATATCTAAAAACAAATAAAGATACATTATAATAAAATTACTTACCTATCTACATGTTTATGGTACAAAACATAATCGTAAAAAATGCGTGTTATTATTTACGCTGCTTTTTACTTGTTTGACATTGGGTTTTTACCTCTACCGTTACCTTCACCTTTGAAAGCAGCCGGCGGCGAAGAAATTTGTGAGCTTTTCGGCAGCGCGACATAATTGCGCGTTTGTTTAAGACGTTAACGCTAAGATAAACACTGCCGGCGAACGCGGTTTATCGAATTATTTCCCATTAGAATCTAATTAAACCCGGAGCAGATTCTCAGAAATCTCTATCACAAAAAATTAATATTCCAGCTATTAAATATTAATTATTTACTTGCGAAGAAACATGAATAAATCATATCGAATTGCCCGCACCAACATTGTATCCATCTGTCATCTAACACGTACTATTGATTAACTCTAATGCAATTGTGATGTTGCATCATATACTATTAACACTAATTGAAACACAATGTATTCGAATATAACTTTTAATAACAATTTATTTCTGTCCGAATGGAGTAGAAAATTAATGTTCCCAATTTCTGAATATTACCGATTGTTACATAATAACATATGTACTTTATACATAAATAATAAGCGCATATATTTACAGTTTTGTACCCTATTGTCGAACGGCGATAAAATCAACACTGTTATATCATTTCCATATTAATTTATTCATACGCCGGCTATTTTGCATGTTTATTCACTTGAATATGTTATTGCGACAAAAATGCTGACAGTACTTTGTAAGTTTTACGTCGTATTTTGCAATAATTAAAATGAAACTGCTGACTTGCGAGGAATAAGTTCGTTCGCGTCGAAGGGAGCGTTGAAAAGACTGGAATGATTGATGTATCGACACTGAAGCTTTGCGTCGACGGCTTTAAAGCTTTGATATGGTAATAAATGCACGCAGCAGCGGAGTATGCACCAGACGACTTAACCGCTTCATGCTATCAGCCAGCCAGCCACCCTTCTCGATTATAATGAACTCCGGTGCGCGCGTGCACGGAACAGAATAGTTGTAAACTTTTGTGAAGCTTTGCCGAAATTAATTACTTAAATGCGTTACGGGCTTCGAACTATGAGAGTCTGCCCGAGGGATAGACTAAGTGAGTTAAACATTAATTTTCTAAAATGCTGACAAACATTTTTTGCACAAATTTTTTTATCATGTCAGAAACATTTAAAGATTAAAAATTCTATTTGAGTTTGTTGTTGTTGAGTTTGTCTGATGTAAGCATACAAATATTTAGTAGGTTTAGTAGTTGTATACAACTAGGGGTTGTTTTCACGATGGCAATAAGTTGGCATCTCACTTTCGTATCGTTTTCCTCGCGGCACATTAGTATTCCGCGCAAGTTACATATTTTATATCTTTTGCGGGACATTTCCCAACAAGGATATTATTCGGAAAAGCCGAACGATTCCGGCCGAGTAGCTCATTTCGGGGTTGACCGCGACGTTATTGCCGCGGCCTGTTTGTGCCGGAGGGGCAAGAGAGGATGTGCATCGGAAAATTCCGGTCACGACATACCACATTGAGGGGCAAAACCGCCGCCAGTACACTCCTATCCCACTATCCCGAGCATTATGCCCCCCTCGGACAGATAGGCGAATCTGGACCGAACATTCCGTCCGTTATTCGTCCGCGTGTGTATTCAGCAGTTCCACGCGTTCGCATCGCCAGCACTAACTCATCGAAAACGTCTTTCTATACCGTCACCGCCACGACCACCCCTTCTTGGTCACTCTCTTCGTTCACGTCCGCGTAGCACTTCGTTCGAATCGCCTTCGTCTTTACCCAAACCCTAACTAGCTGCCAGCTTCGTCCACGTCGTCGCGAATCGGATAACGCACACGTACAATAAACACGTTTTTATATATCGACAAAAAGGACTGGCTGCATGGGGTGGCGAAAAAAAGCCACAAGAATGGCACATGCGAATGGTCGTCTTGGATGACTGCTTTGCGGTGTTTGTTTGCACTATTCGCTATTTGTACAATAAACTTTTTTTTATCCTTTTTGGCACGCACGTTTTGTGTTTTGCAAGTTTTCTAAAAGTTGGGGTACGTGATATTGTTTAGTAGCATTTTTAATGATTAAATTCTTTATATTTAAACTGCGACAATGTTTAAAACAGAATAAAGTAAGGTTTTATTGAAATATTTAGTGTTCCAAGATAAAATGTACATGTTATCCTTAAATTAATATCTGCAGCGCCCTCTAGTGACATATTTCTGCATTAAAATAAGGGATGTATTGATCTTTACAATACCCTACAACTAATATCACACCCTTTTGCAGATTGCTGTAGTTCTACTGTTTTATTGGTGTATTACTGAAGTTTTCTACTATTTTAACGCCCTTGAAAGTATCCTTTTATTTAAGGGTTGATATTTTTTTATTTTTTTTTTCCAATAGGTGTCACCAAAATTGCTCCGATTTTAGTAATTTTTTTTTCGTTTGAGTGATGCAAATTTATATCTTGATTGACCTGAAAATGCATGAGTTTTGCACAAGTGGCAAAATATGAATAGATAATTGGTTGAGCGCACACTGATTTAAATGCATCAGCGCATGCTGTAATGTTTGCGGAAATGATTGCAATCAACTTGCTGAAATGCAAATGTAAATGACTGTTTTCAGGTCTGGTGGCACAGGTCGTCGCCACGCGCTCTAATTAAACTCAATTAGATTTTATGTTAATGAACGCACTCGCGACTTTGGCCGATTAATTCGTTATAAATCAATCAACCAGAATTGGAAAACGTAAATCAGCATCATGCGCACACAGCACGCACGTCAAGAAAAGTTTACCGGAATTAAATCCACAAATCGAAATTGATTTACGATTTAAATCTGTGCGGCGTAATTCATGTATTTACATTTTGTTTTGTTGCGTTTTGGCGTTATTCGATTGCACGATATTTATGTGTATGTGTATCTTTGTGTGTTGCAGACCCTGACCGTGCTGAACCCGTTTCGGAGCGCCGAGGCGGCCGCCATGCAGGATACGGATTTTGCTGGACCATTGGTTTTCTGCCTTACATTCGGCGCATTTTTATTGCTGGTAAAGTAGCATGTAAACATGCTTAACAAACTGTTACTTAAATTCCGTTTGAGGCTTTCCGAGATTTATCCCTTTTTAGACCCAGCTGCGGGACGGCCTTTTGACCGTTCCGTAAAGCAAACATAAAAATATAAAATTCAGCAAAAAAGTAAAATTACAAAAACGAAAGTGGACGCGAAAAAAATCACTGGAGTTCTACTAGCGGAAATTAGTTTCCACAACATAAATTACACTGGGTGATTTGAATTTAGTAAAATCAATTGTTTTGCGAAATGTTAACAAGCACTTTAATTAGTTTCTCGGTAGAGTGCACACGCCAGCTCCATCAGAAAATCGTATTCATAGAAAAAGTTGAAATTGCTTTCCGATACGCGCGCTGGCCGGACTCCGAATCGCCGAATCAATCCTATCCATCCAACAACCAACACCACCTCTCCTCTGACCCCGAACTCGAACTTTGCATTCGGCTCGCATCCGCTTGGGTTCGAGCACCTCGCCGAAGTAGTTTCATTCTGTGCGCGCTTCTGTTTGCAGAGCGGCAAAGTGCACTTCAGCTACATTTACGGCATCGGCGTGATGGGCTGCGTTGGAATGTGGGCGCTGCTCAGCCTGATGTCGACCAGCGGCGTCGCGCTTGGCACTGTTATCACCGTCCTTGGTTATTGCATCCTGCCAATGGTCGGCCTGTCCGGCGTCAACGTCGTGCTCAGCCTGCAGTAAGTCGACCAAAAACACTATCATCACTTGGAGCATATACAGCTACACACACACACTGTTTTCAGGGGTTACACCGGAATTGTGTTAACATCGATTGCTATCGGCTGGTGTAGCCTATCCGCTTCCAAGCTGTTTGTCACCGCACTGTCCATGGATCATCAGCAGCCGCTCGTCATGTATCCCTGCGCTTTACTCTACGGCGTGTTTGCTTTAATCACTATTTTCTAACTAATTAACCTTAATTATACATCCTGAGCTTGTTAATACTCTATTACAACCAGGATGTAAATTTTTAATTTTTGCAATGTTTTAGTTTTGGTTTTACTGGGAAAATAAATTTTATACTTGGAAAAACTTTTCGAAAACATCGATATAATAATAATCATGAACGAGAATAGCGTGGAGGCGCCGGGCAAACGACGCATAAAACGAGTTATGAATAAATAGAATGCGAATAGAAGTTTTGTATTCAAAACTGCTGTCTTTTGAGACACAAGCATCCAGCCAAAAATTTTATGTTATTATTTCACATTCGTTGTTGTTTTTTTTTTGTGTCGAGCCACACATGGCGGCTTGTAATGTTATAGAGTTGTGCGTTGTTGTTGTTGCTCTCGGCGCACTGCTTGCGCGGCATTATCACCGTTATACTGCAGGACATAAAATAACCATTCGTCGCGCACGAAAGTGCCGACACGAAAACACAATGCATTACGAGACATACATTGAAAAGTTTTCATAAAATGCACGTGCCGATAGCTTCGCACAGCCGCTACTCATTTTTCATTTCGTTTATTTTTGGCTGGTTATACAATTTTTGATAATTTCCGTTTACGATTTATCTCGAAATCATATATTTTAGTTGGTGGATAAATCGTATGTTCTTTTCATATAGTTTCCGCACGTCCGTCTTTTTGCAACGACATGTATTACGCGTATTATTTCGTTTTGCGATTCCTTTGAGGCGCTAAAAATGTTTATTTTGATTAAGGTGAACATCTTCGAGACGCGTCCAATACGTGATCTGTATTCGTCGATACCGGAGCAAATTCCTCGCGAAATGAACAACATTATGTTGGGCGTACGCTCCGCGCCACCGTCTTCGAAGATGAGCGAGATGAGGAAACACACACACACATACATACATAGACTCATGATACAAACACGTACTTTTCGAAGAGCGCAGCTATATTGAGGTTTGTTCGAAAGTTATAGTTGAAAGTCGGGTTTTATGTGATAATATTCCGTAATAACTTTTGTCTTACGTAAAATATGGTTCCCCTGGCAATATGCGCACACAAGAAGCCCGCTCGCGGTTTCGAGGATCAGCCAGCATCGAGGAAACGTATATAAAAACTTTCAAGCCGAATCGCTGCCGACACCCGCGCATTTAAATGCGCGCCGGATATCTTTCTCAAGTTTTAACAAGAATTATTCTTATCTTTTTAGGTTTGTAGTATCATCTTAGAGCATCCATCAGATTTTTGATTTTTGATTTTTTTGTGTGTGTGTTGATTTCTTATGTTCATTTCACGTTAGGATTTTCGCCGGTTAAGCCGCCGGCAAAGGAGAACTGTATGTGAACATCTTAACTCCTGAATTATAGATAACAATGCGGTAGTGATTGTGGGCGAGCAAGTCGAGTGTGCTGTATAAATACACCGTTTTGTTCCTGCGCGCGCGCATCCTCGCCATATCATCTGTTACGCTTCATAATGGACGCTTCCTGATCAAAAGTGGAGAAAAAGCGAAAACCCAAAGACCATTATTCGATGCTTGATTACGCCCGGACTGAAGCGATATTAAGTTATCCTCGTTTCGTTCGACGACCACCAACCACTACACTGCGCACGACTATTATGGCTAATACTACCACAGCCGACGCGATATAGATTGAGAGCAAGCACATCCAGGCTACGCAGCAGAAACTTCGACAGTAGGCAGGAGGAGGAAAAAAAGCCGAGCGCAGCTAGTGCTGAAGGACTGCGTCTTTCCATCCGCAACTACATTAGTCGACAACTTTTCCAGCCAACAAGGACAACAAAACCCTTCATGGCATTAGCCTCGTTTTAACAAGTTTGTATTAATTAAAAAATATTTTGAATTAAATAATTTTTTTTGTTCAAAAGTAAATATTTCACAACGTCAACATTTAATGACTATTTCTAAAAAGAGGACATCATAGTGAAATACATTAATATGCGCATTTTAAATTAAATTTGACAACGCATTTAAAATCGCTTAATGCATATAATTCCCTGCTAAAATAATGATATCTATAGGAAAATTGATGAATATTCATTAGCTAGTTTTGTCAATGCTCTTTCATTTTCGACTGCGGCCGCTGGTTTCGATTGTGTTCGCGCTTCAGCCACCCTGCCACAGCAATTCGTTGTGTTCCACCCGCTTGTTCGTTACGTATTGAAATATATGGCGAGCGCACAATTCACAATTACAGGCGCGCTGTAGTGGAAGTTTTTTACGTTTTAATTAATTCGGCTCTTGTGTGAGACTGTCGCCGCACAGTGCGCCGGTCTAGCGCCCGGCTAACTTTCCAACTCTATTTTCTTGCGCTGGGCCCCCGTCGAGACTCCTTTTTATTCGATTTATGAATAAAGTTTTCCATCCATTCTTCCAGTGGAGCTGGAAATCTCTAAGTGCGCACGGGGGCGTATTCTTACAATGACTGCTTGGTTTCTGCAGCAAAAATTGAGCCCGAGAACAATTATTTCGATTAAATATGAACAAACTCCGCGTTCGGGGATGGGACTACTGAAAGTCGACGGATTGACGAGGCTCGAGAGGGAGTTGGCAACAAGTTTAAAGAAATATCACCAACCGATTGGCAATTTAATTGAAATTCCTGCGTTTAATTTTAATCCACGATTTGGGACAATGTGAGATGAGACCAAATCGCTGTCATATTGGAGAATTATTAAATGTCACGTACTTTGTCTTTGAGCGTAGGCGGTAGACGCCGAAATGGCCGCGTTTGGAAATCAAACGAAAAGTTTGCGATGCGCGCCGATCAAAAAAGTAATTATTACGAAAATTTGCGGCGGTGTGCTGGTGAATCGTGCACTCTGCATGAATGTTTGCGCCTTCGTTCCAAATTGCGATGACAAGCGCCTATTTGTCAAACGTAATGATTTCCAAACCGTGCGAACCGATATTCATCTCAGCGGCACGTATTTTATTTCAAACGCAGGAGAAACTTGAAAGTCTGGAGTTTTTTTTTTTCGTCGCTGGATAAATAATACACATCAATCTAGCGAAATCTAATAGAATACACAGTCGGTTGATACGTCGATGTTGTTCAATGCTTCATTGCACGGGAACAGACAGTATGATCAGCGAGATCTGATCAAACTCTCAGACGATGAAAAAGCTCCACTCGCGAAAGTTTTATGAGCAAAATTTGTCAGCGAGTGAAATTTCCATCGATTACTATGACTAACATTTGCATATTTAAGTCAATATTCCACATAAAAAAATAAATCGATAACGTCTCTTCAACATCAACGAGTTACCTCCAAACATATTAAGACGTGAAGATAGCACGATGCAAATCTGGTATGCGATATGATATATAAAGTTTAATAATATTTAATGGAAGATGGTAAATGTAAAATTTCGTTTTTATTGTGATCAGCAAAATAACACCCAGTATATCCCAAAATATGACTTTTTTAAAGTCTCTCACCGCCATGATAGAGTTAAAGAGTTTCCATATATGATGCATATATTTGCAACCCCCTAGCACTTCTGAAAATGCTCAAAAGTGTTTTTTTTTTTTGAAAAAGTAGCATTTTTTAAAAAGTATATAAATATGTTGTAGAAAACACCCAGTATTTCGGAACAAATTAACATTTTCAAAGTTTGTCAAGGCCATGTTAAAGCTCGAGAGTTCCTTTATACGATGCATATCTTGTCAATTTTCTACCCCTTTTAGAAGTGCCCCAAAACTCTCATTACAAATTGACATTTTGCAAAAGAATTAAAAACATGGCGCGCAAAACACCCTGTATCTCGCGAATTAATTGACTTTTTTGAAGTTTTTTACGGTTATTTTAAAGTTCGAAAGTTTCCCTACACTATGCATGCCTTTTCAATCTTCTAGCCCTTTCGGAAGAACCCTAAAATGCCCTTTAAAAATTAGCATTTTAACAGAAAGTTGAAAACATGGTGTGGAAAACACCATGTATCTCGAGAACTATTTGACTTTTTTCTAGTTTCTTATCGCTATGTTGAAGTTCGAAAGTCTCTCTACATGATGCATATCATTTTAATTCTCTAGTCCTTTCGGAAGTGCTTTGAAAATAGCAATTTTTGTCTCAAAAATTTCATTTTTCGGTCCAATAACAGGGTCAAACTTTTTTGTAAATTTTTTTTTTCGGTTAAAGAACAGGGTCGAACTTATTTTCCTAAAAAAATTTCGTTCAAACAACAGGGCCCAACTTTTTTGTTAAAACATTTTTCGGTCGAAGAACAGGGTCGAACTTATTTTCCTAAAAATTTTTTGGTCGAACAACAGGGACGAACTTTTTTGGTAAAATTTTTTTTGGTCGAAAAACAGAGTCAAATTTTTTTATAAATTTTTTTTTTCAAAGAACTAGGCCAAATTTTTTTAGTCGAATAACAGGGTTGAACTGTATTCTTAAATTTTTTATTGCTTGAACAACAGAGTCAAACTTTCTTCTTAAAGTTTTACCGTCGAAACATTAAAATTAAAAGTTGTAATTTTGAATTCCTGAATGATAAAACAGTAATTTTATTTTAAATTTAATAAAAATTATTAATTATGAAAACTTTGGCGGAGGCTCCTGTTATTTAAAAGAGTTGTTTAATTAAATATTGAGAACTGCCTCATTGTGTAGAGGGGCTCTTAATAATACCATTTAAACAACATTTCTCCTAAGAGCAGTAAGGAATTTTCCATTAAATCTCATTAAGTGAAATGTGCACTCCCATCAAGACTTAAAAATCAATTATCTCAGGAACTAATAGAGATGAACAAAAATGAAAAACACCACGATGTTTAGCATTAAATCCTAGAGAAGACAACAGTTAAAAAAATTGAAATATAACATGTGCCTAAAAATATTTCCGCTGCGATTTTCTCGGAAAATAATAAAGGTAGAAAAGAACTCTCTTCATTTTGTTCATGCCGTGATATGGATCTATAAAATGGCAGATTTAGTTTTTCCATTTTCCAAAGTTGACCAAAGACCTCTCAAAAACATCAAGAGGTTACACTTGACTCTTTTTGGACTCAAAAATTCTTTTTTGAGCTAGAAGAAAATGGAAAACGCTAATCGATTGAGTTTTCCAAGGGGATGAAAGATATCAAGTCAGTTTTCCCATAACATCATTATTTCGAAAAATGGGTGGTAACTTAAAAACTGATCAAATTAAACTACCTCTCTAATTTTCCCCAAACTTTCCACACTGATGAAAAACAATGCCAGGAATCCATTAATCCAGGTTTGGTTGCGCTATCTTAATTAGTTCTTAAGTTAGTGATAATTTTTAATTATTACTTAAGTGTTGATAACTGTAAATTTTAACATGTTATATAATGTGAAATTTAATTCTATATACGAATATGAAAACCGTTTTTCCTTATCTCTAATGGTTTTCAAGATAAGTAAGGAAAACTAGTTTATTCGTTTACTCCATCATTTCCTAGGCAAAAATAAATTTTGGATATTTGATTTTTTATTACAGAATATTGAAGAACATGTGATTCTACATACTTTATCTTAATAAAATTTTGTTCTAAAATTAATTGTTTTGATAATAATCACCCTAACAAAATCATGTTTTGTTGCTATTCAAATTGTATTAATTTTTTTATTAAAATTGCAAATAGGGCCTAAACGGTAAATGTTAGCAAAAAAAGTTACTAAAGTAATCGGTGCAAAATTAAATTATCAATCAGAATCCGAAAACAGAATTTAAAAATTCGAACTTTTAATTTCGAACATAAAAAAGAGAAATCTTTTGCCTTTTTTATAACAAAATATTTTCGTTAAATTTTTTTATGCACTTTTGGTCGTTTTTCAAAAAAGGCGTTTTCTTGTAGAGAATTCTTTAAGGATTAAGAATATGTAGTCCTTTTTTCCGTAGCACTTTTAGTTATCGAGATAATTGCAATTTAAGTTCACCGGTCTCACGGGAAAATTTTAAGAAAAAAGTTCAACCCTGTCGTTCGACCAAAAAATATTTAACAAAAAAGTTCGACCCTGTTGTTCGACCGAAAAAATTTTAGGAAAATAAGTTCGACCCTGTTCTTCGATCAAAAAAAAAATTAATAAAAAAGTTTGACCCTGTTATTCGACCAAATAATGAATGTTTTGGGACAGAAATAGCTATTTTCAAGGTGATTTTTAGGGCACTTCTGGAAGGGTAAAGGTATATTATAGATATATATCGCATAAAGGAACTCTCGAACTTTAAAATGGCGGTAAAATACTTCAAAAATGTCAAATAGTTCTCAAGATACATGGTGTTTTTCACATCGTGTTTTCAATTCTTTTGAAAAATGTCAATTTTTGAATGGTAATTTATGGCACTTCCAAAAAGACTAGGAAATTAAAATGCTATGCATCGTGTAGAGAGACTTCCGAACTTTAACATAGCACAAAGAAACTAGATAAAAATCGAATAGTTCTCGAGATACAGGGTGTTTTCTACACCACGTTTTCAATTTTTTCTTAGTAATGCCAATATTTACAGGGCATTTTAGGGCACTTTCGGAGGGGCTGGAAAATTTAAAAGGCATGCGTGGTATAGAGGAACTCTTGAACTTTAATATAGCGGTTACAAATTCTAAAAAAGTCAAATAGTTCTCGAGATACAGTGTGTTTTTTACACCATGTTTTCAATTTTTCTGAAAAATGTTAATTTTTGAATGGCAATTTGGGGCACTTCCAAAAGGATTGGAAAATTGAAATCCTATGCATCGTGCAGAGAGACTTTCGAACTTTAACATAGCAAAAAGAAACTAGAAAAATGTCAAATTGTTCACAAGATACAGGGTGTTTTCCACACCATGTTTTTTATTTTTTTGAAATATGCCATTTTTTAAAAGGCATTTTAGGGTACTTCCGGAAGATTGAAAAGGTATGCATACTGTAGAGAGACATTCGAGCTTTAACATAGCCATAACAAACTTGGAAAAAGTCAAGTAGTTCTCGAGAGACAGGGTGTTTTCCACATCAATCTAGCGCAATCTAATAGAATACACAGTCGGTTGATACGTCCATTTTGTTCAATGCTTTGTTGCACGGGTTTAGACAGTATGATTAGCGAGATCTGATCAAACTTTCAGACGATGAAAAAGCTCTACTCGCGAAAGTTTTATGAGCAAAATTTGTCAGTGAGTGAAATTTCCATCGATTACTATGACTAACATTTGCATATTTATCTCAATATTCCACATAAAAAATAAATCGATTACGTCTCTTCAACTTCAACGACTTGCCTCCAAAAATATTAAGACGTTAAGATAACACGATGCAAATCTGGTATGCGATATGATATGTAAAGTTTAATAATATTTAATTGAAGATGGTAAATGTAGAACGTGCCGATTGAAGCGCTACATCAAAAAGCTCAACGTGTGTTTTAACAAATACGCCTGCATCCTTATTGCTGTTTATATTGCGGAATACGACGAGCATCCCCAGGCGATGACGGTCTTATTACCAACACATACAAGCAGGATAGTGAACATCCAAAGGAAGTAGAGAAGATATGTCTCAGCTCTGAGATAAATTGCGAAATGCGCACGACGACGACAAGTCAAAAGGACTCGACGAACTATAGACATCGAGAGTCGGTCCATGGACAAAGCGGCGTTTTCCGCGAGGAATACACCGAGCGCAATTTTCTATATGACGAAGTATAACGAAGATCAAACAGTAATCTCCACCAATTTTGCTGGCGACGGTTTGTCTCCTAATAGCCCGCCACTTTGATGTGACGTGAATCAATTTTTGCGCGATTTGTTCTCTAAGTGCTGACCCGCAAGCACATCTCCCCCATCCACCCTCAGCCGGGCCGGATTCGCATGGATTATTTTTTGCCCGCACATGCGATAACGAGCTTTCAAAGCTCTCGGAAATATTTTCATTTACTCGCTTGACGTCATGTTTGCGGACATGGAAGACATTCGACAGTCTACATTCGCGATACGCTTCATACATACTTCGATCCGCTGCCGACCAGGTGAGGCGTTGCAAAAACGCGCGGGCGGCGGCGTCGACACCATGACGCGTATATCCGTACAATGATGTGCGCGCGAGCGGCGGATGATTGACGGTGAATGCACGAATAGACTATGTTGTCGGTTTGACTTGCTATCGGCTTTTTGCTGCGCAATTCTGTTTTGCATGTCAAAGCTTTTACGCATGCGGGAGAAATGCGCCGGAAATAAAAATCCCACATCTCTGACATCACCGAGACTGTAAACGTGGCACCGCGAGAAGAGATATGTTTGTCTAAATTTTAATTCAATTGGAATCTCGCAAACTCATAATACGCACATATATTGCATATTCTCATCAGCATGAACCGTGGGTTAATTAAACCCTGAATAGAGCAATCCGGGGGGCGCAAATGTAGAATTTTAGTTGTGTGAACGCGAGTGTTTAAATATGCGAATAAAACTCGCCAGTAATTTATTTGTTCTAACGCCATGTAATCACACAGCACTTTTAATTAAGTTTTATGCGAAATTCCGGTTCATAATGAAATAAGAAACGCTCGTAAAATATACACTTTTAAAATTGATTAAATTTTTTAATGTTTTTTGGTAATTAAAATGATTAATGTGAATTTAAAGAAAATTCAATGTCCCAAAAACACACCGTAGGTACGAATATTTGAGTCGAGTATGAGTAGAGTAATTTTAGGATTTAATATGCGACGCGACAATAATTCTGTGAAATTACTCCACTCGCGTCCGCTTCGCAATGTTCGAAATTAATACTTGATAGGTCATGCCTGATACGCGATGCAAAACAGCAACGCCGGCGAAGTTGCTGCATACACCGAATGCGGATGCACACTCAGCTGGATTGCGAAAAAGCGTGCATGCGGGCGCACATCATCCCGACATGCATCGCAGAATCGATCAACGTTTTTTCGAAAACTGTTATTCCTTGCACAAACAACTCGGCCAAGCTTGCAGGCGAACAGGTGCATTAGAGTGCGATAGAATACCATAATAACGGTCGAATGACTCAATCACGTCCGACAGGCGCACGTATACAGGATGCGCGCATTCTGCCGACGGCCCAAAATGCAGGAGCACGACTTTGACTTCAAAGAAGTCATTGTCCAACAAGAAGAAGGTGGAGAGCGCGCGCTTGCATACAAGGGCGACGAATCGAAATCTTCCCTCGGAGAGGTCGGAAAACACGACGACGCCGACGCTGAGAATTTCGACAAAAGACTTTCTCGTTCGGATTTACCTAAACTTGGTGTCTCGCTTTTGCTCGCCCCGAACGAATCATAAATATTTATAGATAAATCGCCGAGACAGATTTCCTCAAGTATATGACCTCTTGACCTCGCTTCCCCTTGTCAATTTCATCTTCAAGTACACTACTACCGCCCACGATCGCTTTTCGAGGGGTTTATACAGGTCGATTGACGATATCAACGCGCTTATCATGTTTTCAGTCTGGCGTAGTTTGCTGTTGATGTAAACAATGCCAAAGATTTACTATTATACATTAGACTTCCAAATTACGCTCGTTTTCTTTTTCCTCTCAGGCGATTGACTGGAGGCTGTGGGTTTGTGGTAACAAGAACTTTATATAGATATGTGTGTGCACGCGCTGAGGAAAGACAAACCGTTTAAGGATTAACATACAAGTTGGGAATTTGCCGAGTAGACTGGCGGGGGCATTAAGGATTTATGATTCATGAGCGCGTCGTGTGATGTACTCGCGAGTCGACTTGACGCCCAGGCAAGCGGTGCTTCATGCTGAAATTTTAAAAAGGCACAAATTTGGCAGGCGACGTCTCAAGCATCCGCGCATGCATGCGGATATAAATACATTCCTCGCCAAAACCGGCACACTCTTCATTAATATTTATACGCGACATAAATTTGCGGTTTGTAATACCGACAAGAAAAATCAATCTTGAACTACTTTTAAATATATAAAACAATAGTTGTAATAAAATAGAAACAGATTTAATAAAATTGTAAATCTAAATAGACCTATACCTACCTACTTGCAGCTGAGTGGGAAAGATTCGATTCATTCAATCTTGAGTTGAGCCAAAGTTAAATTTCGGAGAGCCGTCAGAAGTTGCGGATCAGTTTGATATCAGTTCTGACTATCGGCGGCAGGCGGGCGGGCGGAAGTCGAACGTGGAACGCCGCAGCAGGAACCGGTTGTGAGAATGTGTGTGTGTGTTGGGGCGGAGGACCTGCGATATGGAATACAGCCGCCCACATCCCGAGGAACACCTCTTCGCCATCACTTGGCGAAACTTTCGCTCCGGAATTGAATTGAACGGACACATTTCACGGTTAATATCTAATACGCTCAGAGGCACGTTGACATTTCGATCGATGAGTGAGGAATATAGCCAGGTTATTCCCTCCACCAGGAATTGCTGTTTTGAATATAGTGCACGAACTATTTTTATATCATCTGTAATACAGGATACTAAATATTATTTTTAGTGTGACGGTATGATTTATGAATATTAGATAATGTGATGAATGTAGTGCATTTATAGCCGGAAGTGAAGATACGAACCGCTTGAAGTGAAAATATAGCGATACAAGCCGCCTCCACGACGCGTTTATGAGGAAATGGTGGGGCTTCATGGTCAATGCGTGTTTCGATAAAAGGTTTTGCGGTTACAAATGTCCCCGAATATGAAAACCTCCGCCGGGATGCGATGTCCTCGCGCATGTTTACGTGGAGGCGGTGCGGGTTTGGCGCCGCCGAGTGGCCGGACATTCCAGCCCGTTTGGCTTTCGCTACGTTGCATGCGATAAACTCGACAATAAAAATGAAGATAAATCCGATGTCCCTTTTCCTCGGCCCGCGCTGTGCGGCAAACCTCGGTAGCGCCTGAAACAACACCCAAGCATTTGCAAACTACGTTTGTGATAACAAACAATTTTCAAAGGTACACATGGGTCGGTGCGCAACGTTTACACTGTTTACATCCCCTGTAATAACCAATTATGAAATTTGTTCTTAATAGTTTATGTAGCAATTGAACACCTATAATATAATTGTCGTATACACATTCGTGGATAATGAAATATTAAATCACCACCATTGATTCTAATTCCTAGAAAGTGACTAAGATATTTCTGGTTTCGGAGAAATTTAATTTTGGCAGGAATTGTTCTTATTCACTGCAATTCTGAATAATTATGAATCATTGACAATGTCAGGATGATTAGTTAATCATAACTGATGTCTTCGTCTTAATTGAAATATAGAAGGCGTGTAAAATTAATTCGTCATAGTTAAAGCCTACATATTTATGAGTTGATATAAAACGGCGCTCCAGGCGTACAATTTACAGAATTGGAGCGCTAATATCGCAGCCTATTACCATCTGCAAATAATGGCGTAGTTTCTAATAGAGGCGAGCAACCCTTTCGTGTTTTACGGCCGCGACGCCGGAAACTATTAACGTAATTGAATCAACCTACCGTAACATTACTAACTAAATACTCACTCATTCTATTCGTGCCTAATGAATAAAAATAAAATGCACGCGCATACGTGGCAAATATTTGATTCGCGGCTTTATTAGAATTACGAGCGTCGGTCCGCGCGGCGCGGCGCCGAGCACTCGAAAAAATATTATATTTAGAAGCGATTCCGGACCGGCGCCGTCAACTTATGCGGGCTGGCAGCGGCACCGAGCGTCGCGGCGAAGGGGGCGTCGGCAGCGCGCTCACGCTCGCGGGCGAGCACCGCGCCGCCGTTCAGTACAGCAGCGCCGATCACATGCGTCGTGCCGCCGCTCCGCCGCCGCTCTCACACACACCGCTCCCGCATTGATCACGCATCCACCGAACACAAGTTGATACCGTGTTCAGATAAAAACGAACATTCGCTTGTTTGTTGTGCGAGAGTTTCAGCGCGAAAATATCAAGCGTTAAACATCCGAGTCGAACAAGTCAATAAATAAAATTCATAAACTCAATGTTTCAAAAAGAAAATTAAACAACCACAACGAGTTGTGTTAATGTTTCGAGTGCTGTGCTTCGTAAATGTGAACATTAACTGCACTCATCGATTTTGGACGTAATAGTAAACGAGTAATTCAAGACGTGGAGTTGCGTCTTCCTTCCTTCGAGCGACCGCAAAGCCCAAAGGACTTATATAACAACTCCTTACGTAGCAATCTAGAAAAAAGGGGTAAGTGTAGATGTTCATGTAATTGACGTTGTATTACAAAGAAAACTAAAAATAAAAAGCGTTGTTATTTTCGTCTGCGACTGCTCCAATGTACTATTTTGAGCAACAGCAGTTTATATATACAATTATGTTAATGTGACTTGGTTGTGGTCAATATTTTAAATAAAATCAGGCATATATCACTCCCTCGTGTACAATTACTTGTAGATGTCAAAGCTGCGCGCGGTCGCTTTAGCATAATGTTTATTTTATCTAGGACATTTTTTTGCGCACCCCTGGCGCATATATGCCGCCGGCTTCGGTGTAGATATATATTTGCTACTCGCCCGCCACCGAAACCGAAGGGAATATATTCTTCCACTTAGTTTTCTTTTACTTCGAGCGTCTTTTTGTCGTTGTCGTTGCGAAACTTATGTACGCGAGCAAACGCGTAAATATATAATGGCAACGTCATTAAAGTAAAGTGGTAAAGTGGCAACGAGCTAAACTTGCCCTCGCGCGTAATGACAAACATGATAAACACTCCTGAATGATTCAGTGTTTGTGTATACACTTTGTATACCGGTACATACCATGCGACAGCGTTTGAAATTGGTGGTATTTGATATTTCAGGCGATCAAATGTGGGTTTGTGTTCGACACGAGGTCAGACGGTCATGCAATTTATTATGAATTCCATTTATTCGCCGCGGCGAGTGCACAATGGCCACCCCATTAAACCGGTCCCATTGTCGACAGCGGGTCCACGAAATGGACCGCGCACGGTTTACCCCGCTTGCAGTGGTCGCAGTGGCGCCCCCTTTTACAAACCGGGACGGTTTCATTAATTAAAATAAATAAATTATCGATTCGGTATTCACCGAATATTCGTTATCGTCAGCCTGGCTTACGGATTGTCCTCGCTTGGGCTTACAAATGGTCGTACAGCTTGTTCATTCACTTAACTACAGTGAAAATTGCTTTCGGAGCTGATATCCGGGGCACTATTTAACATTATGTTGGGTTTTTAATTGAATCCTTTGATCCTATGGGTCATCATTCAACAAAGGATTTGCATTGTCAGCAAAATAAATTGCCTCGATTTAAGTAGCATCAAATGGCATTTTATCTAATGATAGTACTTTTATATTAGGAGATTAAATAACTTTTAGGGTACAAAAAAGAGAAAACTCTTTTTATGTTACGTCTGGACTGACCTAAGGTTTTACCTAAAAAAACAGAAATTTATTTGAATAGCAAACAAAAACTAACCTCACATTTAATTATGTCAACTTGAACGAAAAATATTTTATACCTACCGCATTAAATTCGATTTCTCGTGGAAGAGTAATTATATTGTTACACTCGGTGTAATCTTGGAAGGTTGCCACAGCCGTTATAAACTTGTCGCATAAATTGCTCATTACTACAACCGCCACATTGCCACACCGCCGCAGCAGCGCCGAAAATCAAACAGAGGAAAGTAATAATACGCCAGTTTAATATAAATTACTCGTTCATAATGCGATGCATGAAGAGAGCGCAGGGAGTTGCAGCGAGTGCACGAAGTTGCTCGTGGTTGACAGGATTTCCATCGAGCTGGGAAATTAACGCCGCGCAAGATTACGTGCGCGCGTGCGCGTCATATCTTGCCGAATCATTGTTTGTCGCCGATGATGACATATAAATTATAAGGCTCATCTTGGAGATGCGCAGGACATGCTGGAAGGGCGATGCATGTTAATGTTTGAACTTTACGCTGCCGGCGCTTTTCTACGCTGCGAAAAGTTTTAATGGGCACGCTTTAAAAGTGCACACATGTGCAAACTACGAAAATTATACCCGTCAAGGGGCCGCTTTATTCCGCACACTTTAGAATATTCTTTTAATTTCTCACTGCAAATTGAACGTAATTTACGTTGCGTTTTTTTTAAGGAAATAAATTTTTGTGAAATTGGAATCGTGTTTGTTATTGATTTATGCCTAAAATTAGCTGCACAAAAGTGGCAACACAATTGGATATATGCCATGCATATTAACCACCCTCGTTGCGAACGGGTCGCAAAAACAATGTGTGAAATATGCAGGCTGGGAAGCGTGAGCGTGTTTTGCAAATGTTGGAGTTGCTCGCGTATATATTTATCAATCTACGAATGGTGGAGGCGCAGCTGGGGGTGAATAGGGAGGACTGGGGTGGTCGCCGTGTTCTGTTCGGAAGTAGAAATGAGAAATTAGTCGAGTCAAAACGTAACAGATGTTGTTACCAGCCAGGTTTTGCCGTCGCGCCTCGACTATCTCGAATTTATTGCAACATGTTTAAAACAGACTTAACTAACAAACACACACACACACAACAACTCTCGGAAATAAACACACATTACATTTGCGCGAAAGTCGTTTTACAAAACAGCGGGAATTCAAGACATCGTCGTGGAGGATTATCAAAAAGAAATTTTGCGGGCGCACATTTTGTTTCTCTCCACATAAAACTGCGTCCGAGGTTCGTTTTTGCTGTTTCCTTTTAGTCGGGACGTCAGGGTTTTTTTTCTTGCATTTGGGAAGGAAACCCAAAGCCAAGCGCGTACACCCTTCATCCTCCTCCCACAAAAACGAGGAAGAGAAGATGCGAGAGGCTGCGCCGAGAACAAAATTCTTTATGGATTAGTTTCTTGTGTAACTCTGTATAAAATTCAGTTCACGTGGTCTTGATGAAGGTCGTAAAATTCGAGGGTTCGTCAGTTTGCGAAAAGAGAGCGGCGGCAAGACGGCGCGCAATACCTAATCTGAAAAGGAATTTCGCGATTTCCTCATTCTCATTGCCTCATTTGATGGTCGACGTTGCCGGGCGATATCAAACGAAACAAATAAAAAATTCAATTGAAGTAATGGATTTTTTGCGCCGCCAGCACGAAATCCAAACGCGGCAAGAAATTAGACAAATGCCTACGCGCGAATTCTAACACCGCACCCTCCGAAAATAGTCGACTTGCTTTGACACTTACTTTGAGACGTGTCAAGGCTCGTGTGCGAGTTTAAAATAACAACAGATTTGCATTCCGACGCGCCGCGTTATTTATGGATGAGATTAATTGAAGTTAATGGAAGGGATGAAAGTCTTTGTAATTTCCGACATTCGATTGCCGACCTCTTGGGGGCTGGAGGCGACAGTACGAGAAAATACGCGCGCGTAAATTTTAGATGTTGCTTTAAGTGCGCGGCATCGAAGAGAGGCGAAACGCGTCTTTTAATTTTCTTATTTTATTTTGCTTTCTTTCCGAAGAAAGGACGGAAATCTATTTGATGTCGTGAATCCGGAAAGACGCTTTGAAAGGCGCGCATTAAGTTTGCTCGCCTCTGCTTGGCCGCTTAGTTTTTCAATTCGAGAAAGTGCAATTATGTACGTTCGTCATGTCTCGCGCGTATATTTTTATTTTATTCACTTGGTTTCCGAAAGGATTGCGCTTGCTTTTGGGTTGGTATTTGTGTATATATGTGTACTGGCACTAACTTTGTCCGGGAGTGTTATGAAGCCCCTCATGCGCTCGTTTTACTATCCATATTACGCTTGGGAAATTCGGAATGACTTTATTTGATTATATCTGGAAAGTAATTGGCTACAAAGCTGCGAAGTGATTTTTTACACAAAATCTGCAAACAACTGAATTTAATTTTCTACAAATTACACAACTGTCCTAGTTTTTGTGTTTTCTACGCGTTACTAAAACTAACACGGAATTTAAGTGAAACAGGTAAGCTGAAACACCTAGAAGAAAATTATAAATACAAATTGTGCCCACAAGGGCACACTCGTGGCTGTTGCTGTGGTTACGTGCATGCACATAGGAAAGCAAGTTTGCCCAATGGGAACAATAGCACCTTTTGTCGAATCTTAATTAAATTTCTCCGTGTTTTTCTTTCGGCTTCCGTGTATACAACGAGTGGTCGGCGCGCACAACGCCTTTATCCACGAGGGGTGTTCGCACCCGAACACCTTTCCCGCGGTGCAAAGGAGAAGAAAGCACGCGTCTAGCGCAAGCAGCAAAACGAAGAAACGAAGAATCGCCGACGGGCGGACGGAGCGAATGAAAGAAAGCACTGAGAGAGCGCTAAAGAAACACGCGAAATAGATTTCGCCACGCAAAGGAAAACTTCAATGCATACTAATACGGGCAGAGATCTTTTTATACTTTTTATGGACTGACTGCTTCGTTACCAATTCGCCGCGACGTGCCATGTTTCAGTTCGTCTGTTTTTGAGTCATTTATTCATTCGCTTACCGAGGTGCGAGTGCGTTTGATGCGTTCGTGCGCGAAACTAAAATTGAACCTAATTTCACAACGCGTCTTTGTCTCGTTTGCAACAATATATTTTTTTGTTATAATATATTGTCATGCTGATTTATAACACTTCTAAAAATCCTTGAATTTTTTTGCTATTTTTATGCTTTGTGGAAAGTTCCATGAAAATAAGCTCCAACTAAAATCGCAAATCAATAAAATCCTTCCCGAGAAACGAGTGTAAACCCCAATACTTTTATGGACGAGTCAAAGCGATTCTGGAAATTCGAAAATTTCGAGTTTGTAGACGAATCATTGAGCAAATTGTTATAGAAATACATGTTTGCCTAAAATAACACACAAAAACCCTAAGCAAACAGAAGATATACTTTAGTTTTATATTATTATGTTATCAGTCAGTATATATTTCCAAATACACACAAAAGAAAATAAATCATGTGGAATCTAACGATATGAAAATTGTATTTTTGTTGTACCAAAGTTGCGCATTACACTGTGCTCCTCATCGCTGTTCTTTTTTTTTTATTCTATTCGATACTTGATTCCAGTCAGACAGCGCAGCAACTATTTGCTGGGATAGATTCAAGAGGAAAGCTCGCATAACATAAAGCAACAAAAAATTCGACTGCCCATTGAATATGTAATATACGTAAAGGAATTTAGACAAACAAATATGCATCGATTTATTGCGCTTTTTTTGCCAAACGCTCAAAATTTATGAGATAATTTCTAAATTCTTACAAGATTAAAATGCTTGCAATGTCTATCTGTAAGCGTCTTATATTTAAGCCGTTCTAAAAGACTACGTGATTAAAGTGAGTTTGCTTTTTTTCTATTGCAAATCGCATTAAATTTTGTTTGTAAGACTCATGAATAGAAATTGGGTTTCAAACTTAATCAAGCAATGTGTACTTACTTAAGCATTAAGAACAGAAAAAGCAAAGGCGTATAATTTATCTAAAAAAATAAAAATTGCTATAATAAAATCAACTTTTTATTTTCTAGTGAAAATATTTTGTTTTACGAACCTAAAACTTCATTTAAATCTGTAAAGAGAGCATGATAACGACTTGTTTTCACTAACAAGCGTTGTACACACTCACAAAAACCCACGAATTGTGCGAATTGGGCTCCGGGCAAACATGTTCCGGGAGACGCAAATATAACGCCGAAATTATCGCCGCCGAATATTTTTTGGCCAACTTTCGGTTTGCACAATAATCCTCCGTCCTATACACACACAAACACCGAGAAATATGAGGATGGTCCTCATTGTCCCAATGGATTTGTCAGAAAGTTTTTTACACGCATGTCCGATTATTACTTATGGGCTCATACAACATGTCAGGAGTTTAAATTATTAGTGCATTACAATACGTCCAGGCAAACACGCAAACACTCTGTATGCAGACGCGTATAGGTGAATTATTATTTAATATTTTTGTTTCGCGGAATAAATGCTGGCTGGCTCGGAAGTTTTACCATTCATTCATGCGAAATGCGTGCACATCTAAAGAGGGGGTGGTTCTCCGGCTATGATATAATGATATATCATCTCGGGCCGGCGTAAGAGGGCCGAAACAAACATCCTCGCCATGAATAGCGACAGCGGATTAAACTTTTAGACGAGTGCCAAGTTTGAGATTTATGATTTTAATGGGCCGGAATTACCACGACAATCACATGCCTTTATCTCGCGTATTTTTCCATTTCTATATCTGTGAACGTGTGGAATATTTTTTTCGTTTTTTTTTTTCAATTAGCAAGTCTTGAAACTAGCTTGTGATTGTGGTTTTGATTGCACAGCACGTGTAATTAATGATAATTTAATGAATGCATGACAAATTATCCCAGCTGCGACAGTTGAATGTTTTTTTGGTTTTATTCTTTGCTTCTGAATTGTCTTTGATGCAAAGCGGAATGAAAGGAAGGACTGAGCGCTTAATGAAAAAAAAAAACACGAAGAATATTAATTACGCGGAAGGAAACGCGAAGAGCTTTTTGCCTGAGCGCGCGTCAAGCTGCCGAAGTTTAATCATCAATTAGGTGTTGTGTTTTTCGGCGTTTTACGCATTCGTGCACGCTGCGGTTTTGCAGCAGACGGAGGGCGATCGGTATCGTTTTGACGCCGCGCTCGCAATTCATCAGCTAATTACAGGCGCGCAGCCGTCAAAAGGCAATTAAAATGCGTGCGCAGCGCTCGCAACACATTTTTATATTACATTTGGCGCTTTGTGTTGTCGCGCGTCGCATAATGGGAAAACATTTTGCGCAGTCGTTTTGTACACGTGGAAATATTATCGTCTGCGCAAGCCAACACAGGTTTCGGGGTAGCATAACAGAGTAATATTTGCAGCGAGACTGAAATTACACCTCATCAGACCCCTCGTAGAGCCGGAATAGACTAAAACTAGTCAGCGTATTCGCCTCGGCGCACAGAGAAAATCATCTGCACGTCGTATATTACTTTCTCTTGCTGCACTATCGTCGACGACGTCTTTTGTTGCGCATGTCTGCGATATTTTCTATTTTCTCGTCCTTAAACGTGACACAATGAGACATCGCCGTATGCACGTTGCGCTGAAATGAAATTAACTTTTTTTCTTCATATGCCGGCGGACTCGGTGCTAAACAATTTTTTATTACGCACGCAGAAGGGTTTTACGACTCAAATATTTTTTATTGAGCGTATGCTTCCGCGTTTTAATTGTTACCACAGACGTTCGAAATGAAATTTTCCATTTTGAAATTGAAAATTTTCTATTTCAGCATACGCCTTGAATTTTAATTTTTACAATAGTTAAAAGTTTTTTGCTGGAAAAAAAAATATTTGAATGGGGAATAATGCTTTGTTTGACACATAAAACATTCGCAGGAAAAATTTTTTTAGCGCTGAAACCGTGACGTTTCTCGCATCTCATTTATGTTTCATTTCTGGCGCACGTGCGACGTGCGTTCGGTGAGTTTGCATCATATTAACGAGCTCTGCCGTCGTCGCCGAACAAACACCCTGCGTATCCTCGTGTACAGAACTCGCATGCGGTGGCAAAATATCCTGAAAGATTCATAACGACGCCAACAAGCGTCGCGCTGCAGTTAATACGAATGTGCCCAACGCCGGTCGTAATTTTTTGCGTAGAGCAAAGTTTGTGTACGAATTTTTGTAAACTCGAATTGGCATAAAACATGACCGCACCGTGGCTCGCACCACGAATATAGTGAGTTGGCGATTAATTCGGATTCCGGTTGTTTTCGGTCGGAAAATGTATGACCGCTGGAAGTTTGTTCGAGCGAGCCGACGTGCAGCCAAGCATTCCGGCTTTAATTGCCCGGATACACATGCAAGAAGTAATTAAATCGAATCGATTGCAATAAATATGATTAGAATCCTTTTGAGCGCCCGGTGCTTGCACCATTTGGTTTTTTTTTTCAAACAATGCGGTGTACAATAGACACAAACCTTTTTAATTAATATTACATATTTTTTTGGTTGGATTTGAGCTGCAAGCTTTTTGTTATTTGCGGATTTTTTTTTCATCCAAATCAATGCATTTGATTGTATTTTTGTCGGATCAATTATTCACATGAAAGTTTTTGTGATGTTTTTTTTTTTCATTTGTATTATACTCTTAACAATGATTATCCGTCATACTATTTGTTTTCAACATATTTTCCGGCGTTGGTATGAAAAAGTTTTATATTTAATAAATTTATAAAACTCTCTAGTTTGATTAAAAGTTGATTTTTTATCGGTCACAGCACATTAGCGCCCTGTAATAAATCGTTTAGAACTTGCCAATGTAAAATAAATTACGTTGAAATATTGTCGGTGCGAAAAAAAGCGCGCGCGCAGAAGATCTTTTGTTAAAAACCATATTGAAACTTTTCAATTTTCTTTTATGACCAAAGTAAAAGCTTTCCAGTGTACTCGGTGGCCCCAGCCAGCCAGTTAAAGGCGTCGAGTGCGACGCTGTCACGGCGATGCGTCGCGTGCTGGACGCGCGCCCGTTTCGTTTCCATCGCGATGGTGAAGGCGCCGGGCTCGTCCAAAACTCTACGTCGAGGTGTATTAGCCAATGGCGGGTGAAGGCACCGGGCAAACGCGGACGCGCGCGCGTTCCAAACTTGGCTTCAAAGTGAAATCGTTAAAATTTTAACGAGAAAGTTTCACTTTTTCGATGTCGAGCTGACTGAATATTTAATAAACGAGCAAATGATTTATAAACGTTTTATAATTTCGCGCTGAATTTAATTTTCCAAACAAGCATCACACGCAGTACAAAGTGTGCGTTGCGCAATTCGTTTAAATCAAGGCTTTGCAATTTGAAATGCGAAATGTGCTTGTTGTATCGTCAACATTCCGCGAGTGCATACCTTTCGCTGAAATACGGGTTTACGGTGGCTGCGTGGGCGCCATCCAGGGAGGAATACACTCGTGACATGTAAGCTCATATCGATTTTGTGATTTAACCAGATTTTGATTTTTAGCTCTATCTATACGGGCGTGCACAGGTTACACGTCCGCGTGATAATGATGCGCCGTCATCGCGGTTGTTATGCGGTTGTACATCCCCCGCGGGTGCAATCTACACCACGACGGAGATTTTTTTATGTTTTAAAACTCACGCACGTCAATATTAGATTTTCGCAAACCAAAAATTGATGGGTCCTACAGAAATGTGCATTCACAGCCTGAATAAACAACAAAACAAATCCGACATTTGGCCAGAGATGAAATTTACAAACTTTTAACGGCCATTTGTAAATTTAATTTAAACCCTAACAACTTTTCCGCATGGCATACTCTTGTTTCTTTTGTTTTCGTGTTCATTTAACTACGAAAAACTCTAATTGTAACCGGCGTAATCAAATACAATTTAAGCGGCGCGTACCCTCGCGGCCGTTTGCCGGCTTTTTTGTCTCGTCGCTGAACCCGAATGGTTTTTAGCGTGTATAATTCGCGCCAAATTAAAAAATAAAATAGCGGAAGCCTTTATATATCTTTTTTGTGCGGTGTTGCCTCAACTTGGCTACAGAAGCACGTTTCCAAGTGTCTGTGTGTCGTCTGAGTTTTTTCTCGAATTGCGCTTGCTTTGCGCAGATAAATGTGAATTATGACGACAGGCACAGAGACAAAGGTCATGCGGAGATTAAGTGCGAGAGAGGCAGTGCAAAAAACTCACGCCTATATTTACCTACATGCGGGGTGGCAGTGTCTCAAAAGCTCTTTTTTGCGCTCTTGCAAGCGCAAATTAAATGTCTGCATAAAAAAATCTTCATAGAACGTTTGATAAAAATAATATTTATATTGCAGAAATAATGATAAAATTCCAAGAAAATGTTTAGCTGATAAATGTGTGTCAGAAAAAATATGGCCGCCAGCGGGATATTCTATTTTACCATTGTGAATAGTGCATTTACATTACTTCCAAGTAATTTGATGCCGTTTGCGTACCATTGTACTTGTCATTTTTACTATAGGTATTCAAGAATAAATTATCCTTTGCTAGGCGAGGATCCTCGGGACGAAAAACCAAGCGCAAAAACTTTTAGGTGAACGGAAGCTCCAGCAAGCTTTCGCTTCGCAATGCCTTTGAAACTATGTGTGGCGCTTTGAGCTTTTGAGGGTTAGCGTACACGCGGATTCTGCTGGCTGGTCGATTTGCGCGATTACGGATGCATTAATTCGCGCGTTAATTTACATCGAACGCGGAAATGCTTTTTTAATATGTTCGCGCGTCGAAAGCTTTCTAGTTTATTAAATGCGCGCGCTGCATTTTAATTTGCGCCAGTCGTACCTCAACTCTCGCAATATCACGCGCGCCACCCTCATTGCTTCTTGTTGATGAAAAATACAGCATAAGTGCAGCTATTTTTGCGTTTCTATGCTGAGTCGTTTTTGTATGCACAGTACAATCACTGCTGGCACATGTCAAAACAGAGACGTAAAAAACAAACCCGGGATGCGTCAAGCGTGTGCGCGCGCTTTCGGTCGAAATAAAAATGCGGCCGAGGCGGGTTGAACTCGACCACCGGGGTCGACTGCCTGAATAAAACACCCGAAAGCCACCGCAGATGTTTGCAACAACCCGGCGCGACCGGCTTTGCAGACTTTGCGGGAGGCTTTTATACGCCCCTGCATCGGCGCCCCAAAACTGCCCTCGAGAAAAGTTTGTCATTTGAATTTCAACGATTTTCACAACACGACGACCGACGACCATATTCAGTTTGTGTGGTTATACAAGATTTAAACAAACTTTTTGCTCCAAAATTAAATTAATTCAAAAATTAACTCCAAATATTCGCATTTATCATCATGCTCATTAAGGATTATGTTATTGGCGTGTCTACACAGCAAACATCTGCTCGCTAGCCCGGCGCCTCCACCATCATCAACTGGCATTGCTTTATCATCTCGAAATTATTGAACCATGCATAATGCGCGTTTCGGTTATCAGCTATGAATGAACAGGACGTAGACAATCTATTGTCAACGTTAATGATTTGATGAACCTCAATTGAACATAATTGTGGTTGAATTTACTCAGAATACAATATTGTCACTGACAAACTAGTAAAATCAATAGTTTAAATTTAAACTATTTTGGTGTATTATTTAGACGTGCTAAATTCGTGAAGACAGCAGCAGGAAGCGACAAAAGTCGTTTTCTGAAAGCATTTATTGCGACCCGTGCATTATCCGCCTCCGGGCGCTCCACGTACAAATCAGACAATAAATTGAATTAATGAGACAGAAACAGTGAGCGCCAGCTCGCCCGTCGACGTCTATCGAGCGCGGGTGGTGCGCGCTGCTCGCCTGCCACACTATCCTGTAATCACGTCGTCATATTTCCTTTTACGCCCTCGTGGCATTAGCATACAAACATTCACGCTTGCTATCGCTCTTGTCTACAGCTCTTTAAAACTAATTTCTTCCAACAACCGCGTCTTTTAAATCCGAGACTTATATTATAGTTTGACTTTTTGTAGTGGTTTATTTGACATTAATGTGTTTGGCATGTTTGAATAGAGACTCTCCGGGGTGGGTACTGTCAACCAACCCTGTGCACTCATGTCGTATATGAGCTTTGAATATTCAAAAGATTATATGCGGGCGCGGGCGTGCACAAAGTAAAGCGATAGTGATAACGTGTAAGGCACTTTAATAAACAAACTTTGCGCTTGGGTCGACGCGCGCGCCGTCGTCATTGCAGCAGCACTAGACTTTTTCGTCGGCGTGGGCGTTTGGAGCTTCTTATATGAGTCGCAGGCGTGCTTCGTGCGCGATCGCACGTACTACATAATAATAACCGTTTGCATGGTCATGACGCCGGAGCGGAAAAACTTTATTATAAACTCACGGCGCCTCCACCAAAAATGCTACAGCTAGGCATAGAGGTTTAAAATATTTTTGGTGTACAAGAAAAATAATTTGATTTTAGGTCAAAGAATTGTTTAATTTTTGAGGGTAAACAGCGAGTGAAACGCGTGCGGATTGACGTGTTGCTGGCTTTATCAGAGTTGGAAACAGAAAGCAAAGGTAGAAGGTAGAGATGCTGTGCGTAACTGTGTCTGCCTGCATTAAGCATGTCGAGAGACGCGTATTTTCAGGGGTTTCAATTATTCCACCCCGGAGATTATAAATAAACTTGTTTTGCGTCGCGTCTCCAGGTCTCCACTCGTTCTGCGCGCTTGTACGTGCTTCTTCTATTAAGATGTACCGCACGCACCCCTGCCGCCATTGTGTATAACTTTCCACATGGCATTAAGACCATTTGCGTCGGAGTAAATTAAAGTCTTTAAGCATTAAAATCGTCTGCAAGTAGAAGGGACGTAATGTTCCACTAAAAGTGTGCGTTGTTTACGAATTTATTGGGTTTTATTTCGCTGTAAATGTTGTGCGTTTAAATTTTTTAGTGTTTTTTTCCGTTATCTTGAGGTTACCCTTATCGGGAGTGAAACATTTCAAAAATGATGATGATTGATGCGATGATGAAGACGTGTCTGGCGTGCGTCTTGGAGTGCGGTGCATTCATCCCTTGAATTATCCCTGCAAATAGAGTGGAAAAAATACTCGTGGCAAAAATGGAGCCGAGATCGTTTTCGATGATGGTGACTTGCAATGTGACGTTGTTTTCCCTTAACAAACTCTTTATATTCTTGCGCGTGCGAGCGACGTCGAGGGGGTTTACCCTTATTACCCGAAAGACATCCAGCTCTGCCGATTCGGGGCATCAGTGGTGACTTGCCATCCGAAAGCCGCGACCGTCACCGACTTCAGTTTTCTGCGCCGCTGCGTCTCCGAACCAAAATTACCTCTCGCGTCGTTTTGGCAGATGACAAGGGAAGTACATTTTCGGTGGTATAAAATATTTACGCCTAGTCAAGTCAAGTGAGCAGGTATAAACCACCCACATGCACCTACACATCAAGTAGCAACCCTCTTAATATCCTGCCAATTAAAATCTCAAGTTTCATAACCTAAGTTAAAGAAAAACTAAAATTAAATGAATATCGAGTTTGTTGGAGTAGTTACACAGTTATTTCGACTATAGTTATATTATTCGGCTTCGGATCGCTGGCGAAAACTTTTCGCGCCCGGATTTAGTTACTTGCTTCAATTTCGTCCACAGTTAACTGCCGCTGCGCAGAAACACACAACGGAGTTTTCAAGAATTTGCTGGTACGCGTTGTTCGCTTTACGAGACTTTGCATTCGATTCGCAGCGGGCGGCAAGTTTTATCGGGAATAATAAAGCAATGAAAAAGTAAGCAAACATTTGGCGAGTTCTGAGCGCGCGTGCGTTTACATTCATGCCAATTAGGGCGCGTAATTGCGTCGCTTGTGAAACAACTCGCCAACAAAACAATTAAACTTATTTTTTGCCACTTAACTCAAGTCCCAGTTTAAATACTATTATATTCATCAAGGGCAGAAACTAGGGCGTTTATTATACTTTTATGTAGAGCAAATTAAAACATTTTCAGAAATATTTTAACCTAATTATGGTTTAAAAGTTGATTTGTTAAATGTGTACAGTTAACAACTACTAAACCGCATGCTAAATGTAACTCTAAATGGATGCATTTTGAAACAAGTTGCTGGAAGTAATTCGGTTAAAGTTATAATCTAACCCATCTGGAGAGTTAAATTACGAGCACAAGGATTGCATGAAATGAACGTACGCATTAATATTTCACTTTGCACAATGTCTCTTAAAGTCGAACAAAACATTTGTAAAAATTTTAACTGTTTTTCATTTATTTTTCATTTTTTTGATTTGTACATTGTAACAAAATCCGTCTGTAAGTTTAATTCCATTGTCTCGTCAATGAAATGAAAGCGCTGCATCTGTGCATTGCAGCCCTTTTATATTTATTATTATAATAAAGCTCGTAAAAGCGAATAATTTCCGGACGCGTCTGCCGAGACTGAGAAAAATCTGCGACACATAAACTCCAACATCTCCAACTGAATAGTTTTTGTTCCTAGTATTTTCCTTCGTCTGTATATTTTGCATTGCGCTGTCGCGTCGTGTAATTATCCATTAGCAAATACAGCTTTTCACGAGATGAATCATAAAAGAATTGCTAATTTGCATCTTAGTTACGTTTTTTGCAAGATAAATACATTGTATACAATCTTGCTAATTTAATAAATGAAAACCTGGCTTGAATTCTGAGATATCTACGTTATAAATATTTATAGACACGTTCGTTAATTACACAGATGCAAAATTAGCAAAAAGCTTTCCATTTCGTAAAAGCTGTTACTTTGACGTGGAATACCTGAAGGTGCACGCGTTTCAAGGATCTCCGACACCTTTCTCGTGCTCGTTTTTGATCAACCGCTACGCGTTAATATTTAATGTGGTGTACGGGTTTCCAGGCTCAAATTGCGGTAGTGGCGGTTCGTTGCACTGCGCATCGTAAACGAACCGATGGTGGAATATTTTAAAGTGACCCTTTTGAGCCCATTCTACCAGCAAGGAATAGATATGAGATGTGAGATGTTCCAAATGTAAAATATGAATATATTAATACATTCACAGTTGTAGTAAGTTGTTTTGCATGTTTTACATGTTCTAAATGTACCGAGTGTTTTTTTTTTATTTGTTTTTGTGTAATTTTTGTAAATAGTAAATAAATTCTGTCTGCTTATAAAATTGTTGTTTATATCAGAAGCATTTGCAATTTTGCTTTGCAAGCTATTTGCATTCCTTTATCGTGAAAAATATATACACCGAATAAAAAGGTCGCAAAGGATGTCGCTGAATATTTATGAGATCGAACGCTTTATGAACTTTAATTGAAGTATAATATTGTTTGCATTCCCTAACGTTTTACAAATAGCTAATTTACGTTAAAGTTGCTTGCTGCTCATACATGTAAATAGAAAAAACATCACCAAATATAAAATAACGATGATCATTAAATTTATGCGCTGGTAAATTCAAATGTAAACGCTAAAAGCTTGCGCAGTAAAGAACGCAAACTATTTCGCCGAGAGACACGTAAATTCGTCTCTGATTCCGTGTGTCGACGCGTGGTCACTTGCTTATTTAACGAATTTTAATTAAAAGTAAGGGATGTGCATTTATTCACGCCGCGCACTCGCCACTAACTGCGTGCGTTGTATATTGCATAATCCAAAGCGCAATTTCGTCGCCCACGACACCGGCGCCTCCACCAACACAACTTTTGCGTGTCACGAGTGTGCGGAAACAATGAGAGAGAATTTAATTTTCTACTAGAAGTGACATTGTTTTAATTAATTTGAGAAATATTTACCGCATAAATTCGGAATATAATGAATGTTGACTCGCCGCATAACCCGCATGCACACGCGAACATCACGTGTGTAAAATATGTAATATTGTTATAACACCATCCGCGTACGTACTAATTGTAGCGCACGTATGTGTGGGTATGTGGGTGGAATTGTTGTTGTGGTGGAAAGTTGTCGGCGCGCACGATGCACGAAAATACCGCCAACCCGAGTACATTCCACCGCTTGTTACAGCAGGACCATCAACTGTAACTATCGTTATGAGCGTCGGTCCTCGGTTTGATGCTGGCGGCCGCGTCGAGATGAGCCGGTCGTTATTGCGAATTGCTAATTATGCCAACGCTTTAATGACAAACACAGCGGCGCCCGATATTGGCGAATAAGAAGAGAGAATATTTGATAGATTGAATGATTATATACTGCCACGTCAATATAATCTCACTTAATTGACACCTGAAGTCTTAAACTCTCAAATCATTTTATATCACAATAGAGACAAATACTTAAATACAAGTATAAAATGTTTTAAATGTAATTACTAATCAAATACAATGTTTCCAGAAGTGGAGCAGCACAGCGGTGCGCCGTAAGAGGATTAAGATTTCATGGAATATGCAATTGACCGCAGAACAACCGCCGAGTTAAAATTATAGAGGTTGGTATTATATACAGCTTAGGTAGTTTATAATTAGCCGCAGAGAATAATAAACAGTGTCGGAATGGTGTTCCCCTCGGTCGCCTTCGAGGAACCGCCTACCGAGTTGAATCTAATATTAGGAAAGTTATTGTCATTGCACCGGCCGACCGGCAGCTGCTGCTGCCCAGTTGTAACAAATTATAACTACCTACGGTATTCACTTAGGTATGTGCACGATGTACGTACCCAATTTCGGTACAACTTCAAAGCGGTGGAGAATGGTGGAGGCGCCGGGCGGCTGCACAACTGGTCGTTACAGTTGAACCAGAAACCGCTGGTGTAGCTGTCAGTGCATATATTATTGTAAATGGAAATTGCGTAATTTACTATACCATCCAAAGATGTATAAAGTACAGGATTTAACAATAATATGTAAAATATTCTAAAGCCAATATACTAAAACGCAAATTAGTAACGCACAACGTTTAATTGGGTCGAAACGGGATAAATCGTGCGTGTGCGTGCTCGCCGCGTACTTTTTGATTACGACTACGATTTTGTAATTAGTTTTGTTGCATATTTATGGAAATGCGTGCGGCGTAACGAACTGCGTGCGAAATTTAATTACTGCGCGTCACAATCAAAAACTCAACCGGACAATAAAACAAACTCAATATTTATGAATTGCTAATTGTTATAAATTAATCGTGGTTGTGCATTCTACATCACGCGCCGAAATATAAATTTAGGTTTGATTCCATTCACAAATGAATGAATTGTGATTTTTTCAAAATGAAAGCGGATTTCGTATTTAATCGTGACAATTACGTTTAGTTGGTATTAATTGCTCGCGGATTAATTAAAAGTCATTAATCGACATGTTTGTTGTAATGTGTGTGCGCACCTGGCCAATTGGAAAGGAAAACCTAAAGTATGGGTTAATTTCCTTTGGTGTGCTCACACTGGCAAGGGGATCTGCGGCGTAATTAGTTTGCCAGCCGGTTATCTGCCCACACGGCGAGTATAGAGGATGGCTCACACACAACTCTTAGCATTTAATGCTTGTAATTATTATTAGGGACAAATTCGTTTCGTCCCGCGTCGCGTTTCCCTATTATTAATTGTTATTGCGCCGGAGTTAGTATAACATTGGCGCAAGGCATGCGGCATGCGGCGCAAATGGTTTGGGTGGATGCGCCGGGAGTTTTAGCCAGTTGATGGACGACCGTATTAAGCAGCGAAAAAATGAGCTCGGACCGAAGGCGCGCCACCGATGCGGCACGAGACGCTGCCTTCGCTAAAGTTTTTTAAATAGTTCCTGGGTCCTTTAGAATTATGGCAGTATGCTAATAAAGTGTCTAAATTTTAATGAGAGACCGAAGACGTGAACGATGAAGACGTTTTAACTATTTTTACAACCAGCCATCAGAAAATATATCACCCGGTTTTGTTGGATGACACAAAACGTTTGTTTTAGTTTTTTTCTGTTTTCAAGAGTAAGAAGATAAATTATATAAATACACATTAAACGCTGCTGGGGATGAACGTAAAGAACGGCGGAATGAAAAATGGAAAGTTTTCTTAATTTCCCACGCGCGGCGCGCAGAAAAAGAAAAGCGGAAATCTGATTAAGACACTTAGAAGGATTCGTCCGTGCGCTGCGCGCTCGTTTCGCCTAGGTGAAATTTTAATGTAAAAAAGTTTCTGCATTGTTAGCGTCGCCGACGTCGACTTGTTTAAAAACTTTTTCGCATGCACTCCGCCAGTCTCGCTAATGCTTACTTAGTCGCGCGCTGTGTGTGTTCGAAATTCTAACTATGCGACGGTCGGAAAAAGTGTAACTGGAGAACTAACAGAAAATACGAATATTCTAACTAGTTGAATATCTCCGGCGAGACATTACCGGCAACAGAAAAACTCACAGGACTCGTAAAGTTTCTTATATTCTTTAAATACTTCTTTATTTTAACAAGCAAAAGTTTCCATAGAACAACAGTGTAAATTCAAACAAAAATCGATTATAAATTAATTAGTTGTTAAACAAACCAAGTGACAGGTGAGTAAACACGACAGAAATGCAGTTGTGTAACAAATGGTACTGTTCCCATCGGTCGCATCATCATTAACCCAACATAATATTATCTCACTGACGTGTTTGACATCTGGCGTCATAATTACGCCAGCCACATCACAAATTTGTCATGATCAGGAAGTTCACCGGCGATTTCATACCTCGGCTTCAGTTCTCTGATGTTATGCTTTACAATAAACGACACGCTGGTATTTGTTGTAGAGTTAAGCTCGCGCTTTGTTCCAGCGAATCCTGCGAGTATTCGTTGTTCTGCGATAACAATGTCGAGCGCAGTGTATCGGGCCCGCTTCGGCCGGCTCGTAAGTGAGTCATAACTTATATGGATATTTGTTCAGATGCAATTTCCTCAGTTCTAAAAGCCGCGGCAGGCAGCGGCAGAGATGTCGTAATTTGACCGGGTTTCTCGGAAAGGTTAACTAGGAATTTATCGTCGCTGCCGTTGCCGCCGTTGTCGGCGAAATCGGTTTGCTTTAACTGCGCGCGGCGCGCACAACAACGCGCAAATCGAATGGTGTATCGCCGCCCCCAACACCAAACACCGGGCCACTTGGTTAAATCACTACTGTAATAACACACTTGTCAACTGCACGTGCGCTCACTGAAATACACCGATTCCATTTCCTCGATTTTCTTCGGTTTTTATTTTGAAATTATAATAAATTACTATCAAATTACATATTGTTATCCGTTATAAAAAGTTGGCGAAAAAAAGCTAAATCATTTCCGGGCCTATTGTCTCATGTCCGGGCGTTTAAACTAATTTATCGGAAAACTGTCCAAACACATCATAAATAATTCATCAAGTGGCAACACGCCTCGGCTTATAAAAAATTATGCGGTCCTATAGAGAATAAAGTAGATTATACGAGGGTGGCGCGCTACTGTAACAGTTCACTAATCAATAACCAACTTAACTTTCCCATTAGCACAGAGTAAAATATTTTTTATTTTTTATTGTGACGCGTGTGGAACTTAAATTAAATTGAAACTTTCTGGGTGCTTTTATTTGAATATGTATGCAAATTCTATTTTTATGTTCGCATCATAAAAATAGAAAGCCACATGGTGAAGGCGCCGGGCGCTGACGGCAGCAATCGTAATAGAACGTGCCACGCCGTCCAAAGCATCAAAGTGTCAATACAATTACGTTTTTATGCCAGGTACACTCGCCGGTTGCGCGCCGTGCATTTCTTACTCTGCTCCTTACCTCGCTTTTTATTCGTTTTCATTTACCGCGATTTCCTCGGCGCTCGCACATCGATTGAAAGCATCCGGAAGCGCACCACGCACCAGCACATCCTATACGAAATGCAAAATATAAAATGTAAAATATGTAAACGTATATCGAAATAGTTTCATGGATCAATCCAACCTTCATTGAATTTTTGCTTTAAGCCTCAGCCACTTTTGTATAACCTCAAAATTATTTACTAAACCCCTGGATCTTGGGTCTGTAAGACATGTAAGCAGGTTATAACTACAGCTATTACTTGCGTAGCACATACACCTTGCACACCTTTAAGCAGCTGTAATACAGTAATGCCTCCTCTGCTTGACTAATTCCACCTGAACGCCAGCGGTGGCGTAACATGCGGTTATTGCAGGGAATATGCCTGCGACGACTAATAAAGCACGTCGTGGATCTACTCATTAATATCCCGGGACCTTTACTCGACGGCTGGCAAATCCTTTCAAGATTCTCGCCGCTCTAATGCCACGTCCGCCGACGCGACGTCCAATCATCTCAAGTTTACTCAAAGTGGTCTCTAATGCGGCTACATTGAATGATGCGGTCGGGTTGTGGTCATTATGGAACCAGTTAAAGTGTCCAGTTTCTAAAATTTCATCTACCTAATTACCTTTGAAGTTATGATTTTCTACACTAATCAAAAACAAGTCCAGATATATTAATAGTGTTGTTTTTTTTTTGGCTAGAAATATAATGAGACAATAAATCATTTCTTTTCCATTTTTGCTCGAAACTCCATTTTCTCGTGTATTAATGTTATCAGTATTTTTCAGTATTCCACCCGGGGTGCCGCACACGAGCTTTTGCCCGAGCGCGTTTTATTACAGCCAGCGTATAGCAATTAGTCCGACTCGGCTCTCTTATCGCTTTTTGCTCGAGGCCGCCCACCGAAAGTCCCCAACACGAGCAACGGCTCGAGCGTGCTCCGCCAACTTATATAAAACACAGCTAGGGCTTTTGTAACTGCTAATTAATCGATTATGACCGATAATTTGTTTATGTGACAAGCGCGCGCCGCGAAAAACAAGTCTGCATCTAGCGCTTTTACGCATCCTTCTTTATTTAGGCGAGATCACGCGCCCTGAGCCGAAGAGCTCTTCACCGTTTAATTAAATGAGGCACTTTGCAATGATATCACGAGTTATGATCCTCGTTTTCGACACGCGCGCGCGGAATGAACTGCTAGAGACGCCGCACGCTTGACTCCCGCAAGTTCGTCTTGATCTAATTAACCTACATGCTTCTGATTTTGATGTGCGTACATAAATCTCAGCAAATTGACTGCGCGCCTGCCTAAGTCGGCGTAATTATATCTGAAACGTGTAGTTTCATGCATCGTGGATGTCAACATCTGATGTTATCATTTGCATAGTAATATTAAACGTACCTAGCTTGTGACTGCAAACATTGATAAAATTTAATAAAACTTAATGATGCGTATATTGGTATTTGAAGTTTTAAAAATTCTTTTCTTCCAATTGTTGTACATTTCAATAGCTGGAAATGGCAGAAATGTTTGGGTCGGGTGGGTCGGGCAGCCTTTATGTTTCTCCGGCCGGCCGAAAGGTCTTCGGCTTTTCGTGAAGCGGTAAATGTAACGGAATGCCGAGCGTTTCTCGCATTCGCACGCGAAACGAAAAACGCTTATTATCCGATTCATTTAAGTTGGCCTTTGCTCGAACGGTCTCGGCCGGGCGTTAAACGGAAAACCGACGGCAACAAAACCCGCCGATTGAGTCGAGTCCTCGCGGCGTCCTTCTAGCCTGCCGGCGGAGCGTAGGCGACGCTTTCGAATGTTTGGGATTGCTGATTGATCGATGGATGACGTTGACTGGCGTTCGGTTCGGCACGTTGCCATTACTCTACTTGCTTCAAAAATTTCAACCCAACACACACACACACATAGTTGTTTAGTAACGCCCAATTTAGCGAAAGCACCAGGCCTGAAATGCCAAAATCGAAAATTGGAATCCAAAATTTGGCAATCTGGATTTTATAGCTTGTTCTATTGCCTTGAAATAATTCTCAAGGAATTGAACTCACACACACATATATAAAATTGCAAGTCAACGTCGGGAAGCGTCTTCATAAATAAATAAACTGATCAAAATTGCTGATGATACAATAATAATTTATCTTCGCTTTAAATATTTGTTTTCGTTTTGTTGGTCGCTGCAGGACGCGTTTCTTAGCCTGTCACGCCTGGGTTGATTTATGAGCGGCTGCTTGCATTTTTAGTTTCTTATTTTTTGTTGTTTGTTGCCACCCTTAGCGCACATCTTACCCACCAAACGCATGTGTAGACATGCATTTGAAATATGAATGTTTTTCTCGGTTTTCAGAATTTCCGTTCTTTTCACATCGAATGCGTTGGGCGTTTTTATTTTTTAATTTGCATTTCCGCCCCTCACATAAGAGCAATGCATTACACGACGTTGTAGTTAATAAATATCACGTCTAATAAAGTACCCGCGACATTTTCATTTTCCTGCATATATGCATAATGCATATATATATGTATATGCATATAAATTTGCATTAGCCACCTCGTTCCAAAAGTGCAATTAATTATGTTGCTTACGCTTACCGCATCTAATGCTGCTGCTGATGTTGCTTTTATTCGGCAAGGAGGATAATAAAGCAGCATGTCGCTGCTTACATACTAACCACTATCAGGGATGTGCATGTGAGCTGAATGACATGCCACGAAATTCGCCTCGATGAGCACGAGCGAGCAGGACGTCGGCAGTTGTCGCACCCCACGATGGGGATGCTACTCTTTTCGAATTTCTGCGTCTACGTGCGCACACGTTGGATGAAAGTTTCTTGGATTTAGTGAAAAGTGCTTTCGTTCGTGATTTGAATAAAATCGTTTACTTCAATAACAAATATCTTTTTTGGCAAAATATCCTCATACATCCACGTATTTAAGGATTGAGGATAAAAAATATTCCTGCCAATTGTAAATCGTGACGTTTTGAGCACTAATAGTTCAGTATTGCAGCCGCCACCAGACGTATTGAGGCAAATTAGAGACAATTTCCAATCTCCGTGTAATAGAAGTTTCCTTTCGTCGTTACGTCCGGGGGTTAATGATCGTAATCGCCCAACTGCCATTTCTAGCTGAAGCAGTCGTTATACGCCAGCAGCGCGGCACGAATGTTTCAGAACTTGACAGGATATACAATTGCTAGTCACGTTCGGTGTGCTTCCATCGCGCGCGCATACGCCACCCCCACACGAAGGTGCCGAGTGAAATAATGAGTTGAACATACATTTAAGATTAACGCATGCACCCTAAAACTTTTTATTTGTATTTTAAATTATCCTGACAAATTTATCCATGCTGGATTATCGGCTGTCCTTGGAGGAATACATTTCAACTTTTCACTTTTCGTATTGATTCGATTGATTCGATTCCATTACGGCGCAAACACGCCGGCACAATGGCGATGGCTGTCTCGCGCCGAGAAGTCCCGCAGCGGCGTTTAGTGACTTTGAAGTAAACAACGGCGGATATATACACACGCAAGGGATGTGGGTCGCGCTTAATGCCAGCAGTCAGTGTGTCACCAGCACACGAGGCTTTGCTGAGGCCATCAGCTCTAGCGCAAAGTTAGGAGAACTTTTTTTATTCTCTACCGCACTGCTAACTGCTGACGCTAGGCGGGTTTTTCGTCTTTCAGTAAATAAATAACCTACAGATAAGAAAACCATTATGATATGCAAAATTTGCTTTTCCTGCCAAAGTGAGCGCGAAATTATTGCGTGTACTACGTGCAACAATATTATTACATCGTGTGAATATGAACCAAAAGCTTATTACTTAGTGTGTTTTTCAACAAGCACGCGTTCGAAATTTTCCAACGAAATTACGCCCGAATGAGCAAATTACGGTAATATTCAACAAAATTACTCAGCAATTTACGTACCTTTCGCCTTTTCCAACGCACCCCAAACCAGTAAATTGCGTTCGCGTTGAGCACGAAATGTTATTATATTCTTTCGGCAAAGAATATTGTTGTTTACCAGCAAACGCGCTAAATTTCCTAAAGTTTTAATTGCTAAATTCCCCAATAAATGCCTCTTGCAAACTTTAAGTTCCTCAACTATAATTAATATTTTCTATCCGATCGTATCGAAACGTTTCTATCTGACGGCCGTAAAGTGTAAATGATTTTTTTGTGTGAGTGGTTTGAAGTAGCAAGCGCGTGGGCGACCGCCCCGAGTATCGATTTGCCATAAACGAAAGAGAAGATTCCGCTCTAAAGACAAGTTACAACGCAATGCACTCCCCGGCGCCGAGGAGTATGATTACGGACTCTCGTACGTTCGAATCATCCCATCTTGTGTTCGATGCGGGAGGGCTCGGTGCCAGAGGATTCCCGCACGCGGATGGTCCTGGCGGCGGCGGCACGTAGTCGCGCATAGCCGCGTCCGAATCGATTCGCGCGCAGCTAAGTCTTAAACTTATGTCATGCGGGTCCGGTCAGGCGGCGACGGCGGCGAGTTGGAGGTGCGGCTAATTCTCCATTCTAGACTTATAGATTTTACTTACATGTGCTCCCCAAGTATTTATTTCAAATCTTTATCTGACGTAAAACTACATTCTGTTCAGATTGCACAAGTCCATTCCGGTTAAATCTCTAGATAAAGAGATTTGCAAGTAATGAAGCTATTATTTGCAAAATTAAAGTATCACTAGTAAATTATGATTTAATCTCTATGGCACAGGGATCATTTATGTGTCTTGCTCGTTTAATTTGGTTTCACCTCTTCGACATGACGAGAATATGAAGGAGGGCGGAAATCAAATTTCGGTCACGCAGACCGCACCACCGCAGGTTGTGATTGAATTCTCGAGAGCGGGAACAAACAGTGTATCAACATCGCCAAAGTATTTTTACATTCGTGCACAAAATTTTCCCCTTACTCCCACCACCGCCATCATCCCTTGTCATGCAGACGCAGTCCTGCTAAATAAAGCAAAGAATTTTAAAAATGTATTCCGAGCAAAAAACACACGCACAGGCAGAAAAAGTTTTCCCCGAACCTAAAAGAGTGAGCGCAGTGAAGCAAAAGAGGGGATGGTTGTGAAGGGTCGCACGGATGGTGTAACCCCACACCGCCTAAAAAGCGCGGGGACGTCGAGCTTATGAAAGTTTGCGCTCAAAGCAAAATTTATTCAATTTCGAATGGAACAAACGAAAAGTAGACCCGACGAAAATCAAATTCCCAAGTTAACTAACTCGAAATATAAACACACGGAGACGATGGTGGGTGGGGAGTTGGGGGGGGGGGGGATGGCAAAGCGCTGCTTTCGTTTCGTTATGAGCTTCCGGCCTGAATTTGATTCGTTGCGAATTCTGGCGGCGACGGGGGAGATAACTGCGTCCGCAGGTAACGCAAACACAAGTTGGCGGATTAATAGTGCGCGCATCCCACACCGCCAACCAGTAAATTACCCACCGGTACATAGCTAACTGACCACGACGAAATCAATGATCGCTCAATTTAATTCGAACACAATAAACCCCAGCGCTCAGAAGCGTTGTGCATCCGTTTCTCGGATTTGCGATTCTGCGACAAAGTGAAATATGCGCAAGCCGGGGTATATTGGTGAAATTAGTGAACCAACAGTCAGCGCAACGCGCACGTTGACGCATGGCGGGTGTTTAAATCGCGCCGGATGCTGTAACAAACCCCTTAATGTTTGCGCGCGCCGTGGAGCAGCAGCGAAATAGGTTTTGGCGGGTGTGCAGCGCGGAGAAGGGTGAAACTGGAGCGCCACCAGTTTCGAGCGGGTCAAATTATCCCGGGCGTGGTCCGTGGTCCGGCTATTAGCAATAGTAAATGATATATGGTTTGTAGCAAAGGTCCTATATTTCCCAGGACTCCCACCGCATCGCCGGCGACTTGCTTTCCCTGCTCGCCATCCGCCTTCGACCTACAGCGCCAATAAACCAAAGACCTAAAACTACAACTCAAAATGTTTTGCTCATTTCAAACCACAAATTATTATTTTTCTCAATTTTTTCTACAAAACAAGGAAAAACGAAATAAATCTAGAATAAATTGAATGAGCTTCCTGGAACTGTTTGTGGTGCGTATGCATGAGCCTGTGGTAAACCATTGGCCAAAAATGTTTTCCATGTTAGCAGTAAATATAATCCAGCACAAGAGGAAACTGCAACCAAATGCAGCCAAAACCAAAAACGACAATTATATTACACAAATCCACAAATCTACATAGCGCGCATAAATCAGCAGGGCGATCGTGTCCTGCCAAAATAACCAAATGCATGTAAATTGTCTGAAATCACATTACGCAAATCCGCTCCACTATTACAAACTGATAAATTTTCTCTTAAAAAAAAATTAACTACCCAACTAAAAATTGGCGCATAATTTAAACTAGAAAAACTTTCGGATATTGAACAGTGAAGCCTGACCGTGCGCATAAAATCCAAACTTTATGCAAATTTCATATATCATTAAATTCGCCAAGTTGGCAAAAACTTTTACGATGGTTCAAACCCAAGAAAGGCCGCGATTGATGGGCGCAAATGTTTTTTGTCCCAAAATTAAGCAACCACCCCTTTAACACTTAAAGTCATTAAATTATATTGCCCGCTGGCTGATTGATTAATCTTGATAAAACGTTTATCGTCTACTTTAATTATTCAACATTTACATTTCGAAAATAGGATTTGAGTGAGTGCATTAACCTTTAGTCTGCGTTGTCTGAATCACACTCATAAATGCATAATGTAGGCCGTTTGGCGGCGGCGTAAATGGTCTAATATAAATTATCGAGTCGAGTGACGCGAATCGATTTGTGGGAGTTCGCAATGGCAAAAACAAACGCAAATAAAATCGCTTATTCGCGACGCTTTCAACCTCGAAAAGCGCCGGAAAACAACGCAAAAGCTTTCCCAACTCGGATGAAAATTTCGATTATTGCGGGAGCGTTAAGTCTTCAATTAATTAGCGTGAAATGAACTCCCTGGGCCATCACGCACAAACGCAACGAAAACAACTGCGCGACGAACTTTTGCTAAATAAACTATTTCGAAATTTCGTTTCATTTCGTGTGTATCGACTGCTCTGCTGTGCCTGGAGGGTTAACCGTTGCGCACACATCTTGAATAAAACACGAACCCAGCCGAGTGAAGCAAAACGAGCGAGAAAAGCGGCCAGGTTCTGTAACTAATTAGAACTGGCATTATGTTTTTCTACACTCCTTCGGTGCGATCCCAGCTTTTCCGCACCTTTTGAGAGCCACGCACGCAGGCGGCAGGAAGAAAAACAAACACGCTAAGATGACCGCCAAACACGCGCTAAACACTCGCGCCTAAAAACCGAAAGTTTCCGCGCCGTGCCGCAGTAAAATAAGTTTTATAGGCTTAGCGGTCCTCTCCATCGCTGACGCCACCGACGCACACCGCCCCCAAAGTCGTCGTTCTTAGGTATTACGCAAGCATAAAACTTTGAGCAAAGGGCGTGAAACTTGACCGTACTTTGAGGTTAATTTTACGTGCAAATAGACCGCGAGCGTTTTGTGTATGCGAAGACAACCCCCAACCGCCGCCGACGCCGCCGCGTCTCTTCAAATAAAGTTACTTGTTGTCTCTAGGCGCTCGTACTTAAAGTGGAATGCGCGACTTGCCTCAAGTGTCTCGCTCTTTTGAATTATATTTACTCTTCGTCAAGTTTGTCGAGTTTGCAACTCTCGGGGTGTTTTAAAA
This sequence comes from Dalotia coriaria, assembly GCF_025399875.1. NCBI lineage: Eukaryota > Metazoa > Arthropoda > Insecta > Coleoptera > Staphylinidae > Dalotia > Dalotia coriaria. The sequence goes on along the minus strand of NW_027045447.1, from coordinate 7,406,943 downwards.
TTGCCGCCGACATAATTTTTATATACCCTCAAGGGTAACATCGATTTGTTAAGCAATAAATCATTCCGATAAACACGATTGTTATTCTTTATTTGCATACGCCTCATTGATGGGGGAGGATTTTTTTTACTGTTAGTGCTCGTGGCAAGAATAAAAGCGCGTAAACTTGTCGGTTTGTATATAGCGGCAATATTTTATATTTGATCGCGTCTCGTCATACGTCCCCTAAGGCCAATGCGCGAAATTGAAGCCGAGCGCACGCCGCCGCCCCGAAAAACGGACACCGCCCGCCGGTTTTGAAATAAAAACGCGACGAGAAAACGGAGAAAGAAAGTTAAGCCCTTGTTTGCATTCTCAAGTGGACCCGTCGAACCCTCGAGACCTCCTGATTTACAAATAGAATAAATTTGGAAACTTTCTGAGGCTTGCCGTGCTCTTTGCCGTGGTGGAAAGTTGTCGCACGCGCGCGCGCGCGCTTTGGAAAAAGGTATCATTTGTAATGAAGATTTTCCTAGAAATGAAAAAATTCACAAGTGCGACAAATGACAAAAAAAGCAATTCATCTAAAAATGGCGCAAAGTTAAAGTTGGAGCACTAAGCGTGTCCGGAAAAGTTAAAGCACTAAGTCAATAATTGTCTTAATTTAATTACATTCCTTTGTTGCCGATAATGAAATTATTATCGTTCGGAGGGTGCGAAAAATTTAATTTCCAACGCTGCATAAAATTCTTTATGACGGATGTGCGGATTTTTCACGGTTTTGTTCAATCTCGCCAATGCTGAGTGTAAACATTGACTATTGCGAGTTTTTAATACGAAAATTTTCCAATCAAAAATTTGAATTTTTGCAATTTCTCTTTGGTTATTTTTTTCCACATTGTGTGTGATTATATTTCGTCACGGAAGCACACATATGTGAAATTCTCATCATGCCTCACAATCGATCTCTTTTGTTGGGAATTATTTTTCATGCACACCATCGTGTTTGGTTATTCACAAGTAAGTTAATGATTTTTTTCCGGTCGGTTCGCGGGCTCTTGGAGCTTTGATGTACGCGTAAAATAAACCACTTTGCAGAAAATCTAAAGTACGCCGCGTTTGCCAGCCGATGAAGCGCCGACAAATTACTCCGGAAACTAATTTTTATTCCATTAATTGACTTATCCGCGCTCGAAGAATCCCTGGCTGATGGATTTTCTCTTTTCGTCCGCATGCCTAGCCTTCCAGAGTTAATAAAAATGTTTCTGCGAAGCGGGAACTTTTTAATCTATTCTAATTGAATTGATTTCCACACAATGAAACCGAAAATAACGTGGCACACTAACCAGCTTAAATAAAAAAAAAAGAAGCGATATAGTATTAGAATTAATCCCGTGCAAACGAAGTGCAAATTTGAGCGGACGTCTCGGCTAAATCCAATTTTTGCAAACTGGCGTCATGCGCACTTGACTCGCTTTTATCACCGCAAAACCCCTGCTCGAAAGGGTGTAATGTCACTGGTGCTACAAAAAATACCGAACAAAAATTTCTTAATAAACAAGCGGTTTTATTATCAAAGGCGAGGGTCGCATTGTTCCAACTTTTTGCCGCTTTTGCAAAACAAAACCCCAAAAAAAGCTCGGTGCGAGCGCAAACCCAAAGGAGTCAAAGAAGTAAAAGAAAGAAAACTGCAAATTGCCATATCTATAATTCGGCTCTTGTAATTTTATGCCACCCCACGACTTTGTATTCGTTGGCGTAGAGCAAGAGCAAAGCTTGCGAAACGTATAAATGCCTTCCACATCTTCCACATCGCGCTTGCTTTATCCGGGGCGCCTCCGCCATTTTTGCCGACGCGCGTTTGTATCTGTGTTTTCCGGTCGCTGCCGTAATACTTTGGCTTTTAGTTAAAATCCCACAGCGTAAACGCTGCATTTATTTGTTTTGCGTACTCCCCAAGGCAAGCTATCCAAAAAATTCCCCTCCAAAAACATGTTTTTTAAAAATCCGCTCTTCTTTCTAATTAATTAATCCGATTCAATTGCGAGAATCAGTGTGCAAACACACGCTCGTGTTAATAAAGTTGATCGTCGAGATTCGTTTAATTAACTGCTTGATTTTTAGTACTCTGGAATTTGATTGCGACTCATAAAGGGAGTAACGCGTTGTCTGGAGAGCTTTTACGGCCGAATGTTCCGCCGAAAGTTCTTAGCGACACGTAAAGTGGCATTTTCGTGGCCCGGCGGCGCATTTCTTTCGAATTCGTTGGGCAATATAAACGCGAGGTAGTTAATAAGGCATGCGAAGCGTGGCGAAACGACAAAAGGCATCACCGGCCATACTGACAACCAGCTCCCCACACGCCTGTGTGTTTCTTTTAATAAAATTCGAGGCGAAAATATTTATCAACTTCGAGATAAAAATAAATCTCTTTTCTTACGTGCGCGCGCGCACTCACACGCACAAGAATGATATATTTCCAATCCTTACAAATCTCCTATTTCCAGGTAGCTTTAACCGAAATCCCTGTTATTCGCACAAAGGCCCTGAAAAAAGTCGTTTTCCTAGACGCGCAGCGAAAAATGAAAGCTGTAGGTATATTCTTCAACGTGCGGAAAATAGAAAATCGAAAAGACATCAACTGAAATAATAATTATATACACAAATAATAGCTATTATCAGATATAACCTAGTTAAACAGTTACTATTGAAATTTTGTTGGAGTCTTTTTCGATTTGCAATCTGGGAATGAAAAATCAGGTTTGATCTATTGGTCAGAGCGCACCGGAGAGAAATGGTAATAATTCAATCACTGAATATTGAAAGCCGAATTCGCTGGCCAAGCTATAAATTCCTCTCGCATCTCTTCGGGGCGAGCGTCTATGGTGAAATCGATTTAAATTACGTACGCCGGCGCTCGCAGTTTTTCTCGATTCTATTTTTTGTTCCTATGCATCCAGAGCCTTTCTCGTCTATCAAGTCAATGGACGCCTGAATACATATGGCGGTAACGCGCGATAGTGCACCGTACAAACAACATTTTTCAATGTATCGACGTGCAGCTTAATTGCAATTTTTAAAAATTTTCCACATCAACGGTTCGCTTTGTTTCGTGTAATTAAAGTTTCAAATTAGTTTGATTAAAAAAGAGTTGCTGTTGATGTTTATGTGCTGACTGAAAGTTATGATTGAACTTAATTAAATTAGCTTTTGCTGGTGCGCAAAATGCAGCTGTAAAGTTACGCGATACTGGGATTTAAGTTCGTTGCAAGTTTCGTGGGCGGCAACAAAACCCTCGGACTCGTTTTGCATTGCACAGTTTTGTAACGCCGCACACTTCACGTCACGCTATCCTCCAGTGTGAGTTGGGCTGTTGGAATATAAAAAAAAAACTGGGTCTCCGTTGGCGCGGTCGCTCGCATCATTTATCAATCTCGCTCAGTGGACTCGCCGGACGTGCGCTTTTTCAAAGAACAATCCGAATATATTTCAACTGACGTACTCGTTGGTTGTGGGGTGGTTGGGCGGTGGTGCGGTGCGCCGGGGAAACGTTTGGTCGATTGCGTCCGCCGTCGTTGAATAAATGTATGAACACACGATAAACGAAGGAGGCTCAGTCGGACGCGGCAGTGAGATCAACCTCTACCACACTGCTGGTTGGTTGTGTTGGATGGTGGCTCAACCCAGGCTAATAAAGCTCTCGCTTCGCATGTTGCGAGTCATCGTTTAGTCGAACGTTAGATCGTTATTGATTATATCGTTGCCAACAACAATAAAGTATGATTTTATTTTGCGCGGAAAATACTCTTTAAAAAATTCTGCTTCCGTTTGGCATTAGGGGCTTGTTCAATGGTGCTAAATCCGTTTTGCAACGTCTTAATCCAGCGTAATGAACGAGCTAGTCATTATTTAAAGCACCAATTTATCTCGACGCTGTAAAACGGGCTCAACTAAATAGAAAATTAATTTCGGGAAAAATAAACGAGCTTAAAGTACGTGTATAATATTGGTGAAACCTGTGGGGAGTTGTGTGCGGACAACCCATGAATTGTAAATCGAGGCGGTTGGTTGGACACTGATCAAATGCAAGGGTCGAACACACAGCGCAGCAGTGCCACAATGTTGCCGTCCAACAACCGCGCGGATATCTCGGGCAAGTCTGGCTCGAGCAGCAAAGACCTAAAGTTATACAACACTCGGGTCCCGGTGCGAACCCTCCTCATGCCCGTCACGATATTAGTAACCAGGCTGGTAGCAAAGCAGTGGAGTGAGGTGGTATCGCCTCGGCGCGTGAATATATTTCGCTCGGTGCAGCCGAGTATTGTTTGTATTCCTCTCCCTTATTTACATTTGCTACGAGCGAGTGGGCTTCTTTTAAAGTTGTTGGTTTTTTTGCGTGTTCCAGACGTTGAGGCTCGTCCGCGCGGAAGGAGAACGCAAAGTTTTGCCGAGATGGCATCGTTGGAGAAGTAATCCACAATGAGCGCATTGTGGCGATGGAGGACGCTGGCGCTCGCCACCCTCCTCGCCTACCTCGGTACTGTCGTCGCCTGCCCTGGATCGTGCGTCTGTAAATGGAAGAATGGTAAACAGACAGTGGAATGCAACGACAAAAATCTTCTGTCGATTCCAGCCGGTATGGATCCAGGCACGCAGGTGCTTGATATGACCGACAACAAACTAGATGAACTCCATTCAGAGATCTTCCTCAAAATGGACTTAATCAACCTACAGCGGATCTATCTCGTGAGATGCCGCATACACGCTATCGATGAGCACGCATTTCGAGGTCTTACCAATCTGGTCGAGTTGGATCTTGCTGGGAATCTTCTAGATGTGGTTCCGACTGATGCATTCCTCGACTGCATTTCACTCATGAGACTTACACTTAGTTCCAATCCTATTAAGATCATTAAAAAGGCATCGTTTGCCCGTCTTGGGTTTCTCAATACGCTGGAAATTAGCGATTGTGAATTGGAGGAGGTGCAAGAAGATGCTTTCCATGGTCTGCACAGTTTGGAGTGGTTACGATTGGACGGCAATCAGTTGAAGAGCGTGCAAGGACGGCGTGTATTACCTGAGAATTTGCGCGGTGTAGAATTACAGGGAAACCCGTGGGAATGTGATTGTAGGCTGGTTGAGCTACGCGCGTGGCTGAAACGTTACAATGGTTCGCAGACCACGGAGCCGACCTGCCACGGGCCGTCGAAGCACGCGAAGCGGACGATCAAATCGATCGCCGCAGACGACCTCGCGTGCCTGCCGGACGTGTCTCCCACCAGCCTCTTTCTGGAGATCAGCGAAGGCAAGAACCTTACGTTGATGTGCAACGTGCACGCGACACCCGAGGCGCGCGTCACGTGGTGGTTCGAAGGGCAATTGCTACAGAACGACACGCTGATCTCTCCCGGCGTCCGCCTGCTGTACTTCATCGAAGAGGATGGTGAAGACAAGCGGAGCGAGCTGTTCCTCTACAACGCAAATGCTGATGATAACGGCACGTTTGTCTGCACCGCGGAGAACCCGGCTGGGAGTGTGAGCGCTAATTACACCATTCGGATCATTGTTAAAGAGGAGCCAATCGTTATCGGCGAGGTGTTCCCGTTCGAGTACGTGCTTGCGGGGGTCATCGGAGCCGTGGCCCTATTCATGGTCGTGATCGTTACGATTATTGTTTGCGTTGTCAAATGCCGCCGCAATAATAAACGCATGGAGAAACGCGAGAAGACCAAGGAGGTCGCCCTGCAATACCAACAGAATACAAATTCGAAAGTCACTCGTGAGGATGACACCGAACAGATACCACCTAGTATTAAACAGAACATCAACGAACAAGAGCATCAGCAAGATATCATGTTCTATAGCCCACCTTTGAGCAAGAACATTCTAGGCACAATGTCACCCGTTGCGATGGCAAATCAACTCCATAGTCCTATTTCTCTTAGAAGATATCAACTGGAGCAAAATCCTGACCTCATTAACGATACTGAAACAGGAGTTCGAGTTCGGAAGGATGACGTTGAAGGATGTCGCGATGCTTCTGTATGCACTGAACAGTTGACTCCAATGTTGCACCCAACGCTGGTGCAGTTCCAACCCATTAGCTGTATGCGAGGTTCTAGAAAACTCTATTCATTACACAGTTGGGACGCTGGTTGCTCAATGGATTCCGAAGGTTACCCAGCTGATTATGGACTACCAAAGATCCAACCTCAACACCAGCATCAGGTACCACATTCACATCAACATCACGCCGCTCCTCCACCACAGCCACAACCCGCTGAGAATTTCTATAGAACGTTGCCTTACAATCGCGCCGCAAAACGCGCATCCGCCGCAAACCCAATGAGCAGGTACTCTCGAGAAGCAGAGTTCCTCTCGCGTAGTGCCCACCCTGCTCCTTACGAGCACTACTGCCCTGATGTCCGGTACACGGCTGATGGTTATCTACCGAAACACTGCGACGTCGGCACGATACCGCAGGTCACGGTCATTCCATCTCCTCCGGAGGGTTATAAAACTGACGGGGCGCCCTCATCGCTACCGTGCGCTACCACCATTTGCTGGCCAGCGCGCGTGAAAACCGCTCCGATAACGAGCGCAGACAACAAATGCTCGACGATTAGTCGGCGGTGCGTTGGAGCCCAGACCACCGAGACTGGTAACGACCGGCAGCATGCGGCGAACGCCAAGACTGAACCGCCGCCGGGGGCTACTTCCACACCTGACGCTAGCAACGAAGTGAACCAGAGCCCAGACGAGGGCTACGTCGACGAACAGGCAGTGACACTCTAGAGTGCTCTAGACGAGACGTGCAAAAAATCCTGGTGCGCGACGGGTTAATTGAGAGTGGTCTCTGACAGTGTGTTACAAACGGCTAGGACGTGTTATAAACAGGGTAAAATTGTAAATTATTTACGATCACGTTTAGTTCACATTTCCACTAAAACTGAACCATTACGACCTCCCTCGGCTATACATCAATATATATATATTGTCAAATTCGGAATCTTGTAGCACTTGTAGTACTGCATTTCTCAATGTTCAGTGCAGGCCGTTGAAGTTGTTACTAAACTCGAACATGAATACGCCGTCGATCGGTGAGCGCTTTAGTACGCTGTATGCCCGCGGAAAACAAAACAAGCGAATGTTATCAGCGCAAAATGGCGGTGCGCGCGCACAGCGAATGCTTTTGACATACTCGAACGTAACATGACGCCCTGATACGGTGCGGTTGGAGAATTCGCTATATGTGCGCTGCATGCACCTGATGATGAATCGAAGTCGTACATTAAAGCAAGCTTGCGAACAATCTCGCACACCGAACGACCTGAACGTGCAACACGCATTCAGCCGGTGTTACATCGGCGCACACTTGCTTTCCGCGCGGAAAACAAGAACATTGACGCGGAATGAAGAGTGGAAATGCGGAAGCGCTGAAATAGACGGCGCGTAGCGGATTCGGATTACCGACGTGGTCGGGTTCGAACAGTTGCAGAAGCGTCGAATACAGGTTAGACGAGGGAGGGACAATGATGGCGCTAGACTTAACAACAGGTAATTCAGATTAATTAGAAGCGCAAAACTAATTGTTTTCTGTATAGAGGTGCACTTGATAGCAACTACTCAATTGCAGAATTTACACATTGTACAATGTACATAAAATTGAATTTGTCCAATTTGTCGGATGAATATAAAACATGTAGATAAAAAATTTTAAACGATGGTGCGATATTTTACGTTACGTAGGAGACTTTTGTTTCTGACGACTCTTAATGATATCATAGAACAAAACCGATTATAATGAATACCAATCATTACGGCAGTAATAGAAATAATGCGAATCTTATACACGGAATGTACTTACATATATATAAATATATATACTAGTTACATTTACACGTTAATTGGTAGAGTTTATGTAAACAAACAAAGACGTAGAGGAAACTGTTAAAGTTATTATTCGTTTTTTGTAAATAACTGTTTGGTCTTTCATTATAATGACGATATAAACACAGGATATAATAATAAAATTTTCACAAAAAAAGTTTTTAATTTTTTTTACTTTGCAGGTAAAAGTTTTAATGTGACAGTCTGCAATCGATGCAGTTAATGCAAGCCACAAAGATAAGACGTTGTTTGATGCTGGTATCGCAAGTTTACCACACGGCGTCGTAAGATCGACGTCGTTTGCGCGCAAAGTCGGACGGGTAATGTATGCCCGACGCGAGCAGGCCCCTCATTCCCCATGCCCATCGTATATCACCTCCCGCCGACGGGGGCGGCGGCGTGTATGCGCGTAATTCTTGGCGGCGGCGCGGTTGGCCTTGTTCGCTCGCTCGAAAACTGATGTATGTGTATCTAAGAGCCAGCCGCGCGCTCTGCATGCCGTCGCGCGACAAACTAAGGAGTCGTGTAGGACTAAGCACGAAGACTGCGAGAAGAGAGCAGCTACGGTCGCGCGTCGGCGGTACTAGATAATGTTAATGTAATCTTGGGACAAATATAATTCAGCACATAAATCCCGAGTATGCCTCTTGTTAGTTTACTTGTTTTGGGTTATTACGTTATGCTAAGAAAGCTCAGGAGAGATCTTTATCACTGCGCGTGCATTAGTTGGGGATATATCTTGGCCTCGGGATATATTGCGCGCTCGTAAGATCTACGCGGTGCCCGTAGCTTAATCTATTATGGAGCAGTTGTCCGAGCCGCCTTCGTCGCCGCCGCGCGCATGCTGTGCGCTCGCCAGTTTTGCATACAGAATAATAAGAGGTAAGTTGCAGTAAATGCGTCGTGAAATTTTCCATAATGAAAACCTCTAATGCAATGCAAGCGCATTATGTCTTGTATTATCTTGCTAGCTCCTATAAACTGCATTAATTATTTTTCTTGTGAAATTTTTAATTAAAACATAAAAATGGCCATAATTTACGAATTTTACAAGTGTGGCGGTTTTGACAGCGACACATAGCACTTCTTAGTTTCAGTTTGACTTGCATCTCGACGGGCGGAAGTTGTTACCACCGGCGTGCGAATGCGAAGTGTGAGCGAGGATCAATACACGCCGCCGCGGGAGCGGCGAGCGAACGCTGCGGGAATCTCAATTGTTCCGCGTTCCGCGCCCGCTGTCAGGACTTAAAGAGTGGTTGGTCAACTAGCGCACATGCCTGTCTTCTCGAGTTATCCCACCGGGGACCTGCCGCCGCCACCGCTGCCCCGGGTTAACCAACGTGAAAGCGCATGGAATGAAAAGAAATAAACGTACGCGCATGCCGCAAATAAAAATGTTTTTATTTACTCGCGCGACACGTCAATGCCAACGTGTGCAGAATGTCATGCAGAACAAAAACTGCAGAGCACTTAAAAAAATACTAAAAAGCTGACAAATACAACAGATATATTAAATTAAAATATTAGATATGCCAAAATTTATTACACATGATTGCGCAGTGTTTGAAAAACATGTTTTACTATGTGTGGGAAGCAAGTTTGAAAGATGTTGCGTTGTTGCGTCAAAATTTAATAATGTAACTGCTCCGAGCCATCTGGAGAATTATTCAGTATGTGCTCATTAGAAGCGAAGGATATTTACGAACGTATCTATCAATATTTACATTCAGTACGCCAGCAGAGCACATAAACAGCACATACATTCATTGAACCTGATTGGCCCAATTTGTTACCTTAGCACGAATTATACACGCATGCATTGCGACCGCAAAATTTGTGTTTCTGATATCTTCCTTTAATGATACTAATATTTGAATGATAATAATGCAACCATGCAAAAATATACAATATCATATTTCTGCTATTGTTAAATTATTAGCCATTAAATTCTAAATATTGAATAGTTTATGATATGATATATTTTTGATTACACTCGGTGGATGTTTGCATTTGGAACCTCAAAGGTTTAATTTGACGTCGGAAAGCCACAACCTTAAAGTGCTGGAAGCTTCTCAACGAGTAGTTTGCATGACGATATTTGTACAGCAAAATTTATCGGTAGTTATAATTCACTATGAATTTAATCCACAACGCAATGAAATAAATACGCTGAATTTTGTTGTGCTGTTAGGACCGCAATGCACAAACCGCAATTTAAAAACATCAAAATCACGAATTGCTGGTTTTTGGTCAAATGTTATTATCGGTTGTATGTAGATTGGTTTTGAATTTACGTTTTGAACTAATCCATCCACACACCTGCATAACTTTTGTGTTAATTAAAATCCTAAAAAATATTTTACGCCTCAAATTTTAAATTTTGTTTATTTTTGCTCTTAAACCGTGTTTTATTTGCAAATGAGCGTAGAAATTGTGTCTTCAACTAGCGGAAAATATTTTTTTGCTTTTCTGTATATGCGCTTACTATTTTTGGATTTGCATGATTTGCATGACGGCGCTTGCATATATGATGTCGGATATGCGATTAAAAGAAGCACGCGAAGGTGTTTGCAGGCTGTAATGAAAGCATGCTACCTTTTTCAACGCGCGCCCGGTTTCAGAAGCGGGGCGTGCAGATAAGCTAAATTAAATTTTATTCACTCCGCAAACACACATCCGCCTCACGCGTACGCTAAAATGATTGCAATTACAAAGTCAGATGCAAACTCACAATGCACCCGCCCGACAGTTACTAACATTTAATAAAAGCCCAGCGCCTCCACCAAAAAAAGAGCCGACCGTAAATGGAATAATCTGCATGCGCGAGAGAAAAAAAAAACAAGTCACTTTACAAATTCATTTTTAAATTGCGTTTTATATTCACTTTCCTATATGCTTTATGCCCGAGATATAGATTAATACACAAATTGGTATTCAGTGTGTTTAAACCATTTTTTGTAATATTTAGATTAGTTGGATAATAAATTGGCAATTTGTGCGTTTAAAATTCCATCAAGGCAGAGTTGGCGAGATAGTGTGATGAATGCATTGCACATTTGCTGGAAATGGTTGGTTGGAAATGATTACGTGCGGGCGCGAGCGTCGCTTTTCTCTTTCGCCGTTTTGACGTACTGCATTTCGCGCGGGCGCCCTGCATTTGTCAGGCGCGGCTAAAAAGCTTACCGAGCCGCGCGGAATGGTAATTTGCTGAAGATTCGGAGCATATCGGAAGCTCATCAAAACTCCGCGGAATTAGGACGCGACCCGAACATCCGTCACACAGGCACGCGCACACGCCCGGCACCTCCACCAATGCGATTTGACGTTCACGTTTGCGAGCGAGCAATTCTCGACTCTTGACTGCGGTTGATTTATTAACGCCTCGTACGTCTATCTGTGTACGGGCTTCTCCCGCGGCGTGTGTAAATCCGTCGCGAACCATTTTTCCTTTTCGCCGAGCATTCACTCACACACACCTTCGCATTTATATCTTGTTGGCGCTGATGAAAACATTACTACGCGGAAAATCAAAAACCGGAAGTCAACGAAATGTCACACACCGGAAATGACTCATATTATTACTTATTACTAGGAAATCGTAAATTAATTACAAACGTCAAATTAGAAAATTTTGCAGCGCTGCACTTTTCTGTACTTTACGAAATAAAAAATAAAATTGTCAGCAAAACGTTCAGCGATACGGGTTTTTATTTAAAAAGTTTGAACAGTTTCCGCCCGTTAAGACAACGCTTGGCCGATTGCGACGTTTCCGCCACGTTTGATAAATAAAAAGCGCCCGTTTGGCTTTTTGCGCACGTCCAGCATGCATTTAAATGTGCACTCCGAACTCTATCTCTTTGGTCGCATCTGAAATTAGCAAACAAACGCGCATAGGATGCCACGCTTTGTAGACGGAGAGAGTGCGCAAACATTTGGTGCTTGCACAAAGCGAATTGCACTCGGTGGACTTGCGATGATGAGTATGTCCGACGATTCAAAGTAGCGTACCACTCGCATATTGTTTAACGTGTCTGGTCGTCAATAGGTTGCCACCGCGTTGGCCGCAAAGCGCAGTCGAGAGTCCATCGGATGGGGAAACAACAATTGCGCCAACCTTCAACTATTCAATCAGGGGAATTTGTTTGGTACATCTCGGAGTCTCTCTTGCAATAACAATGGTTGTGAGTGTTTGTCGTGTGGCGACGGAAGGACAAACTTTGCTATTGTGTGGTCCTGGGTGCGGGCAAATTCGTGATGACAAGATGTGAAAAAGTTTAAATGTGATATTTCAGTTGCTATTTGTTTTAGATTCCGGTCCGGGGGCTTTGTGACTGTTTGCGTACAAATTGCAAAAAGTTACGTGATGTCATTTTTAGTCGCCTGAATTCTCAACTTTTGAAAACGCAATTGTAAGATCCTGTATTATGCAATTTAAAACTCACCCTGTGAGGTGGCTACTTTAAGTTTCATGGCAGCAATCCATACTTACACGCCTTGTCAGTTCGCATTGAAATATGAGGAAATTTGATAGGAAAACCGTGCGGCGTCAGAAGTGGGTGGTTTCTTCGAGGCATCGGCAGGGCACAGCCTTCGGAAACTTTTACCGTCCTGGAAAATTTCGCGTGCTTCCTGGCAGGTCGAACAAGATACTTTGGCGAGTTGAAAATTTAGTGCAAACGAGAAAAAACATTGTCGAAATGCTTCCGAAATGCCAGCAAGGTAGCAAACTTTTCATTTTCGCGGCGGTAGCGCAAAAACGCGCTGCAGTCGAGTGGATTTCTTGGCGTGTTATTAGCATCAAAAACTTGCTGCCGCCAGAACTATTCAAGAAACGAATTCGGCGCTAACGTGGCTCAGGTGTTCGTTGAAAAGATTAAAGCAATTTGCTGCTGATATTCGTCCGGATCCTTCCGCGCGCTGGCAAATAATGATTGCACTATAAAAAACGACAGAAAAAACAACCTTTCTATTCTGGGTTTTGTCCTTTCCAACTGAACTCGCGTTGTTTTAGTTCAGCCCAAAAAAAGTAAAAACGACTACACGTGGAGCCAAAAAAAAAATCCAAGCATTTTTATTGTTGTCCTGCGCAGGGTCCAGAACCAAGGGGGAAAATAAATTGGCGATTATCTGCTACAATGTTGTTGAAATATAAATGAGGCCGCACACCTAGGTCGGGTCGCCAATTCCGCGTGCCACACTCCAAAAAGGATAACTCAAACGCAATTGGACGACGACGCCAGGACGAGCGTGGGAACAATTTAAGCTCCCCTTGAATACATGGCGTCCGCGTGTAATTTACGACGTCGAATGCAAAACTGTATTTATTTACGTCACGCGCTGCATTTAGTCTAATCTTCCAAAATAAAATAATTACATTTGTATTCTTTTGCTCGTTTTTTTTTTCATTCTGACACTTTTTTTGCTGGAATATTATACGCGCGTTGTTGGTGAATTATGAATTTCGGCGTTTCATTAAATACGTTCCACTGGCCGAGTATAGGGCGAGGCGATTAATCATTCTTAATTCGAGTCACACACAAAGGATGAAATTAAATCGCCGCGGGCGCTGATAAATTATTTTAATTAAAGTTATTGAAATTAAGTCCGAGCGAGGGCGAGTTCATTAGCGCCGCGCGGGTTTATAAATCACGCGCGACTTCTCCGTTCGTCTTCTTATAGGGTTTATGAAGGAGCTTTAGTGAATTCGATGCCATCGAGACTTGATGGTTGCTGGAATAGTGTCCTCCAGGTATGTGCTTCGTCGATAGAATGCGAGGACACCGAGACTTTACGTAATTAAAATAGTTTCGTTCTCAATTTTCTTGAGACGCTCCAAGGCATTGGGTAAATCACGGCAGGAAATCGATCAAATTGAAGGATTGGAAATTCATCTAGCGGTCGCGACTTAAAGAACCTTTCGGGAGATTAAATTTGTTCACAATTTTTTCACCAATTCTACAGATTTTAACTTAATTAAAATTTTTATAAATTTTATTTTAAGTTGTTAGACATAAAAATAGATAAAATTTGATGTGTGACTTTTATGCCCCACATCAAATCGAAACTAATCTCCTCCGGCCATTAAGCATAGCTGGCAGCAACATTTGTGACTAAAAGGCTTTAAGGGTTTTGCTGGTAGCAGTCGATTTGGCGATTTAAATATATTAATGATAAATGAAGTCAGCGCTGCAGCGACGCGAAAGCTTAGCCCAAGAAAGCCGAGCGTTTGCGCCACCGAAGGTAAAGCTGAGCAGAGCAGGCGAGAGAAAGTCGTTAGTACATGACAGAGGCACCGAAGCGGGAAACAGCAGGAAATTCTCGACAACAGAAAGTAGAAGAGATTAAAATTCAATTGGACGTTTGTAAGCTTACACCTTCTACTTGAGTGCCAGCGCCCCTGCCGCCCTAAAAAAGTACACGACAAAGAAAAAAAATTCCTTGCAATTTTAATTACATTGTTAATGCATCAAGACTCGGCCCTGCTCTATGAAAATTTCATCTAAAATTAGAATTGCAAAAAAAGTAGGTGAACGCGTTTGTGTTATTTAATGTACTCGTGAATGAGACTCGCGAGCCAATTGTAAATTGAAAGTGACAAGAATAAAAAACGAAATGTACGCACCCCGAGTGTAATTATTAATTTACCCCGAGGATTGTTGAGCGAACAATTAGAAAACTTTCTACATCTCTGCACTTTACACGCGCTTTTGATACTGAAATATTAAAATGAAAGCCGACTGCAGGATTTAAAACATTCGAAAACGTTTTTTTTTTGTTCTGTACAAAAAGTTGCCCCTCATGCCTTTCGGCTGAAATTGGTTGGCGACGGTATAAACATCAGAATGTTAGCAAGCAAGCTTATAATAACTCTCCGACGCGTGGAGAGTGAAAACATTTCCTTTTCGGCCGCCACTGCCGCCGTCGCCGCTTGCTGGCATCTGTCACCGACACACCCTGGACAAAGGATTAATTAACAACTCATGTGTTAATTAAAAACTTAATACAATTTTTTGGAAATTTCGAAACAAGTTTAATCCATTAACAAAATAAAAGATACACTTTTTTATTTTTTATTTTTACATGATAATATTTTATTCACGATCGTGTATAATATATTTTTTTTATAAAAAAGTTGAGAATTTAAATTGTGTCCTGCTGCGTCTCCAAGTGTCAAGGATAAATGAACACAGATGGGATCAAGTGCTGATATAAATGAATGGTTATTTACTACGCCGCCGCCGCTGCCGCCCCCGTCTTCTAATACATTGTTGTCGAACGATGTAGAATGCAACACACACTGGTTTCCTGCTTGCAACGTTTGCCCTGTGAATGATTGATATACATTTATCTTAAAGCATAAATACGAGTTTATTTTATTAGGAGTAAAATCACGCATGCGCATTCGAAATAAAGGCGGAGCAAAATATAATATTTTGTGTTATTTATGCGGAAAATTGTATTTTCCAAATGAATAATTTATTAATTATAAGCAAAAAATAAAAACATAAACGAAGAAGATGTAATTTTAATGCTCTCCACTGTATTCCAATCAAAATGCGCTGCGGCCGCCCCGAAAGTTAATTAAGAATTTCCTTCCGTAACTTTATGCAACGCGAGCCGGGGTCGGCTTCAGGCGCTCGCTGTCCAAACGAAAATAATTATCCGTTCGCTTTTCCCTCTGTTATTATTATTATTTGCTCGTTGGCGTCCGGGTTGATGCTGATGTTGTTGATGGTGATGGCGATTCCAATATCCAGCAAATATCTCTCCGTTTCTTTTTTATGTGTACGTTACACTCCAGCAAGACAACACCCAAAGAAACCCAGCGGCGTTTCTTCTCAGACGCACAATTTTTTGCTCATGGTAATCCCTCGCAATTAATCATCCGGCGAGTCGTAATAATAAAGAAGCGAACGGCGTCAAGGTGAATAACAAAAAGTTGTCGTCGCGCTCTAGCAATTTACCTCGCCAAAAGCTCTCGAAGCCTCCAATTTCGTGCGAGTCTCGTAGTGTTGTCGTGGTCGTGTCTAGAGCGGCAAACAAACGGCTTTCTACACGCGCCTACGACGGAATGGTGTGGATTAACCGAATTAGAATTAGAAATTTAGCTGAAAGCATCGCGTTTGTGGCGAGACTAAAAGTTTCGTTTAATTGATTTCGCTTTGATTGGATTAAATTAGAACCTTTATGTCTCGCACGACGACAATAGGAAACTTAACTCCAGCTATAAACATTTACGAAAATTGGTATAATTTTCTCCAAAAATAATTAAACAAATAATTAAACTGAAAAAAAATACGATGTGTCTACACATTTTTAGTTTTGAACTTTTGAGATTTTAAAATAGCTTCTTAGAGTGAGCGTGAAAGTTTCCCAAAGTAGAAGCCGATATAAGGTATGATAAATCGCTTCTATTTCGTGCGTTCCCTTCCATTACCACCGGCGGCACTGATTTATGCCGTCTTTTTACCCAATTTGACCATGTCAGCCGCGTATTCATACTTTCTTCACCTGGATAAAAATTGACCTCATTTTATATAAAACAGCCATATGTATCCATATCTTTCCGGATTAATATACGGACACATTTGATGCGCGCATTCAAAACATTCCAAAAGTCATTGTCCACCGGAAACAAGCTCGTTTACATTCAGTATTAAACTAGATTCGGTTTGTTAGTATTTTTTTACGTGACGTTGTAAAAACGGTAATGTGAGTCCATCCATCGTCTTGCTGCTGCATTGGGCTAATCGTAATATTTATTTTTATTTTACGCGTTCGTTGATAAAACGGCGCCGTATAACACGTTTAATGTCCGTTTTATCGTGCCGGCTAAATGACCATCGGCGGCAGCGCGTGAGTGCTCTCCATTGGTTTGCTATGTAAGGTGACCCGATTGAACACACTGGGAGCGGGCGCCGCCGCCAATCGTTGCAGAATTAAAACATCAGCATGCAGCTGGTCGACAATCGGTTGGCGGTGCAGAAAATCGGATTGAGCGCCATCGCCAAAAAAAAAAACACTCACGTCACACTGAGCAAACAAACTTGTTTGCGTATTAGTGTGGTTGACGCTTTGTATGCTTATCAATAATGATATCACATCAATTCGACCGTTAAGCACACCGTTTGATGATTGGTGTTAATGCGTGATTTAACGAAACCGCTCTTTGTGCTTTCACATCGAATAATCCAATACAATTTTAGTACAGAATTAATTTAGCAATATATTGACAAAAATCTATTTTTGGTGTTTTTCATATTTTGGTGTTGTAGGTTATGGTGTGTAATGAAACAAAAATAAGGTGATACCAGGTCTGAAACTAACAAATTCACACTACTACGTAAACAACAACACAATAACTAAAAACAACAATTAATTAACAAAATCAACAACCAAGTCAAACATTAGCAGATGCAATATCTGCAATTGTTTGTTATTTTTTGCTTTTCTAACTGCAATGCATTTTTTTTAAATTGTACAGCAGCAATGTAAGCAAATACAATGATAGCATTGGTAGTAGATCTAATACAAGAAAGTCCAAGTCAAAATCAAATATGCGGATAGTAGGCCCAACCGCCAAAGACATTATACGTCCCAACATAATCAAGAATTTACCTCGCATTAACCTCGACGCGTCGTTCGCATAATGGAAGCGACACTAACGCGTGTGCATATTCATAACGAGATATACTCGCCGACCTTTCTCCACCTTTGCCGGTCGGATATCAGCAATAAAACTGGCCGGCTATTACAACGCGATCCGGACCGAATTACACCCGCTCCACCGGGAGGCATAAATCCCGCATTTATTTTACAGCAATATGTAAAACATTTTTTGTTGAGCAATATAAATTACGACACTGCGCTGCAAATATATTTATTGTCGTCGTAAACCGGCAAGCTAATGAAATTTAAACATATTATACACTCCCTGGACAATTCAACAATGTTACAGTATTTTATACTACTATATCTTAATAATATGATATTCGTTTTTAATGTACAGATAAATGTAATAAAATAGTTTTAATGTTTTTATCATTGGTTTGAATTATGTGGATGCGCCGGGCGCTGTAAAATGTGATTTTATTTTGCGTGATAAATAAATAAAATTCGGATGCACCGGGAAGTACCTTTTTATTTGCAGCCTTATTTCTTCAGCAGTCACTTCATTCGAATCCCACTCGATCCATTGCTGGGTGCTTTTCCCTAAGAACCTAAGCCCAGAAGAAAGGAAGAACATATGCAAGGTACGTTTTCGACTGCAATTTAGATAAAAGCCAAGTTCTGTTTGCACCCCAAGCGGAGCAAATTTTATAAGCAATTGCAAGTTTTACGCCCGGGCCTTATCAACGCCTTCGCCGTCGCACTATCAACCCCAAAAGGAGCGTTTTAATATAAGAAGCTCAAGTTTTATATTATTAACACAAAAGCTCGGCTTCTATTAGCGTATGAAATAATGGCGGGTCATCAGTTAGATTTAATCATGCCGGCGGAGGCATTGTCATTGTTGTTATCGCAAGTAAAAACGGCGTTAATACATCGACGAATCTGCGTTGCTTAGAGCTTGATTTTGCGCTAGGGAGAGCAGCATCACTTTCATTAGCGACGGCGCATCAGCGTCGAGCGCTGATATCTGATTAGAGAAACAAGAAGTCGAGAGTTTGTGCACCGACGATAAGAGATCAGATAATTAATCCCACTGTTCGCGCTGTCACTGACAGATGCGCGCTCTGAAAAACTGCTACAGAAGTCTCCGGATCCTGTGACGCGTGCACGCTCCTACTCCCTCTCTCTTTCTCATCCCTTGAGTGTCATCGACCAAGACCGGCACGAAAATCAAGAGGACATCGCTTCTTCTTGTGTGCCAGTGTTTCTCGCGTGTTTCGTATTTTTTTTCATTCTGTTGGATTTTTTATAAACTCGGATTTAATTCGATTTTTATTAAATTCTAACGATATTAAATTGTTTTATATTTGGATTCTCATATTTTTCAGGGGTATTTAACTCCTAATCGAATATCTTCCAGGTGACTAAAATGTAAGGCCGCGACCCAAAGCAGTGAAATTAAGTTGAGTGAGAACTTTGTCATTATTAAATTCACTCTTTGTGCCTGCGTTGTTGCTTGATGTCGAAAGTGGCAAATTAAAAGATGGAATGCGGCGGAGATGGCGCACTCTGGAGCGAAGAATTTAATTCGCTCGCTTGCGAAGAATGTGTGATGGCCTCCGGCACGTAATGGCAAAACAAAGTTCTATAATTTGCCCTCTTTGTGATTAGCAATCCAACATTGCGGCTTTGTTCATACTGAGCGCAGCATCAACTTGTTTGCGGAAATCTCCCCGCAAACGAATAGAAATTGCAACTCCACTTGTTTTGTTACAGTTCAATTGATCTACAAATGCGTGAGAGAGGGAATTTAATTAATTACATTTCTGAAAACAGGATTGGCATTGGTTTACAATATAATTAATTCTATAGCGAATATTTCCGCGTTTTGATTTAGCTAAATTTTAATTGAATTTGTTATCATATTTTGCTAACAATCATGTTTTACATCGGATGGATTTTATTGCGATTACGATCGAAAATCACAGCATGTAAACAATTTTCATGACAGGTAACGTACTTTGTGATACAACTTTGTGTACATTAGGTAAACATTACAATATTAAAACTGATTTTAATACCGCATATGAACTGAGTAAATTAACATTTATCCTTGCGTGTTATTATAAAAATAATGGAGTTTATTTTTTGTTTGGCAGTTGATTTACATAAACATATTATACAGCGAGATGAAGTCTAATGATTGGCACGCGGAAATACAATATTTCGTGCATTCCTGACGTATTCGAATTGCCTGCGACTATAAATAAATATGTGATAAATATATTATGCGGCCGCGGTGGCGGCGGCGGATGCAATTTTACCTTCGTATCTCTCCTGCCAAAAAAGTCGAGCGAAAAAGTTTGATAAATTCGCTCTAACTGGAATATAACTTTTTCAACACCTGATCCTGATTGTACCTCTTCTTCTCGCCGCCGACTCGACAACCCTCTTTTTCATCCGCTGCATTACGAACAAAGAAATACGTTTCAAGTTTTCCGGCTTCTATTTTTTTCTTCCTTGCTTCACATACGTGAGTGTGAGGTATAAGCCGTCAAAATTGATACCCCAAAAAATGAAATATACCACTCACCGGTACATTTCATGCATGCGTCTTTTTCAGAGCTTCGGAGAGCACTCGCCCACATAGATTCCAACCGCATACAGTAGATATTTCTCTTGAAAACCGCGCGCACAGTTCACACAGCGCAAAAGAAAAAACCGGCTTGAAAATGTAAAACTACATGAGTACTTAGTGCTTAGGCCGCCAAGCATGAATAGGTCACGTAATGTAATTTCAACGGGATGAAAAATTTACAGCCTAGATGTGTCCTTTCGTTGCGTTGCTGTGCGAAGAAAATTAGAGGAGTGAGACGAGCGGAAAAAAGGGTCGTCTTTTCGTCGCTCGAAATTTTTGCCCGTGTAATCATCCTACATCCCACCACTTTGGGTCTAAATACAGACTGCAAGAAAACGCTAAAGGTTCCAAAGGTCCAATTTATTAGTACAAAGTGTACGCCAGAGAATTAGAAAAGGTGGTATAATCGCAAATAAATTGGCTACTTATTTCGAATAAAACGGAAATGGATTACATCCGGCTTTTGTTCGGCGTAGGTTTCTATCAACTTATTGCGGGATAACTTTATTTCCGGATATAATCCGCTTGCAAAACATTTGAATTCTGTTTTCGATGCGTTTTGTGCCTGCGTTTGTTTTCTTTTAGGGAGGCGCACAGCACTGCGCTTTAATTAATCTCCATTTAATAACCTATCAATCTTATCGCGGCGCTGTGGTGAAATTTGCGGAACATTTGTAACAACAACGCGGAAAATGATTGATGGCCAACCGTGTGGTGGATATCGCGGTCTAATGTGATTATGCATGCATCGCTTCGATTTATAGATTTACACCGCATTCTCTTGTGTTTTTTATCAATGGTTTCAAGAGATAAAATATTTTAAAGTCAAGTAAAAACAATATTCCCATCCATCATTTTAACTAAACTAAAAGTGCATCAATTGCATTTTCTAATGTTTTTAAAGAACAAGTATAAGTTCTATTTTATTACATAAAGACAATTTGGAACAAAGAGTGTCTAACAAGATGATGTTGAAAATCTGCTTTGATATTCATCTTCAGCACATTTTTATTAAAATGCCATCTATGAGTATGATTAATGTTGCACGCAAGGTGCATCGAAGCATAGAAAGAAACGTATATCTTCTGTTGGATGATACCCCAAATTTTTTGACAATTTTTTTGTGAAAATTCAAAATAATTTCGGAATTATCTTCTTTTGACAAAATGGATAAGTAGATATAATTGATTAATGAATGAATCGACGTTTACAAAAGTATTATTAATGACATCCGCTGTTTTTGCGATTTATCGAAAAAGTAACACACACATATAAAAGGAAAAAATGTATTTGCTCTTTTGAACGAAAGTTTTCTGACTGTAAAATATTAAAACCTAGCCTGCGGGCGCAAAATAAAATACATCTTGTGAACTTATTCGAGCATAAAAACCCGCGCATTATTGTGTTTGATGTCGAGCTAAATCGTGTCAGCGGTTTTCCGTTTCGGGGCCGCCGTCGCCGCGCCTTGCCTGCTTGACTTTCGGTTTCCGTTCGCGAGATGCACAGCATACAGATTTATGAGTATCAACACCGGAACCGTTTTACATATCCTTTTTGTGCGAAGGTGCCACCTATGTGTAGCGTTTGCACCAACTCACGTCGTGCCATAAAAAGGCGCAAACGCCTTCAAGTACCCTGATCGATTTCGCCCCGGCTTTATATTCACGAATTTTACTCGCGCATGAAAATCAAATTTTTATCCGCATATGAAAGTGAAATGTTTCAGTTTCAGTTCAATTATGAAGTTTATCGCACAGCGTACCAGATGTCGTTTATATTAACCGTTTTTTTTCTCCTTTTCGTGCAGTTGAGTGTATTTAAGGGAATGTGGAAAATGTCCCCAAAGTTAAATATCGAGCGACGCCCAAGGGATTGCTGCACGATATGCCATTTGGGAAAAAAGAAAAAATAACCGGTTAATGGCAAACTGTTCAAGGACTTACCGTCGGTCTTTGGATAGACATTCAGTTTATAAAGCAATGTTATTACCGGTTTAATCTTGTAGCATTAAAACCTTCTTGGCCTGCATTGGTATTATTACTTCCGAGAATGGTGGAGGCGCCGGGCAAACGGTCAAAAAGGTAAGAGGCGTTTATGTTAACTATCATGAGCTTCAATTGCTATTTGACTCCACCTATTCAATTCAGTTTTATATACATGGAACCAATCATAATAAAATAGCGATAAATATTTAATTTTTCAATTTTTTTTTATTTTTTTGTTTTTGTTTTTGGAAAGCTTTGACCTCCCAGGTCATTTATTGGATGTTGCACGGTGCTCACATAAGGGGTGAAATACAACCGTTTTACGTGAACTTGATACGGCTATCGCTCCCTTCTTTATTGATTCCGCATTCTACGAATGATTGTTTTAAAACTACTTTTCTTCGTTTCGCGCGCCGAGACTTATAACACTATAGGAGACCCGGAGAACAAGAGCAATAAAAACGCCTCTCGTCCTCGCCGTGCACATTCGCTCGCTATTTCTCAACCGTCCCACATGGCGCAGCACACACATACGTAGAGGAACGCAAAGTGAAATTTATTAAAGGTGAAATAATATATCGGCGCCGACCTCGTTACTTATATGCCGCGGCGCCGAAAAATTGAACAAGCCGTGAACAACGCTTTCAACTACTCACGAACGCCCTGTATATTTTATAGCCTTTTATTTATATCGTCTGATTCAAAAAAAAAAATCCAGCGACGCCTTGGGGCGAAAAAATCGGGCGAATCTCGAAGTCGATTTCTAATTCTGTCGGCATAACCCAGATTTAAACCGCGCCTTATCATTTATCGTTGATAAATGAGCGGTCGGAGCCGTAAGGGATGGCGTCCCGCAACCGCAACATTTTTTCTTGCAAGCAAAGAGCAGAAAAACGGAAATCGAAAAAATTCACCACGAAAATATTTTAGTACTTTTTGCGCGCTGTGTTAGTCCAATGGTGTTCGTGTTCTTTGTCTGAATTAAATTGATTTTGGTAATGTCGGAGCGCGCGGGGGGTGTATGTAGGTAAAACCTAACATCTATATCATCCGACAAACAATAGGGTTCTGCACATATGTGGGTCGACGTTGGACGTAATGAAAAACTGTCGGTTAATTTACTTACGGCGTACGCCAGCCTTCAATTTTTCACCCTCCCCGAAAAGCTTGTTAGCGAATGTTAAACAATGCGGTTGAATTCGACCCGACAGAAAAAAAACAACAATAAACAAACTGTTGGTGATAATATTGTTCCCAATTTAAATTGCCAATGGGGACATATGTGTAGGTGCAACAAAAAAAAGAGAGTGTCGTGCGCGTGTGTGACGTGCCGGAATATTGGTTACGTGAGCGTGCGTCGCGTACTTCCGGCAGCCGGAAGCGGCGTAGCGCCACCGGGCGAGAATCCGCAGGAGTCCAATTCGGACTATTTGTCACCGAATTCTCGGCGGCGATCGGCAGGCAGCACCATATGTGCGGCGTAACGCCGAACGTCGATAACTATTTGGATTCGCTGTTGACAGTGAGGTCATCCATTTGTGTATTAAGCCTGATAGCGCGTGTGTTGATTTATCGCCACGCAACCAGCACCAACATCAACAGCAGGATCACGTAACTATCTATTAATATCAATGGTGTGATACCACTGAAAGTTTTTAAATTTTGCCAGCACAAAATAATTAGCATGCCTTTCTTCATGTGGCTGGTCGGGTGCACTTGATGTCCGGGTCGACGGGATACGAGTGGACTCTAGTGCGCAGACGGTTGAACACAGCAAGCGCGCCGACGACGCAATAATTAAAAGAAACCGACGCTGGCGCATTAATTGCGAGTCCTTTGAGTGGCGCGTCGAGTGCCTCGTCCCCGGACGCTTAACAACTTTATTGCAACATCCTGCTACACGGTCTTCACTAAGGCATTCACACACATTTTAATATACTGTACTTTATTATTATTCTTGACCTGCCAGGAGAAGATATTTAGTTATAACTTTATTCACTGCAGCATAATTTTACAAACTATTAATATAAAATGTAAGGGAAACGAAAAACAAAAACCGGAAGTAACAAAAGGCAAGATTTTTCTCTACTTGTCATCATTATATTGAATTTCTCAATATATTAACTTTCTAGAGCTTGAAAATGTCTAGTTTTATAGTATATTATATATTAAAGTTTTTTTTAGAGTTTTTGTTGTGTTAACAGCGTTCCACGTATTTTAGCCACGGACTTTAGTCACGGCCTTATCCGTTCGTGATTAAAGTACCACTTTTGGAATTACAAAACTATGAAAAACTGTTTTTTAAAGGTGGAAACAGAAAAAAAATTATTATCACCTGATAGCTAAAGAGTCTCTTTGTATTGTACGTGTGATTCCTGTTCATATTTATGCGTGCATAATTTTGTAAAATTTGCTAAGCACTATTGTGAAATTTAATAATCCACGCTCGGCGGTAATAAATTTATTCGCCATCATGAATTATAAGCGATTAATAATGTCACGTACGCGCGAATAACGTGCGCGCCGTTAATATAATCGATCGACAAGCATTTGCCGCCGCCGATCGTAAAATTGAGATTACGCGGCCGCGCGGTTTTGACGAAGAACTCGCGCTTCATAAATCAGTAGACAGCAAAGTAAAAAAAGAACCGGCGAGGTTCGTTTGTGCCCAGAATTACGTTAACTCCAGCAACTCAGACAAGTCGAACATTGCTCGCACTATTTGCGCAGAAGAACTTCACAGCGGAAATTCTGATTAAGTTCCAATATGTGTTTGAAAATCTCCGATGAATTATAATTCTATTACAAAGTGTACTTTTCGCTGTCTGCCGACGAGAATTTCCACTTTTGACATCAAAAAGAAAAAAGAAAACAAATGGTTGTTTTATTTTTTTTATTAATACATAAATTTTATTATTATTGCCGTGTCAGCATACGCATAAAATTTATTGCAACCATTAAAGTATTAAATATTGAAAACGGTTACAAAAACATTTATTGAAACTAAAGATTAAAAATTGATGGCCAGGGTTATTGTTCCCAGTATAATAAAACACCTACTGAATAGTCAGCATAAAAATTTGTGAATTTGTAGTATTTGTAACTGAATTTCAACAAGTTTAATCCAAAAGCAAGAGTTGATGATGAATGCTTCGCTTCTCGGATATCCTCACAGTCTGAGGCACTTAGAAGTGCTCGAATGCTCTTTGAGTAAGTCGATACGCGCAACTCTCAATAGACTGACTGGCAGCGAGTAACAAGTTGCTTCATCGATGCTTGACGCGCCCGTCGTGTTATTAAATTATTAACGGCGGGTAGTGCGCGCCTAGGCCGATGTCATTTATGAATTGGGAAATTTTAATTAAATTTGATAGAGTTTTCCCTTGATGGGGCGTCGGAGTTGTGCACACGCCGGCCCGCAACGGCCCACACTGTATAAATCTTCATTAAATTTATCGAATTTTCGGCTAACTGCGGTGCGGGACGCACGCAAATTCCTTATTAATTGACGCTTCCCGTGACTAAGGTCTCGGTCGGCGGGGCGTCAAAGATGTCTCATTATAAACCGGCTAAGGCGGCAACAACACGCGTTAATTTTGCAGATGTGTAATTAATTTGACGAGATTGCTGCCAATTCATGAATAAGACATATGCAATTTACAGGAAGTACAGTATTGTCATAAAATACAGGAAAACCTTTAAATCTCAAATAATTTTTTATGATTTTTGCGCGAATTTATCCACACGGCGTGCGCAACAAGAAAAAAACGTCGGTTGCTAAAGTTATTTCCACGTTCGGAGGAAATAATATCTTTTACGGTGTATTAGGTCTGTAGTCTACGTGTTCGGGCGCTAAGTACCTCGAGTCTCCTTAGGCTACCGACTCCACAGCTTTTTGGTGGAAGCGCCAGGCGCCAGGACGACGCGGCGCGAGCACGTTTCGATAATAACATTTTTATTAGTGGCCAGCGAGCTGGAGATGACATTAAGTTCACCAGTAAACTCGGTCGAACTGACAGTTGCCTGCCTCCGTAATCCCTTCTGATGTATGACCCTGCTCGTCCTGGCCTGCTTCCCCGTACGCCTGACACTCACCTATTTTCACACCAGCTGAGTATTTCCCACTTTATAGCACCATTGAAATATTTTCGTTGATTAGAGTGTGCAGTCGGTGAATGTGATTTTTGTCGTTAAATTTCTGTCGCAAATAACACATCGCAGCGTAAGCTTCAAGGGATGAAAACGCGTCGGAAGCAGAAAAAATCGTGCGCTTGCAGATGTGCTGCGTGCATATGGCACGTGCACAAAAAGGGAAAAGTCCAGTCCATTATTATCGAGTAAAATAGAGTAATCGAAAAGTTTTTTCTCTTCTTTCGCTCGTTTCCGCCTTTCAGGACGAAAGGTATAGCGCTCAGCACTTTTTCGCTTCGTGCCCGAAAGGGACGCGCCCATTCAACTCTTCGCTTTTCGTATGCGACCCTAAAGGCGACAATGAATGGTTATAGAAATACGAGTTTTTCTAAGCGCATGCAAACGAAATCCTGCGTGTTGATATGACATTGAGAGCACTCTCGATTCGATTTAAATAGGGCTAAAATACCTTTGAACCCCAAGCTAGAATCGGAAAATTGTAAATGTAGTTTTAGAAAGCACGAGAATATACAATATAAATATTATGGCAAAATTAAATCGAGCAACTTTTGTATGGTTTGAAAATTTGTTTATTTTCATAAACGAAAAGTTGCGCCCGTTATTCTAGGAAATTGATTTAATAATAAAAATAGAATTAAATTGAAATCCGCTCTATCCGTTTTATTTTATTGCGTTGATTACTATAGCTGAAAGTAAATAAACATTACAAGTTTTATCAATTTTGAAATATCAAATATTATTAAATTTTATTAAAATTAATTAACGTTTCGAATAGGAAGAGTAGTCGTACAATTTTTACATCTTTGGGCGTTATTAAAAATTATTGATTCAGTATTTTATTCATTTGCAGCGTACACATGTTGAAAAATTAATTTTGCGTAGCAATATTATATTTTATTAAAATTCAGCATCAAATATTTTTCCACATTGATGAAGTTACATTTATTGGTAATAAATTTCGGTGATTTTTTTTGGAAACAAAAAATAGCGCCGTATAATTATTCGACATAAAAGTTTAATCACAGTCCACTGCTATCTGAAGAACTTAATAGTTGAACGGCGCGGCGAAACAATTAATCTTTAACTTTTAAATGATAGTTATCAGAGTTTTGAGTTAATTGCAATTAGAAGGAAGTGAGTGTAAGTATCTCCATTCCAACAGGCGTCATACAGTGCATTTACTCGGTGGTAAAGTTTCCAAGGCGATTAATATCTTCGCAAAACTTACTGCGCGCGAAATACTTTATTTAAGTAGCTATTAAGCGCTACAATTCCAGATATTTAAATTTTTCTCTAGGAATAAGTCTCATCGTTTATATAAGTTAGTAAAATTTGTTCGAGGCAAAAGAGAATTTAATCCTTGAACGTAAGCGTAGCAATGAAGCAAAAAAATCCAATAAAACTAAATAAATACCCAGTCCGAAGTTGTTGGTCCGCAGTGTTTAACCGGAAATCGAAGAGTTTAAGTGCAATAAATCGAAGTCGCAGTGATAAATAAATTCAATAGAGGCGAAACGGCCAACGGGCAAAAAACCGACATGTATCGTGGATGGACGTGGCTGGGAGGACGCGACGACCAGAACGTCCTGTGTAGCGCTGAAAGCAATCTGCAGCCGTAGCTGGAACTGAAAGTGGAGCAAACAGGATGAGGAGGAAAGTCCGCTAAGTAAATACGAATCACAACATCTGCGTACGCTTCGCTGACGGTGGATTTTAAGACATTGTTTGGAAACAAACAAAAATCAAATTATAAATCGAATCATAAAAACGACGACAATCA
Organism: Dalotia coriaria; assembly: GCF_025399875.1. NCBI lineage: Eukaryota > Metazoa > Arthropoda > Insecta > Coleoptera > Staphylinidae > Dalotia > Dalotia coriaria. The sequence goes on along the minus strand of NW_027045447.1, from coordinate 7,378,907 downwards.
GAAATTGCAGATGATTAATTAAGGAAAATATAATGACCTGGCCAATTAGCATTGTAAGCATAATTGATGGAAAAGAGAAACCTAATTATTTCAGATTTAAATCAAATTATTATTTTGCTGATGCTGGGAATATTATAAAATATATCAATTTTATACGGTGTAGATAATTTTCAGAACGGATTAATGTGAATTTACCACGCGTTTTCAAAATGCCAAAGGCATAGTTGTGTGCGTGGGTGCTTTTTTGAAATAATTAGATAACTAATGTGGAAAAGCGGATTATTCGGACCGAGGATCATGTATATGTGAATTGCATTTTCATGGGCTTTTTGACTAAATGTAAAATTAATCGCCATGCCTCTAAATTAACTCCGTTTCTGCATTAATTTATTTTTCAGTTGCTATATGCAAAACTGATTTAATTAAAAATGTATCACCAGACAAATAAAATTGTAACTTTATTCTGTTTCATGTATCTTTTTGGCGAAGGCGCCGGTCAAACTGTTAAATCGAGCCACACTTGTCGATGTCAAAGTACAAACTTGAGCAGGGTCACCAACGTACTAAATCACTAATCGGTCAAACTGTAATTCGCACTAAATGCGTCGAGCACTACGATTTAATTCATAGTGAAATGTAACTTAATCACTTGAGACGCACGGCCAAATCAAATCAATTTTAATTAAAATAATCAGAATGAATTTAATCAGTGTATTAGTGATAATTACAATTAATGCTTCAAAATCTAAACCAGATGTTCTGGTTACCGCTTCCACAATAATGTAATTTTGTGCAAATTTTACGTCCGCAGCGGCCACTCGCGATTTAACGTGCGCCCATTACGGTCGATGATGCGATTAATTAAATCCAGACCGAATGATAATAATAATCCATTTGACACGTTGGATGCGGTGTCAGTGTGCTGAATTCTGTGGTGGGTTGCATCCTCTGGTGGTCATGTTCTAATTAAGTCAATTGTAGCTGAATTATTGCTGCAACATCTGAAATAAATGCAGTAAACAAAACGCAGTTACCTCGTTTATATTTATATTGTATATTTGTCATGTAATTTTATTTACAAAATTAACAAAAGGATAATTTATGTGTTTTGCTTGTATACATTAAATAAGTGTGTATGTTTAAAGCTATGGTATGTCTCAGTTACAATTATTTGTCACTAGGAGTACACATTCTTTTAGTCGGTAGTATTTACATACATTTTTACATGATTTAGATTTTTGTTTGGTTTTCTTCTCCTTCGTACCCTTCGTCGGGGCTTTCAGTGAGTGTCTCAGCAATTTTCATCGCTACTGTTCTATTCACCGGTTTTGTATTAAGCGCAGTAATATCTGTTTGTGTTTGTGTGCCAACCACACATTTTTTCAGCTGCATATTTCTCTCCTCTGTGATGGGATGTTTTAAGATTGACACGAGTGGAGTGGCGACAGCATGCGGCAGCCATGGAACCGCCGGTGCAGAACAACACGAACGTAACGACTCGGTGTCCGAGAATTGCGTCTCTTGTTCAGCGTCGCAGCAGCCGCCGCCGCGCGCAGGATATCCGTCGGCTGTGTAGCGCACGTTCGCCGGATGGAAATGCTCGAAGGACAAGCGCGGCGCGTGCGGCGACGCGAACTCGGCGTCGCGATGATACCTGTGCGTCTCCTGCAGCGACGCCTGCCGCTTGACGCCTCGATTGTACGGCAGTGTGCGGTAGCAGCTGCCATTAGCAAAGTTGGCGGCGTTCAGCAATCCGACGGGATTAAGATGCACGTCGGCTGACAGCCTGTATAAATCACGATTAGATCGCTGTTCCTCTTCCACCACGCCAACGACTGGCGGCAGGAGGACGGGTTGCAGATAGCACGCCTGCTGTTGGTGGAGATTCGATGATGACAATTCGAAATTTTCGCCGCCGGCTTCATGTTTATCTTCACCGTCGCCATCATGCCGCTTGCCGATGCCTACACCCAGTGCTTCGGCGTCGCTAATGAGATCAGGATTCTGCTCTGGTTGATAGCAAGATGCTGGACTGCGTAGCTGATTAGCGGCTAGAATCGGTGACATTGAACGTAGCAACTCCTCACTGGTTTGTGCACTGCTATACATCATCATTTGTTGGCCTTGCACTAAACTTGGATCACTACTCTCCTTTGACAGTTCAGAAAACTCCTCCACACTCTCCTGCAATAAACTGTCTTTGGTTGAATGACTGAGCACAAGGTTCTGACTGGCGTGCTCCTTTTTCCGGCGGCGGTTCTCGCTATGACATTTTATTATCGATAGGATTAATGCGAAGCAGATCACAAGCAGAGAGACCCCTGTAGCGGAGACAATGATCAGCACAAATTCAAAGGGAAGCTGTGCTAGCTCATGGCCCGGTACATCTTTTAGTATGATGCGGATGGTAAAATTGGATTGCACCGCGCCGGCCGTATTCTCAGCAACGCAGATAAACGTGCCGTTGTCCTCCGGATTGGTGTTGTATATGAACAGCTCACTCCTTTTGTCCTCGCCGCCTTCTTCTACATAATATATGAGTCTGGTGTCTGGCGTGAGCATGGTGTCGTTCTGAAGCAACTGGCCCTGGAACCACCATGAGACGTGTGCCTCGGGCACTGCGCTGATCTGGCATCGGAGCGATATGTTTTTGCCCTCGGCGATCTCCAGATAGAACGTCGTGGGGGTGACGTCCGGAAGGCAGGCCAATTCGGCGCGCGGTATCGATTTGACGGGACGCTTTGCAAGACGCGGCGGGCCAGCGCACATTGGCGCCACACTCGTTGGCAACTCATAACCTTCTAACCAACTTCTCATCTCAACCATTCTACAATCACACTGCCATTGATTACCCTGTAGATCTACCTCTTGAAGATGCTTGGATAGTGTGCTAGCACCATCAATGGTAGTCAATTGGTTACTATCCAACCTCAATCTCTCTAAACTTTGCAACCCATCAAAAGCTCCACTTTCGACTTTCTCCAACTGACATCCACTTAACTCCAGAGTATGCAAGAAGTACAAATGACCAAAAGCTTCTCTGTGAATGATCTTGATTGGGTTGGCGCTAAGTGTGAGCTTCATCAACGATGGACAGTCCAGGAACGCAGCTGTAGGAACAACTTCCATTGCGTTACCAGTCAGGTCCAACTCTACAAGATTGGTTAGACCCTTGAATGTTCCCGGCTCGATTACGAGGATGTGACATCTTGCTAGATAGATTCGTTGGAGATTGATCAGGTCCATCTTGAGAAATTTCTCTCTGTGCAGTGTGCGGAGATTGTTGCCGTTGAACTCGAGCACTTGAGTGCCCGTATCCATACCCTCGGGGATGATCAGCAAGCCCTTGTCGCCGCACTCTACCGTTTGCTTGCCGTTCTTCCATTTGCATACGCACGCAGTTGGACATGAACAACATTCGTTCGCCAAAAGCGTCACCGCGAAAAGTATCGCTGTCAACTTCACCAACCACTTCATATTCTTCATCTACGTATCACCATTGCAGCATTTCACCTGTAAACAAACAGAAGTTAGATTAAAATTCAATTTTGCGATTCATTTCATGCGTGTAAGTGCAAAAAAAAATTGAAAACATAAGCGGATTTTTCAATTTGCTCGTTTCTTACATAAACATTTCCAATTTTTTTATTCTCTTTTTGCACCTTTGAACGCTGCGTTGTCGGCAGCCAATCTCGATACATGTGCGGCACATAATGCAGACTGCCAAACGTAATATTAAATATCATCAGACAGCGACATCGTGTCGTTCTCTTTTTTTTTTTCGCTCTGCAAAAACGTAAAACGTGCTTTGCAGTCTTCGTCACGCAATAACCAACGCGCCCAGAGCAAAAGGAGCATTCTATGTGCCAAGCGTGAAATGAAATATGTCACTTGTAAATTATTTTTTATGATTGCAGCGTCCATGTCTATCACGTTGCGCAAATCAATCCGTACGTTGCTTTTTATTTTGCCTACGTGAGAACAAAATTGCACGAAACGCAATTCAACGTGAATCCAGCAAACAAAAACCAAAATATACGCAGTCGTAACATAACCGCCACAGCTAAAGAAAACTCTTTTTCAATTTGGTGCTGGCAAACGCGCACTTCCGGTCGGGCGAGCTTTGCCACGCGGAGTATTCCCACGAAGCCGCAGCAAACACAACATCAACGTAAACTTTGCTCGCGGCATAAAACAAAAGAAAACCGCGCGGAATGCAAAGCGGCACGTTGCTACGAGTACTACATGTAGGTCAGACGCGTTTGCGTTTAATTGCGACAAACAAAAAGAATATGATTCAGCGATGCGCAAATCGAACAAATGAAACTTATACTATGGAACTAATTGGCTTCCATGCAATAACACCCCCACACTCATACAATTACAATCAGGGATATCTTCACCGAAGTAAATCCCTCATTGTGCGACTAGAACGTCCGTTAACCCAATACGTAATTATCTTATTAAACAAGCGTCGGCAGAAATGGTGCGGCACCCGAATTTAAACAATTCGACTGTCTTGCTTGGATTGCCCAACGTGCGCGTTTAAATTAAACGTCTGACACGGCGTGTTTCTGTCAGTAACGTCTCGCGCACGTCCTTGGTGAAGGCGCCGGGCTACACTATCCGCAACTTTCTGAGTGAGTCTGTGTTTACACGTGTGCGTGGGCATAACTCCGCTTCTAACTCTCGTTCCGGCGTGGCCTAAGTAAGCAAGAGCAGCACGGCTCTCGTGCGCGAGAAAGTCGCTTTTCGTGGACTTTACCGCCGCGTTGCGAGTATGTGTTGGTCGGAAGCCGCAAGATCCACACAATCGCGACTATTGTTAAGCTCCTTACACGGTACGCTACATCCGCGCAGCGAATCCGGCCGTTACAGCGTTACAACAACAATTAATTCGCCTAGTTGCCGCCGCCGCCGTCGCCGCACAGTGTATCAGCGTGCCAGGGCGCGTAAGTTGTAAGCATAATACGCGGGAGCGTACTACGCGTACTAACAAATACAATATTACCCCTTAAATAATGGACTTATAATATTTTCACGTCAGGCGCATCGTACCACACGCACCGTAAATACGTTTTCGCTCTGAGAGTTTCACTCTTGACGACTGACTTATTGTTGCGGCACTGCCGCAGGAATTTTGACACGGGGTGTCGGAAACGTGTTAATTTTGTCTTGCCGTCACTTACAGCTCTTTAACTTGTTCACATAAATGCTTTTAAAACAATTAATTTTAATGTATACAACAAATTTTTCTCACTTTTGAATATATTACATTGTTTACGGGTAGTTTTTAATAAAAATTCTGTTATATAATGATTTATGAATATAAATTCTAGGTGAACTTTGCAATCTGCTAAATTCGTCCCATTGTAATATGTTTCGTGTCGTTAATTAACCGATTAGATATCATGACGCCGGCAGCAGAGAGAAAAAGCCCCGAGGTTTATTAATGTCTTTATTACCCCCGCCGCTTTTAATTAAAGATATAACCGCTTTTTGTTTCCTCTCTGCCTTGCGCTGCAATATCAACTCGTAACAAGGCATTAATGTTTGTGTTCGAGGCCGCGCCAAGAAAAATATTAAAAACGAGAAAGACCTTTTATGCGCAGCGCATTTTTTTGCTGCGGGGCGACGAGGGAGATCGCTGAATTTACATTTTGAGCCAATTTTCATAATTTATATTCCGACTCGTGACTCAAGCGAAACGAACGCGCAATATGAATAATTTCCTAATGTTTGTCGTAACTTTATCAATGCGATCCGCACGGCTCAAATAACCAGAATTGAAGGGCACGAAATTAAATAATACACTCTTTGCATCAATGATGAAAAAAAAAATTCCAACGGATGCGTAGCGTTACGCATATTTGACAATACCGCTGCTTTCAGGAATTTGAATAGGCAAAAAAAAAACGAGAATGTTTAAAACGAACACAATGCACACAAAAATCTATTGAAGTGATAAAACGGCTAACAACGAAAGGAAGGAAAAGCCGAAATAAATTAGCCTCTTTATGCGCAAAAATGAATATTGTGAATATTATGGTCAAATAAATATATTCTTGCGTTTTACATCGGTGCCAAAATTTTGCGGACGTTTCGTCTATTCTTGCTCGTCGCCACGCCGCAATGGCCTTTTTGTTATCGCACAGTCGGGGCTTCGCTTGCGACGACTGCGACTTCCTTTCATGCGGCGGAATATATTTTTGTTTTTATTATTGTCTAGACTTCAGACGCCGGGGGCGAAATAAGTTTCCTCGTAAACATTCCCATGTTATTATAGTGCGAAAACGTGGGGAAACGTTTTATGCTCGTCAAAATTCAAAAACACTGCAAACCAAAATAAAAATAGACAAAATTTATTTTATGCCACCGCTTAGCGTGAAAAAAGTACGAGTAAATAAAGCAGCGAGAATACTTAATATATTATAGTGAAGGCGCCGGGCAGCGCAATGCTAAGCATGCCATAATTACACAAACGAGCAAAACACTCAAGTGTACTCAGCTTGTGTACACGTTCTAAATTATTTTTACGCTTGTTAGTGCAAGAGCTTTTTCTTAGAGTTGTAATGTACACATTTAATTTCAGCTTGTACGCTCCTAGGCTTTTCTTGTTTTTACAGCTTGTATTTATAGATTTGCACCTTGTTATTACAATTAAAATTACCTGGTTAACCTCTGTAAACTAGCGCTGCTGTTGATTTAAAATATCAACTTGTTTTAACATACTTTGTATGTGGGCGTCTTCTCAACAAGCGCTCACCCTCATGTTGCGAAACATTAACGTCGAGATAATAGAACGTCGGTCCAACAAACACTGCGGTAATTAAGCAAACGATTGCTAGTTATTTACTCTCGACTCGCGTACTGGCGAACAAATAGTACACGTCACGGTCGTTAGCCGGCATGCAGGACCAGCGCGGGTTCAAAGTGCAATTTACTGCAAGGATTTTGCCAAGGGCCGCTTTTGTTCGCCTCAAGACATACTTTCGCAACTTTGATAAATAACGTGCCATTCGAGTATTCCATCACTTAACTTGGGTTTTGGCTAGCAGCGCGCGGCCGCAAAGAAACGAATGTAAACAGTAAAAAACCGCTTCATGCTTCATTCTTTCATTCCTTTTCGGTGAGCGAGCTCGTTTTTTGGGTGGCTTTCCTTCGCTCCAAAGGATTCCAGTGAAAAAGGGCACTAGAAGTTGTATGCGTTGCTAAAGATATTTAAAAAACGATCAAGCAAGTTTTTTTTATTTTTCACGCCGCCACGCAGCACGTTTTGTTAGTTGTTAGGCATATATGAAAAGAGCAAAAACGGTTTCCACTGATGACAAAAAATACATTCTTAGAATAGTAATGACGCACAAAATGATGGAAATCATTTTCTACTTTTAAGATACAGTTGTTTGAGTAAAAACGTCGGCGTATTTTTTATATACAACTTGAAGCTTATTAATTATTGTTAATGAATCACAAGCAGTCTAATTAAGCCGTAATTCCATTATCCGGATGTCCGGAATGAAGCGGGCGTGTGACAATTGAGCGTGCGTAAGAAGAACTCGGCGAATTGAAACAGTTAGCAGACGACACGACGACGAAACGCGCGTCGACCACCCGGAAACGCGATAAGGATAAATAAGGTTGGATTTTTCATGCGTCCTTGCACTTATTCCTTCATTCCGAAATTCTACCGCCGCTCGAACGCAACCCGCTTCAGTTAAGGAGCTTTCCGCTTTGCAAAAACACGAAACGGACAAAGCGGCACAACAAACACTGCAGGACGCAGCAGTGCACGAAAAACAATACCCCCACAAACTGGGCGGACTCGGTAAGCTGTTCGCTTCAAAACAAAATAATTGCGCTGTTTTCACGCTCGCTGAATGCGCGAATTGATTATTTTTGCCCGCCGGATGCAAATATTATTCGGTGGAAAACCGGCAACGAGGACATTGCTGAACGCCGGCTGTATTACTAATTAATGTTGAGTTGAGGAAAAGTTTGGAGTCGTAAATAATCGCTGAATTGCAATGTATTACTCCACCTTGTTGTCAGCACGGTAAAACTCCACTCAGTTCGGATGAGATGAAGAGAGAGTGAGTGTGGAACCACTCCGAGGAAAATGTTGATGTCGAAAAGTTTGCTCACATGGCGGACGTAGGTGTGGTGGTTTATTGCGTCGGAGAAAAAGCGGAAAGTATTTGGAGTGACCGACCAGGGACCCGCACCGGGGTTTGCTGGAGCGTCGGAGTGTGAAACACCATCGAAAAGACATATTTTTTGCTTTTCGTAAATTGATACATAAAAGTTTTTACGACGATTTTTTTTATTATTACGAACTCATGATGCACACGGCTTTCTCACAATAACCATAAAAGTTATCCTTTCGCAAAGCCATAACCTAGATCTAGGCGTAAGTCAAAGTCAAAAAGATATTAAAGCAAAGAATTTCAAGCTGTAATACAATTACTAGTAAATATTTTATCTTTGCAACATGTTCCACGAAAAGAATATATTACATTGTAACATCGACCAAAGATTTTATATGAAAACAAGTTGGAATTTTATTTTTAAGGCTGGAACTTAATATTCCCAAATGCGTTTTTCGTTTTTCTTTCATTTACTGGCCCAGCCGACTAGTGCTCAACTGCTGAGCCCTCATTTCGTTGGATCCCCGCGTGTGGGAGATGTGCTCCGCGATGTAATAGCTGAACATGCTGACCCGTTGCTCGGACATAATGTAGTTCATCTCGCCCACATGCCGCGCCATTATCAGTCATTATCGAGATCCCCCGGAGAGCGCAACGCTGCCGCCGCCACCACCACTACCGCCACATCGGCAATCGCGCCAAGCTCCGACATACCATAGCAATTTTTCATGCCGATATTACGCCCGACTCCTAAGCCTTTGCGAAACCAAAACACACAACGTGTATGCTTAGTGGAGGAAAAATGCAAACAAGCTTAACATGGTTACACGGTTTTAGGTCTGGACCCTCGCATTCCGACTAAATCTATTTCAATGTGAAAATATGCAGATGTGCGGCCATTAGACGAGGCGATATTGCCTGGGATGCAAATCGACTGCCTGTAATTGTGTAACGGTAATGGCTGTCCACATATCAGCATATTTTTAACATTTCCGGCTCCCCGATGCGCGGCTGCCACTCTTAATATTTAATATCCAAAACCAGTGCACCCACTCGTGCGCACAAATTAACTACTCGACTCGCGCGACAACATCGGCCGCATTCACAATTACAAATTCAAAAATATCATTTCATCATATCGTCATTGTCGCGTTCATTTCGAGTGGAAAAATCAATACGTGCAGCCGATGATATTAAATCAGGTGCAAATGAAAAAAAACGTAAATATTGCGTGACTGGTTTTAATGCAATCAGCAACCAATGAATACAATTTCCAAATTTGCCAATTAAACGCAACTATTACACAATACGTCAACTGCACTGTTTATAAGTGCCTTTGTGATTTGACTGCGTTCAATCTATTCATCGCTCGAGAGCTGTCTAGATGAAGCGTGGAGCTTTGTAGCGACAGGTGAAACACAAATAATATTTCCATCCATTGCAAATGAAACAGTTTGTTGAGTAGCTATTCAATTTGTCTCCTTGACAATTCAACGATTGGATTTGACAACACAATGATTTTATCTTGAACAAACTCGCTATGGCGTTTTAATTAATTTTATCATCAAACACACTCAGTCAAAAACCATGTAAACTCACGCTTGAATATTATTTCCAGTTGCAGGATGTATTAAAATATTGAATGCATTTTGCAAATTGAGCGGTTAAATATTAATTTGTCGTTAATCCGGGGTTTAATTCCTTAATTACAGGCGAGAGCGATGCGACGCGGACGGTAACTTTGGTGTTGCCTAATGACTACAGCGTAGAGTGTGGATTCAAGGTGTGACACAATGAATAGCACTTGCAAAACAGAAAGTTTAATTGCTTTGAACATTTGTACACTCATTTATTAAAGTGTTTTCGTTTTCTACTGCATTTTAACGTTTTGTAAAAAGTAGATTTTTTTATAATTTAACATTCTAGTTGTCTTCGTTTTAATTAAAATTTAAAAACATTGGAACGTTTGCACAAATCCAATTGACTTGCTTTTTAGGTATTGATGTTATCCGATATTTGTTTGTGCGTGAACCAAAAGCCACTTCAACGCACATTCTGCGCGTGTGGTGGAGGCGCGAGCACACAGAATGGTGGAGGCGCCAGACAACTGACTCTCGAAGCGCGCACCTTGTTAACCTGTATGTGAACTGTGTGCAAACGCTCGTCAACAATTTAGAATGTCGAAATTGCGTGCCAGCAAAGTGTAAATAATTCACGATAACCACTATCGCATCCATGTCGCCGTGGTAAGCAAAATCACAAAGCGCGACCTCATATCCTCACATTATCATTTAAACACCACATCATCACTTTTTTATCTAAAAGAATAAAATTTAAAAAAAACGTGTTGGAATGTTTTTAATTGAAGTACAATCAAATGTAGATAATATATGCAGATGACGCGTAGGACTAACACAGGACGAAATTTAGATATGCAAATTATGCAAATTGCATCTCTATACTAGTTCACATGTGATAATTGATTTCCTCTAGTGGATTACTACATTCATGAAGTTAAAATTCGATTAGGAATCGATGAGATGACAAAATTCACGAAACAAAACGAAATAAATATTCTTCTTGTTTTTTTAAGCTTTCAATTGATTTATTGAACGCTTAGATGTCGCATTGCTACAAAACACATACATAATAAAGTTAATAATAAATTTTGCTTTAGCGTTCAAATAAAATACACCTATTTCCTTTTCCTGCCTTCAGAAATATCAAAATAATATATCACTCTGCATTAGAAAATAAATATTTTAGTATATCCAAAATTCAGTAAAACAAATAATAATTTGACCGATTTATGTCATAATATAAAATTGTCAAACGTCAAAATATAAATTAGCCGTTATTATGATATTCTACCGTTTACAAATAATAATTATATTTACGATATTTACGAATATTTTCCTCCATTATTGCATTCAAGAATATTCAAAGGTAACAATTACTTTATATTGTGAAATAAGTGAGTTTAATGAAGTAATAACATTTTTAGTTTGCACTAGTCATGCGCACGAATGAACATCCTTATTTCCTCGCAAATTCAAGCAGAAACGCAACGTTACGATGGCCCGACGAGATGATGCACGAACGTAAAGTGCAGCCGAGGGAATACGCGCTGCGCGAGGATAATTTGCCATGGCTACAAGACGATTATGATAATGTCGTCGACGTCGTGAATAAATCACAATCGCAAGTCGTCCTATATCGTAGGTATTCCATCCAGTATCGGTAAAATCCGCACTTTCATTCTTTACCTTTTAGTGCGCCAAGATTTTCAAGATTCTACCAGATACAATCATCGACGGGCACGGCGATTGCTTATAGCAATTCCACGTTAATCGAACTACACGTTTTACTTATTGGTATGGCAATAGTTCTGTTCATTGCATAAAAACTTGGAAATAAATTGAGTAATTTATTTTTTTTATATAAAATCGAACAGGAATTAATTTTTCTGTGATATAACTCAAAAGTTGCGGTTGAACTGCACGAACTTTGAGTTAAACTGTGCGTGGATAAAATAAAAACTCATTTCGGAATCGCGATCGTACACCCCGAGCGAAATGGTCGTTGGTTTAAAACAGAACGGAAAAAATTTCCTGCTTGCGCTCAGCTTGATGTTGGGCCAGCAATGTTGTTAGTCGGCATGCCGGCAAGCGAGTCGTTGGCAAAAAGAAAGAAAATAAAGTAAAGTAATAAAAAGTTGGGCTGGCGGAGCAGTTAAATTTATGTTAATGGCATTTCCACCGATATAATATAGCCTTCGGGGGTGTGTGCGGGCTGCTTTTGCAACGTTCTGGGCTTCCTGCTTCGAATCACACTGCGATTTTTTGTTCAAGTGTAACAAATTTTAGACGGTTCAACTTTAACATATTGAGTTTTCATCTTTAACTTTTTTTCGGCTTTACGTATGATTAATTGCCTTAAAATTTTAACTTTTTGATGGATTAATATTTATTTAGTCTTTTGAAATTATTATAAGTTGATATTATTGTCCTAACACAATAATTTTTTATTATAGTTTTTATGATTGTGAGAAATGTAAGGGGAACACTTGAGGAAGAATTGCGGAAACGTTGCGGCACTTAACGTCCTCCATAAATGCATTATGGCGAGTTAGTCTAGAGGTGGGCGCTCACTTTTATTGTGTGCCAACACGGCCAGCAACTTATTCATCATCGCCACCGCCTCCACCGCTGCCACGATGTGAGTCTCGTAACCACCAACTGAGCACCGCGTTACTTCCGTTCACTTCACTCTACTCCTCGTGCAACTTTTAGACATTTCCATTTTCTACGCGAGTTTTTCGGGACATGTTTAACTTTCGGATGTTTACCAAGTAGCTCAAATTAAAACGTTATCATTAACATTCTACCACGGGTAAATTTCGCTCTAATAATAAATAAATATTTTCATATAGTCTTGGAATGTGGGGTTCTAGGTATTAGCTGGAAGCAATAAAAGCGTGACACGATGAGCTAAAGCCAAAATGCGGGCGACGACCGCGGAATACCCTCAGTAACACCAATTTCTACGAAACGACAAAGCCCTACGCTCGTCCTCGGATCCTCCGGTCGCGCGCGCGTAAATTATTACAAACGTTTTATTACATCGTTTTTATTAGGAAAGCGCTGCGCAGTTCTCGGCCCGCCACTCGGCATAAAAGCGAATGAAATATCTTTATTTGCCTTTATGCGTCTGCGTATATTAAATCATATCGCACTGCCCACCACCAACACGTTTACGTTTGCATCCATCCAAGTGGAGGTTCGCTTTGAAGCCAACACGTTTCGCGCTGCGGAAAGATACCGGAAACATTTTTTCCGAAACAATTGAAATTGTTTGTGCTGCAAAGAGGGTCGTTCGGTCGCCGACCGATTCCGGTCCATTCGACGTTCACGCTGCGCTAATTCCCGAAAAGGGACCTAGGGCTCGACCAGCGACCCTCTGAACATCCGGCGTTACCCAAGATTGATTGAGTTAAGTTTCATTCGGGGCACAACACATACACACACACAACACACATATAGAAGGAAACAAACTTTCGACTCTAAGTACGTCTAATAATCGAGGGTTTGTTCTGTCTTCTTGTTGTTGTTCTAGTCGCCAAAATTCTCCTTGTTGCCGACATCCTTCTCATTCCTGTCTTTAGGTCGTTGATGTACACTTATCTAATTTCATCGCGTGAGTCTCTCGCGCTTATTGCATTTCCGGAACACGCACATATACGTAGCCAAGACATGGGTGTTGACGTTAGCGCCCCGTCATTATTTCTAAGCTCGTGACGCACGTTCCAGAAATTGAACGAAATTGGAAAATATTCATTCTGCTTTGCATAAAATATTGAATTAGAATGAGTTATATAAACACCGGCGTTTGCGCCGCGTTATGCTGGCAGCGCGAACGACATGGGCTTTAAAAGCGGAAGAGAACGAAACGGGAAAATCACGAAAATTGCGCGCGGCCTTCTTATAGTCCTTGGAGAAATCAGTATATCGCTTCTTATCGTGTATGCTCCACATCCGGTGCTCGCGGGCGCTGCGTGTTGTGCATTTCTAAAAAAGTGGATTCAATCCATACAGAAGATATGAGCGACGTTGCCGCGTACTTTATAACGACGCAGAAAGTTGGTTACTAAAAGAGCTAGAAGAAAAGCGCTTGCAAATTTTGAATCTGCGAAGTAAAAATATTGATGTAATGCAAAAGTGACGCGAAACTAACCAAGGAAACGTTTATTGACACGCTCGTTCGTCTTTGTTTGCTCAGCGCGTATTTGTCTCGCAATCAAGCCTGATTTTCCACTTTAACTTTCAAATCGATAAACCAACTGCGACCGCACTATTCTCGAGCGCTTTCTAATGAATACGTCCGCTTAATAACCACTTCACACGCCGACTTGCAAGCAAAGAGTTTGGCGAGCGTACCAAAAATTTATCGCGCGAGCAACAACTTCACTTAATAACTTTAATAACGTACTAAATGGCGGCAACTTACGCCTCCGGCTTCAACTATCTCTCAGCACCCCTTACACTCATACTAATACGCAGGCACAGAACGTTGGTTTCGAACAAAAGAAACTTGTGCGGTGGCATCCCGCGAGTGTGGGCGTGAGCAAAACTAAACTAATTTATTCCACGATTTCGCCTCCTAATATATCAACCATTTGTCAAATTTCCTATGAGAATTCCAGCAGATAGCTTGGCTAAGCAGCCAGTCGGATGTATTATATTCACCGTTCAACAATATCCATATTCTCCGGCTTGTGGAGTCGACAAGCGAACAAGCCGCACGACGCGAGCGGGCTGGCAAGAAACGCCGCGACGCTTAGTAAAACCACAATAATTTCATATTAAATGGGAAAAGTTACACGGCGCCGCGAGATACAAACGACGCCGACGCTCCGTTTACGTAACAACCGTAATTATTGAATCAAGCGAAACTTTACGAAAAACACCAGCTTATAACTACACCACGAATATCACACTGAATATTAATTAATCACCCAAATTTGCCACCAAATCCGAGTTGAATTTCACTTTATTTTTGGCAAATCGTTAGCAACACAACAATATAAAATATTTAAATATTTTAATTTTATTTGGGGTTTTATAAAATAAATTTGCTTGTTTTGGTTCGCAGATTTTTTTAAGGATGTTTACGGTTGATTTGCTTCCGGGAACTTTTTATGGCCAAAAAATTAGAGCAAGAATTCAGCGTTTCGTAATGTGCGTGGAATGCGTATTATTGCGTACGATGGAGAACAATGTGAAGAAAGGGAATGTCGACATTCTCGAGTAAATTTAGATGTTAATATGGTGCCACTCCTAAGCCTGACATGACGTGACATTGTATGTCAACAAGACATTAATTATCTTAACATTACACGCAAGATTTTTTTCTTTTCATAAAATTTATTTTTTTATTTAATGCATTGAACGCGCTGTATATGCGTGTTTATCGATTATTAAATCTATAATCTATATGCAAATATGTTGGTGGGGCAAACGACAAAGAAGGTCGTTGTGAGTGGCGTCCGCATAATTTGCATAATAACATAATTCTTATCCCCATCATCCTTTCGTCCGCTTCATTTTTCTTCATCGTTTAGAGCAGCGCACATCCACGGCGAGTAAATTACCCGCGCACGGCAGCGCCTGTGGAAATAATTACAACGTAATTCAAAACGTGCTTTTTCCTCCCACACGACGCGCAAAAATAGTGCTCGAGCTCATTTGCGTAACCATCAATTTCCGCAACGCGCGCGCACCCGCTTGTAGACATGCTCAAGTGCAAAGTGGGAAAATATTTGCACAAAAATAAATATGCGCCATGCGTCCGTCTTGTATTACAAGCTTCCTTAGAAACATATTCCATTTCGAATAGCGACACGAATGCGCGTGTTGCATTCATGGAGCGCAAGAAAAATGTCGATGTTTAGAATCCTTTAGAAGTTGACATATTCTACATCTTTGCAGTTTGTACTTCGCATGGAGTTTTTGATGCGCCGCAGTAGCTTTTATTTGCATTGGCAAGACCGATCGTGTAGGTGGGTGAATACATGCAAATATGCTGATGCGCGCAAATGTTTATTTTCCCATATTATGTGTAACTGGGCTTATTGGCAATAACGCGTCTGCTTGCCAACGTGATGTTGTGCTACGAAATTGTTTTCAAAAGGATTTCTCGGGACGCACCATTATAGCAAAAATACATTTGAAAATAAATTTTCAGAAGCGCACGAAAAAAGGTTACAAAAGATAATGACAAACAAAAATATGACACTCACAAAAAAGTTGGGACGTTAGCGCAAGCAAGTTTTTTCGTAAGGGTGTAGTCGTTAAAAATGTTCCTCGCATAATTTTTATTGTCGCACCGGCTGCTTTATTAAAATATGCGCTTGTAGGTGGTGACGCCAACGGGTATTAAATATAAACAATTCAATATTTCCGGAAACTGAGGCATTGTTGGTGGAGGCGCCGGGCTGCCGGATATTGCGCACCAAAATGTGGTCCATAAAGCGGACGACTCGATTTAATGATGATTGCACGTGTTAAATTTGCATTAAACGATCTTCTAACTTTCAACTCACAACGCAAACACAAATGCGTAACTCAAATTTTGGTCGCAGGCGATGTAAATGCCAGTGGCTAACAAAACTAACGTTATTCCTTTATGCACACACTGTCGCCGTAAACAAAAATAATAAGGCTGGGAAAAGCGCTGCGACGCGTCGTGAAATTTATGAATGTATTTGTGTTTTGGAAAGCGTCCGACGGTGCTCTTTTTCAGAACGAAATTTACTTTATGTACTGGCGCCGGCGAGCACACGACACGGCCGTCCGCTGTTGGGCGCCGTTGTAGCGCGATTTATAGCTGGTAATGGTAACGGTAATCCGATGCTTAAATCATGCTTTTAATAATACACTTGTCACCGGCACACACCTAGGACCAGTAAGAGTGCAGCTAAAATCGAAAATTGAAAATTGCCAGCGTGTTATATCGAAAAATTGGAAATTGAAAACGGCCGTCTGCAAATATAAATTTTACGCGTGGATTTATGTCGTCCGATCTAAAAAAACATCAACATTTACCAATTTGCAAATGTTTAAACTACGATTTTTTCCGGTGGATGATTTTTAACAAAAACATATTACATTTTTAATTTCAACACGCCGAAACAAGAAAATAACAAATATTTATTTACGCGTAAAATATTTGCTTTAATTAATTTTCAAATAATATTATACAGGGTGGTAGATAATAAAATTTAAAATTAAGATAATAAAGAGTGAATTTATCACGGGTAATAAAAAATGTCTAAGTGCACATTAAAGCAATCCCACCGTAAAATCTTGAGAGTATTTCCGCGTTAATTATCCTCTCGACTGGACGTTACAAGTCATCATACAAGCCCAGACGGCATTATCAGAACAATAACGGCCGTCCGCTCGACACGACCGCGCGATCGCCACGCTCGTTTCAATTGCACTTAATGCACGTCGTTCGACGTCGAGCTTCCAGGCTTCATTTCGTCTGTGTTCCGGATCGTAGCAAATTCAAAGTCGAAAGCTGCTTCGAATGGCGTAATGCGAGCACGCTGCGAATTCGCTCCGTTTCGGTTCACTTCGATTCGACGTGAATAGCCAACGACTGGAAATCTTACAATCGCTCCCAGCCAAGTATGCACAAGTTCTACCAGTATGGCAGGTAGCCCACCAAAAGGGTCGCAATTGTACCCGGAACATTCGAATACGCGGCTTTCACTGCATATTGATGTCATCATCTCATCGAAGGGCGCGTGGAGAGAACAGGAGGATAACATTATCGAGACAGAGCTACTACGAAATGGCACAATTTCAGAACGGCGTATTAGACCGGAAGCGAATGAAAACGTACCTACATTGAGGATAATTTCATTTCTTGTCTCTTATCGCCATTGCGGAACCTCAACTTTTATTTCAAGTAACTTCCCACTCGATCTCGTGTTATAGTTTCTTTTTTCTTTTTGAGTTTTTCAAAGCGGGGATAAGAATGAACCACAATGCAAGCAAGTTTTTATCAGTTTGTCGCATGAGGGCCCTTTTTTCGCGTTGTGTCAAGTCGGATTTCAGTTTGGTTCGGGTTTTTTTTAAACATTGAAACAGATAAAAAGTCGAGGCAAATTACCCAGAAAGTGGGTGGATGGTATTCCCATCCGGGTGTCCTTTTTTATTTAGAAGATGAATAGCAGTAAATCTTGGCCACTAGACATGAGGAATGACTTGAACCCTCTCAGGGCCGAGGGCCTTGCTTGACGACGACGTGAGCTGCAACGAGGATCGCGCTTCTCTCGCCACACCGCCGCACTTTCCACCCCCACAGCTCACGCTCTATTCTAGTTCACCTAACTTCGCTTCCGCACCGCCACTTATCTTTCTTCTGCGATTCTTCACAATCCACACCGAGTGGATTCCGCCATCCCATGGTGGATGTAATATTTAATAAGCCACTTTATTTATAAGTGGAAACAGAAGAAGAATAAAAAGTTTTACGCATTGTGCAGTATGCATTATTGCCGAATAAAGTTTACAAGTTAAGTTAAAAGCCCCAAACAATTGAATAAATGCATCGAAATCAAGCTGACGCAGCATCCCATTTAAATGGTGTTTTATTATCGCGTATCGTGAGCTTCGCTTCAGTTTATTTATTATCTGAGTGCGACGATTTGGCAAACGCTGCGCGCTGCATAAAATACGCCCGCATTGGCGGCGGAGAGCATTGTCTATGCATGATTGTGGTCGATACGAATTACTGTAGTTTGCCGACTTGCCGGCACACTTAACTAAAGCACAATTTGTAACACTTTATTTCCCATGCACAAGATGAAGTTCCTCACCAGGCGTCCGTTCGGAACAATCCTCGGAAACAATGTAGAATTTCCTCTGGTCACCCACAAATTTCTCGTCCAGAATAATCTAGAAATAAAGTCAAAAAATTAATATCGTGTGTATTTTTTAATAAAATTTTCCACCCTAATCCGACCCTCATTCGAAGTTTTTGTGTTTCCTTATTGGAGGGTGAAAGAAAATGAATACGACGCAAATTTGATGCCAAGGCTAAAACTTGGCAAGCGAATTCAAAGTCGTTTCACAACGGCCGGTAGTAAAAGCGGAACTTATTTGTTCGAAATTGTTACTTTTTCCTTTCGGGGGTTTTACGTTTTGCAGTCCGTTTCATTGCGCACCTCCCAAAGATGTTTATAGCTCACGCCTTCGAAATTGAGTATTGTTCAGAACGTTTTCAAATTAGCATCCGCTGTTACGCACTGCTTGTAATCCAACCTGGGTGGGGCCGGAATTGCGATTATTAAATTCGCAATTTAATTGGACTTTAATGTGAGCCGGAATAAACGAAACCCATTGCTTACCAACTCATGTAACAAAGAATACAAGTAAAATATAAGCAAAGTTTGCAATTACAATACCAACATGAAGTCCATTACACCACTCCAGCAATTTGGTGATAAACCAACAAGGAATTGGAATAAAATCGTAAAATCATGTATGTGCAAAATGTGGTCTGACCTCTCTGACGTGGTGTCATAAAGAGGGCACACGGTGTGATAACAAGTACGGATTTTAATTGGCGGATACATATCTGTGCCGGCCGATAGCCGGGGGTTTATAAAGGTCTGCGAAATGCATGTATTATGGGTGATGGGGATTTCGTTATCTGTGCGATGGCGGCCGCCTCGTTCTATATTGTAATACCTTCGTCTGGTTGGCACATTTACGGTTATCCCGGTCTGGTGCGCGCGTCTTGTCTCCAGGCGGATTTGGTCGCGCGAGCTCCTTTTTTTTATAACGCCTCCGCCTCAGTCCAAACTCGGCGCGCAAACCCTTTGAACCCAAAAAACGTGCGATTCCCAAGCGACTTGTTTTTCTTCTTGCCGCAAAACATCTGCGTCGTTGCGGCGTTTACATAACAAAAAAATCCCACGCTCCACAAAAAGATTACACGCTGAATAATCAAAATAAATCCGAAATATTCCACAAAGAAGCTCAGTTTTATAATTGGTTAATTTCGCAAAGATTTACAGATTAAAACAGTGGAATTACACTGCGTAGGAGATCTTGTTAACACCACGTCGTAAACGATTACAATCTTATTATAGTTTTTGTGCGGATTTTGTCCTGCAAATAATGGATAATGACAAAAACTGAAATAAGGTTTTTTTTGGTTGTACAGAAATTAATTACCTGGTTATTATTTTTTTATTGTGTGGTTTTAGTGCAAAATAAGCGTAAGGAGTAAAAAATATAATACCGCGTGATGGATAATGTCTAGGTCTAAGCTTGCAGCACGTAGAGAATGGCGGAGGAGCGTGCAAAAGGAACGCGGAAGAAGAGGTTGGTAACGCCGAGTGAAAAATATGCGGTTGCAGGGAGTCGGTGATGCGTTTATAATGGTCGATTGATGGGTTCGAATTTTTAGCGAAACCGCTCGACGAAGTTATCGATCATTACCCCCTTGTGCAAACGCGCTCGACTCCTCCATCTTGCGATGGCGTGTCGCGAAGGTGGAACGCGCGCGACGCCTGGAAGCTCATCCAGAACCCGACCATCTTTCTCCCATTACTACCGCCATTCGGGGTTCTTATCTACGAAAACATAGATATTACTCGGCAGCTACTTTTTTTTCGACTTTGCAGGACATTTTAGCTGGGAAATAGAAAAGAAGTCAAAAAATATTTTACTAAAAGTTGTTTTTTGTTTTGCTTTTCTGGTCTTTTTTGTGAACTACTTGTGTTTTAGTGGGGTACTTTGGTCGTATTAACCCCCCAAACTGGAAGAACAAATGCATTACCTTATTTTGTCCCTCCATTGCTCGTTTCTTCCCTTAGGATCATATAATCTTGTCCGTTTCGAAAAGAAAACTCGCTCGGCCGTACCGCGCACGAATAGAGAAATCGACTTCATGAGGCGGAAGCGGCCCCGAAGCATTGTGGAATTAAGAATGAAATCAGTAAGGCATAAAAGAAAAACGACGGGCGTGCAAACAGGCGCGGGGAATTAAAGCGACGCCGAAAAAAAAGTCACATTAACCGACGAAGACACATCGACTGCTTGTTCCGAGACGTGTTCCCAGAAGTCAATCAAGTGCGCCCGGTAAAGAATGATGTTGTCCCTGCGACAAAAGGACTTTTAGCGGCCCACTCCGCAGGAGTACATTAATCAAATCGAAATGAATATTCCTTTGTATTGGAGTACTGCTGCGTCGATAAACAAAAACTGTATTGTCTCACGAACCGTGACGGAAAAAATAGGAGCAGAAGAAACGTCGAACAAAAGATGGCGGAGGTGGGGTGAAAGCCGGAGTAAAAAATGTTCGCCAAAAAAAGAAACCGCTGCGGATGGAGTAAAAAACGAACGGGAGGTGCAAGAAAATATATCATATTTCCGGAAATGGAATATAAAAGAGTGATAATTTTTTGTTAGCTGAAATCCCAGCAATGCGCAAATGGCACTCGCACATTTTATGGCGTTTTAATATTTGAATAGAACTTTTGATAGTTTTTCCTTTCGTGTGTTTTCATGATGATTTTTTTTTCTTTATTTCTGTAATCCAAATGCTTATTGCTCGTTTTCGAAAAATATCCTCCACTCGACGTTTAAAGCAAATGGATGCCACATTATTCAAAAGTGCGATCCTCTTGAATGTGCAAATGTTTGATATTAAAATTGAAAAGTTTCGCAAAGTGTTCTCAACCTGGAGGGTAGCGGAGTGAAGGCGCCGGGCGCATGCAAAATGCAAAAGAGACGCGCCGAAAAGATTTGCCAAATAAACATAAATCAATTCATAAAGCAGCACGTCGCGCTCGTTTGCCCAGCCGCTTTTCGCCGCATCTTGCTTCCACTCGCTGTCGATACGAGGACTACCCACCAATCCGCATCTTAGCTTTTAACGTCATGTGAGTTTTCGCAGTTTTCTATTTGTCCGATTCGGATGCGAGCGCGCTCCGAAAAGGAATTTCTATCTAATCTATTTAATAAAGCTTGAATTTGCTGATAAAACTTTCCGTCCCGAATATCCGCTGATCCTGGCAATTCTCCAGGATTACAAAATACAAACTTTTCAACGCAAACGCAGCGACCCGTCCGACGCCCAACTTTGTGCGCTGTTTTCTTTTTTGCATTAATTTCCAATCGAGCAGGCATGAAAAAGTACTAATTGTGCAAGAACAATAAAGTTTTGTTCCCCGCATGTTCCAATGTTTTCAAAATCGGTTTATATAACAACAGCATTACCATTCTTACCATTGTCATTGAAAAAAATCGAATAATGAACCAGAAATAGCAAATTTTGTATTTTTCTGTTAAAAACGAATATAAAATATAAAATACGCAAGAAATTATTTACGTGCCACAGAAATATTATTTATTATCGTGTAAATACGACTGTAAAACAGACCCGAGGGCATATTGCTAGGTACGTACTATGAATTTCCTTCTCTAAGAATCTGAGCGCAACACAAGTTTACGGATTTTTCACCCAGCGACAGTTTTTCGCGCGCTGACGCGCCGGAAATTACATTTCTTGTCTGCTTAAGGAATACACAATCAGTTAACGCGCAGACGCGCAGCGTGCAGATATGAATGCGAATCGAGGCGTGCAAACCGGCAAGATATTAAGAGGGTGCCAAGATTAAATCAAACTTTAACAACGGGCTTATGAAGCGGTTGGCTCGACGTTTATGCATGCAGACAAGTTCATCTCATCATGTCGCTCTGTTAAAATTAACGCGCGTCGAAGATTTAATAAGTAAGTAGTGCTTCTACGTGCGTTACAATCTATAGACCAAAATTATTTTAATGTTACACATAAACATTTTATCGCATTTGTAAATTGATTGAAATTTAAATTAATTCTTATAGAAAAACATGTAGTGGAAGAATCGATGAAAGGACTAAAAATGGCAATTGCAAACGTCAATACCAAGCTCAGTCTTTTATTGCCCAGCGCTTGTATTTTTTTCATCATTTTCTTTCTCCGGATGCGACTGGCACGTTTAATGGCATCGAGGCGTTTGCATCACGCGCACACTGACATCTAATAGCTTCTCTGCCGGGCTGTCCGTCTGCCCTCTTGCGTCCTGCGTCCTGCGTGCTCTCTAGTCGGATTTGTTCGATTGCTACAATGTCGCCAATATTGCGCTACACTGTAACGCGAATGTTGCTGTACTTTCAATGTTCGGAATTCTCACAGTGTTTGCGCGCTCAATTACCCAATTGTCGTTCATGCCATCGACGATGGGCACGATGGCGGCAGCGCACGCGCTACCATTTGTTTATTGCTTTTATTTTGCTTCACGCGGAGCGCATTGGATCGCACATATTATTCACAACCAATTGGGAATTTTCCAGTAGTCGCGGGGGCAAATTAATCAGTTTATTTGCAAAATTGCAATCACGATTTGAATGCGGCGCAATATTTCCATTAGAAGCGGATTAATGTCTGGTTTACACTGTGGTGTAACTAATTTGATCATTTAAATGATGCACAAATTACATAGAAAAACACTTCAAACGAAGCAAACGTATTAACGACTTTAACGTGGTGGAAATAATATTAAAATTATTTTAAACAAAAATAGAAATAAATATATATATAGCGCTTGGTCTAATCTAAAATATTTTGATTCCCATCAAGATTTTATGTTGTTCTCGACAGCACCAAACGCTTGATAAATAAATCACAACAACGATCATAAATCATAAATATTGACGGGTTTCCCTGACGTGAGTGGATTTCCATTCTTATTTAATGTAAACAAACTGGCCGTACATTTTTCATCCATGGAGTTGTCAACAAACAAAAAAACTTTAGATAATAATCTAATTCAACTCAAGTAATATACGAAAAAATATAATTACACAAACATATTCTTTCGTAAAACTTAGATTGGATCACTCACACCGGGCGATCTTTCTTATTCACCAAAGTTGCTGACAAAGTTAAATTAAATAAAAAAATTGCCGAAGCGCTAAGTTTTCGCGCATCGCCAAAAAGAGCGGAAAGCTTTTCGAATCTTTTCATCTCACAGCTCATTTTAGGAATTTTTATGATGAGCGCAGGCTTTTGTAATATATATGTATATATATACCTGTAAAATTGAATAGCCGAAAACAATGGGCGTGAATTTACATTCAACAAACGTAAAATCCCTCGCAAATAAAACAATATTTGTTCGCATCGCTCGGTTTCGACAAAACGTACCGCGAATCGCGAAATTCAAGCGCACATAAAACCAACGCTGGTCGGTATGTATGTGAATGTGTTGATGGAAATTACTGAAGCGCATGACGGCTTACGCCACAAGGTATGATTATCTTGATGTACAAATTGTTTGAGAGCTTTACAAATATACCCGAATATGAACGCTGCTAATTAATATATTTTCTCGCCTATAGAGCACGAAACGAAACGAAACGCGCTGGATATTTAATAATTTATCAGATTAAAGTATTTATATCATGATATACTGCAATGCTAAATTTATGAATGCAATGAATAGCATCATGATATTGATTACTTGTAATGTAGCAATAATTATCATAAATTTTTAATCAAAGTTATTGAATTATAATCTGTATTGATTTGTAATATTAGAGTTACCATTTGAATTTTGTCGATTTTGTGTTTTGACGCATTTCTGATGCAATAACTATGGAAACACCTACACACCGCCCCCAGGACGATACCAGGCTCAACGCCGGAGTCAATGCATTTGATTAGCTCAATTTAAATGCATTACATTCTCTATTATATTGGCGTCGCGTGCATTGTCAAGCAAAGTTTCGTAAATTCATAAAGTTATAATAAAGTTCTGTGTTTAACATGAATATTCTATGATACCTTGGATCTACAATGTTGCTTTCTCAGGTTGAGCAATAATTTGTAAAAATACCACCATCAATCATTCAGTATTTGAACAAACGTTTCGTTTCGCAAAAAAATATGACAGTAATTTGCGCTAAAATTATAAAAGCTGTTTATCTCCTTGGAAATTCTCGCGCACGTATAAATATAAAATACCAAACGGTATAACAAGCACGTTCCGCTAATTAAGCGCTTTTTGCTTGTTACAAGTCAGCCACGTTTTTGCTCTGTTCTCGCATCTCTTTCCATGCTCCAGTTTCTTTTCGCTCATCTTTGCGTGTCTTTTTTTCAACGCCATGCGCGCCACACAGAGGAAAAAAACTACAACATCGCGCGTGTAATCCCAATCAGTAAGCTGGTCACATTTCGTACTTTCGGGCGCTTGCGAAACAAAGTTAAATATTCCGACAAGTGAGCGGCCTTTTGCGCACTTAACGCTCGAGCAAACTTCTAATTCCGGCGCGCCGCCGCCGGAGGTCCATACCGAATGTGCCGAATTCGACCTTTGGACCTTTCCTGCGACGTCACGAGGTGTATAACGAATGAGCCCCAAGTTTCGGAAGGAAGTTTACAGGTTGAATTTGAATGTTCGCTGATTAGCCCGACAGCCTCGACAATCCATCCGGTCGAAAACCTGACCGAAAAGTTTGTGTTACGATCGATCGTTTTGACAGCAGTTCACAAAAGTTGCCAATTAGCACCACGTATGGATGACTACCTTTTTAAATTGGATTTAGTATTTAATACGCATGATAATGATGTCGCATTGATGGAAATCAAAGGACAGAGATAAAAAGGATTACGTTAGTTCGGCGATATTAATTTCTACTTAACCCTTGTCATTTTGTCATCGTGTTTGGAACTGGCAGATTATTACGTAAACGAACCGCCCGTCGTGTGACGAGCCACGAAATGGCATTCGATAATGAAGAACAACAGAGGACAAAGGGAAGGATGCGATTTGCTCATGCGGCACACGTCCACAGAGGAGAGCAGGAGTGTTTCTGTCGTCGCTTAACCGGAAGCACATTGATGCTAAGATGCAACGAGCAATTTCGCAACTACGCTGGGGGGTAACATCCTTTACATCGCGCAACACATTATGTCAGAGTTTAATTACTTCTAACCTAAAAATAAAATAAAATGAACGATTTGATATAGGCAACTTAAATCACATGAATTCATTTGCATCGTAATACATTTTCGTACACGTTTCTTGCGTTAATAATTATTTATAAGAATATTATACCCATGTGACCAATGAGAGCCGTTAAGATTGTTTTCCTCCGTGAGGATTCTGTAAACTGCGCGCGGAGACTTCTGATTTTACGACGTTGTTTACCGGAATGAATTGTAACTCGCATCCATTTTTCCCATTTTTGCGCGCGTATAAAAAGAAGCCGGCGTGCGGGAAGAAATTGCGATTTATACAACAACGAAGCAAACAACGACGACGCGTTCAGCACAAAGCCAAAGTCGGCTATTTATGTTCACAACCCTCAACCCTTGTACACCATGGCGATATATATATTCGCAAAACATTTTTATTTCAATTTCAGGAACAATACATGATTGCGAACCAAATACTCTACTAGTACTCCGATTACAAAATTGAATTAAAGTTTCGTTTACCTTGTGTGATGCAATTTTTAATGTTTACTCCCACAGAATGAAAATATGACATCATAGATTAAACAAATACAAAGGAAGCAATATGAACCTCTGTGAAGTTTCGCTACTTTGAGTGGACGTGCACTTTGCTTGTGTTTTTGCTTGCTTGCTTTTACCAAAAACGCTGTATGTGTGTGTTTTTGCTCGTTTATTTTTGTCCGGCGAGTTATCTGGCCGTATTGGGCAAATATTGCCCTCCGCCTCGGCCGATATTGAATTATTGTGCTTTCCGTGCGCTGCGGTTTTTGGTGGATTTATTATGTTTTATGTTTGGGCAGAGATTGAACATCCACGGACCGGAAGGTTTCTCGCGGCAACGACGGCGCGCAAAAAATATGGCCGCGCAAGAACGCCGGCTAGAAAGAATGACGAAAACTAAAAGCAAAAAGGAATACTCGTAACACAAACGACGAAACGAAACAGAAAAAAAAATTGCACGCGCGCGCGATGTTATTTCGTCTGTAGATTAATTTATGTTACAGCTTTTTGGAAGCGCATTGCATGCGAGTATAAAGTGCGCCACCGCCTGGAGTAAGACACATGTCATGAGAGGTTATTGCAAATCCGGCCGACATTGTAAAAGTATGGCGAGCGCTTGCGCACATTCAGTCCGCATTAAAGAAAAAAGCGCAATTCCGTGCGAATTTATGAAGCAAATAGAATAAAAACGCTTTGCAATAAAGAAAACCGTCTCGAACCGAACAGGCGTGCCATTTAACAACGTTGTAAGCGTGTTTACGACACGATGCTTCGCAGTAATGTCAAAAACAAAACAATATTTATATTAAAAGCAGAACAGATTTATTTCTGTATTTACGAATTGTCATTATTCGAAAAAATAAAATAAAAGTGTTAAGCATTATTTAAAAACGTATTTGAGTTTTTTATTATTAAAATTAATTTAAATTAATTAAAAACTCTAACTACTTCTAGACCCTGACGATTATCATTATTATTGCGATTATCTTCAAAACGCAGTGAAAAAGAAGCTTAAAACTTTTAAATGTCAAATTAACGCCGTCTAGCGGCTTCCATCAAAGCTCACATCAAAATAATTGAGTTCAAAATCATCGACGTGGATTTTAATCGCACATCAATTTAATTACAAGAGTTTTTTCATAATAAATAATAAAATAAATGTATGAATGGGTATCAAACGTATTTATTTGTTATTATATATTATAATGCATTGTTTTATTTGTAATATTTTATAAATTGTAATAAACAATGTTTTTAATAAAGCTTTTTGTAGTTTGCATTAATAATTGAATAATTTATGCGAAAAATTACAATTTTACCCTGCGGTTATTTTTTTAAATTAATAATTAATCTGGATTAAAAGAATTTATATAATTTTTTTGTCAATTGAACAAAAGAACGTTGGTTAGCGGTGTTCTACCGCTTTCATAATTAATTAGAATGCGTGCACTCAATGGTCAGTATTTTTCACCCTTAGTAATCCTTAAAAATCTTTCTAATTTATCGTGTGGAAGCCATTTATTATACTTAATAAGCGTAATGTAGCAAAAATATTATTTGAATATTTTTTCCGCATAACTCTGATTAGTTGTAGTTAAAAATGCAAATTCTATCATTATGGTTGTAACAGACTTACCCAGCTGTATCGCAAAATAGCGCCGACGTGCTTTTCAACACTATTAATTAAAAGTTGAATGCAGAACGCGGTTTCGGTTTCAGCTCAGCAATTTGCCAGCGCGTCGGCGGCGCACTACTTTCGTACTTTCCACAGCCGGAAACGCGTACGCGAGAGTAAAGAGAGAGGGGGCGGTTTGGCGGCTGGCGGCTGGGCCAGGCGCACACGCGGCTCGTGATACCGTAATAACCGCGCCGGGACTCGGCTGCAGCAGGACTAAATCGCGCGGCGTCGCTTCGCCGTCTCCGAGCTAACACACACCGCCCCCCGTTCACCACTTCTGCCCCCGCCGCTTGTGTTGGTGGATGCTGGGCGCCGTGGACGGAAGGCGTCGCCAGTACGCCGGTCCGACTTGTTATTATCTTAGCTTTTCGATGCCGCTACTGCCACCATACCACTGCTTCTTCCTTCTTCCTTCCTTTTATTCGCCAGCCATTCGATACGAGTTTATCTCGCGGGCGTCTTTTGTTCATTCATTGTTCCACTGTCACTGATAGCGACGGCAAACATTCGCAACAACATCAATGCGCATTTGACAATCTCCTTTCGGAGCAATGTGTAATTACGGCTCATTTTTGTAAAAAGAAATTAAATTTTCTTTTAAGAAACACTGACCGAAGTGTAATTTTTACGTGTAATTATATACAGGCGACCGTGTGGAGATAAAAGCGCCGCGACGCACCAAGTGGCGCCTCGTTAATTATTAATGAGAGCTATTGTGCACGCACGAGACGTCGCGGCCGCGCGCATCGTAGAAGACATGGTCGTTAAAGGCTTTTCGTTGCTTCGTTGCAGAAATCGCGTATTGCGGTAACGACGCCGCCGTCACTGACTGCGGGTGCCGCGACGTGTGTACGCCATATCCGTGCTGGAGCTTTAGCGTCGAAGCTTTTACTCCTTCGACAACGACGACGTTGCTACCTTCGCTACACAGCGCATTTATGAACATTCACCTATTTTCAAGATTCTATTCTACTAAATATATACACATTGTTTAAACAACTGCATTTCACAGATACCGCAAATATCAACAATATAAATTAATCTATGAATGCGTTATTAAATTTTTTACATCATTTCACACGATATTTTTACTGCTTAAGCTTGCTACATTCATTTTTTTCTATTTATTAAAGCACATTGTATGTTTTTATGCATGAAGGTAGCACAAAGCTTTGGGAAAGCGCAAAATCTTGAGGATTTAGTCGCGGTGCGCTGATTCAAAGTTCTTATAAACAATACCCTGCACACTCATATGCTTAACATACAGTGTGTTAAAATATTAAAAACTATTACTTTCACATCAAGAAATATAATAATAACCTATTTTTTCAACTCTTACTGTCGACTACGTTAATATTTTACCTGTTATCATTTATTTCAGAGCTTTTACGATTATCACCATTGCGCTTCTTCAGACGTGCCTGCTTGTAACATTGTTGTGTTTTATTCCTGGCTTGCATTTTACTATCTCTGCACTAGCTTGAAGATGGCGGAGATTTTCGCTGGCGCTGTGATTATGTGGAGGTGCCGGGCTGACGGTGGAGTCGCGTTTACGGCTGATTTATGAAAACGTCTCGCCCACTAACTCCGAAAGACAATAATGCGCGCTTACATAAAGAATACTTTTTTCCCATTTCGCGACGCAAACGAGCGACATCAGTAATAACATCAGTGTGCGCGCACGCGCTCGTCCACACAGCAGCATTGAGAGCCAGGAAGAACACACCGAAAACCGTAAACAAACACTTTGCCACGAAACGACTGCGAGCGCATAAACATCAGCGCTAAACAAAATACTAATGGCGGTGCGAGAAATAAAACGAAACGCGATTAACGCAACGCACAACACGCAGAGCGGTATTTAGAGAATTTACAGCGTGCAAGACAAAAGTAATTTTTAGCAAAAGAAGTAAAAAATTTTAAATTGTTCGACAAATGAACGTTGGTAATATATAAAAGTAGAGCGGAATTCACGTTTTAAACATTGAGATGAACAACAGTAGTCGCCTGAATACGACGGGAAAGCAAGGATAGAGAAATAGGATGTAACGTAATGGCGGCAGCATTGTAATGACCTTTTAGCACGTTGCGACGCTTAAAACGCAATAAAAACAGAATTTATTGACGCCAACGTCCGACGTGTTTCTCTTCGCGGACGTCACTATAACCATTGATTCTATACGTGAGATAAAAAATAAATCCATATATATATATTTTTTGTGTGTCATAAACCGGATCATAAAATCATAAAAATTGGCAAACATTCTTTATTACAAAATCAATTTTGAATTTATATAGAGGATTAAAGTTATATAAAATAAATTTATTTTTAACACTAGAAATACTCCCAAGAAAGCAATAAATAAATTATATGTTTGCTTACTTGTGGTACATTGAACTTGGTTAATTTTGGCTTAGAGATTAAGTTAACTAAATCGGCTAATAGTTATAGATATTGTTTGGTGGATTTATGCTTGCGCACATGTATCACCCGCACGAAACTTATGGCGCACAGTTAATTAACGTTGCGCCGAAACTTAATATTACATGAATCACGCAGGGACGCGCCTTGTTAGTAGTAACGCAAGTGTGCGGATGTTCTTAAGCTAAGGAACAGCACGATTTCGTGGAAACAAGACCTGAATCAAGATATCGTAAGGTAATATACCCACAATTATATTTTAAATTATTTAAATAACAAATATTAATCATATGGCTTTATGATTAATGTGTATTATAATTATAAAACTGAATAAATAAATATCTTAACACAGAAACATGTTTTTACATGTGCATTAATTAACATTACGTAAACAACTTTTGGAATAAAGGTTTTGTGGTAATGAAACAGTAAAATAATTATTCTATATGTAGGTTTACGGTTTTTCAAATATCAATTTCAATTTCGCATTAATAATTATTTTTAATTTGCTTCAATATTTATTTCTTCAATTGAAACTCAACAGTATTAAATTAAACAAAGCATTTACATTAAATATTAAAGTTTAGCAATGGCATAAATTCTATCTTTGCTGAATAGCATCCAATTTCAGTAGATAGTAAAAGGAAATTTATTACTGGATGGAGTTTAGCATTAAAACAAGACAATTTAGAGTCAAATAAAATTTAACTAATATCCGAATAAAATTACATTTTGGTGGGCATTATGTGCAACTATGAAATTCTATTAGAAATTGATTTGTAATTCATGTGTGAATAATGACTTTTCAATTTCAACTCAACTTCTGCAGTCAATATGTGCTGATGCGATGATAGTTCATAACTAAATTCATGAATTAGTTATTACTCTTTAGGAAATATTACATTTGAATACGTTTTATGACGAAATGTTAATTTTATTTCAATGGTGCATTAAATCAATATCTATTAAACATCAGTACTACTAATATACAGACCATAAATTTGCTATAACGCAGTTTGTCATGTATTGATTTAGAACAAAGTAAAAAAAATCTTGCATGAGCCAAGATATCCCGACCAGTCAAGTAGAAAAATATTCAAATTGTTCGATCAGGTCTTCTACGTGCGTCAAGACACAATATACCTACGGTACTACAGGATGTTGAATGTTGCATGTTACAATATTGTTCAATTCGGTCAATATGCTAATTCCACTCGATGCTACAGTAACAATAGTCAGATTTGGCCAATACTATCCGATCGCACAAACAGGACAACACACAACCCACTGAGCCAAATCTGACATATCCAAACAACTATACTATGAGCCATGGAGGTTTAAATTGCGCAAATAAAATTTACGACCCATCAAACAAAACAACTTACGTCCGCTAATCGTGAAACCCAATCAAAGTTATATCAAAGCTCATGAAGTTGATGGTAAAATATTTTTAGTGCTACACGCGACGCAGTAAAATCGAATCAGCGCGCTAATGCTTTTTATCGCAAGTTGAAAGTAAAGCGGGCGCGTTTATAGTTATCGTATCAATACAGCGCGCCATTTGCAGCGATTTGCCGCGCCACTATATCAATTATCGCAATTGGATAATATCACGCCACCCGCGCGCCGCTTTACCAAACGGTCTGCGAACCGATCACATAATTTCCGATTACGACGTTTTGGACCCACCTAAATGCAATTAGAATGAATTCACCAACACACCAACACACAAAAGTCATTGTGTGATTTACCCAGCTAAGATTTATAACTATCATTATCACCAAGTTGTATAATATTGAAATAATTACTTTATAAACTATTTTGATTTACCTATCATTGATTATAAATCAATACGTTGGAAATAGATGGATATACCTATATATTTTAAGTCCGCGGTGCGGATGCAGGAAGCGAAGACGATCCGCTCAGCGGAAATAGAATTTTGTGCAGTTGGCAGTTCCAACCAATACATCTCGCACCACAACTTAAATTCCACGATTCTCCTCACCGTATACATATTTTATTCATAGTAAAATATTGTAAATCTTATTTTTGTCTTAAATCTGTATAAAATTAATCCAACTTGTCAAGCCGAGTTTTAGTCAGGGTACAATGTAGTTCATCACGAGTTGTATTAAGTATTTGCACTCATGTTGTGCTTGCAGCTTGACAATAGTGTCCGACGCTGTGCAAATACAACTGCAATGGCGAAGACATTCCTAGTAGTTTAAACCACTGGCGTCGTTTGCGTCGCCACTAAAACTTTCAACCCCAAACCAACCTTTAGAAGTGTGCGTCGCGCCGGCAAATTTATGCGACTCTCCATTTATTATGCACTATTTGCACTCGTAAGAAGTTTAAAGCGCTGGCCGCTTTTTTTGCGTTTTGCTTCATCCTCCTCGGCGCGCTTCAAACGCTGGTTTTTCTTTTAACACGATTTAGAGTGCTCTTTAAGCATAACTTCAAGCGCTCAGCAGCCAGCAGATTCGATTTTTAATCTTGCGGTAAAAAATATCTCAGTAAATTAATATCGCAGACTTATTGATGGTGTAGCATCTTGCGTGAGCTTGATATATTCTCAATTATAAATAATTAATCGAATGCCGTGTCGAAGGCGTTTGGAAGCACGCAACGCTTATACTGGCGTCCGTTGGGAGTGTCGATATTGTCTGATGATAGAAATGGTGGAGGCGCCCGAGCGCCAGGCGCGGTTAATGTTGCGTTAGCGTTTCGGTTGCGCAAACAATTATGAATGCCCGAATGGAAATTTATTCTAATAATGACTATTCGATAGTGGCGGGTTGAAACCCTTTGGGGTAGGTGGAATTGCTAAATTGAATGCACCAAAATTGCTAGTTTATTGTATCAGTTCGTTTCGATCACGCGAAATGTATTTCGAAATGTGTCAGTTGGCTGAAATTGATTTCGATTCCCCGGAATTTTCCATTTCGGGTCGGAGTTTAGTGTTCTCACATCACTTCTCACTTCCCATTACTACGCGCCGTCGATAACTAAGTTTATGCTGGAATTATTGCGCTTTAATAAAAGCTCGAAAATGAAAACTCAATTTGATGTAAGTGTGCACACGCACGCGCATTTAATCAGTTTGATATGCAAATGTAAACGAGCGCAGAATGTATGTTTATGCTTAATGCATGAATGCCTCGGGGCGTTGGCGCGTGCTTGCTAGCTGAAATAGCAATTAGAACAATTAACACCAAACACACAAAAATCACCCTCCGCGTTGGTTTTTTGTGTGTTATAACGCATAAAACAATTTAATTCTCGGAGAGTGCGCGCCGGAAGGCCGGAATTTATTACCGCATGCGGTCGCGTTATTCCTAAGTGTTTTTTTCGGATAAATCGTGAATACGTGACAGCGAATGCTGAGCGGAACGGTCCTTAAATTCACCGCGTTTAAAAATTTCCCCCGCGGTAAGTCTTCGATTTATACGCCAGTTTGCATTAACTTCCAATGGATTTTAAATGTTTACGGATACATTTCCATTACCAATACTAATAACTTAATCCTGTGACAGTGGCGCAACAATGCGCGCTATACAAATAACACAAATCGTTTTTTAACTCACGTTTTAAACGCGAATATCCTGTGTAACTCAAAAGAAACGAACATCTTGTAACCGTAAACGTAGCCGTTTTGAGAAGCGGAAGTAATGGCGGAGTAACACCATCGTTGAAAGAGCTAATGGCACATCCGGACAGGCAGGATACTTTTTGTAAAACTTTCCTTTTTGGAATATGCGCGTGCTTTATCTGGTCGTTACTCTTCGTGGTCATAAGCGTGTGTGGCGAAAGTGTAACGTATAGTGGTGGTGCTCGTGCACATTTGTAACGTTTAGCGCTCATGTACTGTACTACACTTGCACACATTCGTCTCCCAGACTCCCTCATCAGACGATTTTCTACGAAAAGAAAGTGCTGGAAATATATTGGTTCTCATCAGGATCGCATCCATCTAGAATCAAGCAGAGGAAAACTCACACCCTGATACATCCAATAAATGAAGTTGTTCCGAGTTGTTTGGTTGCAATAAAAACAGCACACACATGTGATTAATGCTTAGTTAAACTAGTTTTTTTCTTTGTTTTTTATTTTTTTCTCGCTGCGCTTTGTTTAATACTGAAGTTCGCCGTTGAAAGTTCACACATCATTCGTTTAAATTTGTTCTTCTGCTATAAGTAAGTTTTAATGACTAGTGTAAAGTGCTTCCGTATTTTTCTCCCCCAAACACTTTACTTCCAATGCTGGGGTAGGTGAAGAAGGCAATCGAGTAACGTTATTGCTATTTGCGGATATATTGCGCGCCGATAGGAAAAGAATAGATTGCCGAGGCCGCGCTCAAACTTTGGTCATTGAGTTTTAATTAAATTTGTTTTCGCCCAGGCGCTATACGCCTAATGCCCGGCGCCTTCACCAATGCATTTCGTATTTAAATGAATATATATGTAATTTGGCTAAACTCGTTGTAGTCACGCAAATCACTCTCTAATTTAGTTCGAGTGACACAATACAAAAAATTATACAGTGTGTTTAAGAAGATACTTATAATTTATTTAATGAATACATGATTGCACAATTAATCAATCATAATAGTCTGATTCATTTGTTGTAAAAGAAAAGCTTTTAGTAAGACATTTTATTTCATCAATCAATTTTTTAATGCAAAAAGTTGCGCCGACTGGGACAACTTGTATTCGTTTATTGTCTGCGCCGCTTCTGTGAAAAGATTCAAATGATTGAAACAGCGCGTTTTTGTTTGAGCGCACATCTAATCTCGTTTCGGTTAATATTGCAAAAGCTCGACGTCTTTTTGCTTCCTCCCCTAGTTGGTGTGCACGTCTGCCATTCGTATTATTAACGCTTTGATAAATTTTAATCGAAGACAAACTAAATATTTCAAATTAAATTCGTTGCACAAATTTTTTTTATTGGACTAATTTAAAAATTACATAGTGTTGAAAGATTTTTTATTACGGAAACGCTCGAAGGGTGGAAAGAAATTGTCAGAAAGGAAACAGGCCAAAATAATTTTCGAAATTGGGCCAATAAATAATATTTTATCGCGGCTCGAAAATCGAGTCGAGTCAATTATAGTTGCCTTTACTGCCCCCGCACCGCCTCCTCGAAGTAGATTTTACCCGGGAATGAAAATGCACCAACACCACTACCACCGGCGTGCGAGGCTGCGTGAGATTAAGCCACATCGAGCCGAATGGATAATATTAGAAAATTGAGTTTGCCCGCGTTCCGGGGGCGGCAAGATAGTCATCGCGATAATAGGTGCTCGGCGCGTTTGCGTTTTCCAACCCAGCTACATCTTAGCATCTTGACTTCTTGCATTTTTCTTACTGTCAGTCATTTTGCGTTTTTACAAGCCCCAAGCTCATAAATCAATATCTCCAAGTTCCAAGCATCTTTATTAATGTGCACCAAGATAACGGTAAACGAATATTTATCAATGCGTTCCATTTTTTTCTCGCTCTGCCACGGTGAATTCACAGGGAATACACAATCGTCGTGTGTTATTGCCGAAAAAAGAAGCGGTTGAATGCAATCGCATCACTCAACGCGATGCGGAACCTATGCCCGGCCTGGGGGTGAGATTTACTCCGGGCGTGCACATTCAGTGAAACTGAACAGAACCAGGCGTGATCGATTTATAATCATTCATTGTGCCGTGAGAGATTTAGAGCTTGCATTATCGTAATTTCGTTCCTAACACGGATGATTTACACGGCGACAGGACTGTGCGCTGGAGTCGTGTTTCTTATTCCGGGTACAACCTAACTGTGCACCTTCTGCCGCAGCCATTAAGAGAAAAACTATTTTAATTTCAATCGGCGATCGGGTCATTTTTCTACTTCTTCTAACCCAGCGGTCAATCGAGCGTAACGATTCAATACCGGAAATTGATTTTTGTATCACATTTATTTTAAATTGGCAAAATAAATAATTCCGTTTGTTTCAACCGAAACTCATGTGTATCAAAGTGATAGACGCAAATTATTTGATTTCGTTTCAATTTAGTTTTTGGCAACGCGATTTTTTTATTGTTTTTAATCTAGTTGCGTGATTTCGAAATGAAATTTTAATTGAACGCACACAAATTGTACATTTGCACCCGAGGACAGCGAATGATGTCCAGGGATATTTGATTGGCTTTGACCGCTGTTCATTTAATGAATATAAAATGATTATACAACTATTTAAGCACGCATCACTGAATTCAACCAAAAATAAAACTTAAAATGTTAAAAATCAGTCTATGCTTGGGCATAAATATCTAATAAAAGAGTATGATGGATCGTCAATAATGATGTACACACAATATCCAAAGCCGAGTAAAAAAATCATGTGTGCAGTTCACACGCGGTAGAAGTGATACCTTCAGAACACTGCACTGCCAGAAAATAAGATGAAAGTAGTATCAGGAATGGGATAATTTTAGGGTATTATTATTATAGTATTAAATTCAATTGTAAAAGTTAATTAATATTTTTCTGCCTACCGGCCCGTGGCTTTTGTCAGAGACTGATCGTAATACTGGAAAATTTTGTTTTTATTGTGGTCAGCAAAGTAATACCCTGTATATCCCAAAATATTACTTTTTTTAAAGTCTCTCACCGCCATGATAGAGTTAAAGAGTTTCCATATACGCTGCAAACATTTGCAACCCCTAGCACTTCTGAAATAGCTCAAAAGTTTATTTTTAGAAAGTAGCATTTTTATAAAGTAAATAAATATGGTGTAGAAAACACCCAGTGTCTCGGGAACAAATTAACATCCTTAAAGTTTATCACCGCCATTTTAAAGCTTGAAAGTTCCTCTATACGATGCATATCTTAAAATCTTCTGCCCCTTTTAGAACTGCCCCAAAACTCTTTATAAAAATTGACATATAGCAAAAAAATTAAAAACGTGGCGCGCAAAACACCCTGTATCTCGCGAACTAATTGACTTATTTACAGTTTGTCACCGTTGTTTCAAAGCTCGAAAGTTTCTCTACACTCTACATGCCTTTTCAATCTTCTAGCCCTTCCGGAAGTGTACTAAAATGCCCTTTGAAAATTAGCATTTTAAAAGAAAATAGAAAGCATGCTGTGGAAAATACCCTGTATCTCGAGAACTGTTTGACTTCTTTCTAGTTTCGTGTCGCTATGTTGAAGTTCAAAAGTCTCTCTACATGTTTCATACCATTTCAATTGCCTGGTACTTTCGGAAGTGTCCTAAAAATCACTTTGAAAATAGCTATTATCGTCCCAAAAAATTCATTTTCCGGTCGAATAACAGGGTCAAACTCTCTTGTTAAAATTTTTTTCGGTTGCAGAACACGGTCGAACTAATTTTCCTAATAAAATTTTCGGTCAAACAACAGGGTCCAACTTTTTTGTTAAAATTTTTTTTGGTCGAAGAACAGGGTCGAACTTATTTTCCTAAAAAATTTTTGGTTGAACAACAGGGTCGAACTTTTTTGTTAAAATTTTTTTCGGCAAAGAACCGGGTCAAATTTTTTTCTTAATTTTTTTTTGACAAAGAACAAGTTCGAATTTTTTTTTAGTCGAATTACAGAGTTGAACCGTATTCTTAATTTTTTATTGCTAGAACAACAGAGTCAAACTTTTTTCTTAAAGTTTTTCCTTCGAAACATTAAAATTAAAAGTTGAAATGTTGAATTCCTGAATGAGAAAACAATAATTTTATTTTAAATTTAATAAAAATTATTAATTATGAAAAAAATGGCGGAGGCGCCAGATATTTAAAAAAGTGGTTTAATTAAATATTGAGAACTATCTCATTGTGTAGAAGGCTTCTTAATAATACAATTTAAACAACATTTCTCCAAATAGCAGTAAGGAATTTTCCACTAAATCTCATTAAGTGAAATGTGCACTCCCATCAAGACTTAAAAATCCATTATCTCAGGAATTAATAGAGATGAACAAAAATTAAAAACACCACGATGTTTAGCATTAAATCCTAGAGAAGACAACAGTTAAAAAATTTGAAATATAACATGTGCCTAAAAAAATTTCCGCTGCGATTTTCTCGGAAAATAATAAAGGTAGAAAAGAACTCTCTTCATTTTGTT
This sequence comes from Dalotia coriaria, assembly GCF_025399875.1. NCBI lineage: Eukaryota > Metazoa > Arthropoda > Insecta > Coleoptera > Staphylinidae > Dalotia > Dalotia coriaria. The sequence continues at coordinate 7,340,472 of NW_027045447.1, read as the reverse complement.
CATGCCGTGATATGGATCTATAAAATGGCAGATTTAGTTTTTCCATTTTCCAAAGTTGACCAAAGACCTCTCAAAAACATCAAGAGGTTACACTTGACCCTTTTTGGACTCAAAAATTTTTTTTTGAGCTAGAAGAAAATGGAAAACGCTAATCGATTGAGTTTTCCAAGGGGATGAAAGATATCAAGTCAGTTTTCCGATAACATCATTATTTCGAAAATCCGTGGTAACTTAAAAACTGATCAAATTAAACTACCTCTCTAATTTTCCCCAAACTTTCCACACTGATGAAAAACAATGCCAGGAATCCATTAATCCAGGTTTGGTTGCGCAATCTTAATTAGTTCTTAAGTTACTGATAATTTTTAATTATTACTTAAGTGTTGATAACTGTAAATTTTAACATGTTATATAATGTGAAATTTAATTCTATATACGAATATGAAAACCGTTTTTCCTTATCTCTAATGGTTTTCAAGATAAGTAAGGAAAACTAGTTTATTCGTTTACTCCATCATTTCCTAGGCAAAAAATAAAATTTGGATATTTGATTTTTTTACTACAGAATATTGAAGAACATGTAATTCTACATACTTTATCTTAATAAAATATTGTTCTAAAATTAAGTCTTTTGATAATAATCACCCTAACAAAATCATGTTTCGTTGCTATTCAAATTGTATTAAGTTTTTATTAAAATTGCAAATAGGGCCTAAACGGTAAATGTTAGCAAAAAAAGTTACGTAAATAATCGATGTAAAATTAAATCATCTATCAGAATCCGAAAACAGAATTTAAAAATTCGAACTTTTAATTTCGAACATAAAAAAGAGAAATCTTTTGCCTTTTTTATAACAAAATATTTTCGTTAAATTTTTTTATGCACTTTTGGTCGTTTTTCAAGAAAGGCGTTATCTTGTAGAGAATTCTTTAAGGATTAAGAATATGTAGTCCTTTTTTCCGTAGCACTTTTAGTTATCGAGATAATTGCAATTTAAGTTCACCGGTCTCACGGGAAAATTTTAAGAAAAAAGTTCAACCCTGTCGTTCGACCAAAAAATATTTTAACAAAATAGTTCGACCCTGTTGTTCGAACGAAAAAATTTTAGGAAAATAAGTTCGACCCTGTTCTTCGATCAAAAAAAAATTTAATAAAAAAATTTGACCCTGTTATTCGACCAAATAATGAATGTTTTGGGACATAAATAGCTATTTTCAAGATGATTTTTAGGGCACTTCTGGAAGGGTAAAGGTATAGTATAGATATGTATCGCATAGAGAGACTCTCGAACTTTAAGATGGCGGTAAAATACTTCAAAAATGTCAAATAGTTCTCAAGATGCAGGGTGTTTTTTACACCATGTATTCAATTTTTTTGAAAAATGTCAATTTTTGAAAGGCAATTCATGGCACTTCCGAAAGGACTAGGAAATTGAAATGCTATGCATCGTATAGAGAGACTTTCGAACTTTAACATAGCAAAAAAAACTTGAAGAAAATCGATTAATTCTCGAGATACAGAGTGTTTTCTACACCATGTTTTCAATTTTTTCTTAATAATGCCAATATTTACAGGGCATTTTAGGGCACTTTCGGAGAGGTTAGAAAATTGTAAAGGTATGCGTCGCATAGAGGAACTTTTGAACTTTAATATGGCGGTTACAAATTCTAAAAAAGTCAAATAGTTCTCGAGATACGGTGTGTTCTTTATAGACGATGTTTTCAATTTTTTTGAAAAATGTCAATTTTTTGAGGGCATTTTATGGCACTTCCGGAAGGTTTAGAAGATTAAAAAGGTATGCATTGTAGAGGAAAACTGTCGAACTTTTAAATGGCGGTGACAAACTTTTGAAAAGTCAATTAGTTCGCGAGATACAGTGTATTTTATACTCCATATTTACATACTTTATACATACAAGTTGGAGAAGAAGATAATAGGAAACACTGTATATTTGTATTCTCTTATTTTCTCACACGCTAAACTATATAAACGAATATGTTTGTCTCTCTTTAGTGTCGTTTCATTAATTTTGAAATAACAATGATTCTAAAGAAGTTTTCCCTTCCAAAAGGATAAAGAAACACTACAACTGCGACTATAAGGACAAGAACAAGGATAATGTAAGGGTAAGAGTGAATGGTTTCAACATCACAGGCATAACCTTTCTTAGTGAGTCTGACACAGTATCGTTGTTGTCTGCTCTTTGCGAGAACATCGAGAACACAGCACCGCAGCGTCGATATCCGAATGATATGAGGATGAGTAGCAGCAGAATGAGGATGAGGGTGCGAGCGCCAACGCGGAAGCCATTGAATAATGGAAATCCGTCAGAAAATCGAGGCTCATCTGTCAATGTTATGTGCCATCGGCAGCCGGCAAAGTAGCCCCTCTCGTTCCACCGCCTCCAACCGCCACCGCCATCGCAAGAGCTGACGCGTTCGCTTTAAATCTGATTTGATGCGTTCGAATCGCGCGTCGATTTTGCTAATTCGCATTAATCAACGTTAATTACAGGATATTAGTGTTCACTTTTCGAGGGGTAACTATTTCTACAAAATATTCCAGATAATTTTCACATCATTATTATTTTAAGAATTATAATATTATTATTTATAATAAAATAATAAATTAATTTCAATAATTTTATTAAACCACAAATATTAATAAATAATTTGATAAATGCAAATTTAATTAATTTAAATAAACAAACGTGCTTCAACACCTGTTCAGCTTTCCGGAGAGTATTAAGTGAGGATATATATTTTTATGAAATGCGTAAAATGCGAGAAAATATTGAAAATTTCAATTTCAGACTTTTGCTGGAAAAAAAGCGCTGAGAAACTTGCGAGCGGAGAAAACGAAAAAGGGCCTAAACCTAACCTAAACTCATAAATATAAATTGAAGTAAAATAGCTGAGGCGCTTTTAAAAGCGAACTCGGATCTTTATATCGAACATGAACTATGTCTATTTCGTCCTTGAAATTATATTTTCTTTTAACTATTGCAATAAAACTTAATGTTTTCGAATGATAAAGTGATCTCGGACAGTAAACAGCTAGTTTTATGAAAGCCTGAAAGCATCGTTAATTAGTCGCGCATTCCACGTTTAAGTGGCGGTTAATTTTATTCAAATTTAACGAGTTGGAGCAACGACGCTAACCGCATAATTCGCGCCGTAAAAACGGTTCGTGTCTTGTTCGGTGGTTCGACGACGTTTGCGGCCTCGTGATCGCAACCGGAGGCGGTTGCGTGCACGATTGTAGCGTGTCACGTCGAGTGGATGGCATACAAAAGTGTTTGCTTTATAGCGCTTTACGGCGGTGCAAATAAATGGCGTGAAAATTATAGTAATAATAAGGATCCACTGCGATACCGCGCCAAACGCGCCGCACAACCGCGCTGCCACCAACACCGACCCTAACGCGATGTCGACATTCGACATCAAACCCTGCAAAGTACATGTCATCGAAATTTCATCATTTATACCGATTGTTACGTTAAATTTTATTTTAAACTAAAGTGTTTTCGTAAATTACTAAATAACCAAACTAAACAACTTATTTTTGATTTTAAGTTGTTGTTACTAAGCAGCTTAACTATTGAACTAAACCACTTACAACTTGACTAAAAGAATAGTCAGTCCCAAAATGAAAGGTCTATCAAAACCGTGCTAGATTACACACACCGTGTTGGCGTGATGTGCGCACACGGGTTGGTTACATTTATGTCTCCTCTATCACGGGGGCGGCGTGCGAAGGTAGTGCAAAATCGTGCGCATGATGAATGTGTGGTTGCTGTGATGCGTTTCACCGCATACTAAATGTGCTTTCAGTGGGACATTTCACCTTTACATAAATCCACAACCACAACCAACCCTCAACCTATCAATTAAAATATTTTATTCAATAAATTCCGAATAATCTCCTCCAATGTTCCCAAAAATAGCTCAAAAAAAACTAGTTTAAGACTTTGCTCTTAAATTGCTTTCTGAAAGCAATAAAATTATTCGCCTCGCAGCAGGGTGCTCGTAAAAAGACCTATTTATAATGATATCGAAGGCTGTCTATCTGCATAACGTAAAAATATAATTCCAATGCGAGTGGCGGCGTCGTAAAAGTGCGAAAAAGCAATTTTTCGCGCGCGCGAGTAAAAAAACGCGTGCTTTTTTCGCAAATCACTTACAGTATTGCCGGCGCGCGTCCCGACAAGCCGGCATCGACGATATATTAAACACTTCCGCCACTTCCGGTGCCTATAGGTTTAGGTTTTGCACATTCATGGACCGCCGGAGCGCACGAAAATGCACTGCAAGCTGACGTGTATTCGCACTCGTACATTTTAATACAGAGTGTTTTGTTGTTGCTAGCAAAAAAGTTTTGTCAGAGCGTTTGATTTGCATAAATCGCAAGCTTGTACAATGTGACAAAGATTTGCATTGGTAAATCTTGCCCAGGAGGGATGCAGTTTGTTTTTGATGCATGTGAAGTATACCAACTGTTGTTACAATATGATTTAAATCATTTTATTTACAAAAACAACAAGTATAATGTATAAAAACAGTATTTAACTTTCCATTAAAGCATGAATTATTTGTATTCTCTTAGTTTGATGTTTATATATTTTGAGTACAGGATATTTGTGTAACACACTGTATACTAATCCTAGTTTGTTGCATGCTGGCTTGCGGGGTTGCAATGTAGCGCGTTATTTTCTATAACCCGCGTAATAATGTGCTCGCCAGCGCAAACTGCCAGCACTCAAACCGCTTACTCCCGCACAACCCCGGCACTTCACCGCTCACACCCCCGCAGGCGGCTCGGCTCAAGTTTTCCCACTAAAAACTTTTTATTATCTCGAGAATTTACTCGATACATAAACCTACCGCAAGATATCTATAAAACACCTTGACGTTATCTCTACCCTCTACCCCACTTCCCTGTACATGGCCAAAACAACACTTAACACCCCCCGATAAAAATCAACAGTATATTTAAATAAATTTAAATTCCACCCCAAGCCTAATGTAAATTTTACGTGAATTATGTATAAATGATGTTGACAATTGCTCAAATTTTGTACCTTGTGAATATCCTTTACATTTGTTGTTCGTCACGTGCGCGCACAGCCGAGACGGAAAACGAGCAGCAACCGGAAGCGTAAACGTACAATCAATAACATAGCGAATGTGTTTTTGTTTCGATTCCAACCTTTACAAGAAGAATGCGCGGTGCTGGTATTGATATTTATGGAAATTCGCGCGCGGCCGCCTTCGGAGTCAAATATGTCCTGTCAAAAATGTGCACGAATGTATAACATGCATGTATCGGCAGTGTTCGCAAACAAATAGGACAATCGATCATGTCCTCTACATGCACAAATAGAAATGCGAAAATATTCATCATTGGAAAACCTGTGTCGAACAGAAATATAATGCACTTTCATAACCAAAACTATTTCGACAAATTTTAGTCAATTTTACTACATCTCAAACAATGGTTTGTTTTGTTAAGTTAACAGCGTTGACACGGTGACATGCAGCATGAATATTTATGATTTTATTTCGAATTTTACGCCGCATGCGGATGGTACCAACAAATATCAGTGAGGTAGAGCAGTGTAAATAAATAATCGATTATTCTATATGGCGTTGATTTGATTTGTTTTTTAAACACATGTATAATACAAACAGTTTTTTAAATAATATTTTTGTTGATTAAAAATTCTATTAGCAATTTATTTACACCAGATTAACCAAGATGGAACGGCATGGTTGTCAGTTGAAATAGAACCAAATATGAAATGATATTGTCAATTTTCGAAAGTTCTAGGTGAGCGCGTTTTGGGCGTCCAACGTTGGACTTTAATTAAATAACCGAAAGCGGTTCGATTAAATTTGCAAATGAAATTTGTTACACATGCCTGAGCAGCTTCCTATCAAGAGAAGGAGGCTGGAGGGTCTTCGGCCGAAGGAAACCGTTTTTGGCCGCCAAAAGTTTCGATATGTGCATGCTTGAAATATTTCATTACAGAAAAGGGACTATTTTGCACGTCGCGGCCGAAGGCCCGTCTTTGGCCCAGCTCACATCAAATATTTTCTTATATCCGGTCGCTGCCGATAGATAGACCCTTGCCGGTGACTATGATTAACTCCTCAAAACCGTTGATATCCTTGCCCAAACGCCAGCTCAATCAATATTTGTCTATCGTGGACTTTACTAAATATGCTTTGGCTTTCACATTGAATATATCAACACTGAAAACTTATAATCTTAGATAATAATTTTGATGCTTTAAAAGCGAAAGCAAATCTTGTTTTGTTTGTTCTACGCTTGATGCAAATAAATTCGGTTTTGCATGCGTGATAATGTGGGAAATATTAACATCAAGATAATCATAAACATACACATTAAAAGAGGGAGCACGCAAGCGCGGCTTGTTAACCTTGTTTCTTTTATCTATGCACATCTCTCGGCGTTTGCTCAACTAAAGAGTAGAAAACAAAGTTTGCGCCGGAATTAATTACCCCAATAACCATGGGGCCGCGGCTCACTGTCGGCCCCATGCTGCGGGGAATACTTTAGTCCGCCGCCCCGAATTATGCCCGTAATCCCGATGTAAATAAGTCCTAAATTAAAATCCCAGCGCGAAGAAGAATTTATTAACAGGAAGTTCCCGCCGAACAAAGACTTTACGGACTTGTGCGCCGTTTGCGGATGAGATTTAAGTCAATTTTACGCTGTGGATTTTAACAAAAACATAAAACAAAAATCTAAACAAAGAATAATTTTCAAGTTTTTTTGCAAAAAAAGAACTTGAACATGTCTTACGATGGAAACGATGTAAACGTTTACGTCATTCTCATTCAAAATCCAACATGTAGAAATATGAATTCTGAACACAATTCATGTCCATAATGTATTTCAACTCTTCGATTCACATGTCGATCGTTTATTGTTTCACGCCGAGAAAATCAGCATAGTTGTCATCGCCAACGTCATAGAAGCAGAAATCCTCGATGTATTTATAGAAATGCTCCGATGATGCATGCCGGCAGATTATTGACGGACGTTTTAAACTTTACATTTCGTTATTGCATCACACATCAGTATGTAAAGCTTTCTAAAAAAGGAAAATGCAAGGGATTAAAACTTATACTCAAATCAATATAAATTTATTTCCTGCTTTTATATTTTCAATTTTCTATTTTTATATTTGTCGTTACAGAGAAAATAAAAGTAAAATATCTATCTTTTCATTTGGTACTTGTAAATAAATGATATCCACTAGTCATGATGATTCCGAATACCCAGTAAAAGTAATCAATACTGGTGGGTATCGATGCGCACATGCACGGTTAATCGCATACTGGAATCGCGATGCAGACGGATGTTCGTTCGACGCGATTGTGTTTTCCTGCTTACATGTCACGAACCCGCCAGATAAATCTACATATCTGCATGGCCGCATGCGGTCCACATAATCGCCGCACCACGAATTGCTCGGACAACCGAGGCCGGCAAAAGTGTGGCACATGTTTAAAATATGATTTATGCGCATTTATATTTCATGTCAAATGTATATAATATTAATGTCAAATCAATCGAAATCAATTTATGTCGACATTTACCGCACCATAATATTTGCGCTCGAATTTTCTGTAATTTCCGTAACATTTTTTCCGGGTCTACAGTTTGCAGTGCTTGGCAGCTCCACCAATTACTTGATTAAATATCTATTCTGACTGATAAGAGCCGGCGGCTTGGTTTGGGGATGTGATGCATGAGATATACGCCGCCCTCCAAAAACGATAGGCGATCGACGTTGTCGATCCCGCGCACACAGACCAACGTTACTGCTCGCACTGATTGATTGGCTTGTATAATTTCGGGCGGCAAGATGGATTACCTTGCACGTTAATCATGAAATTTATATGTGCCGCTTAAGCTCAAACGCGACGTACACTTTCTCCGAAAACACTCAAAGCACACAAAGCTCGGGGCTTAAATTTTATTTCAATCTAATTCCAATTTAAATGAAATTTAAATTATTTCCTAAAAAATATTAATAGTTGAATATATACGATTCTAGCGTTTAATATTTATGCAACCCAATTAACATTTACGTATTTGTATATTATATGCATGCGCAGTAATCCTACCGAATGTTATTAGTATGTTTACGAGTGAAACTTTTAATAGACATCGAAATTAACTCAGTTTGACAGCACATTCAAACAAGTAAGTCACAATGCAACACACATGTCGTGCGCATAGTTTGATTACAATGCGAAATTGTACTGGCTTGTTGTACGCGTTCACCCCGCCTCATCAGCCAACCTCTTGTGCAGATTATGCACAGAAGCACTTCGCCGATCAGATTATTAGTTGCAAACTCCCGCAGTACTCATACAGCGTACACTCCATACTTCGTGCTAGAGCAGTAATAATCAGATTATATGCATCATTGAAGAAACTTGGGTAATTCAATTGAGTCTTACTTCTGCTGTTGGCTTCGCCCATCACATCATCATCATAATAGTCATTCTGGTTGGTGGTTGTTGTTGTTTGTCGCCCTCCCAGGGGACAACGATTCAATTCGATATGCATTTTGATGGTATGTTTACTAATAGGTGGGTTACGTGCATCAATTTCTGCTGTTGCAGCAGGTAGGAGGCAGGATGATGGGGATATAGATGAGGAGCTCGCTGGTATTTTGCCTACGAACGTATTTTGTTGTCACTGTTTGGAATAGTTCTGACAGCGGGTGGTTGCTGTGCATTTCCGTAACTTCCTGCCTGGATTTACGCAGAGTCGCACAGATGTGCATTGTGCCTTCCAGATGCATTCATTAAGCTCAACCCTTGCCAAGCTGAAGCACAACTTTGTTGGCATGCCAAACCAGTGATATAACAGACGTATTAATCATCCAACCATTAAAATAATTCTGCTTTAATTAATTAATAACACACGCACATTTAATTAATCAATAATTCAGGAGCTCTATATCATAGATACTTAAATTGTATATATTCATTATTAACGCTTATTAATTATAACATTTTAAGTAGAGACATCTTTTTATCATGCTGAATATTGTAATTAATAATAGAATGCTGTAAATATTTTAGTTTCACTCTCGGCGTAGCGTTCTCTTGCATTGGTTTGAGTCCTTGATAAAAATCAATAACGCACCCCACAGTTTTCATCCCCTTGCGAATTCCTGCAACAAGTTACTCGTCTATTCGTTTACAGATGGCGACTACTGTGCTGTTTATAACCTTTATTTTCATATATTATATTATAAATCACAGACTTTGTAATATAATGTAACACAATATTTTGCTGAATAATTAAAAGTTTGTTATTTTCATATTTTAATTTTACCGAAACAAAAATAGTTCCCGATGTGCATAATTCATTATCGACATCCCCATAATGAGCAAACGGTTAGCTACCTGGTGGACGCAACATCCGATTACAACCATAATTAATTACTGCATTATAACATAGAATTTCCATTATGTGGTTATTAAACTACAGATGATCGTTAATTATCCACCGCATGGATACCCTGATGCCATTTGGTGTTCTGCATGGACCGTAAGGATAGGCTTCTAAACCAATATACAATAGATCAAAATTGAGGTTATGAAAATAAAAATTTAAAAACAACAATTTTTTGAAAATAGTTAAAATTATATTCATTCGGATTCAAATTACCTAAAGTGATTTATGGAGAATAATTAAATTAGTAGTGTTTGGCTATTACTAAATTGTTATTACTCCCAGCGTAGCACATAACCAACGTCATATAGAGTCGATAAGCCTCGAATATTATTATTGTTGATGAGCACTATAATGGCATCGCGCGTGCGGTAATGTTAAAGCTTTATGCTTAATTAAAGCAAAGTTTGTTTTAAAAATGTAATTTATAAAAAGTATTTAATCAGTCTCTCGATTGTTGTGTCTACAGAGCTACAGAGAGTTTATTAATTTATTTTTTGGTAAATTAATTTGCGTTATAACTGTGGATGCTTTAATTGTATCACTTTGTATATTTAAGACTAAACAACCATACAAGAGCAACGCTAGCACCGCCCGAACAGCGAGAGTTTTAAATTAATTAACATTCTTGTTATCTATCTAACGGACCGGAACGAAAATCGTTTTCTTGCCGCCCCCGATGTCGCGCCACGCGCCCCCGCACAATCCGATTGTTTCGCCACGCCGTCGCAACCCTCTCCTTCCAGCGCAAGCCCCAAGTGTCGCGAAAGCAAAGTCGCGACTTGTGAGACTTAGCCATGCAGCTTTTTCCGCCAAGAGACGCTCAAATTGCCGGGCTTAGAACAGACTCTGGAGGGTGCCATAGCACCACCCCCGAAAACTCATTCGCCCACCCTTTAACTCGTATACTCTCTAAGTCAACCCAAAATGGGGGAGTCTTGTGGTTGTGGCTGGTCTAAGGTCAAATAACGAACTTGTTTCAAAACAATTGAAATTATTTCGAAATAAAATTACGAACCAAGAAGTGAATTAAGTTTGCCGCGCGCTACAATGAAGCGTAAGAAACTTGCGAATTGAATATTAAGCGAACTTTTCGCGCCCGCGTTTCTTCGAGCGTAATAGCCTGAAACTGGATACGTAAAGAAGACCTAGAAAAGCAGGTGCAGGTAAAAATTGGAACGTTCGATGGGTAGAATAGTTTGTTTCTTCGAGGAGCAATTTGCATATTAATTTGCTCGCGGCACGGCTACTTTCCAATTTAAATTTTGCAAAAATTGTATTAATTTATAAGCAGAGAAAGCTTTGAATATGATAATTATACTCAAAGAAAAGACCTGCAAGCTCAAGTATCATGGTATTTTCTTATAATTTATTACAAGGATTGCATTTAGTATTTACATTTGGATTTCACTCTTGGTTTATTTATTGTTTCTTTACATTTAAAATTTGTAATATTAATACAAACATTAAATTACACAATTTTTTAATTTAAAATAATGCCATCTGTAGATGTATGCTACAAATAAAAATTTGTCTGACATAAAATGGAAGCGAACGGGACGGATTTGTTATGTTTATGCAGAGATTTAAAGTATGTATAATTCGATGAAAAGCGCAAACACGACGCCATTGGGGAAGCCCATCACGTGCGCACCGTGCCCCTCTCTGCCGATAACAAATAAAATATCGTCCGTACGTGGCCGACCTCCGACCATAATTCATGTATACACCGCACACAACGCTTGGCGAAGGCGCCGGTTATACGTGCGAAATATGGAATGCGCCTTCGCGCGTTTGGAAATTGGCCATTTTTGATTTTCCCCTCCGTATGCGAAAACGATTTTACTTTGAGGTGTGTCGTATTTCCGCCTCTCCGGCGGCGTTTTGTCATGCTCGCCTTCTATTTGTTCTATTTATTTCGAATTCAAGCAATACACGCAGAGAAAACGAAACCTATTCGTACATTTCTCGACAACGATTTATTTTCAATTTTTACGCCGCCAATACACGCGCCATGCATTTCGCTTAACTGAAACAATCTTGTTATGTGAAATGATTCATGCGCCCCTTAGCAAATGTAGCACTAGGGGTCATTTAAAGATGATAAATAACCACATCTGGACGTTTCGCATCGCGGTCTTGGCCGAGATGATCTCCAGTTGATATCAACTTGAGTAACGAGCCCGTAATTGATATTAGCGGAGGAGATGGATTAGGCTAGTAATCTCCGACCATATCTATCGTTAATGAACATTCGATTGCGCGTCCGTCTCGCAGTCTAGCAGCCGGATGCCAGGCGCATTCACCATCCGTTTTATGTCCTACCATTAACGTGCGCGATCTCTAGACATTAACATCACATAATGATGCAACTTAGAATACTCAAAGGAGCGGAATAAAACATTCCGTTGATTTTATTCTGTTTGTGTTTGAAGTCTAGTGATGTTAAAGTATAGTGCAATAATAAAAATCAAATCACCTTCAGGAAGTTAATGACGCCATTTGTTGGTTAAAGCCGGAAATATGGAATGCGCCAAGATGTTTTACTACTTACTCAGACATTCCAACACGTTTATATTTCTTTATACGTTGGTTTATGCTAGTTTTACAGTTTGCAGTGGGTCATTCTCACAAAAAAATAAATAAAAACAAAAGTTTCATTAATGCTTTCTTCAGAGAAATAGCTTTGCTAATTTATAGGCAGCCTGCGTACGCATCATCAAAAAAACATCTTGAGCCGTACATTGTAATATGATGTCTTCGGGGACATGTCTAAGATTCTACACACGAATCATGTCTCTGGAGTTTAGCAAAAAACATAAAAATCGAAGAAATGCTCGTGCATAATTTTAATCAATTTTGACGCTGTGTTTTAAGCACGATGCGACACTATGTCAAAGTGATGTTCTCAATGAATTATTATTCAAATCTTAAGACAGACTAATTGCTGCAAACAAGCGCGACACTGAAGTGTTGGGTCTTTTTCCACCCCTGAAGCGAATGCAGAAACTACAGAGAAGCAACAAACGCCGAAAGTCGCGCAAGAATAAATTACGCGCGCGACCAGAACGCAAGACAAACTTGTTCGCTTCGCGTCACGCTGCTCGCATACTAAATCTTCGGTTTGTATAAACATATTACACACAATCAGAGTTGTGCGGCGCCCGGCCGAGCTGACTTTATAACGAGTTGCGACAAACAAATGGATGAATCGCGTCGTGCATCTTTGCGTCATTAGCATTCAAGGTGAACTAACAAAGTCTCACATTTCATAGAAATTATTTTTGTTATTTTCAGTATCATAATGGTACAAAAAATGTTTGGTTTTTTTTTGTAAATGTCATCAGAATGTGTGAAATATAAAAGCTGGTTAACCGCAAATTGTAAGTCTGAAAATTTAATTACACCCGACGCAATAACAAAAACAAACTGCTGGCGTGCATAAAAACTCTCAGGTTGTGTTACGTGCGAGCAGCCAACTAACGAGTTAAATATTCACGCGTATTTATTAACAAAGTCATCCATTATTAACGAATTTCATTTCATTTGCGTGGACTTGCTCGGCTTTTTCGTTGTCGGATTTTTCATTACGCGCTGGTATAATATTCATCCTGAAATTACCTTGTTGCACCATCCCTCGACATATCTACCCCTTCCGGCTTGGGACAACAACACACAAACTATTCACCGAGGGTTCTTCACACATTGTAAACACAAACGTGTTCATTTACATACAAGTGCAGTAATTAAATTCACAATATGAGATTAAGTAACAAAATAAATTTTTTATTTAAAAATAAGTTTTAAGTTACATTTTAGGGGCTTTTGATTGTAAAAATCAAGTTTGCAACACTTTGTATAAAATTATTTTTGGTTGGGTACGTCCGCAAGTCATATTTTCATAAAAATTATGTCAAAACTGAAATTAACGCGACTTTGCCATATCATTATCACCAACACGGCCGCCGGCGATACAATGAAAGCGCTGATGGTGGAGGCGCTGGTTATAACTTTGTTTTTCCGAGCGGGTGGCTCCGCAAAAAATTGCCGGCGTGGTTTAATTTTAATGTAATATAAATGATAGGTTAATTCCACGCGTTAGACGAAAATAAAACACCGAAAAAGCCGGCTGCCAAAGCAGCGAAATGTGCTTTTAATCAATTCGTGTGTTGGCGCAAGTTTTATTACGTTTTCGACGCCTGAGTTTTCCACGTAATTTAAGACGAATATTTTCGTGGTAATCATAATAATATGGGAGTTTATCCTGTCTGGCGCATAAATCAAATCGCTGAATCATAAAACATTCATACATTAATATTAAGTCTTATTTAATTTGCATTGAAGTTAAAAAACGTGCGTTTTTTTTGTTTTCAAGGTTGAAGAATTAAGAATTATCCGCATTAAATTCGCAAACTTTTCTGAATCGGCAACATGCTATTGGATGAATGGCATCGGACAAAAGAAGGACTGAGGCTTAAATCCGTTTTCTTCGCTGCTCTTCGCTCTTCAACGAAAAGCGAATCCAGCGAGACTTAAAACTCGATAAGTTTTATTAGGAGTTTTATTATACCCAAAAAAGAAAATGAAAAAAAAGGCACGGACAAATTTATACGTTATTTTTTTTTGGGAGCTTCGAATACTTTTAATTTCTTTGCTCTTATTTGCCAAACGAAAATTAGGCTTAAACCACCAGGGTCGGGAAAGGAAAATGATAAAGTTTTTTGATTAAATTTTGAAACGTGTTTACGAAAAAAAAAATGCAAAAATCTATTTATCTGCATTACAGAAATTTGGAAATTCATCCAAGCGACTGCAGTTGACTTGACTGCAAACGCATAGAGATGTTTGATTTCTAAAGTAACTTTTCAATATACAGGTTAATCCAAAAATTAAAATTAATTTAAATTTCTTAATATAAAATCCTTTTCAAAAATATTTAACCTATTTCTTAACGTGGTTTGTAGAATATTGTCTAAACGGAATGAAATAGCTTTATTATTTAATTTTCTATTGTTGCAGAATATTCTTGAAACGTCCTGATGTCTTCCGCGTGGGTGGCAAACGGGCGGTGCGAACGCATTACTCAACGATGCCTTCTCGCTGCACTTGACAGTCTCTCCCATGGCGGCGCGCGAGCATATTTTGAAGGGTGCGCCACGGATATCGAGAGCCTCCTTATATATTTATTGCTCAGCATTACGGCGGCCTATTTGTTAAGCTCATTTCTCACGAGCGCATAACTATCATTACCACAAGGCGACATATCAAATCCGCAAGTCCCGCAAGTCCTTATTTCATCTGGCGTAGAACGCCTTCACGCGCTTGTCGTCGCCGTCGTTATTATATCGATGATCGATATTAGAACATCACAAAACTGCCAACAAAAAGGTATTACGCACCAAGAGATACTAGTTTTATTAATACAATTCGTTGAGCTTTAGTGATTGGTATTTGTTTCAACAGAAATTGTGCGTTTGTAATTTAATTGATTATTCTATTTGGTGTAGCCATATTCGTGGCGTTCATACAATTAGTATGGCTGTACAAACTGAATACCTGAGTAACAACGCGTAAGTGCGATTGTATCGCACTAATTGCTCGTTTTGTGGTCGCAAGGACTGCAATATCATGGTAGATTATACTAAATTAAACTCACGTATTCAAAAACATTCACTTAAAACAAGCAAGGAAAAATATAACTTAAACCATGACCTGGAAATAGATAGCTTACAATTTTTCTCTTTTCATGCTTTGAAAAACTAATCTGATTTTTAATAAGCAGTTAGAATTAATGTGTTTATTTATTTTTCTGTTCGACTTTGATTAATACCATGCGAAACATGAAGGCGAACGTAATCAATTACGTAAATTTAAACGTATGCAGATATTGTTGTGATATTTATGATAAATAATAAAACTACCAGTGTGCTTTAGTTTCGCTACAGCATTTCTATTTTTATCAATGTCCTAGCCGGCCTGGATGGCTTGTAAAACCAGCGGCGCCTGCCGTGTTCGTTATTGTTTTTTCTCTCGTCCCTGCAGTTGCGACTCTTTATTTAACTATTACGAACGAAGGAGCACGTCATGCGGAGTAATTTGTAATCGGCGGGCGGGCGCGCACACGTACCGATTTAGGCATGCAAAACGTGTCAGGCCTAACGGTGTACGTAGGAGTGTGTACGTTCGTGGAAAAGGCGCGTGATCCATCATTCTCCTCGTTCGCAAATGACGTGGCTGCGCGTGCGAGCCGGTGTATGAGTATAATTGCACGAGCTGGCCGTTATTAGCGGCCGATTTGAGTTAAGTAGACTGTTGCGTGTGTGCCCGTGGTGGAGGCGCCGGGGCGAGCCTACAAATGCGCGATTCCTGCATGCGCTGCTCACACATTCTCGACAGTGTGTTATTATTGAATAAACATCCGCGACATGACTTTCACCTCGTTCACAATACATTCCCTGGCTTATGCTTGCAAAGTCTTAATTGAAAGTAGGGTAGTTAACTCGTTTTCCTGGCCTAATACGACTTTAACAATCTAGTGACCTACTACACACGCACATTCAATGACCACTAACTAATTAACGGAATTATGAATCTGTCAAACGCAATAAATGAAACTCTGAAATCCATTAGGTGTGTTTTTACTTATTTGCAGAAAAAAGCTTTTTCTTTATTTTTTTTTCGGGGATTTCTCTATTTGAAAGACACCTTACTGCTTGCTCTGAATGTAACAGTTCACGATCGTAAAGTTATTATGACATTCCATAAAAGATTAATTTTCGGTCTTAGATGCGGAGACGCACTTAGCCAGAGCTCGTGCGCACGCAGCGCTGAATATAAAAGCGACGAGTCTTGGATAAAGAAGAAAAAAACACACACGCGGAGACACAGCGAGAGAAAAGAGTCGTCTAACTTTAACTTTGAGCCATGATTTCCTTCCAACACTTTTTCCTTCCCTGGGCCCGCTCTTAAAAAGCTGAGTGTTATTACATTTTATATTTCTACGTGCTTTGATTTATAAAATGAGAAAATATTCCGACAATCTGGTGGCGGCGCCGGGCTACTCACTCACTGTGTTTTATTTTATTTTTATTTTATTCAAGTAAGGTAGACGCCGACGAATCGTAATATTGAGTCTGTATGTCTGTAGAATTTGTGGGCAAAAAGACCACAATTGCATTTGTGATATTTCGGTTCGCCAAAGATATATCTCCCCCAAAGAGGATTACTGCAGGATAACCGCACACGGTGTTTAGGGATGCTGATGTTAAACACTACGAAACCCTACTTAGAGTGATTCTTGAAACCGAATAGTTTCTGCTTTCCGCGTACAATGCGCGTCGCGATGTTCCGCTCCATTCCACCCCTCGCCTCCTCGCCTTGGTTGCTCCGTTGTTGTTACTTCAGTTGTTCATGTTGATGCCGGGGGAAGCTCTTTGGTGCAACTTCGCTTGAGTTGTCTTTGTGCGACGCGCAGCGTCTCGTTGTCGTCGACGAGTCCTTGCGAGTCCTCTCGCGTGAATGTAGCAACACGCGTCCAATGCGCAGACGACTCCTTTTTGCATTTAATGAAACTAGATTTATGCCCGTTTTAATTGCTTTTCTCTTGCTACTCGGCTATCTCTACAAAGCTTTACAGTACCGCACAGTTAACGTACAAAGTAAACACTAAAAGAGTTAAAATTTTATTTTATTACACCAAGGACACTAAAAAACATAAAACTACAATAAATACTATTCATTATTTAATTGTAGAATACTATATATTATTCACTATAAATTTATATCATTAATAAATAAATAAAACAATGTTACAACTTGTAACATCCTGTAATATGTAAATAAAACAGATGTATTCGTAAAACGTGACACTCAAGAAGCTGAAATTATTATTTCATATATTGCTTTGTAGAATTCTTGGCGCAAATTTAAACGGGTTTTCTCGTTTGAGTCGGCGTTTGCATAACACGCATGCAGATGTGCCGCGGGCATTATTAAAACGCCGCCGTTATTATTTATTACGAGCCGATGAAGCCCGCCGCTCGACAACGCCGTCAACAATATTGATAATGGTGCAACTAAACCGAGGGCCCGAGCCTGGCCTGTTTTGAATTCGCTAAATAATTCATGAATAACTCCTACTAGCAGTTCTGCGCATCTCGCTACCACCGTGTTCATTTTCAGCAGTTCCAACGATGGTTATATTGGTATTGTCATCACTCCGAACAGCTAGACATTAATTACTACACAAAGTTTCAATTACTTTCTATTGTAATAAAATGTTATAAATTAGTTATTATTACCTGTGGTTTTATACAAAATTTAGTAATATACATAAATCTACTAATAAATAACTTATAAAATTAAATTTTATAAATGTCAATACAAATTTTGTGTACGAGTGCAAGCAAAACAAAGTTATATCAATATTTAACGTGTTTTGTCTAATTATGAGACATTAAACAAGTTTTAATTAAGATAATATTTACTAAAACATCATTATAATTCTTTGTAATAACTGAATTCACACAACTTTATTAAATACATAAATATTTTAGTTAAATTCCACCCGGTGGAAACTGTAAACAAAACAAAACAAAATTAATTATTCAAGTATTTTTAGTTCAACTATAATCTACACATCACACCTTTCCGAGATAAAACAAGTAGTGCTTGAATAATTTAAAGCTGTGTTTGTAACGTTGTATTAGTGTTGGTATGAGTTCTAATTTACGTTGGAGCACAAAACATTCTCGGGCGCGAGAACCAGTTGACTACTAAATAGTTTTCTTGTGAGATCTATGCGCGCGCTTTTCTGCCCCACGTGGCCGTTGTGTTCTGGTGCAAATGCGAGATTTACAGCCTCGAGATTTGTAATTTTAGGATTGTTTTAGAGCTCGCCGGTCGCTTTATCATCGCACGCCACACGGACATAATTTATTATCATTTTTTTATAATCAGGTATACTATAGATTATAGTAGAAATTTTATTATTCACGATCGTGTATAATTATGTTTGTGATGCTGTAACAAAATTATAAGTGTTAATTGAAATGAACTATCAAAAGAAGAGCAAAAGTAAAACGTGCCGCAGTGGAGTGCCGTGCTTCTACTACTTTATTAGCAATTGAGTAAATTAATAGCGTAATTAATGCACTACCTCTTTAATGCCAGGTGTGGGAGTAATTCAATTAAGCCGCGCTAAGAAGTTTGCGATTTGCGCGTTGCAAATTCCGGCATTATCTTGTGTATTTTGTGCTAGGACCACGGTGCGAATGTGTACACTTTGATAATTGAATTTTGTTTCGTTTTTTCCGCATTTTTTCGCCACCAGCAGCCCTGTCGTCAAGGGAACGCTTATTAAGCTTCGTGGCATTTTTTTCTTCGTTTCTTTACCTTCAAGAGGCCAGAAATTTATTGATGTTGCATACGAAATGTAAACTTTTTTGCGAGTCCTAAGCAAAGGTGCAGCAGTGAAGCGGATAGTTCCATGCGGAGAGGGCTTTGCGGAGGCGCCGGGAATTTAGCCAGGAACAGACCAATTACTATTAAGACGGTTTGCGGCAAACGAGCGCGGGCGCGCGAGGCCTGCATATTTGCCCGGGACGTTGTTACGCCGCTCGCATAACAGTATGTCTTATCTCGGCACGCCGCTGCGCCGCCGCGCCAGATACGGGATTACACATGGGATTATGCTTACATATGGTCCATCTATCCCATGCTAATTTTAGCCTTTTGCCTACGATTGTCGGCTGCGTGCACACGCTCATTTACTCATATCTACTCCCCAAGGACGATTTGACAACCCCAAAATATCTACTTTAAAATGTACGTTATAGTAATTCACATTCTTACTACACATGCAAATATTTTAAAAACAATTCCGCAAAAACACAAATTTTTAAAACTAGCACATATTATTTACTGTCAAATTGATATATACAGTATATAAAATGTGGTCACGCGTAGCGCATGAGCTATTGCCCAGCGCCTCCACCATAGAATTAGGCCACTCATTTCCAGATGATATTTATTAAGTAAATCCCTTTTGTGTTACCCGCAAACCAACGCACCGCAGCACCCTTACACCCTTCCCGTTTGCAATTTAATGATAATAATTTATTACACCACCACACAACTACCGAAGACTTGTACTAAAACTAAAACGAAAATTTGGTTATTTTTTATCGTTGACAGAATAAATTTGCGCACACGCTCGAAATGATGCACAGCACCCACAGCGTATAAATTTTAATCGCATATTAATATGATGCGCACGATCTACGCCTGCATGCCCATTTCTTTATCTGCTGGCGTGAAATACGTTCCGCTGCTGTTGCTCTGCATCTACGTGCGCTGCCGGCGCTAGACAATAGCCGCGCACTTATAAAAAACGTTTATATCTTGAGGGTGCGCGCATGTATTATTTAAAATGTCTTTTCGTGCTGGTGGGTGATTCTCATGAGGATGCTGCCGCCTTCGGGGAACTCTTAAACTGTAAGTCAACCGTCTGGTTAAAGTTTTTCTTCTTTTGTTTGCGGTCGACAATAAACAATATTTTTTGGTATTTTTTGACACAAGTGTTGTTGCAATTAAAATATATTTTAACAAAAAGACAAATTAAAATATAAAGCTAAAAATTATGTTTTATTTTATGATTTTTCTCAGTTGTATAGAAATGCAACTTTTAGAAGCAAAGGATTTTCTGGAGGACAAAGTTTTTACTACACTTTGGAACAGTTGGCCGGATGGCATAAAGAGCGGTGCGATCCGGCGGCTGAAATAGCCTAGTTACCTCTACAGACAAAACAGAAGAGAAAGATGAGGAAAAAATAAAAAATAAAGATCATCATGAGAAAATTGAGACGCGACGGAATCTAGGAATTTACTAAAGCGACAAGTTTTGTAATTACTTGACAAAATGTTTCTCAAGAACCATTTAATAAATAGTTTAGTATTTTTTAATTATGATATAAAAAGGCTGTTATTGTTATTTAATATTTTTTTGCGTGTGTTGAGTTGTTTGTTGAAGTGTTGCGTATTACAACGCCTTTGCACGCCTTTTGTAATTATGACCGTCCACATTTGTAGGTTTTCCTCTCCACCTGCGCAAAAGTTACTACGAAACCTGTATAATTACATTGCCGAAGTTGGAAAATCTGAAGCACGTACAGAAATATGAGTCATTTTAACCATTTATCCTCGCCGCGCGGACGAAAACGGCGAAACAGCATGCAAAATAAGAATACAATCTTCAAAGGAGAGACGCAAGAGCAGGGAAAAAACGTGTACATTTTCATATTCATTTTATGTGTTTCCACTTTTCCCTCTCCTCTTCTCGCCGTGCACATTTTATGCTTTGTATGTGGCATAACGTAACGCACTTATTTTTGCCGTCTTTTTATCACCCGCTCGCGCTTATAAAGGGAAACGGTACAACGCAGTAGTGCTTCCTTTAAGCGTCGAGTAAATGGGTAATATAAATTATTAAATGCGGCCTATATTTTTCGATTATTGCCCGGGCCGAGTGCGCGCAGCCTCGCAACATGCGCGCCAAACATGTGGGCAACGAAAATTCCTTTGTGCTTTCGCCCCCTAGTCAATAATTTCTTGTTTTCCTGCGCGAATTATGTTTTTATTTAACATGTTCAAACACAAACATGAAAACACCTTTTGTCTGCCATCACAAAATTAAATTTGCAAGGTCAAGTTATTTTTAATTGTGCGTGTAAACGATTCATACGTTCAATGACAAAAATAATAAATATAGAAGAAAATATTGAAATAGATTTTTAAATAAATTTTAAAAATTACATTTTTTTATTGAATTTATAAAATCGTTTTTTTTTTTCAATCAATTTAATTATGTGCCAGATTGAAAATATTGTGAAAGTCGAGTGCAACGTCAACACATAAAAAAATACATCCCAAATATTGCATGAAACGAATTTGTGGACGGCGCAGAAAAAAAAACGCAGCGCCCGAAATCGAAAATCTGTCATTCCGCATCATATATTTTCAAATTAAATTCACTTTTTCGTCGCTCGCGTTCACACAAACCGCCACTTTCAGCGAAATTAATTCTGACCGAATTGAAACGGAAATATGTTCGCTGAAAATATCTACGCGAAGGGCCGACGCCAACAAGCCATAACAACTGTGAAACTAGCAGCGGTCGCGGCGGCGGCCCCGAAGTGAGCAAGTTCGGTGTCACAAATCCACCCATAAATACCGTACATTGGCTGTGGTAACTATTTATCAGCCGAATCTGTAGGTTTACTATTAGTATGCTCGGGCAGACCGCGGTCCTCGGGAGATATACGGTCCAGATAACCTGCTGGAATAAATCCGAGGATTAAGCGCTCTCGGGGCGGCGGCCCGCGGTGGCGCATGAAGTCCCAAACGAAGTGGGCGCCGGTGCGCGCCCGGGGCGCGCGAGACGCGTACATAAACCTGCACGCGGCTTAGGCAGCGTCGCGACGACGTCGACGTCGCCGCCACGTCGCCGACAGCGTCGCTTTTTATTACCGCGACGCCAGTCAAAAGTCGCGTGACGTCACGATGATATACCCACTTCATTCCGACCATAATGCGCGGTTATTTTTTACAACAACTCCAAAATCCGGCTCTCGTGCACTTTACAACGCCAACTTTTATTTACGTCAACCTTTTAGACTCCAAATGGTTTCATTCCGCATTTAATTTAAATAATTGTCTTAGTCGTTAGTCAATTGAAATGCAACTAAAGTAGTTCGCCGTTTGCGGGAAAAATCCGCTTTTGAAGTGAACACTGTGATGTTTTAAGCGATGCGTTCCGCGACGGCAGTGGCGGCAGCATTCGTCGCGCGGTTAATCCGCATAATAAGGCCCTTTATCAATGTCGCAGGCGAAGCCGGGGGTGTGTCCGACAGCCCGCACGCTCCTCTCCAGATAGTCGTTGCGACGACTTGATTTTCTGCTCGGTTTCTGCCGCCCGCGTTGTTGCAGTTTGCCGTCGCGCGCACATTCATATTCATGTCCCCTTACTTAACACGTAATGCTCTTTATTATAATACAAAGTAAGCGTATAATGCGGAGCCGGCGGTAATGGAGGCAGCGGCGACGCCGTGCGACCGCGCTCCGTGCGTTTGTTGTGCTACTTCATTATTCACAATTATCTGCTCCTAATTGCACGCCTAAACTGGCTGCAATTAAAGCATCTAATATGCGCCATTTTTTATTGTGATTACTACCTAACATGATCATGCATCTTCTTAAAAATACACTTTAAAATTTCAACCGATTCAAAATATTCATTTAACCAGCAAAAACATTTAAAAATAAATTACAAAAAAGCGTGTTAAACATGGGCGGGAAAATAATGTCCTGCTGATAATAATAAATCGAAATATTTTAATCACAGCGAAATTATTGCCGCGCGCGTTTAATAAATAACACGATCACATGTCACTGAATTGGCAATTTAATTATTCAGCTCAGTGAATTGTTCAATCAATCTTCGGGACGCTTCCACTCGCTCTCATTGCTCCATCATTGGCGGCGGCGGTAGAGCGGTATCGGCCGCAAAACTAAAGCCGTCCGTCCGTGTTTCTCTGATGGACACTAGCCGAACGCAATTTAAACGAAACAACACATTTCAGTTGCAACATTTACATTGTTAATACAAGCCGTCCGTCCGTGTTTCTCTGATGGACACTAGCCGAACGCAATTTAAACGAAACAACACATTTCAGTTGCAACATTTACATTGTTAATACAATTAATGGAATAATTGATGGCAAACCGTTTTCGCGCCAACTATCCACTAGCTTATTAGAGATTCAAGCAAATTTGACTCTCTTAAATATTTATTTTGAAGTTTATTTTGAAGTCAACATTAACCAAAAAGTGATAAAACAATAATTATTACAATTAAATAGTACGTTAACAGAAATAAAACTATTTAAGTAGTTTTAAAATAAAAGAAAAAATATAATTTTTTTCAATTTCCTATTTCCAGCAGTTTCTGTTACTTTAAAAATTTGCAAAGTTTTATTTTATGCATTCCAATCGTTCGACGATACCTTATTACGTGCGGCGCATGGAAATTGAAAATCGGAATTCAGCGTGGAATGTTTCATAACGCCACTTTAAAATAATCATTCGATTCGAAAAGTGAATGTCGGCGAACTTGTTACGACTCTTCCTTTGACAAGCGCCAGGGTGAATTTAAATCATTGCGAGTCGATTATATGGCGAACATCATTACCCTTAAACGCTGGCGTTTTATTCGAGACGCAGCTCCCAAGTCGTTCGATACAATATAAACGTTTAGCTAATGCCCCACAATGTTCTCAGTTGAATACTCTATTCATCGACTTATTTTCCTTCCAAAAGAAAATCACAAAAATATGAAAGTAAATACCATAAATGCTTATTTTATTTTAATTTTATTTTTTCAAGTCGTTTTGTTTGTCATGCGTTTTTATTTTATTTATATTTAAATTTATTTTCTTTTCTGACAAACACAAAGAAATCAAGCGGAAAAAAATTACACGCATAATTTGCAATGCGGAGGGAGAGCCTGGAAAAATGTTTGTTTTGTTTCGAGTAATAAAGCGTTCCATTATTGGCAAACGGCAATTTTGCGGTCGCGCTTTTCTTCTCGCTTTTATTTAATAACAACAATTCAGAAGTTCTCAGACATCGACCACTCTCGCACATTATTATCCAACGTTTTTTGCGCGCGCTCGCACTTGAGATGTTTTCCAAACTTGAGAGCACCGGCCTCTCTTTCATTGCGGCCCCAGGATGGAATAATTGAAGCTATTTTTTACCGCCTCCTTGTAATTTTTCTCCTTTCTTTTGTCCGAGGTATTTTTTTCTTTTCAGATATAGATCATGCGTCAGTGGAAAATAGTGCAAACAATTTTTAATCAGTTAATGGCCAAGGAAAGCATTGTTTGTTTCATCATTGTTTTGTTCGACCCAGTTACGTCCCACTAATGAACACCTAATTATCGACGTCTTTGGAGTATTATACGCAGTTGTTACTGTTTTTTTCTCTAATTATTTTTAGCCAACACACAGTATACAACATAAATGTAATAGAGGTAGTTTTTTTGTGTGCGTGACGTGGTATTTTATGGAATGCAATCCTTTAAAAAAATAATAAGTGTCGCCGACGTCGTTCTTATTTCGGACGGAATGCCTCCGTCGGGATCGACGCTGATCTGTTACGCGGCGGCGCGCCGCCTCCACCACCGCCCAGCTCTCTAAAGAATCGTAACTGAAGTCTCCGGCGACGGATTTCATTTACATCTGGAACAGATTTACATTCCCGCCGTTTCAGTTACGCGTGTCGGAGGTGAAATATTCATCGGATTTTTGCATCGACCGACCTCGATGTTCTTCGCAGTCATTGCTGCTCTTAAGGTTAACGTCGGCTTGTGGATAAGGGTCTTGGGACTAATGGCATCGTAGTAAAAACAACCCTTAAAACTTTCCGCCAGATTTTCCTCAAAAATAAAACGACAAAATTAATTTGATTTAATTGTAATTTTTTTCTTCCAAGAAATAAAAAATATTTTCGTGCATGAAACAATTTTTCATCAGGAACAATCTGGTAATCTGCAAGGAACGTACGTAATATTGCATAAATTATTCTTCTTGTACCGCATTAGGTTAATACTCACAAGACATGCACTTTCTCGATGTACCAGTTGGGGGGCGGTTGTTGTTTTTGCAATATCGCTTAGATTTAATTCATATTTTATTCATAAATCATAAATCACGCTACAACTATTACTATCTAATAATATTTCGTTCAATATACAATATTTTTTAATATAATTGTTTTTGATATAAATTAATGACACGTACTCCCACACATGGTCCGTCTGTTAATGTAGTGTGAATAGTAGAGGTTTTGTCGTTATTTCAACTGTCGTGCTTTTGTCTGTTGCGCCGCCCGCCAGTATACCGAGTGAAGTGTGTGATTTTGAGAAGGCGGCGGTGGTAGCGGTTGTTTGTCGGATAGAATGCCGGAGCTGCCGCATTGTTGGATCAATTAAGACAGCTCCGGCCCTCGATTACTGGATAGCCGGGAGGACCGTGTGTGAATAGCCAAACGCAATTACCAGAGCTTTGCCTTCGCTGCGTCCCACAACACCCACACACACATACAACCCGATAAAATACTCTCACATTGAGTAGTATAGTAGAGGGTCTCTTTTCGAGGGTAGTTGGAACGAACGTGTTTCGGTTTCGGCCTCGAGTTCGTTTGCGTCCTCCGCGTTTCGGAAAGGGAGCACTTTCTCCCTATGAGAGACACCACGCCATGGTGGATTAGTGAATGGGCGCGGATTAAGCGACCTATTTTTTCCTTCATTTTTCCACTCCCGAGCAGCCCTTTTATATCCACTACTTTTCGCAGTGTGTTTGCACAAATCCAGTTCAATTATTTTCGGGGTGCTTCCGGCTTCACTATCGCCTCGTCGGAAAGCGATCACCGCGATTATACCGAAAATAATAACCGTAATCGTAAAATTGCATTAGAATCATTAGATAATCACAATGATGGTTATTACACAAGTTTGAAAGACCCCACATCATGAACTTACCCTGCTTCAAACCGTCCATACTTTTACTAATTACGTGTAATGGCCAAAAGAGATTTAATCAATTTTTCTCATAAAATTTTAGTTTTGATGTAAATTTCATTCAATTGCTGTGATGGTAACATTTCGTGTCATGTCTAGGATTAAGTCTTGTATCCTACATTTCGGTTATGTTTAAGTGATTGTCCTCGCTTCGTGCTTGGTCATTGCAAATTTAATTCCCTTGGCATCGACGATGCTGCATTGGACCTGACCACAGTTGCCCGGCGCCTCCACTGAAGCACTCTGCGTTGTGGACTTTAACATAGATAATAAACGACTTGTTAAATGTTCGAAGATCATCTGTACTGCACGGACACGTCTTAACTTGGACTTAGTTTCTTGTCAGTGTAAATTACTTCTGTTATCGAATATCTAATGAATGAATATTTACATTTATAATAAATATATTGTGTACATTCACAAAACCAAACATCAATTTTGACCATTGTTAAGTCAATTGAACTGCTAAATTGGAAAAAATCAATTTGGTGCGTTTAATTGAATAGTAAAAATAAATATTTTTCAACGTAGATCAAAAAATAAATTGTCTATTTCATTTAATAAACGCAAAAATTTAACGAATTGTATTTTTGATGTTTCAAATGTAAATTCATGGTGAGATCTTTAGACGTAGAAGAAAATCACGCGACAAATCCGCATTTCGAAACTTTCACCATTATAATTCCGAAACAGTGCACTTCATTCCGGCCGGTTAACAAAGTGCAAAGTTACGCAATCAAAGCTCATAGTCCTTGGCCGTTAAAGTTGGCGCGACGCGGCGCGGACGGGCATGCACCGAGAGCAATGCGAAAACTTTTTCGCCGAAATGTTAATAGTGTGGTCCCGGCGGCGTCGCGGGTGACTTTAAAAGTAAAATCGTGTTATGTGCGAGTCTATACGCTTGTAATGTGTTACATTTGCACTGGGGCGTAATGTATTTAAACAACGCTGCGAGTGACGCGCGTGCGTCAAGCCAGCCGGCTGGCTGTATTTTTAAACACGCTTAATTATAATCATATATAAATGCATAGTGCTTTGTTATGTACAGACGCTATGTGACGTGTAATGACCTGGAAGTGGCTGGTTTGCATTGCGATACTGTACCAACGCACATAGTTGCTTTAACTGAGAAACTATTTTAATAGAAAATGTCATGCAACGCACAGCACAAAAGGCTTTGTGTCAAAAGAGACCGTTATTGAGAACCGTCTCACATTTTTGACCAAGATTTAATTATACTACCGATGGAAATGTTGAAATACTTTTTCGTGGCGCGTCACAAAAGTTGGTGCGCTATCACTTTGTATAAATTTATGCGCGACAACGTCTAGAGTGTGAAATTTATTCGCTACATCGTAAAATCGCGTTAGTTTAAAACTTGGCACGGTTACAAGATGTATTAACCGCTGACTTGCACCACGCAAATCGGCTTTTAATTAATAAACTTCAAAAATAACGAAATTGCCAACCACAACAAATTTTGCACTCAGCTCTGAGTGGTTGTTATTTATGCGAAAAGATTTTCAATAAATAATTGTACATTAACAATGTCCAATCCGTTATCGGCTTATCATTATCAATGAATACAAATGCATTGATTAATAAGCGTAATTGGATGCGACATTAGTCGGCTCAATCGTCCGGCACGGTGTAGTTTAGCCTCGCCAACACCCTGGATTTTAGCGTGACACCGCGCGGACTCATCATCAAAGCAATATATCAATATTCCGCGCGTGGGAATGAGCAATTTCCATTAGCCGCCGCCGGCGCGTTCCCTATCTACCACCGCAACAAGAACGCCGACAATAGCTGCGATTGTCATTATTCCTCTCAGCGACATTATCGAAATCAGACTGTACTAATGCCACATAAAACCGTACTGCATGCATTATTTGTCAATTTACATCAAACCAATCTTTCAGGAAATTAATATCATTATTTTGATGTGATTATAAAAGGTCCAAACATTTTTTTTCTATTTTGAAACTTCTGTTGTGTAGTGGGCCAAAGAGAAAATGGAAAGTGGCAATATATTCACAATTTATGCATCCATAAACATTGTTTACGCCGCCCGGCCTCCGGGCAAGAAGAATGCATAACATAAAAAATATTACGAATATTATCAAACGCATTAAATATAATACGAAGCGCATAAATCCGGCCGATACGTGCGCGAGCTCGTTACACATCGCAGTTATATAACTTAACGCGATATATTAGAAACGTGTTGGCGTTAATAAAAGCAACCAACATCTTCTTTGTAGCGTGTGCGCACCTCGCTCAAGCCATTCGACAATATTTGCCAGCCGGTAATATCTTGCAAAATGCCCTAGAATCGCCACGCAGCACCCACATCCATCTTGCGGGAAGGCTTCCAGCAACTGCAAAAGATGTAAGGTGTGAGTGGGTGGTAAGGTTCGTCGAGGTTCTTTTCTCGGCCTTTTTTCGACACTGCCACTGGCACTTTTGCCTAACGTATCGAAAGAGTAACAAAAAACCGTCAGGATTTAGAGCTCGAGAATATATTAGCTCTTGTCTAAGTTCAAAGAGCTTAAAGAAAAGTAGTTAGGGAAGATATTACAAAGTCTAAGTGAAAAAATATTTAGAACTTTGGCCCCCGTTTTATAGCACATTCGTTTCGCCGAGGCTTTTTTGTCGCGTCGTTTTTTTTTTGCCTTTCACTCCTTGACGTTTCTATATGGTTGTCTTGATCCTGATCCACAATCTGAACTTGTCCGTCTGCCACGCACTTAGACACTACTCTTCTTCTTCTTCTTCAAGTTGTACAAATGTGCGTAAGTGTGTGTTTTTTTGCTGTATCCGAACGGTTTTTGGCTCCGGCTTGAGTAAAATTATATGGGCCAATAAATTTCGGGAGTGATAATTTCGGGGGCGTTATTAATGGCCGCGCAACACATAACATCCCTCCAACCGTAGGTACTTACATTCTAATTCCGTGCAATTAAGCATTTTACGAGTTGGAAATTGCTCGGCGACATCAATTGCTAATATAATTTACATCCGCGCGGATGTAGTAAAGTCGGGCGCGCGTACCCCCGACCGCTTTTGTGCTCTTGGGTAAATAGATTTGCGATGCGCCATCACCAACAACAGCGGTGCACAGAATCCAGCCTTCCTAGAAGGTATTTACCCCGCGAGAATTGCTATTTTAATTTAAACTTTTAAAACTGGAGTGCAAACTGAATTATTTCGATTTATTGCTGAAATCTTATTATTTATAACTATTTCGTGTACAAAAACATTAAAAACTAAAATTTTCCTCATTTTGATCATTTTTTTCAGTTAATATAGTAATAATTTTAGAGTTTTTGTAAAACTATTTTTTTTCTAAATTAACAAGACATTCTTTTTCTCCTTTACACAAAGTTTATTAAAAGTTAAAGGCATTTTGTTTGCACAACAGTTTCTAGTATGGTTTGTCGCATAGCGCACGCTTGCAAGTTTAAACATGTTTCCAACAGCGACTAACTTTAATAGATAAACAAAATTACATACGCTCTGCGTTTAAGACTTGACTATGGACTCTTGCTTCCACTTTCTTCTTCGGTGTCCTTCGGTGTTTGCGGGGTGTCGTTGCAGCCTGCGGTCGAAAAGTCTGAAAGTAAAATATAAATAAGAAAATACAAGCTGGAAAGCCAAAGCATGAACCGGTTTTAGTTGGTTTAAGTTAACGATAAATTAAGTTTACGAGCTATTTCCATGTATCCCACCACCTTCAAAGCTGTAGTAATTTTTCCTAAACCACAAACATTACACAAACACAAACCGGGAAAAAAATCAATTTCTTGTGTGCGATATAAATAGGGTAAAATGTAAAATAAAATTATAATATTCATGAACATCTTGTAAGCATGTAGCTCTTTTTTGTGGAGTACATTATTGCTCGTCGTAGTCGTCGTTGTGCTGTTGGCGTCCTGCGCGCTCGAACAGGTAGCTAATGCTCAAACATGCATGCACATGTGTCGTGTCGGCAGCGCGGGTGCCCCAAGAGAAATATTCCAAGGTAATATTCCCAGTCTTAATCGATTTTATGTCAGTTATTTTGTTTCAAAGTCCCAGTCGCCGTGCACTGCCGTTCACCACTCTCGTCTAACACCGATGACGTCCTCTAACACAATAAATAAATTGTAAAGTTGCAACGGTTTGCATTTTGAAAGAAGAAAATAAAATTTACATTATGTTTTGATATGACATAGATGAATTAAAATAAGTCATTGCGATGTGTCTGTGGCTTTGTAGCTTTTTATACGTGATGGTATTGTGTCGCGTATTTTTAAATACACCTGACAATGATTTATTGCGCTCGGAACGCTGATGACGCGCTGTCGCTTTGTTTTTATTATTTTCACTCCCACGTCGTTTTGCTGCTTATTTTATGCGTGGGTTATTTCTCACCAACAAATTCTCTTCAACTGTATACATTTTTTAGTAAGTTTTTCTGTTGTTTTAAGCCTGTTAAAAGTTGTGAATAATAAAATACTAAGTGACAAATGTAAAAATAGATTTTTAAGAACCTTATCGATTTTCAGTAGGTAAAAAATGGTTCAGCTGCAAATAACTACCAAATTGGCTTGCTCAGCTAATTACTATGCAGACAATATCAATTTGGCGTTGGTACGTATTTTATCGCCGAAGATATGCGCGCTATTGTGGCGGCGGCAAATGAGTAAAGGGAAAACAATCAAAAACGATTTGGAAAACCTATTACGCGCGTATAAAATTATCTTGCGTATGTTTGGCAATTAAAATGAAAAATGCTGTCGATTTATGTGCGCCCTCGTAAAACTCGCGATAAATCAACTCGTGCTAACCTTATTTCAACCGCCCCCTAACGTTTTGCACTTGTTTGGTGCGCAATCGGAATATGTTTGTTATCACACCAGGTTTGAAAATTGAAAAGTCTCGTTTGAAATCAATTTTATGCGTGCATATTTCATTATTCGAAAAATTTGCACAAGTTCGGGTTTGCATTATAATTGAAATATTTACAAGTATTATTTGAATACAATAATATTCACAAAATCTATATTTGTTTTTAATTCTCATTGTATTGCGCGTCGATTATTATTGGTTTCCTGTTTCGCGGCTAACTTTCAATTTAATTGAATACGTTCCATAGAAAGTCAATCAAAATCATACGTGTCATAAATATTTGGCTACCAAATTGAACAACGCCGGAAAAAATTTTTAAATTTTTGTGCCGAAAAACAGGGTCGACTTTTTTTGTTAATTTTTTCTTTGTGTCGAAAGACAGGGCCGCACTTTTCTGTTAAATTTTATTGTATCGAAGTACAGGGCCGTACTTTGTCTTTAAATTTTTTTGTGTCGAAAGACAGGGTCGAATTTTTGTGTTAAAATATTGTAGGTCCAAATTTATTTACGAACATTAAACGCTTGAAATTTTTGAACTAAAAGGATTAGTAAAGAATGGATTTCAGGTACTAGATTCTTCAGTGATTCTGTGCAGGCAGCGTATTTAAATTTCCAAATTTTGTTAAAATGGAAATTAATTGTGCGTATTAAATATTTTGGCGGAGGCGCCAGATATTAAAATTTTTATTTATTTTTATTGCAGATTATTGATGAAAATGTGATTTGAAATACTTTATCTTAATAACATTTTGTTCCAAGATGTACCGTTTTGATAATAATCGCCTTAACAAATTTCGTTTTCGTGCGAAGTCAAATTTTTCTTTAAAATTGTCAATAGGGCCTAAATGATCCCAGTTGGAATAAAATTGTACTTAAATAATTTAATAAGAATGTAACAAGCTATCAGAATCTAAAATCAGAATTTGAAAATATCAATTTTTAATATGTGATAAAAAAATGAAAAAGTTTTGCCTTTTTTATGGCGAAATCTTTTCACGGTTTAATGTTTTTTATAGCATAAATTTAAATTTTGGAATTTTGAAATTTTTTCTTCGAATTATTATAAAACAGAATATTATAAATCATTTATTTTAGTAAACTTTTCTTCTACAAGACATATTTAAGGCCCTATTGACGCTGGTTTATTTGAACCAAAGTTACCTAATATCTTCTAAACTAAATGCCTAATTAAAATAATCTACTAAAATATTTAATTCAATTAATTATCTTCTCTAAAAATATGCTATAAAAACTTATTTTTATCAAATTTATATAAAAATGGAAATAATTTTCAAAAATATGGCGGAGGCGCCTGACATTTTATTACGTGCCTTAAATTATTTTTAAAAGATAATAATACTACTGTAAAGAGAGACTATTAATTACATTATAATTATAACATTTTACTCGGGTATACTTACCGTTTATCCTGTAAACACATTTAAGTATTCCGTGCACTTCCGGTCACACTTAATTATCGATTATCTCAGAAACTAATAGAGATAAACAAAAATAGAAAACTGCATTGCGACCAGCAAACAATTCTACACATGATAAGATTTAAAAAATATTATTTTTGAAGAAGTGAAAAGCAATTTTCCGAAGCGATTTTCTCGGAAAGTAATAAAGATAGAAAGAAACTTCTTGCACTTTTTTCATGCCATGATAAGAATCTATAAAACGGCTAATTCTGTTTTTTGATTCTGAAAAGTTGACCAAAACCACTTGAAAAATGTCAAGAGGTTACACTTAACTATTTTTTGGCCCAAAAATTAAATTATGAGCTAGGAAAAAATGGAAAACGCCATTCGATAGAGAATAATAATGCGATGAAAGATATCCACTCAGTTTTCTGATAACATCAATATTTTCCATATTACCTGTGAAAATCAAAACGGACCAAAAAGAACCACAACTCAAATTTTCCTCAAAGTTTCCCATATGATGTAGAAAGAAACCTAGAATCCATTTATGTAAGTTTTGTTCCTATATCTTAATTAGTTTTTGAGTTATTAACCATTTTCAAATATTACATAATTGTAGAAAATTAAAAATTTTTAAGTATTACATGATGTATATTTCAGCCCTGAATCCGAATCTGAAAACCGTTTTTCTTTATCTTTATTAGTTTGCGAGATAATCGCGATAAACTGGATTTTAAGTTATATTCATTATTTCTTATGAGAAAAATTAAAAATTAAAATTTAAATTTTTATTGATGATTCTTATAGAGAACAATTATTTGAACAAAATATTTTAGTAATATTTTTTATTTAGATTTTTAGTTTAGTAGATATGCGCATAAAATTATTAAATTTGGCTGAAATTAACCGGTGGCAATAGAGCCTTAAATAAGGGTTGGAGAAGAAAAGTTTACTAGAATTAATGTTTCAGAATGTTTTATTTTATCATAATCTGAAGAAAAAAGTTCAAAATTGCTATTTTGAAATTTACGCTATAAAAAACAATAAACCGTGAAAAGATTTCGTCAAAAAAAAGGCAAAACTTTTTCATTTTTTTATGACAAAATAAAAATTGGGGTTTTCGTAATCTGATTTCGGATTCCAATAGCTGGTTTAATTCTGCTTAAATTATTTAAGAACAATTTTTTTCTGGCACTGATCATTTTGGCAATATTGACAATTTTAGAAAAAAAATTAAATTCGCACTGAAAAAATTTTAAATGAAAAGTTCGCCCCTGCCTTTCGACAAATAATTTTTTACAAAAAAGTCCGACCCTGTCTTTCGAGTAAAAATTAAAATTTCAGCATGTTTTTAAAATTTCAGAAATCGTTTTAAAATAAAGTTTCGCTTAGTTTTTCACGGAAACTAATTTTTAAGAAACTCTGGACTCTGTGTTTCAACAAAATAAAGAAAAATGACGTTGAAAATAGCTACTTTTGATGAACATTTTAGGGCACTTACCAAGGGTTTAAAGGGCCGAACATAGACTAAATATAAAGAGGGTCTCTTGAACTATCCAATGATGTAAGGAAAGTTAAAATCCCTCAATTAGTTTAGAATATACAGAGGGTTTTCTGCAGTATGTTTTAAGAATTTGAGATAATCGACAACTTTTGGCAAGCATTTTAAGGCAGTTCCTAAGGGCTTAAAGGGTCAAACGCAAGCGCAGTTTGTAGAGTGCGTCTTGAGCTATAATTTGACGTATTGAAACTTAAAATGGTTTAATGGGTATCGGAGATACAGAGTGTTTTGCAAGCTTTAAAAATTAGCAAAAAATGACAACTTTTAATAGGCATTTCAAGGCACTTTCCAAGGGTTCAGAAGGCTGAAAATAAACACAAATTAAAGAGAATCTTTCCCACAACACATCAAAGCAAGAACATTTAAAATTCTTCGATTGGTATAAGAGATATAGGGTGTTTTGCACTGCAAGTTTGGAAATTTTGAGAAATATAACAAATTTTGATAGGATTTTTAGGGCACTTCCCAAGGGTTCAATGTATTGGGAGTAAATGTAAATTGTAGAGTGTCTTTTGAGCTATTCAATGACTTAGGACAACTTAAAATTCCTTGATTCATATAGGTGATATACAGCTTTTGCCACATCAAGTTTAAAAAAATTAAGACAAATGCAACTTTTGATAATATTTTAAAGTACTTTTCAAACATTTAAAGGGTTGCAAATAAATACAATTCACAGATGATCTCTTTAACCATCTAACAATATATGGACACTTAAAATTTCCAGATTAGTATAAGGCGATATAAAGAGTTTTTTGCTGTTTTTTACCAGAAAGAACATACACATAAACCATATAAACGAATATGTTTGTCTCTTTTTAGTGTCGTTTCATTAATTTTGAAATCACAACGATTCCAAAGAAGTTATCACTTCAAATATTCAATTTGAATAAAAAACCAAAAAATATGGAATAAATTCAGCGGTACCAAATCGAATGAGACATTTTACGCTGATGCATTTCAAACGCAAAGCGAGCGGAGGAACAAGAAATGCGAATTGATGTAACCACGCGGGGAAAAGCAGCGCAAGAGGGAATAAAATACTAGAGAAGTTATCGACTGCGCGTATGAATTATGAGCGACTTGAGGACGATTGTCTAAAGTGGCTTGCTTTAGTAAAGCGCGTCGCTCACCACCGACTCTAGGGCGGAAAATAATACACTCGCACATGTGCGCTCCAGCAAATAGCTATTATTCAATAAAATGCGAAATATAAATCAGCCTAATATCCTACTCATAAAAGCATATTGCACCACTTCAAAACCACATGCAAAGATTTTATCTTCTCATTCCTTCTTCTTTTTCTCTTACATTTTTTAAAATAAAATAAACCAGATCTTCTCAATTTTCCCAAGTTTAACTTGTTGACGCGGGAACGATTGGTCGTTTTCAATTCCCAAATAGAAATGCGGATTATTTGAAGAATCCTTTTAGCGATTGCATTATTTCGACTTTTGATCAAGTGTTATTACAAAAGCCCGCCGATGGACTGTCGAATCGCGTCCGGGGTCTACCGTTGGCGCAGTAAAACGGAATTCAATCAGCGACGGTCGAGTGGCCGACCTGATTTCGGCCGGATGTAGAGATCAGATTCCGTGACCTCTCCCTCGATGTGCTTTTCGGCGTTTGACGATTTGCCAACCATACCAACGAAACCGAAACGCGCCTGACCGAGAAACAGGCATCGACTTCTCGTCTGGAGACGAGACGAGGTCGTCACGGCTGAATTTCGGCACACAGAAAGCGATTTGGCACGATTGTGTTCCAGTGTGCGTGGATGTGTGGTTGAGGTCGGGCAGGCGGAAAGAGAAACGAAGGAGGCCGCATCACGATGATGATGGATGGCAGAATTCATAGGAAAAACGCGCATGGAATATAATAAGCCACTTGTGTTCCTCGCGCACTGCGCACATATCCGACGTTTTTCCTCAAGCGCCGTTTTCCTGTCTTTCTATCTGCGCTCCGGTAATAATATTAGTTACCGAGGATTAATATTTCAATAAAGATTGTTGTTGATTTTCTGCGGCGGCTGTAATTCAAGCAACAGCTTATTTATTAATGGTCAGAACAATCAAAACGATCGTGTTACAACCAATATTTATTACAAAAATAAAGAAAAACGAATTTATTCGATCACTAGTGGCTGGATTTTACAGAACACAAGTTTTATAAAGTTTCGAGTTAAATTGCATCCGAGAGATTGCATCGTCGGATCCAATTCTTTATGCGTTCGCATGAAGAAGTAAAAGAAGAGCTTTTTCGTACGTCGACGCAAATATTTACGTGTGCCAAATGTTGCGCCCGCATGTGTAACGCCCGTGTCTCAGAACTGAGTTGAGATGAAGAGTATTCCTCCACTCTCGACGCAGGAATCCCGAATCCGGAAAATCTTATTTTAGCAAGGCGCGCGAGAAGCGCCCGCCGTATCATATGCATAGCCGAGCGGAAGCTCAAATATTTATCAATCAATTTGCTCCCAATAACTTCTCAATAACTCTGTGATAAGTTGCAAACTCGGCACGATTGCTGCGAATATAAAAAGTTTACAAACATTTTCGCATACACAGATGCAAGCACGCAAAAAAATGATTTTGCGCACATGCAACTACATCCAACAATGCAGTTAAAAAGCAATGCAATTATTTTAATTCCCACACCGCTGGCCACTTCCTTCCTTGGCATTCCGCAGCAGTAGCTACACGTCCCTAGGCACTGCCGCCTCCAGCAAGCGGAGCTATAAAAAAAATCCAAAACACGCCATTCGAGCGCACGATTAATATCAGCTTTCGTATCGCGTTATTACATGCTTCATCTATTTTTCCTAGCTGTAACAAAAATAAAACATATGTTCTGCTGCGTAAATAAAATGTGCAAGGCATAAAAAAAATTCAAGCTTGAAACAAACTAATTTTGCGTAGATGTGAATGCCGAAAGAAATAAACTTTTTACAAAGCTCTGCGCCCGTATATCGGTATATTTAAAAGTTCTTTTCAATTCGGAGTTTTATTTTTTGCATTGCGTTGGTGTCGGATTCACTCAGCGCTTCGACGATCATTAATTTTCGCGGATTTAAGAAAGTGAAGTTTGTCGCAAGCGCGTTCATATGTGGGTGAAACCCGAGAATATTTATTCGTGCTTCAATAAATTCCCATCCGGAAATATACAAACTATTGTTTGCAAGTTTTGCAAAGCTTGCAATTCAACTCGTTCAAAAAGTTTGCCAAACAGGAAAGATTTTTTGCCGGCTGCAACAAATCATTATTTTCATAAACAGTTTATTTTGTGTTATCAAAGAGATCAATTTACGCAGACCTTGTTACGTATTAACAAGGGCGCCGCTTCGTGCAGATGTATACAACGTGAACATGAAATCCGAAGCCGTGCGCAACATATGCAAGTATCATTTATCGTTTTGACCGTGTTCATGCAAACGCGCTGCTCGCGGATACTTCGACATGTGCGCAATTGTATTGTTTGCCATCCGGATTCGCAAAAAAATCGACTGCGTGCGGATTTACAAAGACGACAACAAACAGTGTGCCTGAACAACAAAGAATAACGCCACAAGCAAACTGTTAACAAACCGGAATTTACATGCTTTTTCAATTTGAATTTATGAAGTCACTTTTAGAAAATTTTTAAAACGCAAATTTTTCCTTTTAACAAAATTAATCAATTGATTTATTGTAACTTGAATAGAAGACAAAATTTTACACTTATTAAATGCTTGAAACGATGAATCAAATAATTATTGCCGTAATTACAAACCATAAATGATACGAAACGTCGGAACGTCGTGAGCAGCATGTATCCCGTTGTCAAGAATCATTGTCCATATATTCCCGAACTTCCCAACCGGAGCCAACTAACGAACATGCGAGGCATGTGTGCGCCCGACGAAGTTGCCGCAGTGCCTGACCGCCGCCACTCATCACTGTCCGCCGCTGTTTAGTTCCACACAGAGAGACGTATTGTTGGCACGTAATGTCAGCTAGGAGGAAGCGCGCAAGCTCCCGTTTCTTTAAATTCACTTCCCGTGCGGGTGCACGCAAGCGACGAACCCGAAACAACCCCAGGAGTGACCAAGAAGGACGACCCGTGGGTGTGTACCACTCGGTGTGTGCTAATGTTATTATGCCTTCTTATTGCGTTAGCCGTACGCCGCACTAGGTTTTCCATAATTGCCGCCATCAAATATTACGTCTATTTCTTTGTGTTTTACAGCGCCCGAGTTTATTTGTTTTATTTATCTCTCCGTTACACACTGAGCGCCTGGGTTCTGGTCTGGTCTCTCGGCGCAAACACAAACAAATAGCGCTGCGTACTGGGGAGCAGCGCTAAGAAACGAAAACAGTAAATGTCGGGGGGACACAACGGCGTTCTGGCGTTCTGTTCGCAATTTTCTAAATTACATTCACTCTCTCTGCGCCAGGGAGGGCAAGACCCACGAAAGGACAACAGTTTTACAGTTTTGAGTCTTTGTTTTCGGTCCCGTCTTGGTGACAAAGCTCTCGCTGACTTAGAGGTTGTCGCATCTGGTTGTTTTGCAATTCACTCC
This sequence comes from Dalotia coriaria, assembly GCF_025399875.1. Lineage (NCBI taxonomy): Eukaryota > Metazoa > Arthropoda > Insecta > Coleoptera > Staphylinidae > Dalotia > Dalotia coriaria. The sequence goes on along the minus strand of NW_027045447.1, from coordinate 7,301,894 downwards.
AAATAACAGCAACATTTTTGTCTAAATTTATTTCCGAGAAAATTTGATTTTTATACATTACATGCATAAAACACAGAAGAAAAAAAAATCTGTCAGTCTAGACAACGTTTTTGCGGTTGTTGCAAAATTTTCATTACTTTAACAAACTTACCTCACTCCACAGACGCAAAGTTGATGAGAAAATCATCCAAGTGGCGCATTACTAACGCGAAAATATTAATATCATAATTAATTATGTGCCGGCGAAGGAAATCGGTGATCGTCGGCGTGCAAACTCACACAGCTGTATGGGGGGCGGCGGCGGTGGCGGCATCATGTCGGTCGACCAGTATAATAGCAGCCGTCAACTAAATCCGCGCTGTCAGTGATGATTCATAATGTGCACGTCACTAATACTCGACCTGTCAGAGCGGCTATCTATTCGCTACTTACTGGCTTTGCTGTCTCACACTTGCAGCGGCTTTTTACGCAAGCGAATAGATGTATCACTATTTGCGTCAGCGAACGCACACCGCGTTGTTACCTGCGCTTTGTGATTTTCCCAAAGCGCTGACAGCCCTAATACGCAAATGCACATCGCATTTTCTCTCGGCGCGCCTGGATTATCGATTTTGTATGGTTATTGCTAAAACAGTGGTAATCCACCACAGAAAATATTTTCCCATATTGTTTATTGAAATGAATAGCCGCAATATTTACGAATATATTATGTGTGGTTATTTAGATGTTAACAACATATTTTGCGGCGCAGTTTAATTTAATCCAACAAAAATAGAAGAAGGAAATTGGCCAGTAACTGAAGCCAATTAAATAAATAAAACACTTAAATAGATCCGGGGGCCTGGGCGCATCGCATTGAAGAAATAGTGTGTCGGTAGTCGGCGTGCAATAAAACGCTGGCGACTCCTAACGTGGAGCGAAGGATTCTGCAGCGCTGCCGGAAAAACTCGCCCAAAAGTGCTGGAAAAACCCGCCGGCTGTAAAGTTTCATTACTCGAAAGCATTGTCGGACTTGTTAGTTAAAATATGTCCGTGTTTTATGTATTTTTATCTGTATATCTTCATGCTGCGACGCTTTTTTCGACAACAATTTAATTTGGCAAAAACTTGCGGCAACTGTTTGTATTTTTCTTTTATTAGGTCTATCTGCTTGTATGCATATGGGAACATTACTATACTCAATCGGTATCTATTTTCGCAGATTGCTTTCCGATTTACGAGAGCCTCGGGACTGGTTTTCATTTTGGCTCAAGGTGGTTCTTAGCATTTCTTGCGTTCGTTGGGCGGCTTTATTAAATTTTTCCTTTCGTTGCTGCACAAAAGCTGCGGACATACAGTTGACGAGCTTTGTGGAACGCGTGCGATACAAGAAAGACATCCTGGATGCATTACACATGAAGCTACCTCGCACAAACGGCCTGAAGATTGCGTTTGCGAGTGCATATTTTTTGATACACGCACACATACATTTTTCTTATAAAGTTTTCATAAAGCAAACTTTATCTTACGTTTAAAATTTTTAAATTTACTATTATACCATGTTCGATTAGAGATTGTGGTCGAAATAATAATGATATCGATGTGGAATTTTCGTTGTCATTGTCCAAACGAATGGATAAACGACGACCGGATGCGAAATCACAATTTACTCGCTCTTCGGCTGTCTGCTGAATCGCGCCGGATAAAGAAGTCGAAATGAAAAAGCGTCGGCGCGTCAATTGCGATCGTGTTTGATTCCGTTAGAAGCGTCGCGATAACCTTAGCGATATCTATCTTTTCAAAGGCGAAGTCCGTCCGTCGATAAATCATTATTACATAAGGACAGGCGGCATCTTGCAATTTATCTTGATGTCTCGCGCACGCCGTGCGCGAACACGCCTCGATGCCGTCACCTTCGATTCCAGCGATTCATCTCTCACCTGCATTCGCAGTGTGTGAACATTTTGCAATACAATACAATCGAGCAAAAACTATTAAAACCAAAGAAATTCGCGCAAATTGCAAAAACTGCTAGTTTATATTTATTGTTGCATGAGGAAAAACGCTTGTAGTCGCAGTTGGTTGAGTAAGGACCATGTGTTGTGCACGACGCACATCATAAATTTAAATTCTTCATTCTTTCGCCGATTTTTTCGAATTTCCAATCGCTAAATCATCGCTACATTGAGATTTATAAGCTGTGCAGTGTGCGTTCGATATTGGATCGAAATATAGTTAGTGATGTCTGAATCTGCAATATTCTACATCAAGATTTGATTAGTTATTAAATAATTAAATTTAGTCGCACGTAAATTTCAACTCTACGATTCAATAAACTACAATTTTGTTGGTTTTATAGTGTCATATAATAATAGTAATTATTAGTAAGCGTCTGGAAAATGTCTTCAAGTGACAAACTTACCTAAATATACGCGCACTGAATTGTCCCCAAAGAGAGGGGCCAAATTGCGTAATAGCTTAATTGCCTAATACGACAGACGCGCATTTGTAGCGCACTTGACAAAACCGAAAGGCAGGCGGAAATGAGCGAAAGTTAGTGCCACTAAATCACATAATTAAATAGCTAATAGAATTAAAATGATGTAGGTTATGCCCGCGAACATTTTGTCACGTTTATTACTAGAAACTCATGTTTAATTTGAACTTTGCTCTCAAGTTGGACAAATATCACGTTTAAATTTTGTATTTATTGGACTGCATTACTTAAAGAAACATTTCTTTGAACTATAAAACAAAAAATTACTTAAACTAAGTATAATATTAAATAATTTTTATAAAAATTTAAATAAAGACATAACAGTTTTCTTAAATATTTAATAAACGATTATTTTGAGTCAAAAATGATTGTTTTGGTTTATTTTGCATTTGTTTGATAATAGTCCCCACTGTATAAGGCGACAACTGCAAAACTACACTTGAAACTTGTGGTCTCGACTCTCGTCGAGGCACTTCTTCGCGGGCCGTAAAGCAAACGATAATACAATTACGATATTGCGCCGAGCGACGACATGCACACAATCACACAACGGAAGCTGTAACGTATTTTACACAACACACAACGACACATTGTATTATTCTAATTGAAGGCAAGTTGTTTGAAAGCGCGTCGAGGCATCGATAGAGACCTAATTAAATTACTTTGCGTTGCATTGCCAATTTGAACCTTTCAACATTATCCTAGCGACAAAAACAATTTTCAATTGCCTCTCGGTTCTTTTCTTCGCTTTTTCATTCAACAACTGGAGCAAATTAACCCTTTTTCTTTCAATAGACTTTTTTATTGTGCAAAAACGCGTTCGATATTAAAGCAGTTAGAAGCGTTATTGTTTTCGGTCTAAAAATAAGTGATTATGCATTAAAATGTGAACCAGCGCTCGACACGCGAAGTAAATATTAGTTAATTAGAAAAGCATTAAATGCTATTTAGTGATACATTTTTTACAACCCTTTTAAATATGTACAAGGCTTAGTTTTAGCAAAATTTACGATTTGTACAAAATGTATGGTGCTTATATTTGTGTAGAGCGCAATTATTAAGTAATTAATAATAACTTTGATGAAATGGCGTGATGCTCGACTAACTCGCACAGCTAACTGGAGGCTTAAATTATAGTTGGAGTTAGTCAAATAATAATATACAATAAAAGGGAATTAACTCGTTTTATCATTATTCATTGGCCGTGTAACTTGTTATACAACACCCTTTAATTATTATTTTATTCAAAATATTGTTTTCCCTATAATTAAATATGCTGTCAATAATCATTTTGAAATAATTGTTTTAATACAGCTTTAACATGAAAAAGATTAAAAGTTGAATGAAAAAGTTAAGTGTCTGGAATGTATCCGTTCTTTTCATGCTTAGCGCAACAAGTTACAACATAAAAATTGTATCTATCTGGTAATATTTTACGGTAAAATTTAATTACATTTTTACAGCTTCAACGTGTCACCTCAGAGTTGATGTATTTCGTAAATATAATGGTTTAATCTGCAGTGGCATGTCGGTTTAATGTCTACCATGAAAATGAAAACATTATTATTCGATAGAGAAATTAATTGAACGAGGGTGTTTAAAAAAGCCGTCGTGTTATTGCCGTGGCGCGAACCCTGAACTGAGATTTACGTGCGTGCGTGCCAGTCGGCGGAAATTAAAATTTTTGGTTTACTTAAGAAAAGGTATTTAACCGCATGCTCGCCGCTGCCATGTCTAGGGGGATGAAAAAAGTAAGAAATTGCGCTCTCATAGCTGCCGGAACTCGTTGCCGTCAAGAGTACAGCTGCAAGAAACACGCTTGTAATTTCTTTCGATTTTTTTCGAATACTTTAACTAACATGATTTTGTCGAATAGCATAATATGAACTATTTAAATTATTCAACAATGTGCTTCTGGTCGATATGGGATCACAAAAGTGTGGTAGCTTATTTTGATTTTTATTCCATCGAGGTGTCACTTTAACGCAAAATTAATGCAGAAAAGTTTTAATGAGATCAAGTTTGAATTACACGAGAGCGTCGCCGTTCGCTAGAAATATACAAAATTAATAACACCCCCGGCGGCGGGCCGCACCGGCCGCCCGTTCTGCACCAGCCAGAAACTTGATGGAACGGATCCTCCACTCTCCGAAGACTTTCAGAAAAACCCTTTTTGTTCGCCCCGAACATGGGAATTTCGGCCCTCGCAGGTTGGTAAGCAAGAGTTAACGGATCAACTTTTGACTGCCAACATTTTTGCATTTATTATTATGGCACTTAACTTTCCACTCCGGAATGCCTTCCTGCAGGAAGCCATTCTTTTTTCGCAAATTCTTTCACAACCGCCAACTTTGTGTTTGAGTTTCCGGTTAACTTTTACAATTTTTACAATTAAACAAGTACTCGGATATTTGTGCGATTTTAATTACTTCAAGAGAGAAAAAACATATTTTATTCATTGTCGTTTGTGAACGTGTGCACGCCGTAAAACAAACGGCATATATTTCATTTTGATTAAACGCTAGCGGCCCATAAGTGCACAACAAGTAAAAGTTAGGTAACGCGCGCGCGAGCTCATGCGATATAAAAATCAAACGACGGCGGCGGCAACGTTCCCCGAGCCCGAGATTTCCCGGACGCGATAAGTCCAGTTAGCGTTTAGTTTTCGGCGTGCTTTTGCTCATTTTATTTATGTGAAACAGACATCGACCACCGCTGAGTTGTTTACCAACGTGGAGTTTTATTCCACTGCTACTTATTATGGTTGCCAGCGATGGAAAGTTTCATAATTATTCAACCACAAACCGAAAAAAAAGAAAAACATATTATAACCTCAAAACTTGTTCATTATGCTTTAGTTTTTTATTTACCGGACAGAAACAAATTATGCTGCCCTAAACTAGTCCACTTAACCAACATGTTTATTCACGACAAGTGACAATCTATTTTTGGTTTTCTCTTTGCTTGGCTGTGTACGTGGGGGGTTAAAGGGTTGCATTGCGGCCGAAAATCGCCAGCATCCGAAAGTTGCGCGCGAAGTGGAAACAATGCGGCCGTATAGCTTATGTCTGGCTTTGGCGAGTCTGACATAGTTGCCCACCGTCCCGCACTCTCAGGGGCGGTGGCGTGCTCCTTGGACACCCGGATAATCCACCACCCGGATCAAAAGTTATTCGGCAACGACCCGTAGTATCGCGGAGCAACTTTCTCCGCGCTCTCGCGCGCGCGCACACGTCTCTAATCTTGCTCCATAAAACTTTAATTAATATCTTACACACTTCTAACAGCGCAACCCTCACCCCGGACATGCTTCTAATTAATAACGTCGACTTTCATAATAATTGCCGGCATTAGATCGAAGGCTTAAAATATTTATCGCTTCCCTTTCGATATTGTTTCAATTTTCCGCTGTGCAATAGCCGACGCTTAATGAGCTTATTTCGAGCTCCCGTCGATGTTTCCAATGGGGAAAATGCGGCACCGTCGAATTTACGAGATGCTAATGTCGTCGATGTTAATTATCTTCTGCAGTCGACGCTATAAACACATTCGTAATTTGAACGTATAAACAATCAAGGTCGTCCTAATTAATCTCGCAAACGATACAACACGCAGTCATTACATAACTCTAACGGTTATTACAAGGGCACACGTTGCTATTTACATTTCAGTAATCCGCTTATGCTGCTTGGCGTGGAAAATTTCTCGTATCTCTTTTAAAAATTAAGAAATTTTGTGTTTGCTTTCATTTAGAAGATAAACAATTCACTTAAGATATGCATAATTTTTTTGCACCCGAAAATAACTTAAATTATCTCCGGAAAAGGATATTTTGTTCAAATTCTTTAATATTTATCGAAAAAACACCTTGTATCTCTTAAACAACTTAAGAATTTTTCAATTTTTAACCAGTATTTAGTAGTCAAAGACGCTTTTCTTCAGAAGTAAAAATAAAAAATATAAAATTCGGTTTCTGGGCATTTTAGGGAATTTTTTATAAATTTATGGATAGTTTTTAATTTTTTCCATATTATCACCATTGTATTCTCACATAGGAACTAATTTTTAACCACCTTAATATAAGAAAAGACTAATTTACAATAACTAATAACAAAAAAACCTACAACAAACATTTTAAATGATGTCGTATGTCTCCAAAGATGTCGCTTTTGTCCCGAGTTTTTCATAAGCTGTCACATGAAAAATGATCGTCGTTTTGTGACCAAACCGACAACAACAAAAAAACTACTTCCACGTCCGTACATCCATGTTCACATAAGAAATGACTTTGATATTGTCTCACTGATTGCAACACAAACATCACTCTTATCAGCGTTTTCTTCGCCGGATAAAAAAAAAACACAACTTTGTTCGGTTCAATGCGTCGACACTATTATTCAAGATGAATCAAGATTTCTAACAATAAGCCGCCAACTCGCCGTTTGATTCGAACAATGCGGTCGTTCGATATTTTCCTCAATTTCAAGTTATTCCAGGCGTTTTTTTCTTCTACGCCCGCAGCCACAGCCTACGCCTTCTGCTTAACTTTGCGTGTTCGCTGTGTGTGTTTGCTTATTATTTCGGGTCGTTACGCGGTATGCAGATATTTGTTTCATACACATTTTAACTGGAATCTTATCTTCAATATCAACATACATCAGTCGAACGACGGCGCGTATTATGTTTCAATCTTTCGTGCTCGTTGGTGCGCGCCGCTCGCGTTGAAAAGATAACAAAAGTTTGCGCTCGGCTTTTGCGGCCTTTTCCGTTTCCCGTTGGCGCTTTCTGACTGTCATTACTTCAGCGCGTTCCTGAAGCACACGCGAAGAAAAGCCCCCTTGTTTCGCCGACGTCGTTTTCGCCCGCTTGTTAACGGCTTCTCATAATATTTTAGTTTAAATTTTCGTCAAGCCGCGCGCGAATGAGGACGACCAAACATCTCTCTGTGCGGATACGGTAAACTTGCGAGGCGCCGCCTCGCGAGTATGTGTTTATTTAGCAATGCGCAGCGGCTGCACGAAATCTAGTTAGATATTCGCAAGTGTTACGTCTTTCTTAATCAGCCGCCGCGCCGAGATGAAACGAGTAGCGATAACAATTGAAGTACTATTACTTTGTGCCGACGAAGGAAGCGCGTGCCCGCCTGCCGCCTTCAGCATCCGAGGCGACGTGTGCGACCGTCGACATGAGCGAGCGAATCGTTTGGCTGAATGTTATAAAGACATGAAGGAGATGTGTCTTCTTTTAAGGCACATTCTCGAGTACTTCTTCAATTTATACAGTATGTATCTACGGTTTTAAAATAATTCCTTTAAACAACATTGAAATAATAAAAAAGTAAATATTTTTATATTTTATTATACTAAGCGGGATAATATTGTGATATTTTATTAAATATTTTTTGATTTATTTTAGGGAAGAGTACGTACATGACGCAGTGTCATTCGATTTTTATATTTTTTTGCCAAAAGGTCGTAAAATCACATGTCTAGTCTACTTTATTCCTGACGTCTCCAGGGATTGCCTTGTTTTTCTAAGACTTCACAAAACAAATAAAACATTGAATTGTAGACTTTTGTTAAAAGAGTAATTTTCTTTGAAAATGTGGTGAATGAAAAATTAATAGTCCATGGAAGATAAATCAAGACAAAAGCAAAGTTGCCTTCCATGCCTTAATCTGTAACAAACCAAATGAAAAACCACATCACATCACGTTATCCCCGCGTGCCACCCTCACCCTGGGGTTGTTCGTTTTTCGTCGAGACGAGCCTCCCGTGAGAAATGCGCCCTCTTTTTGTTGTTGCGCCTTTTATGCTGCAATTCCCCCATCCATATCTTCGTACATACATCTTCGGAGATATTTGGTACGCAAACGAAATGTGACGTTTAGTGCCCTTTGCCGCTGCCCTTATTTATCGAGCCATAAAAAAATCTACGTGCATTACGATCCGCCCGCTCGAATTAAAACGATGTTTATTCATTGGAAATTTACTTCGAAATAAATGAAACGCGGAATTAGTCGAGTGATTTTTTTTGCGCTCAGAGGGTACACCCACACAAAAAGAGAAACGAAGAGGCGTATAAAAAGGGTTAGACACACGCGTTTATTTTTCCGGTTTGGTGCAGAAAAAAAATTCGAGAAACAGATTTCACCTATTTGCGCGCGGCACGAAGAAGCGGGCGCCGCTGCGATTGTTAAGGTAAGGGTTGATTTAATTAAAGTACAGTGTTTGAGCAACGCCCCGGGATGAAGCGACCGAGGCAGTCAAATTCGGTTTACCTACGGCTTTGATCAGCCCTCGTTACCGGCTTTTGTTGACTCGCGCACAACCTGACCATCTCTTCTACCTCTGCCCTAAAACCAGGGCTGAATTTATAAAAATTACAAGCAGTAAAAATGATTATCAAAATTGCGGAGTGGTTTTAAGTTCCAGATGTTGATCTAATTATATTTTCTTATTTTGTAATTTAATTTCTTAGCTTTTACTTGCACTTTGCGCACTTAGCCTGCAATGGCTGCTTTTGATGGATGCAACAAACAAAACGCAACAAAACTTTAAAACCGGTTTTATATCCGCAGCGTACATTCATGTCCGCAACATTTTCCGTGGGGCAGGAGCGCAGTAATGAACCGGAAAATAATATCAAAAATTGAGTTAGATATTTCCGCTTGCATTGGAGCTCGCAAGATGGTACGTGTTTGGAATTGCGTTTTATTTTCCAATAAAGAATAATATTGCTTTGCGCATGAAAACATTTAAATTATTCAAAAGGATAAAATTAATTTAATTCACTACATTTTTACTTAAATGTAATTTATTATTATCTTGTTTAAATATTCAGTTTTTTGTAAAGGTAAAGATCAAAGATGCTGGAAAATTTGCTCTTCCGACATCTATCAACCCCTAAGTTACTTCGTTGGTGCTGCGGTCAGCTTTAAAATCAAGATTTATGCGCGCATAAAATAAATCCGATCGAATCGATTTAATTAGATTCCTTTTTATTATATTATTTCCAAGTTCCACATCGGCGATATTGTCTAGCGGAGCGATAAAATATATTTGATGTAAACTTTCCAATTACATTCGAAAAGCTTCCGCGCTGAAAGTTATACGCGTGTTACATTTATGCCCGGCGAATCCACCATACGATTGCCCACATTCCAGGCGGCGGCAACGGCGGCGGTTACACGATGTGAGTGTTGAGGTCGTATAGTTGCCGTAACGCCAACCTGCGACGTTTGCTAAGGCCCATTTTGGTCAGATTTAAAGACGCCATTGGTGACTTCGAAACAATATTTTTACAAAATTATTTTAATAACATAAATTTTTCATTTACAAGCACCAACAAATGTGATTTTAATGATTTTGTGTTAAAAAAATTAACAATGCATCATGCAAGAAACATATTAGTCGATTCGATGTAAAGTGGAACTTATTTATTTATGTTTTTTGTATGCAAATTAAAAAGCAATCAATTTTCATTGAGAAATTACTACGGATAAATCGAATAGACAGACACTATCCGGTATTTTGTATTGCATCAAACGACCGTCTGTTTTGTCAATATTTGATTTGCACGACGTGCACAGCATATAAAATAATTCTATTAAGCGCATGTTAACATTTTTTGTCAAATCAAAAAAACCGACACGAAAGTAACCGGAGACAAATTGCTGGAAGCTGCAAACGACTTGCCAATCGCCGAATTGAAAATCTTACGCGAGGGTGAAAGGAATTTAATTAAGAAACGAATATCAATTATTCATTGCCTCTTATTACAAAATTGTCCGATTAATCTCCCATCCCGTACTGCCTGCGTCTTTGTTTTATCTCTACGTCGAGGCGTTATTCTGCAAATGCATATAATTTCGATTTGTTCACGTTGTAAATTTCTAATCGGAAATAGTACCCACCGTCGCTTAATTATTAAATGCGATAAGGCAATAAAAGCGAAACCGTCGTAAAACAAGCAAATCCGTTAATTGATTGACGTGATTATAGAAATAAAATCCCTTAGACGAGTGCGCGAGAGTTTGTACCAATCAAGCGCGGTTATATCGGGTATAATTTTAATTCTAAGCGATTCGCCAAAGACGCCTGAAGAGTCTCATGTATTATGGGCAAATAATTAGCTTTTTACTCGGCGGAAAGTTGAAGCCGGGGCTTAGTACTACCTTCATGTAGTAATAAATCATTTATCAAAAACGTCGCTCCGGTGAATTTTTCATGAAACGCAGCGAACTCCGAAAAGACTGGCAGGCAGAAATCGTGCGCTAATTGATTTTTGTTCTCGTTGGACTTTTTGACGTTGTATAATGGTTTTTGATAATTAAGCAAAATATTTAGCATTTTTTAAATCTTTACATGATGATATTTTTAATCCATTAATAGTATAAGTAATAAAAATAAGGTAAATTAAATTAATTAAAATTTGGTATTCATATAATAGTTTACAAAATCTTTCGCTCGCACTTACGGCGTGTGAATGATTTGGATTCGTTGTTTTGAAAGCGTAGCCGCTCGTATGCTTTGACGATTTTATCTCCGCGTCTTTACTCATTTATCAAAGGAACAATGATGTTGTAATATACTGCTCTATTTGCGGCCGTCGCTCTTATTGTTCCGCACTTACACCCGATTTCGCAGTCCGCACATCCGCACACACCGACGCGAGTGCCAGCAGCGGCGGCGGCGGCAAAACGAGCAAAGCCCCAGCTAGTAGCTATCATTGGCCACGACATCCACTTAATTATCAAGTAAATTAATGGGATTTATTAAATGGGATTTGAAACGGACAGCGAATAGAAATGTCCATTATACACATTCTATCCACAAATATATACGAGTTGAATCGAAATGATTTGAATCGAGTTGACCCAAAACAGAGAAATATTTATGAAATTCACAAACTCTCCAACATATTGAATAACCATTTCTGACTACTTGAGACGGATTTATCCGACGAGTCTAGTCGAGTGACGATATAAAATGACATAAAAATATTTGTCAACACAACATCGGCGCGTGTAAGTAAGACGCAAGCAAGCCAAAACTCAACAAGGGTTGCGGATCCTCGCCGGGAAGCTTTTAGCGCTGCCGCTGGATGTGCGGCAAAAAATATTGACTCGTAATGGAGTTTGATTGTGGGATAGAGATATAGTGCGCGCGTGTAGTGGGTTGGCGCGGCGCGGTACTTTATAGCCACTATAGCAGATACTTTGAGGACAACATAAGAGTTTGCCACAACAGCACTGGAAGGCAGGTATTGGCCGTATTTCACCCGACTGCCAATGCCAGAAATGCCTTTGCTCACCGGCGTCTGTTCGGGCTTTACTCGATCTTTCGTTTGCTACCGGCAATCGGCTTCTTGTGTATCAATTTGACCTATTTACAACTTTTCATCATCAACATTTTTTCAGCTTAATTTATCCGCAAATATTATTTTTAAAAACTCACACACGCACCCGAAGTTAAATTGTGTTTAATTACTCGCCGCTTGCTGCAAATTCCCTGGGCGGGAAAAAATTTGTTAAAATTATAAAAAGCGGTCGTCGAAATACCTAAAATATACGCGCGTTAAACATTATGCAAATTCCAGCGAGGCGAAAAGTAAAGAAGTCGTGAAAAGTAGTGAAAAACGTGTATGGGTAGAAAAAGGTAACGTCATTTTTATTCATAAACTTGGCGCTCGCATATTTAAAATGCATACGCATTTAATTCAGCTTTGACATCTTTATTAAAGTAATTAACGACCTAAAAGGGATTATTGCATGCTGCGGCGTTGTCCTATTTTACTTCTCATGACACACAACAAGAGAAAAAAGTTCATTTAATTTTTATTTTGTCATATTTCTTTATTCTTCGCTAAAAATATAAAAATTGTCTTTTAATAACCTTCGTCTTTTGCACGTTTGTTGTCGTTGTGGTTAGAGAGCTCGTTGAAGAAAAGTTAGGGCTTCAACAAAGGCAGCACGCAAAATAAGAACGAAAATTATAAAGTAATCCGCGACTCCATTACCAAGTGAGCTTTTTCGTTTTATACTTGTTCGTCGTTATCCTCGGCGTTATCCTGCGACACTACACCGAGTCTTGAAAAGAAATATCTTGCCACATCCGTTGGAATACAGTTTGCACCCCAAAAAAACCCCAAATTAAATACGGCGTAAATATTTGCTGAAATAAAGAAAACTCATTTTAAAAGGATTAAATTAAATGAAAATAAACGATTATGATTCTGTGTACATTTTAAAAGTGTGTAATTTATATAATGATTTCTATTGTTTGTTGCAAAATGGGTTTATTTGTGTGATACTGTATGTGATATAAAAACATCGTGCTTCCAACTGCGTGGACTGATGAGACAGGCGAGGCGAAGCATTGCCGACCCGCGACGAATACGTAAACACTACTTGAAAACCCAGCCAGCGTTGGTGGATGCGCCGGGCGAAAAGGTAGCAGGATGGCCTCGACGCGCATGCAGTGGCGGCGAAACGAGTTGGAGATTAAATTCACCCCCGGGTCCAAGTTTTCTGCGCCAGGACGCGCGTTCGTCTCAGATCCTTCCAGTTCTTCCTGCTTTTCGGCTGGCATTCAGGCGGCGCGCGTCCTGGGCTGTCGATTCGTCTCTTTAGTGTTTCAAGTCGTCATGTCGGAAACGTCGTTATCTTCACACCGCCGGACACCGACCGCTCGCGCGCCGAATTGGAATTCTATCGATTTGAGTAAATTTGTATCAATTTGACAACGAAACGTTCACTAGCGCCTGGAAAACCGTTGATAGTTTGAGGAAACAATTCGCCAAGAACGATTATCTCAGCAGTATTTATCAAACGGACAAAAAGAAGCACACATTCTGAATATCATTCAACAATAGTCGATGCTTCCACTTCCTGAAAAGTATTCAATCATGTCTGCGCAGTCTGCAACCAATGCAGGTATCACCGGAGGATTCGATTCGTGCGCTTCGAGTTTTTGTCGAACCTATTCGCAATTTCCCCAGTTGATCCTCGGCTTTCAAAGGAAATATTACACCTGTCGTATTTCACAATATTACGACGGTATAATATATTTACACGACACAATACAGCAATATTCTCTCCGACTAGCTCAACTACGCCGTGTGTGTGTATGTGTGTGTTTGCGCACCGTCGCGCAAACTCTTAGTTACTTGCGGTCTTGCAGCTAGTGGCATCGTAGGCGCCTCCACCACACCGGTGCGGCTCTCGTATTACCCAGGTATTTGCTCGCAACCGCGACGCGTTGAATGATAGCTGTTGGTTGTTATGCGATAACACACCGCGCGTTCGCCGAGTTTAATCAAACATCTTTGTTTTATGCAAAACCGAAAAAACGTCCTGAACACGACACGCTGTAAACGACGAAAGTTTTCCGTAACGGGTAACAAGAACCAGCGCGTCAAAGTTTACACTCACGATGCAGGATATATTGCATGGGATAACAAGCGAAACAGTGTGCTTTAAACATTTTTACAATCATTTTTATTATTTTCCAAAATAAAATCAAATACATGTATATGCTGATGAGTTCTTTTCCACATGTGACGCAGGGGAATAAAAGAACTTCGAATACAAACAATGGAGAAAATGCGTCATTGACTGACATACAAGTTGATGGAATCGAATCCAAATCAATGCACTCTATCAAATTTCATATATTGGAAGTGTATTAAACATTGAAGCAATTAGTTGATTATTTTCATAAAAGAATGTCATAATGTGATGGTCAACATAATCAAGGGTCTTAGCACATTTTAATATCCTCATGAAACGTTTAATTATCGTTTAGGTTTATTTTTATCAATCGATCGTACGTTACAGTATTAGTTGTAATTAATTAAATTACTCCTCTTTAGCGTTAGCTTTACTCTGGTATTATATATGCACGATCATTACAATATTTTATAAGTCGATCACAGGGAATTTATACAAATTTACATCGCAATTGGATGATATCTCGCTCATTAAAACCAAAAATTGCAATTTTTGTTATATATTCTACCAAAACCAATTTTAACGACAATCCAATCGATTAATAAAGAAGTTATATTTACAAACTTCGAATGCAATTAATTTTTGTGCCATTCGCATTCCCATTCCTATTCAGTCTATCAGAAATTACAATTTCAACAACACAAACATAAAAAAACAAATTCATCGGTTACATCCATTTGGAAGCTGGCATTAATCGTTAAATATGTTGATGTAACTTAAATGCAAATATTTGATGGCAATCATAATTTTAATTATAAAAATCAATCATATTGATAGTGTATTTATAGTTGTTACAGACTAGATTCCTTAAATCCTCTATGCTTTAAACATTATTCATTTATACATCATATCGCAATAATTATTATATTTGGATCAACATCACATTATTATTAATAATAATTAATTAATTTTAGTTTAATATTTTTTACGTTTCATTTCATACGTCGTCTAGATTTTCAATTAGCGTAATTAGATCGTAATTATTCAATTGAAATGAAACCACAATATGGTAATTAACATTTATAAATTTTAGCCGTATCAATTTTATATATTCATTATTATTATTATTATAATTAGTAATAATTTACAATATATCTTCGTATAATTTCATAATGCATATATAATTTATGTCCAATTCTTCTTCGCACTCCAAAAGTTGACCAAAACACTTTACTATCGATTAGTACATCTGATTGTTTCATGTTTTTCATATCATATAAATGTTTACAGCTACATATACAATTTGTAATTTAATTTGTAATTGGAAATGTTTTTTTCTCCTTTAATTTTATGTTTACTTCATCTCTATAGGTATGCAGTAAGTGTTAATAGACTTTCTCTGTATAGTATTTGTTTGATAGAAGGACGTAGATTTGTTGCACGCGTACGTTTCGGCAATATACGAATATGTACAAATCGAATGCAAACAATAAAATCAACGTTTGTAAACATGCGCATCGAGCGCGAAATTTAGTGCCGTATGAAACTACAATGAATCAATTAAAGTCGCCGCCAGGTTAGTTAATCAATTTCGGGCTGGATGCGGAACTAAAGTCGAAATATTGACACGTCAATACGAATTTTGTTGAACACGTCCGAGCATCAATCAGTTACAATTACGGGAATGCTCACAGACCTCTTTACTCACAATTATTTACTCGCTAGTATTGAAAAACAAAAAAATTACACAAGTCCATCACACTCAGTTTGCCAGCGTTATAAAAACCACATGGTTCACAATCACATCACAATCGTCTCACTTTGCTTTTACTTTGCGCACATCACGTGTTTCAGTCTCTCTGCTTGCGTTAGACGCCAGCCGAAGTGAAGTTGGAGTAAGAAGTACGAAGTAATTATAATACGTGCGCGTCAAAGGACGTCGTAACACGGACGATGGAATTACCTTGGGCAGGTGAGCATGCCGGTCAGCAGCAGCAGCAGGCAGCCATAGAGCACAATGCCGGCGGCGGTGGCGGGCGGCGACGACAACGTCGAACCTCCTGTTGCGGCTGCAAGTCAAACAAAACCATTCCAAGTTAGTAATTGCGCCATAACCGAATGCGACGTGACAGATTAGGTTAGTTTAGCGCACGCTCGAACGAAGCACCATTACCAATTTGCTTACAACCACTGTGGCGGCTGACAATGCCCAACAAACTAACATTTATGCTTTTGTTTCGCTCAAAATACGCAGCGTAAATAATAGTTTACGATTATTTTCTCGAAATTAGTCCTAACCATATGCATGTACGTCTATCCCTGCCTAGATGTATGTGTGTGGCGATGGCATAATCAGCATTTCACCTGTTCACACAAAATTTAACAATTCAAGTAACGCCTGAGCGCACTGTGCACACCATGCATTTGCTATTTACCAACTAAATGGTCGCCATAGGAACATGCGCTAAAGTTGGCCAAAGGAATTAGAGAAGTTGACGGGCGGGTGGAGGCGCCGGGCACAAAGCACGAAACTCAAACAGACAATGCGCAGGCAGCGTTTGCGTGCCACACCAGTGTTTCGCCTATAAAGTCATAATGTTTATGTGCTTTATACAACTGCGGCCGTAACCCGCCGGCGCGATTCGCGAAATAAGAATGCGCGAAACTTGAGCCCTGTTATGTCACACCGTAGCTGTTATTCGGTCGTAAATATTTCAGCGGTTATTTTAAAACTCATTGGAACATTAATCCGTTTTTTCTGACTTGGTGTGGCGACGGCATCAAGATTATTAAGCTGTAGGACATAATCCCTAAGTATTATTGACGTTTCCACGTGATTTGTTATTGTGACACGGGCGTGTCGTGGCAAGAAAGAGGCGCCCCTAGGAATTGGGGCATTATCTTGTTTTCCTTTTATATAGGTTCGGCGCCGAAGGTTCGGATTTGCTTGTTGAACTAACCGACGCGGGCGCATTGACAAGATGAGACGAGATGCGGCCGCCGCTGCCCCGGTTATTTTAGGTTTAGGTAGGACATGGGCAAGCGGATTGAGACGCGTGCGGCGGTTATACGTCCAGCCGTAAAACCAAAGTCGACCGAAGACGTGTGCACACGCAGGACGACGCGCAACCGAGAGTCGTAAATTGTTGAAAAGGATAGAAGGAAGTGGATGCGCAGTGCAGGAAATGTATTTATGAATACCGTTGGCCCTGTTCCAATAAAACATGCCGGCGCGTGAATTTTTTATCGAGCGCCCGGCGCCGCCACCATGCGGACGTCTGCTGGCGGCTGCCGCGATACATCAAGATTTGAAACAATGTGTGATCTCAATTTCGATATATTCGTTGTGTGTTTCGCCACGGTTTGCGGGAACGTATATATATATTGTCGACGGCACGAATAAAAGTAACACACGTATTTCCGATATGAAGCAATATCTAGCACGTTCTTCAGTCGGCGAGAATTTATGTACGGCAAATACCAAATTTATCGCTTGCTGATACCCCTAAAAATTACACCTTTGCATTCTCTTATCATAGAAATTCTTTACGGAAATGTCACGGTTAGAATTGAAACAATGCCTGATTAGCCTCGGGATTTTTTTTTGGTTTGCAGTGTGGAAAGTCCTCGAATCAAATTTGCGACACGCTCAAACAATCGACTGATCAATTGCTGCATCACGTTCGCTGCACAGTACAAGTGCCTGTTTTTCATCCGGTGTACTCTACTGCAGGCGCTTCGGCACTCGAGCACATTCATACAATTACCGGCGATGAGGATATATCGCGCGAAACGCGTTCGGTCAATTTATCTCGCAAATTAAATTTTGCCTACCAGCAGCTACCAGTAACCTACCTGTTCGTATATATCTCTCATGTCGACAGCAACTTTAACATGGGCGTATTTTACACACGTGCCAAACTAAATTTTGGTTTTATTTTTAATTAATAGTCATTCATTTTCGCTCCATTGAGTTGTAAAAGGAATCGAGTTTATTTTTCTAATTTCAGCATCAATCAGACCATCCATTATTTAGGTGGAAGTTAAATGTAGAAAAAATATTTCGGGATTAAGACTCAGAGTGTACTTTTGGTAATTTGCGGTTCAATTTCAGTTGCTTAATGAAAATGTATCGATTTCTCTTGTAACTCTTCAGTGTTGGTTAAAAATAAATTTTGTTGAAAGTAAAAATGGCACACACCTTGAACTCGATCCGCCCGGGAGCCGGGTGGAGCCACCGTACCTCGACTTTCAAGAACCGACGCACGCTGGGGGCGCTCACCCTCAACGGACTCCTCGTTGCTTCGAAAGTAGAGAGTAGCAATGGTCGCCAAGCACTTGAGCTTCATGTCGCCCTTCTTGAAGTGCTTCGGCCGTACAGCAAACTCCAGCCCCAGGATGGACGTCTCGAGACCCTCGCGTCCGGTGACTATCGTGTCCGGCCCACGCAGGAAGTTCGGATCAGCGTGTTCTCCGTTGATGAACCAGCTCAATTGCGCCGCCGGTTTTGACCGCCCCGACGTGCAATTCACCCTCACGGTGTCGCCAACTTGATAGCGTGGCTTCCCTCCGGTGATCTTCGGTTCTTCTTCAGGTAATGCTAAAACAAAACAAAGCAAAATTGGTTGAAAATTTAACGCAATATACATACGACTAAATAAGTCAAGTGTAAATGTACTCGGCACGTCCAATGAATACATAATTCCTTCGTTTGGAAATCGACGACGTCGGCGGGCGTCTCGCCTCCTTTAATCGCCGAAACAAGGAATGGGAGGCATAATCGGAAGCAATGATTTATACATCCTCGCCGTCGCAGATTTATGCCGACTGCGGCAACGGCTTACAAGCGCATGCATCGCGCCCATATTAAACTTTCGCTTTCCCACCCACCCAAGTACGCCACTGATAATGACTTGTTCATGTTCCTCTAGCCCTGTGTGCGTTTAATTGCACAAAGCGAATCGAATTTCCAACACTCATACTCACTCAATCAGAGGAAAAAACTACATCACCACATGCAACTAACTGCAAAATGTCCAAACGGTGTGCGAAAGTTTGACGTGCATGACCGACTTTTCGTATAACAAAAGAGTTTTCCAATATTGCGCTCATGCAGCGCGCCAAAACGTAACAAATACAAGTTCAGCGCTGATCACGATCGCAACCAGATATTCGGTAACATCCGCGCGACCCGCGCATGGTTATTCATAAACTTTTGCCAATTCAGATTTGCTCAATAAATAATAGATCAGATTGCGTGACGAATATGAATGCGCGCGGCTGCATTGTTGAACTGAACGTGTAGCCATGATATGCAGATTTCCATAGTGTCGGGGGGGCGGCATAAGCAAAACAACGCGACTGAACTTTGAATTATAAAACTGCAACTGCATTTTGTTAGCGGCGCGCTCACATTACACACGTGTAATTTGCGCATGTGAGAGTAGAAAACAAAAATTCCATGCTTTCAGTTCCGCTCGTATCTGATTTTGAGCGGTGCAAGTTTAACACAAAAAATATGGCTGAGCGCGAGTAATGAGACTGTAGCATTTTTATGTGCATTCTCATAATTCTAAATATTTATTGAAGTTAACTACGAAAATTTGTATAGGTACACATTTTTATTAAATTCATTAGCATGCATAATATAAAACTGCGGTGTATAACAGGCGTAAAACACACAAAAGTTAATTACATCAGCATCCCAAAAATTTCCATATATTTATCCCGAGTGCCATTAACGTGCGTATTACCCGCGATCTCAAATTTCCCAATGCACACGCATCGGAATTCCATTAAACATGTAGCAATTTGCATAATGACATTTGCGTCAAACGAAATTTTATAATTTAACGATAACTGCGAGGCCGGCAGCTGCCCGCGCGTTCATTCGCTTATCAATTAAAGCTGAATTTTAATCGCGCGCACGCTACACAAAATATCAACACGTATCACGTTCATACGCAATTGCAAAACGGGCAACAAGGCATTTGACGGCCGACGGCCGACGACACAATCAAAATGCGCCACGGTATCATCATCGTCATGCGTTATCGGATCGCTGCGAACGCGCGACGACGTCCGATAATATCCGATAATCAAATTTGCATTATGCACTTGTTGAAATTATTCGATATCGCATCCGTACCGTTGTTATTTACACGTGTACGTGCCCTGCGTGAGTAAAATACACGCATTTACATATGTGGAGGCGCCGGGCACAGCAATATAATAAATACTTTCAACTTTATTTGTGACCCACATTCAATTCATGCAATCTTTCAACTTTTAGGGAAAAGGGGGGCAGGGGGTCATTTAGAGCGGGCGCACGGAATATTAATTGCTGAAAATTAATGAAGCAGTTTATGATTCAGGCCGGTTCAGATGATAATTACGGCGCTATTGTTTCGCATCGCAATAAGCGGCGGACAACAGGAGGAAATTCATTGCGCTGCATATATTTACGAATGCAGATCGAGTGTTTCCATGCACACCAACTCACCGACACATACATTTAGTGCGCCGATATGATTGCATAAGCGGTTTTCGGATTGATTGTATCCAAGTTTGGTACGCTGGTCATGTATAAATCATTATCCACGGGAAATGTTTCCCAATGGGAATACCTGAAACGTTTTAAACGACTTTTGTGTTTCAATCATGAAAACAGTATAAATTATTTTCTTCTGCGTGAATAAAGTGTAGTATATCCGTAATTTTAATAAATGATAGAATCACAGTTTCACTTTTGCACTGCTTTGCACATGTCGCAAGACGTCCGCCGCTTACTTTGCAAGTCAAGTGCGCTGGAAAACACCTACATTAGACTTGTCGTGCGCGGGGCAAAAGAAAAGCGCGCAGCAGAGAAAATGGCGTGAATAATGGGCGCCGTCCTGGTGGCAGGAGCAGGCAGCTAACCAGACAGGATTATGCCAGATTAACATAAGACACAGCACACAGCTTAACATTACGACGGCGCTGTGCCCGCGCGCGTTCATCCCGCCCGCCCGCCTGGCAGTGAATAATTACGCGCCGTCGTTCCGCTCCTTTTTTTCGGCGTGCTATTTTCGCGCGCAAGCTCAAAGATTTTTTGTCGTGGCGAATCGTAATCTCTGGTGTCGTTTATTTTAAAAATGTAAATTGCGCTCGTTATATTTTCCTAATATTTTATTTGACCCGGACGTCGACGCCGTTCCATCATTTGCGTCCCGGGCTTTTTTTTCGCCAGGCCCCGCACGTGTTTATTTAGAGACCCTCATCGCCGCCGCCACCGCCGGACGCGTCGAGGTGCAGACCTGCGGACGGTCGTATTTCTCCCCTCGAACACATCCCTGACGATTTTTATTCCATATGTCACGTGCGTGGGCGAGTATAAAAGGCATCGGTGCGGAATTAATGTAATTAACAACCGCGAGCGACAATTAGAAGCGGAAAAAAAGAATGATGCGACCTAATTTGCCAATTAATTAAATTTTATTCTTTTGGCGAGCACTCTGGGTCAACCCCCTTAGTAATAAAACGCTCAAGTGCGGACGTATGAGTATTAATACAGTGTTTTCGTGTTTGTATGTTTTATCGGATGTTTTTACTACACGACTGTTATTCTACGTCTTCCTGCCAACGCCATGGCTGCCAAAGTTTTTTTTGCTTCTACTTTTATTCCTCGAATCCATCAGCGAGTTGGCAACGGGCGCCAATGTCACGACCTAAATATTTCCACTTTCCAGACATCACGTCGCCAATATCAACCAACCTACGTCGTATTCCGCCACCAGAAGAAGAAAAAAAAAACGCGCCATTCTCTTAAATATGATGTTGTCAAAAAGTTTGCCGGAAACTCGTCGTTGCGCGCGTCCAATAAAACCAAAGAATATTTTACGACTTTGTTGTTTGAAATCGTCCAATTTTCCCCAGCAAGCGCATCGATTCCACCAGCAATCGAATCGATCTCTGTCTCTGTTGTTTTTCACCCGCTACGAAAAACCTAATAAGGTCAACATTTCCACTGCGTTGCGGCGAGTACATGTTCAATGTACACGTTTAGTTCGTGGCTGGAAAATTATAAAAGAAACATGCGACGTCCTTCTATAGCCAAGTATAAACTATATAAGAATAAGATCATTTATCACCCAACCATCACAACCGTGCATTGTCGGCGTTTGTGGTCTGTACGTACATGAATAGAAATACGAAAAGGCTAATGTCTTTTTTCAGCGTCTCACACTATGGTGAAGGCGCCGGGCTTTAGTGAGCTAGTGAAGCGTGAAACAGTGCGGATGACACTTTTGTTTCCCATTTTCCCACTCGGCTGCGCGCAAAAATATATAGATTACCAAACTTAGACTGCACCTTGGATTTTGTGTCGAATTTTTAGGCTGCGGGCTAAAAAAAAGAAGAAGAATCGACACCGGTCGTCGGCGTTATCTTTCAACTTTTATTTTCGGCGAGCAACTTAAATAAGTGCTGAGTGTCGGCGTCGAAAAGTTAAAGAACTGCTCGGTATCTCAATAAACACACGCGAAAACATACACGCGCGCTGATTAAATAAAACAAGCCGCCTCGGAATTGTTTTAAAGAAAGTTTCCTCTGCGTCGTACGTTTTTTTTTTGCTTTCGTTCAAAGCCAGTTGCTTTAAATTCCCTTTGAATTCTTCTACATCGTCTACTTCGACGTTTTCAACACGATGGTGCAAAATAAAACCTATGAAAAGACTCCGAAATAAAATATACCAAATGTTACAATAAACCGAAGGATAAAAATTATTAATTCAATTCATGTTTGGCCTCTTGATATACTCGATATACCAATAACTCGATACTAAATTTAGTGGTTTGTAAGACATGTCGGATTTTTGTTCTAACCAGGCATCAAGTGAAGTATCAATCATCGACCTGCATTTGCCCGAAGAAATCCGAAAGAAATGCGAGACCTTCGCATGTCCGCCATCAATAACGTAAATGGAGAATGGCAGGTTATTTATAAATCGACCGGGGGCGGAATAAAAAAAAATAAAACAAGGAAAACTTTTCGACTCGACCTGCGTCACACAAAATGTTTAAATTAAATGTTCGCCAGTCGACAGAGGACATTAAAAAAATCAAATTTCAAATGGCAAATCAGAGGGTTATTTAACAACCCTGTCGCGCGCGCGCATTGTGGCAATAAAACAAAGTCGTCGTGTTTCCTTCGCCAGATGTTTTCGCACTGATTTTATGGCCACTTTTAAGGCCACCTTTACTCTCTACACTCAATCAATGCGCGCAGAGCTTATGGGGGTCGCCCAAAAGGTAGCAAGCAGTCAAAAAACGTACACATTTTATGGACTTGTTGGAGGGGAAGCAATCCTTATCGAATTTTACGTTTTCTGCAAAGTATTCAGTATTTTTACGAGTGTAATTGCAAAAGGAGCTTTGTTGCCTGTTTTTTTTTTCTTCTTGCGATGGAAGGTGATTATATTTTACGCATCCCTTTGGCGAAGAGAGTTCGTAAGCACTATCGATAAAATAAATCGAAAATATGGGCCCAAAGGAAAAGATTGCGGATAAAGCCGGAGCGATGGCGTATAAAGCGAGAGCGCGCGCCCGCCCACGCAGCGCCAATTTTCTTAAATGTAATTACTTGTACCCGAAGCGAAATCCGCCATCCGCGGCGCGCCGGAGTGTGGCGGCATGGAAAAGTGCGGCCCACCGCCGTCGCCGACGCCGCCGGCCGAAGAAACCGATCGCGACAAACGTACGTCCCATTAACCCAAACAGCCCGAGACCGACTAATTTAACGAACGCAACCCTATTAGAAGTACTTTATTTGGTTGTGCACGTTTTCGGAAAGTTTCGCCACGGGCACACCTTTCGCCAAATTCGATGCCCGTAAAATAAATAATTCAATCTTCGAGCGGCCGGAGCGAAATTAATTAAATTAGATAAATAGTAATTAAATTTGCGCCCGTAGGCAAATTTTCACATCGACTACGCTATCGACATTTCTAACGAATTCAAACGTCGTATCTTAATTTACGTATCTTCAACTTCTTTGGAAAATATAAAAAATTTATGTTAAAATATAAACACAAAATGTTTTATCTGTACTCACCTACGACCATCATGCGCTGATGTTCGGTGACCGTTTGGAAGAAGGGTGCTTCACCGGACACCTCACATCTGTACAATCCTGACGAGGGCAGCTGGACCGATGTCAGGACGACTTGTGTGTCAGACGAGTTGTGAATCTACAAAGAAAAACAATGATTATTCTTCTGCAACGGATATTTTTTTCATTTTTAAATTTTTAGTACTAGACGTAAATAAATTGTTGTATTTAACGCAAAATAAATGTAACACAACACGATTATCTAAACTCAATAAAAACTAAAAAAACAATATGGTTTGTTGAGATTTAAAATCACAGACTTTGAAGAATATTTTTTGCAGATTACGAACTTTAACTGAGCGAATAAAAAAAGTCAAGAATAAATATGAATTTAAATTTATGTGCACCAGACAGATAATCAAATTTCCCTTTTTATGATATATTGCTCTTTGAAAAGATTATAAGTTTGTTCTTGTTTTTACACTCTCCCACCGACACAGCAGTAAAATATGGCAAGTTTGACTTTTAAAGTTCCAAGTTCAACAAAAATTTGCGCTCCCAGAAAGTTTTGACCACTTAATACTATTAAGCCGGACCATCAGAGTTTTGCAAGAGTAAATTTTGCATGATATAACATGAAACTAGTTTGCAGCGTGAAATTTCCTCCCCCAAACATTAATCGCCAGCGACTCGACGCGCAAAATTGGAAATAACTATCTGCGACAAGCGTGAAACGAAATGTTCGACATTATAATAAAGTTAGCACTCGGCGCGACACTTCGACATTGTTCACTTAAACTAGCAATTTAAACGAGTAACTTTTTGATAAAACTCGTGAATGTGTAATGCCGGTTGCAACAGGCGCGCCCGTCGTGCAAGAGAGTCAAAAGTGACTACCGACTGAATGATAAAAAGTCGATATTCAATCTATTTCCAATTTCTGTCAGCACACACTCGCGTCGACGCGTCTTGCTCGAAGGTGATACATCAAGACGGCGAGCGGTGGCGGCGGGTGTGGAGTGAGCATTCTTGCAGCGTGCTCGAGTGCGAAAATTGATTGCGTCATGTACGGCAGCAAAGGGGGCACACAACGGTAATGTCGCATCCGAATTTATAAAATCGCTCGCGCCTATCGTACTGCCAGCCGCCCTTATGCACCACCCTAGCGAGGCATCTATCAACGCACAGGCGCGGCAGGGCGGCGGTTACAATACGTGAACGTACCTTGCGCCGGCAAACGAGATTAAATAATGCAAAACATCCCCGCGTGCGATTTATCTCCGAAAGGGCATACATCAGTGTCTCTTTACTTACACCGCCGCAATTTGTTCCTTCCTATTATGTACAAATACACCCTGAGACGAGCAACAAATGTGCGTGGGCCTGCAACATGCGTGCGAGACTTATTGCCAATAAAGTCGTAGTTTTATATTAATTTTACCGCCCCCGGACAGGAAAAATTATATCCATTTATTTAGAAATTCAATTTACTCGCAGATTTATTCACGTGATTTATAAAACCTCATGTAAAATATAAATTTTTCGATTTTTTACATTCACGATAATCCAAATATCCTGAAATGTATTCAAACCCCGACGCACAATATAAATAAGTAGATAAATACGTAGAGAGTCAGGGGATGTGAAAAGACGATGATATCAATTTCATGTCTAACAACAATGGGCTAATAACGCTAAAAGACCTTGGGGTCCGCATCCGCATCGCCACCCCCGAAAAAGGGCCCATATCAACCCTCCGCAGGAAAACATGTAAACAATGTACGAGCACGACGCACACGCATAATGCGCCCTCTCTCACAATGCACGTCCTGGCCCGTGTCCGATCCGAGCGATAAGAACACCCCTTGTCTCCTTGACGCAAAGAAAGGAGCTTTTTCTGCGCTGCGACAGCCAGACAAGTTGTAAGTCTATTGAGCAGTAAAAGTTTACGATGCTGTAGATATGAATAATCCCCGCCTACCTCCAGCGCGATGTGAACTTCGACGAGTCGACGAGCTTTGCAGCTTTCGCAAGCGGCGACAAACGAGCGGGAAAGGGTTAATGTCGTGCGCAATTCATCCGCAATCGAACGACAGCGGTGCTACTAGCGGAGGCGGCGTGTCGAGACGACGACACTTCAGTTATCTAAAGGATTTTAACCAAGCGCAGCATGAAGGTTATTGTTCAATATACACCTGGAATCTGGTCTATTACGCACAGGAATGTTATAATAGGTAGTACTAATTAAATACGGATTATTATATATATATGCAACCAAATATACAAATTATTATATAAAGAGTTTAATTTAATTGAATTTCTGCGATTGTAACATCCTGTATAGGTATATTTATTAAAGGTTTCAGGAAGAGTTGAGAAGGTACGTAATGCGCTTAATCGCAAGTAGGGAGGCGCGCGAGGACTCGCGCCATTTATGAATATGACGCATTGTTATCCTGCGCGGCGCGCAAAGTGCTCCTTCCTGCCGGGCGCGCACTGGCAGACAGCAGTCGGGCGGCCGCCGCTGAGATATTAAAGCAGTATTTCTCTCTAACAACCGTAGCGTTATCATAATGGTCCTCGGAGCTAAAACAAGCCGAGCGGAACATAAGAAAAAGCTTCAATGGGCCGGGGGAGACGTCGAAACGCCAGCCATCGCCAAGACAAGGCGTCGAGCACGTCTCGGGGCAAGATTCACATTTTTGCATTTAACGACACGACGCCATAAGACCGACTAGTTTTACATATAATACAAAAGAAACCATTTAAAAATATTTCACGCAAAAACTTTGCAATCACTTTGGTGTTTATTTTAATTAAATCTAACAATATTCAAAGCTGTTTATTGATACAGGAGTATTTATTTACCAATGCAAATAATATTGAACCACAATGTTTGTCCAGCCCCAGAACCACTGAAATTTCATACACAACATAAACCACCCTTTGCATTCATGATGGCACCCTGTATTTATACAAACAAATACTTCCTGATTTTCAACGTGATGATTAATGCTTCGAAATGGAAGATATATATATTTGTGTTATTTGGTGTTTTTATCGCACGAATAATATTCATATTTCAATATTAATCAATTGCAAATGTTTGAGGTTGATAGGGGTGCGTAAACACGAGCTAATAAATTATCTGTAATTCATTAGATGCGGCAACCCGGAAGTCAGACTAATATGTTTAACTATCCACGAAATATGTTGAATACTCTCGGGTGAAATTTACGCCGACTTTGTTATTAATTAGACGGCGTTTATATTTGCTGTTAAAACATTTCTTAGCAGCGCAAACATTCGTTTCAATTCCTATGCGCGTATTTGACATGAGTGTACCGAGGCACATCGATGGATTGTGCGAATGCTCAATTTGCGCTTTGAATCTGCTTTCAAATATCTCCATTTCATTGCGCCACGACGCGCTTTACAAACGTTTGTGGTGGAGGCGCTGGTAGACCAACGCGTGTACGCCAGCAAAACGTCCTCGTCATTGGCGTTCCGCTTTTCTTGGCTCCGGTCTTCAGCAAACACGTCCGCATTCAGTATTCAGCGATGAGTTCGATCGTGTGGGTGGGTGCCCGTCGACATATTGATTATATGTATAGATAGTTTGCGACGGCGGTGCCGCAATAGTTGTTTGTGTTTGAGGAGAGAAATGAAAGACAAACAGGTATTAATTGCTCTTCTGGCTTCATTACCTTCAGGCTAAAGGCGTACACCGTTAATGTCAAACAGGTAGAAGATAATGATGTTTGTTTAGAAAATTTTAATTGTTAAAACACTAAATAAAACAGGAAAACATAGAAAATGTGTTTCCTAGGTGTTAAGTAAAATGGTTTAATACTCACATTGACTGTTACTCCAGGAAGTGGAAAAACTTGTGCTGGTGGCATGTCTCGTGGCACGTAGCGATAGAATTCGTTGCCATCCTTATACCATTTGACAGAGTACAGCGTCTCGCCGTCCAATTCAAAGTGACATTCAAGACGCACGTTCGAATTGCGCACGGCGTGACTGGGTATCCGTAATTCCTGTAAGTGCAGCGCGGCCACCAGTCCACCTGCAACAACAACAACAATAATTAAGCCATTAGCAGAGTAAACGCATGGCGTTTTGCACAGTAAAAGAATCGCGATAATTAGTGCCTTGATTTATTAACCAGGCCTCCTCGGGGCGAAATTCAATGTGTGCGCGGAACGTGTTCGCTGCAACTCTATCGTCCGTACGTGTCGCATGTGAAATCACGTACGATGAACAATTCCGAGCGTCGTGCGACGCGCGCGCGCGCACTGCATAAATGGTAATACGGGAAAAACCAGCGCAAAGCTTTTCTTTGCGGATCGGCTGGGCTCATTTTCGTGGCTTTCGACGCGCACACAAATTCGCCGCACCGACTTGATGTACTGAAATACTGAAAAGCCGGGGAATGTCCCCGGACTATTTAAAAATGCATAGCGCACGTTTTTCCGCGGCGAGCGGAACGCGTTAAAAAACAAAAAGGCGTCCGGAAAAACAAACGAGCAAAGATTACACGACTGTGTTTATAATTATAAATGCACGCCGGATTTGCATAAACGACACCAACGTATTTGAATATTTTTTTGGTACTCTAAACCCTCAGTTAGCTTTCTCATCACAATTTCATGCCCCTGGAAGTAAATGTAAACTTTTAAACGTTAATAATTAAAATACCATGGATTAATTAGGCCGGCGATAATGCGCTACCAATGAATTTGGAGAAAAAATAAACGACGACGGAGATCGGCAAGAAAATAAAAATTAATCTCAAAGTTAAATGCGTTCCGAACGACTTGCTCCGCTTTGTAGGAAACGCGCGAATTGCAAGAATGGCAGGAATCAATAATTATCTCATCAGTATCGAGCCTCTAAGCACATTTCCGTACAATCGAGCGCGCGGATATCGACGACGAGAGCTTTAACGACATTCGCTCTGGGGGCGGGCGATGCCGGCATAAACGTTTACTGTTTACAATTCCGCCTTTGGCTGCGGCCGGCGCTGCCACCATCGCTGACGATCCGTTTCGCTTTTTGCGTGCGCGCATTTCGAGGATTTCGGGCGACGCTACTTGTAAAAATAAACGAGCCGCGGATGGGTTTTGGGAAAATTTAAAATAAATTTAAATCTATCGGCTTTCTGTGTTGCATTCGCAATGCAATGCGAGCGAAAAAGAAGGCGACTACTTCGTTTTCAGTCGGGGGCGAGATTAAAGAAGAAACCCGTTCTTCTTTTTTGTGCTCCTCTTCGTTTTTCACTGTTTTTTAGCGACGCTACAAAGCGCCGTGATGTCTGTGTTGCTTTCGTAGCTTTCGTAGCTTTTCGCTCTCGAATTCCGCGCGGTGCGCGCGCCCTAACCCGGTTTTCAGCATGAATATTTCCTCTCTCAATACCCTATCTGTCTCGGCGGATTTCCAAAGCTTTAAAGATGTTTTATACAAATAAGGCGAGTCTATAGCCCACAATTCTGCAGTTTCACAGTTCTACAGTTGATTCTTATTTTGCTTTATCGCATTCACGTGTGCGCACACCGCAAAGGAAGCCGGAAATCATGATTTTCATCAATTTTCTATTGCGCATCGTATCACATCGAATAAAACCTCAAACATATAATCATTTTTTCAATACCTTTACAAAAAAATCTCTTTTTTATCAATAAAAGACACTAAAAAACATTTTCGTGGCATATTTCATTTTTTTATATCGGTAATTTTCACATTAAGTTATTTGTCGCAGAACGAACGCACTTGTCAAGATAAAATGTTTATGGATGTATATCTGCAGCGAATTCCTTCGGCGACGGCAGATAGTGTTGATAAAAAATAATATTTTTATATTCGCGGCGCGTCGCACTGAATTTTCCACGTTTGCCTGAATAACCATTCCCTTTTTGTTTCTCGAACGCATCTATCCCACCGCATCGCCGCCCCCCACGCGACACGCTAGCGTTTCTGTTCGCTGCAGAGACCCGAGAGCCCCCCGCGTGTTTGGACGTAACATAGGAGTATAAAACAGCAAAATGCTAAAAACGTCTGGCGCCATCGATCCGGGCGCTCATTTTTCGCACTCCCTGATGGTTACAGAAGAAATAAAAGACGTGCGCAAAATATACACATTTGCACGTTAACGCAATAATTTCGGCCGGTGGCGGGCGATGTCTTCCCGCACACCGAACATAGAGGGAGGTCAACTCAATTCAACTAGCAAATATTTAAATGACCCACTTCGGTGTCCTGCGGTTGGGTGATTTGGGCCGGCGGGCGGAAGCAAAGCGGCCATTTAGCGCTCCTTTTAGAGCCTACGGAAAATTATCATCACACGTACACACACGTGTGCACAGGGGAGAAAGAAACGCTTGACCACAGAACAGGGTTGCGGCCCTCGCATACGAATGACTTTACTATGGGGACAAATCGAGATGGGAAGTGTGGAAAATACCTCAATTACCACAATTTCCCACAATTCGATTTACCTTCAACTAAAAATAAAAATAAAACGAATAAAAACGTTATACTTTATAAACATGTTATTTATATAAAGTACAAACTGTAACAATACTTCAACAATGTCCGTTTGAGCAAATGGCGAGTCTAAATTTACAATTTTGTTTCGGGAAGGTAGGTTGTTGATGGCGGAGGCGCCGGTGGCACCCACTTACCGCGCAAGCGAGCGCGCTTCCTGCAAAGCGCATCATCTGCCGACTTTTCAGCGTTTCAGCGTTCTACGCCTGAGTGATATTAATGTCCGGATATATTTCTTACTCTAACTTCTAGCTGCAACTAAGCACGGTCTTTAACATAATTCGTCTCTATGACTGGCATTAAATTTTCAGGTATCTACCTGCTAACCGAAAAACCTATCATTTCATTATTTTAAGTTGAAATAGTGTCCATTTCGACATACAACAATACATGATTTTTAAGTGTAATTATTTACGTAATCAATTTTTATTAAGCCTGAAATAAAAACACAAAGTCGTATAATTAATGAAGCGCTTTTCTTGTCAGAATAAAGTTGAGGCGCACGATGAGTGAAATAATGACGTAATGATGATTACGAAAAGAGAGTAAGAAAATTTTTTAATTTAATTTTTTCGCCGTCGTCTCAACCAACTAGGGTGCTTTATACCGGTAAAGCTCGCGCAGTTCGTCTTGCATTGTTCCGTCCGTCGCTTGGTTGTAAAAATGTTTATATATTGTTATGTACCGCCGGTATCTGTATGCCATATAGCGCAATATAAAAATTTCCTCGCATTAATCAATTTCGCTTATAAAGGCGCAGCGTCGCGAAAGTGTGACACGTCAGCTCAGGAGAAGGAGCGCTGACGACGGCGACACAGCGAAGAAAACGACGCCCGAGTCGAAAAGACGCGTCCAAGTGGAAATAAAGATAAAGAATAAATATCGCGCGTCGGCAGCCATTACACAAAGACAAAAAATGCATACGAAATGAGCGCGAGTAAACTTTTTACATTAAACTGTTTTAATCATTTGTTTTACCAAACAACTAACTATTCCATCAGCGAAAATTCACTTCGGAATTACAGTGTGTAGCTGTTAAATTATTTATTTCGAATCATTTCCGGTGCTACCCACGCGCGGAATAATTTATAAACAATAATAAATTCATAGCGTGAGCTTTTCGTCGGTGTGCGGTGCATTTGTTTTCTCATTATATTCAAAAACACCAAGGGGTAGAGGAGTTAAAGGGCAACGCTGCCAGTTAATTTACGTTTAAAAATGAAGGTTTTAATAGCGCACGACGGCGCGTTCATCTTCCGCCCCCTAGGAGTGGCGGCGACACATTTCTGTTTCGAAATTTATGAAGCGCCAAAGATTATTTTTAATTGAAAACGAACGTCATAAATCTTTTTTCTTCGCAAATATAATTCATAAAAATTTCCATGCTTGATTCCTGAATAGAGTAATAAAAGATTAGGATTATATCGAAGGGTGTGAAAAGGCAAAAATTATATAGGGGATGAAAACTGTTGACTTGTAATTTTCATGCGAGGCGCCCAGCCGTCCTGTAGTGGAAATCATCAATCCGTCCACTTTCAATTAACCGGGATTACTTGTTATCCAATCAGAGGTCGACCCCGCTACGTGCATAGGTGCGAGGGTGAAAAGGGGGCGGCATGTGGGTATATCACGTAAGCACGTAGTCGCCAAACCCAACCGATCGACCCGAGTCCAGCAGCGGACGCGTTCCCTTGGCGGTGTTAAAGTGAACTATGTTGGGAATACTAACGAACACAACCGCCGCAGCCGCCGACATAAGGAAGACCTTTGATTAGACCACTCTGTAATGGTGAGGAGTGAAGAGATTCATTTCAACCCCGTCATTCATTATACGATTGTTGTTTTCTCACACCAACTGCTATAAACTAAATAAATGTATTTCGCATGTGGTTGCCCGGCGCCTCCACAATATTTCTGCCGGCTTAAAACGTTTTTGCATATAATCCCGTTGTTTTGAAAGCTGGTGTAGTAAATCATTACGTGCATTGTTTCGTAGATGATCTCACATAGTTTCGCTGAATTTATAGTGGGCGAAGTGGTATTATGGACTTGTTTGTGGATAGATTTTAGCTTGTAAAGAAATCCTGATTTTGACTTGATTCTGATTTTGCGTTTTTCGCATGGTTTGCTGCTGCCGCCGCCGGTAAAAGCATGCGGCATGTACGTGAACGTATTCCCAACCCCATCCCCCAACCCTACATGCGTTCATGCTCGCTTCGCCTGTTTTTATAACAAATACAACATAATATTTACATTTATATATCCACCTGTCTCTATCCGCTCGTCCGCCGGCAATAAATCAAGCGCATCTCCACCCGCATGGTTATATTAAAATTAATTGCAACATTGTTTTGGTACGTTTTGTGTGCTTCGCGTATCCGGTGCGCTTTTTGAACCGCTCGAAAAATGCCATAAAAATATTCTCGCCACAGAAACGCATATTATTTTGTTATTTTTGACATTATATGCTTTATTATATTGGATGTCTGCGCTTTATGGGCGCATTCGTAATTTCAATTTGAAACTTTATATGTTGGGTAATTTTCACTCGAACTATTTACATTTTCGCAGAATATCCGCAACATTTTTAGCACCGCACATTCAAGTACCATAAAAATTACACCGCGCGTCGCGAAATAAACTTATACAATTATAAATATTTTGATAAAATTAGTTTTTATAAAGTCGGCTGTCTAGAGCGGGAGTACAGACGCGCGCTTGAAGCATTAAGAACGAAAGTAGTTAAGCGCGATGTGGATGATGCCGTCTGTATGACACAACTTGCCACCGCCGAGAGAAACTGGAACGCCCGCGCGGCGGATAATATAAAACGTTAATTTCGCAAACGTGCACCGTACATAACGGCTAGGTAGGAAATTATTGGCGTCCTTAATTTTGCGAGAGTTTTTATTACGCTGCCTGCAACTAGTCAGCTCTCCGTCTCTGAGATTACTAGGTATTCTCGCTATACACCTACACGAACACAACAGTGAGTAATTCAATTAGTCATGTCGTTGAACTTTTAATGCTTTATATAAAAAGATACAACCTTAAAACCTACCGCTAATTCATTTAATTTAATAAAGTGAGTTTATAAATGTGTTCCATCAAGTCTTTCATATTGAGCACTCTTTTAAGTTTTGTGCCGGTGAAGGAATCCAATCAAAAACAGTCATAAAACTATGTATCTCTGAACCACAGTTTAAAGTCGGGTGTGTTTCGACGAAACTAAACCCATTTCGAACAAATTATAGCCATAACCGGGTTAAAAACAAAAAGTTTTAAATTCCAGCCTGCAATAACATACGCCGTATACGCCCATTGAGCCCGGCGCCTCCACTTCTGGTAAGAAATAGTTGAGGAATTCAAACGCAGCTTTCGGAACAAATATTCGCTTCTATGCGTCTCGTGGGTTCAATGATGCAAGAAACGCTGCAATAATATAGGTGTACAAGTTTTCGGGGCTGCAGGTATAAGCTGTGCATTGCTAACGCGAGTGCAATTGCTTTTTTTAGGTCTGACAAGTTTCCGCCGCGATTGGAAAGTTTGACGCCGATGAATTTACGTCCCCGTTATCTTAGCATGTTAGATGTTTTAAGCTTTAGTTAACGCGCTAGCGATCACGGTGAAGCGGAAAGGAAATTATGGTTTTAACTTGAGATAACTCACGAATTAAAATACTCGCAGAATTTTAACTTTTGTAGAATTCTTTCAGTTTAATTTTTAAAATGTAATAAAAATGATATTTTATTGTTGATTGATTTTACATTCAGTTAAATAGCAATTGTAATTGTATCGTTTATAAATCGATTGCATTAGTTGTGCGGTCTGGTTGAATGTATTACTTTTAAACTTACATTAAAGTCATTTGCATTTACATAATTTTTAAGTTTTCCCATTCCAAAGCAATCGGTACGCTGCGATGCGCTTTGGATAAACGACAGGCAATAAAAAGGGAAATTAAATTATAATCAAATATTGATTTGACTCTCGCCCTCGACAAGTCAACATAAATTTATGATTGATTGCGACAATCCTAAATATACAAATCAATGAGCACCGGAATACAAAGTGTGTCGCTACATAAACCTAAATATTTTAAATATTAATAAATAGTTTCAAAATTCATTCAAAAAATGTAAATTTTACATTTTGCATTCATAAATTAATTTTACTATAATTTTTTTATGCGGTATATATTTTAGTCTGGTAGTTTGATGTAATCACCCTATAAAATAATGTGTTTGAATGAAAATTGCTCAATGCTGTGGTCGTAGCCTCGTTGCGATGTGCAATTGCCCACATGCAGGCTGCTACCACGCTATTCTCGCATAACCCAGCGAATATTTCAATCATTTCGACTTCTGAGCATGCAAAATATGCCGACGTTCAGGAAATCAATACTTCTGCTATAATAAACAAAACAAAACTTAAAAATGTAGAAAAAATGTAATTGCATTTTTCCGCTATTTATATCTGTCTATGCTAATCCTGCCAGCGTGGCAAAAGCTTACTTAGTGTTTAATAAGAAAAAGCGTAACATTTTGAGTATGCATGCACACGCATAACGAACGAAGCGAAGTTATAAATATTTTGATGAAGCGGCGTGCACCTCGCAAAGCAAATAAGCATCAGGATAAGAAGGGCTTACGTCTTGCCGTAGCAGCATATTGCTTCCACCCTCTTTAGATGCAAAAAAAGTAAAACACCCACACATACACAGCAACACAAGAAACGCGATGTTTTACCAGCAAGGCGCCGCTCATAAATTCGAATACTTTAACGAAATTACCTTTGAAACACGGCCGCGCGCCCTTAAAAACATGCGGACGTAATATATCTCTATCATATAATAATGTCGGGGATGCAACGTATGGCAGCACACGGCGGTGGGGCTCTAATCTCGGCGCGGAGGGTGTGAGATAGTGCGAAAGTCAACGCGGGCGCAAGTTGGAATACTTGCAGTAGAATGAGGGGGTGGGTTTGCGTGCGGGGTCGACCGGCCTCGGCGTATAATCATGCCGAACGCTGCCAACTGGCCCGGCACTAAAAAGTTGAATGACTTTCTAACCCGGCGGATTACTCTCCTACGCATCCATTGCTTCTTAGTCGTCTTGTTCTCTATTCATCCGAATTGTACGTGTGCGACAATTCAAATACCCTCATCTCGGTTATGCACACAGCGTGCGGCGTCCGTGGAGCGACGAGAAGATGATAAGGACGAGATACTAATACAATTGGAGACGGGCTTGCTCCCCAGCCTGGTGTGCTCGAGTTATCAACGGGACAAAATGCGGGAGAAGAAGAGAACGCAAGTGTCGCTTAATTTACTGGTTTGCTTTTGTAACTTGTTCAATTTCGTATTGGAAGCTTTCTTTTTCACTTTTAAATAAAAATCAAAGCGTGAAATTATTGTATGTATATCTTGGTCAAAAATAACTAAATCGAAATTTGGCTAGTATTCAATTTTCGAAAGTATCACGACGAATTGGCATCGCGCGCGCAAATTGAGGCATCCTCAAGTGTCTCCGGGCGCGCGTGACGCGCATCGGAACGACGTCGACAGTCAAACGTTATCATTTCGCCCCCGCGCGCGCACTGCCCTCGTTTTATTTTTTTTTTCTTCTTGTCGTGCGCTGTTCGTGTCAGGGCACAAGCAGCGCCGACTAAATAGCGCGTTTTAAAGGCGATACCGGCCGAGATCCTTGTGGATCGAACTCGATATTGAGTGAGTGCTACTCGAAAACTACCCGCCATACTCTTCGCAGCCATTACAAGTTATTCAATTAACATGAGTCAGCCTCCGGTGGTGCGAAGGGTCTCCGCAAGACACAAGAACCCCGGCTTTTACCCTCGATGCAAAGACACTCGATGACAATGCACGACGTAGTCACTTGATAGTTGAACGTACCCATGAGGGTGCATAGACCTATTTGCATCTTTTAATATTCCACGCTTTAAATTTATTTTTAATGTTTAAAAATTCAATAAAGTATTTTAGGTATTTTTAAATTAAATAAACAGTAAATCTGTTTATTACATAGTTTAAAATTTTATTTAGTTAAATACTAATATATTTATGGCTTAAAATAAAAATATTCGTAATGGAAACGCGTCCTGGCAGCGCTGGTGAAGAGTTTTCATCAGCATACAAAGGAAAACGATCGAGTAAGAATCACTCTGAGTGCTCACTCACACCAACACACACGTCCGAGGTGTGCGTGCGTGGGTGCACTGCGTATGCTCGGAAAAATCTTATGAATATTATAATCACGACCGACGATTTCAATAAGGCATCCATCCGACTAGAGGCGCCGTCGAGAGGGAGCTTTCTCGAGCGTTATTACGGAAATATCGCGCAATGCTGGCAGCTACCTGAATTTTTCATGTTCGCCAATGCATTCTGTAAGGCATTGTTACACGGTTAGTACTTTAATTTCATTCTCTCTAAGTGCTTCCAACGGAAAACACTCTGGTGAATATCGAACGCAAATTGGAATCCAATTAAATACATTTGTATATAAAACTTTGTCGATATTCATACGATTTCAATATACCTGCTCGTAAAATATCGGTAGTAATGCAATTTTCGTAAAATGTAGTGTAAATAAAGAAATCAGTCCTCGTCACTTGTCAGATTGAAAATGTACCAATAAACAATATAGAAAATCAATCCGAGATTCAGTGACACGCTGACGGCGCAAGCGAATACTTCCGAAAGAGCAAT
Source organism: Dalotia coriaria (assembly GCF_025399875.1). Lineage (NCBI taxonomy): Eukaryota > Metazoa > Arthropoda > Insecta > Coleoptera > Staphylinidae > Dalotia > Dalotia coriaria. Next base: position 7,264,607 of record NW_027045447.1, on the reverse strand, counting down.
CCGCCACCGGGGGTGGCAGCGTCAATAGACCCCGGCACTCGATACATCATCATTGGGCGCGCGCGAAACCGCCGCAGCAACAACGCGCTCGGCCGATGATACAATACAGATATCAAGTCGACGAAGAACGTCTAAGCAACACAACACACGGTCCGACTGCGAAACGTTCAATCGTTCAATATATCTCTATATAGATATATAGGGATATCTAGGTTGTGATGTGAGCAAACAACACGACGCGATGAAGCCAAAAGGGCGCCGCACCCCAATGCGGCGATAGGGTGAGTGCACACAACCGCAAGTGTGCGCGCTCTCAATTTAGCCGAATCCCATCGCAATCAACAGATGACACCGCGACGCCGCCGTCTGGGAATTATGAAACATCTTTTTATTAATCGATTTTCTTCGGATTACAGCCGGGAGGGTTGTTAAACGTGTTGTCAGATATTATCAACGAGTCGATATTGAGTTCCGTTCGCGAGACAATGCGGCTTTGGAGCAATTTGTCGACGGCAGAAAGAGACCCAATGCGGGGAAAACAGAGACAACAAGACGGATACAATATCAACTCATCGTATAGCGAAAGCTACGAGTTCAAGTGGTCGCAAAACGTCGTTAAGCGAAAGGAAAACGATTTAATAACGTCGCCCAGCCGCACCGAGACGCTTTCTAAGCAAATAACCAAACAACGTTTGCGTTTTGCGAGGACGCAATCCTTTTGCAAGCGAATTTATAATCTTGCGCCGCATGACTTGTACGTTGTAATCGCGTATTTAAAATATTTAACGAGCAATGCGTCCCGAAACACAACCAGGCCAAGGCAACCAAGGACCAAAGACGCAGAAGACACGAAGACACAAGCAACCGAGCAAAATAAACTTGACGGGAAGGAAATTGTAAATTGTAAATACCCTTGGCTCTATGGTTCTTCGCTTGTATAGCTGCTACGAGTTGTAGTCGCTGCTTGGCTCTTAGTGTTCTATTCTTACACGCCTGCTCTTTTCTTGCAACCAGCGCAAGAGTACTGTACACGTGCTTATGCTGGTGTATATCATTTGACCTCTTGGAATTCCACTGCGCCGTTTAATAATTTACACGCCAGCACTTAACATAAAACAGACTTGCCCAAGAGATTATGTTATTGCAGGAAATATGAGTGGGACGCGATAAATATTTGCTATGGATTCAACGCAAAAAATAAATTAAACATTTAACTATTGAAATATGTATTAATTTATGAAGAAATTAAAAGCAAAAAAATCAATTTTCATTTTTTTGCAATTTTTTTTGTTGATAAAAACAAAAAATTAAATATTCTGCAATCTTGTCTGCCAGTTCTTGAGTTATAAACAACGTGAAACTACCACCATTGTTTAATTTATGAATTCCAACTATTTTTTAAAAGTTAATTGTGTTTTACGATTATGTTGCGCGTTCGCGGCTAGCACGAAAAAAACTCTGAATTGCGCTAGCGTGCAAATGCAACAAACAATAACTCTTCGCGTTCTACACTTAATTAAGCCACGGCTCGAGGGCTTTCCTCCAGCCGCGCCGATAAGCTTTAATTAATTAATCTATGAATGATATCAATACATTTTTCAATGGCGCTCGGCGTACAGACTTCCGACAAAGGTCTCCTTTCTTCTTATAAATGGGACTTTTAAAAGTTTCTCGACGCGAATTATCAGCCTTTTAATTTTAATTAGGAAAGTATAGACAAAAAAAACAGAAAAGAAAATAAGAGAAGAATCCGCTGCGTATTTTTTTTTAATTAAAAACATCTAAATACGCTCCGATGCAGACCAATCAATCTTTATTAAGCAAGTTTTCAACTTTTATGTAGATTAAATTTTAACGCGCCGCGGAAAACAATAGAACAACACCGGAAACAACTTACACACACCCACATTACTTATTGTTGCGCGTGTATTTGCAGCCGGTACAAAAACATTTCAATTTTGTCGGTGCGGCGCACATTTGATGCATTCATTTTTAATGCGTCTGCTACTTTCTGTATATCTACGTCGGCGATCAGAGTGCATATATGCAAATTGCGCGTACGTATATGCGAATTACACCTAATCCAGAAACATAAAATTTTTATTGCTTGTTTGTCGTGCTTTGCTGCTCGCGCGAGATAATGTATGCTGAAAAGTTGCCCGTCGCTCGCATTTCTTCGCTGTCGGATAGCAGGGAAATAAGAGAAGAGATTTGGTAAAGCCGACCACGTACTTCCTTCAAAATAAGTTCCATCCATGCAACGCCTAGACTCAAATTGAAGACTGACTATTTTTTTTTGCATACAGAACAGTTTTTAGCAACAAATTTTAACTTTCTCACTATAGTTGAATGTAATTTTAATTTGATCGGCAATGTCGTGGTGTGGTTTTTATTTCCGAGCAAAGTTGATGGAAGATTTTATCATGCACAGTGAGTCTCGCCAAGAGAGCCTGTTTACGAGTGGCGGCTGAAAATTACGCAGAAGATCATGAAAAATTCATACGCAACGTCCTTTTCCAAGCCACGTATATGCGAAACTAGTTTGTGTGCGCAAGAAAGTTGAAATTTTTGCACTTTACGTACGACCGAGTGGCCGTCGTGCGCGGCATGTGATGCATTTTCCTTTTTATATATTTCCACCGCCGCCGCGCATGCACATATTAGCACCACGGCGCACAGTTAGCTGCAGCGGCAATAAATAAACTGAAATATAATTGAGTGTGCATAAAGTCCTCGGCGCGGCCGTAGAGGCGAGCGAAATTTCGTGCTTTATACTCGTAATGTAACGACATAAATTTGAATTATACCCGGGCGAAATTACAACACGTACACGTGCACTTATTGCGGACACAAAACGAAAAAGGATTCGACGCAAAGAATTTACTCGCCGCGTACGAACGCACAAAGAAAACAACAGGCTTCTGCTTCTGGGTGGAGGAGCAAAGGAATGCGCATGCAAAATGTTTTAGTGGATTGCGGAGATTTTCTGCTTTATGCAAGTTTAATTATTACAAATTGCTCGGAGAACATCCAAAGAAATCTAAAAAACAACTGTTTGATCTAACAATAAAGAAAAAACGCGTATTTTACAAAATAAAAAAAAATTTAATCAATATTATTTATATTCTGAAACATCTCTAATAACACAACATGTTAACAAACTCTCCCCAAAGATTTCACTTAATGACTTGCGTTCATGAATGAATTTCGATTGTGAGTATAATAATTGTAATTCGAACATCTGTTAAAACATGCGGCGAACAAAAGCGCGCACGCCGGGCCTCTTTCCGCGCACAAATCCGCACAATGAAGTCATTAAGTGATTGACAAGAGCCGCGCCGTCATTAGATTTGTTTGGACACGCATTGTGCCTCATTATCTATTATATAATGGAGCAGACTGCGCGGTACAGGTGAAAGTGTTTTAAACACACACATATACACACAGAGAGAATAAATTGGGTAGTGTTTACGTTTGGTAAGAACCGCCTCCCACGCATACCCTGTTTGGAAATTGTAATAGAGTCACAATCAGTCATTTCGGGACAATCGGCGATAAATCAATTCGGTGCGCCGCCGACAATAATAATTCAGGAAGCGCGTCTGCCTTTGTGCTCGTCGTGCATGCGATTCGCAGGATCCGCGCATGAATCAGCGCCCACGTCCTGTGTAGTGACTCAGGATGGGAGGGCGACGTGTATGAGTTTCTCTTTGGTGACTAGTGCCACCAGGAACACCCCAGTTGCTCTGGTTTATATCGTGTACAGTCACTCGGCACTCTAGGGGGTGGTTTTCGTTCGTATATATCTGATGCGTGTTTTTCCTGCTTGACCAAACACAGCATTACGCAGCTATGATATCGTTGTACGAGTAATGCAAAAAAAACACCGCATACGCTGTGGCGTTTTTTAGTTTCCGATAAAACTGCTCGCTTGGAGATGTGCGTAGGCGCAGCGGAGTAATAAAAGCTGCGCGGAGCTTCGCAGTTTCCGGAAGAGATAATCGGCTTCCGCGCGCGCGTTTTTGACCAGCTAATTCCGACTTTTTGATTGTTCGCTCACGATTAGTCTAGAAATTCTGACATGTGCTTGTTGTTCTTTAATCGCACGTTTTGGTATCGTCAAGTGGTAGCAATTCCAAGACATGTTGAATTGTTTTTTCCCAGAAAAACCTTCCAGTCATTAAATCCATCGGGTTTTATCAAGTGAACAAAACTCAAAAAACTTTTGCAGCTTTAAATAAATTTCCAAACAAAGAGAATAATTTACACAAAATCAAAATCCAGCAATATACTCGTATCTCACTAATGATGAAAATTACACGATAGTAGTATTTGTTATTATTTCACATTTGTCATTAGAATAGTGTTGAATGACCACGAAGCGTTGTGGTTTTGAATTAAATACACCATCGAGTCCCCGATGATGCAAGCGGCTCCCAAGCCTCGGGTATTAAAACCCCCGAACGTCCGCAGCCGTCCACGTCCACTCTCACAAAAGGACCCATTTGCGAGCAGCGTCCATTTGATATTAAATGGAATGCATTCAAGTATTTATGGAGCTTAAGCAGGAATGACCGAGCGGCGGTTATAAATATAAATGACACAACTCTCCCCAAAGGAGAAGCAACGAGACGACGCCATGTAGAATATAGCAATGCGCCTTCTCACGGGGAGATCATTTGCAAAACAAATTAAAGAATTAACATGATGCAGCACTTTACGGATTATGCGGATCGCGCAGCGTCCCGGCAACGGCACGCATCCGGATATAAAACCAAACGGGTGCAATGTTGACATTTTATCCACGTCAACCTTCCACATAATTTTCCACCTAGAAAAATATATTTGTTTAAAAACATTACTTAATCAATAGAAAATCGTAAAATTTTTCAAACAAAAAATCCGCTTGTTTTACGATTGATCCGAAAAGTTCTGAAAGCAAAGCAATCTCGCACCATCTGCATTGTTTCATCGAATAAACCTGTGAGTTTATAAATTGCTGCGAAGAAAGCAGTCACCTCATGAGTGTGGCTGCGTGTGTTGGTAAGCTATAAAAGCGACAATCAGAAGCTTTCGAAACGAAAAGAAAACGAAACGCGACGCCGGGCACAAGACGAAGGACCACCGACGGGCAAGTCCACTCGCCGAATCCGCTATAATCCTTTTCTGCCGTTTAACAAATCCGATCACACATCCGGCAACTCGCGCTATTGCTTCCGCCCGGTCGCCATTCACCTTATCCGAAACTCAATCACATTTCTCGCCTTCACTTACACCCTTACAAAACACACACATCGTACATACCTGTAGTGCCAAAGAGATGAGTGTGTCGAAGTGTGGGTGTGCGAAAAGGCGCTCGTATGAATCCCGGATAGCTTGTTTATATAACCCGAGGCGCACTTCATGAACGCCGCCACGTATCTATTTACTGCAGCGGCGTTCGGCACCCGGTGAAAATCCCTTTTGTAGCGCGCGTCCGCTTCAAATTCGGCGTCGGCGCTGCTTTCGGCCAAGGAGAACAAACCTACATCATATCGAATCAACTTCAATGAGCATATTGTGGAGAAACGCAATGGTGGAGGCGCCGGGCGCAGGTTGCACGACGTGCCAGGCGCTAATTTTATTTCAACCGCAGACCTAACGAATCTCTCGTGCCGAATTATTGCCGTCAAGGAAAATTTACTAATTGCATATTTCTCGAAATTAGACCGAACATTCACGAATTTACAAATTTGATAAGTGATTATTTCGCATGGCGCATTGAAAAGTTTTTGAAAAATTTTAAACAAAATCGATTTAAGTTATGAGTATAAAATATAATTGAAAATTCTAATCACTTGGAACTGGAAAAGTTGTTTCCACACTTTGCATCCTGAGCATTAATTAAATAAAACCCTGGTGGGCATTGTCCAGTTTGAGAGTGTGCAAACTGCGCGCACGGACAAATATAAGGCACTAAACGAATTTACGAGTTGCCCGTCATATAATTTCCACATCATCTGAGCACGCGCGCACATGCATGCATTAATCCAGGCGAAGAGCGAATCTTGGATCTCGCAACACAATTATAAGTTTAATTAGTTGTACGTGACGCGCTCGTCGGCATGTCCCGCAGTCTGAAAATATACGCTGACACTTTTGTTAATTTACATTCGAGCATTTATTGCGTTTCATTCCGCACGACTAATTGCGTAAATCATGTAAATCCGCTGTTTAATTAGGCGTCGTCGTTGGCCGCATTGTTGTCGCCGCTAATAAAAGTGCCACTCGTCGACGCAATGTTTACAGCCCCACCTTGGTTGCATCTCTACTGCCGAAAAAAATTCCAAGCACCCTCAAACACACTGCAACCAGCGGCAGCGGATGTTCCGGAAGGAGCGTAGCTAAGCGCGCGCGTAAAAAAGCCAACGCGCGACATTTGCGAGCGACCGGAAGCTGTATGTTAATTAAGTCGCCTCTTTTTCGAGCGCTTTCCGCTGTGGAGGTATTCAACGCGCCATCATTCAGGCGCTCGCCGAGGCGATTCTTTGTCGCTTGTTGTTGTTGTTGTCTGCTTTTTTAGGTGCTTGCTTTTTACGGATCCGTCGTCATCTCCGGAGGGTCGGGGTGTGTTCGTTAGCACAACTCGCCCGCGGACGGCAATAAACGAACACAAAACGCGCCTGGTGCTGATGAAACGAAATCCCAACGCCATTGTGCAAAATGTTGTGTTGCATAGTTCATTTTCCGCTATTACAACGCGGCGAATCAACCTCGACGTGTGTGTGCATTTTGCATGCGCTTTTATTCGTTGTGCCCGGCGCCGCCACATCGCGATTGCGTGGAAATGAGGCTGGCGAATTAGCGCACAGCCGGCCGACGCCGAAAACTCTTTAGGATCTCGTATTTTACATTTATCAGTTTCATGTCTGTCTACAACGTATGCCCCTAGTAAAATATAATAGCAAAATTCACAAAACATATTCTGCAAAAAATTTAAATATTTAATAAACGTAAAATAAGCAATAAGTTAAAGCTTACAGCATTTATTACGCCGCTTTATGCGCAGTTTCTCATAGCGTGTTATCATTTTTCTTTCATTATTCATTTCGCCCCATCACGCGCCGTGGGCCGATATTTTTTAGCGCTGCCGCGACTCTGAAAACGTATAAATTTATGTATGCTAATGACATTTAAAATTGCCATAAAACTTGAAATAACGGACCCTCATTTGCGTAATATTTTAATTAAAGTTAATAATGGTATCCGCCCGCATAATGAAAGCGCTTTTAGGCTGACATTTTTTACAATATTCACAAAATCACCAACTAATACTCCTAAATTACACTCAAGTAAATAATGTCCTCTTTATTCACTACAATAATAAATAATGTTGATCTGGCGGAGCAAGCTACTAGGTAAACATGCATTTTCAATTAGGATTTTGTCATCCGTTTGGCGAATAGAAAGCGCATCCTCGCTGAATGCATGCGCCGATGCATGTTTGTCCTTTTAGTGGCGATCTCTGTGAACTCGCATTATTCATGTGAATTTGCGCACGCATTGCCATAGCACAGTACGCCTTTCTCAATTGATAATACTGTGGTGGCGTAGGCGACTATTTCCCGTTCGAGTAATTCTACACGCGTAATTCCGCATAAAATACGATCGAATAGATTACCGCGGAGCGCGCCGCTCTGAACTCTTTAAAACGCACTAAATTACTCGCCCCCGATGCGTTTTCACAATAGCTGTTTACGCGCACATTAAATTTTCCAGAATGCGTATACCGCAACCGCGCACAGGCCGTAACGTATAATGAAATGAGTTTCCAGCGCGGTGTAATATTTGGCGCAGCAAACGCAATGCGCGAAATTATTTTATTGAAAATTCTATTACGGTGTGAATAATTTGTATTGTTTACGGCAGGTCGCATTCAATGCCGCTCATTACGGCGTAATTATTTTGCCTACTTTAGCGCGAAAAGGAATTATTTATTGTGGTCGGAGTAATGAAATTCCAGCGCAAATATTAAGCAGCAAGCGGAAAAAGTAATCAATTGCAGAGCGCGCAGAGGAAAAAATTTGATAATGCCGAGTTAATAAGTTAGGTGAATTGTTTCATTAAACTTTTCTTATTCTGCACAATACCTCTGGCGAAGGAAACAAAAAAACCTGTTTTTGATTTTGTTTTGTTTGGTAATTTTCCCGTAAGCACTTTAAACGTTTTCAATGCGCAAGACCTTGTAGGGTGTAGACAATGCACGTTTACGCGCCGTCGATGCTTCGGAAAACTAACCCAAGGGATCGACATCACTTCCGTGTGAGTATTGGATTTATACCTAAATTCGCCGCTCGCCCTTGGGTATTTTTAACTTGGATTTAGGTATGCCCGGCGCCTCCACCTCGAACACGAACAAGAGCTGTATAAAAAAAGCTTTCGCACAAAAAAACGTGGAAAATAAAAAAAGTGACTAGTCCATAGGTCCCTATTTACTCAATACATTATCAGCGCCGTCGTGTACTCCCATCCCTGTTGGGTTGTTTCGCCGTTTTCGATAGTCCCGAAATCGCGAGTTGGCTGAGATAGCATTCCCGGCATGCGGAGGAAAAAGGCACCCTCGGACCAAAATGGTTTTTCAGCGTTATTAGTGTGGGATTATAGTGAATTTCGTTCGTTCGAATAAACTCGATGCGGAATTAAGGAAGTTGCACATTTATGTCAGCCGGGGCGGATTAATTTGTTCCGATAGGACAAATACACCGCGCACATGCAGCAGGGAAAGCAACGCGAAAGATCCCCCTGTTTTACGAATCCGCGGTGATTAACTTAATCAAAACAGCGCGCATGTAATAAATGTTTCATTACCGTTCGTAAAAGTCTAGTATCACATAAACTGGAATTAACAAGAAGAAAAAACAAGTTTGCAGAGCAAAAAAAAAAACTCAATAGAAACCTGATTTTATATTCGCTGGCGTATTTACATAACTTATAAAATATATGCTGCGATGATGTACGAGGTGAGATATAAATATTCGGCGAGCTTTCACTTGTCGGAATAATAGACCGTGGCGATATATTTTTTTGTCAAATCCCCCCCGATCTCGAACGTTTCCATCCATTTCGCTTTTTCTTGTGTTCGGTGCATGATTCAGCAGTGCGAATTTCACGTAACCAGCCCGAATTGATGGGATTACATCATCGACACCCCCGCGGGCGCGCTGCACGCTGCACGTTCCTGGGGGCGGCGAGAAAATTTAATTAGTCAAATTGGCGGCATTAAACTTTTAATAACCGCCCAGCGCGCGCTATCTACGTAGGCGCGCGCGCGCCATGCTCGTAATTGCCAATGGATTCTTTTTTCCTTTTTAATTTGCGACGATTTGCGCCGCCCGCTCCTGCTTCCTCAGCTGATAGTGTGAACACAAATGAATTTATGCGATCGCTCAAATTAAATTTAAATTAAACTTTTCCGCCGCGTGAAAACAGAATTATGAAGTTTGGCCAGATTAAATTAGGGTGAATCTAATGTTTAAATGTTGTGAATTCATGCCGGGAGGCGCCTCCACCATGTCGGATCTTATAACTTCGATCTAATATTCCACGCTTATTGACCTCATTCGGCGCGCCGAGTCCGTGATAATATGCACCCTACGTGACATCCACCGTTGATCCGTCAGCGATCACCTCTTCGCGAGGTCCTGGCGCCGCCTGTGCGAAATTTACAAACTGAAATTAAACCAATTACAGTTCTCGTTACGTCTTGCACTCCAACTCGCAAGACGTGACACGAGGAAAAATCCCAGTCGAGCTCCATCGATTGCGCATAATTACAATGTCATATCGAATGATAATTACCTATTGATTTTCCGCTTTGATGTAATTAATTGCTTGTATGCTAAATGGGTGTCATTCTACACTTGGTTGCTGTGAGCCGGGCGGCGCAGATTCGAATTACAAATAATCCTGTTAATAATGCGGGGAGGGATAATCGCTAATGAACATTCATAAACTGATTACAACAAATTAGTGCGCGGTGCGGTGTGTCGCCATTTTTGGCGCGAATCCATAATGAACGATCATTGAATAAGCATTTATGAATGTGACGCGTGCAAAAACGTAGATAAATGCGCCAATTGAGCGTTGATAATCCCGATTTGCGTATTTAATAGTATCGCTGGCAATTATCCTTCGTGATTAAATTTTATTTCACAAACAAACCATTTTGAGTACGTATCGTATTCTTTTCTACATTATGATATCACAATTTCGAAGCGTACAGTTTTTATAAATCGCAAAGTCTTCGATTGTTAACAATTTATAAATGTAATGTAAAGTTAAAAGCTCCGTCACAAACAACCTTAATTATTCAATGATTTCGATCAATGTACGACTACCTCACAAGCAAGTAAAGTAAAAAGTTTAAACAGGTCTGATGGGATTTTATGCTGTTTCACATTTACCGCTTTTATGCGCATTTTATACGTGACAAAGAACACATTATCTCAATAAATGTAATTGGATATTAAAAACCTCAAAAAATGTCAAAAATATTCGTTCATCTCCAAATCGAAATTCTGGCCTCACTGCCGTTATTTATTATTTCCGCGCGTAGATTTTAATTTGATTAAAAAGCGGATTCTCTTCGAAATACATAATTAATCTCGCACCCAGCGACCGGTTGCGGACGTTACGCATGTGCATGTAAAGGTTTAAATTTTAATTAAATTTAAGCCGACCGCGCCAAGAAAAACACGACGACAGAACAAAAATCTTGTTACGCTCGCTGGGTACACTGCGCACTGTCTGCCCGGCGCCTCCGCCATCACGAGTCCGTCGTTAGATGGGCCCTATCCCTTTTGAGTTTTGCATGTTTTGCAGGACTCGCCGCGTTATGCGCAAAGCGGCTTACTTATCTCGCGGCGGCCGCTTTTGTCCAACGCAAACATTTGTTTGTTGCCTTTGAAAACTTTGCGCGAGCGCAGCGTCGACATCGGTTTATATTAATAAATCTTTACTGACGTGCGCGTACGAGCTGGTTGGCTGTTTGCTCGAGATGAAAGTACTCGCGCGGAAAAACAACAAAGTTGTGCACAACTTTAAAAGTGCATTCCGGCAATGCTCCTTTCCGTTTCAGACGTTTCTAAGTGAAGAATTTTTTGTTGCCGGAACAGTTTACACACTAGAACTACACGTTAAACATATTTAGTACTTTTAATTCTAGACAGTTATTTGTTGTTAACTTTCTTGTGGTATTTTACAACACTAAAGTGTTTTTTTGTTGTTTATACTCCTTGAATGTAATTATTTCATTTGCAAAGAGGTTGCTTGATTAAGCGAAAACTTTTCGTAAATTAAATTGAACTAATTTTGTATTTACCCAGAGATGGGTCTGCGGGGATGGAAAGAAAGCCTGCCCTCGAAATTGCGGGGCGAGTGAGAAGCAATTTGCCATAAAAATGAATTACGGTCGTTAGACAGCGCGACAGGGGAGTGCGCACGGCGCACATTTGTCGCATCGGGGCCGCGAAACCACCGCCTATTTGGGCGCTGTTAATGCAGCACGAAAAAGGGGTAAATACACTAATTGAAACCGCAGACGTAATAATTATATAGAATTCATGGCGACACTAATGAGGCGGGTGGACCTGTTCTTCCACACGCTTGAGAACCATCGATGCCAAACTTTGCTCAATATTCCGCTGCGCATCAACTGCGCTCGCATTCAAACAACATCCAAATAAAAATAAAGCCATCGTCCAACTATGCACAACGATGTCGATTGCAATGCGCAGTTACATCACAAACGGTTAGTGTGCAATCGTGCAACTAAATAGCCGCTCGTTTAAGCTACACATGCAGGCAAAAAAAAAAGATTGAAAACTACGACTGCAAATCTCGATGTGTTGCGCAATCATAAAAAGTAACGCGCGATGCGGTTATAATGGACCGGGACTTGTTTTGTGCGCCGCACAAACAATACTTTCCTTACCGCAGCAAAAGAATTGTCTTTATAAAATACGCCCGCCGGCGCGCCGGCGTTTCCGTACAGTTAAAAATTACGAAATTTCATGTTTCCCCAAGCAAGCAAACGCTGTTTGCACGGGTCGTGGCTGTGGGTCGGTAAATAAACAATGAGTTTGCATTCGCTGCCTTTCCGCGGTCATGGCCCACGCAGCACATACCTGAAACAGACAAAAAAACAAAGGGATTATTTTTATTATAATCGAATTTTCGTTTTGGTTTTCGCATTGCAATTACTGCCGAGGCGTAACTGTTGCTGATGCGCCAAGGCACATTTAATGAAAGCATCATGCACGCCATCATCAGCAGGAAGCTGCTGACGCAGATCTAGTTTGTGCCGAACGCAGAAAGGAAGTGCGCAGAGAACGTAACAATTAGTACCGAAAGCAGCGGCTGGTGGAGGCGCCGGGCTGTACGCTTGCGGCAAACACGCCGTAGATGTATCTCTGGGTATATATATATAGGTATATAAAAGACGCTGCTTTTATAAACAAATTGTTATTGCGATTATCATTTTGCTTCCAGCGAGTCGCCTAAGCCGCGCGCCGAAAGAGTTAATGCCGAAATAGATTTCTTGCGTTTCTCAGCGAAAATTCCGCCCTGAAAGCTCACGTACACGGCTCACATCAACACATGTCTATAAAACATACGAGTCGACTTTATTTTTACCTACAGGTTGTTTGAAAACCACTACTATTTTCATAAATTACCCAAAATACTCAAAAAATAAATAAGGACATATTTAATCTAACAAGACTCGTTGGTATTTATTAGAAAACTTCAATATATCATGTTCTGTATTTCTGGTATTCTTCAGAAGGTCAGGTTGAAATTGATTTCCAAACAATCCGGTGTAGATTGCCTTTCCTCTTCTCGAAAGTTTTATGTAGTATCTTTCCAGACAGGCGAGAGTCTTTACGGCTCCGGGCCGAGAATGTTGTCGATTTAGCCAGTGCGTCGTCGACAGTAAACGCGAGCATCGAATTCGGCGTCTTAGTGTAAACTCGTGCGCGCGGCATCAAAGGAGAGGTTCAAGTTGTCAGAGGGAGTCGTGTCAAAGGGTAATATTAGACAATTTGCCCTCAGACAATTGACTGAATTCGCGCTTACGCGTATGCCCGCCCCTCTGGCGCATAGTCCAACAAATGACTTTGTTCAGCAAACTCGATACTTTTCATTAAGGAGTGTCGCGACGCACAAAAAAATTTAATACTATTTCATTAATTACTCCTCTCTAAATACGAAAATAATAATTTAAAACTTGATAAAATTAAGTTCATATAAGTTTTGCAATTTTTGCAGAATAATTAAAAATAAGGTTAAGCATGAATGTGAAAAGACACAAACACTAATTGGAAAGTTATCAGCAACGCTGGTAACAATAGCGCAGATGAATAAACGCAAACCCCTCGCTACAAATAAAGGTCCCCTGAAGAACAACAAAGGATTGTAAAACTTATAATTGTATGTCACCGCGCGGTGCCGTTATGCCTCCACAATCCGCTGAAAGAAAATCAAACGTTTGTATCTACCCACAAAACCACCCCAACCCCTTGAACCCAATAATAAACAAACATACAATGAATAACAAAATTCAAATTTATAGATTCAACCCTTAAAAATCCGTCGGCTTCTAAAAATAAGTTGAAAATAAATTTCGTTTCACGGATATACACTTAAGGGTAGTTTCCGTACGTATTCCGTACGAAACAACCCTGCGTGAGTCCGCCCGCGCTAAAAGTCGCACGCCGCGTTAAACAATAGAAAGTATCAAAGTCAACTATTAAAAGCACCCTACGCATGGCCTTGTTTTTCATGCACCTACCCCCGAACAAGAAACACTCTTACTCACACCCCCAAAACTACTTTGGTAGTAGTATAACGCCGGTGCACATTTGATTTGACATTGTACACGCTCACGGTTCACCCCTCGAGTGAAATTAATCACAGACCCGCAAAAACAATGCCCACAAATAATATAGTCAAAAATAAATATTTATAAATGCAAAATTCATGCAATTCGCAATCCAAATTATTTATTTTTATATTTAGATTAATGTAAATAATGTTATTGTCTGTTTCAAATTGCGTTCCGAGTAAATAAATTAGAGCAAAACGAATGATTACAACAAATCACGCGCTGGAAAAACAGGAATAAAATTATGCGAATGGATAATATCGTTTAATTATTTATAATAAACATATTAAAATAAATATCCGTGGCGTTGGCTCGTTACAAATTCAATTTGTTTGTGTGTGATTTTATAAAATTACACGTTCTGAATGCTCTAAAATATTTACACGCGTTCTATTCGTGCAAATGTGAAACAAAAAACACAATGTTATAGAGGGTGAGGTGGTTCAACGTGCCCGACAGGTAAAGCTGAGTCATGTGATCTGATACAGCGCGCGCCTCGCGTGAATAATAAATAATTAATCATATTATATTACGCGCGCAGTTTTAACATCTGCTTCACATCCCCCGTCGTGTCGCACCTTTGCCAAAATGTGGCCAGAGTATGAGGGGGTGGTGCTAGGTAGAGTGGCAGGCCGCCTGCGGCTGGACGTTTAACATATTGAACCGAAGGCTGTAATGAGTAATCAGGCGCTCGCACGTAATTTTTTCTGCCCTCAAGGGGATTAATGTGTTTCAAAACGTGCGTGCCGATAACACGTTATTGAAAAAATCGTCTGAGAATGCGAAAAATGTGAAGAATCATAATAAAAAATTAATAAATACAAAAATGATTTTTGTTTGTGGTAATGTTGTAATTAAAAGTTTGTGGTAGTTTATATTAAAATATATTTTTATTTAAAAAAAATGTTTTTCTTGGCAAGGTTGTTCACAACATGAAAAATAATCCCGTACATTTTTTTGCATTAATTATCGTTGCGACGTAAGAAAGTACCGCCCGAGGTGCAATACGCCAAGCAGAGTTGTACTTCTAAATGACATTTATGCAAATAGCGCAAACTCATACATCCACCGAAATGTAGGCCAAAGTAAACTTGAAGATTTATTTATATGCGGCATTAGTTTTTTGCTCCTAATTGCTCGTAATTGACATTTCACTTTACTGCACAAATTTTACATTTTACACCAGAAATATCTAATTAAAACCCTCTTAAAAACTGTCACTGTGTCACGCCTAGTTAAACAGATAAATGTCACACAGAAAAAACAACAAAGAATAAAATTAAATCCAAAGAGGTTTTTAATTTGCCAGGTTAAGTTTTTTTTTTCGCATGAAAAAAAAAACAATAAAAAGAGCAGTGGTAGGTAGCATAGCACACAACTAAAAGCACAAGAGGAAAATCAACAATACGGCTTGGGTAGTAACAATGAGCAATAACAATACAGTGTACACAAACGTCGTGTTTGTCGTGCCGCTGGAGTAAAAACACGCGGGCATGACCGAACCGAACGTTCATTTCGTCGCGCAATCGGGACAAAAGAGAGAATTGCGCACGGATTCCAAGAGCGCGGTGTGGATGTGTTGAGCATCGCAGCAAAACCCGGCGCAGGTTGGTAAACAATCTTACACAAATTGTCTCGATTTCATCTTTCACCGGTAGAACCAAGGATTCTGGATCGCGCGCGCGCTCCGCAAAATGAAGAAAACGCTTCGACGGCGCTGAATTTCGAGCAAAACGACGTTGAAACTCATAGATTACACCCGTAAGTATTCGAGCACACTGCGGGAAATAAACACATTGTGATATTAATTACAATTTGACTAATATTGCACCATTCTGGGCTAATAATAAATTTAATACTAATAACAAATTATTTACGTGCACAAACGCGCTGCTTCTATTGCCAGCATTTATTTCGCAATGTTTTCGGACTAAATCTACCGTGACAAATTGCACTAATTTCGAGCGGTTATAAATTTTAATTGCACGTACCCGGAATTCAAATGTTTCGGTGAAGCATCGCGCGAATTTCTGACGGAACATTCACTCATGCAATGAATTATAAAACATTTGTTGTGCTTTTGTAGCAAATATAATATTTATATGCACAAATAGACAAAAATAGAAGAGTTACAGTATCCGCACGCAACTCAAAGTTGGTGGTGTTATGATATTTATAATTCAACAAATATTACACTGGTTTTTAATCTTCCTAGATTTGTTTCCGCCTAGAATAACAAAATAATTAATAAAACATATTAAATTTTAGGAAGGTAAAAGTACAGAGAAAAAAATAATTTCTCGAATCATTTTATATAATTTAAACTTTTGATGTAAGTAATTATATTGTGAGTGGTTGTCAATTATTCAATAAACAATTTAATTAAAACAATTTAATCAATGCGCATGAATGCTAATTGAATTTGTGATTTTATTACACTTTGACAAATTAAAACAAACAAACGATCAAAAGGTTTCATTTAATTTCAGAGCCATTTCAAAGTCACCGGAGACAGCTGGCCCATGATGAAATCGTACAAATGTTAAACACTGAAACACAAAAATAACAGTGCGAAAAGACACTTTAGCGGATTCTAAGCTAAATTTATTATGAAAAAAAATCTAAGGGTGACTTTATTTCATACCCTCCTGTGGTAGAATATATTTCAAAGTAGATCATGATATCAACACGCAATTTAATTCCAAAAACTACTCTAATAGCATGACTTGTAGGGTAAAATGAAGAAAAGCCAGGTGATGCCCACAAACGAGCAGCACGCGTGTTCCCTGTCGACAGATGTCACAATATCAAAGACTACACACATACACACATATAAAGCGAACAGATGTAGGCGAATATAGGCCGCACCCACGCCTGGCACACACAA
This sequence comes from Dalotia coriaria, assembly GCF_025399875.1. Taxonomy (NCBI): domain Eukaryota; kingdom Metazoa; phylum Arthropoda; class Insecta; order Coleoptera; family Staphylinidae; genus Dalotia; species Dalotia coriaria. Next base: position 7,247,799 of record NW_027045447.1, on the reverse strand, counting down.
TACCCAAGCAGGGTACGATACAAGGCACGTATCGTTCGATTTTATTGTCCCCGACAATCTGTATCACCATCATCAAATTCGAGCCGAGGCTTGCTTCTTTCCAACGCGACCCAAGAGCGCTTCTATTTACACAAACACCAGCGGCTCCGAAATATCAATTGATATCGGTTGTAATCTGCGGCGCGGGCGAGGACGGTAAGCGATACTAACGCAACGCAGCGGGTGTGAAGAGCGGACGCGCGCGGACAAAAGGTGTTGCCGGGGAATTGTCGGCGAATTATGAAGGTTTCGAGCTCGCGCGCGGTGCTACTTATAATTAGATTTGAATTTCATTATCATCGCTGCAGGTTATCCAGCGGGCGTGGAATAACTATGAGATACAACCGAGTGTAATTTCAGTAGGAATTTACAAACTTGTCAAATGTATGATAATAAATTGTATTTTTAAAAATTTTAAATTTTTCATTTTTTGATGAAACGTTTAACATATTCATAAGATTGACAGACAGACTGAAAAAGCAGATCCGATAAGCAAATTGTGGTGTTAAAACGAGTGGAAGTTTTACGATGAGTATTGTGCTCGTGCGTCGCGTCTATTTGTCTCGCAATTACACCGGCTTCATTGTCGACGCATTGTTTATTCGTTCGCACCGGCGCACACTTAAACTTACGCCTGTTAATTTAATTGATGTCATTATTCGCGGCTCGCACAATAAACACTTCTACCTCTACTGACTCAAATTCGACAATTGGCCGGTCAGGCTTGAAATTTATCGTCTCAACACAAACAAAAGTTGTGTGTAATTTGGAATTATAAAAAATGAAAATATTTTTTCTTCGTTTGTTTGATTTGTGTAAAACTTTCGCGTTAATTAAGCACAGACACCGCGCGCGCGCTTTGTCTTCTTATTTGCCGCTCGCACTTTCTTCAATTCAAATTGAAACGGCTGGATTTATTTCGCGGAGCAAAGGAGCACCGCGCAGGAGAAGAACAAGCGAAAAGGGCGTTGAGTTATGAACTTGTAAATCAAAGCTTTTATCAGCGCGTCACAAGCATACACACCGCGTACAAATATTTCACATTTGAATATAATAATAGCGCATGATATAAATTATGCGACTTTTGATGTTTTCATAACTGAAGGGTACGTTTTGTCGTCGCTGGAACTTAATATTAAAATAATTAAGTTATTTCGAGACGCGGCACTTGTTTATTAAATTAATTAAAGGCAGAGATAATTAATTGGAGCTAATCTTTCTCGTCTTTCAAGACCGCAAACTTTTTCAACTCGCATTCGTATTAAATTTCATTTATAATTTTGTGTATTTAATTCCGGGTATTTTTCCGCATTCTGGATATAATTAATCATTGACTTACATGTCAAATAATTTGTGGATTTTCAGCGTATATGCGTGGAAAAACATTTCATAATAAAAATATTGTTCGGCCACAGCATTAGCGAAAGCTGTGAGTTGCTGTGTCAGAAGGGCCCTGAGCGCATTTTACCCGGATAACGATTTTTCCGTGCGGATCACCAAATTCAACCGGTGTTGGCGTAGGGCGCCGGCCATATGTGTTCGCTGTGAAAGCCGAAGTGGAGTGCGCGCCAAATCTGCGGCCATGATTTATGTTATTCCAGATCTGCACTAACATATTCAAGAGGTCCATTGCATAAATCAATTTTTATTCAAATTAAACGTTATAAATTTTCCCCAGCGGCGCGGAGGAAAAATCCTCGGGAATCCGCATTCCGAGCACAGGAATAAGTAAATTTTCATGGAGTAAAGTTTGCGTCGATGGAATTCGGCGTAAAACCGCGCGATTCCGCTTTTGCCATTGGGGCATAGTTTGCATGTGCATAGCGGTGGTTTTCTTCCCTTCGTGTTGTTTACAGTGAATTCAAACGTTACACAAAGTTCATTCAAACACGATGGCATAACAATCAAAAACGAGAAACTCACCAATTTCCGCAAAACAAAAAAAAACTTTTCTCTTCTATCACGCCACGGAAGTAAGAAAAAATGAACTTGAATATTCAACTGTCAAAACAAACTGTCAAAGTCTTACCCACCACTTTATTTTACCAGATATTAAAAATCATAACAAAAAACCTATGATTTCAACTGCTTTTTGTTTCGATGGAAAATATATGTGTACAATTCTCAAAGTAAATATTAACCCAGAAATATCTATTACTCAATGCGGACAGAATTGTGCGCCATCGATGCGGAGCGCCATACCAAACATGAATAATGAATGAACGTTGCTGCGTAATTGACTAATGGAATAAAATGGAATGCATAATCCATTGCTATTGATATCAGCAGGTAAATGGATTACAAACTAGCATATTTAGTTACAGTTGTAACAATATTCCTTTATCTTAACACAAATTTCCATGCGTTAGGCCACTCTACGGCTGTAAAATTTCATTTAATATTGAAACATGCAATAAATAATTCAATAAATATCCAGTACATCCACATTCACTAATAACACTTCCATACTCAGTTAGTGTACAAATGAAAGAAGCAATCGAGTGTGTGTTTATCGCCGCTGGCACTCAAGGAATTGCCCATTCCTGGTATCGAAGAAGTTTATTACGCAACGCCAGATAAAACGCAAACAAAACACTCGCGCGCTTCCGGTTTATCTTCACATATGCGCAACAGTACAATACCTATGTATCTGTACGCGCGTTTAATTCATTTAATTTAGAAACGTGTTGTGTTTGTTTTATTCTGCTTGTTACGTTGATTTGCGCGGATGTGGAGGCGCCGGGCGTCCCGCACCCTCCCCGAACAAATTAATTAATAAATTGAAGTTTCGACAGTCTGCTCTTGAAACGCCGACAAGTCCCCCATATATCATCGCGTGATGATATCGAATGGCGAAACAAATTTTCGGGCACAAACTTGTCCGACATGAATATGATATCGCGCTGTACGCGCTATAAATTATCCAGCGCTGTATTTAAACAGTGATTCAATTTGTCAAAATGCGCGTGGGAATCGATTGAAGCCGTGCCTGAGTGGACTGTCTGCGGTGAAATATTAAATACCAATAGTTGGTTTTTATTTATAGTGCGTGTCCTTGTTCGACGTCAGCATAACAACGATTCACGGCGCGCCATTCAATAAATAATGCCAATCGCACAGGGCAAAACACCAAAACGCACAAAAACCACCATCACGCGCTGGACACACAAAGAAAATTGTAATAACAATAAACGAGGGTGATGGTGATTTTTTTTTGGTGCGCGCACCGCCGCCGAGAATGAGATTTAAATGGCTCGGCATCGGGAGACCGCGTGCGAGAGATTATATTCGGCGGCACGCGGGGGCGTTAAAACATTAATGACGCAATCGTGTCACGGTCACAATGTGCCTTTTGTCGGCGCGCACAAACGCCGCTGTCAGCGTGCCACCAGCGTACGATTCATCAGCCCTTCGATGAACCATTTATTATCGACCCTGTTGACATATTTCATCTTAATGCAAACAAGCTTTTACACACTGAACAAATCTGCTAGGAAAACGACTTTTTGGAAATCATACATTATTAAAATTTAGGTTTTTTGATGGTAAAGTATTGATTTGGTAATAAAAATTAAATGATCTTCGTTTTTGGACGTTAGCTTTAAAGTTGAATGAAATGTTAGTTAAGTGAACGTTTGCCGGCGTCTCAAAATGATCAAGATTTGATGGAAAGCTCGATAGCGCGATAAATAGTTTCGGTAATGGATAGACTGCGTCTTGGGTCACTTAGCACCGTTATTTCACGGCCCAATTACTTTAATGTTCCACTTCTCGTAAATACTTGTGGAGTTTGCTCACCACACTCAAGATGTGCGCTCCCCTTATACATCCAAGGAAAAAAATCCACCAAACAAACAGAAAAAAAACATCCTGTACAACGTTTTAGGAATAATTATGTTTTGGCGTGTGCTCGCCTATTTGGGAAGCAATGATTGCATTACACACAACGCTAAAAATGCGTTAGGTTTACGTAAACGAAATAACGCAAAAAAATGTAGTCGGAAAATGTTCATGCATTTGCATTATTGTAATGCACGCGTGCAAACGGCAGAAAATTACATTCTGCTTCCGATTCTTTCCGAGCGGCGGCGCTCTAATTTGCCGTATTGCCGCCGCCTCGGTGCAAAAATTCGCTCTTTAAAACAAAACCAACAAAAAAACGCACCAAAACATTTGAATGTATGAATCGTTCTGTTCGAGAGTTCGAGCAAAAGTACGAAACATAAATTTGTATCCACATGGAGAGGAACTAAAAAAAAAAAAAAACAGCGCACAGCATGCGCAGCAAATCGACACAATATGTAGATGCGGGGCTCAAATCTCTGCGCTACGTTTCGTTTTTTAACTCGACGCTCGTATTTCAAAATCGAGAGCGAACACTTGTCGAAGCACACACAACACACCAGTAACCAAAAACCTAAAACACTTTCTTGTTTCGGCATGTGTAAGTACTAGTATTTTTGTGGGGTCGTGCAATTCGCGGTTTATTTATTGCCCGAGCCATTCTCTCTTCGGTAATAGAATGTGTGCAGTTGTATATTTATAATGCTGTACGTTTTCCCTTAAGGACGCTGCCCGTCGAGTGCAAGCCAATACCGCGCGCCAATGCGGTGCGATACAGTGGCGTATTTAAGGCCACATCCATAACGAAACCAATTATCCGTACAGCACCACGCCGGGGCACTAAACGGCAACCACCGACCCATTTCGATAAACTAAAACAAAACTGCTGCCACTCTCGCAATTCGCGCAGCACGCAAAAAAATACGTAATTTAGATGTACACGAAAAGTTTGCACATTGTTACCGGCGCAACAAAATCGCAATGGTTTCACAAATTCATAAATATCTCCCGCGTCATTCACCATTGAGATGTGTGGAAATGCTGAGGCGTTTAATTGAAGTAAATTGCATATAAAAGTTTCGCCGCTTCAAGTTAACGCGCTTCTTTTCAGCGCGATGGTGGAGGCGCCAGGCGCTCGCCTTCGATAGACTACTAAAATATGATTAAAGACTGTATAGAGAAGAAAGTAACAAGACAAGCAATTGACAGGCACCGTCGAGAACGTTTTATCCTTTTATATAACTTGCCCAGCAGAATTTATATTCAGCGGGAAACTTTGTGGAAACTTAAAAATGCTCTTTTCTCTATTTACCACCGGTTATAAATCTCCATGAATTCGGAGAAGAGAATATGCCGAGTTCGCGTCGACTGCCTTTTTCCCCTCTGCCTCAGCCTCTGTCACATTTTTCTGGCAGTATAGTAGCTTCTTTATGCGCGTCGCCTTTTGCTCGCGCGACTTTTCACTCGTTCAGCGAAGATGACTTTATAACTTTCGCGTTAAAAAAAATGACTGCTTTTTGCGCCGCGGCTTCCTTTTCGGCTATTATATTCAGACATCAAAGCGTGCGCGTCGTTGATGAGCACCGCCTTCATATTCGTCTTCGTGCGTGCGTGCACTGCAGTGATGGTTAATTGTATATTTATAAGCCGCTCGCCCTCGCGATGATTGCCTGTCCCAGCGCTCATTGTATTCCAACGTCGTATCCTTTCCGCTTCGTCGGCCAGCGGCCGCTGAGAAAACCCCAAACAAGAGCCTGAATTGCTGATGTGCACTTCAATATCTATCTATGAGTGAAAATACGTGAAGAGATACAATGATTGAACAAAACCGCAGATGAAACTCGCCGTGAATTTTTCATTTTTATTTTCTTTACACACAAGAATAAATAAATATTAATAACCTTATATAAATGATATTGTGGTTGTTTGACAGATGCTGCAGAGTGCGGACGTGAATAATTAGCGATAACAAAACAAACAACAAAACAGCCCCAAACCAAAATTCGGCGGTCGCCGATAATAAATTGATAAATTCTCGCGCGCGGGCGCGATATCAATGAAAATAATCTGAAGCTGTTAAACGCGTTATAAATCCCGGCTAACATCACTAACTAAGCCAATTAAACGCGTACAGCCCCCATAGATTACACACCTGAGCAGCAGCGAAAGGTTCCGGTTGGTGCTTGGAATGGTGGAGGCGCCGGGCACGCCGGCTAAAATAATAACGAGCGCCATTTGTATCGGAATAAAATATTCACCTGCTCGAAATGAAGTCGTAAATCACGATGAGGGCTACACACATTTCCCCCCGCGCCGGAAACGCAAAACTAAACGCGCCTAACAAAACGCGAATTAGTTTAATTAATTCAATGAAGCACAGCGTGTAAAGAAATGTAGAAAAATACTCAAAGTAGTGGTTGATTTAAGTCAGCCGGACAGAAAATCAATTTCGGTTTTAGATTTTATTGTAAAGTTGATTTTCTTCAAGTTTTATCGACAGTCAATGTCAGAGTGACTGTCAGTTAAATTAGTTGACTGAGGAATAATGTAAAAAACGTGTTTTTCTGTAATAAAATGTTTAATTTTGCCGTTTGCTGTAGACGCATGTTGGATAGTGGCAGAAACGGAAGTCGAAAAGTGAATTATTAACGCCAAGAAACGTTGGCCGGAGTTTCAAGCAGCTCTCGAACGTTTCTATATATTTTATTGCATTTTTACATACGAGTATACGCGCGGCACAGTGATTCGTAAATCTTGGCGAGCGCGCACACCACCCGTCGGGCAAAAACTTCCGTTTCGCATTATAAATATTTACTCGGTGCCTGCCTTAATCAATAATGTAACATTCCGTCTATACAAGCGCACAGCACTCTCAACGGAGGTTTTGGTGGCTCGCCGGGCAAAACAAAACATGGAAAGTTCACCATCTGGCCATGGACTTTCTTTGGGGTTGTAATTTTTTGCCCATTTTTCGCTCCTTGCACCATTACACCCACGCACGCACACGTGCACCACATGCTCGCACTCTCCCTCGACGAGAATATCGCGGCAAGTTATCCGAGGCACGTTTGGAGAGCTCCCGGCCGCGGGGATTGGGATATTGTAGTAATAGTTGTTGAACAAATAGCGCTGGAATGAGAGCACGTATCAAAGCCCACACGGTTTCGGGTCGCGGCCGGCCGCAAAGCGGGAACGTATTAAAACAGCAATAATTGGCGAGCGCGCACACGCGCTACACTCCACTAGTCCTAGCGCAACAGAATGGCAACGAGGATGTTGGCATGATGTGGATGTGGAACATCGAATGGATATGTGCAACGCTTGCTGCCGCTAGCACATAACGCATTCATTTCTCTAATGGAATCGCGATCAGTTGGTGTTTTGCCTACCTGTGTGCCAATATCATCGGCACGCAGTGAATGTGCGCCATGCCTCCGACAGTATTCGCTAAATGTAATCAAACTAAATTAAGTAACTGGGTGCAGTTGCTAGTTTAAATGTTTGTGTCGAGAATTTGCTTCTAACTATTCGGAATAATTTAATTTTAAAATACCACTCGAACTACATCAGAAAAAAAAGTCTAAATTTAAAACAAATCAAAACATTAGCAAATTTTGACTTAAAAATTCAAGAAAAATATATTTTAATGATTTATTTATGAGAGCATATATTAATGAGGTAGTTCACGAGTAGTTTTATCTAAAATAATGTAAAGTATGTCATTAAAAAATGATTTCCAACGCAACATGATAAATTACTGCAGCAGTGTAAACAGTAAACATTAGCATGATTTGTGTCGCAACGCGCAATATTTTAAACCGCAAACAAGCATTTATAATTCACTATTTGTCAATTATTATCGCGTGTAGATGTGTGTGCGTAACTGCAGCGCGTGATTCAAAAATCGACTTCGTTAATTATGTAAATCAACTGGCGTCGAAACGACGTACCTACGTAATGCACGGGAAATTAAACTGTTTGCAGTAAAAATCTACAACTACATCAACATTTTCATTGCCTACACATGTAGTAATATATTTATCCATTTCCTCGCTTTCATTTCATTTATAATAAATATGAAATCGGATGAGACACGTTAATTGGAAAACCGCACATTAGTACTCTACTACCTTCTACCGTGTATTTATTCAAGAGTCGCACAATAAATTTAATCGAAAACTCATTTTTGCTTGCGCTTCATTCCGTATGCCGTTGTATCGATAGACATAACGAGCCCCCGAAGCCGTGGGGTCGAAGACACGTATTTATTTTTTCGTCCTTTGCGCGCAGCATAATAAATCAACGATGATTATTATTTTTTTCTGCTTTTCTTGAAGCTCGGGCGGCGCTCATAAATCATATTTTTTATTAGCGATCGTTCGATGATGACAATTTTTGCTTGCCGCTTGCTCTTAAATGCCACGTATTGTAGGGATGACTTTATTAGCATACCGTATGACATCCCACACACATCATAATTGAGCGAATATAAATTCGCTTCGGGTGCGGCATAAACATAAGCAAAATTCGCCGAGCAGAGAGTCGTAAAGCACGAGTTGATAAACTATTCAAGATGCAAATAGTGCGGTTGCACTCCATCGCGTACAAATTCATATTACATCACTGAATTGCGAACTGCAGCGTGATTCGACATGATCGACTATAAAACTTTATGCTGTGACTGGTTTCACATCCATTAGTAGCGACATCTACACTCGTCGGAGTGAACTGAAACCCGACGCAATATAAATGTAAATGTCAGCCATATTGTCGCTCCAGAATCGGAGTAAACACACTACAAATTTTAAACTAACCTAAATTTACGAGAATGATACTGTAAAACTCTGCATGACCTTTATGTCTTACAGGAATGCAGGGCAAATATTTATTATGTACCTTCGGTATGCACTCTGGAAACTGCTGACTGTTGACTGTTGATTTCGGCACATCCATCGAGTGTTCATATTCGAAGAGTGAATGGCTCTTTAGTTTATGCGGTTTAATCGAGCACATAATGGCCCAACCGTCCCGACCGCGCCGAACTCGTGAGTGCATGCATCGGCACTCGGGTTGGGCCAGGGGCGGCGGCGCTCATACGCCGACCCTAGATAATATGGTCAGTTTTATAACCCGTTAACGTGCGCCGCTGGGTTAGATATTTCATTAACTCCGGGGCATCGACGATAAACGTCTTCCGTGTCACTCGAATACTGCGCCAAGTAAGTGGTGCAAGCGGCCATTATCCAAGACGCTCCCCTTCCAACGCACTTGTTCAACCGGATGTCCGCTTTACGTCGCCTTAATCTCAAACAAATTTAATTATTAAGTAATTAGGCTGAGGGTTACACCAACTTTAGGCGTTAACATGTTTTCGGTCACAAATTGTGTGCAAGTAATTTTTTTTTTGTTTGAGAAAATTTGTCGGTGATTTTCAGTTCATGACACCGGAATTGATCCGGATGATAAGTGCACGATTAACGCGACATATCTCACACACCTATAGCGGTGGAAATGAGCATGCGAACTAATTAACATTCGTTTAATTAAAGTGCCGTATGACGGGCGGGGCTGGGGCGGCTGAAGGTGGCGGGCCGGCGTACTCGAATGTGAAGGGCACGATGGGCAAAAACACGTGATGTGCGCGATTATAAATTCATTTCTCGTGAGGTGAAGTGCAGCGCGCGATATTTCATTCGCCGCCGCCGCCGCAACGGCAAAGTGGCAATAAAACAGGCAAGCTGCATGCGCATCGCATTGTTTACGACTTTTAATGCGCTTCAATCTAATTATCATCAAATAATGTCAAGCATCATAAAGCGCCATTATTGCACGCGTCACTATGGCGGTTATTAACTGCTCAATGAATTAACTTCCCTTCGCAAATCGTACAAACAGAGATTCTAACGTCAAAAACAACGCATGCGTGTTTTTAAAATTCAGATTTTCCGATTTCTAATTAACCGACTCACACCTGGGACGCGAATAAACGAAACAACACTCGGTGGATATAAATGTGCGCACTTGAATGCTCACATTCAAATTGCCTGTTATCACGCGCAAAGTTCCGCGCCCGCCGCAATAAAACATAAACACATGACTGCTTAATTTAATCTCGGCGAAATCGACTGAAATATCGCTCCTTTCACCGCCGGCATGCCCTTACATGCCCTTTAATCGATACAAGTCGTCCATTTCCTACCCTACTACAACCGCGGCCACAGAAACGAAAAAAAAAACATTTAAAAATCACGCGCGCGTAATTTTTCATTTTTTAACATGAAATTTACCATTTTTTCAACATTAATATATTAGATTATATTATCACAACGAAGAAGAATAACTCGGACGTGTTGGATGTGCTTGAGGCTTAGTCACCACAAAGGCGCTTATCTTCATTGCTGCGCCGGTATTATAATTTCTAATTAGTTGCGTTTTTAATTAATACTCGCGCGTTATCTGCGCGTGCTTTGAAGCTCACCAAGGGCAAACGACGGATGAAGACGTACAAGGAACACAGCCGACGTTGGGCGACGCATTAAATATTTATATTGTCCAAACATGACGGCAACACCTGACTCCGGGCAAATATTTGATCTCTTTTGACGTGCGCGTGCACCCCAAGGGGATTTTATACATGCACGGAACTTTTACACTACTCCAGCTGTCTTCTGCTGTTTGACTTCGGGTCCACCGGTTTGTGGATTGTCGTTAAATATTCAAATTCTAAATTTGATCAAATCAAAAACTCGCACAGAGTTTTACCAAGTTTTACCGACAGCAGAAGGAAAGAGAGTGTTTTATTTTCATATTTACGTTCTGTTTTATTTATTTTTGAGGGTTTTATTCAACTAGTAAGTGGAGTCAATAGATACACTGATGTCACTGATCTTTTACACTCGGGCTTTTGAGTGCGAGCACGTTCCGTCGTTGAATAGAGCAACTTTCGTATGAATGAACACGAGGGTTCGGATTGACCCACGTTGGGATTGAACGGTAATGACCAGGCGTGTCGAGTGCGTGTCGCTACGACCTCCAACAACCTCATACACACCTCTACTTCACCTGCAATGCGTTAAAGCTCCAAGGAGACAACAACCCTAGTTGTAGGGGAAATTAGCCATATTTGGACCATTTTTATATTTTTTGATTTATAAAGCCACATATAAACTGTCAATAAAAATTAAGTAGCGGAAAAGTAACTCACAAGGCTTACCAACAAAATGATATTTTTGGTTTAAGTAAAAATTATATTTATACCCCTCAAATTTCAATTTAAAAAAATTGTGTTTTTGGTCCAAATTAAGAAACCGGTTTCCTAAATTGGACCGCGCGGTTTCCTAAATTGGACCATGCTTTTTTAACGGCAATTGACGCAATAGTAAATTTTAGTTTTAGCAGTAACACAAGCACATTTTGTATAAACCAAAGTGCGGCATTTCATACAGTGGATCATTTCGAAGATTTGTGCTCGTCCACAAGCTTTTCTAGGAGGTCGAAAAAATGATATACGTTTTCCCTGTAAAACTCCGGTGTCTGTCTTCGGTTCAACTTGAGCAACTTGAAGAATTTATATATAATGATCAACAACAATCTTAATATAACATAACCTCTCAAAATTAATACTATAAATTATAGATAAATAAAGAAGCTTTCTGATGATAAAATAATAATCGGTAAAACTAACGTTTTAACGGCTTGACAGCTCTTGCACTTAGGTCGTTATAATAGATTTGATAATCAATGATACACGAAGTTGTTGTCACGACGAAAGCACGCGGCAAGTTTTAACCCAAATAGTTGCATTAATTGTTTATAAATACGAGTAAAACAAGGGGCCAGTCAATTTTTGCATAAACTTCAACAGTCCGCGGATATCGTGGTGGTCCAACTTAGGCGCTGGTCCAAATTATGCTACCTTCCCCTATCACTAAACACACCCCCTTGTTAAAAATTACCACACTTTTAGGGTAATACCTTAGCCCTGTGTAAGACATCCCAGGTTCCGTAAGCTTGTAAACAACACAGCTCGCTGACGCGCACAGCGTGTCAACATCTGTCGACGGTAAACACCTGGTGCCCTTGTGCATCGAAAAAGTGGCGAACGCTGTTCGTGAGCTTACGCGGCACGCGCGCTACAAGGGAGGGTCTTTCACCGTGAGACAATTTATATCCGGCGCGCGGCTTTTACTCACGAAAAACATCATAATAAATATTAATTATGACCAATTAAACGCGCTGTGCCTACTCGTGCCAAGTAGAATCATTTTCGTTATAAATGTACAACATATTTTTTTCTACCGTGCGTTACCCCTTGGGCATCAGGGCGCTGGGGGCACGGAGAAACAGAAAATGCAGTCGAGCTAGACGCTTCACTTACCGCATCCATTTTCCAAATGGATTTTTGGTGTATGAGCATCTCCTCATAAATATTCATTCGCTAATGTTCCGATATGCTTGTGGAATTGATTTTTTTTCCGGACTGCTTGCAGGCCGCAACTACGAGCAGAAAAATTCATTTCCATCCTGAGCGCAGTGTTGAATAAGCCGACGTTTGCTTTGTTACATCGTCTGCTGATTTTTTAACGATGCTCAGCTGGAAATTGCCATTCGATTTTTGTCAATAAAGGAATATAAATTCGATGATTAAATGGGTTCTCAACGATTTGTGCTACGGAAGCAATAACACGATATAATAATACTTTTTGTTTTTCTTTTTTTTTTCTTTTTACGCGGATGTAATTAATATTAATTAAATTAAAAGTAGGCAAAAAATTGCTTTGACATGCAGTTGTCATATTGGCCATCATCAAAGCCGGATAATTGAACCTTTGCTTGACGAGATCAAAAAAGTTAAAATAGGGGTGCGTGTTTTTTTTTATTTCGTCGGGTAAAAAAATGTTTGTTGAAAACGTGACAAAATACTCGTGACTCGTCGTTTCGTGTTACCTCGCAAACGTGTACAGTAGCTCAACCGCGACCACCCGCCGCGCGATAGGGGTGTGAGTGGTGGGCATAATGAATTCGAGTCGTGGCGTTGACAAATCGCTGCAGTGGGACAAATATTCACTTTGCAATAGACGGAAATGGGGCACTAAGTAGAGCAATCCGGGGGGTGGCGGCTGGTATGTGCGGGCGCGTTTAACCGACGGCATATTCCATAACGATATCCTCGCGACCAGCCAAACAACGCGTCCCACCCCCGCGGGGGCTACACACAGAGGTTTACATCATCGCCACCGCAACGATGTAAGCACACGAATAATGCGCGCCGCCAGCGTGTAGGACGTGTACACCGTGTTGCCGCCGCCGCCGCTGCGTTGTACCTACACGGCACAGGTTCGTGTCATCGTCGGTTGCCTAATGATTGATTGCTGCAATGCGTGTAACGAACGGAGCGAAATCTTAACTGTAAATACACTTCAGGTTCTCGTTTAATGATAATAAAGGTTGGACATTAATTATTCAGGAAACGCGGAGACGTGAGCGTCGAATGAAAAATGCCAACGCACACCAGGGGGCTGGTAAAATGTGGTGCGTCATAAGTTAAACCAAAACGCAACACAACGCATCAAGTCATTCAGCTAAATGTTTTATTATACACGATCGTGTATAATCTATAGTATTACTCACCATAATCATAAATTAACACATACCTGAAACAAATAAAATGAGATTAGTGTAATACAAATTTAACGGTATCACCGTAACATCAATAAGATAAAAATTAATGTCTCACTATCAAAGCCGTGCGAAACGTTTCATGTATATTTATTGTGATGGAGGTTTTTTTGCGCGCGAGAAAGGGTGGCAAAACAAAATTAAAAAATACATATTCATGTAACGACCCCGCATCGATAAATTCTTATCGCAGCATGAAAATTTCCAACCATTAAATAATAAAAAATAACGAGCGCACTAAAAGCCGCATTCCTCCGCAGCTGAACCACCCCTATATCTAAATATACGGACGTACGATTACATCAATAAGCGGCGGGTGTTTACCGTCTGTTTAATCTATTTCGGTGTCAAGAATCCGACTTAAAATAACCTCCGACGCACACAGCATGTGTGATCAATGATCAAAAATACGAAATTGAGTGAGATTTGTTTTTTCAATTCGAATTCAACAAACATCACATTCTACAACTGTCTAATGCAGTTTATAAAACAAATATTATCATTAACTACTATATAAACTTCAAATTTTTAAAATCTGTGATCAACCGGAAAAAAATAAAGATGCAAATTAAGTCCGTATATGAGTGTGGTTTTTTTTTGTTTTATCCAGTGGCAGCACTCGTAAATTTTGATACGAACGCGTGGCTGGCACGCACAAACAACAAATCACACACAAATGTGTACGAAAGTGTTCCGAACGCCATGTTGGTATATATACTGATGTATTTCTAGGTTAGATACGGCGTTGCAATCTTTGCGCTTGTTAGCGATAGCGACGACAAAAGAATTTAAACAAAACGAACACCGCAAACACAGTGTCAATCTGAAGTGGGTTAAAATGATAGAGTTTTAAACGGTGATTTATCGCAGTGAAACAAATTGCTCGCATATTTTATGCATTGCACGCCGGAATGCGAATGCTCGTATGACTAATCACGCAATTAAACGCAAGTGATTTTTTTGCGGCGCATTGAGTTTTATGCACGTCAATTTGAATAAATGAATGAAACGTAAAAATAAAATGGAAATCATATATTTTATAACATGTAAAATCATTTATTGTGATATAGTACTTAAAAAGTGTTTTTTTTTTTTGCACTAGTGCGTAAAATTATAACTTTAAACACTTAAAAATTAAATTTTTATGCGTTGTATTTCTATAAAAACTCATTTTAAACACTTAATATACTATTTTTTTTAGTTTTGGAATATAACTGTCACTTTTGTTTGCAGTTTGCCATCGCATATCTAAATTGTATTCAACACGAGAGGGTTAAAGCGTAAACTTTTCGCAAAGTTTGAAGGTTAGCCCAACGAGTTAGCGAAACGTTTCCACTTTCGTGCGTTTTTTTACGGCGACAGTTTGCGTACTTTAAAGATTAGATATAATCAACCCTTGCGTCGAGCGGAACTGCAGGCTCTCTCCGGCGGGCAATGAATTAGTATTTCTGGCGAAATAAACGCCGACCGCGCGATTCCGATAATCTCGCATTACGGCTGAAAATATTGAGAATCTCGACGCTGTGCGGCCGCGCGTGAAATTTGGACGCATTCGCACGAAATGAGAAATACTCCACCATCACCACCCCCCGCACCCCACACCTCGGTCGTATTTCGCTGTATCGAGCATTATAATCGTGCTCGGCGCGTAATTACACTTCTGCTTGGATATTCATTAAAATAAAACGCGCTCGTGCATTTCGCGTCGCCCGTCGGGTGAACCGTGATTATTTGCTTGGATTTGCGACAAGAGCGAAAAAATCCCGGGGAACGAATTCAACAAGCCTTTGTCGTCGTTGGTTTCGGTGGTGAGCAAACATTTGCATTTTTACCAGGCTCTCCTCCAGTATTTTGAAGCTTTCGAAACGTATGTGGCCCATGGTCCACTGAGCTCCGCGCTATCGATCTCACCAAGTGAAACCGCAAGACAAAACAGGAAAATATTGCAGATGTCTCAAAATTACGATTTAATGCGATCCGAGTCTTATTTTTGCGCTGACAGAAAAAAATGTAAATCAGATTTAATTTCTTCCAGGTTCCGCGAAAGTGATGAGTGAACGTAATGCAAGGAAGCAGACGGAAAGTGAAAGAATGATTGTTTTCCCCCGACTCTCGCACTGTGACAAGCGAATCATTGCGGGAAAGTGTCCCGCCCGCCCGGGCACTCTCGCCCCCGCCGCGCCGCCATTGAAAACAATTTAATCTCGCTCGGCGCAAGCAAAAAATGAATAAAACTTAGAAGCGCGTATTATAAATTTTTGCGCCGCCGCGAACGCTACCGCGGATGAAGAAAAAATGAGAAAATGTATAAAAAGGATTTTAAATGAGATTATTATTATTAATGTCTTAAAAATAACGCTCAGCGCGCGGAATGTGTTCGGAATGCTTGAAATTGTTATACAGTAATTTAAAACGTAATAAATTCGCGCACCCCGAAGGGAATTGAAAAGGAATTGGTATTATTTACGATCGCAATAAAACCAATGCGATATAAGTATAGATTAATTCACATTTCTTAGCGCGAAAGTATTTTTAATTAAGTAATCCAGTAATGTGTATTGTATTGGTCTTATTTAAACCTTTCGATTCGAAGACTGGGGAAAGCTTGGACGTTATTAACTTCGTGTACGAAGTACGAAGTACAGGCGCGAACGTGCGGCGGCAATAATCGAACGCCTGCGCGCGGATATTGGTTATCGAGTCTTCATCCTCCCTTTAAGAAAAATACACAAAGACCACTTAGAGGCGAGGGCGATGTGGAAGAAAAAAAAAAAGCGAGCACACGAGCTTACCAGCCACTTTGTACTCCACGCCTCGACTTACACGCTCCAGTCAGGAAATGGGCGAGAACTAAAGCTTTCGCCAGGGGTGAACTACCCTCATACTATGCCATCTCGTGGAAAAGCCTTATTTGCTTCACAAATTAGATCGATTAATAGAGTAACACTCGCGACGGGTAGACGTGCCGCGGAAAACGCATTATTTAAATCGTAATAATCCGGTATTGCCGAGGGTTCTGCTCTTCTCTCCTGTTAAGTGATGGGGTGGTATGCATCGTGACGAACGCTCAAATCCCCATTGCAGAATAAACAAGTGTCGCGCATATTCTACTCCTATTTTTTTTTCTTCACATTTTTTCTTCCTTTTTGAAATTGCTACGCGTGGAAAATCATATTCGTGAAGGCGTGTAGCGTAAACTACATTACTTGCGCTTCGCGTTCAAGGCGAACAAGCGTGAACGACATGTGAACCCTTCGTTCAGAACTTTTAGGTCCCAAGAAAAAATCACAAATACTAAAAACTCATTGTCGTTAAGTATGGGCTTCCCATTTTGCACATTTAGCATTCTGCGTAACCCAATATTCGCTGGTAGACCACACGGACTATCTCGCTTCCGATCCGATTTCAGTCACGGCATAAGGTTGTTTGTGCTGGGTTTCGCATGCCTCACAGTATCGACTGGTCATAGATAGCAGGCGGATGGATGTGTCGCGCTTTTGTGCAATTTCCACGTCTTGCTACCGCCCGAAAAAGAAGCAAGAAAAAAATGCGCACGCTCACAGCGGAGACCACCTTCAACGTTCCGGGGAGCTTTGCGCTCTTTCACGTCTTTAACGCATTCAAAAAGCGTTATTACTCGTTACACTCTTCGCGCACACGTCCAATGCACTTCAAAGGGAAAAGACTCTCGATGTGGGGGCCGGAGCGAGCGCTCGTTCAAAAAGCTCATTTTTAAAATGCTTATTTTTTCCGCGCAGAGCCGCTTCGCTTTCACAGCACAGCTCGGCTCCTTTATATTGGGAAGCGGTGAGTTGGCGAGGAATTCATTTTTGTTTATGTGTGTTTCGTCGTTTTTTTTTGCGCCTCATGCGCAAATGCTCAATTTCTGGTGTAAACATCAAAAAGAAACCTACACCTTTGCTTCTTGTTTTCTTCTTTTAAAGTATTAGCTGCATTTATTTCCTAATTATTTGGTATTAGTCTCGAAAAGTGCTGCAAATCACTTTTTATTTCCCTGAAGAATAACGAAAATTTAAATTTGAATTATTTATGTTAGGCAACCATGTATACAGCGCGCGATGTCCAGCGCATCAGGGTTGCACTTTTGACTAGCGCGGTACCTGCATCCGCGTTGCGCGTCCGATGCGCGTGCAGGAACCGGTTGCTTCATTTTCGCTGCGTTCTTGCAAGTGTGATGTGTATCAAAACTGTTAGTTGTATAAATGTGAATATCATTGTTTGCCAAGGCGGTCGAGCGGTCCCAGGGTGGCACGGTTCTACGCAGAATTACCAGGTTAGTGTTATACAACAATATTTATTACTAATTAGGTTGCAATATTTTATGTATGGAACATTTCGGACATTGGGAGCGTTTATGATTCGACGCCATGCACACACCACACGCCCCAGCGTGTGTAAACAACAAGTTATCGTTGCTTAAACAAGTTACAAGCGGAAATAATTTTATACCTCGACGTATACGACGCATTCGTACGGATTTTACGAGGCGGCCGAGTGTTATATTTCCAAAAAGGAACACTAATGACGCCTTCAAATCCACGCCGTTGTGCATACAGTGCGTTTTATGCCGCCATCGATGTTTATCGCTCGTACGAGAATAAATCCGACAATATTTGTCCAATATACTTATGTTTGATAGGCTGCAAGGCAGCACAACGCGCCGTAAATCTGTTCAGCATTTTTTTAATGCTTTCCACTA
Organism: Dalotia coriaria; assembly: GCF_025399875.1. Classification (NCBI taxonomy): domain Eukaryota; kingdom Metazoa; phylum Arthropoda; class Insecta; order Coleoptera; family Staphylinidae; genus Dalotia; species Dalotia coriaria. The sequence goes on along the minus strand of NW_027045447.1, from coordinate 7,229,519 downwards.
TGTGGAAAACTTGCGCATCGCATCAATTTGCTCGAAAACTTTTCCACGCAGAGAGAGGAGTGACTTTGCACACGCTTGCTCGCACTTAAATATTTCCCATGCAGAAATAATTTACGAGTACGCGCAGCATAAATAAGACATATTTTAATATTAAACTTTAAAATGATTTATGTCCTGCGCTCGAAGTGAAGCATTTACACGGTTGTGCAGAGGAGTACAAGAAGCCAGCGAAGAATACACACACCATATACACACCTCCTCACAACACCGTTTTTTGTACCTCTCTCGGGGGGTCTCGACTGCTCTCCGCTGAATTTTACATGTCTGCACTATATAAATCCCCATTTCCTTATATTTACTAACTCGCCCGTGCTTTTTCTCGCTGCGCACGCATTTATTTATTTACAGCGCGCGCGTTTGTTGACTGACGAAGGTTTTGTTTTATCATCCTTTGTCCGCGCATTTCTTTTGTTCCCCAAAGTCATCAGTTTGTGTCGGCCGCGAATTCAGCACGACGCCGTAATTAATTTTATTTAAATCACAACAAATTTGCTAATTAAATCCGGCGCATAGTTCACAAAATGGCCACCACTCACATTATTGCTCTAGAGTGATATGATCCGCTCATTATTCGATAATAATACTCTAGTGAATAATGTAATACAGTCTAATTGTCGGTTTGATAAAGCAATTATTGTGAGTGACCCGTAATGCCGAATCGATAACCGAACAATTAAATTAATTAAAACCAAGTCGAGCGACATCGTTCCGATTGATTCATCTATCGAGAGGGGTGTATTAATGAGCGCGTATGCATATAACACGCAGAGCGCCTGCATTCTGAAACTGTCAGGTTGATAATACACCGTGATATGATGTAAATACCATCTACCATCCGCAGGTGAACACATGTCTAGCTCTTAAAACTATCCCCCGCCTCCACTGACGCTGTCTCGACTCGTAGTGACACGCGCTGAGCTTCGATAAGGTTCGTGGTATAACATTGACGGTTAATTACGATTGGAATCCACGGCGTGTATTCACGAACACGACGTGTATACAAGAGCTAATAATATATTCAATATTATTAACTATTGAATTCGCTAGACCTCGCGTCGGATACGTGCATGTCGCATTTACGGATATAATGGACGTCTAATCGACGTATCCAATACGATATCCAATACATAACCTTACAATATCTTGTCTATTAAGATGGGACTCGTGTGCTGATAAACGGTTAAAAGGCGCTTTGTAGCGATGCCTTTCATACTCGTTGCGCTCGAGACGTCGTGTGCGTAATAACAAGTCAAAGCTGCTAATTGAGCGGGTGTATTAAATTATCGCAAAGACTTCCCAACAAACTTCCTCCGCTCGTTGCGCCACGCGCAAGGAAGACCTTATTGTCGAGGGTCGCTCCGTCGACGACGAGGGGATGAATCCGCAATGTTTGCGTTTTGCGCGCGCCTCGCGCGTTCAAAGGAAACTTGTACGCATTGTTTGCCAGCTTCTCGGCAACAATGTTGTTGTTTTGTGCGCAAATTTTCGTCTTTTAGACGACAGGCAAATGTTTAACTTTCGACACTTTTTAGCTACCGCGTGCCGTATTTTCATAATCCAACGCAAAACACGCAAAATTCAAACAAAACTCGGCAAAAACAATAACACCAAAAGTAATCCCAAGAGTTATTAATTTTAAAGAAGAAATATTTTTTTCGGGAAGAATTTTTGAAGTAGGGATCAAATTTAAGTGACTAGCATTTACTCATTTTAATATTTCCGTTGATGAGGGTCGTGCTGCGTGAGTTATTAACCCAGGCGCGATATGTTTATAGGTGTTTTGTAGCCAGAGAAAGCAGTTTCCGGGGGGCGGCGAAACCCGACCGTATCAACCGCACATAGATCTACCATGACTGTTTGCGGCTTTTCCCTGCCTTACGTACTTGATTCCCCAGGGCGGGCTAGTAGCTAATGCTACATCATCCCCATAAATTATTGCCTACGTATTTTTAATATTTTTGTTAATCAAAATTTAATTATAATTATGATGTTGGGAGTGAAATAACCGTGAAACGAAGCGATGGCTTCTATTGTCCATTAGGTGGGCTAATGTGGTTAAATTGATCACTTTTATTGATAGCGGATGCTTGTCGCGTATATCAGATATTGGTCAGCTCTTAACGGGCGAACGGTGGCGGCGGCGGCGGCGTTTCACAAGCCAATGAACTAGAACGATGCACTTGATGAATATCGCGCTTTGCGCACCACACCCACACACCCTGCAATCAGTTAGCCTGTTGGTATTTGGTGCGATCATATCACCGTGTGCGTGAATGATGAAGATCGAAAAGCGTAACAGCGCAAAACGTTTGACGTGCCGGCGGGTGCCGGCCAGCCTTTATTCCTCGACGCGAGAGATTGAAGAGGACGTGGACGCGCGACGCACGAGAGCATGTCCATTTTGTATGAATATCAAAACACATCGGAGGCCATTCATCATTGATCCGACCTCCGGCGTCCGCAAGGCCCACAACTACAAAACTGACAGGCCAATTTTCCCGTTGACAGCCGGATAATAGCCGCGACGTGCGCCTTTCATTTTTGTTTAATTAAAGAATCAATTTCAGATGCGGTTTAAACGGTGCGGAAACTCGTACGCATCTAATAATGATAAGAGGGGGATGAGAATTCGCCGCATTTCAATTTGGGTTAATTGTTTAAACGAGATGAGAGTGTCAGTCAAACATCAACAGAAACTTAATTTAAAACTTTTGTGTTTGCTCCCGCGGCGCGGCCGGGCAAGTTTTTACAACGCAAAAACATCACGACGGCATGCCATGTCAGGAGGAGGCGGCTGGTGGTGGTTGCGGAAATAATATGGCGATGAGGCGAACGCGCGCGAACGCGAAAGTCAAGTGTGAAAAGTCTTGCAAGAGAGCTTTTACAACAAGGTGCGGCAAAAATGTGTCAGCGGCTAAGTATGTTTCGCAGTCGCATTAAAAACAATTTAAGAATATGAAATATAAACTAGGCGCACCGCCGAAGTTTACTTAAAACTTTTCAAATTAATTTTCTTTTTACTGCCGAACCACTGACACACACACATCCAGGGCGCGTCGTATTAGCCTCGTTTGTGTATTGCTTGAGCTTATAACTCTCGGCGGGCGCATGCAAAATGTCGACGAAACACGAAACACCCCTTTCCGTGATGCCGCGCTTCGGTTATTAACGCAAAGGGCAAGCGGCATTCCAAGGGTTTCCGTCTTAATGTACACTACATGCGACAAGACACTTTCCCGAAGCCGTCACCCTTTTAAACTTGATAAAAGTGCACTGTACGCATACCAACATTACAATCTTCAACGCGCAACTTGGAGAAGGGTGCAGAAGGGTTGAAATGAGGAAGTAATGCACCGCATTGTTGCGGCGCGATTTAATGAATGTTAATATACACTTAATAACTGCGCCACCCTTGCGCGCTCCACTTGAAGGATGGAAAATAATATCCGGAAAAATAAGAAGACCTCTTAAGGCCTAAAATTTTACGAGCCCAATCCGGGGGTGACATTTTAGGGTTGTTTATAATAAAAGCACTTGCCGCCCACTTTCGAGACACACAAATGGCGTAGACGCGTAGACACAGCACGCGTTCAGATTCGAATCGGCGATAATAAAATTCGAGTCGTTAGGACGATTTATAACCGCATAACGAAAAGGGAAATTAATTAGTCGGCGCAGTTAATTAGCGCGTTTATTCGCAGCGCGCTAAAGGGACCAATTAGAGTTATGGCTTTTCGTAAATTTTCTCTGGGGCTAAATAAATTCCAGATTTCATGGGTGGCACAAAGAATATCAGTAGTGTATATCTGCGAGTTTCCGCACCGCACCAATCGAAACTATAATTCACTTGAGAGTTATGAGATTGGGCAATTCTCCGTGTTTTTTAATCTGATGCCAGGTGCGTTCAAATTGCGCAGCAAATGAAATTAAAAAATAGTTCGCAATATTGTCGATAACAAAGCAAACATTGTGAGGATGTGCAATAACGAAGAGCGGGCCATATGGTCGGCGGGCGAACCAGCGCAGTTTCGTGTTTCCGGATTGAGTGAGTTACGGTTTTAATCGCACGCTGGACTAAGCGGTCATTATTGCGCAACTATTTAACCCGATCGCATTTTTTGAAAAAGCGCCCGGCGCGCGGCTTGTAATTGGAATAAATTTCAATATTTTCGCAATCGAATTCGAAACCTGCCGGCCGACAAACAACACGCCGGGTCACGTTTCGAAAATATGTGCGTGAGCCATACCTACCGGTGGAAAAGCACAAACGAACAAACGTAAAACGATAAAAAAAAGTGCGAAGCGCGCGCTCGATGGCAGTCGTTAGTTTTGGTGAACAGAGCACAAAAATGTTAGTAATTCGAAATGTTGGAAATTAAAAATTGAACGGGTCATAAATTTCCAGCGCTCGCGCCCTTGCGCACGTCGAGTATTCAATTTGGGGTGGTCTCCGCGCTCCGTCGACGCTAGTTTTTCTTCGGCGCGCACCTTGGCAGGAGAAAAATACCGAAAGGGAATAATATATCGGCGCGACATTTTAGACGAGTAATAGGCTGTAACGAATGACAAATTCATGATAGCAGAAGCATTCTGTAGTACTTAGCGGTGACAGATCGCCTCGGCGCGCCGCCGCCCGCCGCCGACCGCGTCGTAGATCTGTCAGCCGGATCGTGAGCGGCGTTTTCCGCACATCGAGAGACCCATCCACCACCCAATGTCACACCGACGCAACGAGCTGCGACAACGCCGCAACCACCACCACCATCACCACCTCAACTCTACGGCATGCCTTCCGCGCTCCCCAATTACGTATCGTCCCTTTTATTCACTCCGTGTGCGTCGAACAAAAAAAATTTTATATTTAGCTTGCTGTGCGCGTACACACAATTGGCTCAACTATTTCATCTTGTTAGACCGCAACCGCCCCCGCAATGACGGATACAAGGGATACGCACACCTTGGAGTGCGACGAGTGCTCAAGGACGAGCCTAACACTAAACATCCGAGCGGAAAACTAATTTTGCGCCTCTCCAAACTTTGATCATTTGGAATTTTGTGCAAATATTAAAGCAACCCTTATTACGAACATCACCTCCACAGATATACCTCTATATGCAATAGGAATCTCGTCAATGTTTGGCCGAAACTCCGGCTGAACGCCAATAAATAAACAAATAAGCAAATATTGAAATGTCTACTCATCAAACTAAATATAAAGTCAATTAACGTACATTCGGATGTATTATACCGAGTGTTCAGTGATGTGGTGCTCACACATGTGATGAGCGCATGATAAAATAACGAACTGAAAAATTACTCGTCCCTACAACAAGCGAGAACGTTATGAAATGATATCCTGGGGCTTCGCGAGTCTCAGGAAATTGCATTGAATAAATCTAGCACTCCGCCGCCGCCGCACGTCGTACACGCGCAAGAAGCAAAGAGCGGCTGTGGCGTTGAACGTTGCACAACGAAAGGAAGTAGGCGAAGCGAAAAAAAAAAGCAAGCAAAAAAAACCGAAGCGAAAACGAAGATGAAAATATGTAAATTCTTTTCAATACATAGTAACCGGCCCGTGCTCGCGCTTGCGAAAGCTCGCTTTGGCGCGCTTCAGAGTCGCAGAAAAGATTTTACAAGCCCCGAGAACGCTCGCCCAGCAACGCGAACACGGGAAGAAGAAAGATTACTCTCTGTTGCCGTATTTCATTAAAATATTTTATTGTCTTTCTTCGGTTCTTTATGGTTCTGTCGGTTTCCGACCGAGCGTAACCGAAAATAACCTAAAAAGAGATAGCGAATTAAAGAATCTCAACCGCCCCCTTGGTGAAAACTCAAAAGTGGTGTATTGTGGGTGAAGGAGTGTGCGTTATGAGCATAAGTTGGGATAAACTTTGACCGAGTGCGAATTTCAATCAAGTTGGCACTAGAACAACAACGAAGCTCTGCGCTACTCACACGCTTCCCGTACAAAATGGCGATGTTTGTCGCACTCACACCGGCGGAGATGTTCAATGCCTGGATCATGAATAAAATAATAGATTGTTGAGTTTCGTCGGGCGGCCACACGACCGTTTTGCATGACTATAGTCATCCAGTTGCTGCTAGTTTAGAGCGGAATCATATGCATAACGTTCGTGTATGTGTAGTGTGTGTGTTGTGTATCACATCCAGACGATGAATTCGCATGCGCGCGGAATAGGCAACCCAGAATGCGAGCGGAGCGCGCGTGTATTTATCTAGTCTGGAGAAACGAAGCTTATTGCGCCTAGTTATGTATTCAGAGCGGCAGATTGAAACGCGATCCCAGGAGACGCCAGCGCAGCTATAACGTCTAAAATCAAGAACTATCGTCCCGGATGAAAATGGAAATTTTCCAAGTTATGTAAAAAGAATGTGTGTTCCCGCCGTTGATAGATGGCGCAGCATAAAATAGGCGAAACAGGTTATGCAACCAGTTTTTAACAGGTTTATAATTGGCGCGGCTGCTTAAAATTCAAGCCATTATTCTCCGCGCCGAGCGGCGTGCATTTGAAAGCGAATTAACAGCCCGTAGAAACGAATCGCAAACGAGTGCAGCAGCACACACAATTCTTTTAACTACAGGGCGCGTCTCTCTGTCGCCATTAGAGGCAGGCCCCGGCGCTCTCCAGACAATTAATTAACCGAATGGGCCCGGGCTTTAATTGCTAATGATAAATGTTGATGAATTAAATAAAAGGATTATCGCCGAACGGCGCGCGTCTGGCCGCGCTCTTAATTTAGACAAATGGAGGATAATGTGTTTCAGTTTGTTGCGGCCGACCGCAGGTTGACGGTGGCGCGGCTGTGGCTGCGGCGACAACAAATCGCGCGCGTACTACCCTTCCGCCGGGGCAAATATTGAATCTGGAGCCCATCCACTTAGGAGTGTTTAAACCCACCGCCGCGCGCTCCTAGGATATTGATGTGTGAGGCGGGCGTGTTGTGGCCGCCGAACACAAATCCTCCGCCCCATGATGCATCCATCCAAAGGATTTCTCTGTCGACAATTAGCGTAGGCGTCGCGTACTAATCCGTTAATGTCTGGCTGGTGCAGGAGGATGGATGATCCCGTGTTAAATATGAGTTATTATTAATGCAAAGCGGATTAGTTGTGATGCTGCGAGTGGCGCAGGGTCTGAGGAAGCTTCACGCGTGTGCAGCTGGTGTGTGAGACCGACGAAAGGCTCGAGGAGTTTACTTGTCATCCGGGGATCTTGTGAGTTTAGTGTTGAGGACGATCTGGTTTTAAGATATTGACGTCAAACGCGCGTAATAACTTACGCCTTGCGTCTTACAAATTTCACCGCATATTCTCACAGGGGCTTTGGAATTTCACAGCGAGGTATATTTACTAAATCAAAAGTCCCAGTATTTACTTCCAGATAATTTAGTGTTTTCTGTCTAAAATTTAATTTTTCCAAAATTTTGGGAATCGTTTTGAGGTATTTTCGGAAATATTAAAAAAATTTAATGCACATCTTAAAGAAGGATCTTTAAACTTTTTAAAGCCATTTAAATAATAAAAATTACTTGATCCATTTATAAAATACAGTGTGTTTAAGATTTTTTAAATTTTTATTGCAAAAAAATTTGGAAATCAATTTAAGGGTAGTTCTGGTACAATTTAAAAAAAATGGGTTAAACATATCTGAAAGAGGGACCTTTAAACTATCTAAGACAATTTGAATCATAAATATTACTCTATCCATTTATGTAATACAGAGTGTTTGCTAAAAAAAAGGTTCGAGTTTCGTAAAATACATAAACTTACTTGACATGTTTACGTAATTCAAATGTATTCCCTTAGATTATTATGATTATTATGAGGGAATGAGATTACGTCGATAGTAATCAGTGGCAAACAAAATTAAATCAGGCTTGTTTCGCCGACTTTGGTACATCCGAAATCAGAGCACACAACGAACTTGGCTGCTCCAATAACACCTACCTACGCAAGTTTAGAGCCTTGGGGTAGTTCCATCAGTGTGCGGATACACACGTACGTGTGTGTTGCATATTGTGTATTAATTAATGTGGAGCCTAACGCGATCACGTCTAACGTACTGATTATGTATTAATATCGGGCGGCAGTTGCGCCCGCCGGCAGTGCGGTAACTACAACGAACTTCCATACCGGTACAATGCTAGAACTAATAGTTGTTTTGACATACAGTGTTCGTTTAATGAAGGAGGCACTACTCAGGCGTGCGTGTCTAATTCCCAACAGGGGCGCGCGACATTTATTCGGCTCGTTAAAGGACGCGAAATTCTGATACATGCAAATGTCATGTGTTTTCACCCCGCGCCCAACTCGTATGGAACTGAACGCGATTACAATACTAGCAACATCACAACATACCCCCACCACTGGTATTCGTATATGTTCGAACTCGATTTACACTGCAGTAAATTACGCAAATGAAAATTGTATTCGCGCGTGAAATACTCGAAATAATCTAATGAGTGTTCCGTGTTGCAGGATGTTAATGGTGATAATTAAGAGAAGGGTCTGTTATCTGCCCGCATAAGTATGTGTGGGTGAATGCGATGATAGTGTTTCGGGTGGGAAAGTTGTTGGTGCAAATGCATTTTGCCACTTTGCACTCATCACTATTGTGTGAGCGGACATAATGGTTGAGTAATTTGGGGGAAAGTTTTTGTCCAAGCGCCAATTATTGCAAGGAGCACTTAGATTTCCTCCAAAAGGGTGTTTTACGTTTTTGTGCACGAGTTTAGCGCAACCGACGGTAGACGAGAATATAATGTCAACCATGTTGACGTGAAGCAAACGGTGCAGCAAAGGCGAGGCGGCGAACTTTTCGTTTAGCCAGCGTAAAGGCGGCCGCCTCCGTTGGCGGCGTTTTATATGGAAATGTTGTCATGATATGCTTCGTTAAAGTCATAAAATAGCGCCGCGACGCGCTGCACCGGCAGGGACGGACTGCATTAAAAGGGTAAAAGAATAATGCGGTTTGCATGCTAAAAGAGATTAATTAACCTTTTTAACGCTGGCGAAAATAGCTTCCACTTGTATTATGCATATAGATGAAGAAGGCGGCGGCGGCTGCGGAGGCGGTCCAAGAAACTTGCGCGCTCAGTTAGTTTTTTGTATGCAGACTGCCTTAATGAGGACATTAACGCTTGCATTATCTATTCCTCGTTGGCAGCAAAATATGTTAATGTAACGCAACCGCTGCGACGATGCAAAAATTCGCTCGGAACGCGCGCGAAAAGTATGAAATCGTCGTCATTGTGCAACGATTGCGCGTGGAAGCGCGACGCGCTTCTTGTGAAAGAATGGTGTAAATCAACACCGCTGCCCGATGGAGCGGAGAAACGGCGCACGCGGTTGGTTCGCTTGCAATTAGAGAAAGCATGCGGACGCGGTCGGCGTGTTTGTTATTACATAAAAATGAAATCGCTCGATTTTCTGCTCTGCCGAAACCCGAACTCGGCCGGCGAGGAAGAAAAAGCCGACTGCCGATTGCGAACAATGCGACATATTGCTGCACCGAGCGGAGAGCAGAGAAGAAAAAAAAAACTCTAACTTGAACTAATCTCGCGGAAACCCCAAAAACTACTCTCTGCTGGGAGGATTGGCGTAGAATGAAGAAAGTCGTCGGCGGGTATAAATACGCTCCGGTGGCAGAAGGAAGGCAATCAGTTCGCTACCTTCGATAGGTCGGCGTCCATTGCACGGCATCCGCACCAGCATGAGATTGATTGTATTGTGCGTCGGCCTTTGCCTGGCCGTCGCATTGTGCACGGCCCGGGTGTATCGCGAAGAGGAGCTCGAGTTACAGCAAACCAACGGCGACCTTGCAGTGGCCGAGTCTAAGCATGGCCATGAAGAAGGTGGTGGTCATTCGGGACACTCCGATCATCATTCCAGTCACGGCCACAAAGGTGACAAAGGATACAAATCATCCCATCATCACGACAAGGGTGGGCATGGCAAGCACGGCAAGAAACACGAAGTGGGCCATCATGAGGAAAAAGGAGGGCACAAAAAGAGTCATCACGATGAAGCGGGTCACTATGGCGAACATCACGAACATGGCAAGTCCCACAAAGGTGGTAAACATGGCGAGAAAAAGGGTCATAAAAAGGGTCAAAAGACCACTGGTTACCACCATAAGTCCCATAAGGATGACTACCATAAGGAGCACAAGTTCTACGATGACTACCACAAGGGTGGACACCACTCCAAACACGGCGAATTCCACGGTCATCATGGTTCCAAGGAAGGTAAGCACAAGAAGGGAGGCAGTCACAAGAGTGGCTACCATGACGACCACTTCGGTAAGAAGGGCCACTATGACAAGGGCCACTACGATGAAGACCACAAGGGTCACAAGGGGCATAAGGGCCATGAGAGCCATCACTCCCATCACGACGATTACGGCAAGAAGGGAGGTCATTCCGGCGGCAAGGAATACGGCTTCAAGCACGGAAAGCACTAACCATCATCTTCATCTCATTCCAAACACAGGCGCTCCATCCGTTGAAACATCTAGTTGTTGTTGTTGTTGTTACTTGTTACGACATTGTTTGCAGTTATTGTTATTCACGCAGGAGAGGCAGAGGGGACACAGGCAGAAGCGATAATAAAAATGAGTAAAATTAGCATAAACTGTACGCAATAACCCTTACGAGTGTCCCATTACCCGCGGAGATGCGTTGGCCCGAGGTGGCACGTGTGGGTGCTTAATTGAAAACGACGGGCGCATCTTGTGAAAACTGTAAAAGCTTGAATATTCCATTTTTTGCGATAAAAATTCCACCCGCGCCGTTCCTCATTTGCATAATAAGAGAGAACCCGCTAATGTTTTATCCTCGGGGCTCACGCGACGAAGAGATAACACGCGACAAGCGCGCAAGCAAGATAGCGGAATTAATTTGAAATGTTTATTTTAAGGTGAACTACTAGCGCGCGCTGTGTGTGTTGCCTAGATAGCGTCGGATTGCTGCTACTCGCGCGCGCGTTAAATCTACTCGCTAGAGGACGCAAACAAGCACACGGCTTTTATTTGCATTCGCCAACGACCATCGTGATCATATCCGTCGACGAGGCGCGCACGGCGAAAAAAGACGTCGCGGATGATTGTGGCGGTTGGGTGCAGCATGTTTATGCGCTGCGAATTGCCGTTTTTATAGTCGGCGCGCGGATTTCGTTACTTCATAAAAAAGGCCGCGCGCAGAAAAAGCAAAAGCGACGGCTATTACCACCACTAGGGTGCGAATGTGTTTTTATGGCGCGAAGAAAATAAAATCGACGACGATGGAAATAATGATGTCATCGTTTGGACGTAACATTCGGTAAAATAGGTGAGCGCTCTGCTGTGCTTTGCCGCAATACCAGGTGTTAATGACCCGCATCGTAATGGATCTCAACGCGAATGATCTTTTGGGAGTTTTAATTGCATTTCAACTTGACGCGTTGTTCCTTCGAAAGTGTACAAGTCAAGAGGTAACATTTGGGCCACTCGGGGCACGGCAGACCTCGAGGAGTCGCCAATAATTAAAAGCAAGTGACATTGCATGTTTGCTGTTTATTACGGGCCAACTTCGAGGGCGTGCCAGGAACTTTTTCAGTTTTCAATTATGTACGGTGCCAGCAAACTTACTTGGCAAACTTGTATAACTTTGTGCAGGAACGTGGCTCGTTTTCTTTCGTTTTCAATTGTTTCGAGCATTTACAAATCACGTCATACAAGCCATGAATAAATATTAGCAATTCTACTTTTGACACGCACTTATACTTTTTCATCTAATGTCATGTTATTTTGCTACAATTTTTGATAATTGCAGACCTGCTTTAGGCAATTTTACGGGAGTTTATTTTAAAATGTCAATTGTTTGCAAAATTAGAATTCTTCATTTTTGTAGCTAATTTTTGGGCTATTTTCGTAAGGTTTTTAAACATTAATAAGACTTCTTAGGAAAAGGGTCTATTGGACTACCCAAGGGCATTTAAATCATTAAGATCCTTCGGGAATTACAAGACTTTTTCGAAGAATGAAAATTTTTAGTAAGAAACAGAAAATTCTAAATTTTTTAACTCGTCTTAATAATTTAGGCAGTAAATATTTAAAAATATATCCACATATAATTTCTTCACCCCTTGGAATGTCCTGAAATTCCATTCAAGTGCAAGTTTCGAATAGTAGTTGCAGCAAAACTAAAGTTGATAATTAATTGTTTGACTGTTTGAATTCGAGGAAAACTTGCCGGCGGCTGTTCGCCTGCTAAGGCTGCCTTAACTAAGACGGTTTCAATTGTTCCAACACGCGCACTAAACTTGCCCGAAGCCAACACCCCCGCAGGACTAAGTAATAGACCTTCTCTGGTCTTTCAAAAGTCGAGAGTCGACTAAAGCGGGGGCGACAAACTCGCCGCGGCCACGCAACTACAAGTGTTAGTTAATTTGAAGCCATTGATACCGCTTCGGCTGTTTATCAGAGATCCGCAGTCACGATTGTCGCGAACGCCAGCCCCAACTCGTTTTCCGCCACAGACAGAGAATTTGAGGAGCGTCTCTAGGAGACTTAACAGCAGCGGCAGCGGCGTGTCATGTTTTCTATCGTGACTCGCTGCCAACTAATTAAGCCATCCCAACTTGTGCGCCGCATTAAAATCACGTTAATGTTATTTTCATCCGGTTCGAATGTTGTCTCAGCGACGCTGCCGTCGTCGACGTCGACATGATGTCCCTCTTTCTATACCCGAGTAATCAAACGAGTTGGATGTTGATTTCGATATTGAGATCGCGCAATAATCCAACGCAAATCTTTATTTACGTTCAATTTATCTTTAATTTAAATTTAACGCAATCCAAGTTTAGAAAATGTTTACTTTTAGCAGTGTGCACAGTAAATTTCTCCGCTCGCGCGCAACTCGTATCTTCCTCTTGCATCAAAACTTCTTTAATACGCAAATTCATTTTCTAAAGTCACCATTTTAATTAAAATTCTCGGGAATTAATTCTTATAAATTCTTAATTCCGCAACGTTTAGGAGTTTGTTTAAACTGCTGTCATTAAGTTTTTTTTTCTTGGCTTTTTACTCGGTGACGAATTCGACATGAAAATAAGGGCGAGTAATAAAAGAGTCGTAAAGCGGGTCTAATTTTACAGTTTTTTCCCTTCCTCGGAGGGGTGAATTTTGTCGCCTTATCCGCCTCGCGGGTGTCGTAAATTTCCGTACATAATTTTCGACACGTTCCGCAATATGCGAGTGTGTTTACAATACAAGCCACATGTTTTCAAACTCCCTATGCTTGGGTGTGTGATAAAGACGTTCGAATATCGATAGGAAATAAAAATGTAAAGAAATCGATTTGTACGCGACAAACGTATGCAGGTTCTTCTTTTTCGCATCAGCAGCGAAAGAATATTGACGATATCTTAAATACGTAATTATCATATTTTTGTTTGTGCCAAGCGCTTTCCAAACTCCACTGTATTTACGGCAAACAACAATTTCATGGAAAACATGGGCAAACAAGCAGAAATATATCAAACAACACTTTGGGCTGGCGTGGCTCCTGGCTCGCACTATGCCCACGCCAGCAGTCGACCAATATGTGTATGTGCGAGCGCAGCGCGCAGAGGGTACGAAAATAGAATTCGAAAAGTGGCTTTCGCCATAAATTTCATTTACCCCGGGACGACCCCCTGCGCACAAAAAGCGCCCACACGCATCAACCCCCCAATAACCCAAAAAGTTGGCTGTGTGTGAGCGTGCGCTGTGTGTTTATACATCGAAAGCAATTAAGTAAACAAACGCACGAGGACGCAGGTTAGTTTTGTATTTCTAACCTATGGGATGACACAAACTCAGTAGATATATGTTTTCGTAAAAGTTAAATATTTATCCGGCTGGTCCCGAGTGTTGACATAGTTACGTGTGGACCATGTCAATTTTAATTACGCGCCGATGTCCTAATGGCATTTTAATTACACATCGTTTTCCAAGGTGTGTGCGCGCACGTGAGAGCTACGTGCGCGCGTGCGTCTGTAATTTGTAATTCGCGGGTGCGGGGGCGGTTGATCGAGCGAGTGTGTTTATGTGTGTTAATGCGCGCGGGTGAATATTTTATACCTAGGATAGAGAAAAGAGGGACGTTATCGTCGTGCTACCGGACGGATGTTTTTCTCAAAGTTTAATGGCGTTTGTTGTTAATGTTGCAAAACGTGTCCTATCGGCCGATAAAAATGCCTAGCCTCCATCGACTTTCGGCTGTAAACGGTCAATTTTATCGATGGTTAAGTGTCAGTAAAACAACGCGGAAATATTTACACATTTATAAAGCTAACGTTCTTAAAAATTAACTTGGCGCAAACTCGTACTTATTTTTATTAGGCATTGTTTATGGTACGTGTGTAAAATGGCAGTTTTACACACGCTGCCTGCATCATGTGGCTAGGTAGGTCAGCGTATATTATATAATAAGTGCACTTAATATTTATGCGGCGCAAATTTCTGCATTTAGACCTCCGAGACACAGCGCATCTAGATTAAGTGCGTTTCGGTGGAGACAAACACGTACGCCGACCGCAATTCCATTCAGCCATACTAATTTGCTTATTGTTGCGGTATGTTCGTAATAATTTACGCAAGCACATGCACCGTTGGCGCGCGCGCGTGCAAACACGTCCCGACCGCAAGAACTTCGACAAACCGTGTTGGCAATGCCTAAACTCAACGCGGCAAGAATTGAAACATTTTAACTTAAATGTGTAAAATACAGTGCGCAAAACGCAGCTTTTAGGTACACATGGTGGGAGAAGTGCAAGGTAAATATAGGCAACCAATTTAACATGCACAAGTTGGATATTTGCCTACACAAACTTTAAACAATATTTTATTTTTACACATTGATATTTCAATTAGTTTTATTAGTAAGAATAAGTTATTATTTGAAAAGTTTAGTTCTTAAATGTAAAAGTAGAACAAAGTCCACAATTCGATAGTAATCTACGAAAGTGACAAAACTCACATCATTGAACGAAAGCTCCGATATATTCAAACGACTGTACTGCAGAGAAAAGTTTCGAATTTTTGAAATTTAAATAAATTCATCCAGATAAATCCAATGCGCGCGAGCTAATTTTATTTATTCTACTTGTTCGATCGTGCGATTGCGGCACGGTGGCTCGTTTTCCGCACCGCGGAAAAGAACAAATACGGCGAGGTCGACGCCGCCGCTGCCGCCACCGATGCCGTGCCGCACTCTCCTTCGTTTGCCGCGCGTTATCCGATATATACGCGTGTACGTATCTGATTCGGCATATCTGATTTGTATTATGAAAGCTGGCGATTTGGCGCAAATCGAAAAACGGCGCTTTCCTGCCGCGTTTAATTCGGTGCCAGTGGAAATTATGCCAAACTTTCTTCATTTGCTCAACTCGTTTGAGCACTGAGCATAATATCATGTCGATATTCGAAACGAAGAGCACGCGCTCCGGAGATGTGCTTTCTGATTGTGCGCGCGCGACTTTTAATTATCGCGCGGATCCAATTTCGTGTCATTAACACAGAGCCACGCATTGACCTAGTAATCAACTCGTACGGAAATTATCCGCTAGGAATAAAATACATTATTTTTTTCTATAATTTTTTGTATATAAAAATATTTTTTGCTCTACGCGCCGCGAAAAATTGATAATTCTCTTTCGGTTAACAAAAAATAATAACCGCATTGTTGTTCATGTTTTTAATCCGGCTTAAAGCAGATTTACAAAGTTTTATAATAAATGAAATATTTGTTTCCAATATCGCGACATATTGAAATAAAAATTTAGTAAAGTAAAAGACCTTGTTATGTAACATGTAATATTACATTATGACACACTCACGAATAACATTCAATATTCAGCAAGAGGGGTAATATTTTAATGCTCGACTTTTTCGTTTTATTGTTGTTCGTTTACGAGCACTCCGCGCCATTAGTCGAACGTCGGTAATTAAAATACTTGCGCGCTCGCTGCATTCCCTCGCAACACCCTGCACCCCGTGGTAATAATGCGTGTGACATATGTTTGTATTCGCCGCGACTCGAAAATGTATCACTCATTAATTATTTATTTATTTATTACTCATTACGAACACTTGTATACACGTGTTCACTCTGTGAACTAGAATTAATTATATTTAAACAATTAATCACTTATTGTGTCGAAGAAGAGAAACAAAACAAAGAAAAACGCTTTGTTATGAGCAATTACATACTTATCAACAATAAAATAACATGTGGAGTACTTATTTACTAGTTTATTGTTTATTAAACTTATAAAATTACCATTTCCGCACTAATGCAAAAAGTGGTAACTTTAAACTGTTCACTGACATTATTTTATTTTACTGACTCATAACAGAAGATATATTATGTTATTGTATAAAAGTAAATATTATTATAAATGATAGCCGTAGGTCGAATAAAGTGGAGATTAAACAAATAAATTCATATAACGACCGTCGTTTAAATGCATCGCTGCATATTAACATGCGCTTTTTTCATACGAAACATGAGGCCATTGCTTTCTTTCGCCGTATTGTTGTTATTGCTAATGTGCACACACATTATGTCCTTGGCGTGCAGCTAACAACACAAATTTACTTGATGAGGAGCATCGTTTTTCACTATAACTGCTGCATTTAAATATATGCACACGACGCGGTCGCATGAAAATAAGTTACTGCGCACTCATTAATTACAATAATCGCTAAATGATCACATTTATATGCAGATTATTGTTGCATTCGATATTATTCATCATTTACGATCAGTTTGTGCAGGGAGTTATTACGCGCGCATTTTTGCGCGTCTCGCGAGCGCAAAGAGAAACTTTACGAGCACGCGCGCGTTACGAGTATAATTTTCAATCTTCGGCAAAGTTGCCTGTGGAAACTTATCACTTACAATTTCGACTATTATGCAAAACGGGCGAGCGGTCTGAGGTATGGGTGGAAAGTACGCATCGAGCGGGCGCGCAACTGTTCGGAAAATTGAAATTATGTATTCATGTCTCAGAGATATTGAAATTTCGGAACGAGATTAGGATGAGCGAAGCAACAACCGACAAGCGGGCCCCGCCGGGCAGAATCAATTTATGAGGAATTAAACACAACAAACAAACAAACAGGGCATAGAAAATTACAAAAAAAAATCCGAGACGAAAAAAATATTGATTGATTTTGAATTATTCACACAAATAATACGCTATATTATAGATTACAATGCAGCGCCATCTATTTTTGTCCATTTCATTCCATTATCGAATCAACCAATTTCTTAGTTATTATTTAATGTCAGAAACTGAATACCTGGTAATGACGAATGTATACAAATGTATTCAAATGTATTTACAATATAATTGCGCGCATTCGAAGTGGATAAAAACATAATGACAATACATCTAATTCGAAAATCGATACAAGCCGCCTCCGGTCACATGAGTAATGAAGACACATGAAGTGCGTCCTCGTCGTGACCGTCCGTCCAACTGAGCATTGTGCGCATATTATCAGACAAAGTAGTGAGTGGCTCCGGTATCGGACGCCGCAATTATTTTAAATAAATGTCACCCGCGGGATGGCATTTTCACAACGGCTAATAAAGATATGCGCGGCGGCGCAGGTTGTGTCCGAAGGGGTGTCATCATCCCTTACGCTTCGCGGTCGGACATCGTTAGTCATGCTCAACTAAAGACATTTAATAAACACAATTTTAATAATCATAAATTAGCATATAGTGCTTACCTTGTAGGAGTAAATTGCACACGCAAATGAAAAGGTGGAAATCCGTCAAGCGTTTGGGCGTCCGCATCGTGTCCACCGGCGACGTGCAACAAAAGTTCGCTTGTCCTTGTGCTTGGTGATGTGTGCGCTCGCAATTAATCCTTTCGCGCGCGCCACCGTCGCGATCGTAGTAATCGCCGTCGGTCGCAAAGCAAACACACGGCGCTCACATTAAATTATTCACTGACGGATCCGCCGAGCGGCGGCTGAGTGGCTGCGATTTCGCTCGGGCGCGCATCACCGACCTGTTATTGGAGCCGCTGCGACGCCAAAAATTAATTGCGGCCGGGCGGCGTTCACCAAGCTCGCACAAAAACAACAAGCCAAAGTTCGTCACCGCTAATCATTCGAGCGTATCGCGCCACACTCTTGTTTATGTTTAATCTCTGACACTCCGACTTTGATGCACTACTCAATTATTTGACATCAATCGTATTAAAACACTTGAAAACTTTCAGAAAAGTTTTCGGAAACTTTTTTATATTTTTATTTTATTTGTATTGAATTATATGTTGAGTTGTTTTGATGATGCACCGAATTAATTTTTAATTAACCAATGAAATTACGTGCGTGGGCGCTCGCGTCACTGAAAGTGCGTCTGCGGGGGCAAGGGCGACTGGTTGGGGCTTCGAGTTGGGCGCCGCGACGGTTCGTAGCCGACTGACGGCGTCGCGCCGCGCGGACTCCCTCTTCGCGGCACTTGGCGCCGATCGACAGCTGCCGGAGTAGGTCGACGGTTCCCGGACGCTTGCCGCCCGCCCGCCCGCCCGCCTGCACCCTAGCCGCATGCCCTGCAATTAATATATTATGATTAAGTATTTAATTACACCCCCCTTAATGCGTTTTAATAAGTTCACTGACTCATCGTCTGTCTATCGTGGTGCGAATAAAAAATATCGCGGGGTGCTGTGCGGAAACAGCGGAATGCAGCTGCTTTTTGCGCCGCCGCAGCGCCGGCGGATTCTATTAAAAAGGAATTTTAATTAAGTAAAGTAAACTTGACTTTGTCAGCTAGGCGAAAACCGATGCGAATATTTTTACGCACACTTTAGATTTCATTTTACTAATTTAAATTATTAAAAATCATAAGCATTATTCACCGTTGTACTAATAATCATAATAAATTAATGCGCCCATCATAATTCATAAATGTAAATGCTTCGACATTTACGACGTAATGATTTGCAATCATTTCATGAAAATTATTCATTAATCAATGGTGAATTACGCGTTTACATGAATTAAAAAACATTTTGACTAATTTTTAAAATTTCGTTATTTACAGGTTAAAGCAGAGATTGGGCGACATCTATTATAAGGTAGGCAACACAATTTTCTATCAATTTAACATAGGCAACCAATAACACACAGAATTAGTTTTGAATCCGCTGGAGGGCTCAAAATATAATTTCTTTTCAAAGCAAAAATAAAATTAAAAACAGCAAGCCGATTTTTATGTGATTATACGATCATCAATTTTACGTCGCCGCTTCTTTTCACAATATTTGTTTTTACCCTCACTTGCCCCCTAGGGTTTGTAAAAGTCGCACCCGCTCTCATAAACACGGCCGAACACAATCATTACGTATATACGACGCGAATAAAATCCAGCGCGCCGACCGAGTATAAAAATAAAACAAATACGCAGCGAGCGCAATACATTTATATTTATTTGATAACGCGCGCTGCCAATATATTTTATGATAAAGTGTAACATCGGCCCTCAAGGCCTCACGGATGAAACCAACATCGACGTCGTAACCGCCCCGGGGTTGTCCAGACATCAGGGCAAACACGCAACTGTCGAGTCTATCACTTTTTACATTTGTTTGTTCATTGTTCGATTTACTTTACTTTTACTTGATATTTACTTTGATTGTTTATTAAATAAATAACGATTGCAGTTATATTTAATACGAGCGGAGAAAGAAAAATTAGTTGGTTTAAAAATTAAGTGAACCACATACACTCGCAGAGAAGATTATATCCTAAACTATAACGCTCCAGTTATTTCGTAAGGAGCGGCTGTGGGTTGAAATATAAGGAAAAAAGCACACGCGTGGTGCGCAGCGGCGCGTTTGGTGATTGATGGAATAATCTGGTGTAACGTTAAGAAAGTTTAGGGATATTGCCAGATAAGGGTTTGCGAGTAAATAAATTTGCTTAGAAAGTTTAATAAATTCAGACGTTATAAATATGTATCTCTGGCGGTGCCCGCGACCGGCTGGTTATTCGAGCGAGGCGTCGGGGGTAGTTATTGAGGCGAGAGGGATAAGCGCCGCGTAAGTTCTTCGTGCGAGCGTGGATTATTTGTTAGCCAAGGATATCCGCGAGTGTGTGTGTGTGTGTGTGTTCATCCGCCGCCCGCACCGCCACGCCGTCGATCGCAACCGTAGGTCGAATGTGAGCGATTGACTCTTTAAGAGATTGCTTTTTCCAACGTCGAAAGCATTATTCGGTACTTCATAAGCGCTGACGCTGCCTTCTTGTACTTATGCGGTGGTGGTGCGCCGGCACCGGCATCACCCTTCGCACTTGGGCAACTCGCCTTTCTCCAACAGTCTCACAACCCGTTTGTGGAAGTGGCCACGTATTATCGTAATGTCTTTGAATCGTCGTCGGCTCTATTAATAGAGACTTTCTTTTGATTTTTTGTATCATTTAAGTGTAAAAACTTGAATTTTACGCACTAGTGTGAAAAATTATTACTTATAATGTAGAGGTTTTACATTCTGTTTGATTTTTGAATGGAATTAAGCTGAAAATTCGTTTAAAATGTGCATTGTTTGATATTGCGTGCGTAAAATTCTTCCATTGCACATTTAAGTTACTTTTTTAATTAGTATTAGGTAGTTAAAAGTTGAGAGTAGATTCTGAACAGATGGAGCACGTTAGCTTGTCGATACAATGACCATTAAAGTTCGAAATTCAACATTTCTCTTCGCACGACCAATTTAGCTCAGTGGCTCAGTCATTACTGCCTCATTCGACGATTTATGGCTGCTGATAAAAGTTGCTTCTAACGGTTTTATAATCTTTAAAAATACACCCTTTCAATTACGATTACTGAGTACACACTCGACGCCAAATAAAAACTATGTAGGTTTTTTAACGTTAACGTTATAAAAAAATGCTTAAAGTTTTACCGTAAAAATTAAAGTTTTCGCATAGAATTATGCCTGAAACGGTAAATATAATTTTAGTAAGTACTTACACGCTTAATGTGGGATTGTTCATTACTTATCTTACAGTGTATGACTATGTACGTGCATAAAAATGCAGCTGCACTACCCAGCTCAAGTTATTTTATGATGATTGTGATGGCACATAAAAACCAACTACTGTTTATGTGGCATGCCATAACATTGAACTTGAAAATTAATTTAATACAGTTAATACTGGATGATTCAACAGTATGAAAACTAGTCACGCAAGTTGTAAAATAAGTTTTTTCTGTATTCAATCATAAAATAATGCAAAGTTTTGCCGTGAGATGGCATTATTTGTATATAGTCATAGAATTAATTGATAATTTCCATCATTAGGTTATTTTTATCTGCGACTAGATTTTTCTTTGCGACAATACCAATGCAGCAATATTTTTTATCAAAAAGATCAGAAAAACATTTCGCCCAGACGATCAGCAACTAATCATCAACACAAGAGGCCACAGCAAAGACCTCGAAGACACGCGTACAAGAGGGAGGAAGCACGCGTCGATGGTAAAAAGGGTGCGCGCGAGTGAGGTGGCTCGCGATCGAATTACTTTTTATGGTAATCGGATTTCCATTCAAGTGCAGAGGGGACACCGGCTTCCGTCGCGCTCTATCGCACCCAGACCTCTGATGAATTAATTTTCGACTCTAATATCGTTACTCGCCCGAAACACACGCACACATATATACACAGTTATATGTAAATGTAGACATTTGTGCATGCAGAGTTGAGAATAAACACAAACGGAAGCGTCCATCGTCATCGTTCAGGTATACCACTCCGCACCCACACACACATATACAATTTGATTGTGTAGACGTGTTGGATGTTCAATGTTGAATGCGGGTTTCCTATTGCATTAAGCGGTAACCCGAACTCACACACGCCATAACCGCGTATGAATCTACACACGTTTAACCTGCGCGCATAAAGCACGCATAAAGCAGCGAAACGACTGTAAGCTACCTGAACAATAATGTTTTCATTTCCTGCGCACCTTGATTACGCTCGCGCGCGGGGGTGGCGTCGAATAACACGCGTCGAATTAGCGACCTCGCGCGCACCATGAAGCTACCCCTCTAATAGCGGTGCTATTTTGATATTTTATTTCCTCAAGCCGCGCATCAAAGGCAATACAATAAAAAATATAATACGCGAAAGAGAAAAACCGGCAAGGCGGAAAACCGGAAAGATTTAGCGTCGCTTTTTGATGAATGTATTTTCTACGAGCAAAACGAGGAATATAGAGTAATATTTCAAGTGCGTGCATGTTTTACTCCCCCCGGCTGGCGGGCTCGATCGTGTGTTTGCGCGGTTTTATATAATAATAATAAAAAACACGCGGAATCCGTAATGAA
The DNA here is from genome assembly GCF_025399875.1 of Dalotia coriaria. Lineage (NCBI taxonomy): Eukaryota > Metazoa > Arthropoda > Insecta > Coleoptera > Staphylinidae > Dalotia > Dalotia coriaria. Next base: position 7,207,063 of record NW_027045447.1, on the reverse strand, counting down.
CGACGCCGAATGCGAACGGCTTCCGCTGGCTCTCTCTCGGCGTGATGGGGGTTGCGCCGCCATAAAAAAGTGTATACACCCGAAGAAAGTTTCGCTAGTGGAGTTAGCACCATCTGTCACCTCACGCCTCATTTCACCGAGAGCTTCTCCGCTTCTTTTTCGCCATCAGCATGCGGCGGCGGCGGACGAATAAAACGCAAGGGATGCCACGCCACCACATCTCCGCGAAGGAAGCGCGTATTTCAAACGTACGCACTTTTCAAACCCCGCGTATATAGGAGCTGTGTGCGCTGGGCTGAACCCCAAAAGAGTATTTGTCTTTATTACAACTTTTGCTCTTTTGCCGGCCCCGGGGGCGGGAAGTCTTTTTGTGCACCACAAAGGCTGATAAAATAATTGCCTGTGGTCTGCGGTGTCGTATTGTCTTTTTATATTAACCGTGTTTACACAACTTTGGAATTACGTTTTAACCTAGGCAACTTTTTTTACTTTGGTAGTTCACAAATTTATCTTGTCGTAAACATCAATGTGACACGACACTATAATTAACAATGTACACGTTGAGACATTGACATTTTACAATGCACAAATTAATAATTTATGTGTGTAGTGTTTTTGACAATTGAATATTTAAAAATGTACACTTATAAAACATTCAGGTTAGTTTTCGCGTTCCACATCGATTTTCCGACCGGTGTCGTGATAGAGTGTGAACAAAAGTCGCGCTAATTGATGACGCCGCTTAACTACATCAAACATGCATGAAGAAAATACCCGTACGTATACACAAGCGCTGTGCGAGCTTAATTATTCCAACTGGTAGAAAAGTTTGGCGTGTGTGCAGACGCGGCGCATAATCGTCGCCGTAGTGCGTGCGCGCCGCAAATAATTTTCGTGCGATGGCGCTTTTGCACTTTGATATGTTGTCTTATGCTCACGTGTGTCGCGGCACGGCACATCGGGCAAAGTTCAAAATTTCCATTTTAATTAAACCACAAAGACCTACCAACTAACGCATGGGAGAAAATACGGCATCCGGAATTTATAATTCGACGTCAACGTCGTGCGAACGCAAGCGCGACTTTGATGTCGTTTGATGCAATCATGAATTTTGACGGTTCGCACCGAAAGCTCAAGTATAGCCTAGGTCTTTACTAACACGATTTTAATCAATACCGAAAAATAAAAAAAAACTAATCATATAATATGTGTTAACGTAATATTGAGTTTTGTTTTGTTTTGAAAGACATGCCTGTCATGTTAAAAATCTCGGTGGATTGACGCTCTTCGGCGGTGTTTCAAATTTAAATCGAAAAATTTCTCATTAACCGAAAAGCGCATCGCATGCACATTTGCAATCCACTGTTTTGCATATTTTTCTACTTGGCGGCGTCGTCAGCCCTCCAGAGGATATCGATTTTTTAATTAAACCGCCCCAAAACGATACGCCGCATTGTTTCCATTCATTGTATTCCGTTCATTATCGTCGACCCCGATGCGCTTTTATGCCGATACGTCGCAATATGAAATTCTGCACGGTGCGCGCAACAAAGTAATCTGCCAACCATCTTCATATTTACACGATTAAAGCAAGCGCGAACAATGGCCGTGTTTTAATAGCGAATACAGATTGAATATAGCTCGAACATGATGCGGTCCAGCTAGTGGCACATTAAAACGTGTTAGAAAAAAAGTGTCATGGCAACAGAGCAGCTATTGTGCAGTGTAGTGTTGTTCTGGTTGCCTAGCACTGCGTTGTCATCCCGGTATGCTACCGCCAAACAGCGGAAATTTAGTGCATCATTACGTAAATAGCCAGCAGCGGGTGGACCGTTCAAGGGTGGAATGTCGTCCGATCGATATTAGTGATAATATCAGGTGCAAGTGTGGATCCACTGCGTTCGCAATTAATTACGACAAAAGGGGATGCTGCAGCGAATGTATAAAAAAAGTTGAAACACGAATGCTGAGATATGCAGATATGGCACGTATGCGAGCAGATCCATGCAGGGAAAATTTACGGCCGATCATATATTTATTCAGTATTTGCAATTTCTACATAATGCACATTGTGAGATGTGCGCAACGCCAGCTGCCGCGCATCAATCATTACATCATCACGGAAAGAAGTGAATAATCCCGAAGTATTTTACAGATTTTGTAATAATAGTATATTTCCACCCATCAGGTTGAGTAGATGTATAAATGTTTTGTTGGTTATGTTAGATGTGTAGCACACGCAAACAAAAAGAAAGTTTCAGGTCGGTCGCAAATAAAATTACGCGTATGCCATAAAACACGTGTGTGTTCCGGTTGTCGGGCTGTTGAGGATGGGCAGCATTCCCGAAAAGTTCCACTATAGCGAATACGCGTCATGCCCTGGCAGGCAGTTTAAGACGGATCTCGTTAAGTCGCCACCTTGCTCGCTGTGCTCGCCCACGCCTCTTCTCTCTGCCAGCGCAGCGCCGAAAAGCGTAGTCAGTCGTAAATACGGATTCCACTAATTAAATTTGCTCCTTAGTAAATCGCACTAAATCTCGACGCCGAAGAAAGTCACGACAACGACGTGGGCTTACGATTTGCAGAGGAGTGCGGTGGCAAAACGAAATGCGGCCCCGAAACGAGCACGTGAATGCGTGAATGGCGCAGCAACTGGAACGAAATAATAATATTCAAACATAGACGCACATGTGTGCGAATGTGTGTGTGTCTGTTTGCGCACGGAGACGGCAGGACTATTCATAGTGGAAGTCGGCCGCGGGGGGTGGAGGCGCGCGCGCTTTTGGTGGAGGCGCCGGAATGGTTTGCGCTGGTATTTCAGAAAAGATTTGTTCCGTGCATGTTACGCGTACATCAGGTCGAGTTTGTCTCGGCGCACCAATCAGACGTGAATGTTTTCGGCGAAATGCGAACAATGTTTGCCGTTTTTCGCAAAATCGCACGCCAGGATTTATTTCGAAACCGATGCGACGCGGAATATATATTTTATTTACATTTTCATATAGGTGGATATCCGCCGAATATTTGACTTGAGCAAGTGAACAAACAAATTTTCTAAATAAACAAATCCTATTTTTAGCGCGGACTAAAAAATAATTTCGTTAAATCTCGTCGGCGTATCTCAGCAGTTTGGCGTTTTTCATTTCTCAATACGTCACGATTAAGTTTCGGCGCGCGCGTGGAATGGGCGCGAGAGAATTTGAACGATTGAACGCGCCGCCGCTCCACTGCATCAGTCAATTTTCGAGGGACGATGGCAATAGTGGATGTGCCGCCGCCCCTCGAACCGCCCGCCCGCCCCAACTGCCTGCCGGAGATGTGTGGTTTTGATATATTAATATGGTGCCGGCGCCGTCACGCCCCGCCGAAACCGGCTCCGACGGCCGGAATAAATCATCAACACCTGCGATTAACTCGGGAATATTGGGATGTCAGTGCCATGAATATTAATAATATAAACCGAAAACTACCCAAGACGTGTGCGTGTATTCACCGGAATCGAGAACTCCGTCAAGTTATCATATTATAGCCTCACTACATTATAATTTTTTATATTTTGACCTTCCAGCAAGAAAAAAAACTTTTATTTTTTGCCGTATGATGGCGCCACTTGGCGGCGTTTTTAATTTGTGTTATTTTTGTGGTTATAATTTGTGTAGTTGCGCGAAATGGTGCAACTTTCAACATAAATCGTCGACACATGTTCACCGGTAGAATACCGTGGTGCGTTTTACACACCTTGAACGCAATCAGGCACACACACGACGTACGTGAACGCAATAGAAATCTCTATCTAGCAGTGCGCGCGCCCGACCGCGGCGCTGATTAAATTTCGTCTTTGTTAGTTAGTTGTTTGTTTGTTGGAAAGTAATAAGGCTAGGTTTTAAGTTCGTCGCCGGCGGTACGTGTGCGCACGATCTACCTGTTCGTCGAAGAAGAACAAGAAGAAGAAGCAGCAGCAGCTAGAGGAGGCTTGTAAGGGCCATGGACGCTAGGATTATTTATGCACTTTGGGGAATAATTACTTACGTAACGCGTCTATATGCCGACTCTATTTGCTGTTTACTTTATCAACGCGCGCGCGTGGTGTGCGGAACTAATCCGTTCGGGAGCGTATCGAGTCCGCAAGACTCTGCGGTGGGACGCTGAGACATTGTTACCGTGCTAATATTTACAATAATTGACGTCGGTATAGTTTATGCCCGGTACCTGGGCCGTGCACGGCGTGTGCCGCCCCCGGGAGATTCCAAGTTCGGCGCGCTGGTCGATCGCCTTTGTCCGGCACAAGGGCCTCTTGCAGTTTGCCTGCCCTCCCGAAGGAAGGTGCACTGCGCCACACCGGCGTGTCGCTAAAGAGCATCAGCACGTGCGCCCGCCGCCGCCTCCGCTCATGCGGAAACGGACGCGTCCTCGGCGCGCACTTTGTGTGTTATCAAGATCGCACCAAATTCCGACCCACTTTGAACAAAGGCCACCTTTGTTTAATTAGTTGATTAGCGCCACGTCATGCGCACCATGATTTTGTCATTGGAGTATCAAGTACATTCCGAAGTTTCAGTTTCCAGCATTCCGACTGAAACCCAACCGATTTGTATTCGCTATTCAGTAAAACTGTAGATACACTTTAAATGCAATTAAATTTCAAGTGGGACAGTTTTTTGCTTGTAATTTAATAAATAGCATCGGAGAAAACAAAATAATTGCTTCCGAGAAGATGATGTTGTGAATGACCCGACTGCATCATCAGACCTAAACAAATTTATAACTCCTCTGAACATTTAAGCATCTACTAATTGCCGCACATGCCCGCACACTTATTCTAATACGATTTGAAGCTATTCAATTGTCTCTAATGGAAAATAGATTAAGTTGTGCAAAGTTCAACTCTCTCACACCCACAACATACAAGTATGCATACATACACACGAAACAAACAAGCATTAATATGAAATATCTCAGCCTACACACGTCGAAGGTCGCATGCCATGATGTTCCAGCAGGATGGATAACGCTGCCGACCGAGTGTACCTAATTGGGCGTGCAGTGGGCGCTCGGTGCACTCGCAGGCGCTCCGGACATCCGGATGTGTCAGTTAAACGGCGCTCTTGTTTCGTACACCTGGATGCTAACAAACGTGCACGCGCATTGTTGGCGCCGGATCTTCACGGCGACGCCGGGGTCGCATGGTGTCGTCGCCATGTTGTGCATTCGCACTGGTGCAGCTCAAAAAGCGGGTCACTCCCAGATGTTCGCGCGCGAATGCACATTATGTGAACTTTTCCTCCTTTTCCCTCATCCTCCGGCACGGCCAGCGAGAGATGCGCATACTTTTCGATTTTAATTAAAGCTACATTTCGCGGCGGCGGAATTTGCGACGGCGAGCGCGCTTGTGCCAACATATTTTATTAAAACGCATTGCTATTGCATTCATTTTCAATCATCAGTAATGCTTTACATTCTATTAATTTCGAGAAATTAAACTTTAGTGTCACAGAGGGATTTAAATTTATTAAGCCCTTTTACAAAATGATATAATTTGCGTCTATTAATAATATAACCTATATAATTATAATTATTACGTATATTTTTAGCTAAAAGTTGAGTTTTCAGTTTTCGGTATTATTATCTGGCGTAATCTCTTGAATTATTTAAACAAATATCTTGCACAGATAAAATATTTAAAATAATCTAAAATTAATACGTCCCTGTAGAGCAGCTTCGTGATTACACCCTTTTCGTAACTTTAGCTGTAACTTTTACAAACGTTTAATAATGCAATAGACCTAATACCACCGTTATAAATCTTTCAAGTTGCGCCGTAGAATCTTCCCGGAGGCGGTTTTCGGAATGGCGTCGAGCAGGACGATACCGCCGCGCAGCTGCTTGTACTTGACGACCTTGTCGGCCATGTACGCATGGATGTCGTCGACGGTGGCGCGCGCCTCGGGCCGCAGGACTACGAACGCCTTGGGCGCTTCGCCACTGTTCACATCCGGCACGCCGATGACGGCAGCGTCGGCAATATCGGGATGATCACGCAGGACCTCCTCTAGTTCGGCGGGCGCCACTTGGAAACCTTTCACCTATAGATACAACGCACATCGCACGTTCAAAACGACACTTTCTATGCGCGACACAAAGGAAAGTTTTTAGATTCCGATAACGGGATTATACCTTAATTAACTCCTTCAGTCGGTCGGTGATAAAGAAATGGCCATCATCATCGTAGTAAGCGATGTCTCCGGTACGCAACCAACCATCTGCTGAGATTGTATCGCGATTAGCTTGATCGTTATTTAAATAACCTTTCATAACCTTAAAACATTTTAGAAAATAACAAAAATTTTGTTAGTTAATATCCAACGTACTTGAGGTCCTTTAATGAGTAATTCTCCGGGTTGATGTGGACCTAGGGCAACACTATTCGGTTCACCTGGGGTGCATATTTTACACAGGGTGTTTGGTAGTGTCATACCACTTCCACCGATTTTGATGGCGTTTTGCAAATGAAACGATTGCACGTGCGTGAGTGGTGACGTTTCGGTCAAGCCGTACACTTGCAGCAGATGAATGGCGTTGGCGGTGCGCTCGCGGAAGCGCTCGATGTCGGCGGCACCCAACGGGGCGGCAGCTGACACTAATGCGCGCACCGAGCGCGATAACTTTTCTAGTTTTAATATCGGATTGTTTAGTAGCATGAGGACTGCAACGATAAACAGGCGCTTATGTACAAATTGCACGTTCCGTAAATATTAAACAGTGCGACGTAAAAAATGAAAGAGTGTGCAGAACGTGCGGAAACAAGTAATTGAGTAATAAAACATCAAAATATAGATAAATAAATAAAGGGAATCTTAGTACTACAGGTATAATGTTCCTTTGGTAATTTGGAAATAAGTTTTCGGCGAAAATTAGTTACAGGTAATACGTACTCATAGGTGGAACAACAAACAATATCGAAGGGCTTTGTTGGTGCAGCACTTGAGCGAATGCATCAGTTGTAAACTTGGGTAAAGTTATGAATTTAACTCCCTGCGCAAACAAGTTTATTCCAATTACGCCTAAACCATACAAGTGGAACATTGGCAGCATAATAGGCACGACGTCTTGGTTGGAACCTGAAACACACTTCCACTCACACAGTCAATAATCCGTCAAAGCGAGTAAACTGCTGCTGGTGCAATACTCGGGCTTTTGTTTTCATTTACCGTGCGTCTCGGTGGTGAACTTCACTTCGGGCGCACCGGCCTGCAGCGCGTTTGCCACCAAATTCCGATGTGTTAATTGCACGCCCTTCGGCAGTCCGGTGGTACCGCTAGAGTACGGCAGCAGGCAAACGTCTTCCGCTTTTGGCGAAGCGCGCGTCCGTTTGGGCCACTCCTTCGACGTCACCTCGTTAAACTTTATACACCCGCTCGGCGATGATTCATTCGGCTACAGGTTGGTTTCGGTCAGCGTTTGAAAGGTCGAAAGCAAAGAGAGATAACATGCGGGGAGCGTTTTGTGTTTGCTGTGAATATCTAATTTATCGCTTGTACTAGTACCGTATGATTTATCGCCACGATGGGAAGCTGGTGGCGGCCGTGGCGGCCTTGGTCCTCCCGCAACACGCCGTCGACCGCCTCGCGGATCGTCGGGTAGAGCCCGGCGAGCGTTACCACCAGCTTCGCATGACAGTTGATCAACTGCTTCTTTATTTCGCCTGTAAATTAAAGCGGGCGCAGCTCAGCTTCGTTCTGGGCATAGACAAATATTGTGTGAGGATTGAGCGAAATGTTTTGTACGTTTGAATAATGGTAACGTCCTTGTACGTCAATCATAAACAGTTAAACTTTCAAATCACTACAATTCAATAACATCTACAATATTATACTTTTTATATTTACTTGCTGTGTATGCTGGATTAATTGTTGATATCACGACACCGGCTTTCATGCCTCCTATCAAGGCCACAAAGTACTCCGGGACATTTGTGAGGACCACAGCGATCACATCGCCATTTTGAAGGTCTAAACTATGTAAAAATCCAGCGAAAGCATCACTTTTCTTATTTATTTCTGCATAAGTAAATTTCCGTGATGTGTCTAAGCATTCCTAACAAATTACCATCGAATTATCATTTTTATATTATTATTATTATTTGTTTATATTACTTACAACCGCGGTCTTATCATGCCACTTATCAAGTCCACTGAGTAAATACTCATGTAAGAGGAGATTATCAGGCACTTCTACGTCAGGCAGCGGCGATTTGACAATGTTTTGCATAGACTGATATCGGCATTGGTACCTAACCGCCCCCGCAACCGCCCGAAACTTCAAACACCGCGACAACGGAACCATCTTACGCACACAGCACTTACCGAGATACTAAGTGATGTTTTTCTAGTCTCAACTTTTTACACTCAACACGTGTAGGCTTTCTATGCGCATGCGTGTTTGGCTTGAAGCGTTTCGTGACTTAAGTGATTAAAGTACAAACTTTTAAATTATCTCAAACTTTGAATATTAATTTTATAGGCTCAAAATAACTGCAAACAATATTAACATTAATTTAACTATAAATCACTTTATAGTTATATTAGTAATACTTATTTTGACATCAATGTACATTAAGTTGCATACTTCTGGCGGTAATATTTTTTTAGATGAATAAACTATAGTATTATCGCATATGTAATAACTGATTAATTAATTATTTATTTACGTACAGCGTTACATAATAACACGAGAAATACAAGTTTTTAGGTTTATTTGATTACAAGCAACAAATAATCGCATTAATTAACTAGTTCAATATTTATCGTCACTTGACCTCTGCGTAATGCAAACATTAAACTGGGTTATAAATAATAAATTATTCATGCACTCACTTAAATCGTCAATAGTCAGTCAGTCCATCATCGTGTTCGAACCGGTCGTCCATTTTTTTCGCCCAAAAATGTCAAAGCTACTCCTACAAGTCATATTTGCTTTGTGCGTTTGTGTAGCAATAGGAAATTGCGCTGTCGCCATGGAAAGACGTCATCCGAACGCTGGTGAATCAAATTCTACATACAATATCCAATCGAATTAATACCAATCAATTAATTAATATTATAGGCCCCCATAGTTGCATTTCAAGCAGTTACAATTTAAATATGAGAGCTGGGGATGCTGTGTCTGTTCCAGGCAAGTGCATGAAAGCGATGTGCAAAGATAATGGCGATATTGTGTACTACAGGTGAATTAAAACGTAATTATTGTTGGGCGCACCGATTGTAATATTTAATATTATTGTAGCTGTGGAGTGGTCGCAATTCCACCGGGATGTAAACTTGTCACTGCTGATCAAAGTCTACCATATCCACAATGTTGCAGTACGCAATTTGTTTGTAACTAATCTTTGTTGCGGTGAACACATTTCATTTGAATGATGAACAAATAAACATATATTTTTGGATTGTTAATTATCTATAATATATTTAAACATAAATGAATATGCCCTACATGCATTAGTTACTGCGAATAAGAGATCAATAAGTTCAGTTATTCTGAACTACTCAATAAAATAATCAGTTATTACTTATTACATGTTTTTGTATATGTAATTGTACATATTATAATGTCAAGTCAGCTGTAATGATGGTACAAATCAAAATTTGGGTTTTATAGGCACAAAAATTATATATAATGAAACATTAATGTTTGAACTCAGACGATTTTATGTGTAAATCAATAAACTCATATTATTATACTTGTATTAATTAATAATATACACATTTATTCTTAGAAATGTAATATTTAATGAGATGACAACTTGTTTTAGAACTTTATTTAATGTCTTTTCAAGTTTCAAAGTATTTTGATGGTGTTTCTTGATGATATTTATAGTGGAACATTTATTTAATTTAAATTTATAGAATTCAAGGTTTTGGAATGTTTTGCGCAGGATTAATATTTTGAAATTTTTGTTTAATTAATTTTATATTCCTAGAATTAACGGCGAATGAATTTCATAAATTAATTTGTTAGTTTGATAATTATTTTAGTTTATATTGCAACATTATGCAACACTGTAATTATTAGTTCTTACTAATTTTAATGTTTCTTTGGTTGCAGATACGCGAGAATCAAGAATAATTTTGTGAAGAAAATTAGAACAAAACAACGCAGCAATTGTAAGTAGTTAACAATCATATTATGTTTTAGTTTATAGGTAGACCAATAGTGTGATTGGAACCTAATAGAAGATTTAATTATCGTACTATAAATTGTTTGCACGAACATTACTTCACATTCAAACGCTTCGCGTGCGTTTGCTTGAATAATTTATGAAAATTCATTGCATTATACATATAAAAACCTAATTTATCGAATTGGTATAATTGAATAAGTATTTATTTAATGTGTTTTTATTTATTTGGTATTAAGTACTTAGTGAAATTGCTTATGATTAACTAATACTAATTTAATAAATGATATGCACTTTACACAATTCAAACAACACCAACAGCTAAACAGTTGTGACCATAGTTTCAAACTTGCTCACAAGGGAGCAGCAGAATACTTTGCTTCAAACAAACTCTTGCATGAACGGATTTTTTTGTAAAATCTTTAAATAAATGGATAAAAACATTAATAATAACAATAGAATAGCATAAAATAAAGCATTTATTCTCGCATTAGATGCATTTACAGTTAAAGATCAATTTACAATACTGATTACATAAATAACACAATTATCTTTTTAACATTAATTTAAAGCATATGATGCCCCATCATACATCTTTAGATCGAAACTTTGGTCAATGTTAGGTCAATCGTGCTTCAAAGCGCTGTACAGATACTTTCATTACAATACATTAATTTGTGCTTTCACTTGTAGAATTATTTGTTCTGTTACATTGTTACTCATTTTACATTCAGCACACGCATGGTGCATAATAATTTAATAATTTATCTTATTTGCATAGTAATTTACAGTAATATGATTGAATTGTGAATTGTTCAGTTCTTAAACACTAACTATCATAAGTAATACCAGATTGGTACTTTGTTGGAGGTAATTATTATTTCCCACTGCTGTTAACTGGATTTATATCAGTTAATTGAATTGATTTATGTACTTTAACTAACTAGAACACATAACATGAATTACATATTTAGATATCAGTTGGTAAGATGTCAGGAATTAGATAAGAGCACAGTTCAGTTTCAGATCCAATGAAGAACACTTTGCTTGCAGTATTTTCATCCAACCTATATACAAACAGTACTTATAGTCTCATAGAATATTAATTTATATTTAATGCAAATGCATACATACCAGCCTTTAATGATTGACCAACAGCTGGAAAACAATGCAGGTGAATTCAGTATCAAACAAGCACCCAATCTCTCTGGGTAATGTTTTGATAACAACCATATCAGATTCTTGATTAGTTGATAGTCCATACAACTCAAACCAAAATCATTAAGGTCAAATACAATGCAGAGATTATCCACCACTTCTTCAAAGCACTTTTTACAAGCATCTTCAAGACAGTACACAATAAATTGGGTCAATTCATCAATGTTTCTCTCACTAGCATTGTGATTCTTAGCAGGAATGTATATAACTGGCCTGCCAAACATGTCTCTGTGCCGGAGCACTCTGGCTTTATTCTTTTCCATGTTGGCTTTGATTACTGGATGCTCTGGTGTTAACTCACTAACTCCATAGGTTGTCTTCCATTTATTTGTCTTTAATATTGCCTGTTTGGACGTAATTTACACATAATTTAATATTATCTGACTATTTGAGCATGGAACATACCTTAAATGCATCATCAGTTGTCTTGAAAGCCCTTAAATACCTCTTGAGAGAAAATTCATTGTGATACTGACTGGGATCAGCATCTGTTATCAGTTTCATGCGACTCTTGAGTTCTTGTAGATCATTTTCATCCACTGGTTTAACATTAGGTTCTGCCATTCTTGAATAATGCTGTGAGTTTTAGCACGGTAGTATTCGCGGTTGAATTGTTGATCACTGACGACCAGTAACTCGATTCCAACTGGCTGAATCCTAACCTCTATAAATTGTCGAGAATTCACATCTGGAGTTTGCGTATGTAAATATTTGTATTTTGATTTGATAATATCATATATCAATATAATACATGTTATAATACAAGTTGCAACACTAATGAAGAGTAGAATTAAATAGTTTATGAATGGATTATGCGTTATAATTAACAACTATATGGTTGAGGCATTAATTTGGAACTTTGATAAGCCAATAATTTAAAAATTAAGTCATTAGTTAAGAAATATAAAGAAATGTGGAAATGTGTTTGATGCAAATTTTGTAGATTTGTAAAATTTGCTTTGATGTGATAACATTTTACACAATTTGCGAATCACAATCGTCCATTGTTTTTCTCGAAGGCTCATTTTTAGACGATGATGTGATTTCTTTTAATGTATGCACATTTATCAATTTATTGTTATGGTTATTGCAGGGTACTAAAGGAATTGCGTTTGATAAGCTTTTAGTTAAAACTTTTGTTTGTTTCAGTTGCATAATATGCGCGCTTCATTATCTTCAATTAGGTAGCAATGTAAAACCTAGTTTGAGAATTCATTCCGAGATGGCGTTATGATACACTTTTCTGTTTTATGGTAGCAAGCTTATATTTAGTTTTGTAACTCGTTCCTAGATGTCGCTCAGATACATTTTCTTGCATTTAATTTAAATTTGGCTTTCCTACAATACAGCATTTAATAGTCAAATATGCAAGATTTCTTGTTCAGGGTTCTTTGGACCAACACAAAAAATGCGTTAATCAAATGTTTGAAAAATACGAATTAGACTATATTCTGAGTATATTGATTTATCTGCTTACTCATAGATGGTGCAGAGTATTAGATTAAAAATACATGTAAACTAAACAGGAAATTAGTGTTGTTGTTCACATATTGCAGATGTAGCATTCATTTTTATAATTTCATCAACAGCTTCAACAAATGACGGGACAATAACGGTTGGTTTAATATCACTGAACTTTGTCAAATCACTGTCCTGATATTTGCCTGTTTGGACTAATATTCCCAGCATGCCTGCTAATATGGCACCACCAATATCACTTTGAATATCCTAAAGTACAATCATATTAGTATTGCCACAACAAAATAGTCAAATTTGTATGGTCTTACATCACCAACCATGACAACTTCATTTGGTTTTTCATCCAATAAAGCAGAGTGAAAGAAGGAAACATTTGGTTTTCCTACAACTTGTGCTTTGACACCAGCTGAATACTCCAAACCTTTTACAAAACAACCTGGACCCAAAGCCAAACCATCTTTTCTTTTGTAATATCTACCATCATGGATTGCAATCAGGGATGCACCTTCATTTAAGTACCTAGAAGATTAATTAGTTTCCAAATAATAATAATAGAGCAATCTGTGTTTACCTAAAGGCTTCATTTAATTTCTCATAATGAAATTCATTTGGGGCCAACCCTATTACTACTGCATCAACTTTGTCAGCTGGTTTCTGTTTTGGTAAATCCTCAAGAGCCTCATTAGCAACTAGATATAAAGGATTATAATTCTTCTTTACTATTAATTCGTTTGCAGCTGTTAGGGATGTAAATATCTCTTCTTTTTCAATAATGAAGCCCAAATTTGTAAGATTTTCATGCAGTAATCGTTTACTTTCTTTTGTAGTGTTCGTTACAAATTTAATTCTTATATTTGCTGCGCGTAATCTAAAACATTACAGGTTATAATTAAGCAATTGAATGCTCATTTGGAATTTTCACTTTGATAATGCCTCAGGAGCACCGGGAATTGCTGATTTATCCACGTGCAATGTGCCACTTAAGTCAATTAATACTGTTTTAATCATATTGTTTAAATATCTTTGCATTTCCTAAGTACATTTGTAAATTTATTCGAATAACACGGGAACACTCTATTATTTTGGCGTGGTATTGTAATGTATTCTTAGAGGGCGCAACGGTACACTTTATTAACTAAAAATAGTTGAACGAGATGGTTTAAAATCTTTGAGCCGAAAGTTTAAAAATTAGAGTGCACCCACTTTAGCTGCGTTCTTTGATAAACCGCGATATATTTTGATTAATCATCCTAAATATTGTTAATAGGCGTCTTTGGCGTTCTTATATTCTGTTTTTTTTTTTCTTTTAGTACCTACGCACCTTTGATTTGTTCTGATCCGTTAAACTTGTAAAATATGAATAAATTAAATCATATATAATGTTGTTGTTCAGATGTCAAATATTATTCTTAGTTTCATTATTTAGTAAAGTCCACTTCTGCATTTCGGCATAGACGTGATAATTTCGCCCGAGAATTGAATTCGTTTGGCTCACGATGCCCTTATCTCCGTTTGTGTATAAACAACTTTTTTTTATTGCATTCCAAGAGCAAAATACAACATTGCTGTGTGTCGTCATTGCCATCTCTTCTCCCCGCACGCGATCTGCGCTTCAATGTCGGGCAAGAATGTAGTTGCCTGTTATCCACGCGCCGGCCTTAGCACATCTTATCTTATAGCCTTAGTATTTGCGCGACAATGCTACACTCGGCATGCTGAATTGTTTCGCCAATCGTATTGTTTTTAGATTTTAATTTTATAAATCGCGTTGTATTCGGTCGACATGTATTTAATTGCATTAAAGAACGTTTTTATTACGTTTGTCGTGGTCTTTACGCCAGTTAACGCGTCTCAGCGCTAGTTCTGTATGAGTCTCGGGTAAACGAGATACTTTGGTTTGGACTTACTTTAAACTTATAACAACCATGTAACTCCTCATCATTTATATAACACTATGTGCTTGGGTAAGTTATATCTGTCTGAACATTGTTGCGATCCTTGATGGATGCAAGTTCATCATACGAAATATATCCATTTATGTTTCTTTTATTGCAGGACCTGCCTTATCTTATGTTCCAATATTCGATAACGAGGGTAAGTGAATAATTTAATTAAATTTTAAGCGAATATTTATTTTTATCGTGTCAATCGGGCGTGATTCAATACAAACGATAGGTCGGTGATAAGATTGATCCGCGTATATCTTTCATATAATAAATATATTTTGGAGATATGTGAGGCTTTTTTTCATAACTTGCGCCATTGCTGCCGTCGATTTTTCTTATGAATGAAAATTTCATCTCTTAAATGTAGAATAGTCTCTGCGATTTGTACTTATTTTTCTCTTTTAGCTTACGAGATACTCGTATTCGCGATTGAATAATATGTGCAAAAATTGAAAAATGTCACTTTATAGCACTTTTAGTCGCGTTTTTCGATCTTTTACTGTAGGAAATATAATTATTTTATATCATTAACTGATAGAGAATTTTCCAGTCTTTCATAATCAGCAATTTGATTGATGCTGTCTCTTTAATTTTAAAAGATATTAATTATCAAAAATCGTCGAAAAGAAGTATCAAGCACCCCCTCCCTCCCTTGACAATTTTTTCTTAAGAATTAAAATTTCATATTTCAGTGCGCCGTAGTACTCACTGCGCTGGGAATTGTAGTTTCTTTTGTTATACCACGCGAACGCGGGGTTGCAATTAGTTCGAAATAATTTTCCTAGATGGTGAATTTAATTCTGTATCCCCCTGTTTAAAAATCTATTCCGAGAAAATTCCGTAACGCGAGTTATATTTAAAGTTGTGTGTGTGCGCAGTAGTACTCGTTGCGCTAGAAATTGTAGTTTCTTTAGTATAACACGCGAACGCGGTGTTACAATTAGTCCGAAATACTTTTACTAGATGGTGAATTTAATTCTGTATCCCTCCGAATAGAAATTTATTGCGAGAAAATTCCGTAACGCGAGTTATATTGAAAGTTGTGTGTGTGCGCAGTAGTACTCGTTGCGCTAGGAATTGTAGTTTTTTTAGTATAACGCGCGAACGCGGTGTTATAATTAGTTCGAAATAATTTTCTTAGATTGCAAATTTATTTTTGTATCCACCTGTATAGAAATTTATTACGAGAAAATTCCGTAAGGCGAGTTATATTGAAAGTTGTGTGTATGCGCGGTACTACTCGTTGCGCTAGGAATTGTAGTTTTTTTAGCATAACACGCGAACGCGGTGTTACAATTAGTTCGAAATAATTTTCCTGGATAGTGAATTTAATTCTGTATCCCCCTGTTTAGATATTTATTGCAAGAAAATTCCGTAACGAGAGTTATATTGAAAGTTGTGTGTGTGCGCCGTAGTACTCGTTGCGCTAGGAATTGTAGTTTTTTTTTTTGTATAACACGCGAACGCGGTGTTACAATTAGTTCGAAATAATTTTTTTAGATTGCAAATTTATTTCTGTATCCCCATGTATAGAAATTTATTGCGAGAAAATTCCGTAACGCGAGTTATATTGAAAGTTGTGTGTGTGCGCGGTACTACTCGTTGCGCTAGGAATTGCAGTTTTTTTTAGCATAACGCGCGAACGCGGTGTTATAATTAGTCCGGAATAATTTTACTAGATGGTGAATTTAATTCTGTATCCCCCGGAATCAAAATTTATTGCGAGAAAATTCCGTAACGCGAGTTATATTGAAAGTTGTGTGTGTGTGCGCAGTAGTACTCGTTGCGCTAGGAATTGTAGTTTTTTTAGCATAACACGCGAACGCGGTGTTACAATTAGTCCAAAATAATTTTACTAGATGGTGAATTTAATTCTGTATCTCCCTGAATAGAAATTTATTGCGAGAAAATTTCGTAACGCGAGTTATATTGAAAGTTGTGTGTGTGCGCCGTAGTACTTGTTGCGCTAGGAATTGTAGTTTTTTTTTGTATAACACGCGAACGCGGTGTTACAATTAGTTCGAAATAATTTTTTTAGATTGCAAATTTATTTCTGTATCCCCCTGTATAGAAATTTATTGCGAGAAAATTTCGTAACGCGAGTTCTATTGAAAGTTGTATGTGTGCGCCGTAGTGCTCGTTGTGCTACGAATTGTAGTTTTTTTTAGTATAACACGCGAACGCGGTGTTACGATTAGTTCAAAATACATTTTCTGGACGGGGAATTTAATTCTGTATTCTCCTGTGTAGAAATTTATTGGGAGAAAATTCCATAACGCGAGTTATATTGAAAGTTGTGTGTATGCGCCGTAGTACTAGTCGCGCTAGGAATAGTAGTTTTTTTAGTATGACACGCGAACGAGGTGTTACAATTAGTATGAAATAATTTTTCTAGATGGGGAATTAATTCTGAATATTCCTGTATAAAAAGTTATTGCGGGAAAATTCCGTAACGCGAGTTATATTAAAAGTTGTGTGTGTGCACCGTTGTGCTCGTTGCGCTAAAAATTGTAATTTTTTTAGTATAACATGCGATTCCACTGTAATTGATCTTTTTTCTCATAGTTCTTGGAGGTGAAGTCTTAAAAAGATCAGAGCCCTTTTAATAAATGGGCTGTTAAATTCATTTTCGGATTCGAGTCTACTTTGCCATGGGAAACAATTCTAAGGAGAGTAAATTTGGCGTAAATTGTTTGTATTACTCCTTGCTCGTTGCTTTGCTAATGCAGTTTTGTTTTCACCTCAGGTGGATGTGGAACCGCGCCATCTATCAGCACGGGCCTACCGCATTTATTATCCTATAAAGTTTTGATTGAAAATCATGGCGATAAGCGTCTTTTGGTTTCTTCAGAACGCGCTAGGATTTTCGGTCTTGTTTCAAGCTGTAAGTGATGGAATTTGATGTTTTCCTAATCTTAAATGTTTAGAATTTTAACTCAAAAACTAGACATTTCTGAATTGCATTTTAACACTCTGGTTTTTTGATTTACGTTTTTACTAGGGCATTTCATGGATCTGGACGCAACGTCAATATCTTACCTTTTGTGGTACACAGAGTCCAGAAGATTGGGAGAGAGCATAAGAATGAAGCTAATCAACACCGTCAAACGTCGCCATACCTTTTTCTGCTTTCAATATAATTGGACCAAGAAACAGCGCAAATCTTGTATTTCAAATTGAATTTGGCTAAAAAAACTTAAAACTATTGTTATAAACATATTACGACTGTTAAAGGCAACACAAGACTTGTTTTCACATTTGTGTTTTAAATTTGATTTTACTGAGCTAAACAGTTTTAAAATATGCTAAATGCTCGTCCAAGGTTGTAATTTAAAGATGCACTTTTTCTGTTCTCATTTTGAAACTTGTAAACTGTACAAATTTTATGTCGAATATTTTTCATACCAAATATTTGGCCATAGACTTGTTTTCAATTTAGTTAGTTTAAAAATCAAGACAAGTCTTGAATTAAATGTTTAATGATTGCAAATACTTGATAACCTGTCTGCTTTTAATTTAATTACAAGTCACATTGTATTGCAGTAGCAATAGGGGTCGCTACGAATGTTAAATGTTATTTGTCATATATGAAATTACGTTCTTAATACTATATGAACATACCATAACTTGGTTAAATACTTGTAAATTCTAATTTTACATAGATTTTATTCATTATTAAGCATGCTAGGGACGGAGATTTCGTATGCGCCCACGTTTAACATTAAGTAATTTTCAAATTACAAGTCAAAACTTGTAACATTCTTGATTAAATGGACAAACACGTGACAAGATATAATTGATTTAAAGAAAAGCACAAGACTTGCATTTTAACTCTGTTGGGACAAAATTAACTAATATTATATTACATGTGCTCCAATTGCATTGAACGTTTTATAATCACATTCTTTTCTAAACTTAATTTTGCTGAAAAAGGCAATGTAAGTTTTGCCTTCAAAATTTAATTTGGTTGGTAACGACAGCTCTATATTTAATTCTGCAAAGAAAGGCAGCGCACAATATTTGTTAAAAATTTAATATGGCAAAACGAAACAACGCAAGACTTGATTTCTAAATTTAATTCGAAAACGACTGCCCAAGTTTTGTGTATTAAAGTAAACTACGCCAAACATTAACTGCGGCCAAACTTGCTGGATTTGATGGAGCACAGGGAAATTTACAATTTTTTTATGATTAATGTAATAAGTTGTAATGCGGTTATTAATATGTACCTACTTTGTGTTATCTTTGTAGAACATTGGGAAGCGGTGTAAACTGTGTATTTTTGTGTTTGTATGGTCCCGTCTAACAATTTTTGTTAATTTCTTTCTTCGTTTCTACGTAGTCTTGACTTAGATTGTCTCTTTGACATTCTTCTACAACTTTACATAATTAATATCTCCTAAAGTAGTACGTAATTTGTTTGGAGGTGATACATAACGTCATCGTGATGATGCAAATGTGGCGAACCTACGCCGCTGGTTTTGATTACCAATTTTAACCCACTTGGATGGAATAATATTTATATTGTGATACCTATTTAAACTTTGCGAAACTACTAGGTAGGATAGGATTTTTAATTTATGTTAATAATTTATGACAAATAAGCAAATTACAACATTATTAATTATTTAGGATTATTGGAACACAAGTAGGGCGTTACTCAAATCAAATTGATTGAATGAAAATTGAATGAATCAAAAGTAATAAATACTACCCTGATGTTTTTAATTTTGTTTTGTCTCTGCTATGCTGCTTGTGTCGGCAATGCGCGTCACTTTTCTAGCTTATTTAGAGAGTACTGGTAGGGGCTATCTGCCTTGTTTGTGCCTGATATCAATTCTCTTTACAGTTTAGTCGATCGCGGGCTGTGCTGCGGTTAACACGTGTTTTGTTCGTCAGTCGATCTTCGTAGCAACTTTTCGCGTTTCCTACTTTAATTCTGTAATTGCCTTCATCGGCCTTTCGTAACAGGCTAATATGGCGCAACCCCAATTAATCATCGGTTCGCCTGTGCGCTTGGGATGTTCCGGCGGCCGTCGCTAAGTATTATTCGGTTGTGGAATTATCTGCAACCGTGTTGGTCTTTATGTGCGCCGCGTGCGTGTTCATCGGCAGTCGTTTATCATCTCGCATATTGGCAAAACTTGGACTTATTATTAGCAGTCATGGATATCGCAGATATTGGAGATGCGCACATTTTAAGGTAAGTCATTACTGCTACGAGATTTGAGATACGTCAATGTTTTTTTTATTTGAAAGATATATGAATTTTAAATGTTGTCAATAAAACACATTGTAATGTTATAAACTAATTCTTATTTCTTTGTGGCATCCCCATTGTTGTTTTCAGTATCGGTGTCTTAAAACATATAGTATATAATAAATCTTATGTGCGTGAAGCGTGTACAATGCATTGCTGTTGCATGAATTGTGTTGTTGTTTTTAAAAACAGATACATATATAGAAGAATCAAATAACAATAATAAAAACACTCGGTGGTCGAGTGGAGACGTGCACCTGCTGGCATGCTGGCAGACACGGATCGAATCTCAGGTATAGAAGGCATTTTTCTCAAACATAAAAATATCAGGTGTAATTTGGGTTGCATATATGCATTGCAACGAAATATAAGAGAAGTTGAAATACTTGTGAAGGCAATAAGAGAGGTAAGAAGAAAGTAAGTGGAGAAACGGAGAACAGAGAAATAGGAAAAGTCGAAGAAGGAATGGAATAGCAGAGAAGAGTAGAAGACAGAAGGAAGAGAACAGAGTAGAGAAGAGGAAAAGATAGAAGAAAGAGAACAGGAGTGGATGAGATTTTTAAATTTTTTGGCACGTGTCGTTATAAGACAGTCTACTGCTTCGATGTGTCCATTGCTCCCGGCCCATCCT
The DNA here is from genome assembly GCF_025399875.1 of Dalotia coriaria. NCBI lineage: Eukaryota > Metazoa > Arthropoda > Insecta > Coleoptera > Staphylinidae > Dalotia > Dalotia coriaria. The sequence continues at coordinate 7,186,355 of NW_027045447.1, read as the reverse complement.
ACAGCTACGATGTCTCTGCGCTTCATCCCCGGAATTATCAGGCATATCAACAATTTTTATGGTGGGGGATCACCCCCAGAGAGAGGGAACTCCTTATAAGGACAATCCTTATAAGGTCTTGTTCAAATATTTCTAAGTTTTAAGTCGTCTCAAGAGAGGCGACACTTAAAAATATTCTTACAAGTTCTGACCTGTAGCTGAAATGAAAGAAGGAGCACACAAATCACACAGGATACCTTAACAATTTTTATAGTGGGGATCATCCCCTGAGAGAGGGAACTCTCTTAGAGACCTGTTCCTGAAATGATAGAAGGGGTACACAAATCAAAGATGTCAATATATCTTACTATTTATTTATTAGCAATCGAATACAAGTTTATATTTTACAAGTCAACAGAATACGTGCCGCCATATTGAAGCAGGACTTACGACCTGCATAGCCGCGCACATGCCAGCAAGTACTATTTCATAAAGTTCTGCCGGAATAATGAAATTAGTAAATAGCCAATATCCTAGGTGAATGGAAACAAATATACAGGATGTTACAAAAGGAAAATATAAAGTGCAAACAAAAAACTCTCAACACTACCAACACCGCTCACTCGACAATCAGGGAAACTAATATACAGGGTGTTCCAGAAGGAAAATTCGAAGTGCAAAGGGGACAATACTAAAAACCACAGTTAAAACAAAATTTTCACGGACACAAAGGAAAACATATATGCAGGGTGTTTTAGAAAGAAAATTCCATCAATCAAAACAGAACACTCAAAACTCTCAACTAAAGGTGATTTCCTACGTGCTGTTAGGAAAACTAATAGACAGGCTGTTTCATTTGCTACAAAATTAAAACACTTACATTTTAATATACGAGTATTGTGAATATATACTTATGGTGAAGCATCATCATAAATTGATAGAATATCCGACGGAAAACATTTAAATCAACAGACGGCAAGCGACGGCGAGTAACAACACAGTGGTTAAAGACGATTAAAATAACTATTTCTTTATAAACATTAAGATATACTGAGACTGCCGAAACGAAAAACTATTCACCGATCAAGATTTTATTTCAACAAGAAATTATTAATTTAATGATGCAATTCGATTAAAAATGTTTACGTGATCATCGAAAAATATGACCGAACCGACGGCCGACGGCAAAGTAAGCGTGATCGACCACATGAATATTGTCATTTTAATAATCCTCAGATGATTTAAAAAATCGTGCTTGTAATAATTAAATGAAGCATGTTATTTTCGGAAACGCGACTAAAAAGAATTCTGATAAAAATGCGACCACGTGTTTGTAATCTACAAAATTAATATCCGCCAAATTAAATAATCAATTTAAGTTAAACCGCCTTAACTTATCCACCAACCCGTGCATTGATGAGGAGATTTTCTATCCTGTAATATATTCTATCAACTGAAAACTCGTGCAGGGATTAACGGACACTTATTTCTCACTTAAGAAGACTCTAACCGTCATAAATCATTAAACAAAACAGGCACACATTCCCATTGCGAAAATTTTGACGATGGCCGAAATAATACACGACGATTAATCCAATTAAAACCTCAAAACGCATAGCGATTAGAGAGATACGTTCGCGGACCACGTGGTGAAAGGACTGCCGTGTGCACGACGCGTAGCGAGGCAGGTACACGGCGATATCACGCATCAGTCGAACAAAAAAAGTTGTTTATACACAAACGTACTAAGAAACACGTAGTTGAGAAGACGAAACTAAAATTCTCAATATTGAAATAGCACATATACACGGAATCTACTTTTACTTTCAATATTTTTCGGCTTAAAAGAATATATTGACTTTGGGATGTAATAAGATTGACAAAAACAGGAATTTAATTTACCATTACAAATAAATGATTTATACTTTATTGTTTTCGTAAAAGTTTACTGTGTACCTTAAATAATTAAGTAATTGATGTTCACAATATCGCGCCTAAATTAAATATTCACTTAAATGGGCAAAGGGAAGGTACTGCGTCATGTTTTTGGAGTATTTTTGGTAACGAATATCATTTAAACTAAAAACGTTAGCGACCAACGGATTGAAGAATATGAAACTGTGGAAAATTCCTATCAGATAAAAGTATAAAATAATAAAATTTCCTGGGCTAAAACGTCCAAAAATAATTTATATTTTATGAATACGACTCAATTCTACCGCTACCCTTGTACGGTGCTCTGAATCGAGTCACTTCTACCGCTACCTTCGTAGGGTGCCCTGAACACGAGTCAATTCTACCGCTACCTTCGTACGGTGCGCTGAACACGAATCACTTCTACCGCTACCCACGTACGGGGCCCTGAACACGAGTCACTTCCACCGCTACCTTCGCACGGTGTCCTGAATACGAGTCACTTCTACCGCTACCCTCGTACGGTTCCCTGAAAACGAGTCACTTCTACCGCTCCCCTTGAACGGTGCCCTGAATACGAGTCACTTCTACCGCTGCCCTCGTACGGTGCCCTGAACATGAAGCACTTCTACCGCTACCCTCGTACGCGTTCGTATGATATACTAAAAAAACTACAATTCCTAGCGCGATGAGTACTACGGCGCATACACACAACTTTCAATATAACTCGCATTATGAAACCTTCTCGCAATAAATTCAAATACTGGGTGTTACAGAATTAAATTCCGCATCTGGGAAAATTATTATGAACTTATTATAACACTGCGTTCGCATGCTATACTAAAAAAACTACAATTCCTAGCGCGACAAGTACTACGCCGCATACACACAACTTTCAATATAACTCGCGTTATGGAATTTTCCCGCAATAAATTCAAATACAGGGTATTATAGAATTAAATTCCGCATCTGGGAAAATTATTCTGAACTAATTATAACACCGCGTTCGCATGCTATACTAAAAAAGCAAAAACCACAAAATCACAATTTTAGCCGGTTGTCGAAAGTACCGCGTAGAAGTTTTAATAATCTACCAAAATAACATCAAAGCCATGAAAATTCAACTATATTCTAAAGGAACATTAATAAAATTTTTATGTTTATTTGTGAACTCAGCAGTTGAAATTGAAGTTTGAAATTTAATTATATGCAATCACCAAAGTTAGCAGCAAATCTTCCAACGGCACGTTTAGATCAACCACTAAATGATGAACATTTTGTCCGCGTTAAATTGTTATCAAAGAAACAGAATTACTTGTCTATCTAATCACCGTTGATTACTACCCAAATGCGCCCTAATCAAAGAATTAAAATATTAAGAATCATTTTGCGAACATGCAGTAATTTAGCAATTAATTTTGCAAGTAAACGTAATTTTCTAAACAAATTATGATAATAAAACTGATAAAATATTTAATTATTACAAATTAATAAATAAAACCCGTCGCAAAAATACAAAGTAAAAATGTAAACAAGTTTGTACGTGAGTGTGTGCCAGGGCAGTACTCTTCGGTGTGAGCCGCAACTCAAGTTGTAAATTATGTAAAAACACGTGTTCATTCTAGCTACGGTGTTAGAATCTAATATATTTACACTTATGCATAAGATCAGGATATTATGGGCAACACGACGGTTTATTTGATTGTAACTCATTTACGAGTAAATGAATATATGAAAGATTTGCAACTGCGATAATTGAATTAATTTCGCCCGGATATTTATATTGAAAAGAAAAGGAGACATTTCACATCATGCTCAGAATTTGACGGTGTTAATAACAGTTGCTACAAATTTCGAAGTTTATTCAAATTGAATCACCTACCTCTCAGCCCATTGTTAATCCAAAATATTTGTGTAACATTATACCCGGCATAAATCATTACCACAAAACATCACGTCACATACTATTATTATTCGACGCGAACGATAGTCGAAACGGTCGAAACGTGGTCCGTCGCGAGAAGCATTTACGGACGATAAGACGAAAAACATCATTCTACTGCTGCCAAGTCCACGTTAATCATACTACGCATTAATAATGATAGCGACAAAAACAAACACGTCCTTTAACGCGAAGCACCGAACAGAAACTGAATTCACGAGACATGAGGCGCGCAGCGAGATACCGTCGTGAACACGTCGGCGACAAGACTGAATTGTATGCAGCAACGACATTGGGCAAGGTTGCGCAGAGGTGATACTATCCAATAACAATAACAATAACAAACCGGTCACTATCAACGCTACACGCGGAATCTACCAGTGACAAGACTGTTATTACACAATGTATGAAAATTATTAGCTTATGTCAAACAAGTAGCAATAATAAATCGACACAAATAAATTAACAAAATACATAGGTACGAGTATATCAAAATTAGAGTCGTCTGATTGAATTCGAATTAAGTCCCTTCACACTTTCTTGGTAAATTATATCAATGTAATTAAAAAATCCGTTGATCAACATATCAATTTTGTCTCGCGAATCAAATTTGGTCGCGTCTAAACTGAAACCTACCTGCATCTTATCGTCATTCATGGGAATACTCACACCAATACCAAGCGCGTGCTGAAGCGGAATATAAAACGTAGGACATATAATTTTAGCGCCATTGACGAATTCCGTTTTGGGTCTACCGGGAATGCAGCTGAACATGGTAGCATAAATAAACGATGGCAGAAAACTTTCACCATAGGCAGCGGTAGAATGTTTAGAAATACATACCTTGAACGTAATATACATAGAAATAATATCAAACGATTTGAACTTCAAAATTTAATAGGTTTCCTTGAATTTACGTCATAAGAATAAGTAATAAAAGAAAAACAGATTATACTAGTAATTAAACTTGACTAATTATCGTGAATTAAAACAAACTATAAATAAATGAACAAAGTTTTTCCAAACAAATATAACTTCTATTTGTGTAACTTCGGCAATAAAAGTTTACACTCTTTTGTTATTAAAATTACTTTATGGAGTACATCCTGTCATCTAGTGAACACTTATTTAATTATTTATTCTTACGGTCAACGTAAGATGGCAGCAACAGCACATTTAAATCACCACAGTCACTTGCCACAGCTGATATGTGTATAACCTGCATATAACATGTTGTCACCAACATTTTCGCCTTTCATAACTAAATTTTAGTTTTATACGCAAACTTGTGCAACAACATACAATTCCCTTGCTTTAAAACGATTTAATCATTTATTCAAACATGTCTTCTGAGGATGTTATTAATGGTGCTGATCTATTTTTGCGTGAGGTGCCGAACGTGAAAATAGGGTATTTATTTCAACACATTTTAAAAGTAGAATTAAACAATATTTGATCTTATATTTTAATTATAGTAAACCAGTGAAGTCCATACCAACTGCGCCTAAGGCAAAGGAGGAACTTCAAGTGCTTAGACTTAGTCTCAAGGCACAAGAAAATATCATGGAAACTTTAAAATTCATTCATGGGGAGGTATTTGAGTATAATATATATGAATGCAATATTGTGAAATAAGCTATAATTGAAATATTTTAGGAGTATTCATTGGATGATGCTTCTTCCTATGTGGACAAGGGAAGCAGTTTAGGCAACAAATATTGGGTTGGCAGAGGAAATCTGGTGATTAAGGGATGCTATGATTATTCAAACTCAAACAAAGAACCTGATAGTGAGGTGGAGAGACTTAAAATGTTTGCTGCAATGAGATTAGAAAGGTTTGTTACAGTTACTGTGAGAATTTTAATTTTTAAGTTCCTGATTTTAGCTATGGTTTTCACAAAGAGCACTGCCAGGAAGCACTAGACTTTTGTAATGGTGAAGTTGAAGACTCATTAGGATTACTCTATGAGAAATATTTGAAGTTGAAGCCTAATGTTGGTCAGGATGTTCCTGAACTATCTCAAGAAGAACTTTTAGAGCACAGGCTGGATGAAAAAAGCGTCTTGGAGTCAATCTATGAAGATGCCTTTAAAGAAAAGGTCAAGGACTCAGTGTGGATCATAACATTAAAATTAGATTATCTAGTAAATTTGTACCACAAAAATAAACCAGCAAAAAATCATAGCAATGCCAATACGAAAAACAACGTGAGGAAAAAAGAGAAGTGTCGTTTTTTCTTACGAAATCAAAAGTGTAAATATGGTAATAACTGTCGATTCTCCCACGAAGATGATTCAATAACTCCTGGGAATTCGCCAAATGATCATTTAACGAACTTCAAATTTGAGTTGGAGATTCGTTTTCCAAAAGACACCAAATATCCTTACGAAACACCTATTATATTCTTGAAAACTGACGCCGTTGTCCCGCATCAGATTCCCCTTCATATCTGCAAACGCCTTCACCAGGAAGCAATGCTGTCTGCTCAAGATGGCATGCCGTGCGTGTACTCCGTTTGTGAGTTGCTCAAAAACGAAGAGGAAATTACACATTATCTGAAAACTGTCGAAATGGACTTTTTGTTACCACACGAGTCACTCTTTCCAAAGACTACAGAAGACACCAATCGGCGTAATCGACCCACGCATTATAAAAAAGGAGCGACGAATCGCGATAACAAACGCGAATATTCAATGACTGAGATCATTAAAGAAGATCGCCGCATTCAGCAACAATTCTACACCAAACAGACGAATGCTGCATACAAAAAGATGCAAACCGTGCGGAACAATTTACCTGCTGCCAATTTCAAAGAAACGATACTTGAGACCTTGCAAGGAGCGCAAGTTATTGTCATAAGTGGTGAGACAGGTTGCGGTAAGAGTACACAAGTTCCACAGTTTATCCTCGATGACTGGTTGGGATCCAAAGAGGAGGATAATTTTAAACATGTTGAGATTGTTTGTACACAACCGAGACGTATTTCGGCTATTGGGGTCGCGGAAAGAGTAGCAGATGAACGCGTTGAGAAAGTCGGTAATACCATCGGATATCAAATTAGATTGGAGAATAAAATCTCCAGCAGCACCCGACTCACTTTTTGCACCACTGGTATATTACTGAGAAGATTAGAGGTAGATCCTTTACTGTCAACAGTTACTCATATTGTTGTTGACGAAGTACACGAGCGCAGCGAAGACAGGTAATACTATTTTTTCAGTTTTTATTACCTTTGACGAGGGTTTAATTAAAAATCTGTCCCCAGTGATTTTTTACTTCTGATCCTACGTGACTTACTTCCACTCCGTAAAGATCTCAAAGTCATTCTCATGAGCGCGACGCTCAATGCTAACATCTTCTCGGACTATTTTGGCAACGTTCCAGTGCTTGAGATTCCAGGTCGCACTCATCCTGTCGATCAGATCTTCCTGGAAGACATACTCGAAATCACCAACTACGTGTTCGACGAATCCTCTCAATATGCGCGAAGTGTTAAGGACAAAAACATCGAGCAGGATTTGCTCAACGGTGAAGTATCACGGATTCACACCAAGCCCAAAAACGTCGTTAAGGACGAGAACCTAAAATATTCAGAGATGTTGGCACGCTACAGCGGTAAGATTCAAATTTTTTTTGGAAACTCAAGAGTTCCATTGTTTACGTTATAGATTGCAGTCCGAAAACGTGCAGGACCTTGCATCTGATGGATCCGGAAAAAGTAAATTTAGATTTAATCGAAGCGGTTCTCTTATGGATAGTGTCGGGTGATCACGATCATCCGAAGTACGGTTCGATTTTAGTATTCCTTCCAGGCATTGCGGAAATCACGGCGCTGCACGACCAACTTTCCTGTCATCCGGAGTTCAGCCCGAAGTATAAACGCTACATGCTGGTGCCACTGCATTCGAGCCTTAGTAGTCAGGAGCAGGCGATGGTTTTTGAGTAAGTTATGAATGCATTGAAAATATAACGGCGGTTTAATGCGAGGTTTCGGTTAATGCTAGAAAACCGAAGGATCCGGCCATGAGAAAAATCGTACTGTCGACGAATATCGCAGAGACCTCCATCACCATTGATGATTGCATCTTCGTGGTGGACTCAGGGAAAATGAAAGAAAAACATTTCGACTCCAACCGCAATATGGAGAGTCTAGAAACTGTGTGGGTAACTCGCGCCAACGCGCTCCAGCGAAAGGGTCGAGCTGGTCGTGTGACGTCCGGCATTTGCATACATTTATATACCTCACATCGTTACACCTACAATATTCTCGGCCAGCCTATACCGGAGATTCACCGCGTACCTCTAGAGCGACTTGTACTGAACATCAAAGTCCTGCCAAACTTTTCGGAGCGCGATGTTCACGATGTTTTGGGTTGGTTGAAATACGAAATTTGCTTTGGACTAACTTATGACTTAATTTAATTCCTCCATTCAGTAAAAACAATCGAGCCACCTGTTCGTGAAAGCATCGATTCGTCTATCATTCGACTACAAAGCGTGGGCGCGCTGGATAGGGATAATAATTTAACACCGCTGGGTCATCATTTAGCTGCACTGCCGGTCGATGTGCGCATTGGCAAATTGATGCTCTTCGGTGCGATATTTTCGTGCATTGACAGTGCACTCACAATGGCTGCATGCTTGAGTTATAAAACGCCGTTTGTTGCCCCGTTTGGGCAGCGAGAGAAGGCGAACAAGGCGAGGCAAAAATTCGCGATGGGCATGAGTGATCAGATGACGGTTTTATTGGCGTACAATGTAAGTGCACCAAACTTGGGCAGCGTGTTGTGCTGTAGTTTAATTAACTTTTGTTTTAGAAATTTCAAGAGGCAAACAAGAAAGGCTACTTTGCGGGATTAAACTTTGCCAAGGAGAATTACCTCTCGCATCGAACTTTGCTCACAATTAGCGATGTAAAGTTTCAATTTTTAGAACTTTTAGTAAGCATAGGTTTTATTCCTATCAACATTACCAAGCGGCCTAAGTCGGGGCAAGATAACATCTTGGCACTAACAGGTGCAAAGGTAAATATTTACCGTAAACATAATCATGAGTGCATTGCTGTATTTTGTTTTAGTTTAATGAGTACGGGTCTAACACCAGAATATTATCATCGATTTTATGCGCCGCGTTATATCCGAACGTTTGCAAGGTGTTGCAGCCGGAGAAAACTTTTGTTTCAAGCGCCGCTGGGGCCGTGCCCAAACAATTAGAAGCTAAAGACTTTAAATTCAAAACCCGGCAAGAGCAGGTAATACTTCTTATGGAATTATTCTTGCACAATAAAAACTTTGTAATTTTATTTTTATTGCGGTTAGGTGTTTCTACATCCAAGTTCAATTGTTTTTGAACTCAAATATTTCCCTAGCCCGTTTATGGTCTATCAAGAAAAGGTGAAAACGTCGAAAATTTTTATCCGGGATTGTTGCGTTATTCCAGCAATTCCGTTGGTGCTCTTTTCCGGTTTCGACGTCAACATCAACATTCACAACGGAATCACATATCTGGAATTGGACGATAAATGGATTATGTTTGAGGCCGAAGAACACAAGGTATGTGTGAAATGAGGCAGTCGAGCAGACATTTTTGACAGGAAATTGGCGTATTATTTGTTCGTAGGTCGCCGAAATGATCAAGACGATACGCGTGGAATTGCTGGATTTATTGGAGGAGAAGATCAAAGATCCGCTATTGAATTTACAGAACAACGCGAAGGGCGAGCGCGTCATCGGTACCATTTTACAGATGGTCACTGGTGAATGACAACGGGTTTAACTATTATTTATTTTCGCGAAATAATTTATTTTTTTATTTATGTAAATTATAAATTATTTTCAATACTGTTGGATTTGTTTGATCTTTATTGACACGTGTAATAAAGAGAACGTTGTTATTTTAAAGACCTGAGGGTAATCTTCCTCACTGAAAAATCATGCTGATAATGTCCCAGCCTGCGTAATCCTGCAAAGCCGACTAGAACCCGTTTTTATCCAACGTCTTTATCTGCGACGTTAGACAACATTAAGCAAATCCTAGTTTAGTTCCTTACAAATTGCATGACGACCCGATAAGAATCCCTCGTCCAGTCTGTGCCGAGGGACCTAGGACTACGCGTTGAAACGACCTCGACGCCTCTGAGAATTTTTACGTCGATTTTCCCTGCGCCTCATTTTCCGGCAACGAGCAGCATTTTGCTATTGTTTCGCACCCGCTTTGCCCGCGCGTAAATCACGCTGATTGTTTAGTTTAGTTCGTTGTTCCGTGTTAGACCATTACCGAGTTAGATGTAGAATAAAATAAGATGTCTGAACGGGCGCGGCGCGTGGAGGGTAAAGAGCGAGCAAGTTATGTACAATGCTTTAAGTAAAGCGAAACGATTGCGGTATTAACGGGAATATTTTAGGAGCCACGTTTACGATGCCGCCGACGCCGCTAGTTGTTGGTTGGACGGCGGCGCGCAAACGGGGCACGTGTGGCTTAGATGGGAAAAGTTGTAAGCTCCTACACCGGTCGCTTTTCTCACGATTTATTTGGACGGTACTTTCTTCTCTTGCGGGCATGCGGGCGTGTTTTGTACTCGCTGATTCGCTTCTATCTGTGATTGTAATTACCCCTTTAACTTTAAATTACTTATCAATGTTTATGAGTGCACTAGTTTGCTACAATGTAGAATCGAATAACTCTAAAGCCCAATTGTTTTTCCGTCAACACATAAACTTCATTACCAAGCAATTACGGATTTTAAATTATCAAGAGACGCATAAAAATATATTTTTAACACGTTTTAAGGACCTCAAATTTGAAAAAGAATAGACTTACCTCATTTTAGGTTTTGTTGCATTGGTAGGGCTCGTTTCCAGTTTGGTTACAGTCGATTAGTATTGGCAAAACAATTCTGTAACGAATAAAACGTTTTGCATTAATAAAAATCTGTCTGTAAGAGCACACTTTCGGAATATTAATCTACGTCATTAAAAACGTAATCACAATCCTTTCTACCGACCCAAACATGAGAGACAATGCGCTTCCCGCAGTAAGCTTTAATAATAACACGCAATTTGCGCGTCGGGATGAATTATAATAAAGCGAAACAAGCGAAATAACATGCCGACAATGGCGCACGATAATTGCGACAACAAAAGCGTCACATTAAATTCCTACGTCTACTGAGTGCTAAAAAGAATGAGTTGGCTAAATGCAGCGCTTAAACACACCGGATAGACGGGGGTAAAAGCTGCTCTGTATTCCGCTTTTGTTTCGGTCTTTCGAGTGAGCGTCGCACGCTCACCTGAGGCTTTTTTCGATAATGACTCCCAGTTAATTGGGATATCTTCCGCTCCTTGCGCGTCAACTAGCCGGGAGCACAAAGCATGGAATTGAAATCGTTAAAACCCCGGTAACAAGATAGCCATTATGTCCATAGTCAGAAAATAAGTCTTTACTTCAAATATTTGCACAATAATTCAATTTAACTACTTTTTTAGCTTACGATACAAAAAATTGACACTTCTCGTGTCGAGAAAGACAAGTTGGCACTCTGTTGAGATTGCAATTAACCACGTTCCACTCGATCGAAATTGACTTATAAACAAGTCACGTTTTCACCCCCCTCGTCCAAGTTCGCTGAACTATCGTCGATGTTGCATCCGAAGATTCCCAAGGTGGAAGATTTCGGCACAGGCAGCAACTTTTTTTACACCCCAAGTCGAACTGGAAATCTCACACTACTCACACTGGGTTGTGCAAGTAAATCCACAAGGATTAGGCGTAGGAGCGTAGATGCTTAGCGTAAGCGAAAACCCTCGGGGAAACTAAATTAACTAGGATTAGATAGATTTCAACGTGTTTTCGGTCCGGCAGCCCGCATCGGCGGTGAGCTCGGAAATTTGTTACATTCCGCGCACATCATCGCATGATTTAATTGATTGATTAGATGTTTCATGGGCAGTTCTCTACTGCCTGCGATTAAATCAAATTGGGATTTAACTATTTAGAGCAATATCTGCTATTCGCATTATTACGGATGTGCAAGCATTTTTTGCGCACAAACGCGCGCATAATTGGGAATGCCCCGAAGGAATACACAATCCCACGCTGCAGGCGCAAAGCAGGATTATTGTGGATATCACATGCATGCGATCCTGTATCGATTATTTAATTGGTTCAAGGATTGCGCCTCGGGTTGCAAATCGGGCAGGGATGAGAGACAAGTGTTTCAATAATACAAGGCTATTAATTACATAAATATTTGCATATGTTAGCATGCAATATCGTGCAAATATTGCTGAATTTACTAAAATCTATATTAATTCTATCAATTGATTGCGTTTTTTCTGTAAATGTAAATATTGATTTGATTGATAGCAGGTGGAAGGTTCGGGTTTGAAGGTTGAGCAAGTCGACACTAGTTATTCTTGTACTTACTTTCGCTACCTAGAGAACGTATGATCCGTCCGTGGTACGACGAAATGGATGAGGGAGAGCGGACGGCGTGAGCAAATCGAACAAATTCGGTGCCTGTACGGATTCAGTAATCAGTCTCATATTTTATGAAATGGAAACCTTTCCGTGCCACATCCGGCCGGTTAACCTTTGGAAATTGCACGACTTCTAATACACTTAGACGATTCGATGGGTTAACCCTGGATTTCTCGACTTTCAATCATGCTATGAAAAACTTATGCCAGTTTTGGCTTGATTTGACGTTTCAAATTAGAAAAAATATAATGTACCAGACAAAAAAGAAGATAAGTGCGTTAAGGAACTTGAGAATTAAAGAAAAACCTAATAATTAATTAAAAACTCAGGAAACTATCACAACAAAAAGAAAAAAGTTAAGAAGCATAAGTAAACCATCTTCACAACAATTAATTAACAAACTTGGAGCCAAGCAACCAAACAAATGCCTTGTTTGATATATTAAATATTAAAATATTTTCTTTCATAAAAACCTGAATAGCACTAAGAATATTCGCTTATGGAAATACATTCTGCGCTTGTAATGAAGCAGTATGCAACCTGCCTTAAAGCTTGAATAATTTAATATTTACAAGAGCAAGTAATCCAGTATTTATGCGAAAAAGTTCTCGTTCAGAAAACTTTCATAATTGCAGTTTGTTGTTAAAAGACACAAATTGAAGTATTTAAAAACGCCATAAAACGCTCGTTAGCTGCACGGCTGAATGCAAACAAAACGACAGTGCGTCGAAAAAAAAACGCGGGGAAAACTGTTGAGCCGCGTGTCCTGCTAGTGCAGGACAGGAGTATTCCCTATTATGTGTGCGAAACGCTCGCGCGTTCATCCTCCTTTCATTTGGGGGTGCAAAAAGAACGCCGCCTCGCCGCGCTCGGAGGTTTTCGGAGACGATGCGGCGCCGACGCGTATCCCATTACACAACCCCCGATCGTCCTGCAGGGCAGCGCCGTGCGCGAGGCACGCCACTACGTTCCTTCGTACCGAGCGCGCCGCCACGCGATCCCCGCCGCCGATTTCCACTTTCGCACACTCATCTCATCGTCGATTCATAAATTAAATAAAAATCGTGCGCGAGCTCACAACGTGCACCAATAACACTCAAAATAAACATAATGTAATCATTCATTGATTGAATATGATAAATATTATTAATTTACGGTGGGATTATTGAACGTGGTGACATTAAGAAAAATTATTAACTTAAATATGTAATTTAAAAAAAGTTGTGATAATGTGTTGGCATCAGAACTGTGTGTGTGAGACGCGAGGATGATTGATTGTGCGTGGACCACACCGCGCGGTTTTAAAATTCATGATGAACCAGATCAACGTGTCACCGTGCCACCAAAGATGAGACCAAATAAAAAACATTAAAACATTGCGAGAAGAGTCTGCACAGTTAGTGAAGTGCCGAAAAAAATGATGAATATGGTGGAGGAGTGGAATCGAACCAACGAACGCGTTCAGCCGCCACCGGAGATCAACGGCGGCGGCAGCGGCGACTACCTGGATGCTCTCGCCTCCACCGAGATGCCATCGATTGGCTATGATCACAATCAAACCGGCGATAATAACTTTATGTTGATCGTCGAAGACATCGATCAATACTTTAGCCATTTGAATTTCTCCGGCAGTGGCAACGGCAGTATCGATGCAGACGGCGTCTCCTTTGATCGCCGATTGATCAACTGCATATATCTGAACGTGAGCAACATCACCGTCTGCCCGAATGCTACCGACGTGCCGGACCCGCACGTCCTGCCCGACCGCAACTTCTGGGCGCTCATCCTCGTCCTCTTTCCCATCTTCACGTTGTTCGGAAACGTGCTTGTGATACTCAGTGTGTACAGGGAGCGAACATTGCAGAGCGCCACAAACTATTTCATCGTCAGCCTTGCGCTGGCCGATCTTCTCGTCGCCGTCGTGGTTATGCCCTTCGCCGTCTACGTTCTGGTAATTAATTATTAATCATATTTTCTGTTGTGTGTAAATTTAATCCGGCCGCTGGAAACACAAATATTTTTCATCTCGTTGGCAAACAAATTTTGCGCGGATAATCTAATCTCCTTTAGAGCATAATAAAATAATCATGTTACTCCTTGTTACCTATTTATTTGTGCAAGTGCAAATTAGGAAGCCGTATACGAATGCGCGCTCGGCGCCTCCACCCAACCAAACGGCTTAGCGCTTAGCGCGTCGTCGAGCGCGCGTGCTAACAAAATAACCTTTTCATTAGTTGATTCGATTTTTGGCGTGTTGGCTTCCATTTCCCGCGTTAATTCGCCAGCCTGCTTCCAGCTTCCAATTATCGTTTTGTCTCGCGCTCGTAGACGCCACGCCATAAACGTCGCGCCAAACTGCTTTTACAGTGCTTATAAATATATTTCCAAGATTTATTCATTCATTCATTCATGCGAAGCGTGTAAACAACAAGTAGCAGACGTATAATTCGGCATTTAAAATGATTCCGAATTATATATTTTTCTCTCAGTGATTTTACTTCCAAATCAAGAATTACCTTGTAAAGTATGTACATAAATTTGCTATGTCTTTTTAGATTGATTTGATGTTGTGATTGACGTACTGCTAATTACCAAAAATCATTTATCACTTGTGTTCGCGTCGACGGCACATCCATATCAATACGTTGAATTGAAACGAAACTTTACGCGATGTCCGAACAACACGTGGACAGCCTCCTGCCCCGTGGGCCAGACCTGCAGGATGAGTAATCCACGTCAATTCGTTACTGTCAATTTTGCTTTTTGCTTCAAATATCCCGTTCTCGTTTAAATATATTTTTATAATTTCCAAATTTATATTGATATTTCTTTATTCATATTTTGCTGAAATTCGCACAATAGCCAACAAAAACAGAAATATTTTATTGTTATAAAGCGTTCGCGAAATTCTATTTACTTTAGTTAGGTATTTGTAGCAAAAGCAGTAAAAGCAATAAAATATCAATTGATGCACTATTTCAAATTAGCGAATTTTTTAAATGCTTTTTGACCCGTTCATTTGATCTTTCATAGACCAAAAAATCGATCTGTGAAATTGACTAATATATTGATGTAAAATACAAAAAAATCTATGTATTTATTTTTCATTAATTAGTAGCTGATTTTGTTATCATTTTAAAATAAAATATTTTCTAGTTTGTACGACAATATAACATTATCGACGATAACTATATCTTACATTACATTTACGATCCGAGACAGGCAGGCCGATGTACACGTTTCTCCTGCTCGGCTACAATCTGCTCTACCTACAGATAGTATCAGCGAAATTTATAGTGTACCGGAGTATGACTCGAGCATTTTGTACGCCGCTCAATTGCCTCTTGTTCGAGACAACTCGATATTTATAGATTTATAGCCTGTTTTCAACTAAACTAAACTATTATATTCCCGCTGTAAAAATTGATGTTATTATTATTTTTTCACGCTTTATTTTGCATTTCACATTTTCATTTTATGCTAGTCATTGCGCGTATTCATTTGGAATTTCCAACTAGTCATGTTGCACTGAAATGTTGAAGATGTTGAGTGATGCGAACAGTGAACCTGTGTCAAGTCCCGCCCGACATACTCTCTGGATTATAAAACAAAATTAAAATCGATACGGAAAATAAATTGCCCCAGAGTGCAGAAAAAAGGGTTTTCATAGAGTTTCGAGTTTACACGGTACGTCAACTTCCACTTCAACTTTTGCTTGATAAAAATATGACGTTAACAAAGTATTTTTCTTGACGCTAAAATAACTGCGATTGCAACTTTAATTCGCTGTGTAAATCGAATCGGCAGTTTATCAGCATGTTTGTGAATCCATTTAAAAGTTTTTCAATTCCGTTCGGAGCAATTCAGTGTCGCTTTGCTTGTTTCGAATGTTTTTGCAGTGGCTTGCTGCGGTCAGCATGAAAAATTGCATCCAGTTATGGTCGGAACGAAAAACGTTTACAATTAATCGTTAATTCGTGTTGCGCTAGTATATGCGTACAGATTTCACTGTGGTTTAAAAATAAATTGCTACAAACAGACGAGCGGGTAATAAATCTTTTCATCTGTGATTCATGTTAAAAATTACAATTTTTTTCCCGTGTTGATTTTGAGGTCACATCTTCTGTGGTGTCTACATTTCCGGCGAGGTTTTTTCTTCGCCTCTGCAAACTCGTGTCAACCATCCGCAAATAATAAATCGCGAGTTTGTGTGTAAACTTCAAACGAAATCGCGACTGAGGCGCAATATCGCAGATAAGTTACTATGCCAAAATTGAGTTGTTGACGTATTTCGTCTCGAACGCCTCTATTTGGAAAACGAAGCAAAAGAAAAAACCACACTCACATACACCGTTCAAGCCAAACAAACCCCACGGCTTCAAACGCGTTGTTCGAATCTTCTCAGCGCAAAGCAGCGCGAAAACATTCGCGTCGAGGCTTCATGCTTCAAACGCACATGTTCCCTTGACTACGTCGCTGCGAAAGCTTTCGGCTCGGACGCAGCGCGCGAAATAAAATAAAAAAACACGCACGCGGAGAAAATTATCTGACTGAAAGCAATTTTATTGAAGCAGGT
Source organism: Dalotia coriaria (assembly GCF_025399875.1). Classification (NCBI taxonomy): domain Eukaryota; kingdom Metazoa; phylum Arthropoda; class Insecta; order Coleoptera; family Staphylinidae; genus Dalotia; species Dalotia coriaria. The sequence goes on along the minus strand of NW_027045447.1, from coordinate 7,169,466 downwards.
CTGCGCCTCACTCACGACACGCGCTCGTACCCGTCATGCTTGACGACTGCGGAAATTTTGCAAGCCGTGGCGCAAAATCGCAAACTCACCAACGGAAATATTGACATTATTTGTATGTTTGTAACGTTTTCATTTCGCTCCGGCACTACAGCGGGTGTTTGTTAAACACGTGCGGCGGCGTAAGCGCACTCGACTTCAATTTGATGGTAAATTAATTAAATTCGAATCAAACTTGCGTGGAACTCAGGTGTGATTACAACATTATGGGCCATAATTTAGGAGCGCGCGTCGTGCTTTCCAAGAGACCTACGGTACGTAAACATTGCGGCAGTAATTGAAATTTGGCGTCAGAAAGAATTTTCGAATAGTTTTGCAATCGGAAGAGAACGCTTCATAGGTTTACACGTTCAAATCAATAAATGGGAGTAAATTAATTGTCGGAATTACGAAACTGTTCGCAGATCCAACTGATTGATAAATGATTCTTCCCTAGAAACGTATTCTTTTACGCAGCAAAAATATAAATTATGTTTCACTAGTTTTCTGCTTGTTTATTGTGTGTTATTCAAGTTTTATCAAACAAACACACGTTTTATTTATGATTCAATCATTTATAAAACACACAATTTGCTGAAAAAGTTGGTGATGTATGATGTGTTGCCAATATGAAACTTTCGTGCATGAATAAATAATTGTTGCACCAGTTTCGATTCTCGTACGAATGATCAAAAAACAATTAATTTATAATTAAACAAGTTTAATGTTAAATGCTGTATGTTTGTGTGTCTGCTTGAGTCTGTTTGATTGGCGCGAGCTCGTTCTGTTGATTGTTTTGGCAGTGGCAATTATTCGACTCACTGCTTGAAAGAGAAACAATCGATGCAAAAATATGCGCCAATGTTAATTGGCAATGTTTATTATGGCATGAAAAATCATCCAACTTTTTGATGCTTTTTGACGTGTTCGACGTAAGCAAACATGTTATTTCATATGTACAAATGTTATTGAGTTGTGTGTTCAGCTGGATAAATAAATCACAAACATTTCAATTAATCTTTAGCAAAATTTTTGAAATTTGTTACATTTTAGTGCTTGTAAACTTAAACTTTTCGATCTCAGCTTACAGTTGAAACACGCTTGTTTACTTTAAACACTTACTTCACTGAAGTAACCAGTGCTCTATCTTACAGTTTGCGGAAGCGCTTAGGATCCGATGGAGAAAAGAGGAAAAAAATTGAAACTTTCTAACTTCGCTTCGTGAACCGCATGATGCTGAAATTTACGATCGCTTCTTCTGCGGCGGGTGGCGACGAATGCAAAACGTAATGTGCGCGCATATCAATCAAGCTTTTAGTTGAGAGTTTTTTCCCTTGGTGCGCGAGCGCGACAATTGTAATAGTCGCCGGCTTGCGCAGAGCACACGAAATTATCTCAATAAATCAGCATTAGGATCGCGTTTTTTCCTCACGCGCAAACTGAAACCGCCCGAACTACTTCGAAAGTTCGCTAGTATAATAACAACTAAATATGCATTAATACAAACATTCGGTTTGTGTTTTGTGTCAATATTTACTCAACATAGAAATGAATTTTCCTAAGCTGGCAGGCGTCGTCCGAGTGTGGCACATTTCGCAAAGTTATTGGTGCGTTTCCTACGCGTTTACTATCCGCCGATCGCACAACAAAGCTTATTATGCTTATTTATTCGTTTCGTAAGCGGCGCGTACGTGCCATTACCCCGACCGTGCCCAAGCATACGTTTTTCGCCGAGAAGGAGAGAAGGAGCCTGTGCGCATCGCGCATGCAGCGCCTTCCGCGCGGTTTGTTCAAGTGGAGGCGCCGGGCATCGAGCGGAAAGCGTCCGTCCGGCTCGGCGCCAGCCGAAGCGTTCCTAATTTGATTACAGTGGGATTTAATACGCTCACTTGGCCTCGGACTTTGCCGACGTTCACCTGTGAAATATTGTGCAGCAATACTAAAACGGGGGCGAGGCACACAACAGCTGCAGGAGGAGGACTGACTAGAGCGGAATGAAGTCGAGTCGGCGGGACGCGAGGGTTGGAAAGGTGCGCGATGGGTTCGCTCGTTCGGAATGCCGCAGTTTCTAAATGGAGTCGTCGCGCGGGTCGTTTGAATAACGCAAAAATGCTCTTCGGGTCGGTCGTGCGATCAATCAACCCGACCTGCCCGACCTGCGGGCTTTTCTTCTCGCCCGAGGGTGTGCGTACTTACCGCACGCAAGTGTAGAAAGGCGACTTGAGGTTCTAATGTCATGGTCCACGGCCAGCAATCGTCGGCTGGCTTTTTCTCTTGGGTGTGCCATTCTTATCTGCAATACTGTCGGCGTGATAGTAGCGGTTATAAATAAAATTTATATTTTTACTTCTATCTCAAAAAGTTGTTTTAATTTTTTATCAATGAAACAAAAACCTTCTCAAAGTAAACCACAAAATTTGCTTTTTTTACTAGCAATTTGTCCAATTTGTCCGCTGCCGATTTGAAAAAAATAAATAAACACAGTGCAAAAACTCCAAGTTTTAAAAACAGCAACTTTTAAGCTTTTTTTTACGTGTACGTTTACATTTGAATATCCATCAAAAGCTTTATTTTCGCTCGGTGCGCCACAGCTGATTCCCATGAGCCTCGAAGCCTTTTTTAACTGTGTTGCAAAACTCACAAACTATAAACTCACAAAATAAAATAGGTTTCCCGAAATAAAAATGTTAACACTCGTTTTTAAAATGCACCTTTCTAACGCGTAAATAACAAACTGTAATCCAATCCAATGCATAATCAATGGCAATAGTAAATTATCGGATCGAAATTCGTATTCGAAAATCCGCATTTTAGTGCCGAGGATTATAACAATTTATTACGCGATAAAGTGTATGCTAAGTGTAAAACTTTGTAAGAACATACTGGCTGTTTCCAATCTCAACACTCAACTCCACCAAATACATGATTACAAAACCGAAAACTTTCAAAATGAGTCGTGAATAAGTTGAAAATCTTATTAACTAGAGCTTTAGAAGTTAATTCAGAGCGAAATTTAGGTGTCGACGTAAATTCAGGTAGAGCTTTTCGATTCTGCTACAGTAGAACGCTAATAATCTACAATCCCCCGAAAACCCAGTCTACCGGAAGCATAACCACACAATATGTTTTCCTCCTGCAATTTTCACAACTGCAGACGTTGCACTGCGATTGCATTTCAAAAGAAATAAATTTATAACCTACCCGGTATTTTATTTGCGCTCATACGATAAATAAACGCGACTATCATTATGTCCAGCATATAAATCACAGCTATCACAATGGCGGTGAAAAATATTGCCACTCGCGTCGATATCCGTGATAGTTGCCTAGCTCGATAGCCGAAAGTTTGGAAACACTTAATCAAGCGACTGCCACCGGAGCAGAATGTGTGGAAACCATTTATTACTTATGGATTATGATCTGTGCCAAAGGTGTGTGAGTATACGAATTGTTTCTACAGCCTTCTGGGTCATGGTCAAGTGCAGAGCGACATAATTATTTCTTATTTAAATGAACACAGCGGCGACGTGTTGAACACCTACATTAACGACAGATGTGATTAGGGCCTACTAGCGAATAGAATTAGGGCGTGGCAGCATTAACATTTACATGCATTGTTAAAGTAGAAAAAAGCGTTTTATCTGAAAATCTTAAGTATCTGAACTAAAATCAACGAGGTCGTAATATTACAGATGTTTAAACACGATAAACTAAATATATATGCAACCTAATGAGCAGAATGTGTGTAAACGCGTGTTTTAAGTTGCTCGCATTAAAATGATTTGATTTATGTCAAGTCATCAAGCATGCGTTTTCTTTTAGTATTGTGGCAGTTCGTTAAACCACGTGTCCACACATTCCCACACCGAAATACACGTTTCTGGCATACAAAGCGCGAGGTTTTATAATTCTACGTCGGCGTTTCGTACAATGTACGCGCAATATTCATGCGGCTGATGCGGTCGGCAACGTGATATTTTACACAAACATTGCGAAACAATGCGCGAGCAAACGCTAAATATACCCGTATCTTGCGCGAAGGTTTTTGTCCCTCGCGTGAACAAACAACGCCCCGTTTACATGAATAATTCCCACTGCCAGCACACGTTTACAACTGTCTTCCGATATATAAAAAAATACCGCAAAATTTTAATAAATCTAGGCGAAAAATGATAAATAATTAGCTGTCGTTTACATTTATGACAAGATAATCATAATTTTATATCATAAAGCAAAGTATGGTGCGCTGGTGGAAATAAATTACTTGCTGGGCAAACGTATGTAGTGTATATGTGTTAGTGGGTGAGTGTGGGAAAGCTCAAAGCGAACGTGAGTGCAAAGAAGGCGAGCCGAATGCAAAAGGAAAACAAATGTCATTATCTCTAAACGAATTTCGGCTTCTATCTTTATCTCATTAGCTTGCTCTGCTTGTTTTGCTTTATCTCTACGTCTTGTGATCATCTTGTTCTTACTTTCATCAACACATTCAGCGAGAACTAAAACATTACGTTCAAGATATTTATTTATGTAGTTTTGGTTGGCTGTGTGTAAGGCAATTTGTATTTAAATGAAAATTCGCCGCCTGTAAGTAGTTTATATTTACAATGTTGAGAACACTATCAAGAAAGTTCAATCGCCATCGTTCACTTAAAAGGCTCTCAGCGGCAGACAGCCAAAGGGAGGTTCCTTGGGCATAGCAGTCTTATCTCCGCCGACATAATACGCATCCGCTTCAGGAAGACTGCGCTGGAAGTCTTGGCCTCTTCACAAAGAGAACGCACGGTATTGACGATTGGCCGGTCGAGACTTTTGAACATCCCGCAACATTCCAGAAAAGTGCTATTAATACCCCGCGAATAGACTCCAATATCGATCTTACTCACATAGCAACCGTTTTATTACACATGCATCAATAAATTAAAACTAATATTTAACAATTATTGCTCAATAAATACGAGTAAGCGAATAAAATCAATCATACATGCAGTCAATGTGTGTTAATTAAAATGTTCCACTAATTGCCATCGTTGAATGTAAAAATAATAGCTACGATAAATATTAACCCAAGTGAAAATGTGGCGCAACGCGGCGTACAATAAAAGATAATTGAAATTATGAAATTATAGGAATACTTGGAGCTGAAAGTTTTAATAACATTTCTTTATTGCTGCAGTTTTATTAGTTTGCGCATTTAATACGATGCCCACACTAATTGCGAGCGTACGTAATGCTTTTTTTAGTTTATTCTCAGTTAAAGCGCGACATATTTTCATAATAGAGCTTGCGGGAAAATATTTAGAATATTCCTGCTATGAGGGTTGCATTTTTTTTTCAAACTTTTACTGCGTGTTTTATTATCTGCAATTTAAAGTTGTAATAAAAGTTGGTATAAATTTTGAAATAACAATATTTGAGCGAGGCAAAACTTCAAATAATTATTATGAAAACACAGCTTTAACTTTTTTCAATATTTAGAAATGAGGAATTTGTTTTAATTTAATTTGAAAAATGTTTTACTGAAGGGAATTTAATTCTGACAATATAGTAATTTCATTTTAGTAGAATAATACGCACTGAATATTGTTTTAACCTAATTAAAATAACTTCTTTACTTCCTATTACAAACAATCAATAATAATATTTGGGTTTAGTGGTGCTAGTTTTGGGAATAAACGCTACACGTGTCCCGCAATTGTTCGGCGTTTGGCAAACGTGTAAATCATCCACTTTATGATCCAAATAATATGAACTCGATTCGTTACGTTTTGCACTACTAATCAGCATAGTCACGCGAACTTGAAAGGAAACCAAACTCACGGTCACCGCCGGTGAGGGTTCATGCCGCGTCCATCGTCCTTGGAATTAATTCTCACGGTCGTTCTCTTTCCTCCGTGGACGTCGCCGCGACCAACGTTCGCGTGCCATTTCTTATTTTATTGCACTACAAATAATGGCGAGTGCGAACACGAAAATACGAATCTGCGTGCGTAACAAATAACAAAATGTCATTCGGCGGTTTTATTTTATTCTATTATGAGCGCTCGTAATGAAGACAAATGGAAACTGTCGGCGGGGAGTCTATTGTTAGCGATTTAATTTTTTCCTTTCTTACAAAAACGGGTGCAAGACACGTAAAACACCAAAAATTTAAACCGCAAGTAATAAGAGAAATTACTCCAGAGACGTTTTGGAAAGAGCGTTCAGAAGAAAATCTAACAGGTAGACTTTAATGATTTTTTTTATAAAAGCTTACATTGTTCCAATCTGAGCTCACTCATGTGAAATGATTTTTTTTTATGTTTCACACAGATTTCATGAGATTTTTGCACCGTGAAAAAAAACTAATAAAATGTATGTTTAATTTTTAGGCTTAAAAACGTACACAATTGTTTTTATTGTGTGTTTTTTTTGCATTTTCCAATGAATTAATTTTTAATTTGTTTCTCCGTTGGAGTGTACAAAACGAACAAGAAGGGCATTACCGGTGGGGTGTCGGCACACGTCGGTATTTGTGTCCTCGCCGCCATTGTGCACCATTTTTAATTAAACGAAATGCTTTCGCCTCGCCAGGCGTGCGCCGCCGAAAGAATCTAGATGCTTTAATTATAACACGATTCGGCCGTAATTTATGATATTAACAGCAGATGTCTCTGCTACCGCTTCCACAAAAGCTGCACAAATGTTATATCTTCGATCTTTACGGTAGAGAAACACCCCCGGAGTGGAAACTCGAGTAGAAACACGCTGCACACACGCAGCATCCTCCAAAAAGGATGATAAAAAAGTACATTAGTTGCGCCGCCGTCGAGCATGACCGAAATCTAATACGGGAGAGTATGTTTATGCGTGCAGCGGCTGAATTTATTCGTTAGACGTGCAATGACCGGAAACCCGGTATCTCTAGATACGCGCCGCGTATGAAAAACGCATTTGTTAAATTCGCTCGTGTATCGAATATAATGTAATACAATATTCAGGCGCTATTGGCATTCGGTATCGTCTCATATGTGTGAGCAAAGCACTCGTGCCACAAAATCTGCTTTATGCTATTTCGCATTTTACGACTTACGACGCCGTACGAACGCTAAACAAATGCGTTCTATTTCAACACCGAAGCACGTTCACTTGATATTTCACAACGAATCATTCGCGTATAACTAATGCCACGCTTTATTCATGATTGAGCGCTAAAAATCAAATAAAAATTTTACCACTGATCAAAAATACGACAAATTTTATAGATTTACATTCATAAAAATATTTATTTTGCTGAAACATATAAAAGTTTCATTTGAAAAGTTTAGAAAATATAAAAAAAGAAAAATTAATTAAATGCGTGTCCAAAACTTTCATTTTCTGCTCTTAATTTCCCATCTAGTAAAGTAGATATTTTTTAATCATATTGCTTTGACTGCATGGCTATATCTCGTTAATATTGCCCACTTGAAAAGCAATAAACAGGATTACCGGTGCTGGCGGCATCCTGTCTTGGCGGGCGCATAACAAACCGGCGGATGTGCAGCACAATAAGGACGTTATCTTAATTTCGCTCTCGTAGTCGTTGCGCGCTTTCGCATTGATGCGCAAATTATGAAATTGCAGCGCGACAAAGCGCCACTTTCCACCTCAACTATACCATCAACAACTCTCGTCTGCTTCCATGAGTATTGTTAACGGCGTTTAAATTTGTTTGTTAATATGCGCAGCGCCGCATCGCAAAGATACACAAATTTGTAATGCTAATATTCCGCAATGAAAACGAAAACTACAACAAGCATTTAACGCAAAACTACTTAACACACGCGAAATACGTTTATTTAATAAACTTTTCAAAATAATATTGGGTTTATAGTTGAATTCTAAAAGTTTATTTGTGTGCTTGTGAAAAGTCCTAATTGTAATTTCGTGCTCTTTAAGTTCGGGCAAGATTTACGAGTTTTAATTAAGCAAAAACCAAGCAAACGTGCATAATTGCGGTTCTCATTATTACCTCTACATTCGGTTTAATTAAGTACACAAGTACTGCCAGAGCCAGTGCGACTTCTTTGCCCCGTCTAGAATCCTCGACGCACTAATAAAACACTACCGAAACAACGTAATTATATTCCGAGCTTTCACTTGCTAGACGCAAATACATCGTAATTAACTACACAATAACAAACGCCTTGCATCTACAAAAACAATAGAAAAAAAAAGTACGCATGCGTTAAATTCTAAGTGTTTCACACCATGTTAGCACCATTAGGTTTTATATTGCCCGGCGCCTCCACAGCAGCGTGCCACTTAGAATGATTGCTAGATGTGAACGGCTGACATCAGTTAGGATTATTGAAGCAACAAGCAGATTTCGCATGACATTCCTTAATTTATCGCAGATGGCTCACGCGGCGCACGTGCTAGTTGCCGCCCCTTTGGTTCATTTCCCAAGTGCTTTTTTACCAAGATAAAGTACGCACCGTAAAAAAAAACAGGGTACAAAAATGCATAAACGCAAAAGATATTAAAATAGAAATTTTATATCTAGGAAATAAAGGCAGTAATATTCATCTTGACGTAGTCATCAACTCCGAGTCCAATAGCAAAAATTAAAATAATCTTTACATTCGTAATAAAGGCCACACTTTAATAGCATGATACAAAAAGTAAATATACCTGGAATCAACTATTTGTTTGCTTTTGTTGTTCAGCTAATGACCACACCGACGTAAACAAACGTGGCTGTAAAGTGGCATCCTTAGATAGATAAAGTTTTACTTTTGAGACATCACGGTGCGCCATAAAGTCAAAGCCATTAAAAACGAGTCTCTATTGCCGCAAGTAAAACTTGCACAAAGTGTCTTGGCACTGTTGACGTTTTGTAACGTGTCAACTGCGCTTCAAAAATCAGAATCTTTTTTTTCTGCTTATACATATCTACAGGATCTTTAAATGTTAAAGAAACTTAATCATTGAATAAATTTTCCTTAAAGGTTTCAAATTTTCTGCCAATTTAGAAAGTTTTAAGAAAAATTCAATTTATTTATTAACGTAACTATGTAAAATGTAGACAATTACCAGATCCTGTATTAACCACGACAAACTAGATAGAAAGTTGTATGAAAACGGGCAGGCGGAAACTTTCAAATAGAACGAATATTCTTTATGACATGATGACGAGAACTCCCCGGAGTTTACGCGTTGCTATTCTTCTTTTATTCTAACCTCGCCTAGCGCCTCCACCCTTACATCATGCGCATTCAGCGCATCCCGTTTTTATTTTCCTAAGATTGCATTCAAACTTTCATCTAACTTTAGAAGACATTGTAGTGTTTTACTTAATTTAAATTTTATTTATTTAAACTAAAATTGAAATTAGTTCTCGTCTAGACAAAGGTAATCATCATATATTAAATAATTTGAATATACGAGTATTGTTGCATAAAAATATAATAAACTAGGTGATTTCATATTCATAACGCACATCAAGAATAAATCTAATTTTCTTGCGCCCTGACAAGAATATTAGATGCATCTGCGTCAGAAGCTTTTTGGCTGCTGGTGGTTAAAGTGCAAATGTTGCGTGATGCTTTTCATACCGCTTTCTTGCCTCTCTTCCACCAAAAGTGTGCGTTGCGTCGATAACACGCTAAACTGATGCATCCGATTTCTCTTTGCCATTCTCCCGCATCAAGTTCTATGACGTTTAATACACTTTTAGAGAATATCCGGTTTAAGTTGCCACGTTGTGTCAACATGTCTGGTACAACACATTTAAAGTAATACTTGAATTGTTGCGTGCGGTGACACAAAGTAACAACTTTGATTTTCTATATTTAGTATTATAAAAATGTAAACAGTGAATATTATAAAACTTGAAAAAGATTACCATTATTCATAGAATACACAAAAATCTACCTGCATTTATATTTGTATTGTTTTCATATTTTGAATAATACAATGTGTGGATTTATCTCTACAAAGCTTTGTAAACTTTGTAACAACAGCTCAATGCCCAGAATACAATATCGCGCTTGTTTGTGTTGCTTTTTCTTTCTGAAAATAAAGTATCCATGAGGGAAGACACTCGAGGACGTTTAAACTTGAACGAGTGTGAAATGCGTTACGTGAAATCGCATATTTATGAAGAGACGAAAACAACGTGTATTTACCTCATGAAAAATTATCATAATCGTAAACATAATATTACTTTAAAATTACATAAATAATAATAATACGCTTGTTTTGTTTTAGGTAAGTTTTCAAGTTGTGCGCAAGTTTCCAAATTTAGAAAGGTAAATATAATGTCAATATCAATTCAATATTGTTGGTAAACATGTGATGCTGACGCGTTTTGACTTGAGATTTTTGATTATCTATATCAAGGTGTGCAAAGTGCTGGAATCACTTGAAAAGTAAACAGGTTTTCTTCAAACATGTCGAGAACGCATCTAACTTTCGACAATATTCCCTCGACTATTGAGAAATCCATAAAAATACGCAAATTTTTATTTGCCTGCAAAAATTGCTCAATGAATTTTAATCAGCGCATACAAACAATAAAGATTCGCGCGCTGCAATAAATTGTAGAAACGTTTGCGTTTTGGACGTTTAAATATTGCCTTTCGTTATGATTTCAACGCGATAAAAATTTATATTTGTCAATATTTCTCGGCGGTCGGCGTTCGTTCGATATCCCGAATCGCAGATATTCATTACGCCGCCGCCACCGCCGTTTCCGCCACCGGCTTCGGGCGTAGATTTTGCCTCGCGCTCCAGCGAACAATGGCGTTTCGGCGCGCAATGAATGCTTAATGAACTTTTTCGATGCTATCATCGCTTCACGCACATTGTAGATATTACATCCACCGCCCGAAGTGCCAGCACCCACCTCGCTATTATTTACTTGCGGAAACAACGGCACAACGCAAAAAACAATCCGCGTTTAAATTTCGATATTTGTATTGGGCGCAATAGTGAAATATGTAAAGTGTGTTGCCGGTTGCGGTGACAGCTGTGTGAATATTTAAATGAAATCATTTCCATAACGTGCTTCTGCATGAAATGACAAGATGGTTGGACGCGCGACCGCGCCTTAAAGGGTAAACACATGTTGCGGTATGCATTAATGTGTTTTTTTCGCGTACGAGTGTGTTTTGGTTGTTTTTTGACGCAAGAAACAAGTTTTCATAATTTCATCAAGCGTTTGCGCATGCGTAGATATGTTAAATGGCGGCCAGAGTGCTGCTAGCGGCGTTGCCTACCCGCAAGTCTGTGACAAACAAGTTGGCGTGATTTGATTACGTAACAGTTGACAGTTTTCGGCTTCGGCTGCTGCGGCTCATCGCGCGACCTGAATCGACCGCCCGAACCGTCTTTGTGTCACTCCCTTGCGCGCGGAGGAATTAACTTTGGAATAAGTAAAACACGTCGACGTGCGGCGAAATTGCGTTAAGCCCACAACGCAAACCCCCTTCGAACTACTAACTTAGTTGAGTTAGTTTAAGTGTGATTTATCGGAACATTTTAAACTTTTTCAACGCAAGCATGATAAATTCCAAAGATTGACTTATAATTAATAGAGTTATCCCAAAAAAATAATAAAAAAATTAAATAGCTTGAGCTTTTATGATGACATAAACGGATATATAATGAGCCAAGTAAAACTACCCACGGAATTTCTTTAATATTATGATGGCATTTTTAATAACGAGGCGTTGTTAACAGTCGTTAACGTCGACAGGACGTCACCGATCGCTGAATCTGCGAGAGATTAAATTTTTCCCAAAGCGGCGCAATAAAAAGTTAATAAAATATTAATGAAATAGAAGCGAGCGCAAAAGTCTGCCGGCAGAAAAATGTGTATTGTTTGAAATTCGACGCGCGACGAGCCCGGCGCAGCAGCCGGAAAAAAAGGCGCAAGCGTGTCTTGTAGATCATTAAAAGCAGAGCGGAAGGAAGCGGCGTAAAAGCTAACAAGATGAAGAAGAGCCCTGATGGTAGTAGTGGAGGTGGTGGTGGGGACGACGAGGGTCGCTGAAAAAGTCGCTGCCGCCTGAGCGAGGCCAAGTGACAACTCGGAATTGACAGCAGAAACGTGACCCGGTGCACTTATTCGTTATTGTGCTTCGGCTTTTAAGTGGTAAACATTTTTTGCGTTTTTGACATTGAAAATTGCAAATTTACCACGACACTAGACATGCCAACAAAGGGACAGAGTACAATATTTTGTATTTCAATACAAAAGCGTTGTTTATACGTGTATTTTGTTTCCGGACGCGAATTGAAATAGAAATGGGAAATGCAAAATTAAACTTTGGTTTTCGATTCCGGTTTCGGGATTGGTCGAGCGCCGCACACGCCGCGCGTCTCTTTATCAACCACAATCATGCGTTTCCGTACTATTCATAGATCGCTTTATCGCTACGGCTCGCGCACGATTCGGGCGGCACACGGCACTTAAAACCAAAAAGCGGACAAGCGAATAGAAAAAAAGTAAAAAAGGAAATAAAACCACCGGCCGAACGACGAATTTTATGCTCGCTGTCTTTTTACGCGCGCGCCGCTTTCTTGCCTGACACGTTTCGTTTTGTTTCTTTTTTATGCGAAATAAAAATAAATTCCAACGATTTCCGAATACCTGCGACGTATGCAGGGTCACACATATGCGCCTTCAAAATTTATAAAACATTGTCGTCTGTTGACATAAATAAAAACCATTTTTTGATGGATGCGAAGTGCTGCAAGACAACCTTGATGTTGAAAATCCATTTCTTGATTACAACATCTCAAGATTTCGAATTTATGTACTTGAAAGTTGAAAGCTCGTCCAAGTTCGAATTCGCCCGCATCTTGATAACTGAAACTTTTCGATAAAAGCGATTGTGCGCTAATCGCACGTAAACAACACTTCAACTAAAGCCATTGTATCGCACTATCAAACTATCAAAACCGATCAAACGCACGCGTATCTTCCTTAGCTCTTTACACAAACATCATCAATCTATCGAAATCGCCACACACATCCAACATGATATTAAATTGCAAACGAATGAAAATAGGTGGAGGCGCCGGACGCGCCTAAAGAAACATGCCTTAACATATACACGCCGGCTCGTGGGGCAGCATTGCTGCGGTTATAGTTTATCCCAACTTTGGCCCTTCAGAAGCCGTCGCAAATATATTAAGCTAAAACTTTTCAAATATGCATCATCCGCAGAGTGGAAAGTAGGAAAAGGCGCGGGTTGGTTTTATGTAATCCTCGGCTCGGGAAGCGATTTTGACCTGACTGCGCCAAACATAATACAACTTACGCAAAGTGCAAGAACGTCGAAGCGCGCTCGCATAAAAACTAACATGCCAAACATTCACAGCACTCATATATTACACACACTGACGGCCGGAATAAATTACGGCCAGCATTTCATTAAAAGGTTTACTGATATATTAAAACACCGGTGAAAGGACGCCATTAAATTAAATTTCATATAAAATTTATTCATTTGAAATGTTATCTTTTGTTAGCCCTTGTTTTGGCTAAGTTTTTGGGGGGTTGACTTTGATCAATTATTTATGAGTTATTGATACGATTTAACACGCGCGATTTGCCAGCCGATTCTTCGCCGGCATGAAAATTGAGTCTGGCAAGTTGAACAATTATTCAAATGCGTGCTTTTGACGCGTCGCGATCAATCTTCAGGTGGTGGTGCTAATAGTTTCTGTCTAGCCCTACACGTCAACAACCCCTTAAGGTTGATAGTTATAGTTATAATAAATTTAGATAGAACGAAGAATATTTCTTGATTAAATTTATAAAAAATGTGATTTATGTGAAAATTATGTTAAAATGTAATTTTAGAGATGTAAAAAAATTATTTCCATTTAGTTTTAATAAATCTCAAATCTAAGAAGCTTAAATTACGCAGATTTAATGCTAAACAGCTGTATTTTAATAAATAACACGTTTTGTGAATAAATATTTAAACGCAATATGAACCGTGCTCACTCGGTAGAACTCTCGGTGAATTTTCCGGCTGCGCCTCGATAAAAGCCATTTATTTGCTTTATCTTGGCGTATATTTCATTGAAAAGATGCGTTGCCGCTGAAAGAGTCGGTAATTCATGTCTTGCAGCTAGGGCGCTCGCGTTTTACTCTTCAATTTCATTTCTCCTCATTTCAGCACAGTTCCATTTCATTTCGTATTGCTCTCCACTATTGCTCTTTATTTTTATGTGTTTCTACGTTCCACTTTTAAAGTGTACCTGAAGCATGTCTGCACGCGCTTGTCCTTCGCTTTTATCAGTTTTATTTTCACTTGCCGCGGATTTGTTTTACGAGCGAACTGTAGGCGTATATACGCAGCGCGCGGATTTACTGCGGCTTTAAATCAAAACTTTATTGCTGAAAAACAACTATCGTGTAACATTTACGCCATTATCGCCGGGGCGGCGCTAGCGCCATCACCGAGGGGCATCCTCTGGCCACGTGCGAACGTGTCGGTCTGTCCCAGAGAAACTTCATACGACCAACGTTCGATACTTACCCTGGGACTCATTTCTCTTCACATTGCCACGCGCTCCAAAACTCGCTCCTAAACTACAGTTTCAAATAGCTCCGCAACATATTATATAATTAGAAATTACGTGCCCTCATGCTTGCGGGTATAAAATAGAATATATTAAATTCAAAAGAATTTTGATTTTATTTAAATAACTAGCAAAATAATACTTCATTTATAAAAATATATTAAATTTGACACATAAAAAATGAAAACGGTAAAAACATCATCAAGGATTCTGCACATTTTCAACAAAGTTTGACTTAGTTGTTTGAAAATTTTGCACGTTTGCTTTCGGCCAACAAGATGTAAATATATTTCTCGCGTAAAGCCAAACGCCAAACTGTTGTCGCGTGCTGAACACACCGTTGGGAAATATTGCATTAAAAAGTTTGAATATGAAATTATTGTCTTTAAGCATAAGTAATTTTTAAGATCCATAAAGAGACGACGCGGTTTTCGCATTCATTTAAAAAGTTTCGGGGCCGCGCAAAAGATTGGCGGTGGTGAAACGCGCTCGGGAAAGTTTTTCGCTTACGTGCCTAACGTCCAACTCACCACTACGACTAAACTCATCGTCACATAGACAAACGGATAATAATATTTTGAAATTTGCCAGAGTAACGCGTCAATTTCACCGTAATATCAAATATTAGTAATAAAATATCCAAATGGCTATGGAGCGGAAATTAAATTCTAATTAATTGTTTTGTTATGCTCAAATAAATACATAAATTGTCGTCGGAATATTGAGCAGGGCTGCAATCGAAAGGTACAATTTACGCCAAAATCTCGATAAATCTAGCAAATAACGATAATTAAATAGTAGTTAATTGGCGTGAAAGGAAGCCGCCGCGCTTTAGTGAACGAGCCGATATAATGTAATAAATAAGCCAAAGCTTTCCGTGATATTGGCGCTGAGGCGGCGGCGGCGGCGGTATGGCGTAAGGATAAAAATAGAACGCTTTTTGCCATCCTCAGACCATCCAGTAAAGAAACTTGCGACGCGTATGCGATGTTGGTGGTGGTGCTAATAGAACCGACGCTTTATTCACTTTATAACTATCTGACACCTTGACCTACCCTCTTACTCGAGTGGAAAACTTGAAAACTTAAAAATCAAATGTTCCGCGTTAATTTTTCAGCATTTTTCTTTTTCCGAAACATATTTAAGTCCAGTTAAGAATATTAACTTTATCGTCGGGCCATTAAACCGCCCCCCAATTTATAATAAACGAAATAATAAGCGGTTTCATTGCGCCCTCGCCCAAGCCCTCGTCCTTCGTCGACGGCGCATTATTGCAAGCGCTCAGCCTTCGAAATATTCATGAAGATGATTACAAGTGCCTCCGATGTTATGTAACACGTCTATAACAAGGCACCAGCTAAAGCTTTTAATTACATTCATACATACTGTGTGTTCGTTTATTGAATACGAACATTTTCGACAAACAAATAAAAAACGAAAACACTATTTAATATCCATCAAAATGTGACATTGATACACGATACATTCGCACATCCGTAGCACATTTTGCGTATATTTGTCGGTATAGATAAACATTAAAAGTTGTTTCCGAAACGTCAAAATTAAATTCGCTCAATGATTAATGATCTCGCGGGCCCGGATATTGCCGCGGTGGAAATGTATAAAAAATACTTTTAGCATGATTTATTATTGCGTACAATACGAATTTGGTTTTATTCAATATATTTTTAGTTCATTTAAAGCAATCTGCTCGTTATATTGACAGTTATAGTGCTTATTCGGATACGAATGTTACCATTTCCGTTTTAATGGGGTAATAAAAACTTCCAAGAAATACTCTATTGGCGCTATCTGATTAGAGCGAATCAATCATTATATAATAATAAATAATATATTTAGAAAGCTACAAAATTGTAAACCGTATACGTAAAATGTTATTTTTAACACGCAATAATATTTTTTACACTCGGACTTGAAAATAAAACTTTATGAACGGAAAATCACTTGGAAAATTGAGATTTATCCGCAGCTACAAAATATTCTCACCCCGTATAGCTAATAATACAGAAACATAATCAAGGATGAAATATTTGATAACGTGGAGCGACCCCAAAATTCGGGGTCGAATCGATGACAGTATTGCACAATAACGACATGCGCGCTCGGCAAATAGGATGATATAGTGAGACGTGAGACGGATAAGTACGATGCGTTTCTATCACGAGGCGTGTCAATTTGCATTACACATTAATGAAATTAAATTGCTCCATTACATCCTCGCCTAACTTATAACTTACAAAATAAACAAATTGCAATTTGGTGCAGCTAATGTGCAGTGATTTGAAATTTTGCGCTTGCGTCATAAGCTATTATTTCGGTGCAATTACAAAGCAAACAGCTTATCTAAATGCACAAGGACTCGAGAATAGTTTGGCCCTCGTCGTGGGTGTCGCCGCCCGCGTGAGGTGCGCTTCTGTTATCGGACGCCATCATCAGTGGCAACCTGCCGGGCACAATGGACCGGCCCCCAGACGACAAGGGAGACATGTTATCGCGCATTACAACAACTTGTTACGACGCGTTCGTGTGCGTCCGGCCTGTTTACACGATATGAACATGCACATCCAATTATCACCGGATGGCGTTTCACGGTGACTACAGTTTATTTGAGAAGGTGTCAAAAGTTCTAATCATTGGGCGTGGCTATGTATAAAATAATAATATTTTGTGTTTTGAAGAAATTTGTTATCAAAAAAGAAAATTATTGTTTGATTTTTCTGTTTGAAGGTTGGTTTGTCTGTTTGCTTTTTTGTTGTTTGTGTTATGTGGAACGTACGGAAACGCATGTGGAGGCGCCGGGCGACGTGCGCAATTTAAACGGTTGTTAATTTCCTCTTCGCCAACACTTCAAAGCGAATTTACAATACCTGTCAACTGCAGGAGCGCATTCGCCACTCGTCCTAATAAGTCCACAAGTAGTCAAATGCGAAGGTCACGTCCGTCCGGCGTCGGTCTCACTCTCCGTTGGGTTGAAAACACGCGCCGCTTTTTTTTAAATCCCTATCTTGACGTTTTTCCCAAAATCATATATCAAATCGTTCACACGCACAGTCAACATTATACCCTAATTCACATCAAACTTCTTTTTTTTTTTCTAAAGTGAAAATAGCTAAAGTTTTAGAATAAATCTTGCACCACATTATTTATTCATAAATTCCGCAGGAAAAAGCGGAACGTGCACAACTTTAAGCATGCACATGTCAAGTGCAACAAGCTCTTTACCATTTCACCACTTTCGCTAGCCGTCGCCACTATTGTAGAGCTTTCATTCTGAGCTTTCGAGCTTTTGTATTTTCGCACGACGCGCTGGTATCTACACGTGGAATAATAGTCTGGTCCAACTATATCATCATTACGGCATCGTCTAGTACTGCTCAAATGTCAAAAGCTCAGAACCGCTTAAAACGCTCAAGAGTTCAAATGGTGTATTTTTATAGTCGCACGTGAAAAGCCCTTTCCCAAACAAAGTCCTCGCTGGAGGCGTAAGGGTCTTTGTTGTTGATTAATTATTTGAGCTTTTCGGCATCAAGTTTCAATTTCGATTTTCACCGCATAACAAATAGAAAGTCATTTATTGGCGGGATTTGTGTCGCCGCGATAGAAATACGGAAATGAGAATCGAATCGCTGTGAAATATCGTCGCATCTTTTGCGTGGCGATGAAAGCCCACACAATGGGCTACATGTCCAAGCAAAAAAGTCGCAAGACGTGCCTCTGCGTTCCCCTGTCACTTTCGTACGTTTTGATTGAAGGGGATTTCTTACAATTTTTTCCAAACATTGAATTTAAAGCTTTTTGTATCTTCGTTTGCATATTTTATGCATATGATAAAACTGATTTTTATTGCTCATTATATAGTCTCATCACAGGATGATGAAAATACTTTAGAAACTGCGCCCGCACATATATTATAAGACTTTACCATTTTTTGTACTCAATTACAATTTTATTTCAAAATAAAGCTCAATCGTTTTACGGCTCAAAGTTTAGATACTTGACGTAAGTCTGAGCATATACTTCACCTTCGCATACTTCGTTTTTTTTTCCGGTGAAAACCTGTAAACGTAAAAGTCTAAAAAGTATAAACCCAAAGCGTTACAGTTTCAACGTCGCGCCTGCGAAACTCTTATGAAGACTACAAAGCAGTTTACAAATACAAATCGTCGAAAATAAATCGAACTTTTCAAATCCCAGCCGCGAATTCCCTCTCTGCGGTTATAAATTTTCTCTCAGGCGTGCTGTTTTCCACTTCGTTCTTATTTTCTCTGCATATGTGCAAACGTCGGATGAAATCTATACAAATCAAGTTTCAATTTGTATCTTTCCAATCCATATACTTGTAAATTCAAATGTGGAGGAATTAATTTAAATGCAGAAGTCGTCAGGAAAGTGGAAAAGAAGTAAAAATTTAAAGCAAACAGTTCACGGTAGTAGAACTTTACAAGAAAAACATTGAATGTTAATTTAGGTAGCAGTTATAGCATCGAGAAATAGCTTCAATATAACATGTTATATCATGTAATTGGGTTTTGATTGCAACCAGAGGATAACCCAAAGCTTGACTTGCTTGGCTTTGCTGGCGAAGATAATTGAGGTGTCTGCGCACACGTTTGGCTTGCTCTCCGCTGCCGCCGCCGCCGCCACCGCAGCGTAAACAAACTTTGATCTGCATTATGTGCTAAGGACTGCAACGGCGGCGGCGGCTCGAGTGTAACAATGCTCCGCGCGCGAGTTAACTACCGAAGTAAGTTATCAGAGGCAGGGCAACGAGTTCATAAGTTAATAGACTCCGTCATCATGCTTTGCAATTTACCCGCGCACATAAAATTTACGGCGTGGGCCAATATAAATTAAATTGGCGTTTGTTTCTTCTGCAAGTATTCACGTAGGCGTTTATTATCAGTGTATATTTTATCGCTGGATAAACACAAGAAAAACAAGCATGATGGCGTGAAACTTTTGAATGCAAATTGGAATAAGTTCCAAGTAATTTAATTTAAAAACAATAACGGGCCTAGTCCCCGGAGAAAAAACGCACCAGGGCGACAAAAAAGTCGTTAAAGTAATTTAGTTATTTTATATTCTTATTTGAAGTCTGTTTTATATTTTATTTTTAGCGTTTCATTATATTGATTTCTCAGTAAGTACAAATTGAAAACTCTCTTTGATGAATATAAAGACTAGCATTATATGATTTCCCAGAATAGGAATAATTACGCAGGTGTATGTTATATAAAGTGATTCCACGAAATCATTAAACTATTGTTCGTGATATTAGCAAACCGAAGATTGATATCTGAGAAATACGAGCAATAAATTTGCTAGAACAGTTTTGAATACGTCGACAAAGGTATTATTCACGAAAGCAAGTTAAACTTGCATCAATGACTTAGTCTGTCGGTAAATTTTCGCTCATCTTAAACTTACTTAATTATTTCTCTGATATTTGCTCAATGCTAATATATTCATATCAAACCCTTGAATTTAATTGGCAACGGTCATACTAAAGTTCTGAATAATTTTTGTAGAGAATGTGAAGATGAAATTCAGCGAAATGAAACAAGAGACATCAAAGTAAAGCAAACTCAAATTGGCACACGACATGACAAATATGCACAGGTGGATGGAGTGCAAGCAAACGCAGAAGTGTTTTATTACGCGACGCTGCTCTGAAACTCCAAACTCCATCAAATATCTCGAAATGTTGAGATGTTGAGCAGGCGACGTGATTATTTGACTTTCAGTTAGTCACACACAAAATATACTTTATTATATGTTAGTTTTACAACGCAGAAAGAAACATTTTGCACGTGTGAATTCAAAAAAGATGATAATTTAAAAAAATGATATAGATATACGCAAACGAGAGATGAGATTATACGCGGTTTGATATCGTGTTGCTCAATGCGCCACCGCACCTTTCCTTGGAAAGCGTGGCAGGCGCGTACAAAGGTTCAAGGGGGTGAAAATTAATAAAAGGAAATTCCATCTCTGCCTCGACGCGGTTGACGGCTCCGAAGCACTATACGTGGTGAGAGCAAAGAGCGCAGAGATGTGCCCGTTAGTTGTCGGCTTTCATAGCAGCGGCGGCGGCGAGATAGCAAAGATGGCGGGAGCGCATATTTTGACGGCATCAAAGAGCGCCTTCACTACCACCCACACTCATTTGCCACCGCCGCGCCGCCTTGGGCGGAACAGAGTGTCGATGTCACTTTGCGGCATTAAATATGGTTACAATTCATTTTGTGTGCACACAAGAGCGCGAAATTATCCAGCGAAAGGTACGCAACCAACGATGCCGGATGCGGACGCGTGCGGAATGGAATGGAAAAGAACATTGGACTCGCGCGAACGTGATTAAAACGAACGCTAGACGTGAAAAGTCGCGCCAACAGAATCCATTCACTCAGATTGGATTTACATTTGATACGAAGCGAGAATGAACCGGATTGTGTCATTCAAAAGACGTGCTTTAAAACATTTTCATTAAATATAACAAATTCTCCACTTATACACAAAATATAATCATCAACTTTTTTTGCCCGCAAATATAAAATAAAATTAATTGACAACGTTAAGTTATTAAAACTTTCCGCAACTTTGCGACGTCTTTTTTAAACGAACTTCCTAATTTGAAAGTATCAACTCGAAGGCTTCCTGTTCGATATTCAATCGCAGCGAATCGAGAAGCAAGTTGCAACTTGGGCCACGAATACTTACAATAAAAAAGAATCCCCGCGCTCCGAATGAAAGATGTTCGATGAGATTAAATCTCTCCGCGAACTAACAGTGTGTGAGCAGCGAGAAGAATCGCGGCAACTTCACCGTCGACGAATTTTCCTCCCATTTCCATCTGATTTTTTGCAATCGCTGGCGCGCATTCCATTCCGCGTGCGAATACGATATAATGCCGAGAACGCGATTACGTGCGCAAGGTGAACTGAACCAAACGCGTCTTGCGACTTGCGTCGATTCCTTTAAAGCGGATTAACAGCCATTCACATCCCGCCCGAGAGAGTCTCGCTTCACTAGATTTATAGATGAATTTTAAAGTGTGCTTTTGAATTCGATACGAGTGCTGCAGTTTTGTCAAACGAATAAACACTCGCTGGCATTTTGACGAATGCAAATGTTGAATATGTACAGGGGTGTTGTACATAATGGCGGCCAGTTTGGTTGTTTGCTTGCGGACAGCTTTCGAATGTTTATTAACATCACGTCTGCGATTTTATCCGTTGCGGTTGCTCAGGGCGCCTTTACTTTAGCATGTATATGCTTATATTATTTTGTTTGTCTAGTCGCGTGCGCGAGCTTTGTAACCGGAATCGGATGACATTTGCATAACATATCAAAAGCGCGTGGGGGAGTGCTTGCAGAATGTTTGCAATGCAATAGCTTATAATTTCGTATTCCAATTAATTAACTGCCTTTACTGTAAGATCAAAATATCAAACGTTTTAACGCCCTAGAGCTTAAATCATTATAATTTCGTTCGCAGGTAAATACAAATTTATTTTTTTCGAAATAATGTTTTTTCTTACAAATAGAAGACAGTATTCAATTGAAATTCTAAGAGAGTATACGGCGTTACTTTAAATGTAAGCACCAAGCTATAAATTTGATTCGCCGCAGCGCGTCGAGGGCAGCAAAAGCTCGAAAAGTGGAAGCCAAGAGAACGTTAAAACGTCACTAGTAAATGGCACGCAAAAGGCGTGCACACGTAGCGCACGAGCGCGACAAAAAGAAAAGCAGCTTTGAGCACACGAGTGTCGTCATTGCGGAGCATGAAAAAAATATAGACAGAAAAGACGAGACAAAAATGCGCCGCGCACGCTTCAAAGTAGCAGCAAACAGCGCGCTGGTAAATTATTTACGACTTTCAGTCATTACGTTTGATTAAAGCTCGCGTGTATCTTACCAAGCAATCAATTTTATTAGCTAATTTGATAAAAAAACCACAACTAGCGTTGGAAAAATCTAAATTTTACCGCATCAAGGGCTTGAAACATTAACTTTCAAGGTAAAACCACGCGCTTAAATTTAACGCCCGAAAGTCTTTTTTCATTTATTCCAACGCAGCCAGGGACAAAGAATACAGAATAAAACGATTAACATGCTCAACGGCAGAGATAATAAATAACCTTTTTCCAGCCGCCGCGCTGGCATTTGAATGAGCTCAGCTTCAACTCACAGCGAGCGCGTGTCCCCTTACTTTTAATTCAGGGATGATAACAGACTTTTCAGGCTTTTGCTACTTTGAACACGCGCTCATTCAGTCTTCAGCACTTCGTTAGATCTCAACTCTTTGAGCTGATATAGAAAAAACACACCAAACTAGTTTTCGACACCAAATAAGCAAAAAATAATTGATTAGAAATGTCGTGTGAACTAGAGTAGAAATATCATGATAGTCTGTAGTGACTTGAAATGATACGGTTTGCTCAAGTCGGATTGAATCAGGTGTATCACTTGGAAATTCCAATGAATGATTCAACAAGCCAGCGACATGACTCGCTGAGGTGATATCAGACATTAATCAAACTGCTGAGAGGTAGTTAGGCGGATGCTCAACAGTGCAGTCCACTAGCCACACCGGCCGAGATCCAAACTCGGAAATTAGCAATGCACAGATGCGCAAGTTTCGCATTCCGGACTTGTTGATTCTACATTTGCCATCACCGCTAATCTTGATTTACTGTCATAACCAATATTGTATTTTCGGACAGGTCATAAGTGATTAATTTTAAAACTCATGCGTAAAAATCTATTTTTTGCACTCGTGGCAAAATAAAACAGTAGCGTAAATGTTTGCAGTGCTATTCACGTAGCAGTTAACCTGAAAACCTTTCAGAGTTTGTGGTACGTAACAATTTATGATCACATGTAGGAAAATGTTGGAAAATGCTGAGAATTTCCACGCCGTTTGTGTTAAATTTCACGTACGAATCTCAAACAAAACTTTTTATCCGAACAAAAATGTTTTCCACATTACAGTGTTGCTACATCGCGTCGGAAACACTACAATTTGAATTCTGTTTGTCAAATGCACGAATATTGCATAATCCTGATATCACAACTCAACCTAAGTTAGAATCTGTAACAATGACAGAATTTCCTTCCCGTGGGTTTATCACGACACCGAAATGTGACGATATCATTAGCAAGAAGCCGGATGTAACAAATGATAACCAACGCAATTGCACAACGCATACCTGTATGTATGAAGAACTGCCAAAGGACAGTCGTAACTATTCCCGGAACTAACGGCCTCAAACCGGAATTGCTGAGGGACCGAATCATCGCATAGTTAATGATGACAACACAATGATGCGCTGGTGTATTTCCAAATTGCAGAAACAGTCCGACAGTCGGACATTAATCAATTTTGACATACCAGTTAAAGCAAAGAAAATTTGTTACCGAGATGTAAAGTTGGCAAACATGTAATTGACGTTAATGGCACCGCGGACATGTGGTTGATGTTGTGTATTTGTTTGCCGCATGGCTGCATTGGGACCTTCTTGCAGTTCTGGCGAGTGTTCGACGTGTTGCGGTTTTAGTAGTACGCGCGGACGACTTGCGTAAATAATTAATGAGATGCGATGGCAAAGTTGGAATTTGTCCGTTTTCAATAACGGGCCAGGCAGCAATAGCTCGTCCGGAAACTTTCGGCGTGCTCGCGTTGTTAGGTGTGCGTCCGCAGGACGAGTATTGTATCCCGTGCAAAATAATTAAACGGGCACGTGCGTGGAAGAATCGCGGGCATAAAGGCACTACATGCGGTGGGCCGGTAATGCTGAAGGGGATGTTTTACCTAATGGAAACTTTCCTTCGCTTTTCAACCCTGTTGCTGTACGCTGACGCGAATGCAAATTCCAAATGAAATGTGGCCAAGTTGAAATTTATGTTTGAATGCTTCACACTGACCTAGATACTGCAAAAATTATTGTATTATTTCTGTTATTTTTCAGTAATTTTAGTATTATCGTAAACAATCGGGTGCAAAATATAAATCTTGGAAGTGGACTGCAATAAAAATGTTGTTGAACATCCTTTTTATGTAGGCAACCCAAACTGCAGGAACGTAGCGTCTCTTTGTTCGTTGCGCGCTGGCGCAAAACAAGATGTCTAGAAGATGCACTATGCAATATTGCAACACACAAATACACAGCAATAAAACAACAAACACAATGTTACAATCAAAGAATTAGACTAACCTTGATAGCAGGAACGGGAGGTGAACAATGTTAAGGACTCTGGGCCGCTAGCAGTCTCTTTGTTGCTGGATCCGATGCACAGGAACAAAGTCAGCCTGCACCACACACACAAACGCAACGTAATGGCGAACTCTGCGCGGCCTGCTGAGCCCGGGGCGCACGCTGCCGGGCGCGTGCCGGCTCGCGTCGGGCGATTATAACGCATGCGTTTTATTGACCTAGGGGGCGCTACATAGTTTCCGTTTACTAAAAATATACAAACGAAGAAATTCAAACCAGGTAAATAAAAGAAAATTTTAAATTAAAATTCAATTTGTGCGTTGTTTGTGTTTTGCTGACATCAATAAACGTTGTTTATTTCTTTTAGAATTTTTATTAAACACAAGTTTCTAAGCAATAAATCGATAAATATGAATATTAAACGAATTCAACGGATTTGAATAATAAAAATTGATTGTTTAGTGGCGTATTTTTAAAAATAAAGCTATACAAACATTTAAATTCATATAAAGGTTAAATAATCATTTAAATCTTAGTGCGTAATACATTTTTAAATTATTTTTCACTTTATTGTTGTTAGAAAATTTTATAATTCAAGAAATATTGTTGACCTTGTTACCGGTCACCAAATACGCGTATGTCGTGTATACTCGTAAACATTCGAATTCTCCGGACGATAAAAATCAACTACCAGTAAAAGAAAATTACTACAGATCAATCCCAACAATCCAATCAAAACTTAAACTTTTAAGTATCGCCATAAAATTTAGGGGAGGTGGGGGCAAAGTGGGCCCCAAAAGCAAAAAAAGGGGATTTGTTTACCTTTTTTCACTCGTTACACTATTTTTTACATCCTTGTTCAGTATTCAATATTAATAAGCCGTGTCTATCAAAATAAAAAAAATCAGAATATGGGGCAAAGTGGGCCCCCACCCATAAAAGTTTTGCTATTACCTTTGTATCAATTTTTTGCTTATATTATTTTCTTTTTTCATTTCTTACTTCGAATTTGTTGTGAGTTAGTTTTCCCTCTTATTTATCAAAAATTTTAGGGGGCCCACTTTGCCCCTCAATTTTTTAAGCCTCCTGAATTTCAGGGGGCCCACTTTGCCCCCAGGGGCCCACTTTGCCCCCCCTTCCCCTACAGACAATAAACAAATTAAATTTATAATCTTCATATCATAAGTTCTATGCACTTTAAAACAAACAACGGTGTTAAATTTACCTTTTTAACTTGCCTTCCTGTAGCACTGCAAGTGTCCCATTAAATAACCCGTTGTTGGCTGATTAATATTTACGTAATTAGCGTGCGCGCACGTGAAAATAACAGGATCTCCTTCCGGTACCACCGACGCATGCAGGGACCCCCCGCCCGCCACATGTAAATACATCCTGGATAATTATCCGGCTTGCTGAAACGAGCTCGGCGGTAATTAATTTTTGATGGCTTATCGTTTCTGGATATCTGGACGCCGTCGCCATTCCAGGGAGCTATACCTGTATACAAGTGCGTACAAGGGTAGGTCTGCCGCCCTCACCCGTTATAAATTAACTATAAATTATGTAAATAAAGCTCGCTGGCTTAAGGCGCATTTCCCTTCGTGCATATTTCACTAGCGGCGGTTTTATTTGAATCGTAAAGCAGGACAATGTGTGTTATTACAGCAATTAAATTATTATGTTGTAGTTATACAAGTATAAATGAAATATGAGTGACTTTTGCCTTTTTAAATTATTAAAAGCATTGTAATCTCTGGAGTAATCAGATTGAGTTTTTAAATTTGAATTAAAATTTGAATTTGCATTAATCCTGAGTTGGGAACAAGTTTGAGTCTTTTTGTCAAGTTCTCGTGAATGTTATTCCGAGAATTTTATTTTATTTTTCTACAATGTGGGTAGCTACCCTTAATGCAATTAGCAAACGCACGCGTACTTGACTCACGCATATTTTGCGTTCTTTGCTGCGAACGCAAACCCGGAACGAAAACAGATTTTTTGCTCTTCTGAATCCAGGCCATGCATCATAATGTCCTGGGATAATAAGGTTGGTGAATGTAAGCGCAGTGTATTCATGCAGATTATTTTTCAATTGAAAAAATGTTCGTTGGTAAAGATTTTTGAAATAGCAAAAACCGTAGTGGGATGCGAATTTAATTAAACTATAGTTTGTTTGAAGAGGAATGCACGAGTGAAACTACGCACGATTTTTTTTTCTATTTTCATTGCGTAACTCACTCAAAATGAAAAAAAATAATAGAGAACAAAAAATATGGTACCCAGATGCAAAAATGCAATACGCGCCAAGAACATTTATCACAGGCCCGAAGTGGTGAGTTTTACAACTTGGCGCATGCTTTCCAATTACCTAAAAAGGTAGCACCAGAAGGTTTCATCCACATACACAACACCTACATTGTTCATTTTATCAGACACTTTATTTTTCACCCTTTCTTTAAATTTTCTTTTTAATGTTACTTTGTCTTTTATAAAACAAAAGAAAAAATAGAAAAAATTCAAAGTTTTTTTTCAAATAATTGCTTATTTTACTTTTTGCTTGTGGAAAGTACATCAGACAGTTTGTTTGTCTACACAGCAATTGTTCAGCGCTTGCTTTCATTAATATTTAGTCGACGGTTTACTCAAGCGATGAAAAAGTCATCAAGTTTCTACGTGGGATGATCTATGCTATAAACACGTCAGAGCTAGTAATTGGAAATGTTTTACGATTATCACTTTATTAACGATCAAAATATTTTTTTTTAGATTTTATAGTTTTTAATTCGGTTTTATTTTATGCTTATAATCAGAGTAAGTTGTAAATAATAATTTTAAAATTTTGCAGAATATACTTATCCTAATTAATATAAAAATACCAAAGTGAGTTTGTTTCGTTTTTACGCGGAAACTACTAAACCGATTAGTATGAAATTTTGCATGCATCTTTTTAAGAGTATTATGATGAACATAGAATATTTTTATTTAAGAAATAGTCATAATAGTCATTTTTATAAGAAACGTGACAACAAAAAATGCCTTATTAGCATTTTTAATCTTTTTGGGCAATATTAGCCAAAATCAATATTAAAAAATCATTAAAATACAATAAAAATTTATTAAACTATATTTTTTTTAATTAAAAACGGCGTGGGCAAAATTGTGAGTCAAAAATATTTGTCATTCTTCTTAAATATATGCATTAATCTATGTTAAAAGACTCTGCGCATCATTACCAACTTAAATTTTCAATAAACTAAACGCAAATTACATTATACCGGTTTCCATGTCAAGTCAACTCTTACGTTTCACCTCCCACGCCTTCCCCCACCCCATCGATTCTCTTGAGTTGTTTGCTTCGGTGTTGGAGTGAAATAACGGCGGTCGTGTGCGGTCGCAATGAGTTAAAAGTTGCTAACTTTGGTAGTTAGCGACAGGAGTTTCCTCGGTCGTTCCAATGCGTGCACACTGCACACCCACACCATCGTGTTATTTCGTTCTTTTATGCCGTTTTCTTTCCAAGAGGTTTTATATCGTTATATCAGCACCAGCGCAGGCGAGAAGTTAAGCCTGCCGAATGAGGCCGCGCGCGTCCCTCCGTGGTCCCGAGGCTGCTAATTGCTTCCTTGATTCTAAACGGATTTAATTGTAATATTTGTGGCCCGCCTATAGCTACACTCCGCACAGCTGTGCGCTGAAAACAACCGAAACGATAAAATCGAAACTTCTGTAGCTCGTTAAAAATTATTAATATAATTTTATTATCAGCGTAAATTTTTGTTTCCGAAATTAACATAAATCACGCACGTGTTGTCGCATTAATCATACGCCGGAGATTAGACGAGTTTAAACTTTTTCGGCAAAGTGTGCATTTTTATTATTGCATTCTGCAACTGAGAAAGCAATGAAAAATGTGTGCAAACTTTCCAAGTTCGGCCTCTCACGCAGCGAGTATCATGTTGGAAATAAATCGCTGCAAATAAATTTGATTCATTCATCATTTTATATTATTATACTCAAACAAAATATGATAAATTGAATTTTGCCGTTGTTATTTGAGTTATGGAATACACGCTAACTTAAAACCTAAACCATGTTGTATTGATTGCAGCGCGAAGTGTATGAACCAAAGTTAGAGCAAACAATTTTTGACAGTTGACATGGTTTACGCTCAAGTGCCAACGAAGAGTTTAAAGTAAAGGTACGATGAGATTACGAGTACATTACAAAAAGAGGAAAAAACTTACTTATTCAGCATAAATGCCCGTTGGCCGTCGTTTTGACAGCAAAAAATGAGAGCATTAATTTCTTTTCAGGTTAGAGTCTTATTTTACTGTCAAAACTTGACTACAAGATAACTTGGAACATTAGTTTGACTTTTTGCCACCAGATGACATTACTATACATTATATAGGCAATTCTTAAGTTTCTGAAGTAAATTTGTAGATTTATAACCTAAAAATAGAAAATTTAACCTAATTGATACAAAATACATCCAAACTTGCGTATTTATAAATATTCAGATGAAATTTAACGCATCAGATATGTTTTGCATGTCGCGATCGTAAAAAAGGTCCGCCTTCGCGTCGTGGACGCAAACAATTAAATGTAAATTAACGAAATTTGGCAAAATCAGCATCTGATTTGCATATGCGTGCGCGTTATGAATATATACACGTCATCCAGGCCGTCCAGCGCCGCAGATTTGCAGCCGTAATGCCGCATTACGCAAATAATGCGCCGTGCGCAAAGTTGATTCGCGAATTTGCAAAATTGAATTGCAAATACTTCGGCAATTGTTTGACGGCGCGCGCGCGATTAAACGCGCTTGTATTAGCCCGCTATTATAAATCGTCTAATTGCGTGCCATGCAAATTAAAACCGCAATATACTTGCTTTTATAGTTGCGGTTCATCCAGATAAAGCACTAAACTTTATGCAATTATTATTAATGAGCATATTTAATTTCGTGCGCGCATTGATTTTCACACCGCCGCGAAATTTGCGTAGGTATATAATATTAAAGTAATCAATTAAAAGTTTTTGATTATTAACGCGTCGAAGAGCTTTTCTTCAGTGTCTGCGACAACTATGCTCGCGCACGAAAGCCGAAAAACATTTCTCATGAATAAATTAAAACGACGCCGAAAATAATTAAAGCAATTTGCTCGGCATGCAAAATACAAAACTTGTTACTTCGTCTTCGCCGGCACCATTCCGGCGACACTAAAAACCTTTTCTTCATTTAACAGCGCATTGCAAAAACTGACGGGGACATAAAGACATTAACTTACAATGTCGTAGCATCTGCTTGAATGAATTAGAAAAATCGCCGTGTATTACGAAATTAAAACATTCGCAAACTTTATTATTTCATTATCCATTTGTTTCTCACATTTTTCCTTAAAATTCTAGTGAATAAAATTGAAAATTATGCAAATAAAAAAAATGTTAAGAATATATGTGTAGAATATTTTTGATTTATAAAGTAAACTTGTATTTGTTTGTTTTCTTTCAATTTTGTGTTAATTCTATGATTCTTCAATAGCAGTCAGCGAGTTGAGAGTAAGTGTGGAGACTCGTAATCGCATTAAGAGTAGATCGTCTTTATACTCTAGGGGCGCCTTCTTTGGAGGACTTATAAATTGACGCAGAACAAACACACACGTACTTGGAGCTTTTATCAATGATTTTATAACTTGCCGACGGGAATTACTCAATCTGGGAAAATAATAAAGTAAAATAAATTTCGAAATTAACTTATAAATATATATGTGATAATTTTACAAGCGTGTATTGTTGGTTGCATACATTGCAGTCACAGAACTGGACATAGAATTGACTAAATTACATTCCATTAGCTTCATTAACAACGTCAATAACAATAATATTCCCCAAATGATGATTTCCGACTCATATAACCATGTCATACCACATAGTGTTAATCTACTCAATATCAGCAAATATACTGATTGCCTTCCTTAAATTACAATTGAAATTGTTTTAATTAATTGCAAACAGAGTAAATTAAGCGTGTGATTATACACTATTAGTGAATTACATGTTGCTAGTCAAATTAACGTAAAATGTTTTGGAGATAGTTAAAATACTAAATAATTAGTCACTCAATTAAATATTGTCGTCATTTTATAGCACATTTTGTATTGTACGTTTCAGATTTCATCAAAACAACAATTAAAGCTGTTTCCTGGAATTACCATAATGATGTCTCGTCAATTTAATTTCTGTATACGTATTTATACAAACCACAAACTCAAAATTCTAATATTAGAATGAATGTTTATTTTGCGTCGCACATGACGTCAATTTATTCTATCAAGTTCCATCACAAGTAAACAATAGAAATAATATTCAATTTAAACATACAAAGTTTATTCTTAGACTTTATTAAAACAAATTTAATTTAAAAATGTATGTAATTGAAAAAATGTTTTTATTGTTTGATAAACGAATAACACACAATAGATGTTAATTAATTTTAATTCCAATTAAAATAACTATACATATTAAAATGTTTTTGTTAAATTATATTATAATGTAAAATTATTTTCACCTGGCACGAAATTAATTTCCACCAACATTTTAACGTTAACCCGTTTGTATGTGTAAGTTTTGCGATGCGCTACTCCCTAATGATACAATAACAGATAATTACTTTTTGTTTAATGCGCCGCCAACATCTTAATATAAGTGGCGGCTTGTGAGCTCAAGCGCATTACTGTTTCATGAACATTTCGCTAATTAGTGAATGAGTTTACATCGGCTGCAGTCGACAACTCTGCACATTGTGCACAAAAACATTTTCAAGGATTTTTTTTTATAAACTGAATAGGAATAACTGAAGAGGTAAAAGTAGCGACATCTCTATGATATATTTATTTCTACTAAATTTAAAAAGTGATAAATTTGATTATTTGATGAATAAATTAGAATATAAGATACTGGTGAGTAAAATTCGACGTGCGCCGGCAGAAAAAAGGAATTTGTTCCGCATGGGAATATAAAAGCGTGCGAATTTCCCAGCGCGCGATCCGCTAAGATTTCCTTTTCACGAATCGGCAAGACAAGACGAAGAATCTCAGTTGTGCGCGGCCCAGCGGGTGCCGATGGATGATGCCGACGGAATCAACGCGTTTGAAAAGATCCATTATTCGCCGGCGATGCCCTGAAAATTTTATAAATGGGATTTATATTTCGGAAAATAGAAGTTTTCTGCTACACGCGTAATGCCCCGCTATCCAGTCGACCACATCAGCGATTCTTATACACCCACACATTAAGATATGTGCCAAATTCAGCAAAATAAAAGAAAAAAAGCAAAAAATAAAACGACATTTCTTTCAAGTATGCCGCTGGAATTGTAGACTCTGTATTCGCAAAACACGCCCGACAATTTTATCATTTTATCAACCGCAAGCATAAAACACTTGAAATAAATCAGTTGGTGCGCACCGTTAAAAACGTGCGCGCGTCCACGTGAAGTGTCCGCAAACCGCAAATATCAGGAATCTGCGGATGAGCAAGAGAAAGATTGAGTACTGCGGGTATGAAAAAAAATCTCCAACATGTGCGCACGCGTAGTAGTGGACAGCGTGGCGCTGGCCCGCAACCAGCGAATACAATACACGACGATATTGGACAAGTTATTTGCCGAGGTGATCAATTTTATCGGTCAATATATGATACGAGCGGCCGCTTTCTTGCACGCTTCTTTATTACCGTCCAACATTGAAAAGATATTGCCTCGCTGCGCATCGAGCCCTCTAGCCCTAAACCGAGTACCTATAAGTTCTCAAGCACATCCTACGACTAGCTTATATATTTCCTCAAGCAGCATGGAGCTTTCTTACTTAATGCCGCTTTTTTCGACACTCTATTCTTGCTCCCAACTCGTCTACATCGACAATTTTGTTTCGTACATTTTTAATTCCGACAAAAAAAAAACACTTGGTGTTAACTTATCTCCATTACTGATAGTGCTTCGAGTTTATTTTTTTACTCAAAAACTTTTCACCGCATCAAACATTTGCATATTTCAAGACATTTCATGAATTAAAATATGTCGGGCGCTGAGCAAACAAATTTCAGACATTTGCGAGGCCGGAAAAGTACGCCACCGGAAACATGAAGTAAACTATTAGACCTATGAATTCCTTCTTGTCGCATACATACTGGTAAATATTGTGAGAGTGTTGTGTGTGCATAGAATGTTATGTAATCACATGTAAGTTCAAAAACATTCCTCGCGTGTTCGGCGCCCGTAAAAAGTCGCCGGGCACACACGGAGAATGCGAACGAAAACGAACGAAAAAGCGAAAATGTCATCAGCTCTCGCAAACATTTTACATTCTAGCACAGAGCGCAGAAAACCACAGCGGGATAAATCTAAATAACGGCGTGCATTAAAAGTTTTGCATAATTGCAATTAGTTTGTTGGTTTAGCAAAATGTCGTCGCGCGCACAATGCAACGGTGCGGTGTAGGCAACTGCAATTGCACAGCAGTCGAGTAGCACAGTTTTTCAATTAAATCACACAATTAAACGTGCACCAAAGTATCGAGCGTGTGTGTTTCGTGTTTATGCATGAGTGTATGTTTCACTATTAACACTTTGAATTATCTTCCCGAGTATCCCAGCCAAGTTTGAGCGCAGTGAGTAAATTGGGTTGAAAATATTCCGCAACATGGCGCTGGAAGAAGTCAAGTCGCTGTGAGTTACGATACGATTGTTTTCATCATTTGTACTGTCGACATTCGTGGTTAATTCATTGCCCTTTAATTTATGTGCATGCTATACCATACTATATTACTACTTATATACAGTATGTTTAAAAACTAAAAAATTAAAATTAAAATTAAAAACTAATCTGTTGATGTTTTTGTAGATGGATGAAAAGATTGAAAAGAGTAATTAAAATTATTTACTTGTTTAGTTGCACGCCCGCACGTCGACGCACGGTAATCTTGATTAATTAAACTTGTTCTTAATTGCTCCGCTTCAATGCAGGCAAACTATTAAGCAACTTCTGCATTGAATGCATCCTTGAGCAATTATATACTTTGTCACTTCTTTAAAAGACTTAAAAATTACTTCAGTAAATTGAATTTTTTTCTGCAACTATATTAAATTAACAAAAAAAAAACGTAATTACTTTACCTGATTCATATTCATCGGCAGTAGACGTGAAAAATTTTACACGGATTACTAATAAACTCGTCGTTTCAAGTGCGAATAATCAATTGGCACTTTTATGCGAATTATATGTCGAAATGAAACGCAACGTTCATTAAACATGTAAATTTCGAAGCTTTCGGAATAATTTCATTTACATTAATTTTATATTCACGCATTTCATTTAATTTCACGCTGGTTTTTGCGCGAATTTACGTTCACACATATTGGATTTTCGCAACTAAAAAGTTTAATAATTTAAATGATGACAATTTTATTATTAACGGCTTTTTAATGTTGCCCGGCGCCTTCACATTTGGCAAAATTTACATTGAATAAATTACGAAAGTGTTTACACGGCTAAAAAAATTAAAGCGTTGTTTATGGTGCGGAAAAGTAGGCTATTTTCGTTGACGGTAGCAGCGGCAGGACGAAAAGGACTACGGGGACGCTGGTAACGAGTCACAAGCGGGTAAGAAAACGGTGATCTAAGCAGGAATTTAGTTTCGGGCGAGATCAACGTAATCTGATTGTAATTAGCAGTGGATTTTAGTCGGGACGCCCTCGGCATCAGCACATCGTTGTCACCCCTCTATTGTCGCTCTCGGAGGGCGTATGTTTAAAGTGATAATAAACGTTTTCACAATGTTTCAGCATTTACACTTCATTATTATCTAGTAAAACATTATTTCGTTTTTTTAATTTCTAAAATTTCTGCAGCTATTTAAAGATCAATTTGCGTTGGTGAATATCGTTTAGGTACCTGCAAATTAAATTATTGTATAATATGCTAATGCGCGGTTTTGGCATCTTCTATGCAAAGCGTGACGCAAACTCTAAATCTAAATATCTAATTTTGGTCCATCACCGAATGCGAATACGTGTCGGACGTTGATGGCGAAACATTAGAGTCCAGACTTGCGGCGTTGCCTTTTCCGCCACTGCGTCGATGTTAAATCAACGAAGCGCGTAATTTCAGGCTTATTGATGCGATCTTCGCTCGCGCGTCCCGACGCCGTTCATAAATTTTCAATAAGCGAATAACTCTCGTCTGCTTAATGCATATTAAGCCGCAATTGTTCAAATTCATTTCCATTTCTTTTCTTATTACACTTATTTCATATCTAAGTGGATATATATGCTCCGCCCAGTGGAACTACTACGCATGCGCACATATATTTTTAACATGGCAGTGTGAGTAATTTAATTTCGACTTGTTTGATGTAAACATTAATTACGACTAACTGCGTAATTAGTTTTCTTCTCAAAAGCTCCCGGGATTAGCGAGAGAGATGCAGTTTGTAATTGAGGAGTTTTTGTTTACAAGCGAGCCATTAATACGAACACAAAAAGCATATTAACGCGTGAATCGAGAAAGACGCACTTTCGGATTATTAACTTTCGGTCGGCTTACCTACTCTATTACGTATTACATCCTTGTCCACTGGGAAAACGCGCTAATTCATACCTAACACAACATGTTTTTGTGTTATTTTGTTATAAAATTCCGCTCCCTGGGAATAAAAAATACAAAACATTTTTTTTAACAATATAAAAAACAACTTTATTTATAATTGACCAATGAAAAAAATATTTACGAAAATCGCTGAAAGTAAATTGGCCAATTTGTAAACTCACCTCAAAAGAAAACTCGCCATTCATAAGCTTTTTAGCAGTGTGTACCCACGCGGAGCTTTAACAATTCGACAATATTTTTTAGTCCCTTACAACCACAAGCGGCGGAAAACTCGTTCCTTATTGATTCCCTTTATACGCTTCGGTTTTGTTCACGTATAATTTAATATTTATCTGATAAATTAGGATCGCCGGAAAAGATTACCTCTAGGCATTCGGTTGTTTTCAGTCGAGTGACCTTGCTGCAAAAGAATCCAATAATCTCAAAACAATGAAAAATATTTATCTCCGCTAACTTCTAAGAAATGTGCTTCGATTTGCAATCAGAAAATATAAATAAGCATAGGTACGCAGGTGCGTGAATGAATTATAACTCGCGATTGTGTAGTAAAAGCTCAAGCGCACGGAAAGCTCGACAAAGGAAATTAATTAAAATTTCTCATTGTATTGGCTTCAGGTCATTCGCATCTAATGCTGATAATAAATTTATTAATAATTAAATGTGGATATATTGGGCCGTAGTAGTTTTTATTTATTTTTCAATAACTGTTCGGTAAAAAGAGTGCAAAACAATAAAAATGCTCGCAGAACTGCAAAAGTAGTCAATAAAAACTTTCTAAAGAAACGACAGCGGCGAAAAAAACGGTGGCGGCGATGGTGAGCGGCAAAAAGCTGATGAAAGAATGCGCGCCGCTCCCCAGTGAGAGAAAACGAAATTGTTCAACTTCTGTTTCGCGCTCGCTTTCCCACCAAGCGGAACTTTACGCAACTCTCGAACAAAATTAATTAAAGCGCTGTTAGGTAACTTATTGATATTAAACGCTATCGTTAAGATTGACGATTTTCTTCATATCGACTATTAAATTTGAGTGTGATTGAAGGTGCTAGACACGTAAAAACTTAAACTTTAAAATTTCACACACAAGTTTTGTGTCGATTTTAAAAATTTAAAAACAAAAGTATTATGTGTCCCAATGGATGGGATGCGACACACACCTGCTTGTATAAATAGTTGATTTCTTAGTGGGAAAATATGAGCCACAGTGGGGCACGCATCCGATGGCGGCGTTGTCATCAAAACGGCACTCCTGCGGGACCTATTGGGTCGCATTACGGGAGAGGAGGCGGCGCGCATAACGCAGCAGCCCCGCGCTGTCAGCGACGCAACCGGCTTTACCCATTTATTGATCTCGCTTTGCTGCGTGCCGCGCGCTGCGTTTTCCGCACGCCGCCTCCGCCACAGCGCGACTAGGCCTCCTCGTGACGATTCGAAAGGTGGTCCGACGACGCTCCGGCGAACATTGAGTGCGAGAGCACTCTCGACATATTCAAATCCATTGTACGCATCCACGAACACCTTCTCGCACTTAACCGCAAACGCAAACGTGAAAGCAGCACGTGTGAGCGAATTACTGTACGACTGGTTGCATATTCAATTGTCGAAAAATACTAACCTTAATTCTGCTCTACTAGAATTTGTATAAGAGTTGTTTATGTGGTAACCATTGACAATCGCGTATAATATGCGGTCGAGTTATCCTCAACATGCGCACCGGAGAAGTCACGAAGATTTAAGACGACAGCCCACACTAGAATGTCGTGTAGCGGAGGCGGCTGAATTTCTAAGTGCGCCGTGCGGGCAAGCCTGAGGTTGCCTTCCACTCACAGGGATGGTGCCCCCGGAGGGACTCAAATTAGATAGCTAATTTATACTGGTAATTAGAGACACACTATCTCGCGCGCCATGCGACCGCATTTTGCCAATGTGTTTGCTCTCGAATAAGTTTCTCTAATTGTGACTTTTGCGCTGATTACGATTGTTTCCAAACAAACACAATACACTGCGATACAATACGAAACAAAAACATAAGTAAATAAAGTTTGTATTATTAAATAAACGTAAATTTTATAAGTTTAAGATTGTTACGGATTTCGGCAAAAGACAAAGTTCCAAGGCGTGAACGGAAAGAGGCGGTGCCGTCACCTTAAACTTTACCCAAACTTCAATAAAACAAAACTTACAACTCGTCGTAATTAAAACAAACGCGTTGAGAACACTTGCAGAGTTTGATAAATCGATTTTTTACAGTATTTAACAAAAAATATTTTTCACAGTAATTATTGTTCATTTAGGTCACGCACCAAAAGCATATTTCGTTGACGTTGGTTAATTACCGCCCCCGCAGCCTGGGAGCAGAAAAATATTACGGATATTACGGATAATTACTCATTAGCGCATGTTCAGGGACATACATTAAGCACCTGATACTTGTCACATTCATAAAAAATCTCATCATACTGATTATAACCACGAATAATCCTCGAGAATTAACATGAAGCTCATAAAGCTCTGTAAATAGATTGATCATGATGATGGTTTGATAAAAAGGTAATGAAAGCAATGTGTTTATATCATATTTCATTGTTAATGAGTGAAGCATTAACAGAAAGAATAATAAAATGCAAATAAAAACTAAAATTATTTTAATAATTTTTTAGTATTTTTTATTTTGCATTATATTTCAATTTTACTAAGCACACAGTTTCATGGTGCACTTAAACAAGCTTTTATCACTGGAAGGAGCTTATTGAAAATAAATATCTGTGTTGACAGAAAACTTGTTCGATAAAATTGCTAAGATTATGTTAGATTTGTGCGTAAAATGTTGGGAATTTTTATGTTTTCATTTTTAATATAAATAGAAATATTTATAAATATATTTATTGTATGATATAAGCTCTTTCAAAGCTCTCTTTTTGCGGGAGCATAAGAAATGCGACATTTGCAGTGATTAAAGTCGACGACGGGGCATTAAAGCTCTCTTCAAATTCGATTTAATTTGCGTCGTTTCAAAATTCTTTGGAACGCAAACTAATTTCCAATTAAGTCTCGAACGTTCGGTAATCAAGCGGCGGTCTGTAATTAATCAGAATCCTTTTGCATCGATTCGCATAATCGAATGGCAAGTGCTCTACTCCACCTCTACCACAGCCGGTGCCGCCATCGACGAGTATCGACTTTTCCATGGCAACAATTATATAAAATGCTCATTTTACACTACCCCTTAGTAATATCTTTGAATTCCTGTATTTGTATTGTAAAACAGTGGAAAACCGCTCTTAAAGTTTAAGTTTCAACAAGTCGCTCATACAAATCCGTACTTCATCATTGTATCACTGCATTCATTGTAATTAATTAGTTCTTGGTGATACTTAATTACTTTAATTTTGTTTCAGGTGAGTGTGACTACCTGGCGCAGGAAGTACGCACAATGAATAGCAATGGTGAAGGCGCCGGGCAGACACTGAGACGGAGGGCTCGAAAGTCAAATAACGGATTCGGAATTCGCATGCGATGTAATGCGGGTGTTCGGGGTGTGTGAGGCGGACTTGTGTTTGATTCACGCTCGAAGGGATTATAGACTAGATTGATATCCGATATTACTCTTTTCGTCATTTCGCTCTCTTCAAATGCGAATTGTGGCGGCCGACCACGAGCAAATCTATGTTATTACTTTTCCAGTAACACACGTTCGCCTACGCAAACAATACGTATAGAAATATTAAAAATGAGGTTATTTATTTCAAAGCTACATAATTGGTGTGTACATTGAGTTGCCTAGTTTATCCTTCGATAACTGCGAACATTAAACTGCAATCATTAATCTACGATTGAATGTTTCGTTGTTAAAAGGGAATATACAAGCCGGATTATTATTTCCTGTAACAGCACTTTGTGAGTTGTGGGTGGATCAGTGTTTGATTTCATATCAAAGCGTAACGATGTCAGTGCGGAATATTTTGTGTGGAATTGATATAATCCCAGTCGATGATTTTATAAAAATCCCAAACAAAAAGCTGTTAGCTGTCCATTCATTTTAGATACATGTGAAAATGGCAACAGAAAATGATTAAATGCAAATTCTCATTCTAGCATCAATTAAAACCAAAGCGGAAACTTGTGTACGTTTTGTACACTGTCCCAACAATCTGAAACATGCAGGTATGCTCAACTCGCCTAGAAATATCTCAATTTAAATGCAAAACTTGATGAAATTTCTCCACTCGTGGTGGCGACATGACGTGTTTTGTGAAATAAATTAATAATCGCATGCAGAATCTATCAAGTTGGTTCGTCTGTGGCTTTTTTATGATAATACGTGTTTTATCATACTCCGATAAAATGAAACAAAAAGCGCAAAAGTTTTGCGAACGCAAAAAATGCCTTCCAGCAGGTTTTTGTGGGTGCAAAATAAAAGTTGCGTGGATGTACGCTTAGATTTTTTACCACCTTTACATTATACATTTTTCTCTTTGAACATTATTTTTGAGCACGTCTGCGGGGCGTTGGAGAGATAGATATTCTTTGTTTGCTAGTCGGTCGGAAACGCAACCAGGAACGCAAAAACTGCACAAAGAAATAAGTTGCGATCTTGTAATCACTTTCGTTCAGCTTCACAAAGTTTCTTTCTGTTTTAACAACTCGTTTCCATATATGATATGATATTTATATTTATTTTGTACGTCTCATCGTTTTAGGCTTTTCGCCAACTTTGTTTCATCTTGTCTACGCATCAGAAATAATAATAGAAGAAATATTTTTGTAAGCGTATAGAAATATCGTCTTAAGTTAATTATTATTTAATGAAAATATAAGTAGTTTCTGAGTTATCTGTCTGCAAAAGTCATATTATTTTCATATATGTCATACAACATAACCTAATCAAGGAAAAATTGTTTTTTCTATCTAATTTCTTTCTTTTTGGAATTTTCAGAGAATTTCAGGTAATAAAAATTAGTTCAGCAATTCTGTAGGTATAAATATACACAATATTGTTTTCTATTTATATATATTATCAATTAAATGCTAGTTTATATTTCAGTATCATATAAATCAAATAGTCCACATTGGAATTTATTTAGTTTGCCGTACGCCAATTGTACGGACAAGTGATGTATCAATTATAAAGCTCACCACTCACATAACTCAATTAATTAGTCATTGCGTTCTCTGGCGAAAAAAAAGTTTTGAATTACTGCGCTGGATGGTTGGGTTTCGCCGCGCCGCGTTTCCATCAGTTGGCGATTTAATTAAATTCCACAAATAGCGCTTTGAACATTACGTAAATGAGAGTGTGAAGTAGAAGCTAGCGCCAAATTGCGTTCGAACACAATTGACTGAAATTCTGAATCAATACGCCAAAGTCAACTGAATCATTTGATTCATTTTTATACAGTGAAATATATCCTATTTAAATGCAAGTCAAATTATATATGGAAAATAAAATTAAACAAGTAAAGATGATAAAAGTTAAGTTGATGTCTGCAAAGAAAAATGCTGTGCAAAATTATTCCGCATGAATTGAACCTCTTTGGAGTCGGGAGTCAGTCAACTTGAGCGTTTCCTCAACTTTTCAAATTAATTCCGCATTGTGATCGCACCGCTGGCGAGAGAAAGAGTTCATCTCCGTCGGCGAATCTGAATCGTCCGAATCCGGAAAGACGGCGAAGAGCGAAGAACTGGTGCATCAAATAACAAACAACGCGTTGTGCGGGCGGTGGTCCGAGACAATGGACTTGCTGTTGAGAGTGTGTTTTCCGGGGGCTGGCAACAGCAGTCGCAAAACATGAAAGAATTCATTACGTCGTTTGCCACTCGACGTGCGACATCAGCGTCGAGAAAGTTAAGCGTCTGCACATTTGTCGCCACGGTTCCACTGCTGCTCATTACTGGCTTCCTGTTTGTTGACAGGACAACATCTTGATAAATAATACCGGTGCGCCATATGGAGATCGGACCATTCCGTACCAACATCAGAGCAACATAATTTATAATTTGATTTATTTTATCATGTAAATTTTATATCAAAAATCAAATATTTAGCATCGGACATTATTAATAGTTGACAGGTTACACATTCATGTTTGGTTTGGCGGGCATTGTGTACTCGTATCATGTTGCGTTGTCAATATATGAGCACGCACCGCACGCAATAACAAATATTTTAATTGTCAGCCTTCCCCAAAAGATAACAAAGCGACACATGATCAAAGATGGAATAAAATATGCTGCAATAACAGATTTACTCCTGTCCATATCATGATATTTAATTATTTATTATTCGAAATATGCGTTAAATTTTAATTAAACGATAAAATAAAGAATCAAATTTAATTATGCATTTCACATGATTATTTTAACAAATTGAAGAATATTTAATACCAGTGCATTAATTAAATTTCCCATTTTGTTATAAAATTAAAAATAAAACACATTATGATTATTTTTGAGATATTTTTGTTTTCACAGTTTTGTTTGCTTAGTTAAATACTCCTTTATCAACTGCTTCGATGATTACGAATGTTGACTTGCGAAAGCGAAACCCAAATTAAATATTTATCCAAGAAACGAACACATCACGAAAAAGATGATTTTCCGATGAAGTTGATATTCAAACAAAACCGAAAATAACTTCGACATGTTACAGATGTCAAACCGATCGAGAACTTGTACGGATATAATTAAAACTTTCAATTTACTCTCGATACCTAAAGAGTTTCCGATTAGATTATGTAATGTATAGTTAATATTATTTATGAATAGTGTTATTTCATGTCACCGTTGACAACGATTTTAATCTGAATCCACACATGAATTGAGGCAAAACTTTCGAGATGTGTAATGTATAATCTCTCCGGCACGCCGCTGTGAATTCATCCAAAGTTTTCCCATCAGAAAGGCTTCCATCACACGCGTCTCGTGTGTGTGTATGTTATTGTAGCACTCTGGAGGACTTCCGGAAAATGATCGGAGCGGAAATGAGGTGGATACTTTCACATCATCAAGTAAATATAACATTTGAACCCTTTAAATTTACATTTTTCGTGTAAATAACGGTTATGTTTTCGTGTATTTATCTCTCGGATATACAGCATATACTGCATTGGATATTGGACGCAATCAATTTTTATTCCACTTTCAGTTTG
Organism: Dalotia coriaria; assembly: GCF_025399875.1. Taxonomy (NCBI): domain Eukaryota; kingdom Metazoa; phylum Arthropoda; class Insecta; order Coleoptera; family Staphylinidae; genus Dalotia; species Dalotia coriaria. The sequence continues at coordinate 7,126,822 of NW_027045447.1, read as the reverse complement.
AAATGGTAATGAAAGAGGAATAAATAAAAAAACGCAAGCCTGCAGAACTCCGCAACACATCAAACAGACGCAAGTTTATTACATTCTGAATGTTCTGCGCTTTAAAAAGACGTAAACTTCATCTCTGGGCATTTTTATGATGTGGTTTTGCATGTTGTGTTAGTTCCAGTGCAAACTGAGACTTATCGAGTAATTATTTAATGGCTTTAGTGGAGGTTTATAGTGTAGTTGGCAACCAGACACTAAACGAAGACATTTAACTTTTGGTTATGTCATGGTATTGGGATGGTGTCTCAAAACGTCGAAAATGGTAAAGCGATTTATCGAACTGGCTGTAACTTCGTTTACTGCAAGTTTAGTGCGCAGAATGTCGCAGATGGGATTACATTCCTTTTAGGTACTTAGTTAAATTCGATGATTGGTTAACATATGTGTTTAGTTCAGAAGCTAAACGTTTGGTAATCTAAATTTTATTTTATATAAAACATATAAAAACTTATTTTTAAGGTTATGTTAGGTTTTAACCTAATTTGAAGTTATTAACTTTTTTTTTTGAGGTTAGAAATAATTCCCAAAGCGGTTTAATTCAAATGAAATATTTATTAACTCGCAAATCATAAATCACGTGATGCTTTTTCACTTTGTAAGCCACCCCACGTCGACATGGTGACATTCCAAAAGATTATCGTGCTTGTTGTATTCATATCAGTACAGACAATGACAAATGACGAACAAATATGCGCGAAGCAAGAAAAACACCCCTCGAACAGTCAGACTAACGCACTCACATTCATGATACCAACAAGAAACTTTTTAATGATCGCTCGTTTTATTTTATTTTTTTATCTCTACCTTCTAGTTTACAAAAAAAAATAATAAGATAACTCTTGATTTGAATTTCATGGATTGTTTTTTAATTGAGTTAAAAAATAAAATCAGTGCTTCTCACCGCTCAATCCATCGAAACAATCGATTTATTTTTAGCACAGCTGGATGGCGGCTTCAAGCAGGCATATTTTCCGATGACTACGAGTGGATGATTTAATGGCGCACGCATTATGAATGCCGATGGATTTTTGCCGGGTGGGTGTTGATTGATTGATACCTGTGTTGTGTGTGCGCGCGCGCGTGGATTTCAATCGCTTTGTCAGGGAAAGAACAAGACGTCGATGGTGCGTTGAGTGAGAGCGGCGGGAACGGACGCGGTTGTAATGAGAGCACTAAACGGGCGCGCTTTGTGTCCGGCGGATATCAATTGAACAATAATTTTCTTTGTCGGCGGCGCGTCGGAACTGACGCGCTGACGGGTGAGATCTTTGATCATCTCAAACACATGCGCAGCAGATTGTGTGTAATTCGATCAACTAGTGGACCATAAGCCTATAATCGAGCGTTTAGAATTTGCATTTTGCATTCCGCCTTGTATTAATTGAATTTACATCGAAACAAGCAGAAATTGTTTTATTTCTTGACGTTAAAACGTCAATAAAATTTATTTGGGGTAAAATATGTTACAGGGTGATAGTTGGTGATAAAATCGAGTATTCTAGTATTAATTATTTTTATTCTTTATATTTTATTATCGACATAAACACAACTGGACCTGAAAGTGTTTATTTCTTTAGTTTTTGACATTTACTTGCTGCCAAAGAAATTATACCTTTATTGAAAGTATTAAAAGAGTATTAAATTCCCTAAAATAATAAATTTATTACTTTTTAATACTTAAAATATTAAATTCGTAATAATTACATTAAAAGTTCATTAAATTTCAATCACCTGCAGAACCACAAAGACGAAAATTAGCCGTAAATTATGTTTTTGTAGAGCTGATTATGTGCACTCGACATATTTCGTAAAACTCACACACGCCGATCCATTCCTGCATTTTGCATGTCCGCCTCGGTCGGACAGCCGGAAATTATCCGAGACCGGGGATGCGCACCGGATCCACTTAAACTTCGCCGCGGCACGTAGGTCGAAATGAACAATGAAGCTGCTTCCATTCTTTGCGTTTTCGCCTTTTCCGTCGCCGCAAGGCGCGCAAAAAAGGAGAGGCTAATTTTTATCCCGAGCGGATAGGCAGAAGAAAATAAACAAGAAAAAGGGCGCAGAAAAAGGAAAAAAGCGTGTTATTCCCAACGCATACGGACACCATCATAAAAAACTTAATTTAAACAAAATTTTCAAACAAAAAAATTTAAAAATTTATTTAAACTACAAAAAATTGGAGACAAAGAGTTCAAATTTCCGATTATAGGATAAACGCGTCCAATTAACTGATGATATGACCCCGAATAATGGAATCACATTAGAGCGTAATCCGGTTCGATGGTGGCCGACGACATTATGTGGTGCCAAATTACCAACGTGTGAAAAATTGCCACACGATAGTCTCTAATTCCACACGGCATTCAACGCGCAAATTATCTCTCCTTGCACAATCAATAATTGTTAAAAAAGAAAAAACTCTCTTGCACGATCAAACAATACAATTCCACGTGACCTAGTTTATACAATAGTTTAAATGATTAAAATTATATTATAGGATTTAATGAAAATGTTTGTTTAATTTGTTTATCCTGTTTCGGGTTATGATTTTCTGCTTGAGCGTGGACAATAGTACTCGGAACAATAATCCGACGGTAATAATTATTATAAATTAACTTATACGCGTGTATAACTTTATGTGATAATGAAATTTCTGTATAATTCAATTTATTGTAAAGCACTTAACCTCTTCTGTACGCTCCGAATGTCAAACGACAAAACAGATAACCCAACTTTAAAAGCAATCTCCTATCTTGTTTTTGTCGGATTGAAACTTAAATGGTATTTGAATGCATTTGAATGTCGTAATTCAAGGTAGCAAAGTTTTTTTCCGATCTCATCGTGTGACTCCAGTGTGCGCACACGACGAAAGCTTATTATTTACATATTCGGTAGTCCCCGAGTAGAGATGAGTTACGAGGTAATAGCATACGAAAACTTAAGAGTATAGTTGAGAGCCGAACACGAGTTGGTACTCGCCGCGGTCGTTCTGCGGATGCGCACGCGAAGCGAAATAAAGCTTCGCAGTCGAGCGAAAATGTATGGAAAGCTCTCCGGGGAGTGTTGCCATTGAAAATCAAAACCCGGCAAAGCGTGTCTCTCGCCCAACCCCTCAGCCCCAGCACTTTCTCACTTTCCCATCGCTTTTCGGGCTTTTCTTTTCACTCACACCCTACTAACGTGCTTTGGGAGTCGAGCTTGTACGAGCATCTGAATAATCAACTCCCACATCGCATAAACAACTAACCTGAAATTATTTCTACGAGTGCATATAATCAAATAAATTCTGTATCACGAAAATGAATGGAACTTTAAACTGGTACAAAATTGGCTGGAAAAGTAAGGATTCGAGGAAATTTGTTAGCGTGGTAATAACTTTTTATGAAATCGTTCGTCGAGCAGAAGTCGGCGAGTGAATAAAAGTTAACTGCGTCCATTATTGAAATTTTTATTTTCTTCGCTCACTATTCGTAGATATCTATTACTTCAACTTCTTTTATCACATCCTACAAAATACTTACTTTGAAATAAAAACAGAAAATGCGTGCAAATTATTACCTACGGTTTAATTGTGAATCTAGGTGAGTGTATGAGTTGTTAAGAAAGGACCAAAGGATGTGCGCCTCATAATCTTCCAATTTCAATCCCCATTGTACGAGGAAATGGGAAATGGCGATAACATTAGACGTTTAAGATTTACGAAAATAGATAGATTCGACTCGCTGGCTAGACTCTGCACAACAAGTCGTCGTATCCTCAACCCTATCCATCCTGGAAACCCTCGTCTATTCATTCGTCTCACACAGCCGCTACTCTTACTCCTACACTGGTGCTAGTACCACATCAAACTCTACTACAATGACTAAATAGATATTTGTTATTGTTCCTCGTTTTCAGTCTCCAAACGTAGATTACCCATGGGCTTTGATTGTTGTATTCCTTGGGCATATCCGGGGATCATCATGTAAAACATTGTTAACAAGCTCAACTCGCATGGGACTTGCATCCGAGGAGACTCGACGACGTTTTTTGCTACTTTACTATTTTGGCGTTATCTGTGCATCTCCAAAGTGAACAATGCTGAGGAACGCTAAACAACCTGTTAACACAATATGCTAAACTAGGTTAGCATATAATTTTTTTGTTCGTTAGTGAAACTCTGCTACAATCCGATACGCAATTCGCGTGGGAATTCCACTAAGAGGATTCCGCATTACTAATTCATTTTTCTTTTAAAACAACATGCTTATTTATTAATTAAATACAAAGACTGTAAATCTGATATATATATTTCTAGATGTATTAAATGAAATAATTGTACAATAGAAATGGTTGAGAAAGCTTCCTTTGTTATTCTGAAAATAAAATAACCACCATAAAGTACAGACTATGCCCAAATGAGACCACTTTAATTAAAGCATTACAATCGCAGATTTCATCCCTTACGGACTTGCATCTGCGATTGTATCTTTTCTCTAGGGCATGAAGTGATTTTTTCTTTTCCTTCTCTTCTGGGCATTTTTCGTCATCAGTTCGGTTCTAATTTTAATTAAGAATGCTGTGCGTTTCATTAATTATATTTTTTTCTTCCGCACAGTGAAAAATTCAATTAAATTTGAATAAATACACTTGTAGGTTAGAATATTTTTAAAACATGAAATGATGGATTGTTCTTGTTTAAGTTTGTGACGTTATCATCACTTTAATGTATGATATGTGTTTATTTACATGTTTAATACACATTGTTCTTTGTAGATGTTTTTATCACTTGATGTAAAATTACCCGCATATTAATTGGGGTGTTATACATGGTTGAATGTCGCACGCCCACGTGCGTCCTATCCAGACGCAGAAAAAGCGCCTCATGTGCTATTTTGCTTTGTCTGGTTTGAGCCACTCACAAAAAGGGCTCAACGTTCATTTAAAATAAATTAGACACACGTATACCTACATCCCCCATATGCTTAAAAAAAATAAGCGAATATTAATCGAAACATTTGCAAATCAAGCAGAAAAAGCTGAATTTTGCGGTTATAAATCACAACCTCAAAATCTGCAATCTACAATTCACAAAACGTTCATAAATATTGTAATAAAGAAGCGGCAGAGCAGTGATGTGATGATGATGGTGGTGGTGGCGGTTGTGACGGCGGTGGCGTACCATTTGCCAGTTAGGAAATCGTTATGCTCGCCAACGGCGCAATCTTGAGACGATTTATTCAAAAATACATTCGCTTCATGAACAATTCAATAGCGATTTTCACCGCATTTCAGCGCTATAGGGTGTTAATAAGCAATAAGTTATACGTCATTCAACGCTTAGAATTTAACTTAACCATAAGCACAACGTGCTTTTAAAGCTTTTTGATAATTAATTAAAAACTGCAAATACGCCTGCAAATAAAATAGCTCCATATTAATTAAAATATTCTCTTGTAATATTTCACACAATTGTTTATTTAGGCCGTAATTTCATAAAATTATAATAACAATTATTATACTTACGTAAATATTCATTGTTTTTGGGTAGACTTGTTATTAAAATTAGATTTTTTTATATTTAATTTCATTTTTTAGTCCTTTTTGTTGTTTTGAGAGATGTAATAGCATATTTTCAATTAGAAACTATGAAACCAAATTATCGTAAGGTACCCTGAATACGAGTCCCTTCTACCGCTAACTTCATACGGTGCCCTGAACACGAGTCACTACTACCGCAAGCCTCACACGGTGCGCTGAATTGAGTCACTTCTACCGTTACCCTTGTACGGTGCCATGAATCGAGTCACTTCTACCGCAACCAAATGTACACAATTTTTTAGATGCTGTGATGTTATTTATTTTATTTTTGTTGCAGGTGAACGGCGCGTGGACACTGCCCAGCTTCGTTTGTGATTTTTATATAGCTATGGATGTTACCTGTTCGACGTCTTCGATTTTCAATTTAGTTGCTATTTCAATTGACAGGTACGTAAATTTTACTCAAAACCCTAATATTATTAAAAGTTTTATTTTACCCTCTCTCAACCTCAATGCAATTTACATACAAGTATTAATTACGCTCGAATAAAACAGAAAATTTGATTTTACATTTTCAGTACATGCGTGGTGCTTCAAAAATAATTTCGTGCTTGAAATTAGCCGCTTTGAAATATTCATATTTTGCAAACTTTTATGCGTTCATCATATTGAATGGACAATGAACGCACTGCTGAGCTTATTTATGCTCTATAAGCAGCAGCACCAGCTGCAGCAGATGTTGCAACTTTCAGTTTTAGATTTTCCATTCCAGGAAAAGGTAGCACGCAAGTAAATACGTGAATAAAGCGCACACAATTAGTTTGCATGGTTTTATAAAGTTGGCCAGCTTTACTAGGCAAGTTTTAATTAAATTAGTGCAACGCGAGCAGTCAATGAACGAAATAATTCACTGCGTCCGCGGATAAAACTCAAAACACTTAATACGATGCTGACTTAACCTCTAAGAGTGGCTATTAAAACGACCGCAGCGTCAAATAATATAAAACCACATTTAAAAATTTAATTTATTTTATTTTTGGTTGTTTTTTTTTCTATAAAATTAAATTTTAGTGTTATTATTAGTTGTAAATTGTTACAATTGCGTCTAGTTAGGTATTTAATATGCAAGCTTAGTATTCAATTAGCATATTTATAATTGTAGCATCAAATTTCGCTTTGATTCAATCCGCTTTAGCGGCGTCTGGACCTTAGATGCCATCGTCTATCTGATTATCTTTATCCGCAAAGCAACTGCCTCTCAAGGAGGCAGAGATCTCGTCGTAATCTGGACCAAAACCAACCCTTTCAGGATTATTATTAATGTGCAGGTCCTGCAGCCCAAAGCGGCCTTTGCAGTCCTTTGATGAGGGTACGTTTCAATTGTTATTTAAGTTTGAAGGTTAAGTTCTGCTTCCAACACTACAACGGACATAAATTATGAGTAATAAACTTCACAACTGCTATTATTCCACTGTAAAACATAAAAACAAAAAAAACTCCAGCATCATAAAACTGGATGCATCAAGAGCAAGTAAAACAAGTAAAACAAGTAGATGATATGATTGCGACTCGAGATTTCCGTGAGATTAAGCGAGTAGTAGTACTTGTAGTAATATCACGCGTACCCGATTAGTGCAACCGATAATTTGCTGAAACGCTGATACAGCAGCAATCGACGTCTCTTCGAGTGCAAGACGGGTGTGCAGGAGGGCTGCAATCAGAAATTACAACTACGCTCGATTGCGTGCGTTAAGCCGCTCGTCGTCGCTGCAGCGCGGCAATAACTGTTTCCTGGTTTCGCAATTTACAATTTACCGTTTTACGATTTCACTCGCTGCGCGAAAAGGACGTCGACCCACACACCGCCGCCGACGTGCAATTAATGACAACTCAATAATCATGCGCCATAAAGCTGCGACAATCACGACTGTAATTACGCCACAGAGCAAAAAATCCAACATGCCACTGAGCGTAAATTATCATTAGGTGCATGAACAAGTACATTTCAAGATCTAATCAACCACAACCATTCAATAATTAATTTTTTAGCATCTATTTAATAAAACACGCGTAATTATGTTTATTTTATATTTTTCTTAAAATAATCAAAGAAAAATTAATTTCGGGAGAGAATTACAAACGAGTAGAATTGCGACACGTATAGAATGGACAAAAACATTCTTTTCGTGTTAGAGAGAAGAAGCAAAGGGTGAAACTTGAAAGGGTGGCATTGTAAGCGAGTCATTTAAGTCGTGCGGTAACCGAGGCGACTGCGCCGGTGATAAATGATCGCTGTTTACAATGAAATTGATCGAAGAATGCCACGCTGAGGAGTTGTCGCGAGGGCGCTTCATAAAGAAGACGTCGTATCGCAATGAAGTCATTATCATCCTATTAGACCCAGCGAGTACATCACCACCGGAAAGCGTCACGTTTCCATTCGTGGAATTAACTCCGTGGTTGTAATTCTCATCACAAAATATCACACACTAGTAAATCTCAAATTTAATTTACTTATTCACAAATAAATCATTAAATATCATTAAGTAAGCATTTGCATGATTTTTAGATCACTTAGTTTCTGTTTTTTGCATTTTTGGGTTTTGTCCATAAATATTTAATTTTTACTTTTTAAAAATAAAAACAAGAAAGTAGCTCATATTACCTGATTTATCAGCGATTTTTGACTTTTTATTTAAAAAAGTAATTTTAATTTTTCTTCAAGCTTCATGCTTCATGCAGGTCTAAATCTGACATCCAAATACCTATTTTTAAACAAAAGAAAAACTAAAAATAAATTAACTGATGTAATTTTACATGTGGGAAGAATTCATGCCCCAGGCTTGTTTTTCCAAGTTTAATTTTCATTTGAAGCTCATATCTGTGGTTTGTGACGCAAGTCAGATGTCTGTAAGCCACCGCCGCCTCTTGGATTCATTTAAACTCGCACACTCATTCGTTTATGTCCGCCGCATCCGGGGCGGCAGTCAACCTGACGTAAAACATACCGCGTTACATTTGAGATAAGAATATGTGCACACATCTTACGCTCGTAAGACTTGAGTGGCTCGAATATTCTCGCCTTTTTCGTCTTCTATTCGATAAAATTTTCAAATTAAATTTAAGTTTTATTTTTCTAATTTATTTTATATTTTTCAGCTACCTGTATATAAATGTATTTAGATACACAGAAAATCAGTTGGTAATGACTCAATTTAGGCGAAAACACGTAGTATACTTGCATGTCACATGTTGTGGTAATGTTTGCACGATGCGCCGAATATAATCGCGCGCGTGCAACACGGTGGCGGTAGTTTTCGGGCGGCGGCGGCGGGCTGCCCAGTTCGCTAAACACCAAACAAATGAAATTAACGAATGTTATACGCGCGCGCGTGCTCCATTCAAAATGCAGTTTGGCTGGGACGCACGCAAAATTGAATTTAGCGCAAGGCTATCAGCGTAAATATATCGACAAAGGATAGTTTCCGCACGCGGTTTAAATTGCCCTCGTATTAAATCGCGTTATCAAAATGCAATAAAATTTTATTGATTTTCCGCGCCCTAAAATAAAAAGATCAAACTGAAAGATTCAGATTAAGTTTAGTTACAATGTTTTACATTGTGAATTATTGTTGCAGGTATATTGCTGTGACACAACCAATAAAATACGCCAAGCACAAGAACAATCGTCGCGTCTGGCTGACCATCGTTCTCGTGTGGGTGATATCGGTGGCTATCGGGTCGCCGATAGTGCTCGGCCTGAACAACACACCGAATCGCATACCAGACGCCTGCCTGTTCTACAACAGCGACTTCATCATCTATTCGAGCTTGTCCTCCTTTTATATACCGTGCATCATCATGATGTTCTTGTACTACAACATATTCAAGGTAAATATGATTGATTCCAGCGTAGGCAGCCGCAAAAAATATTTCACAAGAAATATTCTCAGTATTTGCTCGCATAACACAGCAAATTTTATTATATTGGTCATTTTTTGCCGTTATTTAATAAATAGAACCCATAATACAAAATTTTTAGGGAAAATATGCGTTCAATTTATTTTTCTTGTTAAATTCATGTTTTTTTAGGTTTGTATGCACAAAAAATGCTTTGACCTTTAGTAGATTTACATTCTATTTCATAAACTTTATTGTTTGCATTTATTTTTTCGATATCCGCATTTATTTTCTTCTTTTTTATGTTTTCGATGCGGATTAGTGTCGGTGTAAACATTCAACCGGGTTTTTGTTTGCGCAGGCATTGCGAAGGCGAGCTATCAAATCGAAATTCAATCGGAAGCCGTTGCCGAGCGAGATTAAGCCCGGCTCGGTGATTGAGAACGTCGCCGCCTCACGCCGGCTCGCTGAAACAGCGCTCGGTCCCACCACAGTCGAAGAACCAGCAACCAACACCGGTTCTGGATCGGCCGATGAAGACGAGGAACAAGCGGACGACTGTCAAGTCATCTCCAACGACAAAAGCACTGAGTTTATCTTGGCGACAGTCGTCGAAGAAGCCGCGTAAGTTTCCAACCAACATCAAATTAATTCCTCAACAAACACTCGACGAAAAATCAACACAAAACAACTCATATGTTTATTTTAATCAATTAGATTTCATTGTAGGACACAGAGGCAGAAACATAAAGTCGCCACGACTGAATTCACCATAACACCAAACACATGCTCACCAAAAAGGAAAGTTTCGTGTTTGTATTGTACATCAAAGCGTTAACCATCCCCGAAAGCAAAAAAAAGAAATGAATGCGAATGTTGGTGTTGGATATTAGCCTAGATATATAACCCTGCATGAAAAAACTTTCAGCGTAAAAGAATATGTCATCAAGTTGTTTTATAGAAAACTTACATGCGCAAATTGAGTGGAAGTCCACAAGCAGAAATTGCGCTATTAAAAAGGGCATTTCGCTGCTCGCCGCGCAATGCGAAGATAACACAAACATAAAAATAAATAGGTGCGTCGTAAACGCAAACACCTTATCTCAGTTCTACTGCAATTTGCTAGATAAGCTTAGATACACTTTTCATGAATCATCAACAAACGCACTCTAAACACAATATAGTACGTTATATAGCAAGGATGTAACGACACGTTCATTAAATGGTATATTGTTGCATCTTTGTACACTAGCGCCATCTACAAAACCCATGTAAACTACTTTGAACCAGGTTAACAGATATTTATTCCGTTTTAACATTTTATTGTTTTTATAATGAAATTCTGTAAATGATTTGACAGTTGACAGTGTTCAACTGTCAAAAACACAATATGACCGATTATGTCAAACGACATAACCTCACAAAAACATTAATTAGCATTAATTTTGTTTGTTTCTGAATTTTTAATCGTTTAATAATTATTTTATTATTCAATCGAATAACAAATCAAAAAATAAAATGGATTAAATAATTATGCAGATAATTTTGATATTGTTTAGTATTTCCCGTTGGAATAAACAATAATTCGGTTGTTTTGCCAACATTTCAACGCAATAATTTAATAATCAATAAAAACAAACACTATAATTTCTAATTAACTCGAATACCGATGTGTTTTTATCGCTGATAGCGCCCTGACAACATAATCAACTTTAGTGGCGTTCCCGTGCGCCTCTTGAGCGCAACGCCATAATTCCAACTCGATTATGAACATTAATCGCGTCGCATCGCTTAATGCGGCGCGACGCGAACGCAACAATTGCTTTTTGATTAAAACTCAATGCGATAGGTGCGCGTAAACATGTCACCGAACGAGGGTGAATCGGGGGGCGCCGGCAGACAGAATTAATTAGTTATGTTAATTGCCGTCTATGAACGCTCATATACGATATTAATTACAGTTATTAGTTTAATGCAGTTTGAGTTGCGATTAAATATTTGCGCGCGCGCACACGCTATGATGAGAATGAAGTGGAGCGTACGCGATTGGACAATAAAACCGGTGAATTTTGCACATATTGTTGCATTGTGACGCATGAACGCTTGCTTTACGCATGATTTACTACTATTGAAGCCTCACGAGGGCCACACGGGTTAATTGAGGTTATTAATGTAGTCATAACCAATATTAGGTTAAAATTAAAATTTTGACGTAATTTTAGTTTAGTATCACTTGAAATAGATGGCGCTCGTGTTTATAAATACAAAAGGTCGACTGGATTAATAATACGAATATTAAAACGTGGTATTACATATGCAAAAACAACATCCGCTTCCAGAACTTATTAAAAAATGCTTGCCCTGCATATGAGGACGTTTTTTTGTTCGTTTTACCGATTCACCGTTTCTCATTTTGCGTGCCGCGTTTCCAGTCTTTGAGTTTTGAGTTTTCAGCTGACACCTGCATTGAATATGCGGTTTGCGTACGCCGCTCCCGAGAGCAACCGCGCCCCTAGGGGATGGATTTACGTGCTATTGGATTGCGAACAAGTGCATTTGTTGTTGAAGTGGGTCGAATGCCCGGCGCCTTCACAATCTCAAAACCAAAATTGCACTACCTGGGTATATAGGATTCGCGGCTCAATTTCGCACTAAATTCTATTATTTTCTCCACTCATCAAAAAATGATAATACAACACACAAAAAAATAAATGAATTCTTTCTAAATAAAACGTCCGCACGTATTTCATAAGAAAACAAACAAAACAAATTCTCGAGTACAAATTGTTTCTTTTATTTTGCGCGATTTAGAAATAAAAATAAGAAGAAAAACGGAAATTGAATGAAAGACATTTGGGTAATAAAATATTTGTGGTGTTGAAAGGCGTGAAATGATTGCAGTATACAATGTGTTCCCAAAGACAATTAATTTAAGTAGACAATCCCATTTAACAACAGGATGCCATCAACTAATTAAGCTATGAGTGTTTAGCGGATGCAGATCAAATGTTATTGTGTAATTGGTTGTTTTGTTGTGTTTGCAAGGCGTTATTTAGGTGTTTAATTTGTTGTTGACGCATTGTGCCCTGCAGGATTTCATCGGTAGTGGCTAGCCTTGCGGCACCCGCCCCTCGATCAGCCGATCCAAATGGCAACAACGATTCGGGATATGCACCCAGCCAGATGGAAAGCTCAGCGACAACTGAAATAAGTCCAAAACGCCCACGCAGCGCTTCGAAAAAGAATGGCGCTACTGTAGATACTGAGCTTAGGTAATTATTTCAAACATTGTTGAATATTGCCAGCGACATATTTTCAGCAACAAGTTTTCGTTCGGTGTGCGCGTCCTTTTTATTTTTGCTGCAGGCAATTTCCTGTTTCGCATTTTGCATGGTACATTTTTACTCTTAAGCATCGCGAAGACGCACGGCATGCGGAGTAACGATAATAATATGCAAACATCTTTCTCCGCCACTCCGCACGCAGCAGTTGACGAACGAACGTGACGCTTGTGCAAATTTACATTGAAAATAATTCCGCGACATCATGAATTTTTAAAATCGCCGTTTTTCACGATGTTACATTCTTTCGTCTCAACAGTTAAGTCGACAAGCTGCAAAATATTAAATACCTTTGGAAATATTCAATTTTTTTGCACAAAAAACTAAAATTAATTAATTTTTTACGCAGTTTTATAAAACATGTTGTATAGCAATAAATTCTTGTTGTCTATTATTACGCTTTTTGTAGACAATAAAACGAAGCGCTTTATTTTATTACGAGCTTGGAGCTTTGAGCTTTGCTCTCGGATTTGAGCATAATAAATTTATGTGCGCATGTTGCAGAACTGTGACGACCATCGCGGATCTCGGTCCCGACAATCACAGTTCGACAGGGTCCAAGAAAGAGAAGAAGGCGACGACGGCGGCTCGATTCACTATTTATAAAGTGAACAAAGCAAGTCGGAAAAAGCGCGAGAAGTCCTCGGCGAAGAAGGAGCGCAAAGCGACGAAAACTTTAGCCATCGTACTGGGTAAGTCCATCGGACATGCAAAATTGGTTTATGAATATTGCACGTTGACCAAACCAAAACACACAGACTTAAAATTGCATATAAAACTGAGAAATATCGCAATTTTCGCAATTCCACAGGCGTCTTTCTCATCTGTTGGGTGCCGTTTTTCACCTGCAACATCATGGACGCAATGTGCAGCAAATTAGGTTTGGAGTGTCAGCCGGGCGTGGCTGCTTTCCTGCTCACCACGTGGCTGGGCTATATGAACAGTTTTGTCAACCCAGTCATCTACACCATCTTCAATCCGGAATTTCGCAAGGCATTCAAGAAGCTCATGTGCATGGGACCTTAGGATTTTTTTAGTGAGTTCAAACCATAAATACAACAAGAACAACAGCCAAATGTACATTTTTTAATCTTCGAATTTGCTCAAGAAAAACACACAAAAAAACAATACGCATAAACTGAGCGCAATAAGTATATAATTTCGGCTCTAATTACGGCGCTTTTTTATGTGCTTCCTTTGACGCGACGGCATGAATGAATACAATACCGAATTTATCGTAGACATATCACGCGAAATGATATTAACCTAAAACACTACCTATGCGAAGAGATTAACATGCAAAATGAAAAAAAGAGAAGTCTAACAAATTTTATCAAAACAATAACAGTTTTCCCGACTACTTTTAGCTAATAAGAGATTAATGAGCTTGGAATGTACCATCCCCCGTTTAAACATGTAAATTGTTAAAATCATATCCTATATATACATAAAAATAAATAAAAATTAATGTAAATACTAGAGAAAAACATTTTTGAGCGAGAAAATTTATTTAATTCTGAATAAAAACTGATTTAAAAACAATTTAATATTATAAAGCTTCGTGCAGATTATAAAATGCTCACCTAAATATTAAATTGTTCGCTGTGGATTAAATCGTTTATTTCAATATACCGTATTTTTAGATTTATGTTTTTTACAAACAAAATAAAATTATTTCAGCTGAAAAATATAAAACTAATATCACGAGTCATCAGATTTGATTGAAAATGTTTTGAAGATTTATCAGAAAACTTTCCGTTGTAGTCCATTCGCTATAAATAGTAAAACATAAAATATAAATTGTACAGTGTGCATTTACTGTAAATACCAACAGCAACAAACTCTGTAAGTAACTAAAGTTAGCACTAGTCATGTAAGTCAAACAAAAAACAAAACTAAAACACTTTAATGCATTAATAAGGGAAGTACATTACTGAATGACTCAACACTGACTAATTTTAATAAATAAATAACGCGTCGACGGCACGAAGCGCGCGCAATGTAAATATTTAACTGGATTTTTCATCAGTATTATCTCGACTAATTAAATGGCGGTTTAAATTAGAATCGACTACTCTGAATTATTCAATGTGATTGTACATTAATGTATATTTTCCTACTCCACTCTCAACACACAATACACAAAACGTAAAACACAAAATTTACATGACAATTGACAACATCGCCATCGCTTAATTGCTTGCGCCGGCCGAGAAAATCGATGGGCGTCGCACGTCGCGATGTTTGCAAAACCCAGAGCGCCGGAGTAACCCCCAGCTTGAAGCTTCGAACACGTTGTCCAGCTGGCGGTTACTCTTCACACTTGAGCCCCCATTGCGCGAAGTGTTTGCAAGCATCTTCGAGTGTGCGACGTGTTAATTCGTGGATTGGGACGACCTCTAGCGAGTAAGATATACAAAATATACATACAGTAAATAAATCCATCGGTGTTATCAAAAAAAAATGAATACCTTACATACGCTTATTAAATTATGTACCTATAAATACGATTTAATGACCTACGTTATAAGACTAGCTGATAATGATTACGATTGGATGATTAGAACTGTATTATTGCGCTATATCATGAACTTGTTTCTAAAAAAATGTTAAAAATAAATGCTATTTCTTGTAAAAATTAATCAATTGATTATTTTCATATTTATCCACAAAACAACGCAATTACAAGGTAAGTTAACTTAATTAATGTTATGAACTTTATCAAACTTGACCTCAACGTAAAGTGAAAGCCGTCTTATCATCCGCGTATTAGATTTTTGCTTTCACATCTTTGACCAGCGACATAACATAAATTCAAATACGTGCACACTTGGAAATATGTGAAAGCACTTTCACTAGACATTTGTAACATTGATATTCGTCTCATATCAATGAATGAGTTTGAAAAACGCGAGAAATAAATACATTGACATTTACATCATGTTCTTATTTTTTTTCTTCCTTGGAATATCGATAAAAGCTTATGGCTTAATTCCATCCTTTGTGCAAATCTCTTTGTCAATATTACATCCTCGCTTTCTCTCATCGCAGGCACTCCGGAAGTCGTACACAAAGACCATCATTAATATGACAGCATAATCTTTGACGTACTCGATAATTAATCGCCACGTGAGTAATCGGACACTCGAGAAACTCGATGAATGGTAAAAATTTTATCTTTTTTATTATTATTATTTTTCTTCTCTAAAGAATAAATTTATGTAATTTTTAAAAATAATAATTATATATTATTTAAGAATCGTAAATTACATAAAATAAAATAAAATAAAATAAAACACAGTGCAGGCAAAGACAATCGGTTAAAAATTACGTATAGAATAGTAGAAAACAGTATGTACAAAAGTCTCAGGTTCTTTGTCTCGACTAAATTAGTTAAAATTAGTTCACATTATGCTAGGCGAAGAGATTTGCGTTAATTACCCATTGTGGTTATTGCGCATGCGCATAGGTGACACCAGGCGTTTGGTAATATTGCGGGCGTGGAACATAAGCAGGCTGTTGCTCAGAATGTGACCCAGCATATTGGGGTGCGGGTGCGTCTACATATTGCTGTTGATGTTGTTGCTGCTGCTGTTGCTGGGAGTACGCAGCGTATTGCTGTGGAGTGAGCTTGACATACTGAACTTGTTGCTGTTGGCCTTGGTAAGCAGCAGCTTGCGGTTGGGCCTGAGCCTGGTGCTGGGGTTGAGCCTCGTAAGCCTGTTGCTGCTGAGGAGGCACGTATGGTTTGCCGTAGATTTTCTCATAAGCTTCCTCGGCACTGTTGGCGTAGACAATGGTAGAACCTGCTTTGTAAGCCTGTTGGGGTTGAGCAGCTGGCGCATGCGCAGGCTGAGCTACCTGAGCGTAGACAATACGTTGAGCTGGTTGAGCAGGCTGCGCATAGGTAATCTTCTGACTATGCGAAGGTGCAGTGTAGGTCAACTTCTGTGCAACTGGAGCTGCTTGCACTACAACTTTCTGAGGTTGTTTATAAGCAACATATTGTTGTGGAGAGTATTGTTGGGCGACCTGTGGTTGAACGTAACTTTGCTCAGCTGTAGGCTGCTCAACGGCTTTACCAATTGTTTGTTTCAAAAGGCCTAAGTTTGAGTATGAAACCAATGGGCTGGAATAACTGAAAGTGGAGACATCTGACGCCAAGGAGAAGTGAATTGGTGCTGGTGCATAAGCAGCCTGAAACAAATATGGCGTAAGTCATATACATATTGAACTTGTGTTTTAAAGTTACGAAAACGAAAGCGAATCGCGTGGAACGCATTCACCTTGATCTTGATAATAAATTATAAATTGTAAAGGCGAGTCAGCAAGTTCTACGTGTGGTACACATACGTGCTCGTTCCGTATTCAGTGAAAGTTTACGGTTAAAGGTAACACAAGCAACCGAAAGCAAAACTCCAAAGTGTTCTTAGCTCTTAAGTACACGCCAACTAATTTCGTCGAGATTAAACTTAAATTATAAACATTCTGATCGCTTTCTTCGCTGGAAATTCAACTAGGCAATGCGCATTACAATTAACTTTAATGGCGTTGTTTGTATGCCGGTGATCGGAGGGTCCGTATTTTCATAAAAGCTCGATTTGTTCGGAGTTTACGTTTTGGCCCCGCATTAATCCGATGTGTTCTGGATCAATGATTAGTTTTTGCATAATTTATACGCGCACGGTGGGATTTCGACGCAAACAATAGGCACTTACTTTAGCCGGAGCCAATTTGGTTACTTGTTGCGGCTGATGGTGGGTGGCGGCGGCGGATGCGTACGGTTGCTGTTCGTACTCGTACTGATATTGCACGGGGCGGCCTGCTGTTGAGGGGCCTGCACATATTTCACCTGGTATTGAGGCGGAGCGGCTTGATTATTTTGGGTGAAGGTTTGGGGTGATACTTTGGCGGTGGCGTAGGCCACGTCCGCCGCCGTTGCTGTCGAGTATGTCCTAGGAGTGGTGTAAGAAACGCCGCGCTTTTCCTTCTCGGCTGGTTCCTCTTTCCCCAACGCGAGGGAACAGTAGGCAACCAAGAATACAACCTAAAATTACAGACATTTTAATAGTTATAAAATTACCTTTTGTGGTGAAATAAAAGGTAGTAATCCATTCACACAGCACTTGTTAATACACTTTCTTATTTTCACTGATTTACTTTGATAGGAATCTTTGATTTGATTTATTTGTTTTACTCACAGCTATAACTTTCATGTTTGCGGCTCGAGTGTGAAGGTGAGAGTGATTCGACAAGAGGGTACCAGCTTGGTTATATACCGACGACTTCCTGGTGATCTCCTTTCTCTCACACCACACCTTCGGCTGCACATCGTAAATGTATCAAGAGGGGCCCAAAACGTGGGGAGACGTGAGACAATCGTCTCGGCATTATTGTCAAAATTGTCGTCGATAAATATTAATAAGAAGCTAGAAATCATTTCATTTATGCCGACACCACATCATCGATGACATAAACGAAATAAATTCAAACCACAATCTTTTGTATGCAGATTAAGTTATGAAATGCATAAATAAATTAAAGAAGTCAAAAATAATATTTTTTCAAAAAAATTGTTCTTGATATGTAAATTAATTGCTTTCTTGTTAACTCGGTCAGTGAATTCGTGACTTGTCGAGATAATAGCGGACAATCAATCTTAATGAACCAGATTTAGCGCTAACAACATAATTAAATCCATATCGAATCAATTACAGTAATTGTTAAGATAAACTGTCGACAATTTTGCGTTAATAAGATCTCAAGTCTTTGTTCCGTTAATATCCATTTGTAATTAACACAAATGCATACTTAATACGTAATTTTTTTGTAATTAAACTTTGAGTGCCGAATTAAATATTTATTGGAGTTTAAATTTTAACGAATTTTTTTTTCCTGTAGTTAGTTAAAAAGCATTAAACGTAATTGTGTTGTTGAGCACTTAAAATCGGTAAAGCGAAAGCAAGTGCAACTAATTAAAATATAAGAAAGTTAATTTTGAGTTGAATTCACTTGGTTGGTGATTCTTTGATTGTCATTTTAAGAAATTTTGTTACAAGTCAATAAATTGTCATGAATTTTACTTTTTTTATTGTTCCATAAACTATTTTTAATGATAAATCTAATTTATCATTTTTATGATCTTGTTTAGTTTTGTATTTTACGTTGTTTATGCAGTTGCATAATAAATCGCTACCGCCGTCGGGCGCACGCGTGATACATATTTATCCAACGCCACAGATTCCATTATTAAAATTCGTACACGTCTGCGCGCGAAATAATAAAGCATCCAAAGTCAATCTCACGAAGGTAACGACGTGTTGCACAATTCCTCCATCGTCATCATCGATTCCTCTCATTGTGCTCCCAGCTCCAGCTGTGTACGAAGAAACTCCGAAACATAGTAAGTGTATATTCAGGCACACAAAACTATTCTCATTCGCTTCTTTAAAGTTCGCTTCGTTTCCCTTGCTGCTGCCGTGTGTAACATCATTAGATAACATTTATAAATAGTGTGTGCGTGCGCCGAAGAAGGCGAAGACAGCGAAGAAGACGACTATATGCAAATATTGTTCCCATGAGAGCACAACTTCAATTTCAGTTTTCAATTTCCTCGATGTGGGATAATGAGCTGTTTTAAATTAGTTTATCGTATCGGGACAACGTTTTTATTTAGATTTTTCCTCCAGATTTTTGAAATGAATGTATTGCGACGCCATTTTGATGGCAGATAAAAGAACATAACCTCCATTATGAAATTCTGGTAACCAAGACATGATTATTACAAATTGTCAAAAGCATACAGCGTACATAATGCTAATTTGTAATTGAATGTGCATCAGAGAATAACATAGTTGTAGCGAGCGTCATTCGGTTGCAGATGAAAGAACAAGCGAGCTGCAACCGTAGAGATTGCAGGTACTCACAACGGATAAATGTCACTACTTGAACTTAAGACCTTTCTTTGTGTCGAACGATGCTCACGGCATTGCAAAAATCCTTACCTACTTAAAATCACGATAGCTACAACGAGAAAAGTAAGTAAAATGACGACCTTAAGCTTACAACGTATTCATTTTTTTTGCATTCGTTAATGCATTGTAAGCTCATTCATATTACCATTACTTAACTACACTCACTGTTTTATTTTTAGTTGTTTTTTTACGTTTTGTTTGTTTATCGCATTTCATATTGTAACATAATCTTCTCAATATCAATATCAATGGTGGGTGGATCAACTCAAAAGCACATAAATTCCAACCAAACATGCATCGCGTCGCTTTTCGAGGCTCGATAACAAATTGATTTCGACATTTACCGCTCGACTGCAAACAGAAAATTCGAGTTATTGGAAACCTAGACGCGCAAAAACATTGTATTCAATTAATTTTTTTTGCCGCAGACTCGAATTAAAATTTTGAGTAACTAAATATTGCCTGGATGAACATTCAACGAAGTTATCTTCGTTTTTACGCGTAAAAGTGTAATTTTAAAAACTTCGTCACTGGCAATTAAACTTTACCTGCGAGACAAAGAAAAGTGTAACATAGATCTGATAATTGAAGCGTAACACGTATTAAAGTAAATTATTTGTTATTTTATTCTATTAAATTATCATAAATTTGCTGAACCATAGAAACTGATTTATTTTAAACGTCGAACGGTAAATGTAAGGAAATTACTTTGATTTACACATGAGAGAATTTCTTGAATTATTAAATCTAGATAATGCATCAGTAATTGCATTTTTTGCACTTTTTGTGAAAAAGTCGCAAAATATGAGCGAAAAATGCAAATTTGCAAAACAAACGTGTTTTTCAACAATTGTAATTGTCCTATTGTTGGTATTCTGTAACAATCGCATGCTAATTTGATCAATATATACTATACAGGGTAATGCACAGAAATATATTCAAATTTTAACTAAAACTAATAAAAACAATGTTTTTTTTATTTAAAAACAAAATTTTTCATCCTGTAGAGAATCGTATTATTCCTAGGAGTAAAAACTAGATTGTGGAAATGTATGTGTGTGTGGTAGATGCTTCTGCACGAGGTTTCCAATATATTTGCATAATTCGACTTTCCTTCTTTGTATGCGAGAACTGCAGCCGCTTGCAGCGCGCAGCAAAAGCAATTGTTGCTCACATGTGAAAGGAAAACCGAGGTTTTTTTTTGCCCACATGATGCCGACATGGATTTGACCCGTCCAAATCGAAAATTGAGCGCAAAAAACATTTCCGATCGTTTCAATCGCTGCAATATTAATTGAACACACGATTCGGCCGCAGACAAAACCGAAATACAATAATTTACAATGTTTTTTGCTCATGTTTTTTTAGTACCCTTGGCCTTTATGACATTCATAAAAATATTAAAAACTAATTTATTGCAATTCGTTGCGTTTCGAATTTCTAAACTAACCAAATAGCAGTTAATTTAATTGGTAATTACTGCCTGTGGTTGTTGTATGGTTATTGGTTAGTTTCACACGCGTTATTTACACGAGAATTTTCGATTTTCGGCTGCTACTCACTTTCGGTAGGTATTAATTTGCTCTTGATTTCTTGATTTCTTGATTTCTATTTTTTATGTCTCGGCTGATGTTAGTAATCATCCGTGGCGCAACCGGCATTGTTTAAAACAATAATCACCACATGATTTGTTTCTGAAATTATGTTAATGTTCAAAATGCCAAATAATTTAATTATTATGCGTTGACTTTTGTAACACGACCGCCGATGATTTCATCGACATAATAACATGGCGGACGCGCTTTGATATTAAAATGTTATTAATTTTAATTGTGCTTTTATTCATATGACACACATGAATAAATTCCTCGAAGAGGGAAGTTCCCACGTTTGTCATAATTAAAATTTTAACACTCACACGCTTTTTAGTCGGATATTTTGTTGTTTTATGCTAATTTAATATCGATACAAAATGTGAAATGTGTGTATTATTAGATTGCAAAATTGTAACTATTTGTTTCGCAAATTTAGTCATTAGTAACCCTTTCCTCGCAATGCGATTTGCGCGCAATTTATTTACACGCCATACGTGTAACACATTTGTCACAGCATTTTACTTACACACACACTGTTTTAAATAATTACCACACTTACTCGCATTTTTGTTCGACAATGCCTCGTGTAATTTTCTTATTGCATGTTGGCCCTCGGGCGAAAATAAAACAGTGTTACAGTTTGCAGAAACAAAGTGCATGCCCGACAAATTGATTTCATTTATTATTATACACTGATTATTATTTTTTTATATAAAAGTATAAGACATGCAAAAATTACGCAACAAAATCTTTTTAAAATAGATGAGTAGTCATGATCTGTATCATTCATTATCAAATGAATCTAATAGCTATAATTAGCACCGGATTAACCGCGCTTTAATTGAAGCTTAATTAGTATTCATTAGAGGCATTCATGAGCTCACTTCGAATGAAAAGAATGCTCTAAACCGCATAGCCGAAATTGCAAAACGCAGCTCCGCGAATAGAAATCGAAAGCTAAAATTCTCTTTCGTCGCCGGCACTTACAACTGACACTTGCCGGGCGAATTCTTGGCGCATGCCTTCCGGTGATACAATTAATCCGTGCTTGCGTAATGTAATATTTTGTTAAGGTTCATCCATTATGCATTATGCATTATAATGGATAACTTTAACAATGAAATCAACGTCATGGTTATGAGATATTTCATTCACGTTACACGCATTTATTTTTGAAGTGTTTTGATGCCCTAAAAAAAGCAAATATTATGGATATATAATATTTTATTACATACTGAATTTATTACATCGCATAGCTGACTTTATCTGATTTGCGATGTGAATGCAGAAAATCGACAATTAAGTCATTTCCTTGTAATTAAATTCCAGATACACGTAACTAAAATACAAGAATTTTCTTGTAAGAATAGTGTTATTCAATGAAATAATTAAATTTGTTTTATTGATACCCAAGGAATATGAGAACATTCTCTGATTTTATAAGTACGCATTTCTTCCCTATTTTAATATCTTTCTGTCATGCAATGCATAAAATTAATCAACTTTTAGATAAATTCATAATAAAATGTATTAAATTTATTTTATGCAACTTCATTTCTCAATCGAAAGTAAAATGTCTTTTGAGCTAATTTATTTCCAATGTAAATGTAAATCTATCAAATCCACGCGTTTGATCAAGAGAATATTCCAATTCTTTTACTTCTCTGAACTCGTCCTAGCAATAAATATAACTCGCTTGATTTTGGAATTTGAAACTGAATCTCCGCGTGGTTTGGTTTAGAATTCCGTTTCGTGTGATCTCGTCTAGAAATTAGAGAAATATGAGCGTCGAAAACTATTAATATGCCTCGAGTAGTAGCGCGTCTCAAGACTTTCTTTTCCACTAAAAGACATCCGAAGACATCCACTCAAATTCTAATCTAATTTTAAAACGATTTACAAACTGTGCGTTCAAAAAATATTTCCTAGACGCGAGTATTCTATAGAAACGAGCATAGAAATTCACATTTTTTTGCACGTTTTAATGAGGTATTTAAATTAATTTTAAAAATCAATAATGAATACGAAACGTAACGGAATAATAATGAAACACATCGGAAGTTGGAAGAAGTTAACATCGCAAGCTGTTATTTTAATGGCAAGTGTAAACTTATTTCGCAACGGTGCGTTGCTTGGTTGCTTCCGCATGAGTAGTAGTCGTCTTCAAGTACCATTCCCTTTTTGCTCACAACCGTTGGACTAGTTAAGTACTTAATTTAATTTAAAAGACTCGACTCAACAGCTCAACACACTTCACTGCGATGCGACCGCTCGGCAGAAAACAGCAATTAATTATTTATACATATCACATAAATATGACAAACATATTAATTGTGTATTAATATCTGATTATAGTGTAAATAAATTTAGTTTATAAAAGATTTATTTATTGTATTTTTAAGTGTTAAACTTATGTTGAACAACTACATTTTATCTTTGTATTTGCAGATAGTGAAACCAAAACATCACGCGATTGAAATGGATAACAATTCAATCTTACATTGTTTACATTTGATTTCAAAACATTGCGTTGAATATTTTAAGATTTTTTGACACAACTAGCGCAACCTATATTCTCTTTATAAATTTCGTTTCAAAATGAATTGTATATTTTATTTCGTGAGTTAAACTTGTCTGAAACAACTACATTTTATCTTTGTATTTGCAGATAATGAAACCAAAACATCACGCGATTGAAACCGATAACAATTCAAGATTATAATGTTTACATTGTGTCTCGAATCTTTGCCTTGAATATTTTTAGTATTTTCAATACAACTAGCGCAACCTATGCGCAATCAGATGAACTACTATAGTTCTACGCTCATTTACTACTCAAGATGGTACTACTATCAAACAATATTTACAAAACTTGAATTTGTTAATAATAACTGTAATTAATTGTGATTTTAACAATAAAAATTAGTTACTTTTTAAGCTATTTTTATGTAGTGTTTAATGTCACACCATATAAATTAATTACACAGAGATAAAACCAAAGTAATCATTAACATGTCGCAAAAAGTAACATTAATACAAAATGGTATTGAACATTCTTGGAAATTGCTCCATTTGTTACATATATGACAACCAAGACGGACTTGCCTTTTATATTTGTCGTAAAACTGCACAAATTTGTGTTTTAAAAATTTTGTAACAGTTTAAACTAAATTTTAAACTGAACAAGGTCAAAATAACGCTATTTACTTGTAAACTTTTTGTTGTAAATGTTGTAAAACATTATGTCATGTGCTTGACGCTTGTACATCATTTACAATGACCGGTTTTTATGCATGTTGACATTTCCAATGCAAATTAGGAAATTCAACTCTAAACACAAAATTTAAACGGATTTAAATGGCCATAGCGTTTGAATCGAATGTGTCATCTGGGTTATTGCATACAGAGCACAAATCATCGCAAAGCCATTAATGTTTTATGTCCCATTGAAATTAATATGCAAAAAAATTCACCTCGGACGTGCGTGCGCAACAAATGCACATTATAGATATCTGTAAAACTGTATCAAGGTGGTCGCTGGTTTTTCACAATTCAGCAGTTGCTAACAAATTTTCCAAGATTGGTAAAAATTAAGCAAAAACTGGTACACACCGATAATAAAACCACTAGCGGCAGTGCGAAACCGGAGCAGTGTTTAATTTTATTCAATTCAAATTTCAATTAGCGAGATCTAGGTTCCACGCTTCTGACGCAACTGCTACCGATGTTTTCGCTGCTCATTATTGGCATCAATCAACGAAGGTGCGTGCAATGCGTGCGCGCTCGCTCGGTTTCTTCATAGTGTAGGGTACTTTAAGGCGATATCGCCATATTTGTGGATGCAGTTTAATGCGTAGATGGGATTCTCGACGGCGAACATGATTGATTCTTGGCCGCCGTTGCTTCAACTTGACGACGGGCGACAATGCCGACAATGTCTTTGCAATTGCCAATCGATAAGCGGTATAAAAAGGACTCGGCTTAATTTTTAATCCAGTATCGATTTTTGTGCCATTGCTATCGCTTCGGAGAAGGATTTGTGTTTTTTATTTGCAATCTTCAACTAATACAACAAATCATGTATAAACTAGTAAGTTTTTTTTAAAATCATTAAAAAAAATCAAAATTTAATTATTTTTATTCAGTTTATATTAAGTATTATCCTTGCAACATCCTATGCTGCACCTGGACACCTCGGCTATGGTCATCATGATGACCACAGTCACACCCAACTCATCGCTATCAAACCAGTAGCGCAACATAACGCCTGGAATCCATGGCAACAGAATAATGGTTGGAATCCGTGGCAACAGAACAATGGTTGGAACCCTTGGCAAAAAAACAGTGGATGGAATCCATGGCAACAAAACCAAGGCTGGAACCCATGGCAACAGAACAACGCATGGAACCCTTGGAACCAAGGCTACGGATCCGGTGGACATCATCATCAAGCACATGTTGTGAAGGTACCTGTCCATCACGCTCCAGCCACCAGTTATGCTCAAGTAACCAGTTACAACGTTCATCATGTTCAACCTGTCGTTAAAGTAAGAAAAACACAAAATCCAAGGATAATACTAAATAAAATGATTAAATAATCTTTTCCAGGCGATTGTTCCAACCTATGCGCATGATTACGGTTATGGACATGGTGGACATGGCTATCATCACTAAGTATCAAAAAACCGATCAGGAACTTCACCGAATGTGTTGACATGCGACTGTACAGCTAATACGCTAATATCTTATACTTTTATGATCAAATAACCAATCATTTATTGTAGAAACAGTGTGTTAAATAAAACAATAACCAAACTTATGATCCACGCGCATATTTTATATCATTTTTAAGGTTAGGACAACATAACCTCTATTGTTGTAGATACCATTCAACCATACAATCAAATAATAATCAGATAAATGCTAATCGATACAGAAAGCACCTTTGGATTTACATTAATCATAATCGTGGTATTTGTATCAACAAAAATATTTATTGCCGTCATATAGATTATCTTTTTATTGTTCTTTATACCTATATTTATAAAAATCAATATATTTTATACTAAACACAAATACAAGTTGATTAAAATGGATTAAAAGAAATACATTCTCATAGAAATTAATTTTTGACTTCATGACAATCAATCCTCAAGAATCGATAGCCTATTCTACAATTTAGTTCAATTAGAATAATGTATATGAAAAGTAGATTAGTACGTGTCAGACAATGCGTCCTTGCGTTACCTTCGCGTTACCTTCTTTATTTATTTGTTTTTGTATGCCGCTGTGAATAATAATGTCAACATATTTAATATCATTCAACGTGATCAGCTATAATTAATTTTCGATTGTAAACTGAAAAATATTGCTTTGTTTTTTACAATTTCCTTTCGACTTCGACTGGTGTGGTGACATATTACCAAATTGTGTATTATGTATTGCACAAAGGAAATAATACTTATATACAATTTATTAAAATGACGTGTTCTTTGATATAGGAAATTTCGACGTAGAAAATTCTATATTTCACCATACGATGTCCGAGTGTGTATACAATCGATTATTTGAGTTAAACGTGTGCGGCAGGAAATACGTAAAGTGGTAACATGAATTCGTACAAATACGTAAAACCCTGATATTATGTGTACACCATCGTATGTACAGAGTGATTAATAGTGGTTAATAGTAAAACAATCAATAGAAAACATTTTTAGTGAAATTCAATATTTTTCTGTATTTTCTAAGAATTCTGCAAGTAATAATGCTATTATTTGCATAAAAAATATATTTTTGTGATCAAAGACATTTTTAATCGTTTTATTGGTCAATGACCCATCTAATCTTATAAATATTCACGTATAAACTCAGTAATGATTCCTAAACTGCCCAAATTAATAATTTAACCTCCCGAGTAAGCTTTCTAGACTGTTTGTGATTATCCTTATCATAAATATGCATGTTAGTCATTGACGTCTACATTCCTATTTCAAGAATCCTTGAAAATGTTATTTATTGTTACAATAAAGAAAGCATAGTTTAAAATAACACCAGTAACCTGTAAAAAACAAAATTTATGCTACTGCAGAATTAAGTATGTGTCGAATGTAGGTAAGTAGTTTCCGATAAGAACTATCGGTGTGTCAGTGAGTGGATATGATAATAAGTTAAAAACCTAAGTGAATAAGTAAATTGTTGTGTTCTGAGTTTGAAATCGCGTGTTTCGCGAGTGTCAACTGTGAATTGAACAATTAACGTTTGTGATTAGTTAAGTGACACAACAAACACATAGGATGTGAATCAACGAATGCTGTAGATATAGATAATAGTGTGCAAGGTGTAAATAATAGATATCAAATCAATATCTGTTTCATAATTCAAATATTTTCCGCAAAATGACCTAGACTTGAATATTATCGTAAAAGTTGATTTCTGGAATCGAATTGAATCGTAGGCGATATTTTTTGCGTTTTTGTTAGTGCACTGTATTAATGGCTGGAAAAGCAAATGCGTTCCTAACGTGTTCACCTATACACCCACACCTGAATAAACGTATGTGTTACTCGTGAAAACATCGTGTGATAGCCGCGGAATTGTTGTGACTGTCCAACAGTTTACCGGCGGAATCGTTCCGGTAATGTGCTGACCGCCGCCGTCGATGTTGTACAATAAAAATCCATGGAAAAAAGCTCAATTCGAGCGCCATTACTCAACGACTCTGTGAGCTTTTTATTTGCGATAAAAACATGACTTGAATAACACCAAATACATTAAATTTGAAGTTTATATCTTAAGTAATATTGCTTTAAATCAGTTTTAATGTGATTTAAATTAAGTGCGCGTCGTAAAAAATAAGGATAATGGAGGATCCAGGACGAGTTTATACTATTTCGAATGCTCAGTCGGCCAGACAAACAGTCGGTATGTTATTTTTCGTAAAAAGAATTGTTTTGTTTAATAACTTAATCAACAAAACTAATACCATTAAAATTAGAATTTCTTTTATGTTTATTTTATTATCTGATTATTATAATGTATATACTAAGACAGTAATTAATTAAATGCTATAAATAATGCACTGTAATTTTTGAGCATGTAGAACCAGTATAATTATATATGAATTTAATTGTAAAATTTGATGTTTATAGCCAACAATCAAGAAGCAACTGGGCAAACAAACGGCACGCGAAGTCGATTCAATTTTATTAACATCAAGTCAAAAGGTTCAATGTAAGTTTAATTAAAATTGTTATCATGCATTTCTTTATTTTTATATTAATTTATAAACGAAAACAAGTTATCGTTACAAAAGTAGTAGTAGTAGCAACCGTTTAAACTACAACAACACTACACATCGATAATTACAATTCGAGAATGAGATTGAGGTGATATTTAATAATTAATTGTTTAGAGTACGGCTTTGAAATTCGGGTATAATTATCCCTAAAATGTATTATTTTGCTAAAAATTCAAAAAAAAAACTTGACGTGAAAACGCTAATTAAAAAAATAATAATTTTTTACTTGCATTTTTAAAAAATTGCTTTTTTTCTCACAGATATAGAATTTAGGTGAAGGTTCATAATTATTAATCTGTTTTTGTACGCACGTTTCAGCATTTTAGTCGGAATCATTTATCACCAACTGAAACAATCATTATTCATTTGCGTCGTTAATACTTTTGTATTTTCAGATTCAAACGAAATGATTTCTATAAAAGACTATCGATTCTTCTGTGCCTTTTAATCCTATTTCTATTTATTGGATTAATAATCCTGATTTGTAAATGTAAGCATTACAATCACAACAAATCACAAATCAATTGATTTTAATTTTTAATATTTTCATAATCCAGTCAAAAGAC
Source organism: Dalotia coriaria (assembly GCF_025399875.1). Taxonomy (NCBI): domain Eukaryota; kingdom Metazoa; phylum Arthropoda; class Insecta; order Coleoptera; family Staphylinidae; genus Dalotia; species Dalotia coriaria. Next base: position 7,097,578 of record NW_027045447.1, on the reverse strand, counting down.
ATCCATCGGATTTATGTGAATCAGACGAATGTCTACGTTCTGCCGCAAATCTGAAGCTATCTATAAATTTATCCGTGGATCCCTGTGATGATTTCTACCAGTTTACATGTGGAAAATGGAGTGATGAGCATCCGAATCACGGCTGGTATCCCACTTTCTCGTCTTTTCGACTAATTGACGAACGAATCACAATAGCGACATTGAAATTTTTACAATCGAATGCTACTGACGATGAACCGGATCCGGTCAAGGAGCACGTGCCCTTTACCGATCGTGTCTGAATGAAGGTGCGTCAATAATTTATTAAGGTGCAAGTAAGTCAAACGATGCATTTCAGCCGCCACCGATAAACTAGGCTTCACCGTATTACATAAATATGTACAGAAAGCGGAGATGCCCTTGGTACCAGGGTTACTCAAGGGCGAAGCTGAAGAGGGTTACAAATTTGACTGGATTAAATTTTCTGCCAAGATTAAAAACTGTTTGCCATGGATTTGGTGTTCAACTTTGCCATTGATGCTGATATTTATAACAGGAGTCGATATATTATGTATTTAAGTTCAAATTTAGGAGATTCACCATTACCAAGGTCAGTAATTCTCAAAAAACATCAAAACATTTTTAATAACAAGTTCTTTATGATTAAAGTGCTTTTAAAAGTAAGAAAATCAAAAATAAATTTTACGTGCGCAAACTGACGACGAAGAAAAAGAAGACACCCCAGAAGATGCTGATGCTACTGACACCACAGAAGGACCAAAGATAACCCATGGTGGAAAATTAGCAATTCAAAGGGTCATCACCGATGTGGTCAAAAACTCAACGGAGGCTGTTGAAATCAGTGATGATACAATGTTGACAGCTATAGAAATACTTTGGAACATCACTGGTGATATTTATGATGTAATTTTACTCAATTCACTACCTACCATCAATAATAACCAACATTTATTAATACATTTTAGATTGTGCATGAAAACGAAACAGATATTGATGATATAAATCTAGAAAAACTAAAAGTTTCAGAATTACAAAATTAACCGATGATTTCTTCAAATCCAAAGAATTGGAACCAATGGAAATCTGGAAACCTTACCTAGAAGAACTTTTTAAAGACATACCAGCAACATTTGACTTTGAAAATGACCCGATTTACATCCTCAAAGCAGAAATGGGTGAACTACAAGAATTGGTAGCCCATGTGGCGTCACTACCAGAACTCCACATCGAGTTATACTTCTGGTGGAAAGTGGTAGAGTCAATGATTGCTGGTACGACCTCAGAACTCAACGAATTCGTCTACAAACAGACAAGTTATGAATACTGGACTTATCCAAATGTTGCAAGGTCAAGATCATTGGATTGTGCCCAATTGACCAGTTCATACATGGGTATTGCTGTGACTTATGGAATAGCAGACAAAAACTTCGTCAATGTGACCCTACCAGAAGTGAAACAGATGTTAGCGGATATCAAAACAGCGTTCGAATCAAACGTAGGGAAAATGTCCTGGATGGATAAACCTACAAAAATGGCTGCAATAGAAAAATCAAAAGAAATGATTGGTTTGATTGGTTTCCCTGATTGGTTGACGAATAAAACTGCTATTGATGTTTATTATGAGAATGTAGGACATGCCATTAATATGATTATTGTATTTTATTATAATTTTTGATTGTAGATTACTCTGAAACCCACTGAATTCCTGGATAATCTAATGGGTATTGTCAGTACGTACATTCCAGACATGTTAGCAACCTACAACGAAGAGAATTACAAACAATGGCGGACTGATCCAACAGTAGTGAATGCTTTTCATTATGTCGCTGATAATTCCATTAGTAAGCAATTTTTAACAAAACTCCTAAAGTATTAATTTATTTATTAAATTTTTAGATGTACCACTTGCCATTTTGACATTTCCAATATACCATTTAGGTCTTGAGTGAGTATAACTACCATTAAAATAAATTACCTTTTAAACTTTAATATTTCCAGGGTTTTAAATTACGGGGCAATTGGAAGTGTCCTGGGCCATGAACTAACTCACGGCTTTGACAACCTGGGTAAAAACTACGACAAAGAAGGCAATATGATACAATGGTGGAGCAATAATACCGCGATGACCTTCGATTGGAAAACACATTGCTTCATAAATCAATACAATCAATTCAGATACGATAGACTTAATATGTCTGTCAATGGACGATTAACTCTAGGGGAGAATTTAGCGGATAATGGCGGTCTACATCAGGCTTTCAACGCTTACCAGCTTTATGTGGAGCGAAATGGAGCAGAACAACGTTTGCCCGGATTTGAATCATATACAAATGATCAGATGTTCTTTATTGCCTACGGAAGCGTACGAGAAAGAAACATTAGTAAAAATTCATTAGTGAATAATAAATTGATTTTTAGATTTGGTGTGAAAATACGGATTTGAATTCACTTAAGGATCAAATTGCTCATGACGAACACAGTCCCAGTTATGTTCGTGTTATCGCATCGGTGCAGAATTCAGAAGAATTCGCAAAAGCATTTAAATGCCGCAAAGGAAGCGGAATGAATCCAAAACGTGAGAAGTGCAAGATTTGGTAAATATTTACATTGTGATTCTAGTGATTATCGTTTATTTCTACAGTATTAAGTTTCAAAGTGTGATATTAATATGTGCAGTACAAGCAATTAATCATTCTATTAGTATTTAAACTAATTAATTAAATTATTATTCATTCTGCTTTTGTATATTTTTTATTTGTCATATATATTCAATATTTAAATACAATTGGGTGATATTTTTAGCTAGTATTACACTAATTGTTAATCTTGATTGTTATTCATGTAAACATTGTGTGATGATGAATTATTTGTGTGAGAATAAATAAAATCAATCGGAAATTGAATTTGTAAGATTATCTGGATATCAAAATGACAAAATCAATATAAATACTCGTATAGACCATGAAATAAATTTATTTATTAAGTGCGCATTGTGTTCTCATTCAAACATTTGGATATGTACATAAACAATATGAAAGACATAAAAAACAATTGCCATTGTATCACAAATATTAATAAAAGAATGATACAGTTGTATGATGATGATGTATTTCTGGTATCATCGCTTAGTGATGATGACCACCTCCAAGGGAGATACTGGCATAGCTGCTGGCATGTCCACCGCCATGGCCACCTCCGTAGCCACCTCCATGTCCACCGCCGTAGCTACCACCGCCATGACTGGTACCAAAACTGTAACTTGTGTGTCCGCCTCCATATCCACCGCCATGGCCACCACCTCCACCATATCCACCTCCAAGACCACCTCCGAATCCTCCGCCACCGCCGCCGCCTCCACCTCCACCACTAACTTCAATGATTTGTGGTACAGGCACGACGACCGTCTGCGGAATTCTAACTGGAACTGGTCTGGTGACAGTTACTGGATAGGGTTGTGGTACAGACACCGGGTATGGTTGAGCAACTGGTACTGGCACAGCGTACGGTTGTGGTACAGGCACTGGACGAGTGACTGTTACTGGATATGGACGTGGTACTTCGACACGTTGAGGTACCGGAACTGGCACTACCACTGCACGTGGTACATCTACTGGCACCTCGACCGCAACAGGTACAGGGACTGGTCTGTTTACGGTGACTGTGTATGGCTGGGGTACCTCAACTGGAACGGCTTGGTTTACTGTGGAGACTGATGTGGTACCACCTCCACCACCACCGCCACCGCCGCCGAAACCACCTCCGCCTCCAAATCCACCACCTCCTCCAATTCCGATACTGTAACCACCGCCGCCTCCATGACCACCGCCGTATCCACCTCCGCCACCGCCATGGCCGTACCCGGTGCTGAAGATGCCTCGCTTTTCGGGTTTTTTATCTTCCGCGAATGCGGGCGAGGATAAGGCGAGGACCACTGTCGCCAACTAAATAATATAAATTTTAATTTTAATTATTTATGTTGTGAATTAGTTCTTGGTAGGTTAGCTTACCAGAAACGATCTCATCTTTGCGCTGAATGTGACTCAAGTAGTGGCTTACCCTCGTCGCATCGAGTAATATTTATACGGTGGGCCGGCCGGTTGGACTTTCACCGGGTGGGAAGATTATCGACCAAAATGTGCAAATCGCAGCCGGCATCTCCCATCTCTCCCCATATCACACACGCCGCTGCAGTGACGATGTACCGATGCAGCCGCGAGCGAAATCACTGAACCGAATAGGAAACGTGACTTTTTGCATTTTAATTTTCCTATCAGCGTTTTCACATGGACATGCGCATGCACGTAGGATGGAGGCTGGCCGAAGTCCGCACCGTACCGAATAAGATCAATTAAATTCAGCAACAAAAAAGCGCTGTTGCGTAACATCCTCGTGAAGTTATTCAGCAAATCTTGAATGCAAGCGATAAATGTTTACCTTTCGAAATCTTGTATGAAAATGCAAAAATATGAAAATGCGAGTTTAATAGTCATACATACGCATCCATTACGATTTACCTTGCTCCAATTCAAAACTGATTAACACACCGTTCACAGAATTAGCCAACATGTGATAAAGTTTTAACATTCGACAAGTGCGCAAAATTAGACATGTGTGATTTGCAAGTTGGAAAGTCTGCTTGACGAAAACAATAAATCACTATGCGACGAGATCAATATCTTCTTCCAGCATGCAAATGCTAAACGGCATTTTTCTTGAATTTGTAATTTTCCTGTCTCGATTACAGGTTCTCGCCGCATATAATCACTGCTAAGTAATCAGTTAATTATAACCTGCCTATAATTGCATTCATGCACTTTACCAACTCCTCAAGCAACAGTTATAAACAATTATAATTATGCAAATCGAAATCGTTAAAGTGTTTGCGTTTGTCAATTAAGTCCGGCCGAAACAAAGCGATGTTTTCTAATCAGTGTGTGCACACAACATGCAGTCAGCGACTCTGATTGCGCAATGATCGCATTAGAAACCGATCAAACTGATCCGGAGAGCGATCAATTAACAGTTTCCGTCTACACAAGTCGATGGACGCAATTGTATCGCGCGGCGCTCGCATTCTTTCGCTTCTTTCCTGTGCAAGCAAAGCGCGGAAATTGCATTGCGACGCTTGATTGTCCTCTAAAATGCAATTATTATTAGGAATTAGAGTTGCCGCGAGGGAAAGCAACGCGTAATATATGTGTTAACGCATGGCCGCATGATCCGGAAGTCAATGTACGTATGTACACCGTGCACTGTCCTGCTAATCTTCGCGAGATGTATGCGAATGAGATTTTGACATTTTTTTAATGTTGCGTAACGTAACAACTGCATATTCTATGGGAAAATCATTCGCCGTACATGCACACTGAATCGTAAACAGTTTCGTTTGATTGAGTCCCATATATGGAAAACGGTTTCAATCATTCGAGATATAAATGTGTCAAAATAGATTTTACTACCGAAATTGTGAAAATTTCATAACATCTATTACGATAACGCTACAATTTCTTATGTTATATTTATGCTGAAGTGTTACAGAGTAACTGTAACAGTGTATAATTACACAAATATAAAAGTGTCAGCTTGTCGCTTGAAGATACACGTAATCATAGATTTTGTCATGTTCAAAAATTTGCACCGGTGATTTGCAATCCGCCACAGGTCATTTTTACACTTTTCACTTAATGGTACTCTTACGCTCGTACTCCACTTACTTTTGAAAAGTTTTCAAAGCGTCGCAAATTAACGTTAACACTTACTTAGACTGCAAACCGTTATACACAGAGAAAGATCCCTTTGAGATAAATTCTCTCTACGGATATATTAGCACGCATTATTAATTACACCGCTGTAAACGTCAATATTTCACCGCGCTAATAAGTGTACCGCATGCAGTAACATAAGATTCTGCAACAGGCGAACAATGCAGACTTTCATCATACGTTCTTCTAAAACTGTTGCATCGATGTGTGCTGCAGAAAAAAAATGACAACAATGCAACAAAAGATAAAGTACCAATAACAGTGTGAATTCACACTGCGTTATATGAATATACTGTTTGTTCTAAAGCCGTACGATCAAAAGTCATATTTTTGACATTTTCACATTTTTTTGGTAGGAAAACGTGCGGATAACATGGATCGCAGCATATGGAGAGCAATAAGGCGTTTCCATGTTTGTTTAAATGTCATTTATGCATCAGTGATTCGGACGAATCTAAGGTTTTGTCTACGAACAAATTTCACGCATTAAAATTTAATTTGTTCTTTAACAAAGCGTTTTAATGATTGTTAATATGTTGATGTTGAGTAATGTGGGCATTAAACTTTTGGTAGTAAAAATATTTACATTGTTGTATTGCAAAAGGAAATGTCAAGTATTTTCGTGATTTATGCAAATGCAACGTTTAATTACACGCGTTTATTTTAAAGATTGTTCCTTATTAACATGATAACCCGCCAGCTAGATATAAAATGTAATCGTAAATATGTGACTCATGTAAGAAATACACGATCCAGTTTATTTCCTTATTTGGTACACTCATGAATAAAATTTGAGTAGAAATTTAGTTGAGTTGTGATAAAAAGTACCAAACGCAAGTTTTTGCAAATTTTTGAAATTTTGAAATTACATATTTGCATTTTAATTACACCTTGTGCATTTATGTCGGCAACTAAAATTTAATTTAATACCCCAAACGTTCACCCGAAGCAGTCGAAGCGCGTTCATAAGCAATAAACCAAATCGAAAGTGAAAATCTTGGGTTTTTCTCAACCATTTTCAACAGAGCGTCGAATCGCAATAATTACTATGCAATTTTGTTCTATATTACCACGAATAGCACACATGCATGTTGTTTCCTAATTTGGTGTTTTTTTTCTGCACAAATATTCAGGTTAATTCGTTTCACATCTCATAAAGCTCATAAATTACGATATCAACATTAAATCTAATAAATAGCAGATTAAATAATGCTTGTCACTGAATATGATCGTAATGCACTCGTAATTTAAGACTATGCGGTCGGTTTTCTTAAGGAAGGACTTTGCGCAAGTAGGCGTGTAGTTTGTTACACTCTCCATTTGGCCACTTTGAGACTTTTAGGCTGCTCGATAGATTATTACCATCCAATTAAGTCTAAATTGTGGGTTTGGTTTTGGTTTATGGCGGAAGTGGTACAGTTAATTGTCAGTTCGTACCTTAAACCCTAAAATAAACTTGTAGGAAATATTGAATTTCAATGAAGTGGTCTTACATCAGAAAGGAACATGTTACTCAAGTAAATAGAAACGTTTCCAAACATGAATTTATTACCGCATGATATTTATTACATGTCACTTTATCAATGTACAGTAGTTAATAATAACACTGTGTGAATATTTGACGCAAACGGAAGAAATTAATATGTTATCAATTTTGACTGGATTTTCATTGCAATTCACGGCTTGAATTCGCTGAGAAAGTGTAATTTATTCAATCGCAGAGATAAACTTTGCACAAGATGCGATTACATCCGCATTGTGGTAACGAGTCGGTTTATTTAAGTTAATGCAGCGACATCGCATCGCATCTGTTGGAGTGCACTTCTTGGTACTCTCGTTTTCATTCTGGTTCGAGAATTTATCGCAACTTCGGAGTGCGATATCAACGCCGCTGGAGTGGTGAAGGGAATTAATACGCTTGCATTTCCTCACCAATAAATAACATCAGGAATGTTGGCAAACTAATTGAAACTAATTTTCGGCGAATTTCTAAAATTTACTAGTGTAAATTATTATTTGATCCAAAATGGATGTAAAAATAAAGCGCAAAGTGAACGGTTAAAGAGAGCGTTTCGAATGGCGGCTGCGCATGTTTTGCGTGTTGAGAAGGAGAGTTCGGTTATTGACATTGGATAATAATCCACGGTCAGGGTTTGAAAGAAAGTGAAATGATTCAAAATCACTTACAAGCAAACAAAGTGCATTGTTGCTCTCTCCAGCAGCGCGCATATAAATAAGAGCCAGATAATTGATAAGTTCATAATCGATAATCGTACAAGTCGAGATGCTCGCAATTCAAGTCGGTTTTAGTGAGTTAAAACCTCTTAAACATTTATATTAATTTTGTTGTAATTTTTAGGTTGTTACTGCAGTGTGCTGTTGTCTATTGGCAACGGCACAGGCAAGACCATCAGGACATGGTTCTTCTGACCACAAACTGGTAGCAGTACCTGATCTGAGTGATTTTGGTGGTATTACCTATCCACATTTGGATGTGATTGATCTAGGAGAAACTCAAAAGTACGTCCCGGAGAAAGAAATTAAAGTGGTACGTACCATAACCATCACACAGCCTTATCCAGTGAAGGTACCCGTGAAGGTACCCTATCCAGTACCAGTGGTTAAAGAAGTACCTATTGAAGTTACTAAAGTTGTCAAAGTACCAGAACCAGTTCATGTGGACGTCGTAAAGTCTGTTCAAGTTCATTCAAGTGCCGTTAGTGAACATGTCCATGGAAATGGTGGGCTTCATGACCATTGGCAACCATCTGCCAGTGGTCATGCAGAAACGTCACACTTAAGTTCCGATGGACATGGCGAGGAATCAAATTCTGAATATCAACCGAATTATCATCAATCAGAAAACTATGATGGTAATGAGGGTCACCATTAAATATTTGTGGTAATTTTGTTTGTTATAAAATAAATTGTTGTTTACAAAAGTATATAGTTTATTCTTTTTTGGTAGAAACAGTTAACCTCCGTACAAAACATAAATAAATTTAAGTACAGTACAAAATCTAGTTACAGTGTGCATATGAATATGATTTAGTGATGATGACCAAAATCGTGTCCAAAGTGTTCATGGTGTCCTAAGTCCAAACCATGCCCGAATCCTCCAAAGTGCTCGTGGTGTTCATGATGATGATCATGTCCTTTTACATAAATTGGAACTGGTTTCTCAACGACGTATGGAACTTTAACTGGGTAGGGCACCGGTTTGTGAACTGGGTACGGCACTGGTTTAGGGTACGGCACGGCAACTGGATGAGGCACTGGCACTTTGACTGGGACCTTTACCGGGTAGGGCACTGGTTTCTCCACGTACACTGGAACTGGTTTTCGACATGCACCGGGTATGGTTGTGGTACATGAACAGGGTAAGGACGATCAACTGGAACTGGAACATGTACCTTCACCGGGTAGGGTACCTTCTTGACAACTGGATAAGGAACAGGGTGTGGTACTGGTACAGGTACTTCTTTAGTGACAGTAACGTGTTTAACTTCATGGTGACCATGAAGTTCCAAACCATGTCCATATCCATGACTATGGAGATCCAAGCCGTGTTCAAGTCCATGCCCATGTCCGTATGATTCAAAGCTGTGACCATCAAAGTGTCCACCGTAGCCGTACCCTAAACCCAACAATCCTCGCTTGTCTTTTTTTGTTTCGGTTTTGGTAACTTTGGCATCCTCCACTGCCTTTTTCTCGCTTTCGGCGAGAGTCAGGCCTACGAGGAACCCAATCACACAAATCTAACACAAAATATAAAAAAAATAAATTAAATGAACAAAATTTCTTATAAACTTACTTGAAACTTCATTGTTTTTTATGCTTGACGATGGATGAACAAGGATTGTTGTTGACTGTGAGGGCACCGTGGATATTTATAGCATTTTTTTTTCGAAGCGCTGGTAGTGGTACCATGGGATGCTCCAGTAAAGCCTAAATTGTCAGTTTTCTATATAAAATAATATACCCCACCTCCCACACATAATACATACTTATTACTATGTATACCAGGCGCATAAATAAAAACTAGCAATAAATATAAAATTACTCTCAATAGAAAATAAAATTTAATGGCTTGATTTAATTTTTTCCCAATGTAGTTTATGACTTCTTTGACGAAATGTAAAACCTACACACGCACTTGACGCAAGTATCATTACAGTCAAAGTTATCCAACTTGAACAACCAATAAGTGACAGCAACGCGACGACGCAATGCGCACACTATGCAAATACCTCCACAAGTACTCTTAATGATTGAGTAAACAAGTAAAGGATCATATTTCACACCGAAGAAGAATTCCACGATACAAATTATTTTCTCACGAAACACACAACCTGTTATAACTCAAAGATCCAGAGTCACATTTAGAATAAAATATAAAATCATCATATAACTTAAGTAACTACTAATAAAATCATATTTATGTTAATTACGGCTCTGTATTTAATGCACTTGCAATATGTGCATCTTTAGATGCAAGCGTTATATAATTTCATTAATCAACTATGCGCTCTGATTCTGATGCTCATTAATGATTTCATTTTCTTTAGGTTTTCATTATTGCATTTATTATTGCATATATATTACTGAATTAATTTTTGACTGACTTGTAAACTTTTTAATATTGATTACAAACAAAGAACTATTCAAGTTAAGCTTCTAGTTTAATGCACGGTAATTGAAGAGAAGTTCAAGTGAAAGCAATCGGTTTGCTAACTGCATTTTTTCGACTCAATAATTGCATGTACTTACTTAAAGCATAGTGCAGCACAAAGGTTCAAACAACTGGAATATCATTGTTATATTTCATTTGTTTTACTTGCGAACGTGATAGGTTTCACTTATATTGCAATATTTTTTATATTAATACAAAATATTAAGTAGAAATAGTGAAAATTATTTTTTCAAATAATGGCTTTATTACTTGCAAAATTTTACAAATGTTAACAGGAGTATTTAGTTCAAGTTGTAGAAATACAAGTTGGCCAAGTTGGAAATTCCAAGTCAAATAATTATAGTGATACGAATTGCTATTGCCATAGACCGCAATAATTACAACGATTGCAAAAGATATCAAACAACTTGACATATGATTCAGATACACATACGACAATAAACTTGCTCAAGTTAAGTCATGATTTTTTATTTATCAACAAAATACATATACATATTTACAAAGAAAAAACAGCACCAAAGTAAAAAATAAAAAAATAAAATTTATAACATTAAGCAAATTATACAGTTGAGTCAAATTTTAATGATGTCCAAACGAATGCACACTATGATCATCAATATGAATCTCTGGAGCATGATGGTGTCCAATCGGAACATGGTATGGTTTCTCCACATAAACCGGATACGGAATTTTGACTGGATAAGGTTTGGGAATGGTTACAGGGTAAGGTTTTCAACAGGCACCGGGTGAGGTACCGGAACGGGTACCTTGATGGGTACCTTCACTGTATACGGAACTGGTTTGTGTATAGTGACTGGATAGGGTTTCTCAACGGTAACGGTATAAGGTTTAGGAACGTGTACGGTGTAAGGTTTGGGTACCTCGTAATGAACGGGTACCTTCACTGTATAAGGTACTTTAGTGTAGACTGGGTATGGTATTGGATGTGGTACCGGATAGGGTACTTCTTTGGTAATGGTGATGGTTTTAATCGGTTGATGGTGTTCCCCTAGTCCTAGATGATGACTACTAAAATCGTGAATTCCAAGATCCAATCCTCGTTTTTCTTTGATTCCATCTTTGACTAGAATCGCCCATGAAGTCGACAGCAAAGACAAACCAAGGAATATCTATAAATAAATAAATACATATTATTTATTAATTAAATGTTTAAAATTAAATTATTTATATACTTGCATTAAAATGCATGTTGTTGTTTCAAAGGTAGTTGCATGGAATGATAGAAAATTAAAAAATAATTCTTTTTATACCCGTAGCGGGAATGCATGGATTTCTTAAAACAATAATTTTGTAATGGGTAACCATCCAGATGTAACGCCAATTTTATGTGTTAATTGTGTTCATCCTACACCGCCGCAAAACATACGAATATTACACAAATGTATATATTTAATTATATTCCTCTGCAGTTTCAGCAAACTGCAGAATGTATTTCTTTGTTTTTATTATCGCTATTATGCACAATGTAGGCGGTTGTGTCATTCTAATTAATTATTTGTCACAATAACAGCATTTAATTAAAATTTATTTCATTTATTTCCAGCTTACAGATGTCTATCATAGTAATTAATTAATTTTCTTTGAAATTCAAATTTGATTCGTTTGGATATGCTCCAATTATGAACAAAAAGAAAATTAAAACTAAATTTGCATTTTGTGTGCAATTTTCGTGCGGCATGCCTCAATGCGCATTATTTTCAAATCAACGTTTTTGATTTTCGCTATGTCTGTGCAAGCCACTCCAATTATCCTCTTCGGTGGCACCGAAGCGTGAGAGCACTGAGCTATAAGCTTGATTTATGTTCCCAAACGCACGTACACTTTGCTCGCTCATATCAACCAAATTTAAATCACCACTGCTAATTCTCAGAGGAATTATGTTATTAGACAATGCTTTGGCATCATTAACATCATTAGCGTCATTAGATAGTAGAGTAAATTTTGATGGCTTTCCTGGTTTAAAATATTGATTATGATTTTTCTTTACATTCGGATTTTTTGGTTCGATATTTGGTTGAGTTAATTTGTAGTTTGGTTTCACATCAAACGGTTGTGGTAACTGAGGAGTAAAAGTGATCAAACGAGGATTATTATAACCATTGTATGGAAATGCGTCAATATTATGCATCACGACTAAAAAGATCAACTGAAAATATAAAATGTGAGTTTAATGATGACATTTAGGCTCTTTAAAAAATACTTACAGGAAATATAGTGAAAAGATACATTGTTGAATATATTCTTGTTTATTAAACGTTAAAAGATTCAGAGATAAACTGAGATAATCTTGCAATCTGATTGATTTATATAGATCACTTTTAAGCTTAAAAAAACTACCGCAAAGAAAGTGCATTCTAATGATGGTCACTTTTTAAATTGCATTTTTATTCAGCATTCACTCCATCTAGTGAAAGTTTTGCACTAATTCTTTGCTACATTTTTTCTTCAACTATGAATTTTATAGATGGCGTTGTGGGAAACATAAACAAAAAATAAAAAAGAATAATATTTGATTCAATATTGTTATATTGCGCACTTTGTAGATGTTGTTCTTTATAAATATAATACAAAATTCATTCATGGTCATCTTATTAGACTAGCTTATATAACTAAGTGTTTATGAAGTGTTTAATGCAATGCGATGATAACTGCGTGGCGATGCTAAAACGATCTCTTTGTTGTGGCTGTATGATCACAGAGTGCCGCTTAATAGGCCTTCCATCCGTGTCCGCCATGTCCGGCGGAGATGGAACTGCCAAAGTCGTGGTCACCCAAAGAGATCGAGCCGTGATCAAAGGACACCTCGTGATGATCATGGGACTTGACGTATACTGGTACTGGTTTCTTCACATAGACAGTTTCATGGACTGGCACCGGGACGTGTTTGACGACTGGTACTGCGTATGGCTTAGGTACAGGTACAGCAACTGGGTGTGGCACGGGTACCTTTACTGGAACTGGGTATGGTGCAGCGACTTTCTTCTCGACGATGTAAGGTACTGGTTTGTCGACGTGCACTGGGTAAGGTTTAGGTACATGAACAGGGTATGGTCTGTCAACTGGGACATGAACTGGATGTGGTACCGGGACTGGTACGTCCTTGGTAACATGCACTGGGTATGGTTTTGGTATTGGGATACCAACTTTGTTGGTGATGGTGATGTGTCTATGCACGGAGGATCCCAGGTCGATTGTGCCTAGGCCATGACCACCGCCGAGTCCACCACCAAGACCACCTCCAAGTCCATGACCACCCAAGTCGTGGCTGCTCAGTTCAATGGAATGGCCACCAGATAATTCCAGACCATGTCCACCGCCGAAGTCATGACCACCGAGGATGGCTTCACCGAACACTCCACGTTTGTCCTTCTTTTGTCGTCCTTTACAGGTTTAGCATCTTTTGCAAAGACACCACTGACCACCAACACCACCAAAAAGATCTGTAACAAATATTATTTGAAGTTAAAGTCAAGTCTAGTCTAAGGTAGGACTTAAAGGTTATTAATAGGTGCTTACCGCAGACTTCATACTGCCGTACAGAATTTGTTTGATAGCAGTGTCTGAAGACTACTGATACAGCATCAGCCTGCGACACTGCTTTTATACCATCAAGTTGGTCCTCGCGACGGACACAACGACATAATCGCATACAGGCGTTTACTGGTAGTCTTGCACACCGCTTTGATGGCGAAGAGGGGCTGATGGTACTCGCATGCTGCGGACATGTAACTCTAACTCGTAGGTGCACCTTTCCAGCGGCGATTGGCGAGCTCACGATTGCCTGAACGTGAGATGCAAGATCGTTGGTTAGAGCGAAAGGTTAGGTGCGCGTGTGGCATATCGCGCACAAAGATGGCCAACGGTCTACTTTCTGTTGCTCATATTATGCAACAGAAAGGCGATGGCGATGGCAAGATGCCGATTATCAAGACGCAACCAACCGATGAAACACCGTCGAGCCAGCGACGCGATCGGAACGGAACCGGCTGATCAAGAATCACATACGACGGAAGAGCTTTTGTCACTTTGGTAACAAATATGGGAAGATAAGAAAAACTAGGATGTAATTATTACACATATTTATTGTAAAAATATCTTAATATTACAAGGACATCACTGCTTAAGAAATTGGAAAATTCATTTCCTGTATTTTTTATTTATTTTTAAAAGGAAAGAAAGTTTTTGTTTAAATAAAATTGTAAATATTTAAATAGATAAACAGTAAACACCTCCTTTAAGCTTGCGATATGCTAATTAATCAAATCGTTCTGTTTGAGTAATTAATTGATTAACTAATCACCTTTGACAAGGGGACTTATTAACTTAAAACACAATTAATCATTTAATTCATTTATATTATCTTTATTCATTTAGACATATCAGCACGAGATATAAACAACACAAAACAAAAAAGACTAGTAACATTGCAATCAAACAATTAAAACGACTTAAGCATGAATGGCGGAATTCCGCCTAGTCCAACATGCGCACGCATCCACGCACACACATAAATAATGCTTGCGTTTTAATTGTGCCCGAAGAAGTTATGCAGCGGCTTGAAATTGAAGTTGTTGAAAGCGGCATCGAAGGCTTCGCTGCTTCCGAGCTGCGGCGGCGGAACGACATGCAATCCACCTCCGGCTTCCTGTTTATTGTTGAGCTGTTGATGCGCAACCGGTTGCGAGTACCCCAACGAACCTGAACCCAACGCGTATTTTCCTTTACCTAAATTTACAATTCCAAGGGATCCGGAGCCTAGAATAAGTGGAGGTTTACCAGGTACGGGTACCACTTGTGGGATTGGTTTAGGTTCATAGACTTCTTCTGTAACCTGATAGGTTTCTACTGGTGTGGAGGTATACCGAACACCTTGATGTGACGAAAGAGATGGTAATGATGATTCAAGTGATGCAAACTGGGTGTAGTCCTGTGGTTTAGGAAGTACCAAATTGTGTTCAAAGGAGTTTTCCAAGTTAGCGTTGAGGGTCAAAGACAAAGGGACTTGTTTTTGTTGTAAAGTATCCAACAATTTGACTTTATCTCCAAAATGTTTGAAGGCCTGGTAGTGCCTCTCATCAAACTGGGCTTCTTCACTTAAATTATCAAATTCCACTGCGGATATTGTCTTGATCAATACAAAAACACCCAGAAATGATGTGCAAAATTTATAAAACTAAAAATATAACAAAATTATTTTTTTTATTTTTAAAATTTGAAAGAAAAAATTGAAAATTTACTCACCGCCATCTTTAAAATTGATGGTACCACTTATAACAGTCCTCAGAACTTAACCACAATTTCAATCCAAATATTGTGCAAACCTGATTTGTCGAGAATGTTTTATTATAAGGTGGAGCACTTGTTTATATGCTTATCCTACCCCTTCACTCGCCGCAACGCTCACATGCATCCGCGGCGCGTCCGCTCCTCACTTTGCTCGAAATTTATCGTCTTGGCATTTGCCGGCTGCGTCTCACCTCGGAAATCGGAATTGGCATTACCTTCGATCGTTAACTCCAAAGACAAGCGCTTTCCATTTCAAGCGCGAGCTTATCGCTGATTTTTCTTTCTTCTGCAGCCAACAAATGTTTAATTAATTGCAATCGGTTATGAGTTACCTTCGTAATTCTCCTTTTGGAGATAATTTACTATATACAACGTGCAAGCACAAAGGCTGCAATTACAAACTCACTTACTATTTAAGTGAATATTACTTGAACTCCTGACATTAGCAAAAACAAGATTAAAACAATGATTAAATTATTTATTAAGCCTGGGTAGTGTTGGACGTGTTCAGGAAATGTATTCGGGATTTTGGTTTTTGTTTTAAAAGGAGGAATATGAAAATGAATTGCGTTATTAGTGTGCTCATAATAATAAATACGAAGCGATGAAGAAGGAGCAACGGAGGAACTTTCTCTATCCGGCTACACCTTAGATTTTAATATAATTTAATTTAATTTAATCACGATTGCTTCAATTCCTGCTTTGAGCATCCTACTAGAATATATTTAAAATTATAATTCATTAGTTTACTTTAAAACATTAATTTCTTTTTATCTTGAGTTTTTGATAATGGTTTGTTTATTAAGTTACTTAATAGGAACATAAAACTTACATCATTGCAATAAAAGCTTTTAGATAAATAAACTCTGATGTAAACATTGTTATTACATTATTATTTTGTACGCACATCACTCCAACAGATGTTTACTTGTTTCGTTTATAATTTATTCATAGAAATAGTGCATTTTAAAATTACAATGAGAAAGGAAATGCATAAACAGGAAATAATTTTATAGTTAATGTGAATATTCGGGTTGACACTTTAATTTTGTTTCATTGTATAATCAAAAAAATCGAAAAACTTTCTCGAAAATTACCTAAATTAAGTGCAAACTAATCGAAAATAAGCGTTGATAATTCAAAAGAGAAAGATAAATGAATCAAAATAAACTTTTATTTCATTAAAAATATATCCGCCTAAGTAAAACAATAAATAAAATAAATATAATGTTATGATATATGTTATGATGTTTTATCACTAGTGGTCTTTCGAGTTGACCAATATTTGGTTGCTCTGAATATTCTCATCACTCAACTTGGTGGCATTAATTATGCTAACTTTCTCTGTTGTCGTGGAGGCCGCGGCTTCTGTAACAGTTTCCGTCGGCGTCTTCGTCGTTGACTGCGCGTTGTCCGCCATTATTGGTTTAACGGTAGTGCTGCTCACGAGTGGAATGTACGTTGTGGTTCGGTTGATCATGCTTACCATTGTTTTCGGTGTGGTGGCCAGGTTCACATTCATATTAGCACTGGCTCCATAATTATGGTTTATTGACATTGCGGGCATAATGGGAGGTTTTGGTGGAGTGAGTCCCATGGGATTCACTGACATTGTTGTGTTGTCAATTTTTTCACAGTTTCTACCAAAGGTACCTTCACGGCATAGACAACGGAAGTTTCCATCGTCTTTGGTCAGACTAATACACTTAGCACCATTTGTGCAGGTGTTTGGATTGTTTTCACAGAAGGTGAGCTCTTCATCACAGAGCATACCTCCAAAACCTGGACGACAATTGCATTCCCATGGGCGATTGCAGCTTCCGTTTACACATCCCGGATATGGATAGCATTTGTCGCAGTTTTTGCCCCACCAGCCTACCTTACAGCGGCACTCGCCTGGTTTTCGGCAGTAACCTCGTTCGCGGTGGCACGTCTTCGCGCAGATTGCTATAGGCAATAAAACGTGATCGCCAATCAAATGTTTTGTTTGTTTTTGATTTAGAAAGTTAATTGTTACTCACGATATTGACACAGAATGCCTGTCCAGCCGGGTTGGCACTTGCATTCGAGAGGTTTCTCGCAGTACCCATGTTGGCAACCTGGTAATACCTGGCATTCTTTGCACGTTTTACCAGCCCAACCAATTCTGCACTTGCATTCACCAGGAGCGTCACAGTATCCTCTTGTTAGGTGACAGTCCAGTTTACAAATTGCTGGAAATATAAATTGGTTTAGTAAAATTTAAAATTTGGGTTTTAAAATGGGTACTGACGTTCTGAACAGAAGATCCCATCCCATCCTTCATGACATAAACATTCAAAACTTGAATTGCAGTGGCCATGTTGACACCCAGGTAGAGGAATACATTTATTGCATCTTTCTCCATAGTATCCTAGCTTACAGATACATTCCCCTGGACGATTGCAGTACCCTTGCATAGGGTCACAACCAGGACGACATTTTGGCACATCGCAAACATCTCCAGTCCAACCAGGCAAACATTTCACTTCACCATCATCATCACAAACGTAATGCGAATGCTCGTTCTGCGAAGCTGGGATTTCACAAGCCTACCATCAAAAACGGATATGAATAGAAAGCTAGCGGTCGTCAGCAGATGACATTTCTCGGGAGTTTCCCAACGCTGAAAATTACGCAAAATAAACAAACAAACCTGTTTCTTCCACTTTGGCACATATCTGGTGGCGGCTAGTGCGACATGGAGCACCTCGAACACCGCAATCGTAAACACCAAGGCTCCTACATGCCGCTTGATAACGCAATCCATGATCGTGCCAGCGTGTGTGCAGACGACACCTCGCTGCGAGGAGAAGATGACGCGACCGTGAACTTGAACGTACTAAAGTTGACGGTGAGGCGCTGACCTTCTTGAAGCCCACTTTCGAAGGTGGAGGAAGTGTGTCACTCTGCGCCGATGTATAAATAGCGACCGGCGTGCGGCAGAGTGCATTGATCTCTTGTACCCAGTATTTGGCGTGGTAACCGGCCGGGGATTGCAGTACCATCACAATTAACAGTTTCTTCAACCGAAAGATGCGACGAACTTACAAAAAACATATTCACAAGAATAGACAAAATCAGGTGTTAATGTTTTACAAGTTTTAGTTTATTAGGTCGTAATAATTATGACAAGAGTCACAATATTTGGTATACCATCAACTTCCTAGAACTAATTAATAGGTGCTAAATCACATTTGTACCACAACATCTAAACCAGTGGAGAATCCAAGCTTCTAAGTGTACTTTTCTAAAAGAATTAAAACTTTATCCACGTATAATGATTTTGCTTTGGCACCAAACATAAAATCTATATGGTTAAAGTTCTCTTCTGTAATTTCAAACAATCCTCGTCGAAATTCCGGAGAGAGATTTCTATATAATTTAATTGCATCCTAAAAAAATGTTAATTAACAAACAAAACAAAAATTTACAGCAAAATTACTTCTTTTGGTGTCAACCAATCATTTCTGGCCATGATGACGATAGTAGGAACACGAATTTTGGATAGGTCATAAATAGGTGGTGTGGAGGTACCATATCTTCTCATATTTTCAGCGAATCCGTAATCAAATTTCCTAAATCGATTTCGTGCCATATCTCCGCATTGTTTTAGTACTTTGAAGGCGGTACCAGCAGGATGTTGTTGGAAATACATCGGGTACTTCTCCTAAAATGTCAAAAATACAATTTTTGTGTTTTTAAATTTTTGTTTTATATTTACCGGATAAACACCTGTTTTCGGTCCGTAAATTAAAAACAACATATTCATGCACTGCCCCATCATCTCAGGTGAATCCATACAGAGTGTTCTCAATAACGCTTTGGTAGTATCCTCCTTAGAAATGATATTTGAAAGACCTTCAATTTGATTAACGGTATTCTATAAAAACAAATTCAAATTAAATCATCACTTTTTTATCTCCAGAATCAACTAATTTTTTGTTTGGCGTTGCAACTAACACGACATTCAACAATGAAACTGGTTATGCCTGTAAATGCCAGGCAAATATTGAGCTGACCTACCCATATTTGTTAATTTTAACATCATACATTTATTTCT
This sequence comes from Dalotia coriaria, assembly GCF_025399875.1. NCBI lineage: Eukaryota > Metazoa > Arthropoda > Insecta > Coleoptera > Staphylinidae > Dalotia > Dalotia coriaria. The sequence goes on along the minus strand of NW_027045447.1, from coordinate 7,077,735 downwards.
AAATAAATCCAACTTACATAGATGAGATCTGTAAACGGCACTGCAAATCGTATAACCGCGCGAATGTTACCGAGTGTCGCCGCCGGTGCGGTGAGAATTTGCATTTTCATCAATTTTGTCGCTTCCTCGACCTTGTCTGATGTGTACATCAAAGCTAGCGTTGTGCCCAAAGAATGGCCAATGTACACAATTTTTCCCTGGCCTTGTGTTTCCCTCGCGACGAGTTTTAACATCGCTGGGATGTCAAATAATGAAATTTCATCTAAACTAAATTTAAAATTTATATTTTTAAAAATATTTTAAATAAATATTTACCAATGATTCCAAAACTCTTTATCATTTATAGAATATCTGACGTGGTCGGGAGAATAATGGTTACCTCTATAGTTGCCCAACCAAACGTCATATCCATTATCGAATAATTGAAAAGCTATAATTAACAGTAAAGCATTCAATAGTTGAATCATTTATGCAATCGATAGATGAATGAGAATATTAATAAGATTCACATACCTAGAGAATCATCACCCAATGAAATCCAATTAGCACTTGTTGTGATTAATCCATGTTGTAAAAATATCGGATTTTTCCTTTTGTTATTAGGCATTCGAAAAACTGTCAAAATATGACCATCTTCAGTGGTTACATGGTGAATTTCTAAAGGTCTTCCTGTTTGTCTTATTATTTCTGGCTTTTAGAGACAAATTAACTCAAATTTCAAATTTTTAAACCAAAATTTAACTTACCACAGTTGAATTGACATAAAAATCAAATCTACAATTAGGATTCCCTTCCATGGATTTATAATCCTCGATAGTTTTACACACATTATTGGTCTGAGCCCAAATACAGGGTAAAAATGCACTGATACAGATAACAATCACAGGATGCATCTCACCGCGGGAGAATCGATGTTTCGTCTGCGGGAGTTAACCTTACGTGGTGCCGCTTTTACGTGCGCCAGGACCTTGGACATCCTTCAAGGCAAACCGTCCGAATACATGTCAAACATGCCCAAACGCAACTAATCAAAACAATCAACGCGCTTAACAATTCCATTATAGAAATAATTTCATTGATAAAAAAATACATTAAATTTATTTAAATTCACCTGCATAATTATCAATAACAAACAGATCGTTAATTTTAATTAAATCTAGACTAATATACATATCATTTTGTTTCCTTATTGTTTAAAAATGCGTTAAAATGCTACCGTTATTTTTAACAAGGTGTTTATTACCTTACCAAGTGTGGTATTTGGTGACTACTGGTTCGTGAACGACTACCGGTACCTTATTAATGACAGGTACCGCGTAGGGAGCTAACACCGGAACGGGTACCTTCTGAACAACAGGAACACCCACAGGTTGTGCAACTGGGTATGGAACGTGTTTCTCTACCACTACAGGTACAGGTTTATCTACTGGTACAGGGTATGGTGCTGGGACATGAACAGGGTATGGTCTGTCAACTGGTACGGCTACTTTCACAGCATATGGTACCGGAACAGGGTTATCAACATGAACGGGGTACGGCGCAGCTACAGGAACACCAATTTTCTTTGTTATTGTTGTATGGGTATGAGTAGAATGTCCAAGATCAAGGTATCCTCCATGGTACCCATATCCCAAGTTCAACAAACCACGTTTATCTTTATTGCTGGTAGGTTTTGCACTTACAACAGCAAGTACAACCAAAAATATTAAAATCTACAACAAGGCAAAGATTTATATTAAACAATGTTTACTTTAAATGACCTGGTAGGTACTTACTGTCTTCATTGCTGACAACTTTTTGCAGACTTACAAGATGATTGTTTCAGGGCTAAAGGTAAGAGTGTGCGCAACATGTCGACTTTATATTCTTCGCCCCACTTGTCCTCACCATGAATAGCTACATTTTTCTTCCGAAGAAAAGACAAGGTGCATGTATGTTAATATAATTGTAACACTTTCCCATTCATCTTGGTCACAGACCTTGCCTGCAGTGGTGAACAGATTGCATTCGGACGACCAAGGTGGATGATGCAATATTATCAAGTTGCATCAACATCAACATTCAATACTTGTACGTAACAATCAATAAGTTACTCCTAATTGAAGGGATGCGCAACAAGAACTTTATTCGTTTAATTTAATCATTATTTAAATTAAAACTTAAAATTTGCAAACATTTTAATTCGTGTTTACACTTTTGTACAATTATGATGTAACTTATTTGTTTGTTTCCTTAAATAAAATTATTCATTTTAAGTTTTAAGTGAAAATACTCGTCCGAGTGCAAATCTCGTTAATTTTAATTGTTTATTTACGTAAATCATTCGTCGCGCACACATTTTCGATACGAACCGCGAGCCTTGAATGAAAATAACGAGCGAGTTGTGTTTGTCATGTCCGAAAATCATTTGCATTGTGTGTAGAAAAGTGGCTAATGGCCGGTAACACATTTAGTAAATATCCGTGTTTGATCAAGTCTCTAACAAACAATTAAAGGAAATGTTTCGCTTTTTTATTATCAAGAAAACCAGTTGCAAACATTTTTTCTAATTAAATTTATTACAATCTATAATTATCTAATTAAAATGAGCATTTTTATTAGTTCAATAACGTAGAGAGATAATTTATGTTATTGCAAAGCGTTGTGTGTGCACGTGGCTGGTAAAATTGTCGCATGTTGATTTATCTAATGCTAAGACACGTGATTACCGCGGAATCTTGGCGGAGTTTTTAATTTTCTAATAAATTTCACCCAACTTGCCATTTTTGGTACAATGCGTCATTTTCTTTCATTAGTTTTGCTACCAAACTGGTACATAAACACCGAACATCCACCAAGTGTTGTGATAAATTGTAAATTATTATGGTGTAAGTACTTGTATGTGTAACATCCATTGGGAAATTTATTATTTTCTTGCATTTTCTAGAATTCAACTTGTGCGCTAGAGTTTCTCATTCTTTCGCATTACGCAAGCGCGACATTTCTGTATGCAATCAGATGCACACAGCCGCCGCTTTCGTAACCGTAAACTTTGGCTACTGAGAAGATCGATTAAATTGAATCATTTATTTTTTGCCGCCCGACACAAGCGCACGTTCTTAATGACGTGGTGTGTGCGACTGCAAATGTCCACAATTAACTCTAGCCGAGTGCATAAATAAGCAGGCAGAAGCAGGCGCGCATAAATAACTAATATCAGCGAATGCGTGGGAGTGACATGACAAAATGGCCGCAAATGTACTACGTAGGTTTATGTTTGGAATATTAGAATATTCCATGTCGCAGATAAATAAATAACTAATAAGTAAAATGAGCAAGCGCGCATTAATATCAAGTTCACACGCGTGTATTATTCATGCATTCGTATTGCCGCGCCCGTTGAGGACATTATCAACGAGGTAACAAAGTAATCATCGAGTTTGCACGCCTCGTAAATGCGCGTTTGAATGTTTGGACACAGTTCGAGCAAATTAATAATCAATGCAAATGAATATCAAATGTCTTAAGTAGTGTATCTTGCAATTTTCGTATAACCTTATTCTAGTTAAATTTCCATTCCAAATGATTTCCCAATATTACTTGTTTTTATCAATAAAAATAATCATAATAATTACTACATATGCACTGTATACATTCATAACATAACATTCAATTAATAAAAAATTGTCATGGTCTGATAATTTAATATCATTTCAATGTGCAAGTGCACTTGCACTTTTCCCATCAATAAAAATATCATTAAACACATATTATTACAAGAAATGATGCGATAATTAAAACGTAATAGGTGACACAGTGAGTTAATTTTGCATTCCGTTTCAGAATTTCACCGGCGTTCATTGAGCATCTGTTGTTTTACAACTTTCAAAAAAATTACATGAAATAAATACCATTACGCCGGGATGCCAATGGCGATTAGCACTTTTAAGTATAAGTATCAAACGTGTTTAAAAATTTTTAATTTCATAAGAACTATTAATATTAATATCAAAAACATAACAAATCTTATTTTGGTAGATGCGTATTATATAATTGAAAATAGTTAAACGGATTTTATTGATAAACTTAAATTAACTGTTAGATAATAGGACATAATAACAACCCAACAAATTAAAATTGCATCAGTTAACAAGCAGTTTTGAAATCTTTGAAACAAATTTACGTCTTCATTTTTTGAATTTGTAATTGAGAATAAATTAATTGCTGGTTATTCGTTGATAACCTTCCGGTTGTGTATCAACCACAGTGAAAGCCTCTGGTTGTCTAGTCGCCTAGTTCCAACGATGCTGAAACAAAACCTGCTCGTGTTTGCTGGATTGTGTGCACGCATTGACATCTCCAAGTAATTTCATCTCGTAACGTGTTACGACGCTCGCGTAAACATACTCACACACGCACAGATGTGTATGCAACTCGTAACACTTGTAACCGAAGACATTTACTTTTCGGTGTGCGCTGGCCACTGGTGGAAATGTCTGCAGGTAGGTAGAGGAATCGACTTCAAGATCACTATAAAAGTTGATTAGTAACTGGCACGACTGCATTATCCTTTCGATCGATACAGCGATCAACATGAGAGCCATTCAGGTATTACCCTTTCATACATCGTAGACAATTTATAATTAATAAAAAATTTATATTTGTTATAGATTTGCACGTTGGTGTTAGCTGTAGTAGGCTCAATTACTACCAAAGATGTAAAACCATCCAAACGAGGTCTTTTGGACTTGGGGTATGGTTACAGTGGTTCAGTCCTTAATGGAGGTATCCTTGGACATCATGGTGGTCTATCTTTGAGCAGCCATGGAGGTCACGGCATCTACGGAGGACATTCTGGTTATTCAGGATTATCATCATCAGGACTTCTTTCTGCATTGGGTTCCGGGTTTGGAGCTGGTGCTATTGGTGGTGATACCACCAGTGTAACCACCGTCAATGAAGCAGTTGCTGTTGAGGTACCTCAACCTTATACAGTAACAGTCAATCGTCCAGTGCCTGTTCCAGTGCCTGTTCATGTACCTGTGGATGTACCACGTGCCGTACCAGTTGAGGTACCACAACCCTACGCTGTAGAAGTACCAAGACCATACCCGGTGACCGTTACCCGTCATGTGCCTGTTCCACAACCCGTCGCTGTTCCAGTACATGTTGCTCAACCTTATCCTGTGTCTGTACCACATCCAGTTCCGGTTACCATCAACAAACATGTTCCAGTAAAGATACAAACACCTGTGGTTGTAGAAGAACCTGTTATAGTTGGACATGGACATGGACATGGATACAGCGGGTATGGTTTGGGACATTATGACAGCTTATCACTCAGCCATGGTCATGGACATGGACATTTCGGTTACCATTAAGTAAAACTTCAAAAATTAACATTAACACCAAAAACCAAGAAAAATATTCTCAATATCTTAACTAAACTTTATAATAAGAACTGAATTTTTGACAAAATGTATTATTATGATTTAAGAAACAATAAAAACTTGTTTTGTATTTACCCTGTTTTCTATTCAATATTCTTATCTATTCGATGGTCTAAAAATCTATTAACATGGTAAACATTTTCATAAATATCGATAAAATTCAACGGTGCAACTAAAAATTTAAATTAAAACGTGCCTCAAAACGGTTTCAAAAGTAATCTAAAGCTTCTAGATCTACTTTGTTCTGCTTCTTCGTACTGTAATTCGTAAATAGCATATCATAGCCTGATTAAAAATTTAAACTCCTCAGGTGTTTGTAAAGACTGTACACGGTCAGGAATTTGTACGATGCGACGGCTGCAAACAAGCATACAGAAATCAATATCACATAATCGTAGCTAATCATAAAATGGCGCGTACCTGTGCAAATGGTAGTGACCATGAGATGTGCGGTAATGAAAATCGCATTGTTGTCACTGCTATGGTGAATTATAGCAATCAGTGTTCCAAGCACATAAAACGCTAAACATACTGGGCCGAATCCTATCCAAGGAAGCAGTAAAATTGGTCGATTCTACAACAAACATTCAAAAAATTAGAAAGTTTACAATGTGACTCATCGCGAATCAAATTGAGGTTTTGCACAGTTTGATAGTTGTAAATTGGCACTACTTTCGCTGCTTCTCCATTTACAGCATCCAAACAAATATTATTTCAACCAAAACATACAATATTCACAAAATTATTTCAAATTGTTTAAATATTCTAGTAATAACACGATTTGTACGCTTGTTTTAGTTATATTGATAACGTTATCAGTTAAAACTAAAAACAACCAGTTAATAAATTAGTTTAAACAAAAAATGTATGTCGCTGCATATTTGGTTGCTGTTTTATTTCCTTGTACTGATGTAACCGTACTCGTAGACTTAGTAAAACCATACTGTATGCAACCCACATATGATCACCTCTCGTAAATCACGTAATTCGTGTTTTATACTCACAGTTTCAGCGGCGAAGATGAGAAAGATCGAGAAGATGCATTGTAGAGCTGATCCGACCGCAATAGTGATGAGGATAATCTTTAAAACTGCAAACAAAATAACTCTTGACATTTAAATGTTTCATCAGGTTTGGAAATTCTGCATATGATTTACAATGGCATATTTCCACATTCCCAGGGTCTTGAGGTTGACTTTCATTTACGATTACAAGCGGTAAATATGCGTTAATTTATATTGTGCATGTAAACAATGAGAAAAGTACGTGCAAGCGCTCATTTCGGCTTATCAGCAGAATAATTTCTACACACTCACAAACAGAAAACAATGGATACATACGCGTAAAAAAAATTTAAAATGTGATTAGAAAAATATTCAACACTAAATATTAAATATTAAGCAAAAGTTTTATGAAGTTATTTTTAAATTACCTTGAGTATCTGGTTGAATTGACGGATCTGACATATCCAACAGTTCATGTGGATGCTCAGCATACGCAGCGCTGAGAATCAAAATGATGAAGGACAACACACTCGAGGTTACACCAATGATGATGGTGCCATGTCTTAGACTCAAACCGCAGCAAAATGACTTCAATTGTAACATTTTTACAAATTTCCCGCACCTACAATTAATTTAATTATGATTATTCAATTAATATTAATTATTATCACCTGATGTGAATTGGTAACTGCGCAAAACTTACTTACGATTTTATTTACGTTGTTAACAAGCAACAAACAAACACGACTATGAGACGATGGAAGTTTTTGCAGGTCTGGCGAAACACACAGGTAGGGAAAAATCTTCGAAATCGCTAAAGCGCGACGCGCAAATGTGACGCTTCGTGCAACACACAACAACAATTTCGCGTGCGGCAACGGCAGCGAGCGGCTAATTGCGCGCTGATGTCAGCACACCTGGAAAGCAATCAAAGCGAAACTCCACGCGGTGTGTCCGTTTCGTTTGGAATATTCGGCGATGTGTTTTATGCGACGTATGTCTCTGCTTAGACCATACCTCTACCAAACTCTAGCGGTACAGTTCGTTTTTTGTCCAAATCTCGTTGCTTGAATCAACGTTTTGTATTTTACAAAACCACAAACACAATAAACTCGACCAGAACACTGGAAATATGAGTGGGAGGAGGCGGACGCAAGCGTTCATTAAATAGAAACTCATTTTTTCCTTTTCATACGTTGTTATGCTAGGTATACCATCAAACATTGCTGTTTGTATTGGTACAATAAGACATACGTAACGCGCAGTATAAATGTTGATTGTTTCTAATAAAATATTTACGACTCACTGTTTTACATAATAATATACAGTGTGCCGGAGGAGGGTACCTTCAAATTAAAGGTCATCTAACTCACTTCCAGCTATTTTATTAAGATATCAATATTAATCATGACCTTAAAATCTATATCCGAATATTTTGCTTCCTATTTCTTTTACAAGCAGTTTTCCATGGCTGACCGCCATTGATGAACTGGTTCAAGGTATCCAGGTTTATTTTTATTTTGGTGGTACCACCCAATCGCACCAATCGCACCTATAAAACTCCATCATCAATTTGCTTTTCTTCAGTTCAACAAAATCGACTGCAGGCAAAGTTTTAAAGATGAAGTTTCTCCAAATTGTAAGTGCGAACGTGCACAGCTTCACCGAGCAGCTGGCAATGATCAAGTGTTTTCTTCTAGATTGTTTTCGTGGTTACGATCGTTACTTTGAGCATGACTACGCCGCTACCTAGAGAAAAACGTGGTCTGCATCTACATCTGGGCCACCATCACACGCCAGTAGTACACCATCATCATCATTCCTTTGTGGAACCTGTACATCACGTGCATCACTCATATTCAGCCTACCACGTGCCAATACACCCAGTTGAAGTTCATCATCATCATCATCACAATCTTTTCTGAATTTTTAAATTGTTATAATGACAGACTGAACATAAACGTTGTGATATATTTAATTGTATTTACAAGCAGGATTAAACAGTTTCATGAATAAATAATTGTTACTGGTAAAACAAAATGGCGGCTGTATTTATTCTAGTACCTTGAATTGTACATTAGTGTTAGTAGTTCCTGTAATTCCTTTGCAAACTACACAAGTTATAAAAGTTCTATTTGAGTTTCTCATCAATCGATATGATTATATAGCGTTGTTGTTAATGATAAGCAAAGAAACACGTCGCGTTGTAAAGTTCCCAGGATGCATTCAGTTATAACGTCAGAGAAATCAAATCAGAAAAAATAAAGAACTTTGATATGTTTATTGTTAGAAGGCAGCTCGGTGAATAATTACTAGAGATTTGCAGCTTATATTGTAATTATAAATAATCCTAGTGTTTATTTTTTAATCATCAATCATTATTTTGAAAGTTGTGATTGCACAATCTAAGATTTTGAAAAACAATTTGAGACTTTATTTGTTTTTCTATATTAATTCGTTTATTTCGCATTAAGATGGCATTGTTATTCGATATTTCTTTTTGTACATTGGGTTGCATATTGATTTACTGTCTGCAGAATAGCTGACAAAGAAGAAAATTGCAAAACAATTATTTTTCGCAATTTACAAGCACACAAAGAAAATGAACATAGTAAAACATTTAAAGGACTATAAATACTTGTAAATTACAAAGATATAATATTATATAGTCACTAATAAAAGACTACATCCCAGTAAATCAAGAAACCGATGGAAATCCTTTAATTTGCGGTCAAAACGAATTGATTTTCAAATACAAAGCGTTCAGTATATTAAAATTTTGCATACATTTACGATAAGTTAAAATTTATAGTCTACCTAAACAAAAATATGCAAATAACCACAATTTGCGCAACTTGTAAAATTCCATTCTATATTAAAATAAATTTTTACATTGAACCACTCTTAAATTACATAATAAATAATAGTATTCCATTAATGATGTGCGCAATTTTTAAAAACTTAGTTTCTGCCTTCGTCATTATCATCAAAACAAAGCGAAACACAGTAATTCACATCTTTAATTGCGCTCCCCATTCGTTAGTTTCCGCTTGATCTGTAATTTGCAAACGCAAGGTCAAGCATGCAACTTTTAACCCACCAGTACTCTTTGAAAACCCCAATCAAAAACTAATTTTCTAAAAAAACTTTCAGACAACAAAACAACTTCCACACGATCAGTCGTATTCGAACATCTTCGAACTAAAGTTGACAAGTTGTCCTTGTTATAATGCTTAGTTGATAATTACTTTAAATTAACAATTGATAGAGAGTAATTATTCAGTCGGCGCGTGGTCAGCTCGCAATAATTACAATCGCGTATTAATTATTCGTGGTGAGAAAGAGTGCATCTTGGATGTTTCAAAGGGTAGTTCAGTGTTAAATATGAAATTTCTGGTAACTTCTTTGATTTAGGTCACGATTAGTGCTCAAAACTTATCAAGAAGAAGATGTTTCATTAGACAATCAATGATAATTAATTGAGTGCTCATTAGACACGCATATAAAAGAAGCCTTTGAGGTTGGTTCAAAGTGAAGGTGGTGGTGGCGAGCGAAGGTGAGCACACGTGTGCATCCCATCTATCCCTTCATTCGATTTTCTCGGCCGGCGGACGGCGGTCATTGTTGTTGGTCAGGTATAACTGAATGCAATTATTCTCATGGTTCAGTGTCGCGGCGCGCGATAAGAGTGCATGAAGTGGAGGAATTGGATCCTCCGCCGACTTATCGACTTTACATTTCCGCAGATACGCGTCCTACAAGCAATCAAAAAGTATCTCAATAGATTAAACACTTTTTTGGATTTGTATGAAAAAGTTGAAAAACTACGCAATATGAAACTTCAAAGGCCGCATAAAATTGCCATCGGGTCAATCGTTGGGTTTTTATTCATAGTCATTTTTGGATGGGTTGTGTTTCCAAGACTTATTAAAAGCCAAATTAAAAATGTAAGTTTAACAATAAAATAAAATAAAAAAAATTAATTCATGTTTTATAAGATGTTGGCTCTCAAACAAGGCAACGAAATTCGTGATATGTATGTCAAAGTACCATTCCCTTTGACGTTTAAAGTCTACATGTTCAACGTGACAAACCCTTTGGAAATATCAGAGAAGGGAGCGATGCCAATTGTCCAAGAAATTGGTCCTTATATCTACGAGTAAATATTTTCCACAAACAATAAAAAATATTTAAAAAAAATTAAATTTATTCTTAGTGAATGGAAGGAAAAAGTTGATACAGTTGATGATGAGAGTGACGATACCATGGAATACCGCATCAAGAACACCTTCATTTTCAATCGAGCGCAGTCCGGCTCGTTAACGGGCGACGAAGTCATAACAATGCTTCATCCGCTGATTGCCGTAATTAATTAATTATGAATTAACTAGACCATGTGTCTCATCAAATTAACGTAATGTCTATTGTGTCTAGGGTATTGCCATGGCCGTCGAGAGAGAAAAACCGGGTGCTTTAGCACTCGTCAACAAAGCATTGACGAGCATATATCGAAATCCAACGCATCCATTTTTAACGACAACTGTGGATGCACTTTTATTTTCTGGGGTTGATATCGCTTGTAATGTGACTGATTTTGCTGGGAAAGCAGTGTGTACTCAACTTAGGAATGAAGCTAAAGATTTGATTGAAATAGAACCAGGCATTTTTAGATTTTCCCTATTTGGACCTGTAAGATATTTATTTTTTTATAAAACGGGTTAATTAATGTTTTTATATTTAGAAAAATGGTACAATTGGACAAAAAGTTAAGGTTAAACGTGGAGTGCAGAATATTATGGACTTGGGACAGGTGGTAGAGTTTGAAGGTAAACCTAAGTTGGATATGTGGGGTTCCGAGGAGTGTAATACCTACGGAGGGACAGATTCTACGATTTTTCCGCCATTTTTAAAAGAGGAGGATGGTCTTGTTTCTTTTGCACCTGATATCTGCAGGTAAACTTTAAATTTTGATTAAATAAATATAACTAATTTATATTCTTATGCTTTTATTAGGAGATTACCTGCGTATTATGTAGAAAACACAAAATACGATGGTATTTCAGTTCGGAGATACAGTGCTGATTTCGGGGACCAAAGCAAAGTCAAAGCTGAAAAGTGCTATTGTCCCAGTGAAGACTTTTGTTACAAGAAAGGAATCCACGATATGTACAAATGCGTTGGAGCACCTTTCGTTGCATCTCTACCTCATTTCTACCTCAGTGATGAAAGTTACCAGAAAGGTGTAAGAGGTCTCAACCCAACCAAAGATAAACATGAGATTATCATCCTATTTGAAAGCGTAAGGCCTAACCTAAATTATCATTACCAAAAAATATATAATTACTATTTTATGTTTAGTTAACTGGTTCCCCTGTATTCGCCAAGAAACGTATGCAGTTCTCATTACCAATCCACGCCATACCCAAGGTCACCACAATGGCAAACATGCCCGATGTAATGATGCCCTTATTCTGGGTAGAAGAAGGTGTGGAGCTAAACCGGACATGGACGGGACAACTACGCACCCTATTCACAACCCTTAAAGTGGTAAAAGTCACCAAATGGTTAGTCTTACTAGGAACCCTTGGTGGTATGGGCGGAGCTGGTTATATGATGTACCAACTCCAACAACAATCTGTGACCATCACCCCAGTACACACAGTCAATCCCAATGACCTCAAAAATGGCAAAAACAACACCATCAGCATGGTAGCTCAAAACGGCAACAACATACGAAATGGTACGAGTGTGGGGCATGTAAATCGCGCAATGTCCACAAACGAAATTGATAAATACTGATTATTATTGATCTACAAGCACGGGAATACCTTCAAAACAATGTTGATATCTTGTACGTAGTTTTATGTTTTATGTGATAAGTGATATCTTACTACAAGTCATATAACTATCTAGTTGTTGCTGTTACATTCGTATATATTTTAACTACTAGTAAGATACAGATCAATATTAGATTCTAAACAGCTAATTAAATAAAAATACCTAACTAGTCTTAAAATATTATTGGGACACCTAAATGTACAACTCTCGTAGTGACACATCAACACATCATACACACACACAACAGCAAAAAATTTACATCTTTAGGCAAGTATTGTTCATCTCACTCCAATTTGTTATTCTTCTTGGTAGTATACACACAGTTCAGGTTACCTACTAGAAGTCTATACGTTAATTTCAAGGTCCACTTTGTACACAGGTAGAGAGCGTACGCGCATAAAACCAAAATGGCGATTACGTCCAAGAGGTAATACTGAACGTAATTGAGGTCTTTAGATGCCGATTGTAAATGAAAGGCACCTTTATGACGAAGGACATATTCAGTCCAGTAAACACCACGTTCCAAAGCAGTTTCCTTCTGGTCTTTGAGTAAATATTGCCTTCGTAGGACTTCTCGTTTGTATTTTGGGTCATGCATCACTTTTTTGATTGCCCAAAGTAATGATTCTGGTGTTAACGTAGCCAGTTCTATTTTTAACGCATATCCATCAATTTCTGCTTTCGCTGCGTTTGTGTCATGATCACAGAAGACCGGCATTGTCACAACTGGGACTCCATGGTAAACAGTTTCGAACATACTCAGTAAACCGCCATGAGTTACAAATGCTTTGATTTTTGGATGTCCTAAAATGAAAGAAACGTTGAATCAACATAGTTTACTCGCCACACAACTTATACTAAAGTTAGGAGAATTAACACACAGATGTCGCTAGAAGGACTAAAATTGTTTATTTTACTTGTTTTGTTTACCTAAAATATCCTGTTGAGGTAGCCATTGTCCCAACATAACGTTATCAGGCAAATCAGGCATTTGATCATCAGCTTCCCATTTCCAAAGAACCCGTTGCGGTAACTGGCGGAAGACATACAAAAACATTCTCCGGAGATATTCCGGCATGTTGGCTGCCCGTACGGAAGAACCCATACTCACATAAATAAAACCAGCATCGCCACTACCATTTATAAAGTGTTCCAAATCCTATCATAAAAATATATTATATAATCTTTATTGCCTATAAAATATGCGAGACAAGTGTTTCAATCAATTGTTCTCAAGGTTTCTCATTTTCTTTCGCTTCGAACTCAACACTCGTGAAGTTGGAAGGTTCGAATCTCTTTAATCTGCCATCGTGTAAAAAGCCTCTGAGCAGTGAAAGTAAGCGATTTAGGTATGCGAGCGCTCAATGCAAATACTAAAACTGCCTAACCAACGCAGACTAAACGATTACGTCTTTATAATTAATCAGAAAATTTCTAGGCTCGCGCAGGTGGCTTTTCAATGCATTTCGATAGTATTGTTTCACTTTCCCTACCGATACTACTTCCATTAAATCATTAAATTCATCACCTCATCAATTTCCTTATCGAAAATGTTAACAATTTATATTGCGTAATGCACGCGATGTCACACAATGTTGCTATATTGTTATTCAGAAATGTATTGTTTAAACATCGGAAATCAACTTTATAAATATTTATAGCCACTCAGCATAGATTTTACGCACTAGAAATTTTTGCGCACATAAATTGAAAAATGCTGTGCTTGGAAAATGTGCGCAGAAAGTTGTTGCACAATGCGATATAATTTATTGCTACTCTGTGTGTCATTTACGTCGTGATTATGTGCATGCTGGAAAATTAATTCTAAATCACATAAAATATTATTATATAACTTGATCTCTTAGTAATTTGAACCATAAAAGTGTTAAACAACGATAAATTCAATTAATTATTACTTGAATGTACAAAATTCTAATATGTAAATGGAGATTAATCGTCATTTAACTAGCTGTTAATTATTTTAACACATAATAAGCTACGAAAAAGAAAACTGACTTAAGTTGTGTGTTTTTCAGACTTGTTGACTTATTAAATTTACACAACTTGATCTAAAGTGACTCAATTGGAAATCTAGGTATTTATTTCTTGCGCGTTGAGAAATTAGCACTGTTTAAAGTGTATCATGATAATTATAGTTATTAAAATCGTAACTTAAGTAAAATGTGTTTTGTGCTGTTGAATCTGGAGCGCACTGACAATGTTTGCAAACAAGTTGTTACGACACGCGATCTAATCAGATTAGCGCTTGCAGTTAAGGTGCAACAAGAGAAGTAAAAGTGCATCCTTGAAACAATTTTCCAACCTGACCACAAATAGGCGTTTTGCGTTTTGCCATCTTGCGAAAATTTAGATTTTTCTACCTCAATTCGCCCAAAAACCTTGATTAAATCAAATTAAAACAACATTCGCACATTCTAAAATTCTCTACAGTTCAATAACTCACGTGTGGTAATTTCTTGGCTGGTTTGCAGTGGATGCACGCAATTTCCGCGACGTTGGGTAGATACGGACGTGGATAGGTTACTGTCGCGTGGCCATTTTGTAACACAAAAGAGACGTTACGGTTCATATCATAAGTATCAGGAATATCTTTTCCAAAATGTTTACGTAGAACTGGTTGCAGAAATAATCGGATACACGCTGTATGTAGGAGACCCATTCCGGAAGTCATCAAAGTATTGATGGTACGTTGGAAAACATTCATCGAATCAGAGTATGGAAGTGATACAAAAGGAGTCATTGATACCGGTGATGGATTGCCAGCCATTGATAGTGAAAATGTGTAGAATGCTACAGTATTGATGTGCATGTATGGCACCTTGAAGTGGTACGCCAACGCATTACTGCATTCCGGAAAGGCTCCATCCATTACCACTAAATCAAAACTGGGCTTGGAGTATAGAAACGCTTTGGTTTCTGGGTCAGCGTACAATTCCTCACAAGCCTAAGAATCATAAACAATAACAATTTGTGGTATCTCACTAGAAATTTATGAAAATGACGGACATACCTTGTAGGGATATTGTAGGACATCTATAGGATGGACTGGTTCCTCGCCTCGCATCCGGGCACCAACTAAGTCCCAGTTTGTAAAGTTTTTCACGTAAAAAACTAAACCAGCTGGTGTTATCTCCTCTAAACCACTGAGGTAGAAGTCAGGTGGGAATGCACTGATGAATGTGATGTTGTGCCCTCTTGGAGTCAACCCTCGCGCTAATTCCCAAAATGGGATTTTGTGTGATTTTGTGCCTCCGAGGGTTATCATCAGTATATTTGCACAATTACATAGGTTTATGACGGCCAATGTAGAAAATAGAAGTATTCTTTTGGTCGCCATGTCTAATAACCTAAAAACATAATATTTTATACATTGACATTAGTTTAGATGAATTTTGAGGTTAGTTTAATATCAAAACTATTGATATTTGATGGTTACCATTGGCAACGTGTCAAAAATTATACTTTTGCGCATTTTAATAACAAAAATAGTTAAAGCAATACGTTTTATTATAAATACGACATTGTTTAACAATCATGTAATACCTGAATGTACAAACAAATAAAATCCTCAGCAAGGAAACTCTTCGCGTCAATATTTGTACAAAACTCAACTCATCAATCACTTAGCAAAGACCTGCACACACTTGTTAAGTAACACCGATATAAATAAATAATTGTTCTAAATTAATTAATTCTTGTGCAACAATTAAATACTTTCACTTTCGCAATAACAATCGAATCTTATTTAATTCGTTCTGGAGTGATGCACATACTTGTAATTGTAATGATTTTGACAATTTTGTTAGAAACAAAAAAAAAGAGAGTGAAAAGTTTTTACGTTGTTTGAACGACACACGATTGCAAACTGCTCGTGCACGTAAAAATTATTTGCTTTAAAGAGTATTGTAATGAGCCGGGCATGTAATTTATAATTTGTTATTTAATGTCGCGCTGGAACAAGCACAAGCACTATCAGCACAATTACAATGATTGTGCATTATGATCTTATCGATATTGTTATTCTGCTCGTCGGACAGATCATCAGGTAATTACGCCGATTCTGTGATTCATCCAAAATCAAAATGGGAAATCAAATAATCCAGAAAAAATCAGAAAATTACTCGTTTCATAAAAAAATCGCTCAATTTTTATATATAATGTAGTTATTGTTTCTGAATATTACCGCATTGTGTTTGTTATTATTATATTGTTATTATTTTTACAAAAAAAAGCGCGCAATTTCTTACACTAATACATAATTTTGTACAAACAACCATGTGAAACTTATGTCTTGCATAAGTTGTGTTTTGTTTTCCGTCGACGTGCGAAATTATTTTTCTAAATTTCCATGTTAATAAGTTTTGCGATGGGCGATTGAACGTTTCCTGGCTCGTACAGAAAAATCGTTGTTGGTGTTACAAAATAACACTAACCTATTGCCTAACTCAATATTATTAGAAATTCAATGAGCATAATAATGGATTATGTGTGTAGTGCGTATAAACTGCTAGTAAATTTGAATGAAAGTGAGTTTTTTGTGGCTCAAGAATTAAATAATGCAAAAAAACATTACATAAAAGGTTGTTAGCGTTTTTTCTCTTACAGGTATTAGTCTTGACCTATTGAAATATTGCAAATAGGAAACAATTAATAGAAAAAAGTAATAAAAGAATTGCATTGAGTAAACAATTATATTTATTGTTTTAATAGCTTTACGACTTATACAACTTTTTATAGATTTTTTCTAAGTATTAATTGAGTTATTAAATCTTTAAAGAACTAGATTTGTAGAGTAATCAATCAGTCACGTAAATCAAAGTCAATTAAACCCTGTATTCGTTTCATCAATTATTTTAAACATTAAATTTACGTAAAAAACATAAAAACATCACATTTTTGTTGATTTATTGAAGGTGGTTAAGTAATAAATGAATTGAATGTTAAAGCATTAGCTCTAACTCATGTGTGTGTCAATGTACTTTTACTTACTTAATACTTAGAGATTGTTTACCGTTTGCCATCGATTATTAGCAACATTTCACGGACGATCACTGCTCGTGTTTTACGTTATTCAAGATATTTTTACACATTTTACTAAAACTAATAAAGTAGATAATTTACTGTTTAATTATTGAAGTTAGCTCAATAACTCTCATGATTAAATATAAGTTAGTTAGTAAATGGTTTTCTTACTAAACAATAAAGAAAAAAATAATTTTGAATGCAATTCGAAACAGATTATATATTTTTTTTTAATTTTGGAAAATCTATAAAATTAACACTAAGTTTAAAATTTATGATTTGTTTGTGCATAATTTTATACTCAGATGTGTGTAATAAAAACGGCATTCTGTGCTTTATACGATCCGTGAATGTGACGCTATTTCATTTATCATTAAAGTTTATTTTTAATTGGCTATTGTTTATTTTCCACATAATTGGTTTACCAACAAAGCTACGGTAATTTATTACTACACATTTATAATTTTATTACATTCTGAATCAATATGTTACAATTATTAATGGTACAATCGTAATATTAAAAGTTTAGTTTAAAAGTTATATTTTTTGGCACTTAAACAAAAAATACTTGTTTAAATCAAATAATTCCAACATTTATTCATGATTTAAAGAATGTTGTCATAAATTTTGAGGTTAATTCAATATCACCGACATTGTGTATTTACCTAGAGTAAATAAACATTAAAATGAAGATGATTGTTATTCCATTGGATGCCATAAGCATTATTTGCGCACTAGAGCGTCAAAATATAACTAATGTTGTAATTTACGCACTAATTTTGTAATAGTTTAATAAAATGTCACTTTAATACGAGTACTCTAAATATGTATTTAAAAATAAACTGCGTCTCATAAACTATATATTAATATTCCATAATTACACGCACGCCGCACGTAAAAACAAATCCACTCGAAAAAACTCGCGAGCTGTCGAAATCGTAAACCAGATTTGCGGTTTATTGAGAAACGCAAACATTTAAACATTTAGAAATTATTAATTAAATCCCGTGCCACATACGTGACTTATTTCCCAATTTTTCTGCATTCTAATCAACCTTCAAAATTATTAACACTAAATTTAAAATTCATGTTAAACAATAACGACGTAACATTTTTGAAAATTTGTCAATCAATATTTTGATCAATAAAATTTGAATTTTTATGAATTACGAGACATCATCGATCTGTAAATCAGTTAAGATTGCAATATAGTTGTGTTCTGCGTCGAAGAGCAAGACCAAATCAGGCGATTGGATAAGTTATGCGAGTGTGCGTAATGCGCTTTAATTAAGTATCGAAAAGTATTACAAGGCGTGCTACTAAGTTACTTGTTTATCCACCACTGGAAGACCATAAAACGATTGCGAGCGGATAATTGTTCAATGTGTGATTTTAATCTGCAATGAAATAAACGATGAAACGTAAAAGATATATTAATTATTTTTAAATTATTTAATGCTTAAACATTAAACAATTATCACAATAATGTACTTTCTACTTTCAACACTTTACAGACAATTATCTCGCTAACCATTACATCGAACAGGTTCAAATTTCGTGTATTTATTAATTAACTTTATTATTTAACTTGAATTTAAGTAAAAATCGCATTTTATTGACTAGGATTTTACAATAAATATATTTTGATACAAGATTTACGATTTTCTTAGTTATTTGCGCCAAACATGCAAAAGTACTGTTAGTTTTATCATTTGTAGGAATAATGTTAACGACTTGATGACTTTAACCGGAAATGCATGCGCACATGTGCTGCGCTTGAGTAAAAGCATAGAAGTATTTTATTAATCCGCGCCAATTAAAATGCAGCGCTTTAATTACAAGAAGGAATACAATGATTTCTTTAAACCCGTGACGTTTGACTTTATCGATCAGACAACCAACACGGAAATATATTCATGTATTTTATGAATGTAGACATTAAAGTTGCATACATTCCAAAATTGAAATGTCAGGAAAAATACAGGTTATGTTAATACATTATGCAACTTTTATTTCATTGCCTAGGTAGTAAAATCTTAATATTTATTTTAATGAAACAATGTGGAAACAAAAGTTGCATTTGCGAATTTTGTAATAAATCAACGGAGATAGTTTTACACTTGGCGTTTGTCGCGATAAGGAGAAGAAAGTAGCCGGCCTGGTTTGAAATTCGCTCTGCAAAGTTTATGTCACTATTTTATAATAGTAATACGCATATTTTATTTTATAACACACTTCTCCGCGCATTTTTTCGGAACGCTTTAATTCAATTCAGCGTAATTCTTGTGAATTTGACGTCGCCGTTTTTTCCGCCGTTGAAATCCAAGCGCCGATTTAATTCACATCAACAACTTTCATTTTTAACGTTAGAGGGTCTTGCAAACGACTTAAACTTTCAGTGGACGTTAACAAGTGTAGAGTATCAATTTAAATGTTCGAGTTGAGTTCGAGTGCGAGTTCAATTCGTTGCCGTTTTTTTCTTTTAATGTGAGGTATTAAAATGAAATGACTTCAAACTTACTACTCTCGGCGAAAAGTAATCACGTAATCCACAACCGAATAATGAAATGAACACAAATCGATGTTTTCGGCGTAATCACTAGTTACATCGAAAAGTGATAAAACTTCCAGCGCAAATTTCACTAACTAATGCATGACATTTTGCTTGGTTTTAAGAAAAAATCATTTTTTTCTTGTGTTTAGCGAGTTGTAATCGAGCACGATTTGTTTATTTACACACTTGACGCACTGCACAAGTAAAAGTTAATTATTAGAGTCGCCGAGTCGCGGTCGAAGTCGCGGTTTAATATAGATTTAAGTGAGGTATGTTCAGTGTGCGGCGGCAGACTTTTGCCGAACGAAAAGCGAACGTGAATCGACCCGGAGTATGGTCACTTCGGCTTCGGAAGGTATGGCAAATGGCAAAATCGAGCCATGAGACGCAAGAAGGAAGGTATCGATGTATCAGGCCGAGGAAAGTAGGAGAAATTAATATGACGAGTAGTAGCTGGTTTATATAAACGCGGGCGCGTTTTATAATATTTTTCGATCAAGGCGCTCATCAACATGCGTTCGAATTTCTTTCATAACGCCTTCATGAATTTATAATTCATTATTTTAAGGGAGAAAATGAATTCGAATGAATTTTGAAGTAAAAGGCATGAAATTGTGTAACAAAGTTTAATACATCATAACTATTACACCCAAAGAAATAGATTAATGTTTTTATGTTTATGGGTATATCTCATCAAGAATTATGAGATACCATAAAGAAATACTTGCATAATAAGACATTAATTCTTTAATTTCAAGAAAATGCATAAAATTGGCGTAAATATGTTAAACATTCGCTTTCTTTTGATAATATACAGAAAAATATACAAAAATATACATAATTTTAATTATATTAATAGGAAACAATCATTTTTATACAAAAAATATTTTTGACAACGCTTCAACGCACCAAAATCTGTTTGCTTTCAACTAGATGTCAAGACCATTATTTAATCAAGCAAAACTAAAAGAAACTTGCGAAATTATCGTGTTTGCCTGCAATTATTTGCATTCGACTCACACTATAACGCTAAAATATTTCGGTTATTCTCGCCAGTGCCAAAAACTACAATATTTGCCACGGCGACAACTCATTTTTTACGTCGGTGCGGACGATTATTACACCCGCAAATCGAAACGTGCGAGCATAAAACATTTCCGTCGAATTATTTCTGGGAAAGTGCAATTTCACTTTGGCATCTGCCGAATCTCGAAACTCCTGAAATCGTAAAAAGCAGAGGCTTTAATCGCTATAATCATTATTAATTATTACCAAAAACAACAACTATATGTACAGATGTGTAGGTACGTTCTGAATATATGTCAAGAACAAGTTTTTTTTCGTTTTTTTCTTTGCGGGAGAGAGTTACGCGTGAATTTTGAAATCGAAAATATTGAACCTGATGTGCTCATTTCACCTGCACCGAGACTGAAACGAAATGCAACTTCGCTTCGTTAAGAAGTAAGGTAAAATGATGTAAGAAAGTCTTTCTCTTTTGGCCGGTTGCGGTCTTGTTCCGGGCGCGTTTTCGGCGTCTCACCTAAATAAATATATAAATAAGTAAGCTTTAATAATGTTTTGCTTTAAATTTGCGTAAAACTTGCTTTCGTTCTGACTAAAAACACAATTAAAGCGCATAATCACACAAATGCATGTATTCATTAGTGTGTAATCAACATTTGCATATTTGTTACTTAATAATGTTAATAATTTGTACTTTTACTGCTCGAAATTAATGAAAAAACAATCAAATTAGTATCTCAACCGAATTCAAGATGGCGGTTGAAAAGTAACTTACTTTTTTGGTTTTAATTGTTAAATGCTGTTATCTAAGCTGTCTGATCGGGTGTAATTTTCGTTTTCCACGTCGGGCACGCGCGTTTTTCGCATTGCGAAATAGCCGAGACTGAAACCGACCATAATTACAAGAAGTGCGGCGAAAAGGATTATACAACCGCCGCTCTGCGACGCCTTCGGGCCGTTCGCGCGCGGCATTTCGAAGCGTACAACTGTTCGCCGCAGTTTTCACCAATTATTTCGTTGGCGTTTTAATTTAGTTGTGTTGCAGGAGTTTACGACTACTGCGACGGCGCACTGCCGTCAACTATTATTAACGGATCACAATGCGAACGCGCGAAATGTAAACAAATTTCCGCTACAAATAAAGTAACTCGACATTTTGCCTCTCGTTACAAAAGTAATGGACTGATGTGTGTCGAATGCGGTGGCATGCGGCATTAATCATACGCGCGTAAGTTAACCACGCTTCCGAGACTTGGGCACTGTCCAAACGAATTGTTCCGGATGATTAAAGACTAATTGTGAATGCTTCAATCACACGCGCAAACATTTTAGGAAACGATGTTGCAAATGAATGCTTTTAACTTGCATCTCTTCTTGAGTTAATATATATTAAAAGATATTTAGTAATAACTTGTATGGGCAAGTTTTTATAACACCAAGTATATTTTGTAAAAAGCTGTATATGTGGTTGCCTAATCACAACATGTGTTAAGTGTGTTTTAGCGCGACATTTGTGCGCAAAATCTCACATTTCACCTGCAAATTCAACAAAAACAAAGCAGTAAGTGTCATTCAATCGTCAACAATTGATTTATGTTCAATTTGATAAATAAGTTCGTGTGTGTCCCTATCTGATTAAAATATAATCGGAAAAGTTGTAAATTTGAAAACTCCAACGACCATAACCTCACTATTCTCTTATGCACAACGGTGCATGACCACCGTGCATGATTGGTTGCGCACAATAAAAGGAATACATAAATTATTGTTTTATTTGTTCTCAAATAAAATAATCTGTAAGAAGTCACTTCAAAATACGGGCCATGGTTAAACGTAATGCGCTTATAAAAAAAATAAAATGCATTAGCAGAAATATTTCCACAATGTATATAAAATACTAATGACATCCGTCCGACATAAATAAAGCAACGTGCACTCCATTAAACAAATATTCATGTCTCTCACCGACACGTAGCGTGCAGATGAAACAAACCTGAATCACGCGAACAATGCGCTTACACAGGAAAGTCAATTTTTGTACTCACAGCTTTTACACTCTTTTATTACGATCATCTGTTCTGCGTTTTATTTTTGTTATACAAAAGTAAAATATCATTTCCTTAAATTAAACTACAATATACCAAATTAAATATATGCCGCGTGCACAACGATAAAGTATTGGATGGTTGTTGTGTCACGAGTGATGTCTTGATGTAAATATCAATGCAGTAATAAACTAAACTATTCATAAACAAAATTATTGCACGTATAAAATCAGAATCATTACAAGTAGAATATTTTTGAGTAATTAACATGTAACACACAAAGAAATGCACCAAATAATATCAAGAGTTATATTAAATTAAATTACTATGTTGTAACATTAATTACATTTTTTCATCGTTACGTTAAATTACCCCTGTTTGTTCGTTTTTGTGTGTGTGTGCCACTACGATTTTGTTCGGTTCGCTTGCTAGGCATGTCGTAACAATAGTCATTTACATACAATATATTCCTCTCTATTTATATCATGAATTCAGTCATTCTTACCGCGTAATATTTACAATATAATTATTTCATGTCTTACACGAGAACGTCTCTTTTATACATTTTTTTTCTGTGTTTAAGTTTTCTTAATGCAGTTAAATTCACTGTTGACAATTCCACTAGTAACGGTATTCCTAAAAATAGATCTGTTTATTGTATTCGGTGTTCATTTTCGCATTTTGAATGAAGTTAATAAGCAAGCCGAATTTATCTACACATAACTAACACGGATTACTTACTATATCTAAGCTAATTGTCATGTTGTCTAAGCACAAATTAAAAATGCTAATTTCATACACCAACTGCGTATTGTCGCAAGTGTCGCATATAAATATCTAAAAAAAAATTAAAGATTCTTAAGATTTTGAGAATTTTTCAAGTGTTAAATAACCAGTGTGTCAATAAAAGTTGTATCAATAGAAAACGTGGAACGAAAATCTCGAAGCCTAACAAATGTGGCTAAAAATAAATGCATTACAGAATAAAACCTCTAAGGAACATCGATTTCGTCTGAGTATTCTCGGAAAAACCTGGGAAAACGTAACAGTTAGTTCTCCTCCTTTTCATCCTCATTTTCCTCCACATCAGCGCCTTTATCAGCTTTCGCGTACGTGGGAAACTTGGCCACTTCCACTTTGTCCTTCACTTTAAAACTAGGATATAGTCCGATCTGCTGCGTGCGCAGATTACGTCCCTTGCTAAACCCGTTCCAGTGGTTGCCCGCCACGCCGACCAAATCACCAACATGCAGGCTCATATCACCGGCGCGATGGCTTTCATGCGGAAGTACGGCTATCCGGTTGTGAGCGGTTTGCCCGCCGTAGTAGTAGATATCGTCAAGCGATTTGAATTTGTCGGACGCGTCGGGGAAGTAGTTTTGCATAATCTCGTACGCGATGCGGCACACCTGCGACGAGAAGGTGCACACGAGGTAGTCGCTCATCGAGAGCATGTGTATATCGAGTATGATGCCGTTCAGCGATGAGTCTGAGTAACGCGTTGAAACGGCGGCAGTTTTGGCAATCTCCGGATCGCCGAGTATCTCATACTGAGGGTATTTACTTTTCGCATCGAGGATGACCTTCGGGTCATCTGAAGCGAGGTAAATTCTACGTTGCGTGACGTGTTCTTTGAGCTCCAGTTGGTTGTAATATTCTTCAACAGCAGCCATGTACTCCTCAATACCGTGGAAGGACGCTTCAGTCCCGACTTTATCAGTTCTTCGCACGTGTACACTAAATAAATAATTAGTAACACTTCCATACACAAAATGAATTTTATTTTAAATTTCAACTCACCCAACAATAGGCCTCTTGAAACCCATATTCGTAATGGCTTCCTGAATGAATTTCGCTGTTTTCTCTTGGGGACGCAATAGATATTTCAAAAACTGACCCACCCACCAAACGATTGGATCCCCATGAATTCTTGTTAGTCGTTGAGACAAGTCCTCAGGGATAGCGAGAGGCAGGAAAGGCGGACGTGAAGATAGCGAGTCGATTATCGGCAGAGAAAGAACCTGCGTATCAGGAGTGCCTGTAAAAAGACAAGACAGTATTGGAAACTGAATTATTGAATGCCGTATGCATTGTTGCACGAACCGGGCCAATTTTTAATGCTTTCGCCGACAGCGCTGGTGCACGTGTCACTGATCGGCAGGAACACTTCGTCCCAACCTCGCCGGTGATAACGCCATCCTTTTGAGTTCAATATTAACGTTCTTTCGGTGCCGTACGCCACCATGAAGCAGTAGACAACGTGATGCAGCTGGCAACCGTAACCACAACCCTGGAACCAATCATTAAAGATTCACAACCAAATGAATACTACTAAAAAATTCTATTAACTTTCAAGCATTCCATTGAAAATTTGTGTCAAGTAACCAATAATACGCCTATTATTAAAATCTACGTTAATCAACTTAAAATACATAACATGCTGAAGTAATTAAGTGATAAAGAAATACTGCAAAAAAAACAAACCCATCAAACTGTTATCTCTAACGTAGGCGGCGAATAATTAAAATAGTTTTTTAATTGCTTCTGATTTGCCAACAACTAAATATGTTTACTCAATTTCACGGTCACTATGATTACAAATGACGCGTAACAAATATTTATTATGAAATGATTACCTTGTTTAAGCTGCACACTAATTTTCTTGCCTTCTTGCAATCTTTAGGATTCTGCAGGTATTTAAATCTGTTCTGTACTTTATCACTAAGAGCATTAATTTCTTTTTCCCTCCATGTTGCAAAGCCATCCACATCACTCAATAGCTGCACATCATGTATCAAACTTCTTTTATGCTGTATTCCCAGCTTTATTGTATTACTAATTGTACCAACAAGATCTGGTGCAAGACTTTTCACTTGTGTCTGAATATTCACCAGCTCTGAGTTCACATATGCCCAAAACTCTCTAATATTATTCTCAATTCTTCTTCTTGTGACTTCATATTGTTGATTGGGCTCTTCTTTCTGACTGATGTATCCTAGTTCCTGATTATTACTTATTGTTTTATCAGCTTTTGTTAATCTCATCTGAAAATTCTCCAGGGCTTCTTTTTCTTCAGCTTTCAATCCACTAGAAGAACAAATTTGGTTAAGTTAAAGAATTTCTTTGGTGAGATGAACTCTTACCCTATGTTAATATCTTTGAAGAGTTCATGCAGTTCAGTGTTCTGCTTGCGAAGAGCTTCAAGCTCACTAAGTGCTCTGGCCAACCTCTCAGCAGTCTTTGCATCGTTGTTATTCACTTGCGCGTTGAACATAGGCAGAATCGTGAGTATGAAGATGAGCAGCCAGAAGGTGAAGAACAACATGAACATTCGTTTCCATCCCAAGCTGTTGATCTGCCGCAGCAACACGTTCATCTTCAATGCGGTTGTTTTGGTTTCGAGTATTGGTTGTTGCTGCGCTCTTCGCGTGGCCGGCCGAGATCGTCGCCGTTATGTGCGTATTATCATTGTCTCGCAATCGCTTCCGGCTCGCGCTCCCCTCGCTGCGTTCAATTCGGATAATTTCAGTTAATCATCGCGACGCCTGCAAATGTGTTCGGTCCATTTATCGGCGGCGGCGGTGTGCGACGTCGTTGCGCCGCGAGCGAACACACACTGACCAAGTGACCGTGCGGTCGTGCGCCGAAGCAGGAGTACGGCAGGAATTGTGATCATGAGCAGTACGAGCAGGACGCCGAGTAGTGCTTGACTACTTTATCTACTTACTATTCACTACACCTACTACTGGCTACTACATATAAGCACTACTTCCACTACATTACTAATGACATGCTGCAGAATCATGCAGAATAGACAGCCAACCTGGCAGTACATATTTAAAATTTTATGATTTCTTTCATCTAGCTGTTCATATAAAAAATTAATTAAGCAGGTAGCTGTAATCATAATTTAACTCTTCTCGCAACGAGAGAGTAAACAAAGTAAATCCTGCAATGAATAATTATACTTGTCTGTGCTCAATTTTTGGCACTACTTTCTTTTTTTGAAAGTCTGTTTTGAGGTTTGGAACAAAAGAATCAGCTGATTTGGCTGTTTTCGGTCCAAAATGTTTAAAATTTGTTAAATTGGGGGCACCACAATGCAGACCACTGTCTTTTATTTGTGCCTAGTCTCATAAATGCATTTATCCAAAAATATTTGATTATTTAGCAAGAAATACATATATGCAATATTAATTACAAAGGTTTTCATAAAACTTCATTTGAAAACATGAAAAACTTTAAAATTCACATTAATATGAATCATAACGTACTTATAATAGCTTTTATAATCTTAACAATATATAATCTTGTATATAATCTCATAGTGAACATCTCATCTAAGGGTTACATTTTGATGAATTGGGGGCAGCACAATGCAGACCCGTTTAACGCCTTAACAGTTTCTCAATTTTTGTAAGAAATGTACGAGCAAGACACAACATTTCTCTCGAAATATAGCAATTCACAGACAGAGGGCACAGTAATGCATGCAAAATTATTAAATAAAACTTAATGAATTGTTTCAGAGTATGTATTATAAAAAATTCAGTCAAGGTTGGTTTCGGATGATATATTACAGAGAAATTACTCATGTGCAATTCTAAAAAACGGGAAAGTAAATTGTAAATAAAGGTACAACAACCAGACTCATTTTACATTGTTTCCGCTCATGTTATCTATTTTTACTATAACATATACTACTGCACATATCCAGACAAATATTTGTTTATTGCAAATCGCGCTGATAATTACTCTTAAATATTTTATTTCAAGATAACTCTGTAGCTCTTAACAACAACACTAGAGAACTGATTATATAATTTCATTATTTAAACAATTTATAAGCACTCAATACACAGTTAGAGTCGCAAATAAAAACTTGCATATGTGCAGGAAGTAAGCAGAGAGCATCATACCTTAGAGATACCATTTAGATAATGATAACGCTTCCAAGAAATATGTTTATCAAGTTATTTGAACTGACTGCGACGGTGATCGTATGTTTGTTTTTCACTCTGCCGTCTGCTAATTCTGTATAATACTCAAAAGGCTATATTTATTAAGTGTGCAAAAGTTAATAAGTGAATTCGCGCCATAGTTCCTAAAAACGCAATAAAATAATGTCACACTTTTGCGTGTAAAATACGCAGTTAAATACTGAGAAAGTCGTTTGAGCGTATTCAAACACACTTCACAGTTTTTTTTATAGAAAACGTAAATTCTAATCTAATCAATGAATAAGTGATAATTCTCAAATTTGCATTCAGTTCGGATTCGCGCGTTTGCCCTGAAGTAGTAAACATCAAGTCGTTATATGTGCAGTTCTTATCACAATAAACAAAAATGTGTCTACTTGTACAACTCATCTTCCTGCTGTCTACCTGCAAAATCATCAACTGTATACTCTGCGAGAACGCATCCATCATTGATTGCCTGGATGAAGACCCAGGGAACTTGACAGTGAATCCTCATTGCACTATGCGAGACAAGGCTTTAATTGTGATCGACAGCAAGACTTCCATTTTGAAATACTCAGAGACACGCCCGCAATTGAAAATATTCAAAGTGCAAGGACTGGAAGAAGCAACTCTACAGCCAATAATGTTCAAAAACTTAAATTCCGTGGAATATATTGATTTATCCGATAATTTGATCAAGGATTTCAACGTGAATGTGTTCATCAATGAGGATCTTCAAAACCTGAAGCATCTGGAGATGCATAACAACCCTCTAAATGCACACGGATTGAATGCTTGGGAGGAAGTGAAGAAAGAGCTGGCGAACAAATCCCGCGACACCAAACACATTCATTACTTCTCAATAGTCACCATAATCATCGGAATATTGATCATCATCGGCATCATCTGCATAGCAATTTGTATAAAATTGACAAGAAAAGTGAAAAGGACGGAGTTTAATAAAAACCCTGGATACGAGGTCCCCGGAATGGCAAACCAAAGTGTAGCACGAAATTTGTTATATTCTAATCTTAGTAATGATCAACCATTACTAGATTTGAGTTAATTAGGATATTATTATAGTGCGACAATGCAATGTGTGATACAAGCCACGTTTATGGTGCCTATTTATAGTTAGTTACATGTAAAAT
Source organism: Dalotia coriaria (assembly GCF_025399875.1). NCBI lineage: Eukaryota > Metazoa > Arthropoda > Insecta > Coleoptera > Staphylinidae > Dalotia > Dalotia coriaria. Next base: position 7,048,687 of record NW_027045447.1, on the reverse strand, counting down.
GTTGTTTACAACGTTCTGTCTGACAATATCATAGCGACACGTGTGACTATAGTTTTAAATGTGTAATATCACTATTGTGATTAGACTTATAGGTACAATGTGAACATAATATCATAGGATAATGTAATCTATATTGTTTTGTAAGATAATAACAAACAATCATCATTTAAATTTGTTTTGTTTAATGCGCAAATTATTGAAGGTTGAATGAAATGAAGTCATGAATTATAATAAATTATACGATATTTTCGTGTTATAACATTATTCAAAATTGGAAATCTTAATTTAATCTGTAAGTATAATAATAATATTTAAGAATTACAGTATGCATTATATAATACTAGGCTGGTTTGTATAACTAGTTGCCTAGGTTAAACGTCAAAATATATCTAGGATCAGCATCGTGATGATGATCATGTCTACCAACGCAGAGATGAAATTTAAAATAGGATTGTCTTATGTACTCATCTAATCAGGGATAAAAATTATTATTATTAAGTTCTATTGTTTTAGACTACCCAGATAAATTGTTTAGATTAGATATTTAATACTTGTAACCTAGGTAACCATATTTGCAAAACTAATAGTGCGCAGATTTATGCCTAGGCAATTAAAATGGCGGTAAAACACATCTTTTCTGAGAAAAGGCATGAACTTTGAATATTTAACATTTGCTATCTTAAATTTTAAGTTGGTTATCAGTTATGAGCAATGCTCTGCATGTGACTACTTTGTGCTCAACTAAAGTAATTAATTTCTAGTTATATCGCTGTTAGAAACATAAAAAATGACAATTTTGTATCTATTCTGCAACCCCCAATCGCAAATGACCTAAAATTATGACAAAATGTAGTCATAACATACAATTTGTAAGTTTTGACAAATTAGTCTACTTGTGGATAAACCCTTGTCCTGTTATCAAATAATTCATCTGCTATTATCTCCATAACCCAATTTTCTTTATTTTGTATCAAAAACAAGGTTATAAAAAATTAATTGCGTACTCAAACGTTACAGATTTGCTTTTCATTATATTTTAATACAAAACAATAACAATTAACGTATAAGAAATAAACACAAAACATTGAAACTTAATTAATCAATAAAATTAACAATAAAATGATTCACATTTATAGTCTAGTTTGATGTAAAAACCATCAAACATGCAAAAACTTTAAAATCAATTGTGTGGTTGACATAATTTAAATATCGCTTTTCTTTGACACAAACTCAATTGCGCCTTGGTAAAAGTTTTATTCTAAAATTTCAAATTGAGAATCACTTATCGAGTAACTAAAACGTCTCCAAACCATTATTAATCACTTTTGTGCGCATTTACGTAATCTTTTATTTCTAAAAAAATTAACTCTAAAAGTAAAAAGTATATTTACACACACGACCATCCTAAAGGAGCCTACCGTGGAGCACGCACACCGAATGCACATGTCACATATAATTAACAGTAATTACAAAAAGCTTTCATAACGCTATTTGCACTGCAAATATTGCGGTAAATTTGTTTCGCAAGCGACTATTCTACAATAGAGTCTACACCTCAGACGAACGTCGGCGAACTGCTCCTCCGATAGTTTCTATAATCGCGCGTCTGCAATAAGCGTCCCACGAACACACCCAGCACCACACCGAGGGCAACTGCCACTAAAATAATAACCAAAGCGATTATAACAAAGATGATCCACGCGTCGATTAGCCACTCGTCATCTTCAGACGATGAACTCTCATCGTCATCCGAATCGTTTAGAAAAACGGAGCTATTCGTCGTATTGGTTGGCGATCTGGTCAGACTCAGATTCTTCATCGGCTTTGTGCCAAAAGTATCTTCATCAATATCGCACTTTTCCTTATAGAGGAACTCCCGCGTGCGGTTGAACAAATTCACGTGAATATTGTTCTTATTATTGCATTTCTCATCAATAATCACTCGGGGTTGATTATCAAGCGCCCATTTATACAACTCCACGGTGCTGCAATTACAAGCCCAGTAATTATAGCTCAAGCTTAGGGATATTCCCGGATGTTGATTGAAAACCTCTGGTTGTAGATACACCAGATTATTCACTTGCAGGTTTAACGTAGTTAAACTCGGCAGGTTTTTGATATTTTCCACCGTAAACGTGGAGAGCTTACAAAAGGATAGATCCAGATGTCGAATGGAACTGGAGTGTATCCTCGGAGTGTTCGATTGGAACAAATTCCCTTGAAGAATTAGCGTGTGTAAACGCGGATTGGAGCTGAAGAGCGTATCCGGAAGCAGCTCCATGTAATTACTGGATAAGTCCAGGTATTCTAGATTGACCAGTCTGTCAAATGCTAAATCACTGACCAAATAGATGCTGTTGGTGTTGAAGTAGAGGAACTGCAGTTGCTCTATCCCCATCCAGGGCAGCTCGTCTTCCAGCTCTTCGATGCGATTGTTGGAGAGGTCGACGATGTTGGCGCCTTGGATATTCTTTAGATCGGGCACCACGTCCAGATCTGAATTGGAGCAATCGATCTCGATGCCGGTGCACCGGCAGCCGGGCTCACAGTTAAGCGACGCGCCCTGCACGCCCGTGCGACGCACGAGCACCAACGTCACGAGGACGATGCTCACAATCGAACGTTTCACTTTGCCCTCCATGTTATCATTATCGTGCATTGATCAATTACCTAAAAGCAATCATATATTTAGATTCATCTTATAAGATTGATTGGATTTGCATCCGGTAAGTTTAATCAAGGGATGTTCTTGGTTTTGGAAAAGAAAAACCAATGCCGCATGGCATATGGCGTGCGCAACGCGTGCAAACGATCGAATTTTCGATCATCACTTACCCGAAAATGGTCTCTGCTAATCCGTCATGCGGGTGACACGTGCGGCGACGGTTTTCGGCACTTCTACGAGGTTTTGCGACGTTATTAGATTATCCGCACGCCTACGGCATAATACATATTAAGCACGTTATTGGGTGCTGCGACAGACATAACGGAACGGAGCTGTATCGTGCCAGCGCGAGGAAAAGGCAATGGTATCGCAGTTATCTAAATTGTAGGTATCTATTTACTTTAAAGATTACGAATTATATCGATAATATCGATGCGCCATCGCAAGCGGCCGAACGCGTGAGAATTCAATCCACATTGGCTTACCGCTTAGCTGAGCCGATTGGATTGCACTCAGGTATGACATCTTTGATTTCTTTTCACGTTTTACATCAAATCTTTAACATTATGGTTGTTTTAAACACCAGAAACTTTTAATTTTGTAATAGGTGAACGTAAGTACTCGGTACGAGGTACGTATTGTTATCGTTATCGTCTATTTCTAACTAGATGAGATTAATTTCTCCAATTACACATGATTCTTAGAATCGTGTGATTTGTTGCTTTCCAAACAATCATTTATTATTTGTCATTCATGTTTGCAAATAGAACAATTGTGGGCTTCCTAGTATTTCAAAATATTTATAAGATTGCTTTATTTTAATATTTTGAATATAAAAAATATAAATTGCAACTTTTTGATACACTCAGTATAAAATCTTATTGTTTCAACAATTGAGGTTATGATAGGGTATTAGTATAAAAATATTATATAAGTTTTACGTTTTTTACGTAGAAACACTGCAATACTAATTAAAACAATAATTATTTATAAAAATATTGTTAATAAAATACTGCTGAATACACACGTTTGTTGCTCTAGTTATTTAATTGGGCATTATGACACTAATAGGAAGAATTACACCATAACCCAGACATCATCAGACAATTGGTAAAAACTAACAAATACAATTATATTACGATGATACTCATATTTATTTAACATCTACTTTAATTGTGTAATTATTATATTAGCTTTTAATATTTTAATTCGTTTTTATTTCACTACATAACACAACATAAGAATTATTTTTTATCTGTAAATTTATTTGAATGTACTTGATGATGATTACAGGCGATTATAATCAAAATAAGTATTATTACACATATAATACTTTTTGCAACAAATCCATATCATTAAGATAAATACTCTGATTAATTAATTACATTTGATATTGAAACCTATAATTAATACACTTATTTAAAATAAGTATACAATACACACGCGTATTTGAAACACGTTTGTTTAACAATATTTCTCAATAAAATTTGATATAAAGTTTTAAACTGTATGAATTATATCTATTAGTAGTATTGATTTTATTATACGTAGATTAATGAATTTTGTGTTTAAAGGTAATACCAGCTTATAAACAGGATTTTCCTAGATAAAGTCATTGTTATATGACTGTTTTGATCCAGTTTTTACTTACTTTATCAAAAAAAAAGTCAGGTGTTCCAATGTCATAAATTGGCAATGCGAGAATTATAAAAATAACCACAACCAATTCTTATTTTATATCTCCAAGAGTACTTCTTCAAATGTGAACTTTGCTTCTCATTAAGAAAAAAGTGAGTGTTTTGTTCGCTCAATTTCTCTATTTTAATTGTTGCCAGATAACAATGAACTACTTGAGTTTAGCTCCATACCACAATCATTTTTATATTATTATGAAAAAAATTTGATTTTAAGATGGAATTTCCACGTGAATTTGATTATACATAATCAGAAATCATGATCATCGCATGATGTGAAACGTGGCTGTGATTTTAGTTGACTTAAATCATTTGAAGCTATCACTTTGTGCATCTATTGAATTTTATGTGTAATTAAAAAATCAGTTCATATTTAATATGTATCGTAAGTACTATAATTTTGTTTAAATTTTACAGTATATACAACTATGTATAATTATTCATTTAGTTTCTATATCTATGTGTTTCGCTGGGCTTTGTTTGCATTCGAAAATAGATCTCGATGTAGTACGCTTGACGCTGCCTTAGTGCGCATTGTCAATAATTAGAATTTTTTAATTAACGTTAAAGTGTCGCGTTATCAGTCTGGTCGGCTCATTACACCTCGAGCAGCATTGATCTAAAAACGCGCGCCTCCCAGCTCGCTTCGATCGGCTAGTTATCTTGTTTTCATGTTATTGTTTCACGAGATGCATAAAACCGACGATAGAAAATTTATCAATTACACTCAGCTCTAGCGTCAATATTTACCTTCGAGAGTTAATTCATAACTATAACATTTGTCGAAGTCTATAGATTGTGGTTCTATAGAGGTAAACTCAATGGGTGTAAACAGACGCATTTTTTCATTCAAACGTAGACGTTTGATATAAGATTACAGATTATTTGTAATTTTTCAGAAAGTCTTTCTATCTTAGTTTTGCAACTTGTTTATTAAGTAATACAAGTGTTACAATTTGTAATATGTATTTGTGTGTTAGGTATACATTGCAATAATGTGAGAATTATGTATTCGCCAACTTTGGCAAGAGTTTGGTAACATTCGCAAGTCATTCTTGTCTCCCAAACTACTCGTACATGTCTAAGAATATCATGTTTGGTGTTATGTTTAATAATTGTATGAAGTGAAGTGGTGTGTGGGGTCAGCGATTTGAAACAATATAACCACATTAGTTAATCACAAGGAAAAGACACGAATACGATGCTCTAATAAATTCACATATATTATTGGTGGAGGTGCAATATATGGCGTAATATGATGTAAAACTTTACAATCTATAACACATTTTATTTATTATTAAATTAGTAATTTTGCTACTAATTTCAAATAACTACAATTTATTACCGCCTTTTTAAATCAAATTTTGGAAATATTCCAAATATATGATAATAAAATTAGTTATGGAAACTTTAAAATTGCTAATCTGAATTGACGTTAGATATTAACATATCAGATATAAGTTTATTTATGAAAATTCCACCGTTGTTAGTTTTTTAATGTATTTTATCAATGAGATAATATGGCATTAAGTTCAGTAGCGTTCAAAATTAGTTTGTAACTCTTTGAATCTCCTTCGGTCTCCTTGGTAATGGTGAATGCAACAAAAATGAAAGCGACTGCCGCGTGTTGAGACAGTCGAAACCCCACCTGAGAAGGTAAACGAAATGGAAACCGAGACACCGCGGCCAGACAACTCCGCCGTGGAGAAGTGCCTTAACTTAAGTAACACAAGCAGCATATTAGGCCTCTCGGGTAAAAAGTAGTGGGACGCACAGTAGTCCTAGGTGATTTTTTCGTTGGCTACGTCACAGTCGCGTAAAGCACATTTCGAAAAATTCAAATTCGGTGCGTGGTGTGGTATTAACATCTCGTCGTCGATGTTAAGACGTCTTACTCGTCGCTCGGCCGGGGCGTCGCGACGATGCACAACGCCGGTTAAAACAAATCAAATAATCGAAATTTGTGTGTATGTAGTTTTTCACTTGTGTTTAAAAATATAAATTTTGTGAGGAAATTTCTGGTTTAAAACTTGTTGAATTAAAACTTTTTAATCATGGAGAAGTTAAGCGAAGGTGACGAATTTCAAGACGTGGTCTCTGAAGAGATACGCAAGTTCGGTTTGGCCAAGATGAAGTTTCACGACAATGCCACTTTCTGCCCTAAGGATATTCCGTCGATTTCCGAATATTTATCTGGTAAGTCAAGAAATTAATATAAAAACCAAGGAACTCATTGTTTTATGTTTTATAATCTGAATAAAAAACATAACAATAACCTAATTTTACAAATTGTGCGTGTGTGGATTTTCTTACTTTTCGCGATTTTTTCCATTCGATATTTAAACTTTCACTTTCCGCGAGCAGAGAGCAGCAGAAAGACGCGAATCGCAATACCACACGAGCGCGTAAAAAATGTGATTTTCACTTTCATGCGGAATACAAACACAAACCTCAATACATCGACATTTCTCACGTGTAAAACTCTACACGCAAGTTGTAAAATTTACCGCTGGACATTCCGTGATTTACTTTACATCTCCGCAATGCACTCGAATGAAAATTGAGTTACGTGCCGATGTAATCGGTTCTTAGTTAAAGGAAAGGACAAAGAAAAGCATAATTAATGCGATCACGAAATGGGAGCAACATGCAACAAATTGTATGAAATTAATTGTAAATTAAGCAGCTGCTAAAGTGTAACAAGAGAATAAATACGTATAAATAGAATATAATTGATTATAATATTGCACCTTGTTTCGTATAAGGTATTATTGTATGGTAATTAGAAACTACTATCTAAAACAATGCATTAAAAAATAGTTTATTATAGTTTTATCACAAAGGATTTATTTTATCTCGCTTTCATTGCTTCCTAGTGGCTATTGACATTTGGAATTGATTGTTTCTGGTGATTGTATATTGCATAGTTTTGCATGTGCAGTAAGGTCTTAGAATGTTCTTACGAGTACAAGAAACGCATTATAAAAAAATTATTACAATTGTAAGCAATAATAAAAAGAAAATGTCAACGTTTTCCTATTCATGGTCGGCATTCTATTGTTATAATTCATAAAGTCAATATATTGTGTTTAATTAATTATTTAATTTGTAATTAAATTTATATTGCATTTGATTAAACATAATTGAAATTGGCGTGTTAAAGTAAAAGGTTAATACAGTGTTATTGCCATAAATATTTGTTTATGCTGTGTTTGCTCAATATGATTGTTTGGTAGTTCGCATAAACTTAGAATTCTCATGAAACTAAGCGTGGTTATTGCCAAATTAAGCTTTAATTGCTCAAGATATGTTTTCACATGTCTATAAAATAATACAATGTCAAAATTAATTACTGACATTAATCTTTTTGTTTCGCTTTTTCTAAAATTTAAATATTTTGAGGTGCAAAACTTTCCAAATCGCAAAATTTGCAACTTTTTACCCAAAGTGTAAATAACTAACAAAGGAAAGTAAATTTATTGTTTGCGGTGTTAAAAAACAACAACACATTAATTGAATTACTTATGCTAAGTTTAATTAACTCCAAGTTTACTTTCAGTCTACTTTGATGCATATATTGTGTTTTTATGTACCTTGTAATGTATACGTTCATAGAAATGGGCACAGTTTAAACCAAAGAATTAATTGGCAATGACTATGCGAAAGGTTGCTTCACACGCCGCATGCTAAACCGAATCATGTGAAGTTGTGGAAGGCATTTCGTCACTTTCGTCCGACGTGCTGCTGTGCTGATACTCTGATAGTCTTCAAATGGGCGAGCGGTCGAATCGGATGATGAAAGAATATCCTCACGCATATTGCAGCCGCGCACATTTGACTTGTTTGGGCTCCACTTGACTTTATTCGAGAGGTTTCGACAATAGCAGCCATTGCATTGCGTTCCGACGCGTTTCAATTCCAGAATTCGTAGGTCAAGGCGCTCGTCAAAATTGCGCCAGCACGAAACTTTTTAGAAACTTTGCCATATTCACCAAATGCGTGCGTTTTGTACGAGTATAGACCAATGTTGAATGAAGAAATTTACAACTTGCATTCACTCGCAGTAAACGTAAAATTAAAAACTTGTATTTATCGCCAGCACAGACAGCTGACCGGTGCCGGAATGAGTTAATTATTATTGCGCATAATTTTTTATTATTTCGGCATTTCGGCGATAAAAATTGGGTCATAAATTGCACAAGAGAAGCAAAAGCAAGAGTTATTAAGTAAATAAATTGTATTAGGCAAAATACGGGCAATGTGGTCAACATCAGATCATTGACCACGCGGACCGAGTTTGAACTCGAGAGTAACGGTAAATCTTGAAACTAAAAGTTCACTCATTTTCACTTTTATTGCAAGACACTTACAATATTTGTAATAGTATTCATAGTAGCAGATTTTACTGATGTTTTATGTATCATTTCGGATATTCCAAATGAGTCTGGTACAAAAGTTCATTGCACATCAGTTCGGCGGATTCTGGAACATGAATATTATTATTTTTATTTCAACATCAAAAGCGGTCATTATGATATCATTTTATCTAAGAGTTTATCGCATCACAATCATAATAAAATTATATATCTCATGCAGTTGTTTGAAATGTATTTATAGCTTGTATTCTAAACTCACTCAAAGTATACTCAACATTTTCAAAAGATCTTAGATGACATAACTTGAATATGTATGGAGATACATTAAAAATATTGCACTATTGCATTAGACTATTGCATCAAAATAAATAGTACCGTAGATCGTAATCGCGTTGTCATTTTAAAATAAAATCAAATTTATTGCATTTACAAGTCATCGTGACTCAAGAAATTCATGAATCACAGATATTTTATTTCTGCATGTAATGTAAACAAAAAGATTAATATCTCGTATATCACACGGTTAGTTTACTAAATATTCGTGTTTAAACAATTTAAAATAAGGTTTTAAATAAGAGACATTTTTCTTTGTTGATAAAGCAACTAATTTATCACTCAAATTTTGTGTTTAATTTCCATGAACTAGTTTAAAGTATGTTTTGATCATGCTACTTAATTTTAAGTCTACTTTTTAAGTTACTTAACACTTGCACAAAGTGAAATTTAAAAATCAATGCGAAATCTGATTGGCATGTAATTTGGCAACAGATGCTAAATATTTATTTTATTTCACTACATTAGTTCTTTCATCACGCATTAGAACATATGACATTGAATCCTACTTTCAAGAGTTTTACTTAAGAAAATAGATACATGCATCTTCATTTATTGCAACCAATTTGAATTCAATCAAACATTAAAGTTTTGCTTCTAAATAATTGAAGTTTATTGCAACATTTATCGAAATCATTTACATATTCATCGACTGCAACTAGTCATTCTCTCTGACTTGTGTTAATGGTGTAATTGACCCAGTAAATGGAACTCGGCGTTTTACTCTGAAATTTATGGTTCAGCAACCTACAACCTAAATCGTACACAGCAAAACAACCAAAACAAAGTAAATAGTTAATGTTGGGTGACTAATGAATGAGTTTTGCGTTATACTTGAATATAATATGCATATTAAACACCTGCGCTAATCTGTTGTTCATACTTTCAATTTAATATATATGCAGTGATTTAGACATTCGGATTAATTTGTAAAATGTGTCATGATGAAGCAAAACGTGTAACATTTGCCATTCTACATTCATTTTTAACAGAAACTGCTTATGCATTCAATCTTATCAAACTTTTGTTTTGCTTAGCTTTCAATCCAGTAATAAACAAAGTAATTCATTGTCATTATCGCATTTTATTTGTTAATGTCTTATATTTTCTCGTAATTTTTAAAAATTAGCAGAATTTGATTGCAAAATTATAAATTTGTTACGTGTTTTCTTGTTTAACAAGTTTTGGCATTTTAGTTTCACATTAATTCAGTGCAAAATTACCCAATTAATTAAAATGCAAAGAATTGTGTAAGAATATCCGGTTGCTAATCTTAATTAAACTAATTTCTAATTTTTTATGATAATTGAATTAATATGAATTTTTCGTTGATTTGTTTCAGCAATAAATATCTATGGCATAACACTACTGACCTTAGGAGGCTTAGCCGTTATCCTGGTGCTCGTCATCTTCATAGACACACTGAAATACATCATGAAGAACTCTTCGTCGCGAGTGAAAGCGCACTCCGCGTTTGTGATCGGCGTATATCCGGTAAAATTAATACTCAACCATGCACATTATAACTTACATCACAATATATCATTCCCAATATGATTATTTCTTATTATAGTCATAAGCAAAAGAAAATTCATGAATATTTATGTAAAGAAGTACTTAAATTTCAATCATTATGAGACATTACGGATTATTCAATAGATAATTCGGTGTAAAGTAATAAAATTTTACTTCTGGTATGCATTATTGATTAATAGATGCAGGAAGTTGCATGTAAATGCATGTCATTTTATGTTGATTGAGACACAGCAATTGTTTGCACTCACACTTGACATAAGAAGTTAATTAGCTTCTAATTACCGAATTATCCAATGATGTATTGCGTAATGCAGTTTTCTGATTAATTTTGATGATTTAATGTCTTGTGGTAACTTCTGGTAATGAATTATGGAAGATATTTATAAATTAAACTGTTTCAGGTCGTGGCATTAGCTACATTTTGTGCTACATTAGTACCTCGAGCTCATCTCCTCGCTGAAGCAGTGACGCAAGGTATTTTCATGGCTGGAATGTATCAGCTCTTCTGCCTGTTCGTCGCTTATTGTGGAGGAGAAGCTGAACTCATCCGTAGAGTTAAACCCGACGCACTTAATCCTAAAGTTGGTCCTTGCTGTTGCTGGCCGTGTTGTTGTCTACCACAATTTGATATCACAAAGTATAAGAAATATTCTAATATTATGCAATTAATTCTAATTTTGTTTTTATCTTTAAGGAATCGTGTGAGATATTTAAGATTACTAGTTCTTCAATTGCCAGTCGTACAAGGACTTGTATATATGACTCTTCTGGTGATGTGGGCCGAACGTGAAGTATGTTTTAATATTCCATGCTAATTTTTATACATATTTGTTTTAATTGACTACTTTCAGAGCCTTTATAGAGTAAATTACATGTATTTTCAACCGATAATAATCATTTCAATATTATTCGGCGTGTGGGGCATGTCAATGACGATTAACTTGTTGAAAGACGTTCTAAAGGATTTCTCAATGCCAGCAAAGTTTATGGTATTGCAACTTGTCCTTCTCTTCGCCAAAATGCAAGGTTTAATCACCAAAATTATCGCTTGGTCAGGACTTTTGCCTTGCAAACCGCCAATTTCATCAGAAGTTTATGGAAATAGTAAATATATTCATAATAAATTTATGTTTTATGAATTTATCTTATTCTATTATGTTTGTAGTTATACACAACGCTCTGATGTTGGTTGAAATGGTTCTGTTGGGCTTCATTGCTCGTCGATTGTACAAAGAAGTTCTTCCTGACTTCGACACGCCATGTTGCGTGATTACCACAATCGGCTCCATCATCAACAAAGATGGCTACAAGCAGCAGATAGTGCCCTGCAATGGAAATAACAACAACAGCATCAGCAACAATAATAATGCGATTGTTAACAACAACGATGGTACTAACAATAATAACACTGTGACGATTCAACCACTAAGAGAACTCCGAGTGGATGTTGTTAGCGATAGTACTCGATGCTAATTTTTGCTGGACATTTTGTTGGACAGGCTGAAATGCTCAATTTTCATTAATTGTTTTTGTACATATTTTATTATTAACAGTCTCATAGGTTGGATAGCAAATATTCATTAATATTGTATTAATATTAATATTGTGAGCTTGTTTGTTTGTATGGTTAAGTTTGTAATATATTATTGAATAAAATAGAAGTTACTTAAGAAGATTAAGTTTATTTTCCTTATACATTTTTCAATCTTATCATAGTTTAATTTTAGAAAAACAGATACATTAAAACTGCTTATAGAATACCCAACTGCTTCTCAACCATTGCATGTGGCTGACCCATAGCTTCAGAAAACTCAGCTGAATTGAAAATATCCTCAGGACCAATTTCAATATCCCTGCCAGTCAAACTGTCCAACATCACATTGTGCCTCTGTAGGAAGGGTAGGTGACCAACCTTCTTTGCAGATTTCAGCTCCATATTAAGTCTCAGTGGAGCATGTAAACCTTGAGTGTTGCGAAGAACAACATGGTTCATGTTCTGTTGATGTTTGTGGTACTAATAAAAAACATATAGCATTAAATTCATGAATAAATTACAGTTGCAAGATAGTCTTACAATTCTTTCAGACTGAATAAGTGGATGTTCAATGGTAGTTTGAGCTACAGCTGAGAAACCACTCATCATCATATTAGGCACCTCAAAATTGGGGTCTTCAGAGTTAAAGCCCACATTGCCCAATTGGGGCTTTGGTTTAACTGAAGGCAATGCAAAACTCTAAAAATAAAAGATAAGGATATAATTATTGCAATATTATTGCTGATTTGATTCTTATACATACCATTTTGTAATGTTTTCGTGAATTAAATAAACGAAGAGTTGTTTTAAAACTGACGACTAATGCTGCCGGGTTATGAATTGACAGCGGTTGACATTGACAGAGTACACAGTAGTTAGAGATTTTTTGTAGCGCTGCCACCAAAACAGGAGTACCAACCAAAATAAATTTAGCGCCGATATAAATTTCTAACCTGTTGCACTTTTATATTCATGCAGTAGCATCAAAATCATAACCAAAGTAAGTTATCTATTTATTTAATTTAATAGTATAGCCATTCTTACCTACATTGTTTAGTTTTTCATTACAATCTCAACGCCCATAACTACAAGGTAAAATGTCGGTGCGGGTAGTAAATTCGCCAGATAATGTGTTTGAATCGGACACAGATATTAGTTCAGTAATGGATTCATGTCAATTTCTTAAGAAAATCATTCCCACGGCAATGGCGACTATCTTATATCGTCGCTGTGAGTTTGATCCTAATTACATTAAAAAGCGAACGGTTCGTGAAGTTCCATACGTGGGTTTTCGCTCAACCATTCCAAAGCAGCATTGTGCTTATAAACTACTTGCATATTCAAATATATTTGAAGGACTCATTGAAAATAAACAAGTAAGTCTTATATTAAAATTACTTCAAAATGCAAATAAAACATTGAAATTTTTAGTTGAAGGAAGTTTTTATTCAAATTGAAGACCGTGCAACTCAAAAAGTACAAGAGAGATACGTGTTCTCTTTTAACTATTCAACTGATGACGATGATGACACGTGAGTTTTATTGCAAGCTTCAACTTTGAGTTATGTGCTCATAAAATAAACTTTGTTTAAGTCCTGAGGCAAAAAGTCAACTGCAAAGCCAATCAAGATTAAATATTGCTGCGAAATTTTTTGACAAGATTAATACAATTCCTAACAACGAAAAGTATCCAGAGGATTCTATCCAGATTCAAATTGGGTGTCAATTTTATGAAAGTACATAAATTACATAAATAATTAATTACAGTAATTATAATAATTCACTATTGTAGACATTCCAAGAGAGGTTTTAAACCTCAATTTTAAACCAGCTGAAAAGTCAATGTTAAAGTCTTTGATGAGCATTGGTTCCCTGAAGACTAACTTCCATCAAATCCAATTACTGTGCGGATGTGCACCTTCCGAACGCGTACCGAACGAGCAATCTGAAATTCTTGGTGAAGAGTTTGGGTCAGCCCAAAGCAATGAATTTGCCGACCTGCATGAGAATGTGGATTCGCAATTATTACAGCCCATACGAGTCCATACGCCAAAACCCAGGTCTAAGATTATTAAAAAGATGTTAAAGCGGCGCTTGGTGGATGGGTTGGAGCCATTATATTCTCTTACAAAATCTAAACGGCTGGGTATTCAAACCCCATCTACATCTGGACACTCTGGATCCGATTTGTTCTCCGATGATTTATGTAAGTTAAATTAATCAATATAGTAATTATTTTAATTTTATTTCTGTTATTTCAGCTGAAAATTAGTAAGAGGGCCAAGGAAATATTATTTATTTAAAATTTAAACTTTTAATGTGAAACTTTACTTCACCAAGTGAATAAAGTTGCCTATGTTATAAATTTATACTTTGCAAGCAATGTACATGTAGTAAACATGTTATAAACGTCAGAAAGAGTGTAGTTGATATCATCTTAGATTCTAATATGTTATAAACAAAATATATGAATTAATAAACGTTTAAACCATTATAACAATGGATGCTTATACATTACCCACCGAGTTTGATGTTATTGTAGTTGGGACAGGTATGAAATTCATAAAATTACTGAGAATTTTGTTATAAAATGTATGAATAGGTTTGGTGGAGTCAATTGTATCAGCTGCAGCAAGCAGAGTAGGTAAAACTGTTCTGCACATCGACAATCAACCCACCTACGGCGGTGATTGGGCTTCTTTTAATTTGGAAAACATACAACAACTGCCTAAATTATGTGAAGATAGAAAAGATACAGAGACAGCTGGCCTCACATGTCATGTCGGAACTCGAAGTGAAATCAAAGATGTTCAAATTCAATGGCATTGCAAAAATGAATCACCAAAGTAAGTATATTGCTATTGTATATTACTACTCAAAACATATAAAATTTAATAAAATTATAATCAGCAATGAAGAAATGAATGCATCAGGAGATTGCAAATCATTGAAATGGTGCAGGGAAACACTACTAGCAAAATCAAACAAATTCATCTTCGATCTAGCACCAAAACTACACTTTGGCAATGGTGGCTTAGTACAATTACTGATATCTTCTAATATAGCAAGATATACCGAATTTCGTAGCGTTTCACGTATTATGGTCTATTTTGAGGGCAAATTAGACGTTATTCCATGCTCACGAAATGATATCTTTTCCAACCCGAACGTAAATGTAATCGAAAAACGCCTTCTTATGAAATTTTTTACTTCACTCAACGAAGATGGTGATAAAGCATTTGAAAACATTGAAGGAAAGACATTCAAAGAGTTTTTACAAGAGAAACAATTGACACCCAAATGTATTCATTATATAATTCACGCCATTGCGATGACAACACTGGATGAACCTTGTTCAACTGGTATTGAAAAAGTGAAACGTTTTCTTAATAGTCTGGGCAGATTTGGCAAGACGCCGTTTTTGTATTGTATGTGGGGTAGCGCTGAAATCCCACAATCGTTCTGTAGAATATCTGCAGTTTTCGGCGGAGTTTACGCCTTGAATCAACAATTGAAAGAGTATAAGTTTGATGAAAACGATAATTTCAAAAGTTTAATTTGTGGTGAGCAGGAGATAACTGCTCAGAAGTTCGTTACTGGCGTAGGAAGTAAAGTTGGTAACAAAGAGCAACCGGAAGAGTATATTGCAAGGTGTATATTGATTACTGATGAATCAGTTCTGAAGACTGATAGTGAAAACTTGTCCCTAATTTTGTTTCCATCTGAAGATGGTTTGGAAATGTGTTATATTATTGAGGCTGGGCCAAGGACAGGGACAACTTGTGAGGGTGTTTGTAAGTATAAACATATTACGCGCTTTTAAAAGCGTTAAATTTGTTTAATTATTATAGATTGCGTGTATATGTTTATGAAACAAAAAACGAATGCGAAAGATGATCTTAAGTACTTCGTTGATAAATTATTTGGTACTGAAGATAATGCACAAGTTCTGTGGTCTTGTTACTTTTCAATGCCGGTGGGAAAAGATTTCGAAACAATAGGAAATAATGGTTTTCTTTGTCCTGGACCAGATATGGATTTAGATTATGATGGATCTATTGAACAGGTATATAAAAATCTAAATAAATTCAGGGTAATCATATTTTTATAAATTATTTTGCAGGCTAAAGCGATATTTAAGTCAATGTATCCTGACGATGAATTTTTACCACGCGCACCAGACCCAGAAGAGATTATAATTGGTGGTGACGATGAAGAATCAAACGAGTTGACAGAAGAAAGCGAAAATCAATCGGTGTCACTCACTCAACCAAAGGAAGATGCTAATAATATTGCAGAATAATTATAACTGTAAAGAAATGCTTTTATTTTATCTTAGTTTAAAAACTGATCGTAATAAAGTATAAAAAGCAATGTTTGGATTATATGCAAATTTATTATTCTAAAAGAGAGTAAACAATTAGATACAGCATGTGGTCATCAACATTGTAAGTGTGGGAAAGTTTAAGTGCGGGCTGTAGGCTTGACGATGCGGTCGTTGAAACGAATTGTGCAATCCTGAGCTCTCATGTTAGGCGTAAGGAATTGTTGCAAGGTGTCGACGCCATCACGTGGCATCCTGTCGAATGGATAGCCCATCGAACGTCTATCAGGATACAGCTTATCCTTAATACCGCAATACGACTCTGCGTCATTACAGAATCCATCAATCTGTTGGTTAACGCGATCATCCTCAAAGTTGGAGACCATCACAAAGATCTGCGCGGTGAAGCCTTCAGGGCTACCCTTAGGGATGAGCATATGCGCTGGCCAGCCACAACCACAGAAGTTGAATTGCGCCAGGGCGTCCCCACCAGTTGGGCGGTTGTTGTCCAAGTTACGGAAAGAGCGCTCAAATGGAATGGTCACCGTTGATTGATTAGAGTTACGTGTGATTGTGTTCATTCCTTGTTTCACTATAAATAAATTTAAAACATTATAACAATAATCAAATTAGTAGAAGGGAATAAAATCGCTTACAGTTAACGCGGAATTTGTCCAATTCAATGAAGAGAGTCTTCTGATCACGGAACAACCACGGGTTGCCCCTCTCGTCAAACTTGGGTGCCATGAAGATGCGGCATGTGCCCATACGCGCTTGACCTTGATTGTTCACGGTGATATTGTAGGTGAATGGTTGATGCTGCAAGTGCGTGAACCGTGCGAAGACTGATCCTCTGGGCTGGAAGTCCATACCACGAGACAAATCAATATCGGACTGCTGCCAGAAAGTGTTGATCACATTGGCTGTACCTCCACGTGCCTTGATTTCAATGTCTTGCACGGTGACACCAGGGTAATCCAACTGGGCGACGGTGTATCTTGGAAGAGTAGCTTTGTAGTCCTGGAATAAGTTATCGACGTACGCATGCCATCTGTAGAAGATAGGATCACGCATGGCAGTAGCAGAATCACCCATGACACCGAATGATTCAAGATGGCGATGGTCTGGATCATGAATGTACGAGATGAATACATGGCCCATGTTGTGCATGTCTCCATAGAAGTTGCGATTGGGTGACAAAATACTAGCCTCCACGATGTTACCCAAAATATCAATGCCTTCATTTTCAGTAAGTTGGATCTGTTGGCCATTTTCGCCGTTGACGAAACCAGAGTGGATGGCGGCATAGATGCGATCACGCCAGCGCACCATATCATCAACGTCGATTTTGATCTGATCGACTTCACGGTTGAGGTTTTGAATCCTCTGGTTGGCTACTCTTGATGGCCAAGCGCGGCTGGATACCAAACTGTCGAGTTTAGGGAAGTACGCTTCTTCAATCGGCGCTTTCCATTCAGTCCAACGTTCGACGCGTTTCATTTTATTACAAAGTCGTTCAAAGTTGTAGCGGGCGATGATCTGTTGATGCATGTAGTAGAACAATTCACCGCGACGATTCTTGTCTACAACTGTACGCGCTGCTTCGAAGGGGTAGACCAAATGCCAATGCCAATGATGAAGATTGATGCCAAGATCTTCACGGAAGTAAGCCAAACGATGTTCGAATTCCAAGTCGGAGGCGGTGTAATCACGGGGAATCTCAATAGGTTGCTGTTTACAAAACATAAATTAACAATAACAATAAAATATTTAAACAATATATACCCTTGATCCAGCTGGTACAATGGTGGCTTCTTCACGAGCCCGGGACAACACCCGACTATCAACATATTTGTCCGGGAAAGACGCGATGAAACTTGGCAAGTCCAAATCTTGAGTGTCTTTTCTGTGTAAAATGGCGACGGATAAAGCATAGTTAAACATGTAGGGATTGACGCGGTCACGAGCATAGAGTGCCATAGATTGCAACTCGTCAACGTTTCGCATTCCTAGGAAAATGTCGATCATGCGACCGGCTAATTTCCTATGCTTGGGAATAAACAGAGAGAAGTTCTCTTGACGACCAAGATCAAGAATTTCTCCCAATGGCGGCAGAGAAATTTCGGTGACGGGAATTTTATTGCCTTCATCTTCGCCGAAGCGGTTGACGATTTCAGCACCAATTGGTTTGTAGCGATCCGACTATTAAAACATTTAAAAAATGTGTTATAATTTATTTATTATGATTTATTATTTATTTTGTCTTACCAAGAAACTTTGGGGAACGTCAAACTTATGGCTGACATCGGTGGCGTCCTTCTTGACCATGAACGAAGGCTCCTGGGGGCGATCGAACATCAACAGAAGATTTTGCTTCTTGTCAGTCATTTTCACAGAAAATTGAATATTATTTCAATGAAATAATTTGGATATGCCGAGAGGTACTCTTGGCGAAGTCAGTGGGTGAACTGATGTCTTTTCCCTCGCCAAATCTTGCTTTTATACTAAATAATTTACCGCAGGAAATTGATAAGGAATCGCACATTATTATTCGTACCCTGAGAGGAAATGTGTGGTTTTGCATGTAGGTACCATTGCGGTGGTCAGAACTTATTATCTTCAAGTTTTCATACATTTTTCTAGTTTTGTATACAAAATGTTAATTTTATTTTGATATTCCAAAAGTTTTTTGGAGTTTTATGCTAATCTACAATATGATTTGTAGAAATTCTCATCATTTCTATTTCCTGTTGACAAATTAACACATTGTAACAAACAGGATCTAAACTTGTCATGTCCGTAACGACAAACAAATTGATAAGACCTGTGTGTTGGTTTTCTGATACGAAAAAAGTTAGTCAACACAATCGGTGTATATTTAATAAATCAAAAGTGCATTTGCTCTTGTTACATAAAATAAATCAATTTATTGACGTTCTTTAACAGTATTACAAAGCATCCAATCATCCAATAAGCCTAATTGAATTAAATCCTGACCAGCTTCCATGAAAATATTGGATACGTACTCGTATGTTAGTCATGTTCCGGCGATGCGCTCGATCACAACAATCGCGATATAAAACAGACCAGGTAGGCAAATATTTCAAGTTTATTGGATAAATTAATTCACTTTGTGCCGGGGCGCATATTGTGTGGCAGCCACTTAAAAATAGTTGTTAACGATGTCACGTGTGCAGCCAATTCATTTGGCTTTGTACTTGACCGTGAAACTCGCTGAAATGAAAAATATGTACTTTGTTTGAAATATGAATTCGTTTGATCATATTCACAGCCTTCAAAGTGCACGTGAAACAAATATGTGTTGTCCTCTTGTTACGCGATGAGTGACAAGTGAGTCATGAAAGGATACTTTCATAATTGATTTGTTGGGTCATTTCTAATTGGCATTGGGTGTCTGGTGAATAGAAATGATATTGAACACTAACTTATTCTTCAAAACATTGTACGTGGATATACAAACGAAAACCTTAAAACTGCGCAAAATTTACTCAAAAATTCAATTGTGTATTTTCTATTGATATAACATGCCCACTCAGACTATTTTGCTTTAATCTCTTTTATATTTCCTGTTTACTTCTAGATTTCATTTTTTGATAGCACAGAAATTTTCTCACGATGTGCAATCGCCATTTTATTCCCTAAGGTTCAAAATAAGCAAAATACAACTTCACTACAGTTTACCAAGCAGTCTATTCTCAATGCCTATTCCCTGTATTAACACATTATCCATAATTGTTTTTCATTTATGTAATAACTCAATTTGAATATCATTGATTTTCAAATTTACCACTCACAATTCTCCTAGCGCCATCTAATCATCTCCCAGTCCTTCAAGTTGTGTGAGTGTTGTGTTAGTGCACGAGTCTAGCAAACACAGCAAGTAAATGCGCGCTTCTCGTTTGTGATTCGCGTATGGGCCATTCAGTATGTTTTTTTCCGCCGTGCAGATTAGATATCCGATGGCGATTAGCACACATGCTACCGATATCGATGTTACAGCGATATAAATTGTTCCAGCTCGCCCTCGGATTGAACGCGAGTGCATAAACAAATGAACTAGTGCCATGTACTTTTAATATTCTTATAACTAAAAACGTATGTATGATGTACAATATAAATTACGCGATCCAAATTGGGGCAGTGCCTGTTATCATATTTCATATTTCTATTGTTTCAGGTAACTTGTTATCAAAATGACGAAAAAGTTCGAGTTCGATTGGCAAATTCCCGTGCCAGAGCCGTTGCTCACCGGCTGCGTTGTTGATCGCTGGACAGAAGTAAAGGACGAAACCGAATTGGAAAAGAATGTTATGTTCAAAGTGGATGAGTATGGCTTCTTCATATACATGAAAAGCGACAACAAGGTATTATATTAATATTTCAACATGTCTAAGATATATACATTATAATAAACATTACATGAATTGTTTATTGGTTCAGGATGGAGATGTGATTGAGCTGTGCCAAGTGTCTGACATTCGCGCGGGCGGCGTACCAAACGATAAAAAACTGCTCTCCTTGCTGCAAGGCAAACATGGCAACAACTTGGATGAGAAGTCGCTCACGATTTGCTCCGGCACCGACTACATCAACATCAACTATCAACACATTGTCTGCCCAGATGCTGAAACAGCAAAGGTAAATATTACCACCTATAATTTTGCAGTATTTTATAGATAGCATGCAGAGTATAGGCATGATCTTCTCAACTTTACAACTGTATTGATTAACAAGTTTAAACATGACCAAAATGTGTGTACATTAAAGGTGTGGTTGGATGGTTTGCGAAAGATTACACATAATGTCAAAGCGAATAACTTCTGTCCCATGACTTGTTTGAAGAAGCAGTAAGTTTGATGTTTTATGTCCAACGTGCATGCGACGCAATTTGCAACTACATTTTGATTGACGATTTATTTCTGCATGTCCAATGTGTGGTGACTTTTCTACTTCTCTTGTGAGACTGGTTTTATTTTTGCATGTCTGTACATAGACCTGGCAGGCGGGTTTGCGTAAAATTACACATAACAATAAAATCACCAATATTTGTGTACGGACTGTTTTGATGAAGCAGTAAGTTTGATTTTATCGTGAATAATCGAAAGCAATTCACTCACTCATCACGTAGATAAATCTAGAGTAAATATTTAAGTTTTGTTTATGGCAGTTGACCTTCATATTTCAAATAACCATAATTCGCTTCTCGCTTAAATCTTTTTGCTTGGCACGTTTTTGTATTTATTACTTTGGTGACGGGACAATTTTTATTGAGAATTAATTAGTTTTGCCGAACATAGAATGTTGTAACTTTTACATATTGCATCATTTCATAATCTAAATATCAAAAAACCCGTTTTAGTTGGATGCGGCTGGGTTTTATGGTTGATCCAAAAGGAAAAGTGCCGGTAAAAGTTGTCGCTAAAACATTCGCGTCTGGAAAAACCGAAAAATTGGTTTACCAATGCTTGCTTGAGATGAATTTACCCAGCGGCAAGAACGACGTGATGGAAAAGGAAGACTTCACGTTTGATAAGTTTTACGCGTTGTATCACAAAATTTGTCCTAGAAACGACATTGAGGAGTTATTCAGAGAAGTGTACGTTATAAATTATTACCTGTGTTAGCATTCTTGTTATAATTTGTAAATTTAGTTCAAAAGGTAAAGAATTCATCACCTTGGAGCCATTCATCAATTTTCTTAACGATAAACAACGCGATCCACGCTTGAACGAAATTTTATACCCGTTATACGATGAAAAACGCGCTTCAGAAATTATTGCCACCTATGAGCAGGATGAAACCATGCGCACGGAGAATAAACTCACCAAAGACGGATTGATACGTTATTTAATGTCGGATGAGAACGCTCCAGTATTCCTTGATCGATTGGACATTTACATGGAGATGGATCTACCACTATGCGCGTATTATATTAATTCTAGTCACAATACGTATTTATCTGGTAGGCAATTCGGTGGCAAGTCGTCTGTGGAGATGTACCGCCAAGTTTTATTGGCTGGCTGTCGCTGCGTTGAGTTAGATTGTTGGGATGGTAGAGGTGAAGATGAAGAACCGATAATCACCCATGGTAAGGCAATGTGTACGGTTATATTGTTCAAAGATGTTATCTATGCGATTCGTGACACTGCGTTTGTTACCTCTGAGTATCCAGTGATTCTTTCATTCGAGAATCATTGCTGTAAAGTCCAGCAATACAAAATGGCCAAGTATTGTGATGAAATTCTTGGGGATTTGTTGATGACTTCACCACTGGATGATTTTCCTTTGGAGCCAGGTCAACCATTGCCACCACCATGCGCGTTGAAGAATAAGATTTTGATTAAAAACAAACGCCTGAAGCCTGAAGTTGAAAAACAAGAATTGGAGTTGTTCCGGCAGGGCCAGTTTGTAATCGAAGACGATGTCAAAGAGGATGCTAGTGCTCCCGCAGCGGATAGGCCTGTTCCGCCTGATATACCCGCAGAGGTTCCTGCCCCTGATGGAGTTCCTCCTGATGGTGATGCGCCTGCTCAGATACAATACACTGGATCTACCACAAATGTTCATCCGTGGTTAAGTTCCATGGTTAATTATGCGCAGCCTGTGAAGTTTCAAAGTTTTGAACATGCCGATAGTAAGTTTATTTTTTCTCTGATATAATTCTTTTATTTATTTAATTATTATGTGTTTATAGAGAAAAATATCCATCACAATATGTCGAGTTTTTCTGAACCTGCTGGTTTGAACTACCTTAAAACACAGGCGATTGAATTTGTTAATTATAACAAACGACAAATGTCGCGTATTTATCCCAGCGGTACCCGAGCAAACTCTTCGAATTACATGCCGCAAGTATTCTGGAATGCTGGATGTCAAATGGTTTCATTGAACTTTCAAACTTCTGATTTGCCAATGCAATTGAACCAAGGAAAATTCGAGTATAACGGAAATTGTGGTTATTTATTGAAGCCAGATTTTATGCGCCGTTCAGACAGGGTTTTTGATCCGTTTGCTGAGAGTCCTGTCGATGGTGTTATTGCCGCACAATGTTCAGTCCGAGTTATTGCTGGTCAGTTCTTATCGGACAAAAAGGTAATACATATTATGTTTTAAACAAATTAATATTAACCACTTTATTTATTCTTTTATTTCAAAAGGTGGGAACTTATGTCGAAGTGGACATGTATGGTTTACCAACAGATACAATTCGTCGTGAGTTTCGCACTCGTATGGTACCTATGAACGGTTTGAATCCTGTTTACAATGAGGAACCATTCCTCTTTCGTAAAGTTGTCTTGCCCGATTTAGCTGTGTTGCGTTTTGGTGTGTACGACGAGAATGGCAAACTGCTTGGTCAACGTATTCTTCCTTTAGATGGTTTACAAGCAGGTTTCAGGCACATTTCTCTGCGTACTGAAGCCAATTTTCCTATGTCCCTTCCGATGTTATTCTGCAACATCGAGTTGAAAATCTATGTACCTGACGGCTTTGAAGATTTCATGGCCGCGCTTTCAGATCCCCGAGGTTTTATGGGTGCCCAGCAGAAACAGAACGAGCAAATGTCTTCAATGGGCATTGAAGTCACGGACAACAAAATGGACCCAACCAAAGGCGATAAAAAAGAAGAAAAGAAGGAGGAGCCGCTTGTCTTTGAACCTATTACTATTGAATATATTCGACAGGATAAGGGTTTCCAGAAAACTACTAAAAAGCAACAAAAAGAGTTTGAAACTCTCAAAAAGAAACAAAGTAAAGAAAAACTTGCCATGCAGAAAACTCAATGTACCTCTATCGATAAACTAATAAAAGGTAAGGATAAAAACGAGTTGGTGAATGATCCAGGTGTTCGAAAACTCGTCAAGGAGCAAACAATTCAGTGGAGCGAGTTGATGGAGAAGCACCGCAAGCAAGAATGGGAATATCTCCGCACGCAATTGGACGAACAGCGAGATGTACTCCGAAAACACATGGAGTTAATCCAACTGTCACAAATGAAACAACTTGAAGCAAAACAGGAGCGTGAGATGAAGGAAATAAATGCTCGACAGGCAAAAATTTCGGTTGAGACTAGTCGTGAGATCAACAATGATAAAACACTAAAAACCAAACAGGAGAAGGAACGCCGCCTGCGCGAGAAACAACAGAACAATACGAAGAAGTTCGTCGACGAGCGTAAAAACATTACCATCAAACAAGCCAAAGAAAAGGATAAGTTGAAGATTAAACATGACAAGCAATTGGAGATGTTGTCGCACGACATACAGAAATTGATTGAGATGTACAAAACCGAAGAGATCGAGTATGACATGTCTGGGAAAACGGAATTCTTCGCCTAAATTAAGCACATTAGAAGCACGCGTAGCGGACATCTCAATTAATAATTCGAATATTTGGACCAAATTACTTTCGAATTTCTAGCGATAACGTACATATATTCGTATTAAATCAAACCAAAGATATATAAAGAAATATTTGCGCCTATTTAGAGCTCCACTTAAAACTATATTTCGGCCTCGGAGAAAATTACTATTTTATTCGTCATAAATCGTCATTAATTAGTATGTATTGATATCTATTGAAAAAAAAAATGGTTGTTGTGATTTTAAACTTATATTTTATCTCGTGGATCAACTAAAATGTTATTAAGAAATATTACTAAAAGGGTAACAATTAGTATTTGACCTGATTTAATCATTGTCTTTATTACTCTGTAAGTTCATGAGAGAATATTTATTAATGTTGAGAAAATAGATTCATTATTGTGGAAATGTTTGTCCTTTATAGATATGCAACCAGTATTACGTATAACATCAAAAATATGCTTGCCAACTTGACTTTATGTCAATTTAACAGACTTTTGTGTTTCTAGAACATTCTAACTGTAGAAGACAAGTCTTTTGTATCTTTATGTTAAAAACTGATGAAAAGGACGAATTTAGGGGCTCCTGTTCTCCCACCAATCAAATCGTCGCACTAGACTTTTCTCGATGGTTCTCGAAATCACTACGCGAGCAGCGCCACATTGGTAAATAAACAATTCAGAAGAGACCATTCCGAAGTCAACCTGCAGGAATAATACACATTTTCTTGTCTTAAATCGTCAAATATTAATAAAAAATTCGTTCAAAGTTTACAAAAATATACGATAAACGTTCCGTTAGCAAGTGGATTCACATTGTACGCTTCACGATACGGTTTCGACCGTTTTTCAACGGCCGCGAGTCGATACTTTCAGAATGACTGGTGATCCTAACCAACAATCTCGACCGAATATTTTTGGAGAAGACTACAACTATCCTGCACCAAATCCCGAGTGGAATCGCTTCGCCGGCAACAATTTCTACATGCAATCGAACTTCCCGTTCTGCTCAAATTTTGGCCCTGCGCCCGTGACATTCCCACTGCACAGCAGTAACAAAAATGGCAACTGCTTTGGCCCAATTTACAACTATCAAGCCAACAGCACTAATGTTTTCACGCCGCCTGTTAATACATCCAGTTATAGTCATACAAATGCATCCCAGCAGTCTGCCATGGCCCAACAGGACAGAATCAGGTTCAAGAGAAAAACAGATTCACCATGGTATAGTAAACTAATAATTATCAAAAAAGTAAAGTTTTACTAACTATTTTTTAACTTTTAGTCACATCATAACTAAACAACATATCACTGAAGAAAAAATGGCTGAACACATGAGTAAGCTACACATAAGTTCAGAGACACCAGTGAGAAATGAAAGTGAAGCAGATCTATCAAAAAGGCTGTACATGTGTGAGGAGATGAAAAAGCTGCAGACTGATTCTATACTGCCTGAATCTCTACTGAATAGACTCCAGAGGCCTTGCACTGCATTAGTATTATGGCAACCACCACCTAGGCTTGTTCCACCAGTTCCACAACAGAATAATTATGAGAATGACAACAATAATGAAGAGGAGGTGCCTGACCAGAATCTGATGGATTTAGTTTGATAAGTTTTATGAGTGAAAATAATTTACCCTTAATTAAAATTGTTGACATTGATTGAATTTTTCAAAATCAAAATGAGTTTGTGCTTAATACTTTAAGAATGTTTGAAAAATTTGTCTATATTATTTATGTGTTTGATAATTCAGCTTGTATTGTTGCTAATTATCTCATCCAACAATGTTTGTCTTTTTAATTTAATGCTCTTTTGTACATAATGATAAAAATGTAATACATGTTTTATGCAAGTTCTAAGGAATAAAATATTAATGATAAATTTCCTTCAGGCGAGTTAAAAACATGTTAAAAACTGTTTTGGGAGTCAATTTTACATAAATTTTGACAAACAACATAAAAAGTAGTTAAAAGACATAGTTTAATGTAAAATTTAAAATACAAATTGCCATTTTTGTTTGTTATTCAATGCAACGTAAAAAACTCGTTTTTTTTCGAGTTTTGCGCATAAATATTTCAAATTTGCGCTCTATTGTAAGCAAAACTTAGTGTCAAGGACATATTTTTAAAATATCTCCTATTTTATATATTTAATGAGGAATTTAGCTTACAATTTGTAAATTTTCTTTGTTATTCAAGACAATGTGTAAAAACTCATATTTTTACATGTTTTGCGCATAAATTTTGCAATTTGCGCTCTATGTGGCCGAAAACTAGTGTCAAGGCCATAGTTTTAAATTTTCAACAACGCCTTTCGACACAAGCACACACTGATAGGCTAATGATCAGCGCGCTGCGGTCCGCATGAAATATTACTGATATAACACACTAACCAAACCCGAGTCTTGTAGTAGCGCGGCGCGGCACTGCGTGAAGATTCGACAATGTGTGCGGTGCCGGGACCGCAGCACGCAAGCGCGCTCGCGCGCAGTTGCTGGCCAGCTAGCAGCGAGCACCAGCATGGCAGCTGGCGCGCAGGGTGGTGTAATAACTTACACATATTTTATTATTTATAAGCCTCCAACTCGGCGCCAAGACGAAAACGGTGTGCTCGTGATGTCGTCGCCGTGCGTTTCCTGATCGCGTCGTTGTCCGGCATTTGCTCAAACGCGCCGAGATGTACGCTAAAAGGTGAGTGTCGAGTGTTTTTCTCACATTCAATTCACAATGCAACAATGTGTATGTATACTTCCATGCACACACACACACATAATATACAACTTTGTCACAAAACCGCGATACATTTGTTTACTTTACATCAAAATGCGCTGCGGATATTAAGTATGCAGTTATGTTTTAAAAGTTTTTGCTTCGTGTGGGGCACGTGGAATGATTTTTTCGTGGGCTCGAAGGTTGTGTGCGTAGGTTAACCGATTTTTTCTCGTTTGTATGTTATGCGCTCAATGTGTGGTGCGCATAATAGCCGGGTTTATGTGTGCACTGTAGGCTGTGTCACTTGGGAGGTTATATTTGACCTACATAAATAATTGGCTCTTTTTTGTTTTGCTTCGCGTGAACATCTTGGTCGTGTTTTTTAGGTGCACAGTTCCGTGTGAGTGAATATTATGAGTAGCATTGGAATTGTCACGTTGTTTATTTAATTTGATTAGCGCCACACCCTGTACATTCTTCACGCATTCATTACCAACTTAGTAATGCACAACGCCTTCGCCTTCAACTTAGCCGATTCGCGTGAGTGTACTGTACTAGCTTGTAGCTTGTTATCGTATTTTGTATGTGGACTATGTGTGTTGGCTACTGGTTTATCCAATATCAACAATTACCAAAGGTTTCTCGAAAATTAGTGTTGTCACTTCGCACAGTCAACAAGTTTGTCGCCTCATCACACGTTGACTTATCTAGCAGTGTAAACGCGGATGAAGCCTTGTGTGGACGTGGGAATGCTGCAGGAGGCGTTCGTAAGTAAGAACAAATAAATAAGTTACTTACGAAATGCACACGCTTTTAGCGCGCCAGGGTTTCGAGTTCCACGTGTGGGAGAGACAGGCGTCGTATCTGCTTTCCTAAATAATGCCCCAATTTATTTCGCTTCACTAGACCCACTTTTTTTACTCTTTTTTTCTGTGTTTTTGAAAGTACAATTTTACTGCAGACATTATAAAGTTAAAAATTTCAGAAAATCGAACTTTACTTATTTAAACTTTTAGTATAACAATGAAAACAACAAAATGCTTATTCTAAAGGATGTAGAATTTAACTGAGAATGAATTTCTGAAAGAATTATAAGTTTAGTTCTAATAGTTTTTGGGTAATTAGCTTTTTATTAAACGTAAATTTTATACAATCGAAGTTCAATTGTTCATAACTTTTGAGGTATTAATTTATACAACAAAGTATTTATTCTGGGGATGCAGAATTTAATAAAAAATGAATTTATGAATGAATAATTAGATTTACGCTCATAGTTTTTAGGTAATTCGCTTTTTAATTAATTTAACTTTAATAGTTTATAACTTTTTATCTAATAATCTATATAACAAAGTATTTATTCTGAGGGATGTAGAATTTAATTGAGAATCTATTTTTGAAATAATAATATGTTTTCCTTAAATAACTTTCGAGTAATTAGCTTTTTACTAAAGTTAAATTTACACAAAGACTTCATCTTTTGGAAAATTAATTGAATCATAAAAAGTGCCGTTTTTATTGATACCTCCACTAAAGGGGACTTATGTAAATGCACAAATTCCCAGTCGAGGCATCAATTTCGCTAGCCATGGCCTCGGCGTGTCCCCCAAGCACTCCGTCAATTAATTAATTGATGGCAATTGGATGCACCTTTTTAACGTTATTTAACCTTTTGAATATTTCGTTATTAGCACTCTGGCACTTCTGAAATCGAATCGGCGTCGCCGCCGTCATCGCCGGCGCCGCGATATCGTCACGTCTATTGTTGTTTTCTGCATATTCATGCCACCCCTCGCCGGGGCGTCCATTGATTTCAGCCGGCGTCGAGTATAAACAATGCGGAAACGTAGGCGGCGTGTGTGCGCTAGAGCCAGCTACATTTATATAGTTTCATGGCTGTTGTATTAGATCCCTTTAATACAATACATTATGGGGGTGCTTACGGCGAGATTGCGTACTGCGCTCGGGATGCGTACACATGCAAAAACAGCGCTCGCGCGCCCTCATAATGGCCGCACAAGAATACTAAAAGCATTATTGTATACCTATCAAAAGTTTGTTAACACTTTAGCACGCCGTGTTTCAGGCCTTATAAATTTACAACTTCTACGTGCGCGCATTGTTCGCGCGAAGGGGGCGGGGGCGGTGGGTGCAGCTATTCAAAAGTGGAACTTCATTATAATCTTATAAATT
This sequence comes from Dalotia coriaria, assembly GCF_025399875.1. Lineage (NCBI taxonomy): Eukaryota > Metazoa > Arthropoda > Insecta > Coleoptera > Staphylinidae > Dalotia > Dalotia coriaria. Next base: position 7,018,940 of record NW_027045447.1, on the reverse strand, counting down.
AAACTTGATTAATGCAATATTTTGCGTATAGGGCTAATATTTACTTTGGGTTGTTTGAAAATTGGTTTAAATATAAGTTTTTCACTAGAATATCGCTCAATAGTTTCAGTTAATAATTAATAACTCGCAAACTAATTAAGTTTTATTATTAATTCTTTTGGGAATCGATTTAGCAGTTAATTACGAGTTAAATTGTGAAAAGATTTTTATAAATAACTATTTTTTACTCGGAATTAGAGACAAATTTGTGTTAAAATTAAATTTGTTTAAAAATCTAACTTTAATTGTTTATAACTTTTAGTATAATAATCCAAACAACAAAATGTTTGTTCTGAGGGATGTAGAATTTAACTAAGAATGTATTTCTGAAAGAATTATAAGTTTAGCTCTAATAGTTTTCGGGTAATTAGCTTTTTACTAAAGGCACATAATATAATTCCAAATACACATTGCGCTCCATCAGTTTTTAAAATTTTATCAACTTAATAGCGAGGGATTTGTCCGGAGTTAGTTAATTGAAAAAGTTTACGCTTTCGCACGCTTGCACGAGCTTGTTGTCGTCTTTTAATGGCGTTTGTTTTGGGAGTCTTTTCGACGAATGGCTTAACCATCCAGTTTATACCACCCCAATGGAGCATCTTCACTTTTTTCCGTTTGAAAAAAGATCTAAACTCGAGCCTGAAGCATATGCGCCACCGGCGTCGACGCTCGGCGCGTTCGTACACACACAGTTTGAAAGCGATTTGTTTTTAAATCGTCGATTTAGCCGACTACCCATAACGTTGTCGAGATTAGATTGGAGACGCTTCCATGGAGGGCTAATAACAAGAGTTACAACTGCGCGCGCGCCTGCCTTACGAGCGCCTCTTTAGTGATTTTTATTTGGGCAATCCCCCATCGGGGCAACAAAAATTTAAATTTAAATTAGTGCTCGTGTACTCACTTAATTTGATACGTCAACGGAAAATTGTGTGTGTGTGTATGTATATGCTTACGTTGGCGAAAAGTCGGGCCTTGTTCGCGCACTTCATTTTATTGGCTTTTTCTTTTGTTACAGACTCGATGTTTGCAACTTTTGCAGTTTTCTTCTCGTAAAACCGCACCGCCCCGAGAGCGCTGCCAAGAAAATGTATAAATAACTACGTAGAAATTTCGGTGAGTGTATTATTATTATGATTTATGCCTATGCCACCCTGCCAGTAATTCAAAGTGTGCGTCGAGCAGTTAATTGCTTCTTATTCGCTTATAATGAACGAGGGCGCGCGCGAGCGAAAAGTCAAAATTCAGTTTTGTGAGCGGCTGTAATGAGGCACCCCCTTGGGCTATTAAAAGTCTACGGTCGCAAAAACGCAGATCCGAAGAAGGACCGACCTTTCACTCGCCTAAATCAATACTGAGTTTTCATTAAACTGCTATAATTTAGGGCTTAGCCCGGCGCGTCCACCACAGGCCGTGCACGGATGAATTTTGAGTGTGCGGAGATTGTGGAAATTGTTGCTGCCGCACCACCATCGGCCGGCTAAAATCTAATAAATAAATTTTGCTCTCGCATGTCCGCCGGATCGGACCTCGGCGATCAGGAGGGTTTTATCCTCGGCAAACCTGTGCGTGGTGGGGAAAAAAGATTTATACGGAAAGTTTATTGGATTGCGATCGGATTTATTTGGTTTTTGCTTTGGTGCAAGTCTTTTCCGCTTCGGAAAATCGGTCAATTCCAACACACGGTTTATAATTTATTTAAAACCCACTCGTGGCTAGATGAAACTTGCGTTTGTGGTGATATTTAAATTTAAAAAATAGATTTTAATTCAGATTTGCATTTTTCATCATTGCCTATTCTAAAATGCAAATGCGTGAATATTTTATCGCTGATTATTATATTGAACAAAAGGCAATAAAATATTGAAAAGTTTTTATTCGAACAAATATTTGAAAGTAATATATTTTAACCCTCTTTTAATTAAAACAGTATTTATATACTGGCCGACCGCATCCATATATTCTTCCAGTTTTTCCAGTCCGCATTCATTTTGGACCAGTTGTGCTGCTGCCTGCCTCGGAGGCAAACATTGAAAAATGTCGGTACGCACAATAAATACATTGCATGGCCACGGCCACCCCTATATTTTTTTCTGCATCTAACTAACTGCGTTGCGAATGTATGCGTCCCGCATGAACCCCTTCATGGCCAGTGCGGCGCGTCCGAATAAATCTACCGGCGAAATTAAAACGCGTCCAAATGGCGTTCGCAACGGCATGCAAAAAATGTGTGAATGCCGGCTATAAAAGTGCTTTACGCGTGAACTGGCTGGACAGGTTTGTCGCGGACGCCAGCATCAAGGGGTGTCAAGCATGGGCGTGCTTTTTTGGTCAAACATTCGCAGCGTTTTGTTGCCGCAAACTTTCGACCGGTAAATATTTGTTTATCTGCTACTTTTTGATGTGAAACGTGCAGATAAAGCACGTTTAGTTAACGGGGTGTGTTTTTTTCCTCTATTCCACCTGACTGGGCCAGAAATTTGTTTGATGCGTTCGATGTGTGTGTGTGCGGCGTTATCCGCAAGACACCCGCAATTTCAAACTCAATATAACTTTCCAATATTCCCGTATGCATAAATATTATATTTTCAACTTTCAACGGCCCAACTAGATACACACACGGTACACTAGACAGCGCGCGCAATTTCCCTGGGAAAAATTCACAACCAGACCGTATTGAGAGGCGCAAAAAGCGCGACGGAGGCGGCGGCGGGAACAAAAGCAAAAAAAATATTAGCTCCCCATATTTACTTCGCAAACGAACGCGAACGTATAAATGCAATAGTAGAAAAAAAATCTACGGTACGCGTCGCTGCTGCCGCCGGTTGCAATGAAGTTTTACATACAACATAATCAACTCCCAACGCACGAAAGTGCATAGTGGTATGTGCAGCTTACGTCCTGTTGGATTCGAATCGTCGCATTAACAATTATTTGACAATTGTCGGACTGGGAGCGACGGTTTTAATTTTATCCATGCGGATTTTTAACTAGATGTACGCAACCAACATTACAACATTGAATATGTTGTCATTTTTTGTGTAAAATTTTAAATATTCTATTGTAAGATTTTATTGGTGTTGTGTGACAATACTAATGCGCTTGCAAAGGGTGAAAACTTCATTGTGAACAGGTTCACCTGGGAGCATAAGTGCTACATATGCACAATGTGCGAAATCGCGCTACGAAACGCGAAAATTTCCAATTAAATTTTTAATTAACACCATTTTAGCGCAAACAAGTGCAGTTTAATTAAATTAATTAAAATCAGAATTGCTGTGTTTTGTGTGTTGTGTGTTTCGAATGCCCGCGCGCGCAGCGATAAATGTATTTTTTCGATTTGTGTTTGCGCCGTCGAGTGCAATTGTATTAACCGGAAAATGACCGGAGCAGAACGTCACTGTTATTGATGTTGATGCACATCGCGCGCAATCACACTAAATTGTGTGTTTTAATGTTTTCAAGTGTTTAACTCTTTTTTGTGTTTAATATAATGAAATTTGCGGAAATTGCGCGAATTAAAATCAGGACTGTCTAGGGATGCATGTATGCATACAAAAATCGTTAGCACGCCGAAGAGGAGCAGGCATAAATCGTGATCGTATCACTCGGTATACGCGCCCCGAACGGCAGAAATGTTGATTGCTATCGAAGTCCTTCGGAAGCAATGTGTGCCAGCCGTACCTACTCGGCTATTCCGAGCGCTCGCATATCACGGACAGGAAATGGCGTCGAGTCCATTGCATTGCCGCCCGGAAATAGAGTCCTCGAGGTGGAGTCCTAATTTTGCCAATTATCTGCTCGTGTGTGTATTGGCGTCATAAAGCAGGACCTCTCGGAACGCTGCGAGCATTTCGATGATTGCATGCCCACTTTTAATCACATACCTGTACCTACCTGCAGATTGAAAATCTACAAAAACTTTGCAAATCCGTTGACCCCTTTACGCTTGAATGTTTTCTACCGATAATAAAAACATCTTTATACGCATCATTATATTTACCATATGATCCGGAACAATTGGCATCGTATGCAAAAAGCGATTTTACGCGTGCGCGCGCACTATTTTCTTTCTTCTCTATTTGTTGTCTATCAAAGCGCGAATCTCGACTGCAGGTAAATTACCCGCTTTGTGCACACACCGACGCGTTCAAGAGCCACTTCGATCGCACGCGCTTTTTATCAGTTTATCATAAAGGACAACGACAACGCCAATGCCGCCGCCGCCGCCTCTTTAACCCTCCGCAGTGCGTGTGACAATGCCCTCGCACGACGCCGGGCAGACACAAAGAGGCGACTTGTATGCGAACATCACGATTTTCCGCCTTTGTCGATTTAATAATGCTCCGAGTGCGCTTATATTGAAAAATGCCGGAGAGTCCTCGATTTTCTTTAGCTTCAGCTACGGCGTCGGCATCGTCTTCTTCTTCTTCTACGCTGTGAGCTTCGATTCCAAGCGAAATAAAATTCGTCTCTTGTTAATCGCCCGAAAGCCGAAAATCCTATTTGCCATGGTCGAAATGAGTTTTCCAGCGGCGGGCGTCCTCGACGGAGCGCAAGGGCCTCTTAAAAATTTTATGTTACAACAATTGAAAACGATTTTATTTCTTTGGCGTATTTTATTGCTTTTTATATTGCGCTGCGAAATGATTTTCGTATTTTGATTTTAATTATGCATTAAAATCGAATCAATTTCGTCGATTTGCATAAAGGGTTTTATGCGCGTCATTAAAATGCGCCAACGCACCTGAACCATCCTCCTACTTCATTGTAAAAGAGGGGGAGAAGAGAGGAAAAAAAAGTTTGGGGGTAAATAATGCGTCCGATTACCCCTATCGCTTATCTCACGGTAGTAAAAAAAGCACCAGGCGCGCCCCTTCAGTTCGGGGGGATGCGTGTGCGCGTGTGTCCTTTTTATTACTGCGTGTCCCAGGGATGCGAAGAGATACTGGCGCGTCGTACATCAGTCTTATCGGCGAAATTAAATTAGATCCAGGTCGCTTTGCAATTAACACACAATCTTGCATTTTGTTTACGAGTTTTTACTTCGTGTCCACTGGTTGGCTTTGTTTCTACTCGCCGGCGGCGCGTTATGACCAGTCGTAGATTCGAGACAAAACAGCTTCTTATCCTTTCATCTTTTGTTTGTGTTTGCAAGCACACTATCTGTGTGCGGGCGCGCGCGGTGAAAAATGTAAAAGATGTAGCAAAGGAACAATGTTAGCAGTCTATTGTTTTAGTACTGGGTCATTGGGTCTTCCTTTCCTCTCAAGTCGCTGTGTGTGTGTTTTTTTTTGTGATGTTTCACAGTCGGCAGCAACGTTTTCGCAACGCCAGAGTGTGTAATACCGTTTGTTATGAATCGCACTTCCGTTGTCTGAGTAGGTTCTAAATTTACGCGCAGCGGCAAAGTAACTTAAAGAGATGAAAGGAGAGAAGAAGGAAAGAAGTAGCAAACGCGCGGTGAAAAATGTCACGTCAATTAGTGACTGTCCGGGAGTGGATTCGTTCCGTTTAATAAGATTAATGTTATCCGAGCGACACGCGCCGAGGAAATTGTGGAAACGACGCTGGAAATAACACCAAATCGCGTACGAGGATTGAACCATTTTAATGACTCACAACTCGCCGACGTGCATTTTTAATTTTCATAATGCGCCTCAACTCGTTGCACCTAATAATAAATAATTGCATTTTGCGCAACGACGTGTAATTACTCACTCTGCATGCATTCGAAAAATAAAAACATGAGTAATTAGTGTTTTGCGCAACATGCGATATAATTATAGCAAATTTACATAATTCAAGATGAATTTCTTAAATGAATTTCGCCTTGGCGGAATAATAATAAATAAAATCTGTGCTTTGCCGGTTTTCTTCAACCCTCGATTTACAATTTACACAATTTACACAATCTGTTGTTAGATAACAAGCGCACAATCGCCCGAAACGTTTTCATTTTCGACTCGCCGTTGCGCTTTTTCTTTACGGCGTGCTCCTGAAGGATTTACACAACTCTCGTCGGCACTCCTTCATTCCTTCCCTCGGCGCTAAACACCAAAAACCAGACCCCCTAGCTTATAATCCGAAAGCTGATGTGTGCACAACGCCGGCCCGCGAAAGAAGAGGAGACAGATTTTTAATTAAACTTTCCCCAAAAACGCTTCACTCACTCAGCGAGCGGCGTATGGACCAAACAACTCTACCAACCCTCTTAAAAACTGGGAACGCGTCATTTTCGTCTTGACTGCTGCGTGCCGGCGCGCGCGCGCGAATTTATGGCGTCGGTCAAACGGCGCTCGGCGCGTAATTGAAAAAAGTGTCGTGCTTTTTTACGACGCGATAAGTGCGTCTGTACGCGTTTGCATTCGGGAGCGCTAAGCACGCATTCCGGCATGTCTACAATGACATTTTTGAATGATATCGGTGGAGCAATAGCAGATCTGTGCTTGGGATGGATATATGGACGCGTATAAAAAGTCTTCCTTCATCGAAATTGCGTGCGGTTTATATCCGAATTCGACTACGGATATACTTTTAAACGAATGTCGCTCACAGGGTGTTGGGATTTATTTTGAGGTGTTTTTTGTATACACTGAGTTGTTATTTTTAGTGTGACACTCGGTATGTGTATATATGCAAAATGGCTTTTTGTCACGCTTCAAAACCAACACCTCTTCTACGCGCGGAAAAACTATTCAGATCTGTGTCGCGCGCTTGTGGGGAGAAAACGAAAACGAAAGCGCGTCATAAATTCGGGCTTTTCCGATATTTTATGTGGGGTCCGCCGTGTAAGCTGCGCATAGTTTAAGGTCTTTCTTACATTTAGATAAGGCCGCTTTTACGATGAATGCGGCGCAATGCTTGCACACACATCGCATGCTGCAGCCGATATCGGCGAAAATAAAAAGAGCCACGCACACAAAAAAATAGCGCATCGTGTTCTTGCAGCATGCAGATTCACTATCGTAAGTGCCTGGGATGTGCCACGCATGTTACCTCAATAAATCAGTTTTACATTTTCATAATTTACATTCAGCTCCGTTTATGGAAATGCGGACGGTCGCAAAAAATGTTTACATTATCTTGGATTTCACAGCTACTTCATATCTAAATGTGTTTTTTCTCGGCTTTAAAACTCGCCGATTTAACTAAGCTATTAAAATTTGCAAAAATATACGTTTGAGATAAAAATGGTCGTAACTTTTAGTGTATAAGAGGAGTTGACGATTGTTTTTTGTTCTTACAAGTAGATAGAAACGTGGATTATACCATTATCTACGTAAATACTTTCATCATATTGTTACTTTTTCAATCACTTAAAGAAAACAAGAGAAAAAAGTGAAAATTTGTTTTATTTTGTGGTGGTTGGCGATTTTATGTTTACATTGCTTTAAATTCAAGTAGCACACATGTTATTTTGAGAGGTGTTTTGTCTTCCAGACTAAATATTTAAATCAATTCATTAAAACCATCAACACTACGCAGATCATTAAAGTAAAGAAGTTTTAATTGAATCGTACAGACTAAATAATCTCATTGGACAGTTGTGAATGTATCCCAGTCTGCAGAATCGTGTTCCTTACATTATTTACATGTATTTGTCATGTATCACCTTAATCACGCCGAGAAAACTCTCAAAACACACCCACACACTCAATGTGAACCTACGTACGATCTATTTACGCTGCGTGTGTCCCTCCTCGCTCAACTAATCGTGTTCTTTGCGTTTGTTTCAGATAATAAATTATTAACCGACGTCGTCCATTTAAGTCTTCAAGCTAGCGAAATCAAAAGCAAAAGGAAATTATTTATAAACACGTAATTAAATACAAACACAACAAGAATATTATTCGTCTATAAAATATATCTCAACACTACTGAATGTCTACGTCTACTACCGTTTTACTCCGACTTCTCTACTGGAAACAGAAATACAACTCGTGTGATATTAAAACAAAGTGATTATTAAATGGACAGTGAGTAAAAAGTACTATTATACTAATAATTCTAATTAAAAATCGTTAACTTTTCATTGTTTACACGCGTAATATACAAATATATAGTGTTTTAATACTTGTTATCCGATCGGACTGTTGGTGTTAATTTTCATCGATACGCGCGTATTGTTTCCGAAAAAGTTTCGGGAAAGTAAACGCGAAAGAAGTTTCGTGTACTCTGCGCGCGCGCACGTCGCGAAGGAACAAACAAACATTGTGTGTGCGCGAGTGAGGAGTGTGTTGCATTTCGAACGTAACGGACGACCTTCTAAACAAAACTGTTGCTCGTTGCACACGCAGAGTAATATCCCACAACGCGAGAGAGCGCCGTGAGTTCATTGCCTTTGCGAGAAGTCGAGTTAAGTGGATCCCCGTTTGATGCGCGACGCGCTCAAGCCCAGCGCACAGTCTGCTCAGTATGCGCGCGACGGGCGATAGGATCGTTAGAGCGTTAGGATCGGCGTCATCGTCGTGATGCTGGTGAAATCGTTTCGTTGCACCGCACTAGTATTGATTGTGTGATCATGGATCAAGACGACGATAGTCTTCCGGATCAGCGCCGGCTGAGCCAGATCTTCGATCCGCTGACGCGTCTCAACGAGTTAACGCGCGAGTCACGCTCGACGCCGAGCAGCCCGCGATTGTTGCCGCGAAGAGCGCCGCCGGCGGTACCCAGTGGTGGCGCGAGTGGCTCCTCACAAGATGCGGCGGCGCCGATCAACTGGCAGGAAAAGTGCCTCGAACTGCAGCTGGAGTTGCACCGGAATCGCACGCAGGCCACACGTACAAGGGATATGCTTCGAGATAAGGTATGTGTTGTCACGTGCTGTGATTTAATGCGAGTTCATGATTTGAGCTTATAGACAGCCGGGGTTTGTTTATAAATTTTTCATTTTGTCGCGTCGCGTCACGTCGAAGTGGCGGCAGCGGCGGCGGCAGCGTATTAATGTCTCTCGACGCTGCACTTGCATAGAAAACCAAAGGCGTCCGTTTACTTATTCATGAAGTGTGTCCTCTCCTTGGTGCTACCTGTGCGAGCGCGACGGGCGCACGCTTCGGATTCCCGGCGAGTCGCACCTTTTTATTAATAACTCAACGATTTGAGCGTACGTACATACATTATTTATCGTGTTCGTGCGATTTAAATAATTCTTGCATAAACGCCCGGCAAACACAAACAAATGCGCGAGGCGGAATGAAGTTACATAAAGCGTTTCTTGCAGACTTCACATGTGCTTGTTATGAATTACATGTGGCATGTAAACATCGACTATACATTTAGCCGAAATGTGGAAAATTGACTGTGTGCGCTTTCTATTGTAACTGTAAGAAATATTACATGCGAAATTAAGAAATTAGATAACCAGCAGAAGTAGAACTGTTATTTAATCGGAATTTGCGCGGTTTTTTAGACTAGGAAATACAATTTAAACTTGTATTTAACAAATTCTCACGCTGACATGAATCTTAGTTTTATTACGCTATAACTTGGAGAATTAAAATAGTAAAATATTGATAAATAGGTAATTTTATAGGAAATTTAAATGAGATTTATACGAATTGTGGATATTTTTGTACGTGTTGATGTTTTCAAGTGAATGCGATAAGAGCGCAACATTGGCATTCCAGTTTTAATCAGATAAAAATCGCGATAACTCTTAAACTATAAAAGATACGAGTGCACATTTTTGTGTGCAATAGTGAAATAAAGTAAGTGATAGAAATATTTACAAAATATCACAATTCTTATTTATTTTCAAGAAAACACAGATAGTTTGGTATAAATTACGTTTAAATGCTTGAAAATAAATGAAAATATAGTTAATGTGAAATTAATGCACTGTGGAAATGTACCGCATATAAATTTGAATTTTTATTTATTAAAGTTTCGTAGTTTTATCGGAAAATAAAGTTAAATTATGCCCGCAGACGGTGTAACTCGGTGCAACATTGTTAAATCTAAATTATCTCTGCAGGGAAATCATAAATTACGCCGAGTACATTCCGCTTAATATTAACGAGAGTTCTTCAAGTGCTAATTGCGACTTATTTATTTTCGCTGCGCTTCCGTTTTACATTTCGCAATCTTTTCGCCGGCCAGATTCGTGTCCGCGCGAAATTAGAGATCCGCGCGCATCTTTGAATAAAAGTTTTCGGTATGCGCGCGCGCAGTCGTAGATAATCGCATCGAGTTTACAAAACTATACACTTCGCCTTTAGTCTCGAAGATTTATTCCTCGATACAGTTTCGGCGAGCGCACCAGTATATCTTTCATTGTAAAACTTCCAGGCGCTGTATAGTTTTCCACTCGCGTGGCCCGAGAGTCGTTACGATTCGTCGTATATCTTTCACCGTTTTTACCGTTTTATTTTATTCGATTTTGTTTTTTATTCTTGCGTTTCCGTTGCTTAATGCTCTTGTTTGTTTCCAAGTGCACACGCGGAGTTATCATTGGAAAAGCCCGTTTGCTGCGTTTGCAATACTCTTTTTATATATGTGTATCGGTGAATGTGTGTGTATATGCGCTTTTTCCAAAGCACGAAAGGCCTATTCATGGTGTGTCGGATTGTTTGCGTTTGACGCTTGAGAACCGCGCGCCGCCGCCGCTTTGATATACTATTTATAGCGGCGTCTCGACACAAATATAACATAAACATAAATAATGCGTATAAATAAAATGCAACACACACTTTTCCGTATTTTATTCGCTCGTTATTTTTAAGCGCGTCGTGAATTTCGGAAGGTAGATATACATTTTTTCTCTCTCCCAACTTTTTTGCGGTAACGATGCATTCATGCTACATTAAAATCTGAATTGTTAATGTAATTAGGCCGGGCGGGACTAAAACGTTTTCAAAAATTGAACACTTGCTTCGTTTCGGGCATTTCGGGCGTATTCAGCGCGCAGGCCGTGCCTCGTTAATGTCAATTCGAATGAAAATTGAATTTGCGACGTCTCTTCGTCGTGCTGGCGCTTTTTCTACCTTTGCCACCGCCGGCGGTGGGCATGATATGAAAACGCAACGTGTAACCGCTCCAATGCGGAATGTCATTAGACCGAAACGCGCAGACGGCGCAGATGCGCGTATTTTGATTGATGACAGAATTGTATGCACAGGTGAATAACATCTCCATCTCTCTCTGTATACCGACGCGTGAATCCGTGTGTGTGGTTATTCATAGGTACGAATTGTAATTGCCGCCGGTGCTATTTTTAAACGTTTATGTAACTGCGTATAATGCACAAATGCATTATATATTTCGGTGCGTATTGACAAATTGTTTTATTTTTGGACAGTTTTGTGGCTGAAATTTATTTCACTCATTTGTCTCTGCCGTACATTTTCATATAGAAGGAAATAAATTACACGGCGATCATAACCATAGCAGAATATTAATTCTCCGATGATTATTAGGAAATAGTTTGGACTTGCGGCGCATACACCGCAATCGGAATCTACAATCAAGCATTGTTGGGGGGGTGTAGGTTTGCCGAACGTGTGTTTGTGTGAACTATTAGTGCCTACGACCGGACCCGGGTCCGTATGAGATATCGTCGAAACACGACCGCACTTTATGATGTAAATTCATTATTACGTGCCCACCGGTAGTAGGTAGGTAGGCAGCCGCAGGATCAGGATAAGCTCGACGGGTGTGTGCCCCGCTGCTTTCGCAATTAAAGCCGTCGACCATCGTATAGTTTAATCTAATTAATCAGTTTCGGAAGCTGAGCGGGTATTTATGATCGCACGGGTGTTCGCGCACACACGACCGACCTGGTCGTAATTTCGGCGCGCTGTGCTGGTACCACGACTTTGCACAATGTGCAGACTCACAATGTGAAGTGAAGTGTACGAATTTCGTCCTGCAGGTGCAGGTATGCGCTTGAAAACGACACATAAACGAGAAATATCGAACAATTTAATTAATCGAGCGTAAGTTACAAATTGGTATCGCCAAAACTGCCAGCCGAATGATACTCGCCGAGTGAAATAATACTCCGGGGAGTGGAAACCTATAAAGAGTAAATTTAAACTGTGCTGAGCTAAGGTTAGATCTAAATCTTGATCTGCAAAGCGATTTATTCAATCGAGCAGAATGATAAGTTTTTATATCACGATAGAGACTATTTATTTTGAGATAGGTAATAAATGTTTGAAATTTTCGAGTGTGAAGATGGAAGTAATTAAGTTGTAGACCTGCATCTTGGGCGCATTGGGATATAAATGCACTTGCACTTAATTATGCATCATTACATATAGCAGCGACTAAAAGCGACGCATTTCGCTTCGTCTGCGCAAATATGCAAGAGGAGTAAGTCTGTGCACTCTACGTGATCGTGCCTAGGGGGCAGGGGTCTGCGGTGGCGGCGGATGCCACCTACCTGCATACCTCGAACGTCACCCCACGGAAGCGACTCCTCTATAACTTAGTTTTACTGCTCAATTTATGGAATCTGATTAAATCACGAGGCGCATCTGCTATTACGAATAGTGCTAGTCGAGTACTTGACGTAATTTTATTTTATTTTTTCTTACAAGAACACTTTGTATATTAGTGCTCTGGTGAATAAAGCTAATGAATTGCCGAAAAAGCATCGCACGCACGAAAGCGCTTGAGCGCTCTTTGATAAATTGCGATAAAAGAACAACAACAATAAAAAACAAAACGTGCGCGTTTGGTCCAGCTCCTATATCAGTTTAATAAATTCCCTTTGAATCCTTCTGTGCTGTGCGTAGCGTGTATTTTTTTCTTCTGTGCGTGCGGTGCTTTTTGCCACAGCAGACATTTTTAGACCGGACCGAAAAAGTATCACTACTGGTTATTACATGTGTGTCGCTGTGTGTAACTTCGACAGATTGAAGTTTCCTTCCCGTTCGCATAAAATTTTTTTCGGCGCTCCAAATGAAAATCGTGAAAAAACGTCAGAAAGACCTAAAAAAGACGCACATTCATCATAAAATCATCATCATCAAATTTCGATTAGCGCCGTGATTATTGTTGCAATAAAACTCGCGTAAACGTGAATTATTTCGTAAATATGTCATCTACGCGTAGAGGTATAACTGTTTGTCAGTTGTGAATATTTTCAACATATATCTCCTAGTGGAAGGAGGAGGAGGTTAAAGTGTTATTCGATATGCCCGGCCATCCATCCTTGAAGCATCCGCGATGCAACGCATATGAATATTTGATGCTTCCGGTATTTATTATTTATGCATGCACCCTCACTGCTAGTCTTTCGGCTTTTTTTTGCAAGGCGCAAACATCGCAGGAATGTATTCATATTGAGATCTTCCATCGTTGGAACGTAATTTTGATGTGAAATATTAATGAGTTTTGTTTTTACAAAGTATAATGTATTGAACTGCCGTTAGAGGGAGCTGCATACTTTTGTTTTGTATGAAATTATTGTCACCTAAGGCGTATATATTTAGAATAATTTTCGTATAAAGTATTTCCTTCGAGAAGATGATCTTTTCCTGAATTTCCAATTTCAAACGCGCTATAAAGCATTCTTTCTTACGTCGTGCACAAAATTTACAACAGCCATAAATAATGACATTTGAACGATGTTTAAAGTTTTTTCTTCCTTTTGTGCCCCGTTACACGCTTACATGCGTATGTAGACATATCCTCTCAGCGGCACTCAACGTGGAGCGAAATCGAAGTTTTGCAAATGTATGCAGTACATAAAAATCTGAATGCCTTAAAGTAGGCTTTGCGTGTTCATTCATACACATATCCGGTGCCGTCATATCGATATTCCCGAATCGTACGAAAATGCCGCGATTTACGAACGCTTCGCTTCTCTTCTCATATTTGCTTCGAATGACGACGGGTGGGCTTACATACTCTTGGCGCTTGTGGGTTGCCATCACGATGAGCATTTGAATGCGGCGCCAATGCTTCTCTCTACCTGTACGAGTATAATGTCTACGCGGGCTTCGTATATGGTTTCTCGCTATTAGAGAGTGAAAATTCGGTGCTAAAAGGGGTGCTGCGGCGCTATTACTTTGGCCCCGGCCTGGTTCCGCTTTGCTGGTGCTGTGGTCCTCGCTCGTACGCTGGTCTATTGTGGATTGAAATGGGAAAAGCGTGTAATGCAGGAGATACAAAAGCGAATGCTGCTTTTAAAACTGTCCGGCGAAACGAAAATGTTAAACGAGTTGGAACCCACCACCGCCATACTGCCGCCACCGCCGCGCACAATAAGTTTATTATACACATATGAATTTATATCTGCTGGTATCATAAATTCCAATTTAAATGTGTTTGCTAGTTGTCGGTGCACGCGGTTCGTTCGGTATGTAATTTGGTTTTTGTTATTATCGTTTATTATCGAAAAATGACTGCGATGCAGCACCGTTGGTATTTATTGTTTTTGTTTCACCGAATTAAAATTGAAAGTCGTAAATATACGCACACCAATAATAAATATCTTGTATTGTACTAATGTTTTGTTTTTATTGTTGCAGGTGAGTGCTGAAGACCGATAGTTTATGCGTTTTAATAAAGGAAATTACGCATCGTAAGTCAACTTTTTTATTTCATTCGGAAATCGTAGAGTTTATCGTTTTGACACGTGTTTTTGAGTCGTAACTTTTAAGTAAGTGTAAAAATCCCAACTCGCCCTTCGTGTGCCACGGGAACATAGCACATAAGGTGCTTCTATCATCCTGCGTGAATGTTTTCGTTTTGTTACACGCCCGTAAAATTGAAGTGCTGGATGTCGAGAGTGGATGAAACACGCGGAATTATTTTGAGATTTATAGTGAAATTATAGCGCGGTTTTTTGTGATGTTCAGGTTTCACGATTCAACTCGTGAAATCTAGAACACGAGGTGTGTAAAGGTGGAGGCGTCGTTGAAAGAGGTTAAACGCTAATGTTAAAAGTAGTCTAAACGCTTTCCGGTGCACGTTGGGTTTAGAGAATGCGAGCGCCGACTCTTGTGGTTTGTGTGTGACTCGGGGGTGGCGCATCCAAGGCTCGCAACTCGAAACCGCCCCATGCTGACGACTAGCGTCGAGGGAGTCGTTTGCCTCCCGACGTATGCTTCCGCACACACTTGTGCATCTCGCGCGCGCGCGCGCGTACTCTCCGCCTCCAGACTTTATTACACTTTTTTCTATCATATGTAAAGTGGTTGGCCGCATCAGCGAAGGTACAGAAAAACGCGCAAAACTCTCCCAGGCGGCGTTTACTAAATAAAGCAAAATCTTATCCACCGCTGGCGGAGTTTGTGTATTACACGCTTGTAATTTGAAGGCGTTGGAATTGTCGCTCGGGGCTAGCATGCCGTACATACAATGAATAATGCCCCATAGGATTTGCTCGAGGACGGTTCGAAGAGGTAACGTAATGCTGGATTGCGTTAACGCGTGGAAGATTCAAGAGCGCGGTTTTAGATTGTTCGTTGTAACTTTCCACCCGGTGGAGGATGGGAGGGTGCAGAAGAGGGCATACACCGTTGAATAACCAGGGTGACCTTGTTGCTCAGTTGTGCGGCTCATAGCGAAACGAAACACACTATCGGCCACCAGAGATTTGCAAACTTTACCTATTTCACCTTGACTCGCGCCACAGCACGCACAGCTGCTTTGCTTTAACTCGCGCCCGGGTCCTTCCAGTTTCGGCAGATAATAAAACCACCCCGAAAGTTCTTCTAGTTTTCCGCACCTCGCACCCGCACCCAGAACCGAGGTTTTTTTCCTTTGCTCTATGCTAGGGTTGGCGTGCCATCTAAAAGCGCTTTCGGGACAAAAGAAAAGCACGTGGAAATCATTTAAGGTCACATTAGCATTAAGCGCGGACATATAACAGGACGGGCACGTAGGGAAAACAGTCGTCGCAGTAGATACAAAAGCGATTTTGATTTTTGCAACGCGCCCGGGGTGGGAGCCAGTAACTAAAATCGAATATCCACCCTTCGAAACAAAAAAAATCTCGCTCCCATCGAGCATTACGATCGTGAACGGATATAAAAAACATGTGCCACACGTACGAATGGCGGCGCACCGAGTGCCGCGCGCGACGCCATTTGCATAATGGCGATTCAGAAGTTTTAAAATTTTAATGCTGCGATTCGATTTTCAATTTTATTCAACATTCGTAGCTTAATCAAGGAGCTGAAAGTGCATTAGTAGCTGTAAGCCACTAATAGTTTAAGATTAAAATCCTAAAACTGCTTTTGCCGGGTGCACTGTTAGGAATTTCAATAATTACCTCGCCATTTATCACCATTAGGGAATATAAGCGAAAGCTTCCGGTGCCATCTCGCAGCCCTTTTAGCTGCTGCAGCGCTCTCTTAATGGCGCGGCCGAGCAGGACCACATTAACCTCAATTTACAATCACGGTTTTTAATTGCTTTCGTTCTTCCGGGGACAAAATCCGAGCGAGCGCACTGAATAAATATGCGCGTAAACAAACTAATTTAGAATTTATTACGCTATGCTCGGATGCACTTCTATAATAAACCGAAAATTAGAGTTTTTGATTAAACGCAAATATTTTACCCTACGCTTCACTATATGACCCATTAATTTTTTGAAACTTGTCTTCAGCTTCACGTACATCGTACTCGTCGGTATTTCGTGGATATTAGGTGTTCACGCTTGTAGGTTTAATCATATTCCGTCAATATTTGGCGTGCCTGTGCCGCGTAATGAAGCGAAACTATTTAATTAAATGCAAACGTAAGACTGCCGAGGATGTGATTAAAATTAATTCGTCATTAACGTGCGCCGTTCAAACACGCGTGCGAAATTCTGCAGCAAAAACTTCAACTTTAACGCGTCGTTTTCTTTTTCTTCAATTTTTGCGCGCGCGCGTCGATAAATATTATTTTTTGCTGCGTGCTCGGGTGATAATTACGGTAGTAAATCTATTCCGGTTTATATATACGATGGCAGATTCAATTCCGTCCGGTTGTTCGTGAGATGATATAATTCTCGGTTCCCTTCTTTATGCCTTCTGGTTCTTTGGGCTAGAGTACCACAGCACCAGCAGCAGCCCCGAAAAACGGCTGTCGGGGGTGTGGTGTTGGCGCGTTCGATCTACTCTTATTCGGTGTGTGTGCTGCGGTGCCGTTTTTTGGGGAGCGGCGGGCACCGTGTCCGATAGCGCGCTTCTGGTCGGCGGATTGCACGCCGGAACAAGCGTCCCGAAGTAGATTTACGATGGCAATTCTTTGTCATTTTCCTTTCTTATAATGTCTTCAGTCCTAATAGACATTGCTGCACAATATTATACCTACCTAAAGGTCTTAATTAGAAGTGTTTCGTGTTATTTCGCAGCTAAATTTTAGTTTTTACTCGCGGCTTTGCTGAATATAAAATAAAACTGCGGTGTAAAATATTTGATTTTTTTTTCTGCTTGCTTCGTGGCTGTATTTAACAACGAGGGCAGGACTACGAGACTACTTGGCAAAAGTAGGTTGAACTGAACGCGAGTTCGTTCTGGTGCGATGGGGTTCAAGTAGAAAGGTAGTCTAGCAGAATACAATATTGCGGTGAAAAACATCGCTCGACGTCGGAGGCTCTGGGGAGCTTTTATGCTCAGGATTAGGCCCATTTCACCTCGTCTATGTTTTCCCTTTCACGCTAGCCTACATCCAGACGCACACACAAACACACATGCCGTGCTTTTCACGCGGCGCCGCTTCTTGCATTCTCACATGCTAAAACAAATAACGCCAGCGCCGTGATCCCGAAACTATTTCGTCCAAAAAGTTTAAATCCGCCGACGCGACCTAATGCGCCTATTAGGCTAGCGGTCATTATCATAATAGAATATTTCACGTTAAGCTCGCTAGGCTTAGGCTCAGATAAAATTCTATGTTTTAGTACGACACAAATCTTCAGAATTTAATTAGGTGTCTATAATTTAGTGCTTGCAATTAGTACGTAAACATTTTCAACTGGCACTTGTGGCCTCTTCACTTAATTAAGTAATCTTAGTTAGTTTTTTCTGCTTCGCGATAAAGTTATTACCATACTAGGCGTCGTAAAAGCAGGGGTTTTATTATGGACATAACGGAATTAGGTTTGCCAACTTTCTCTATAGCATGCCATCTAGCATGTATAAATAACACGTTCGGATGCAAAATTAAACCGTGCGGTCGAAGTTAACAGGCGAGTCGGTAATGGGGTTGGACTAATATAATAAAATTTGATAGCGACTGTTTACTATTACCTCTCGCAGTATCATCATTCGCCCGCGCGGGTGTGTATTGTGCGACGGCCGTAACTTTTATTTTAGCAATAAATTGCGTAATAGTAATCGCCGGCGGGCGCGCGCGCGCCACGTCATTGCTCACTATAACCAACGATGAAAAACGGGGATGATGATGATGTCGATGATGCCTGTAAAAGTAAACTAAAAAGCTGCGCAATCATGGCGGCGCTCTCTTTATTTATATCGCGGGGGCGGCTTGTTTTAGTCCTGCGCTTTCGTTTTACGAGCCGCAATGGCTTTTTACGATACGACTCAGGCGCGCAGTTATATCGCCTTTAAAACAACTAAAAAGATAAACAATCGTCTAATAGCCAATTTGCTAACGAAATGTACGATATGCTTTATGAATCTTATTTATTTTCATACAAGTGGCAAAAGCATCTACCTACCTACGTGTAGACTTTACATTCCGTACGTCAAGCAAACGAAAATTTGTGCGAAAACTAAAATCACGACATGTTTCTCTTGTGTCCTGTCGCTTTGCATTCCGTGAGTGCAGCGGAAAATCCCCAGTCGCGATTGTGTGCGAAGCGCCCGGAAGACCCGGCTGAAGGTGATATAGATTTATGCATAATTTTCATACTTTGCTTTAGTTCACTTCACACTGGGTGGAATGTGTTTCGGGGGCTTGTGTGCTGCAGCGTGCAATGCAGCTACCAACCGCGTTATAAGCGTATTATTTACAAGCGCTGGCGATTTTACATTCGTATTCAGTTTAGACACTTCCACTTGCGGCTATATGCGAACGCTCTATATCTATACAAACTTGCAATAGGACATCATCTATGCCAGTGCTTCCCAAACTCTCCCTCTAACATATTTTAATTAAAATTAACATCACAAAGTTAATTAATGTACCTACAGTGAAGTTGCGTTTGCATAATGCAGTAACTTGTTAGATTTAACAAACTTTTGTTTTATGTGTTTCAAGACTTTTATTATTAAAAGCTTTTTGTGTGCTAGACGTTTAGGTAAGTAACTTGGTATAGTTTTGAAGTTTTGTGGTTTGGATTTTTATTTTTGAGTTTTCAATGTCGATCATGTTTGCGGACCGCTGATTTAGTCGGAACAACGATTGTGCTCCGGTCTGCGCGCGGATTTCGAGTAACCACCTTTGGGCTCTTTGTCTACAATGTCTACATTGTGGGAGTGCGCGTATGCAAAACGCAGTTCCGAAGCAATCCGCATTATTACTGCGCCAGGAAACTTGCAAAACGTAAAGTCACACTATTGCACGAATGCAAATATTAATACCGAGTGGCGCAGCTAGAGTTTTATCGTTTTATTAGCGCTCAAATCGGGCGGCACTAACACGCATCTAGCCCACCACGAAATAACTAAATCGTGTACAGCGGCGTTTATTTTAATAGATGTGTGGATAACGAATTGTCATCGGGTTCGCATTGCGCCCAGTTTAACGACGCCGGGCGGGATTTTGTATGCGTTTACCGCTCTGTGCGAATAAAAAGCGTCGGGGCATAATACGCAATCAAAAACGAGTTATTGTGATATCACAAAGCAAAGCGTTACCCGTCAACTGCAGATTTGAATATCATTTTTGTGAAATTACACATTTCACTGCGAATGCACTTTAATTATATAACTGATTGCGTTATTATTGAAATAATATAATTTTCTTTATTTAAAAAATTAATAATCGCATATTTATTTATTTATTATTTGTTTTATAGTTTTTAATCTGGTTTATTTAAAGGTACATTATTTTCCGTTAGGAATTTTCTATTACTTTTAGTTTTCGAGATATTTGCAATTGACATATCGAAAAAGAATTTTTTTTTCTTAAACCCAAAATTACAAATAAATCTCTGTGTAGTACCCATTTTAGAATCCATTTTGTGATTTATATAGAAATGCAAAAGCCGTCCCCGTATTTATTTTAGTTCCCGAGTTCTACACATTTTTATTTCCCTTTATATTTCAGTTTGACATCTTGTTTATTTCGATATAAATTCAAACTGCGATAACAAATTTCCAGAACACACATTAAATGAATTAATACGTAGAAAACGTCAAGCTAGATTTAACATTCCCATAGTAGTTACTTATTTGCCGGGTAATTTGCAGCGAGTTTAAAGGCGGCGCATTCGCCATCGCGGGCACCATTCGAGCTGTCGTCTCCAACAACAACACCTCGTAACTTAATTGCGAATTAACTAATAATTCATCGCGTTGTTTCATTACATTTGCAATCTACAATGGAGGCGCGCCACCGCCACGCCGCTGCTTTTCGAGCTAGTAAACGCAATATGCCGGAATTGTTGTTGCGCTGCATAATAAAGACGGTTGCGCGCTTAAATGCTTGTGCATTGGCCGCATTATGAGCTTGTTGCACTCGCCGATATGTGCACATGCAGCTTGTGCGCTGCACGATTAAACGTTAAACCATTGTTTAATGTCTCAATTAACAACGCATGATTTACACGCCGATTAATCACGTTTAATCAGAGTCTAATGTATGCACGTACGCTCCGGCCGTCGCTATTGATTAGCGATCTCCTCGTGGGCGTAGGAACACGCACGGTGGATATTAATTGCAACTGAGTGCGTGCGCGTGCAAAGTGCGCGTCCTATAAGTTGTAATTAGACTAATTAATATGATATAGGAGGATGAAAGGATGAAAAGGGTTAGGTGGTCCGGTGCGGCGCGACACTCGGCAAAGTCCTGCGGTTTTGCGCGTCTATAAAGACGTCTCACCGGGCGTCATATTCACCCTCTTTATATGTACACGCAGTAACACAACACAGTGTTGTGTTATACGGCCACGGCCGTAATCGAGAGCATAAACTGGATTATTTATTATTCGCGTTTGTAGTTACTTTGTAGGACTCAAAGAGGTTGTTGCAGGAGTTGTGCAGAGGCACTACAACTCGTAACTAAGAGTTAGTACCGCGGACTGATTTAAGACGTCTTCGGGCGGGCTGTAGCAATTCGTGCCGCTAGCGGGGCGGCGGCGCAACCCACTTCTTACTTGCAGCGTTTCAACGTCTTTTGGTTACCGGCTGTTCGCTGCGGCTGCTAAAACAAAGTTTGTTAATAAAAATTACACCGAGACGAGTGGAACACCGCACGTCGCAATGGGGAAATAGTGGTGTGGCTTGGTGCCGCCCCCACGCGCTGGAAATTAGTCAAGTTTACCCCGGAGGCGCAATTTGCCAGTAATGTCATCCGCAATCACATAAATAACAACGAAATAAGGGAAACACTCGATGCACACACACACACACACACATGCGTCGAGATTTACTTATTACGCGTTCAGTTAATTATATGCTTCTGCTACAATTGCGTTTTATATGCGTTCCCTCATGCTCGTATATATATTACGATCGGACCCGGCGCGAACAGGCGCAAATCTAGTGCGTTGATTGCGGGCCTCCGGGCGATTGCTAAGATCGTTAAAATGTTAAATGCACAAGATAAAGCCTTGCATATCTAAACCCCCGACATAAATGTCATTAATATCATTAATATCACAAAAGCTAATATGCTAAAACGCGTGTATAAATTTGAATAGCATTATTCATCGCAAATATACACAGGCAAAAAATATCCACAGCCGCAGGAAACCTGTTAAGTGATTAAAGTAGACGTACGTTGAAGGTGCGCGCATCGAATCAACTCGCTCCCCAACACGTTGTTCGGATGAATAACGTGCGTCTTGTGCGACGCCCCGTACGTTGATTGATTGGCCAGGGAAAAATGCGAAAATTTACTCATCCCTCAACGGCGTCGAGGGTTCACTAGTCAATTTATCTTGATTTCTTGCTCACTACTCCCTGAAGTGACGCTCGTTTTTTCCGTCCTGTTCACCATCAGGTACCTGCTTGAACGTGCGTGTTGGAAGATTGCTTTTCTCTTAAAATAGTTTAACTATGTATTTCTGCGTGATGGTAAATTGCGTTTCACTTTCGTTTTTGAATTTATCGACGCTCCCTTTGTTTAAACGCATAACTGCGGTCCATTTGTATCTGGTCGAGGGGGGAACGATGATGTACGATGTCCGTAATGGCGGGCGGCATTGACAATGGCGGAGATAACTGTGAGCACTTTACGTGTTACGTATTTGCCTTATCTTGTTGTCACAGTCGGCTGCTGTTCGAATTAATTTGTGTACTTTTGACGCCCGCGCGCGCAAAAATATGCGAAAAATGTATCACATTTTGTGCGCGCTGCGAAATGAAATAAAAGCGAAAATAGGGGATGCGAACATGTCGCGTATTTCAGCGCGCCATTTTCTTGTTAGCGCACGTCTCCTCTTGCCGTTCTTATCAGAACATTCGAGACGTGACAGAGAGTTGTTTTTAAATGTTTGTCGAGACACTCGAAACTCAACTCAAGGTTTACTTGTGTTACCACATGTCAAACAATAGCAGCAAGTTTTTCATTTTTGTTTTGCGGGTGGTAATATTTACCTAAATATAAAAAATTGTCTAGATCTAGAGGACTAGGCGAGACATCGAAACACCTGAACCCCCCGAAAATATACAAAAGATATTAGTATGTGTTTTGTTGTGCGCGCCTGGCTTGGCACATTTAGAAAATGGATTGTGACATAAGTGAAATGTCACCATCTCTAAGTGTGTGTATTCGTCACCGACGACACGAGCGCAAGCAGCGAGCGCGGCTGGCTGCCGTTTAAAGGATACACGGCGAGGATTTAGGGAACGCAGGTGTTTAGTTCTGCCGCGCGCGTCCTTTGCGGAGATGGATTCGCAGCGAGCGTCACTTGAACCCTTATAGGCCTGGCTATCATTCACGCCGACGCGCGCACCGACGAAATTTCACGTTTTCGAAACACGTAGATGACGCCAAAACGCGGCGAAATTCTTTTTCTCACTGACGGATTTAACTCACGTGTTTAACCCTTGAATGCTAATGCATAATAATATCTTTTTATTTTTTTTTTAAACCACTGCGTGTAGATTTTTTGTTTTTGTGTGTGTTTTTTTTTTCTTCTGCATTAACAAAGTCCAATAAAACGTAACGCAACGGCTGCGTGTCTAGTCGGACAGTAAAACCGAGAGAAAAAAAAACTGCGCACGAATGGAATCGGGATTCGATAAAGTTAAAGTTTTTACTACTCTGTTAGCCTCGGCGCCGCGCTTTGTCGCGTTCATTCGCCAATTGCGCTCACCCGACAGTGGTGTATATTTGTCGTGCGCAGATAAGGAGACGAATTGCTATGACTTTTTCGGTTTCCATTATTCGCGCGCACCGAGCGAAACAAGCGCGAAACTACAACCAGCAACAAACATGACGCTGGTGTGCGCGGCGGGCGCTCAGTTGAACCGAGTAAATTCAGGAGGAGAGTTGGGTATTACAGGACTTTTATGGCGCTCGTAAAGAAATAATGAGAAATGGAAAATGGCTTTTACAAAAATTTTCTCTTTGTGTCCTTCTCGCGCTGTGTGCATTCACGTACACTACACTATGGGGGCGGTTTGTGTAACGACACTCGCTGATATTGTGCGCAGTCGCTTCCGCTGGTGAAAAGTTTACATCGCGTCCCTCTTGAGTATTCAAGCGACTTGGCTTTTCTATGACGTTCGTCGGACGGATTTAAACAAGTATACGCTCGTCTATTTATTATTTATCGCCGAATACGTCAAATGTGACTGGTCTACACAGGTTCCTCCAAAATGTGACTTTCTATTCAAATTTATAGATAATTTAATGTTTTCATATGAAACACTTTGTATAAGGTTGTTTTGGGTTTATAATGGACCCGAGTGAAACGTCAACCCTTGAAACTTGTTTTATTGTGTCCAGAATTGTGAGGATTTTTAATAATAAAAAGCCTGCGAGAAGACAAGAATAGAAAACTTGAGGCAAATGTACATATAATCGATACATTATGAAAGTGGTTTTATTGTGTGCTTGCGTAAGAATATAAAATGCGCTTTTCTCGAGCGCACAACAGTCTTGTAGAACAGGCGCGCCCGGCGCCTCCACCATAACAATAACACTTTTTATTTTTCTTCACCAACAGGCTCTTCATATCCGACGCACGTCACTTTTGCGTGTCTGGTATCTGCATATTATACTTTTTGGATTTAATGTTCAAGTTTTGCGGTGAAGAAAAATTTTATTGCGCATTAATTTTTTATGATTTAATTAAAATTGATTGTGTTTGATTGTTTGTCGGCGGTTTCCAATTGCAATGGTCGTAATTTTCGGAAATGTTTAGTTTCACGCCTCGTCGCATACGATCCGCAGGATGCGCTGAAATCAATGAAACGTGTTTGTCAACTTTTAAGCTCCATCGAGGAAACGCGATACCCGGAAACATCCGATGATCGAAAACGCTCGTTTCGCTAGTGCGGGGCTGTAGCATGCATAGTGCATGCACATGCCGTGTTTACATGCGGCGGTCGGTCGATGCATAACTCATGAGCATGAGTGCACGTCAAGTTGCCGCCTCCTCAGCTATTGCGATTGATATATCGGTGTTTGCATTGAATATGTAAATCTATGGTTAACCGCTCTGTAATTTGTTGATTGCTACCGATTTATATTTATTTATCACATTAACGTTTAATATTTTCGGGGGTAAATTTTGATATTTCGTCATAAAACATGCCGGGGCATTAATAACGAAATAAATAAAATCGTAGGTCTCAGACCGTGATACTTTCCGTTGGCAAATCTTCCGACAGTACACACCGCCTCAACTATGAGGGGAGATTTTGCAAATGGGGTGTCAGTCATGCACTCACCGGTGGGGCTTCTCGGCGTTATAGTTTTTTAAAGACCTCAGAACGACTGCGCCGCACATTCCAGCGTTTATTGCGAACGTTGGAGACGCATCCGTGCATACGCAAACTTCATTATCCCTTTTCCCAACTACTTACACTCGGCGAGCACGGCGGCGGCGACGCAAATAGGGCACCACCGGCACGCCGTGAAATTTATGGAAAAACCAAGGACTTCTCTCGCCTGGCAATGCCCAACGAACCCTGTTAATTACATACATAGCCTCTGCCGCGACGCGCCGGCGCCCACATTGCGTAGCTATCTGTATTGGAACGATTCCAACAAATATTAAAAGACTGACCGAAAATGAAGTTGGCGCTCGCGGTTTGAGGAACTTATTCAATTTGTTTGAGCAGCCAATTTATAAAGATGATATTCTTTTTACTTGGACTTTTGGTCGCTGGCGATAGCGTGTGTGTCGCGCCCACCGTCTGCGTTCACTGTGGGTGGCGAAATGGGTTTCGGGATCGCAGCCAACTTTGCTTTTCTTCCACTTGTCATCGGCACACTCTCGTCGCAATTTCGACAAAACGTCAAATGCCCATATCTGCGTGCCCCTGCAAACGAAAATGTTTTATTTATTCGAAACCGAGATTTCGCCCGGCGCCTCCACAGCTTATATTTACCGCTTATAAATGGGATACTCTTTATCTTCACATCTTCGACGTGTTTTTTTTATTTTTCATGTTTGTTTTGCTTCGCTCTGGGATGCGCTTGGCCGTTGTTGGGATGTTTGTCATTTTTTATTCGAGTTTTCAATTCGGAACTAACATTAAAGTTCAAACACTCGTTTCGTGCAGCGATCCAACGAGCTATTATTGATTGATCCCCATTTCCGGCACGTAATGGGATTATTTTATTGTCCATCGTAGTGTAATGCTGAACGTTATTTGAAGGGAGATTACCAAAGCCCTACTAAGCCTGGTTAATGTATAAACATGTATAATACTCTGCTTAATACCATGGATGAATAATGATTGAACGGAAACATTAGCAATAAATAAACTCAAATGAATTTTGTTTAATATTTCATCATTCCGGCTATAGAATGTTTAGAGTGTGGCGTAAACCATAAATATGACAATGTGCTTTATTGTGTATATCTACAACAATGTAGACGATTTGGTCGTCGCGACGAAATGCGTTTGCATTCTGACGACTCACTCAGGGCGACGCTGCAAGACGATGGCGCTCGAAGAGTTTTTCCACTACATAAAGCAGCTCAGCGTTTATTATGATAGTTATTCGTGTTTGCTGCGATGATAATGTACATAGTGCATAAATGAAAATATAAATAGTTAATGAACCTTTACGTCGGCAGTCGCGTTTAATTCGCCGACGGTGTAAGTAAGCTCAGTGGCTTGTGACCCACCAGTATATAGTCTGTTCAACGTGACTATGCAAACATTTCTTGTACACTTCGGCAACACCGCCCGCAAGTCATGCAACTCACATTGAATGGACTATATAATAATACTGTCGTCTAGTCATGCTGCGTTGCTGCTGCGCTGCATTGCGCGCACTTACGCCTTATTAGTTAATAAATTTAGCGTAATAGAAACTCGCGGACACTGACTCGGTCGCATCACAAATGCAAATTTAATTGGAAAAGAACACCACATGAAGAAAGTTTAATTACGCTCGGGCACAAAATTTGCATTTGTGTTTGCATTCGCGTTTTAATTAATTAAGTTTCAATTCGATTTGAGTACAATGTACACAATTTTTGATGAATTTAGCGATGCCAAAACAATGTTTTAGGCAAATGTTTTAGTTTAAGGCAGCCGCGGTGTGCGTGTGAGGCGGATATAAATTAATAAAGATAATAAAACTATAAAAAAAGAAGTTTTATTTCGTAGCGTGGTGCCGTGTTGTGATGCAGCCATTATCAGAAGCACGAGCAGCGAAATATTATGCATATTCACAACGGCGCAACGCACGCCGACGACGTATTGTTTTACGACTTTCTATAGCTTTCGGAAGACATAAAAAAGTATATTTTCTTTTAAATTTATATACACTCAGTAGCTTTGTGCGTATGTGTGTTGTATGTGTATATAAGAAAATGATGTTATTGAAGTCGTAAATTTACGATGAAATTATTTTTTTACGTTACGCCGCCGAAGCACAGCAGCTCTCTTTGAAAAGGCGAAATAAAGAAAGACCTAAACCGGCGAATGAAAACTTGAGCGAAATTCCAATTTCGGAGCGTGATAAACGTAGCCAGCCAGGTTTTCTTGCGCGAAGCTTTCTATTTTTTACTAAATTTCATAATATTGGCGCGTGCGATACGAATTTTCGTGCGAGCTTTTTTCGTTCTCGTCTCCTCGTCCGTTGACTGCTTCGAAAAATGTCGCCTTTAATAGTTCGCTCTCATATTTCATTTAAGGCATATAAATAAAAAATATGGATTTACGTTTTTTTTTCGCTTCCATTTCGACGTCTTTCGAAAATCGGCTGCAAAAAAAACCGTCGCACACTTTTTAGCAATCCAATCATGATGACGCCTTTCGTTGGTAGGTTTGTACGTGCGGCTTTTTTGTATAATTTGAGTCTGAGCCTCGGTTTCGTTTCATAAAATTGAACGGGGCTCGTGCGAACGATTTGCGCCCCGTTTCGCCTGTTGTCAGATATTAAATGTACATAAATCTGCGCGCGCGGAGGCAGACGCCCAAATTGTGTATCGAAAGGACCCGGCGAGAGAACTTTCCATCGCTCGTCGTATTCGCTGTAATTATAGGCGAAATCATCACGCTGTCCGTTATTTCGTTTATTTATTCCTCGCCACGCGCACTTTTTTCTTCGCTTGCAAACGCCGGCCGTTCCATTTATTCGTAATTCAACGAACGCATCAATCACTCGCCTCGTATACTAGTTCCGAGTTTTCTCCCATTGCGGCGGTTCCTTTTTTTTTTGTTGCTAAAAAGAAGCCTGGGCAAAATAAAATACGATACTTTTCTTCACTTCAACTCGCCGCCGCCGTCGCCGCTGTCACACAGGCACAAGCACACCCACGCAGAAATACACGTATACAAACACAACGAAATGAAGATTATAGGGACGAACTGGCTGGCGAATGGCGTGACCTAAATTTGGGAAATCAATTTCGTCGAGACTTCCTTCCTCCTGCTCCCGCACGAATGTGTAACAACGAAAATAACTCGTAATGCCACCCACTCGGGATGGCGCGCCTGCTCTCCCTTTCGATGTTCGGCTAATTTTGTGTGCGGAGCTAACAAAACGCTTCGCTTATCAGCGGACATCTAAAAATAAATTACAATTATCGGGCTTTGTGTCGGAAATTCGGATTTAAATTGGCCCAAATCAATATCTTTCGAATTCTATAAATATATTTGTCGCATCATCAACCGTTGTCTTTTTCACCCACACACAAAAAATTAATAAGATTTCTTTGTTATTTTGCGCGCATGGCAGTAAATAAATTCGCAATTTTCGCCCACTCACTTCAAACGTTATAAACTACACAATTTTCATATGCAAATTTCCAGCGTCGGTTGAAAATGCCAATTTCAGAATTAATTTAGTTTACGTGTTATTTTTGCACGGGAATAATATCAGTTGTTTTTCTCGTTCCAATTTCCTCGAAACAATTGTAGATAATTTCCAACGTGATCTTATCTGTATGTTTATTTGCTGTGAGCTTAACACATCACACACAAACAGGGTGAATATATCAGTGGGGGGTGAATTCGGGAAGTCTTCACGTCGTTTCGCGCACGTTTAGTGTATTTACCGACATATTGTAGATCAACAATGAGTCAGTGAAAGTACTCGCACGACACGTCGATTGACAAACAGTGATTGTGACAAGTTCCGAGGGTCTTTATTGGATTTATTGTGGTGGAGAAACCGACGCACTCACGTGCGCTGCCACCCAATTTCCCATTCCCGTGGTGGATATTATCCGGAATGCGTATGAATGGCGGTGGTGTGCGGTCGTTGGCGCATTTGATATCAACTTGTTTTCCTTTGATTGTCGTGCGCGGTGCGCCTGCGGGGGCGTGTGCGCGACCGCTGGGGACGCGGATTATTTAGATAGATCGATGCATCCCAGTCAGGCAGCGCCGAATTATTTATACAGCCAAACCAGAGTTCGTCCCCTCCAACCATTCGCTGTTATTTATAACGATTCCCGGCGCCGCCACCATCGCTTGCAGCGCGCACTGACAAAACGCGTCCGTTTATATTAATTATAAGCGATACGTTTGAAATTTACAACCGGCCGAAAATAAAAACAACCATTAGGCATGTTCCAGCTGTGCGCTGCGGACGACGAGTACATCTGGCATGGTCGTTAATGTAATGAAATTAAAGTGCAATGATAGATAACACTTTTTTCGAAATTTACATTTGTAAAACTGAATTAAAGTAAAGTGCAGGTAGTTTATTCTGCACGTTTAGATAATCATTTTTATTTTGATTTATTCTTGATGTCTTTTAATGTCGAAGGGTAGTATAACTGAGTTTGTCGATCTATAACTTCAGAGCGCGTCGGAAAGCAACCAGTCACCCAGGAGTCTAGTTCCCCGAAAGTTTACTACATTTATATTCATTACGGCCCCCTAATACCTCCAACAATGCGGTTGACCAAAGGGTCGAGAACTACCGAGCCCTTATCATTTACTTATTGCAACGCATTTAACTTTGGTTGCGAGCGTTTCCGCCCAGCTGCGAATAACAATTTCATTACGACGCGGTTATTATTGTTAGCGCTCATCCCGCAATCATTGTTCACTGGTTTCAGTTATTGGTTATTGTTATGGTAAGATGAGTGTTCCGACATATGCACTTGCCACTTGCAGCTACGTGATTCGATTTGTTTCCAATTGCTAATCTATTATTTCTTTGCTTGTTTCAGGTGAGTTTCCAATTTTCACATAACTGCATCGAAGGTAATTTACGAAATTATAGTTTAAATTTTATTCGCCAAATCAAATTTTGATCAAAATATGTTTTGGGATGTTGGGAGGGTTGCCATAAATTCGGAGGCGCGTCAATATACATCGTGCAGCAATAAATGTTGCTTGTCGTTCGGTGACAAGCGTTCGGTGATTGACGTTGAATCGCCCAATCTCCCCAATAAATGTATGGCATGTGGATGTTTTCGATACAAACATGGTCAATCCTCCAGTGTATTGCACACACATACAGACTGTCTCAATTTATTATTATCTAGATAACTAGTTATATTTATTTTTGCACACATATGTGTTTAGATAAAATAACTAGTTATTGTAGTGGTTGTTTTATTTTTATATAAATTTATTGAGGCGAGATTTTTTGGTTTCTTTCTGAAGCATTCGCACATTTCATCTTAATAGCTCCCACACAATGTGGGCAAACGCTGTCTCTATAGCCCGAAACCACGAGCTTGAGCCAAAACCGCCGCCACATCCGCGACAAACACACTTACACATCCACACACATACGGATGTCAACAACGGAATCGGGGTTTCCGCGTTGACGGCCAACTTTACGATGTTCTCCCTCGATATATGTCCACCGCACATATGTGTGGAGGGACACACTTGACTTTTATTTAACTGTATGTTCAGTGGGTTGTGCTTCTGACGCGTTGTGCTAGCCGGCTATCTGCTATCCGCCCCTTAAAGTTTAAAACCCTCGCAGCTATTTTACGGCCGCGTTTAGTACACACATTTATACGTATTTGGTTGGTTCTTCTTGGAGGAGATGAGGGAATTTCGAATTTCATTTTCGCGCTTTTTCTTTCGGTGGAAACAAAGCACAAAGGAATTTAATTTTTCCGAGTAGCGCTCTTTGAGTTTGCGTACACGTTTGATCCGCTTTCTACGTCCGCGCATAATTTGTAAAACATAATGGAAAATCAAAATCACAACGAGAGAGATTCGTAACGAGCGTCGGGAATTTTCCGCCGAATATAATAACACGTGGAATGCGCATTCTTATAACGACGATAAAATCTAAACATATATGAATGTAATTTTCCCATTTTCCGCGTTGCGTATAAAAACCCGTACGGAATTTAATGTCCAGCCCTGGATTTTTCCTTCGTGCGCAGCAAAAACTCGTCGCATTTTGTCGTTGGCACAATTAACGTGTTTCGCTCGCACGCCACTGTAATTTATATGTTAAAACCAAGCTGCCACTCGGCGGTGGTGGCACGTAACCGCCCCCCACGCGCAGCCGGTCGTGCACATAGTTTTGACGTTGGCAGTTAATTAAATTAGGACGGAAAAATATTTAAAATATTTTACGCGCAAAGATAAAATCCGTTGCAGTTGCTTTTCGCGCTGCTGCTGGTGAGTTTTATATCCTCGCTATAGTTGAGACTTGGGATTGATATCCGACGGAGGATAAGTGGCTGTTAAACCGTTTTAATATCTGTTGAGTGTCGCGGAGACACCGAATAAAAGTTACGACGATGTCACTCGTACTTAAGCGCATATCCGCGCGCGATGGGGGCGGCGGCGGTGCTCCGATCCTCGCAATATCACTCTTTATCCGCCCGCTGTAGGGGGTGGTGCGCGAGATGGCAGTGAAGAAACGTTAAAAATAGAGCACAGCGTCGTTAAGTATCTGCTGAAATTCGCCGGTTGGCGCAGAGAAAAGTGAAGATCGCCGGAAAATGTCGCTATCATCAGTCGCGTCGGGAATCAGACGGATTCCTGCAACATTAGTTGCATGTGCAATGCCCTCCGGACAGAGTGGGTATTGAGGACAAAAAGTGTAATGAAATTTTTTATTGTTTTCAAATTTATGACCCGTTTTTTCGATAAGTGCAGCGCTATACAAAAAGCAGCTAATTCCACCAGCGGAAAAACGCAGTAAAAAAATGAAATTTATGTGTGTGTAGTTTTCCGGTCGACCGGATGCACGTGCATCTCGCCCAGCCAGGTTTTTAGATATTTCCGTCCGCGTTTTTTTCTGGTGTTTCGCATTTGTGCACTAGTAGTAGCTCCTTTCCATTCGCATAAACGTTTTTTACTTTCCGACTTTTCTCTTTCATTCCCCGTTTGTTTGGTTTTGCGCCGGAGTTTCCGACTTTGTTTGAACCTCACTCTCGTCGTCGTCGCCGTCTGATCGTCTTATTTCACGGATCGCAAATTCGCAGTCGGCGATAGACCTCCCGCCGGTGCCCCGCAAGGACCTTCGAGATATCGACGGGAGGCTCGCCAGGACTAGCAAACTCCTCACAGCCAGCGGCTTCGTCGTCGTCTCGCAATTTACGAATTGCGAGAAATCACCCCACGGTTATATCGATAGGGAAAACGACCAAATATCGCGAGTAAACGACCGTTTGGTCAATCAACCGTTATAATTTTGAAATTTACTGTTTTGCGACCCCCTCCTGTACGCATCATATTCACAGGACTTCCGCGTTTCCTTTGTCGCTGCCTTGTGCTATGTGCGGTACTAAATTAAATTGTTTTTATTCTCGTGCCATTTGCATAATTATCAATTACTGCCACGCGGCATGCATGCTCAGAAAAAAATATTTTCCACCTCAGAAATACTATGAGTGCTCATACTCATACCTTAAAATGTTGGTATGTCCGTGAAAAGCGTGTTTTAAATGTAGGTGGACGTCGTATGAAAAAAATATATACCGTTCGGGGCTTTAAATCAACATGATTTATGTCTCCTAATTAATAACATAATAGGAGCGGAGTAGATTCGGTTATTCTGATAAGAAACGCCAACCGTATACCACCCCCGCGGTGTGATGGTGGTGGTGTGGTCGTGGCTCGAACCCAACTTTATTACATCGCGCGCACAACACACATAAAAACTTGTGTGCCATTATTGAGTGCTGTTTACGCCGGCGAGCGTGTTCGTACTTTTCAGATCCCCAGCGTTTTATTTACTTCTGTAGGTATAATATTTTTTTACACTTTTAGCCACGAACAAAGAAACTTTTAATATTTTTATGAACCGCGGCGTATTATTTTCAAATTCCGGCTGTTTTTATAAGCCGTGAAAATGAAATGATATTGTTATTAACAAAATTTACATATTTTATTAATTGCAATGTTACATGAAACAAACATTTGGTTTTTTTTGTTATGTATATTAAAATCTAGCGTGTTGATCGTCGATGATTTTCTTGATACAAAAAAAAATTGTTTTTCAAACGACATTCTGAGACTTTTCAATTTCCACAGCGCGTACCAGCTGGTATTATGCGTACCGGCCTAAGCGCGCACGCATTTATGGCTTCTTTCAATTTCGATTATCCTTGCGAGGATATTTAATTAACTTTCAAAACGCCTACGTGTGCTTTTATCACAACGGCAGCCCGGCGCCTCCACTTTTCGAGCCAAACAACAATTTCACGCATTTCCTGTGTGCGATACCAACTTAGTTGGTGAATTTTCCACCAGAACCGCAGATTCTTTCCTTAAGTGCTTTCTGATACCCGTAGATATTGTGGCGATAATCTAGAGTGCACGCCCTTGCGGTGCACCTCCCTCGCCGGCTTCTTATAATCCCTTTTAAAAGAATATTTCTTGATGGTGCAGCGCGTAATTTCGGCTCCCCGCTGGATCGTCCTCATCTTCGCTTTTAGATTTCATTGATTTTTCGTGTAATTATCGCTCGTCTTGCGGTTTATTATGACTTTTTTGTGGTGTGTCAATGGCAGATGGTAAATTTCTCCAAGAATATTATATTCTTTTATACAGAATTTATTTTTCTATTAAAAACGAGCAAAAACGTTTATTTTCTGCGATAATTCTTAGTTTGGCAGAAGAAAAAAAAAAGATACTAGATACACTCGAGTATATTCCGTGTTATGTGTACGATTATTCCTTAATGCGTGAGAGGGAGAATCTTTTCAATTAGAAGACGCTCGCCCCCCGGTATACTTCGACCCGCTAAATGGCCGCCGCACGCCTCCTTCCGCACTATTTCGGTCCTCACGCCTAATACCTTCCATTTCTTTTCCGCACTTCACTAAGGACCTATTGTTTGGCCACCCCCTCGTAAGTACCTTCGCGGAACAGATTAAATAAGATAAAATATTGCTCGGACGAGAATTATATTTTCGTGCGCCAGAATTGTGTGTTTTGTGTGGGATGCACGAGAAGAAAAAAAAATACAGGAACTACGATGAAAACGCAAGTGAGCGAAAATCTGGTCATTGCAAACCCAATTACGTTTTATCGAGCGAACGCGCGACGCCTAGGCGTGCGTGTCGCGCTTGTTTGTTTATTTGCTCGGGAGTCGGGACGCTTTTGGAAATGGCTCGGCAGACACGTTTTTACGATTACACAACACTTCGTCTTCACTTTAAGCTATTAAAGGTAGCGCACAGGGGCGCGCACTCTACGTGTGTGTATGTGCATCGACATAAGTAAACCGAAGAAGAGAATTATGAGATTAGAGTTTTGCGTGTCCGGCATAGATTTCAACCATTGCAACCTCTACACACACCGTATAAATATAATAATATCAAGATCGCATTAAATCCGTTTAATGTAGCTACGTACATACGCGTTGAAATTGATCCGACGTCGCCGGCCACACCGGGGTGAATTTATCTCTGCGAACCACGATTTCTGAATTCATATTCACATGTGGAAAGTGGAGAGTGCGAACTTTACAAACAAAAAAACTAGAAATTACAGGCGAAGAATTATGATTATGCGGCGCGTCGCATACTTGCACGCCAGGTTCATTCGGAATTGCCGTTTTATTTACACATTTTCTTCATTTTTTTAAAGACATTTTAAAAATTTCTGACCTCATTCTTTCAGCGAATGTTACCTCTAGATTAACACGCGCATATACAATGCGATTGCGGTTTTGATAACATTGTTTAAACTTTTGATTAATACCAGCGCAATGTGTTCAACGACGACAATTCCAATTGTCACGCGTTTACTACGAATATGAATTACTGCATGTTACTGTCGCGGCGGCGGCGTTTTTGTGCTTCTCACGGAATTCGAACATAAAACATAAAAAAAAACAGCATATTATGTCGTTGGTATATGGATGACATCAGTGGTTTTGAAACACGCACGCGAAACCGAAATGATTGAATAATTTATTCGTTATCTGACTATGTAATTGTTTTTTCTTCACATTCATAGAAAATTTTTCTCTTTTTGTGTCTGCAGTTTTATGGAAAAGCTTTGTAAAATAGTTGTTTTAACCCTAGGGATGTGAAAATTGAAAATATTTACTTTTCTGTATGTAATTTAACATTACACCTAAATGAGATTATGATATCTGTGCGTAACGAAGCAACTTAATGAAAAAACTTTACGCGCACATACTTTAACAACAACATTGCCTGCGGGTTGTGCGCTATGTGCTGGGTAACATTTTGATGCGTGTGCTGTTTCTTGTGGAAATTGCAACCGTGGGTGGTCGACGTTAATGTTGTTCCTTGCTTTTACATTTGATGAAAAATACCTTCAGCCATGCTTCCCAACCCCCATTGCGCTCCTTTTATGAAAACATATTATTTTATTTTGCATTCGTTGAAATAGAATTAATTTCGAAAAGGATTTGAGTGAATATTCAAAGCTCTCAAATGCTTGGAACAGAAGTGTTGGCTAAGACCTTAAATCCACGACGCAATTTAAATTTACAAAAGCGATTAAAAATTAAACTCGCGCATAATTCGTTTTCGAATTAAATTCGAACAAAGGATTCGAGAGATAATAGTATAGATATAGAAATTCTTAGTTTTTAAAGATTGCTTTTGTGATATTTTTGTGCGCAAAACAAATATTTGAATAGCTCTCAATTGCAGTCTTTGCTGCGAGGAGAAAACATCCTTTGTCCTTGCTTTGTGTTCGGCAGCTTTGGAGAATTCATAGCCTTCAGTCACTGGCTATTAATTACGTATGCTCCTTTGCATTCCTCGTCTTACGCTTCTGCTCGACCACCACGAGATCGTTGGGACGTCTAGTCTAGTCGCTGCGAAGTTTTATTCTCGCTGACGCACGAAATCCCTCAGATTCCACAGACTTTGCAGAAAACAATTGGCGAAAAACCACGGGCATGCAGGGGTCTTAAAAGAAAACAGCGAAAGCTTAAAAGTTTGCGTCCGTTACAATAAAGCAGATTAGCATATAACAACAGGTATACGCCGTCTGCACGAGCGCGCACCGCAGAAGCGCTTTCTTTGTTTATTGCTTCAGTTGTTGGCGTGTGGGCGGGGGTAGAAACAAACATCAAATGCAGGACGAAGCTCGACGGAATGCGAAAAGCGCTGCGCCATTCCAGTCAATTCTAGGACATGCAGAAAACTTTTTTATATAAATTTTAATTCATATTTTTATGCAGTAAAATAGTATTTTGGCGAATTTGCTAATTTTGTAAATAAAAGATAAAGTATAAAGCGAAAATTCCAAATCAAACACTTTGATGCTGCATCGACAAAAACTTCCTTAAAGGACCTGCTGAGTTTGCCGGGGTGTTGTTGACTTAGCGACTCACAGACCCACCGCCGCCGCTGCGCCCGATATGGATTGATTGATTGAATGATAGACGCTTCATCCACTTAACAAGATTAAACACAAATAGTACGTCAATTTCGTTACGGGCGCGCATACATTCCCAGCGGCGGCGGCGTCGAGTGCGCCGAAAACATGCCGCCGTCAATAAGTAATATGTAAGCATCGCATCGTTTTCGAAGGTTGTCGACACAAGCAGGCAAAACGGCAGCGCGCGCTGGGGGCGGCGCCGTGCCACATCGAATTAATCAATATACGCGCCGACGTGCGGAAAACAAACGCGTCTAATTAATAGCGTAACTTCGATTATTATCAATTACTATCATTTCGTTCGCCAGCTAATGCTAATCAATCCGAATCGAGAACGCATTACTCACACAATAGAAATACCTGTGGATATAATAAATTACCAGCAGTCAGACGTTATCGGCGTAATTTAAAAGTGTTCGTCATTAAATCATTGTTTATCAATTTTCGCTTTATTAATCAACGGATTTATTACCTCCATTCATCTGATCGTTCTTTGTGCGTTTTGCGTTTTATTGCGCTTATTTTATTTATGTTCAGGTTAAAACAAAAAAAATACTTCAAATTTTATGAATAATGTCATGATGTGGGAGCAGCATGAGCCGTTTTAATACCGCTACAAGGACTTGCCATTCGTTTCATTTAATTAAAGGAAAAATCTTACTATTTATCAACACGAATGCGCTAAATTTGTTATTTGTTCGAACGCGTAACGAATTCGCTGCTTGCGTTCTCGCTCGTTTTTATGACGCTTTTCCGGCACGCGCTTTTTTCCAAGCCCGTTTAGCATGCCACCACCGCCACCAACACTAATACGATATTGTGTTGTGTTGTGTGTAGCAGAGTGAAACGCTAAATACCTTTTAAATGTGTCTTAATTGCCTGGCGCTTATTAAATACGCGACTTAATAAAGTAAACTCGCGTGCTTATCGTAATTGTTGCATTGTGAGTGAAATGGAGGGCGGAATGTAATCGTCGATTATTAGAGCCTTAATTTTCTTCTTAGCTGCACAAGGCAGGTGGGTAGCTGCCTGCAATTATGTTGAATAACCAACGGGGAATAGTTTATAAACGCCTTTTTATTGCTGCGCGCTGAAATTAAGACGTGTTGTTCGGCTGCCGTCGAGAGTATTGGCACAATGGGGTGTAATTATTGTGTCACTTGTGTTTTGTGCTTGGCATGACAGGGAATGTTGCAAGTTGTGGACAAGTATTTCCGGGTTACCTTGCAGTGACAGGAACATGGTGGTTACCACCAACCGCCGATGTGATTGTTATGTTCGAATAATTTACATAGTTTACATAGTTTTTCAATTTGTTTATAATTCGAAAAACATGGATAATTTATTAGAAATTAACTAAATATTTGTTTTATTAATAATTTATTATTAATACAATAAAAATTTAATTTTAGTAATGAAAAAAATTGTAGAAATTATTTGAAATGTTGTGGTTTTTAATTAATTACTTTAAAGATATTTGTAGTACATAAATAATTCGTTCACAAATATGTTCCTAAATTCATTCTACATTTATATGAAAAATGATTGTGTTGGTTGGAGTTTTGTATGAAAAGTTATTAACAATTTAAATTTAAAAAAATAATGTTCGTATTTTTGGGCAGTTAAATTAATATTTTTGTGAAATATGAACGATCAATTTGTAATTTTAATAACCTATGGAATGAATTACAACTAAATGAAAATATTTAGTTAGTAAATTGAATTTCAATTTTCCACTCATGTATTTGATTTGTTGTTTCATAAGCAAACATCAATTTTCATCATTGCGCGCGATGGATACACCTGAATTGTGAATTGTATTCAATTGAAGTGTACGTACATGTATGTACTGCCTGGCAAACATGATAAATAATATAAATATTTGTCGAGCGGAAAAAATAACAATTTCTGAGCGCGATTCCTTCAATTGGACAAGTGGATCGTGGATCTCCCCGAGTGTGGAGTGTATTCAGCACTTGTCTGTTTACAGTCAGCTACGTGCTTCACCTTTCCGTCTTTTTCTTATATTTCTTCTCAGCGCTTTCGTTTGTGTGTTGAAAGGTCCGTTTTGAGTAAATAATATTTCAACATGCGTTCGAAAGGAATGTGTGATGTGATGTGCATATGATGTTATAGATTAGATTTTCCCGAGCGTCGCGCATGTCATTTTCCAGCGCTGAGTGAGAGGGAGACTGTGTGGAGGCGGCGGAGGCGGACACATCGCAACGCGCGCTATCACCGAAACGTTGCTAACCAAGTCGGGGGCGCCGTGCGCGCGCGAGACTCTCTAGTAAAGCTTCGACGCTCGTCGCGTTCGCACATGCGATATCCTGGCGGCGGCTTCTCTAGCCGTTTACAAATTTGAATATATCGCGCGAGTGAGTTGAGTGCTGGAGTAATTCCACTCGAAACAAATCACGATGACTCAATCAACCAAACTGTTTCGTTTATTGTTTACTTTAGAAACTTAATTTTTGTGTGTTTTGTGTGGAGTGCTGGATTTAATTAATTTGGTGTGTGATATTAAAACGTCAAGGTGCTAATTGATGACGCGGCGATTTATGTTTTTCGATACGCGCGCACATAAATAAAGTAATAGCAACAACTTAACGGCGAACTTGATCTTGACAAATTGCCGTGCGAAGGAAAAAGTTTAACTCGAGAAGTTGGCGCGGGGACAGTTAACCCAGAAAAAGTGCTAAAAAGAAAATCTCAATAAAACACTTTTTATACCGCGACTGAGCAATTTTTCACGTTAAAACCGTTTTCGGTTCGTCTATGGCATATTATTTTACTGTTGCACTTAATAACAGTGTAGATGTCGATTTGGAATTTATGCGTGTTTGAGGTTACGGAGTAAACTATTAACTTGGGCGTAATTACGAACGAAATGCTGGCTTTTGCCTATTAATTGCGTTGTAACACACGTTTTCAATTTCAAAACAACGTTGCGAGAATAAATAATAATCAAGAGTGCATAAAGCGTAGGGGGCGCAATTTAACCGCGCGTGTCACCTGATTATGTTATCGGGTGGAAAAAGGGTTTGAAAATTGTTGGAAAATGAGGGGAACGAGCCGACGCACGATACGTGTTTATATTTTCTCGGTGTCGTCGAAGGGGGGCGATGACAGCGTGTTATTTAGGTCGACGGCGGCGTGCTTCTATTCTCTTCCTTTAACGCGTATATTTTGTATTGTCACTTATGTTAAGTTTTCATAATTAAATTGTATCCAGGAATAAAATTTTCGAAATGCGTAATAAATTTTGATACCTTCGGGGCCTTTTTGAAATAACTCGACCGAAGTGGCATTTAGCAACAACATCAAGCGGAGATTTTTGATTTCGCAAGCCCGAGAAAAACGCATGCCCAGGGAGCAAGTCGAATTTATTATTTAATCGTTTTGCTGCATGCCCCCGATGCCGCCGCCGCCTATTTATGCGCTCCTGAATTATTTATTTACAATGCCCCGTTGGCCTTTTTCTCTTTTTCCACCGCCGCCGCCGGCGTGCAGTCGCTTGAATATCATGAGTACCGAACGACTACGATACGCTTCGCCCTTCTTTTCCATGGAAGGGGTTTTAAATTTTCCGACTACTAGCCCTCTTATTGTTGTTTGGCCCGGAGTGTCTTGGTGTGCGTGCCCCGCTTTATTATGCGCCTCGACACGCTGCCGCATAAGCAGCAACAATAACCGGCTATTTTCTTATTCATTTTATTACCTGCTCATAAAAATCTATATGAAATGCGTTTTGGCATCATAAAAATTCTCACGCGGCGGGCTTAAGCATCAGCACAGCAGCATGCATCCACAATTGTTAATTTATTTCCGCCACAGTTTCGGCGATTTTATTCAATGCTCAAAACGTGTGCATGATGTAAAGGGTGCGAGGAGACGTTTAATGAATATCGAATTCATAGCGCCGCGCCGTGAGAGCGTCAGCATGCGGCGCGCGGAAATATAAATTCGGGCGTTTTTCTGTGTGTTTCTTTCATTTCTTTTTTCACTTTAAAAGTGCACCGCGAACTGCTGTGGCGACGACGGTGGCGGCGAAACAGTTGGAAAAGTGTCCGACTGCGTGCCGCGAATGCGATGAGGAAAAATCCATGCGACTGCGCTCCGCCTAAAGGGGAATCCGACACCCGCTCAAATTGCTTTTATTAATGATGTTTACTTAAGTTTATTATGGCGAAGGCGGCAAAGTTTTCATCGTCGCCAATCTTAAGCACACGCCGCGAATTATACAACTTTCAAGTTCTTTCTTCGCGCACAACGATACAAAAGCATCGCGCTAGCGGCGTGAAGACGAACAAAAAATAGACACGCACTTTTTGCTGCTACGGATTTCGCTACACTCAAATTTTGACGATGATTAATTAGCATCTTGACAATTTAATTAATAATTAATATTTTTTCATCACTTCTTATTATGTAATGTGGTGTGATGTTCAGGAAACGTGTTGAAACAACGATGGGAAGATGAACGTTTGAAAAATTTGTGCTACGTTGACCACTGCTTGTTATTTAATAAGTTGGTTTTGCTCCAAGGGAGCAAATTTGATTGTGTTTAATTTGGGTGCATTTTAAAATCGATGGTGCAGCCTAGCAACAACAATAACGGAGGCTCCGACATGGACTCGTTGGAGGACATGTTGCGGAAGGTAACAAATTGCATTTACGTATTTTTATTATAAGTTGGCGATATTGATTCAACTCTCATCATTCGAATCATTGTCGCGTAGAAAGTATTTAAAAGTTTCGACGAGTTTAACGCGAGTTTCAGCCAAATCGCATTTCAGGGAAAAAAGTCGCCAACTTTTAAATTTGCGTTTCATTTAATTTGAAAATAAATTGCTCGTTTCGGAGTTTAAAAAGCGGTGCGTTGGAATTAGCATAAGGTTTTTTGAATTTCTCCAATTGCCACATTTTAGCCGGCGCTTTTTTTTCCGGGGGACTTCAAATCCGGCTATTTATTCCGACTTGTAATCAGCTTTTCGTCGCATCCTCCCTCGCTGCTTTTATTTATTAAAGTTGTTACTCTTGTTATCGATCTTATTATGCCCAGCGTGCACACAACACACGCACAACATGCCAAATAAAATACGAATATACACAAATCGAGAGAGGGTGGGCCGGAAAAGCGGAAAAAGCCGGCTGTGGAAGGAAAAGCATTTGATGTAGAATCCACAGTCGGGCCGGCATCTTTTTTTTTCTGTGTGGGGCTCTAATCCCTTTTTAGCAGAAATTCACTGCTTACTTATATTCCGGCACTCTGTTCACGCGTATGTGCGTCCTTATTTACAGATAAAAAATATCTATAAATACGCACAGCGTCCCTTTTTTTTATATTTTCGTCGTCGTGGTGCGGTTGTTGTTGTTACCCTTCGGATTTTCTCTTTGGTTCCCTTTGGTCGCTTGCCATTTAATAATACGTCAGGCACAGATGAGGAGAAATTTAATAAACTCGAGCTACTTACGAAGCTTTGAAATCTTTTTCTCCCGGATAAAATCTTAAAAACGTCGCTCCTGCATCAACTTGTTTACGTTCGTGTGTTTATTTGTTTGGTGATGGTGTGTGTATGTACGTATATTGTATGTTGAAAATATAAACCACGTGTTGCACTTGAGTATATTGGTGCTTTTAAATTTCGAGGCACGTGCGAAAAAGCTACCCTTCGAATACTATCACATTCAATACCTGCGTCTTTCACCGTCGTCTTAAAATTAAAGAAACGTATTGAAAACTTTGATTTTAATCAAAAATTATTTCTCATACAAATTTTATATTTATTTATTTTTATAGAATTAGATGTTTTATTTGAGATTATTGAGGGTAAAATCTTTGTTTTAAATTTTGTTTAATACGGGCCTGTGCTAAACATCACTCAGACTGTATTCCCATTCAGTTGCAATCATGGTGGGAAAAGCTCGCGCACCCGAAGAGGCCTTTCGCCACATCCATAAAACTAAAACCACATCCAAGTTTAAGCACTTTTTCTTTCCGGCCTTGCATCATCACGAAGCGGATTGCAACTTGTATACTCCAACATGCCACATGTGTTTGTGTTCGGGCTGTTTCGTGTTGTGCAAAGCAAACTCAAACTACATAAATAAATTTTCCTTCAGCGAATTCAATTTAACCAAGAATTCATCCGCGTAATATACACGATGATGAAAAGCTACATCCGTAAAACTGCATATGACGTGTTCGTTTCGCACGAGAGATCTCTAGTTTTTCTTCAATTTCCGCCGCGCGCCTTTCATGACGTCGCGTTTTTCGCTTTCATTGTGTGTGTGTGTGGTGGGTTTGCTGTTATTTAGCGCTGCGGGGCGCGGCGAGAGGAATTAATGAAAAATATTCCCACTCTAATATGATTGGGGATTCCCATCTCGCGCGCGTAAAAAATATTCAGCGTTTTTCTTTTGACCCGAAAGTTTTTCTTTAATTTAAAAGAATGAATAATTTCGCGCAAGCGGGGCGGCTGCCCCCCGGATGTTATTCCGAGTTCCACAGACGGCGAATTATATTTTTTATTTCCTTTTTACAATAACTTGGCGCTTGCTCACCGCGAATAAAAAAAAAAGAAGCGCCACTTTATTATTACAGTTACTACTCGCCGTATAACTCTAACTCACTGGGCGTGCGATGTTTGGGGGGCGGTTGACTGATACGACGGCGGTCGTGGATCTTTCTTTGTTTTACGATCTCATTTAGCATTTGTATGTATATGAGCGATTGCAAATTGCGCCGCCGGGGCGCCAGAACTACGCGCACCCGCTTTGTTCATAACTTAATTGAACGTTTTCGGTAATTTGCAAAACTTTTTTAATAAACCTACTTTCGCGTCTTCTGCGCCGCTACTTCTACGCTGGCCTGATTAATTTCCGCCGATAAATTCTCGACTTTCCAATTAATTTCCCAAAACACACAAAAAAAAGTTGATTATAAAACTTTTCGGTAATTAATCCGAAATAGCGCGCACCTGTTTGCGGAGCCGGTTTACAGCCGGTGGCGGCAACCCCCAAAACGCTATCTATTATGTTAGATGTGCGCGCGCCCACGCTGCCCACGCTCGTTTGTATATTCGCAACACCTGTTTCCTAGACCAATTTGTAAAATAGAACACTGCCCTAATAGTAGTGGTGCATAATTAATCAAATATTCACTGAACATGTGTCGACTGTTCGTAAACCGTTTCGTCGGGGTGCTGTTGGTGTCGAACGGGGCACATTGCTCTCGGATTGAGCAGTGGAGGCGGCGGCGAGCGGAGAGCTTAGCGGAACGTTTTGTGTTTAGTAGGTGGCTCTCATAAAGGACGCCCGTTCCTTTAATATTGATCGATTATAACTCTCTCTCCACGGAGAGACCAACCGTAGCTGTGTTTTCCTTCACGATCCGCGTTGTCTGCGGTTGCAGCGGTCGAGACTTTGCATTATAACCCTGGAATACTAAACTTTTCATTATTACAACGTATTTATTTGCTCGTGAGTATTCTAGAGTTAAACATTTTCACTGGCATGCAACGGTCATAACCATCTTCATCCGAAGTGATAACAAAAGCGTGCGGTTTGCTTGGCGCGCGCGGCCGGGGTAAGGAACTCCTGGGGGGATCGATACATGTGGAAAACTCGGCCCGACACACATGCTGCGAGGCGGCGCGCACCGGAGAGAACATAAATCACTTGATTCTTCATCCAGGTTGTGCGTGTCTGGCGCGAGGCGCGCGCGCACGTTACGTGGTTACTAGTTGACAACACTTTCCTTCCCCCTGTCG
The DNA here is from genome assembly GCF_025399875.1 of Dalotia coriaria. Lineage (NCBI taxonomy): Eukaryota > Metazoa > Arthropoda > Insecta > Coleoptera > Staphylinidae > Dalotia > Dalotia coriaria. The sequence continues at coordinate 6,974,611 of NW_027045447.1, read as the reverse complement.
AATCTCGCCCTGGCGAAGATTGCAATACACAACAAGCGATGAATACCATATATGCGCTGGGTGCAATTGACATTCCACATCAGAAACGGAAATCCCACAAGAATCGCCTTGTTATTTACGTTCGTGCAGTTAAAGTTGCATTCTCGCTGCCTTCGCTGTTTTCTGACGGGGGCGGCGGCGTCCTTTTTGGCTGCAATCCTATCGGCTTTTCTCGAGTCACTTGTTTACTGGAGTAATAACTCTTCGGGCGCCAGGCGGGTTGGCGCGCCGACCAAAACATTTCTATTTTAATTTTCAACTGCGGGGCGAAGCGCGCGCCGCCACGTCGAAAACCAAACAGCCAAAATCTTGATCTGAGCAGGCATGAATTATGCAAGGCGAAGATGTGGGTTAAACAGGGGATAATAAATTGCCGCGAGCAAACTGTTTGGCTAGATATTCACATACACCAAATTCAAATGCCAAAAAGTTACTCGTTACTCTGCCGCCACCTCCCTTGGCCACACCGTGACGAAAGTTATGCTTTGCTATGAACATTCTGAAAAAAATGAATGTTTATGCAAGGCAGACGACAGGGGTATTTACTTAAATAAATGATACCACAATTTGTATATTCATTTTTCATGTTATAATGGATTTTTTCCATTTTGTTGATCCGCCGAAATGTTTTCCATCAAACAAACAGAACTAAATTAAAATATTGTTTATTTTGAGCGGCGTCCTTTGTGCCGGTACATTTTACATTGTTTTCACATCCTCTCCAAAATGAATTGGGTCTGTTGTTGTATTTTTGGAATATAAATACTTTATGTATTTATTCAAGTCAAACAGCCCCGAGGGTGGATCTGGATGTGGATAAATATTAAATTATGGGTATGAAAACGAACAGGCAGATCGCAATGTTGTCACGAATGCTGATGTGATGTTGTTACAGTTGTGCTGCTGGCATATACCAGCAATGTTCTGCTTGTTTTCGCCCTTAGGCGCGAAGGGTTGTGGAATAGGGGGAAAATATTCGGATAGTACATGCTTGCGCCCTCTAGTGGTTATATTCGGAGTGTGCCTGGTTGACAGTGGCGTGCAACAGATGGCGCAGCATGTTCTGAATCGGCTGAAATAATGAAACCGGAAGTGCTAATTTGTTTTTGTTTTGTTTTTCAGCTCTCCGAGCTCGAGCAACGGGTCCTGGAGGCGGAAGGACGAGCCGAGGAAGCGGAGGATAAGGTAAATAATGCAATGACCAAACTTTTCTCTTAAACTTTAGAAAATATCTTTTAATTGCGTATTTTTAATTTTATCTGGTTTTTGCTTTTTTTTAATGTTTTGCAATGGGGAAGCTGGATATGTTGCTTTTATCCTGCCCTTGTGTTGTCTGGAGTGGACGTATCGCGTTGCTAGGCGACGCGTCTCACTTTCGCTATCGCCGTACCCCTATTGATTATTTCAGCGTCGCGACGCTGGCGCTCGTGCGTGCGTTTCGTGTGGTGGCCATGGCGTCTGGCAGCTGACAGAGTGTACGCAAAAAAATAATCAACCATAGCAAATATTTTCGCGGCCGCGAGATTGTTCCTAAGTTGCCATTCGGTTCGTCTGCTCGATTAGTTTTTTCGTCGCGCTTCATTTGTTCGCAAACGCGCTCGCGTAACCAAGATATTTCTATCGGATAAGTGATAAAATGTAAGTGTGCATTGCAATTACAAAGGGTCGTGCACGTACGGACCACAGAGGACGAGTAACTCCTTCGGCAAATATTCTTTCTCGATTCTGTGATTCCTTATCTTTCGCTGTGTGTGTTTCTGTGTCTTCTCTATCGCTTTAACTAGCTGATTCTACGTTAATTACGTACCGATTTTAAGTGTCGGACATGTTATCTTGTTGTCGTAAGTAACCCCTATCATCCTCATAGACTTGTAGGATAGACATGTGCTTTTTTACTATGATTTCCCAAAGTTTTATTTATCTCATGTGCTGGAAATGTATATTGAGGTTGGGAAATGTGTGGCATGAAATCCAATTGCGTCCATCTTAGATCTTAACGAATTTGCGACATTTCCAATGCATTTTGATTCACTCCCGTGCATGTTCGCTGATCAGAAGTCTGTGCACGCCGGCTTATTGCATCATGATGGTTTCATGATTTATGTTTGTGGTATTTTCAGCCGGCGTGTACTTGTTTAACAGTGTGTGGGGAGCTAAGGTTCATGTACCTTGACTGATCCGTCATCGTAAAACCGCGTATTGATGATTTCCAAGTACATATTGCGTTATCATTTATTCAAGACATCTTATTGGACCGGATATCGCATTTCCCTTGCGCGATGTGATGTGAAAATAATAAAAAATTAATAAGTTTGGTTCCCATCAGCAGAACCGGATTTCCGCGCGTTATATTTTTAAGTAATATTTTATTTGTTGGCAACGCAAGCTTTATTCCGTTATTCTTGGCACGTAATATGGTCAATTAGCGTGCTACCTGCCGGATTGTAAATAATCCTTAACTTGAGATTGCGGTAGCGGTGGAGGCGGCTCATTTTAAATTCCGATCAAGATAGTGCACAACTTTTTAACTTAAATTTATTACATACTGAACTACAACAATGGGTGGTAATAGGATTTAATATTAATGATTTCGTTGGTTTTGATTCCGAAAATTCGCTAACACACATCTTTACGATTTTGTAAACAGTTGGGTAGGGGATTTAAAAAAGCACATGTAACATAATACGCAAGAGATGATGCGTCCCCGCTTCTTCTCATGTTGTATACAGTAGTTCGCAAATAGGGTTCGATCCCCCTATACGAGTTAAAATTAAATGAGTCATCACCACCGTGGTAAACGCTCCCTTATCGCGACGCATTCCGGACAAATAGAATTACGCATTTCGGTTTGAGCTTTCATCGACGTCACTGCGTTTTCAAGAACGTGAACAATTTTATTCTTTTTGTGGAATGTGTTAATGATATTCATTAAAGAACAGCTGTGCAATGTGTGCAGCGGTCGGTGTAGTTGAAGTATAGTTGCGCGCACCCCGTTCGTTTGTATTTTTAGTACAACGCGTCCCGTGTGTTGACTCTTGCTGTTGGTTCTTGATTGCGTGTGTGTCACTTAAAGTTTTCTGTGTTATTGCTGTTTGCTTCGTCTGGCCAAGTGCCAGTATGCAGAAGGGGGCAAGCACCCTCGTTGGGGAAGTTTAGTGACAGCGTCGCGACGCTCCGGCGCCGTTTATAGAATATCCGCGTGCAGTCGTAATACGCCAGTGTGCCGCATTGCAACTCATCTTGTTTCATTGTGCTTTGTTCTCGCGTTTTTAATCTCCAAAATGGGTACCTATCTATATTAATAGGTCTTTTGTGCTTGGAAATATATTTATCGCTTGGTTTGTTTGTTTGTATTCATAGGTTCGAATAATGGAACAGAAGTTAGCGTGGTCGCAGCAGAGTGACGGCAATACAACGCAACTTGTTCGCTTGGAGACCGAAGTGGAAGAACAGAAGCAGTTGCGCCTGCAAGACGCGCGGCAGGTGGAAGCAAAGACTGCGCGAATCAAGGAATGGGTCACCAATAAGCTCAAAGAGTTGGAGCAGCAGAATCAGACGCTGCGCGAGCAGAACATTAAATGCAATCAGCAGCTAGAGTTGCTACGCAATCATCTCGCGCTCGCCGACCGGCGTAGATCGGAGAGCTGTTCGCCCGAGCCGAAGACGCTCTCGCACACATCCTCACCGCACTCGTCCAGACATCGTCGGCATCAATCCGTGTCCACCTTCGAGCCGGCGATTCCCAGCAATTTAATCAATTCGTATATACCATCCGCCATGGACCCACTCGCTGAGGACCTACGTGCGGCGGTTGATAATCTCAGCTTGGGTGGTCGCGTGCCGAGTAGTGCATCCGATTCGGATCTTGCACATGATTACGCTGAGATTTACACCCCTAGTCGGGAGAAAGCGCCGTGGCCACGTGCACCCACGCCTCCTCTGCATAGATTCCCCAGCTGGGAGGATCGTATCTATCAAGTTGCTGCTGATGGACTGACATTAACCGGAACAACACCGAGTGATGTTGGTCCTGAACAAGCCGGGTATCAGGATATTCCGGTGCCGGTATACGCAACGGTTAAGGGGCGGGCGAGTCAGATTCGGTCGATGCCGTTCACGGGTGATTCCAGTGACGATTCCAGCGATGGCGAAGGCAATAACACGACGGTGAGTTTTGTCTAGTGGCTCGCATGTATTTCCATCCGGGCTAATTGTGGAAACTGATTTATGCGTTGCAGGCGGTGGATGGGACACACACGCATAGTAGAAGTTCGGGTGAAACTTCTGGCTCAAGTCCCGGTAAACGCACCGCGTCCAGCAGCAGTGGTTCGCCAAGTAAAAGCAAAACTAGAGGTAAATGCACTCCCCCTTTCATATACATCATCATCATTCCAACCTGGTGGTTTTGTTTGTTTTTTATTTTGCACTTTCATTAATCACGTTCCCGGATCACCCGGTTCTGTTTGTGTTTAACAAACAGGCGTTTCAGATACCTCGTTTGAATCGGGCATGTCCGATGACTACGCCGTACCACCGGATGCCCTTAGCTGCGATACGACCAGTTTGGAATCGTCGCTCATTTTAAGAGCTTCCTCCTATCTAGATAGTCCAAAGCGCACGGAGAACTTGGAAAAGAGTGGTTCATTAGCTAAATTAGGTGGGTATTATATAAAACTCCTTTGCGCTTTGATTCAAATGCAAATGGCGGCTTTTCTAGGTGGTAAACTGAAGACTTGGCGAAAGCGCTGGTTTGTTTTAAAACATGGCGTGCTCACATATTACAAAAGCCAGAATGATACCAGCCGAAAACCGCAAGGGCAAATACTCCTCGACGACATCTGCAAGATCACCCGAGCAGAAGGTTCCAACACATTTGAGATTGACACTGGTAAAAAGACATATTACTTGACTGCTGATTCAATTACTGCTGTCGAGGACTGGGTGCGCACCTTACAAAACGTACAACGAAGAAACGCAACCAAGTTACTATTAAGCCGTGAAGAAAACAAGCCATCTGTCCAAGGCTGGCTGACGAAGGTCAAGAACGGCCATCCTAAGAAATGCTGGTGTGTCTTGATCGGCAAAATGTTTTTATACTTTAAGACTGCTACGGATGCTGTAAGTTGAATCGATTCGCATCAATATTAATTTACTCATGTTTATTGCATTCGACAGACTCCAGCCGGGCAGATAAACATGCGTGACGCAAGAGTAGAGGAAGTTGAGCATTTGTCCGATTCGGATTCGGAGGAAAAAGACGGCGAACTGCCTGATTTTACGATTGGGATCGTTCCAACGAATCAAGGTCCTACATATATCCTTTGTCCTGGTAAACAAGAGAAAGATTCCTGGCTGTATCATTTAACGGTAGCGAGCGGCGGTGGACCGAGCACCGGTACACAATACGAGCAATTAATTCACAAGCTGATGGATGTCGACGGCGATCCGAATTGCGTCCTATGGCGACATCCAGTTCTATTACACGTGCCTTGCACTAAAGACGGCGCTATTCCCTCGTACTTTCCATTAACCACGCTCACGTCCGAAAACCTTCAAGTGAGTATTCCATCAATGGGTACTTTTACGTTCTAATAAATGTACTCTTTGCAGACCGAAGCAATAAAACTCTTCAAGTGTTTGCAATTATTCATGTCGGCGGCCGTCGATCAAGCCGGCATCGACTATCATGTGGTGCTGGCGCAAAATGCGCTTCAGCAGTGCCTCGATATGCCTGAGCTGCAGGCCGAGCTCGTATGTGCGCTTGTCAAACAAACGAGCAAGAGCGCGCCGCTACCCAAACTCGGTGTTCAGGTATCTACACAAAAATTGCTTAAGAAAGGTGTAAGTGTGCTTTTTCTATTTAGTTTTTATGATCTTACAAATCTCCCCATTTCATCAAACTAAAAACTAGTGCCTGTCGATCTCACGTGGAAATAGGGGCCATTTTTTAGTTGATCACTCCAGTAGCGCAACTAGTTATAACACTTAGTTTAGATCTAGTTGCGTTACTGTAAGAAAATAGAAAATTCTGTTTAGTTTTTAAGAAGCAATTGCGCGCATATTTACTGCACTGATCGTTTTTCATTTTGTTTCACAAACATGCTTTTACTAGTCAGTCATTTATGTTGCATGGAGCAAAACATTCATAGAAATTCAGAACAATGTACAATGTGTATTTGGTAAGAATGTTGGTGTTTTCTTATGATTATTATTATTATACATTCTAGCACAGGCCGATTGTAAGACGCATTTGTTATCGTCGGCGATTCCGAATGCGCCTTCCATTTGGTGGCGTGCGATGGTTTCTTTATGAATGTGTTTAGACTTAGATGCGGCTATGATTGTCTCTCTAACTATCCTGTTGCATCATGCCCAAACATTGTACTATATACAATTTGTTTACATACTTCATGCGGTTTGCGTTCTCTTTGTACTATCGAAGCGTAAATCGTTGCACATTACATCGTAGCGACACTCGTACACACCACCACGCATCAATTGGGGGGTTGTTGAATATATATCATCTTTACTAGTTAATTAATTGATAATTACGGGTATGTGCAGGACATCAATAAGAAACACCAAAATTCTTTTCAGCAACTGCTTCTTTGCGCTACCCAGAGTTTGTTCACTTGCGAGACAACTCCAAGTATTAATAGTACCTCTGATCAACAAATTGCATCCTCTAATATACAGGCTGTCCAGGAAGAGAAGTACAAGGAGCATAAGGAGTCACATCACAAAGATCACAAAGGCCCGCCGAGCTTTTCGCTCTTGCAGGGCTGGCAGTTGCTGGCTCTGGCCGTCAGTTTGTTCGTGCCTAAATCGTCGCGGTTGCTTTGGTTTCTCAAGTTGCATCTGCAGCGCAACGCCGACAATCGTACCGAATGCGGCAAATACGCCGCGTATTGCGAGCGGGCCCTGGAGAGAACCATATTAATGGGTAATTTAAGTTTGTTAATTAAGAGCGCGGGCGGGTTGACTAATAGTCGCTTATTTTGCGCACAGGTGGACGCGAACTGAAGCCATCACGAATGGAGGTTCTTAGCATACTGTTGAAGAATCCGCAACATCACAGCATGCCGCATTCTATGCCGGTGCACCTGCTCAATGGCACCTATCACATATCTAGTTTCGATGGCTCAACGACCATCAAAGAGTTTCAAGATAGTTTTGCACACGAAATTGGCTGTAGAGTAACGAATGGTTTTGCGTTATTCAGCGACGATCCAATAGAGAAGGATCTGGAGCATACGTTGGATCCAAGCGCAAAATTATGCGATTTGATCTCGAAGTGGGAAATCGCATTACGTGAGAAAGGACTCGGTAAATTTGAGAATAGCCGAGTTATTCGACTGACTTACAAGAATCGGCTGTGGTGGAAAAATAGCGCGAAACTGGAGACGGATAAAGAGCGACTTTTATTATGTTATCAAATAAACAAGCAAATCGTAGCTGGAAGGTTCCCACTCAGCCGCGAATTAGCGCTGGAGTTGGCCTCGCTCATGGCCCAGTTGGACATGGGTGATTGTTCGTTGAACGCACTCAATACGCACAAGAACACTGCAACGCAGCTCAACGCCAAGATCGTACAAAGCGCGACCGCCACGTTGGGAACGCAGAGCACATCGCACAAAGCCGCCAGCGGCCCAAATCACACTGTACAAACATCACATACCTTAAATGCCTTAAATAATGTTCACAACATTCTAACGGCGCATTCGAATCAAACGCTTAGTGCAATCGACAAGTTTTATCCATATCGCTATCGCGATCAATTATCGCAAGAAGGCCTCACCGAGCTCCAGGGCAAACTACTCGACAAATGGAGGAGTTTAAAGGGACGAACTCAATTAGACTGCGTGCGGATATACCTCACATGCACTAGAAAATGGCCATACTTTGGAGCAACCCTCTTTCAGGTATTTTCTTATGATACTTTGTATTTGTCGCAAGATAATTTGCAGCGTTCATTTGTTGAACAGGCAAAATTACGACAGCCAGATGCTCCAATGATATGGTTAGCTGTGAACGAAGATGCAATAACCGTGTTGGAGCTGGCGAACATGCAACAGCGCGTCCGATACGCCTACACTAACGTGCTCACTTTCGGCGGCTGCCAGGAAGACTTTATGTTAGTCGTTACTCAAAACGATCAACAACCTTCTCAGAAACTGATCTTTTCCCTAAGCAAACCGAAAATCTTAGAGTTAACATTACTAATCGCCGATTATATGAATCTCTTAATTAATAATCCTGGTACGCCGCTATTGGGCACGTTAAGTCGCGGTACAATGGTTTCCGTCACGCAGTCGATGGTTAACAACACCATCACAAATCAGCAGCCGGACATTCTCAAGTCCACGCCTGACCACGGCGTCCAGCGCACCGATTCAAAGCGGCGCACGCACGTCGATTCAGGCCTGGCATGATGACGCCCGTGATGATGAGAATGCGGCTATGTTTTTTTCTCACTAGTCTTGCAACAATACTAATTTTTTGCTAATTTATTTTTTAATACGTGCCGCTTGAAATCGTTTCTCATGTGCCACTCATTACGTTTGATTCGTTTCATTAGTGTACATAGCGTTCGAATGCAAATATTGCCAATATTTTTAAACGGAACTAATTTTTACTTGTATGTGAAACTAGTCTATCTGTATTTTGCATAATTTGCGTGCGTGGCAGTTACCAAGAGATTAATTTTTGTACTAGAACAATTTTTTACATCTTTCAGTTTCGAGGATATGATGTGTATATTTTCCAATGTAGGTTAAATACGTATTAATCATTGATAAAAATAGTTTCATCAATAGGTAACAAATATATAAATTATTCACAATGGTATCTTATTAATATTGCAAACCATTTTGAACTTCTTGTATTAATTCAGCGGACTTTTTAAGTTTACCCTTCTCCACATCGGTCAAGTCTTGAAGGACCACTTGACTAACACCATTTCCAGCCAGGACAGCCGGCAGGGACAGAAATACATCTTCGGTAACACCATGAATTCCCTAGAATTCATTAATTTTTATATGGAAGCTGTACTACAACATCTTTAAAACTTTATTTACCTGTATATGAGTGGATACAACTTTAATACTCTGCGTGTTTCTAAAAATGGCGTTGCAAATATTCGAGACGCTCAAACCGATTGCCCATGAAGTATATCCTTTCAGTTTTATCACTTCATATGCGCTTTCAACAACATCTTGATGTATTTTAGCCCAATTTTCAGGGTCACTACAACCGGCGAGGTTCGGATTAAGTTCACAAAGTCTAATTCCGCTTACGTTTACTTCCGACCATACTGGAACTAAACAAACAAATATTTCTTTATTATTTAATGAAATTATTATTATTACCGCTTGAATCTCCATGTTCTCCAATAACAAACCCATGAACACAGCTGGGTGCTATGCCCAACTTCTGGGAAATCAAGAAACGAAATCGAGAAGAGTCCAGATTGGTCCCGGATCCAAAGACGCGATTCTTGGGTAATCCGCTGAGCTTCCAAGCCACGTAAGTCAATATATCAACGGGGTTGCTAACAATTAACAACATGGTATCTGGTGAATGTTTAACTAATTGTGGGATTATGAATTTCATAATGTCCGTATTGCGCTGGACAAGATCCAAACGTGATTCACCTTCGCGTTGTCTAGCTCCAGCTGTGACTATGCATATTTTTGAACCTGCACTAATTGCATAATCTAAAACATTTAATGTAAAGTTAAACTTTGGTTTAAAGAATTAACAAAGGAAGTAATACCTGTGCTAGCTTCAATTTTTGCGTTCTTCATGAAAACAGAACCATGTTGCAAGTCCATCATTTCCCCTTTTAGTTTATCTTCGACACAATCAATTAAACAAACATGACTGGAGACGTTCTGTAAGATTTATTTTGTCCACATTCTTTTGAAGTAACTGTATTTTCGATTACAACAAGTTTTACCTGTGTTAAAATGCTGAAGGCACAAGCCATTCCCACTTGGCCAACGCCTACGATTGTTATTTTACTTCCGGCACTTTCCGGCGGCGGGACAACTACCTTCAACAATTTCTGAACCGTTGATTGAGGAGCTTCGTCACTCATTTTGGTTTTCACTTCTTCAATTTACAAATTCAAACAATGCTTTACTCAGACTCGAACCCAACTAGTAGTAAAGTAGAGTGAATGCGGTCTGGTGGACGTGATTGAAATGTAAAAAAAAACAACACGCCCAGTTATTGCCCTTACAGATAAATATTTGAAGAGTTATCAGCGGTTTCCACAGTTAAGCGATAATTCACTTGCTCATGATAAAACGTAGTGATGTACTGGAAGGCACAAATCTGTTTGAAGAACTTGAAACTGAATCTATAAATAGATTTTTTATATCCAACGAAGCGGACGTGCGTATAAAACTTCTGTCTGCTGCTACTGGCTCTAGTGAGACGTGATCACTGTCATGTTTTCATTGCATTGTAGTTGTTTTTGTTTGTCTTTGTAGCGTCTGTCTCGATGACGATAGGTTAATATTAAAATCTACAAAATAAAGGAATGTAATTAGTCATGACCTTGATTTTCATTTTCTAGTTTATACGCATTTAGTTTCTCGCAAACGCAAAACTCGGTATTGGTCGGCTCAGTAGCAGCAAGACGGCGTTTTCAAATGATTTCCTTTCGGAAATTGTGAAAATAAGATGTGGTCTGGTCGAGCGGTTACTTTCCGCGCACTTTTCAACCGGTTAGAAAGTATAAACTAATGTAGGAGGCATACGCAGCACTAATTCAATCTTTTTTTGTTCATAAAGTGTTTGATAATACAAAGTATTTGCAAACACGGAGTTATAATATATTTCTTGGATTTCTCTTTGTTGGAAAGATTAAATTTAGCCGAAAGTACGATTTGTTTTATGTGCGCGCGGGTATTACATGAGAGGTCATAAAACAAACATCAAAATGAAGCTTGCAAGTGCTTGTAATCAATTCACATATGCTTCTGTAAAAGTACTTAATCAGACAATAAAATACGGCGTAGATTTACATTGTATGAGTTATAAAATCGATCATATATTTTAACTCACGATAAATTCCATCGCAAAGACATGGCCGATTTTCATTAACCCGCTTTTTTAATCGAAAAGACACAAATTAAACGTAACACTGTTGGCCATTCAATAATTAAAACTTAGACATTAATTTATTCTATATAACCACTTAAATTCAGTCTTGTATAATTTATCTCCAACGGTAGATGAATATAACTATGTGCTTATGTTAAACTACGGAATAAAAACCAAAAATTTCGAACAAAACATCACGTAGCTCATCCAAGACCTAATGAACTCTTGTCTGTGAGGTATGAAGTATCGAGGTTTCTCGTTTCACTTTATAATTTTGGCCATTCGTTGCTTCAAAATTCGATTCATGTTCTTTATTGCCACTCATACCGACTGCTGATTCTAGGACAAAACGGTCGACGCGCCGCAGTAAAACACAAATTGTTTTCTTTCTTTTAACAAGGAAGCATGAGATTTTTTTGTTTTATTTATAGGCATAATAACAAAACAAAATATTGATTCAACAATAAACACTTTACGCTTGCCAAACAAAGACCAAATATAGTCTTTATGTGTCATAATAATTATGATTATAAATTTCGCATTCGTTGACGATTAACAAGCATTATTTTTTGCACATTCTTTGGGTAAGCCTGCAGGCCGACCTACTATTTAATTGTTTCCATTCTTTGGATAGTGTTTACTTGGCGCCTTTCACCTTTCCGTAAACCAGTGCCCAGTTTGGAGGATTATCACAAGAAAGCCATTAGAAATTGCAACGCTTGCAATATCATATTATATATAAGTTTGCACGAATTGTATCAATTTTAAATATTTGAAATTGCGTGCATCAACGGAATTTAAATGCTTTAAATTTATATTTTGTAATTTCGTAAACATTCGGCGGTTCTATTATAGATATAACATAATAATAATTACTAAATATTTTGCATTCTTTTGCTTACACAAATATAAAACGTGGCCAAAACAAAATTTATCTTTAATTTACCAAACAACATGTTGCATATAAAACTAACAACTATTCTGGTTTTCATAATTAGCAGTGTTTTAACTTCTTCTGATCCACCAAAGAATATTGATAGTTATAAGCCGTCTATATCTGAACAGCACCTATGGATAAGAATCTGTCAAAAACAAATGTTGGACTACATCGACATGTACAATGAAATATTTGGTCGAAAGTTATATATCGATGTGTATTATCAGATACCATTTGCATGTAGGTTTTCTTATTGGACCAATCAACAAGTGAAAATTGGAGTGTACATACAATTGTGTGATTTGGAATGGATTACCCCGATTGATACATGGTCTGATTGTGGAACTGTTTATAAACCACCGAAAAACATGTGTAATATGACCGGGGAAACTTATTTAAATACATATATTGATGATGTATTCTCTTCGAAGTTAATTACGGTTGATACCGGTAAATGTCCAGTGCCCAGACCTCCCAGTTGCGATATTACCAGTCATATTGTTACTAATATTACCAGTGGATATTACAAGGACAGTGTGATTAGAACGAATGTTGATTTTTATTGCAATAATAAAGTGTTGAAGTATAGTCAGCAGATAGTCACATGTAAGAAAAATGGAATTGTTTTACCTCCTGGTACAGAATATTGTTGATAATGTTATCAATATGTTTAGTTTTGGTATTTGAAGCAACACGTAAAAGAATTTTACAATATTAGAAATAACTTTGAATAAATTGATAATACGTTCTAAATGTTTTGCATACCGCATATTTAAATGATAAAAAATATTTAAAACCTATAACAACAAACAAATTGTTTTTATCTACAAACAAAATGTTGGCCATTAAACAAGTAATCATATATGTTTTCCTTACCAGCACTCTGTTAACTAACATCTTTCCTTCAAAATCATCAGAAAGTATGCTAACTTATAATGGATCTCCATCCGAACAGCGCCTCTGGATTAGATACTGCCAAAAAATAATGTTGGACTATATCTACAAGGATAATAAACGGCTTGGCCGCAGGCCTTACATAGATGCACCCAGAATAACAGCCTACGGTTGTCGTTTTTACTATTGGAAGAATCCACGAGTCAAGATGTATTTTGAATTGGCCTTCTGTGATCCTGAATGGATGGTACCATTCAGTATATTCACTAATTGTTTCAAATTAACACGACCACCAAGGAATACCTGCAATATTACAGGGCCAGTTGAAATGACAGCATGGTTGAAAAATTATAAGTTTTGGAATTCGTTTCTGGTTGATACTGGAAAGTGTCCGGTACCTGAGCCTCCAAAATGTGATGTTACAAAGCATGTTGTTACCAATATAACTAGTAATAATAGTGTGGATACTATATTTAGAAGCAAAGTTGATTTTTATTGTGATAATAACGAGTTGAAATATAGTGAGGAGTTAAATATTTGTAAGAATGATGGATTTCTTTTGCCACCAGGCACAGAATCATGTTAATAAATGTTTTATTTTTATTGAATTTGTGTTTATATTGTAAGAAAAGAGAAACATTGGTTGTATACATTGTGCGCTGCAAATTCCGATAAATTGATAAGAAGAGTTTTGTCAATAACAAGAAAAGATCGTTGTGAGAATAACAGGTATATATCAGCAGTATCTCCGCGGGCCGCGTGGCGTGAACACGCGAAAACAATTGTAAAACGTGTTTTAACAAGAAAATTACAATTCATATTATTGTGCAGTGTTGACCATCGAATCTTCGGTGATTTATAATTCGGATTGTTGGTAATTTACTATTCGCATACAATGTACTAACTGGAAAATTTATTTATAAAATGTAACAATGTCAACTTTCATATTTAACGGTTCTTGATCTAACATGGCAAAATTTTAGTGAAAAAATTATACTTTCAGCACAAGTATAAACATAAACATTTGCTACTTTTTATACAAAATCATATTTTACGTTTGACATAATTAGATAACATCTGAGTGCACTTGTACACTTGTACATATTAAATGTGGAGCAGAATTCAGAAGAGCGCTTTACAATGAGTCATTGTGTGTCAACAATAATTGTTTGACTATCATTGAACCTACTTGTAAATGCAAATTAAATTAATTTACATTTTATCACTGACATCTTTCTACCCAATAAGGAACATTTGCATAAATGTTGTTCGATATGAAGAGACAAGTGACACAGATGTGTTCATAATATTAATATGCATTTCATACTACTTTTGGGAAGTAATCGTTAGCCTTAAACAAGCGAAAATTTCACCAAGTGAAAATTCATTGTGAATTAATGTTCATAGCCTTAATGTTGTACTTTCAGTTTTAATTTTGATAGACGTGTGGGAACATTTTAGTGTTTTTTGGATTGTAAAATTAATATTCGAGTTGTGGTTTAGTGCCGAACGCGAAATTGTGCAATTGAACTTATTTGGTGTTGTCATCACAACGTTCCAAAGATGCATCATTGGGTAAGTACCATTTATCTGATTACCATTCGTAGATTTAATTTTGCAAGTAAAAGCAACAAACAAAATTAAGCATGTGAAATTATACGAGCATTTCGTGACCCGAATGGAAACTTTTTCAAACCCAAGAAAATTAGCGATTGTTGCGGATATTATTTGAATAATTTTACTATTATTATTTAGTAGACCTAAAAACACACAAAAAATATCCCATGATTCATATAAATACTTGGTATGCGGATATATAATATTAGTTCTTTCTTTTAAACGTGTTTTCTTTAAATCATGAACCGCCTGTATGCAAATGAAAGTCTTCCTCAAGTTACACAAAACGCGCACATATTATCATTGTCAACGGAGATAAGAAGACGAACTTGAATGAAGAGTGAAGGAAATCCCCTTCCAGAGTAATTAGAGAAACACGTCCCACCCGAAATGTTGATATCCGACGAAAGTTCTTCGCGTACATGCGTTCCGCCAAAGCGGCGCGCCGTCGAGCAGCTCCCAACAAGTTTGCACTAACAATTCATTTTCGGATCTCTTCGCCGCAGCGTCGGCCAGACAAGACACCAAACGTGTGCTTCAAATCATAATCCGACCACCGTCCGTGCTAGAAACAACAGCGGAAAAAGAATGTGTTAAATTTGAGTGTGAATTTGAGCAAGTCAACATCGAAACATCGAAATATCGAAACCAAAGAAGAAACTTCAGGAACAATAGAATTGTAGGCAATTAAGACCATTAACAGTGTGGATCATCAGTAAAAATAGAATAACCATCAAGTTATAGATTGCAATTAGCAGTGTGCGAAGTATAGTGCAGTGCGAAAATAGGATCGCAATCTCTACCATCTTAGATCTTACGTTTTACATCTGTGACTAAGAGCGATAAGCTTGAATGTGTTACGCACATTAAAACGCGACAGGATTGAATGTCTAATGAATTATTTGTAATATGCGAAGAAGCAAGCAACGAAGCTAAAAAGTCTAAAACGTGAATATATAAACAGATTGATCTTGAAGGAATAAAACAAGTGACTTTCTATTAACTAGATCAGACGAATAGTTCCGCCTTCATTTTACGAGCGCACATTCACGACTATCGATTAAATCCGACCGAAATTAACAAATGTGATTAATTACACACACTTGACCTTCGAAGACGGAGGCACACCAAAAAGTCATTATTTGCCGAGAATTTTCTAGTCCAGGATATCCAAACATTAATATTAACCAACGCTGAGCTGAACTGTAAAAGCGTAAAGAGGAGAATGCATTGAATGCTCATTCAAGCGTAAGAACGCGACTTAAAAACGTTTAATTAACTGTGCGTGCCGATTGCTCAACAAGAAGCCAATTGGATCCATTCTTCCGGTGTGGATAAGTCAAGGGGCACATTCAGCAAATATTATAACACTTTTGGATACCTGAGAAGACAAAATATTTAAACCAAAAGTTACACGAAGCTTAACTGAGTTACAATTCACGTTAGTTTGTTACTAAATACTTAATACAGTTTTAGTTAACAGAGTGGAAAGTTTAATAATAAGTGGAATCCATTATGTGATCACTGGATGCAAATTTAATCATCTCACTAATTACACACGTAATGAGGTAAGTTTTTGTCATTACTCGCATTGTAGATGTAGAATTTTTTTACGGTTACATTATATCTATTTTAAAAAGGCAAGCATACATTCATAAACAGATTAATGTCGTAAAAGTAGGCGTTTATAATAAAATATTTGAGGCTGGTTTGAAAGGACATGTAGGAACTACTCATCTTGTAGGCATCTGTGTCACAGAATAGAGGCAGAATTTATAAATTGAATATATTATGACAGAATATGAGGTATAAATCATTTAGATTTTTAGTTGATACATGATATTTAAGTTTTAAAGAATGTAGAAGAAGTGGTCAGATGTAAAGAACTTGTTTATTTATAGATCATCAATATTCAATATTAAAGATTGGGTCAAGATGTTCACCTGCTAATGATTTAACATAAAAAATGTGCCAACGACACTAACGGTGTTTCTATTTATTAGATATTTAAAAATAAGTTTTCTATTCGTTATAGAAAGGAATGGAAAATTGTTTTTATTTTGAAAAAGTTTATTATATAATAACTAATTCTATTTTTGGTTGGTCTACCGTTACAATATCAAAATCACATTGTTTTTGAGGTTTATAGTTGCAAATTCCCTCATAAACATAAATTTCCTTAAATATGTTGACATGTAATAACATATGCTAGTTACCTAGAAGTGCATTCATTGCACTGTTAGCAGCATCTCGTAAATTACCAATTAAAATCTTTATTGCTCATTAATTTTAACTAAAGATAACAGTGCAAATATCCACATTACTTATGTATAATGAAAAACACATTTTGCACGAATGCATTGTGTAGAAAACATTAGAGATTATCCGCAACTGACTGTAAAAGTGAAATAAGCTTTATTTTTAATGGAAAACAGATTCCACTTTAATTTTGCCTAGTTATTTATAACAAGAGAGAGTTGTTGAACGCATCGTCGGGTGCGTGAAAATATAACACTACTTCTTTCTGATAAATATGTACATATATTTGCGCCGGGCATGCTACAAATTTTATTTATTTAAAAACTGACCAATTAACGCAAACGCACATTACATTAACCCACATAGTTTCAGCCGGCGACGTGGTATGCGTAGTATGCGTCGTCACGTATCTTCGCAGGTACGCGATAGTAAAGCGTTACAAGCTACTGACCAATCCATATTTCAATCCATACTTTGCTTCGTTTCGCTGCGATTAGCGATGCATTCACTTGGTTGATTATATTCGATGTGCAGAAGTGAAAGACTTTCATTACGATGCGATTTTATATTGCAATTATTTATATTGTGCCTGTTGAGATTTGCATTCTGAGTCTTTGGGGCAATCGCTGCAAATCAACATCAATTTTTACTTTTACTTTGATTTCTTGCTAGGGAAATTTTTGATTTGTGCCTTTTTAATCAATTTCACCGCGGATTTTGAAGGAAAAAAATTATTTGTGTCAGCGTTTTATTTTCGATTAATAACTGATTTTATATTTTTATGTGCGTATTTACAAAGAGTATTGTGCGTGTCGAACGAGACTGGCATTTTTTATGATAATTGAATTAATCGCCAAAAATATAACACGCATAAAAATAATTGCCCTCATAAACAAACCGTTTTGTTTTGACAAACAAAATTCAATATTCTTCCTATCTGTTACTGTTATAAATAATGTTCCTCACATATCATACACCGGATTTAGAAAGCTGTGTTGCAACGCATTAATTGAATATCAAAATAGCAATAAAATTTGTATATTAATGACTGATTAATTAAATTTAATTAAATAAATATTTACCAACATAATTCTATTAACTAATAAATGTTGCAAAATGCATAGTTAAAATAATTTGTGCAAATTTGTCAAATAAATACCTAATTAAAAATTAATAATTGCAATTTGAAATTAGCGCTAACATAACACCATAAGTGCTTAAATATAATTATATGATCGTGAAGATAATTTATGTGGTAACATACGTAACTTTAACGTTCTCTAACTACGCTTTTATCGGTTATTCTTCTGGTGTTCATCTAGCTGGCACCTGCATAATGCTATCATACAGTTTTAATTAGCGAGGTTGAAAAATGTCACTTGTCGCTACATTAACCGGCGCATCGTTGCAAAAAGGCTGCGCACGCCAATTTAGCAGATGTATCTTTAATTTGCGAGTTATCATAGACTTCATCGTTGTGTGCCATTATTATTGGTGAGATAAAATTGTTTTAATATTACTTTATTAACAATTATCAGCTGTAAATTAATTTAGAAATGTAAGAAGAAGTTATTAGCAAAAAAGTTGTTATTGCGAAGAAAGTAATTATGTTTTGACAAATTACAATTTAACATGCAAAGAGGAAGTGGCCATGAATTATGATTAATTGGGTTATAATTTTAGAAACATGCGATTTCAATCAGCGCAAATTTCTAATTAATGTAGAATATAGTAACATGTTAATGGTCGTATTATTACCCGTTAAAAGTTTAGCATTCTTATTTCGAAAAATTAAAACAAAAATAACTCTATATTGTTTTCAAAATTAATTTACTGGTGCATTATTTTTGCTTTAAAAACGTCTACTGGTCTAGATATTTATGTGCACATGCATGAAAAATAAACGTAAAAGTGTAATTAGCAGGTTAATTGCTTCCTGATGCCATCATTTATAACCTTTAGTTTTACGTGTTATAAAAATTACATTCACACACATGCTGAGGATTACTATCGAACCGCACAAACAGCAGTCGGTCGCAATGTAAGTCATTACTTTCTTCTTGATGTACTATTTGATCTGAGATCTCATACGACGCTTTCTTTACGATGCTTTTGCAACTTTACTGCCACTAAATAAAAGCTTAAATCAACTAAAACTCAAGTTTTAAATCTCAAAAACTCAAATTTTATTACTGATTATGTAATGGTAAAGCAGAAAAAACATAGTAACTTACTAAATGCTTACTGAGCATTTAGAGCATTTCGCATTTTTACGCTCAATATAGTTTGAATAATTTCTTTGACGTTTTACAGCGTTTTTTCTTGTTGATTATGGCATGTCATCGTTGCGTTTACCGCGCGGTGCATTTTACGATCGTTTTTATATCCGCATAAAACAGTTGGTACATAACAATAATGACGATCAAACAATTGTGATATAAAACAAATATTTATACACTTGTACTAAATGAACACAACATTACAAAGTTTAGAGTATGAACAGATAAATGTTCTTAACCAAACTGCGATTTCTAGCACAACAAAACTACACAAATGTGTAAACTAATTACATGAGAATAAATTGTTGCGGAAATCACAACTTTACAATGCATTCTAAGAAATTTAGCAGAATTGTACTCCGTGATTCAGTGATGGTAATCTGTACAAGCTATAAGACATCTTGATTGCACAATTTTGAATTAACCCAATTCGAGAAATCGAAATCTGAATAATTCTCAACAGCTGAACCTGATCATGAACTTGAATAACCTACTTAAATCATTCAAGAGCGTGGGTGCATAAAGGTCGTACATAAATTGTAAATTGCACAATTACTAATATTCCGAAATATAGGTACCTACAATAATAATACAACATGATTCAAAACTGAGGCATTTTAGTTTTTTTAACACTTTCATCTACGATGTGAAGGTGAATTACATCAAGACAGGAAATAGGTTGTAGCTTTCGCCAAATTTCAAATATTTTAAGATTAAATTGTCATATAAAAAAATCAGTAAAAATCTAGAACGATTTATTGATGTCAATAACCATGATGTTTAAGTTGTCATCTTAATTACAATGTATATTTAGTAGAAAACGTGTTACAGGGAATTAGTTATAGAAATTAATAGAAATTGAAGTTTGACACAACTTTGTTGGAGGCTGTGTGATGTGAGTCGCGGCTATTCACGCACGTCGTTCGACCAGCGCGTTTATAATCGAGATACTAGATGATTACTAGGTCAGAATGGACCAGGACTAGGTCACATTTCTTTTTATCTCTGCCTACTTGATTCGTTCATACGTGAGTGTTGAAAGATGTTGGGAGACGACAATATGTTGCGGTGTGTTAAGTTTATGGCTAGAGTTTTCAGGCACCGGAAGAAAAACTAATTATATTTGTATAATCATTTTATTAAAGATGATTTAAGCCTTTCAACGCATTTCTACTCATTATACAAAAATATTTAATATGTAGTTACGTATTTACATATTCAATTATTAGATGTGGCTGAGGAAGACCTCACACAGATAAATCTGTCGTAATAATGACCTATAAACAATTTAGGGCTATCGTTTAGTCTGCAGCATAGACAATATGATTAATTGCATATAAATAAATAATGATTACATTACCATACATTTACAATAATTATATACAAGAGTTTTGATAGATAAAAAGTTATACACATTTTTAATGCGGTATGCTTTGCTATTATATGTAACCAGTCGTACAACACAACAAATAATATTGTACGTAATGCACGGTGTGTTGCCTACGTTGATACTCAAGAATGTTTATTTTGTGTTGGTTGAATGGCAAGCGGTTTAATTGTTGAAAAACATTTCAGGCGTATGCCATGGGTTCCGTTATCCCTCGACGTCTCGTCTTCAATAACTCGTTTCATCCAACAGTAGTTCTTCAGATGTGTCAGTGTTTACTTCTTCGATCAGAGTGGTTTAATAAAAGTAAGTTTTAAACTTTTACATTTTTCAAATATTTCAAATTCTTTAAATTATAACAAACAATTTTTATAAAAATGTTTAACATCCATATTTTGAAAAATTTAATTAATTTATTTGTTGGTACAATATTTTATGATAAACTAACACATATTTTAACATTTTAATTTATGCGCACTTTATTAATTCACCTGTAGTAATTCTAATTTGCGTTACACGCTTCTTAAACACAGCTATTGTGTCTAATTTCATACGGTGCATGCATGTGAGAGAAATTAAATAATTCATCGTAGAATTGCAAGTTTTTATAAAAAGTGAAAAAGTTGACCTATAAAATTAGCAATTTCTAACATGTAACTTTATGTTAGATATCTTCTCGAGGTAATTATGCAATATAGTCAATGAATTAATTAGCATCATAGATAGTCGAAGGATGTTGAAATATTTGCGATTGAGTTGACGCTAAGGTGTTATCATTAAAGTAAACATTACATAATTCATTTCGTCGCAAATACTCGTAAGTACAAGTGTGGAAGATGTCAAAAAGCTGGACACGTCCAAAAGTTGTCGATGTACGTGCGCTTTGAATGACCATGAAATCACTGCCATGGTCAGGGAAAGTCAACGAACTTAGCGGTATCATTCCTCGAGTATGTCCATTACGTTTCCTCCACCTTCCACTTTGGATGAATAGACATCCGAAGACAACAACCGCGACGTCGGACAGTGTGGTACACAGATTCCAACGTCTTCATTAACACACATCAACATATTGCGAGATAAATTACTCACAACACAATGGAAAATAACAATTCACTTTGAATTAAATATCTTTATTGCAATTCCATATTTGAGGTTTATGCATTACTGCATGTTAACTGTAATAATATTTGCAATAATTAAAATATTTACCTCTATTTTACTATTTACTTACTAAAACGGCATTTCACTAATAGCTCAAATACAGTTGTGGTATTTTTTCTGCTAAATTAAGCCTCATACTTAAAATGTATTCATGAGGAGCGTTATGAGTTCTTATGATTCAAAACAAACAAATCCAGCTAAATAATTCACGGAATGCGACAAACAGTTATGAAGCAGTACGTCATTGCAAACATATTCATTGAAGCGATAGCTAAAAACATGTTCAACGACAATTACTATTTTTGATTTATTTAATTAATTTAATTAGCAGTATTAGTAAAAACTGAAGAAAAAAACCCGCATGATAATTATCTACAGTTAGAAGTTGAAGAACCTTTCAAAATGATCGGTTTAAACTTTTTGTTGATGCAAAATTTAGCATGATAAGAATAAAATTGCGAGTTCTGTAACAGTACAAGACATAATGTAGTACGCCATGACATTAACCTTTTGTTTCTGTTTGTTGCAGGTGTAAAAAATGTTAAGCTACACCGGGCAGTGGTGTCTGGTGGTGTCCTTAATGACACTATCATTAGTCATGTCGATGCCGACGAGCAGCAGTAGCACGACGCCGACGACGTCGACCACATCCAGGTACCGATCCGACGAAGACGCATTTCTTAACAATCCTCGTAGCATATCGATAATGAGTAACAAAACGACGTCAACTTATATGCAAGCTCTACGTAGATTAGCGAACATTACCATAAACGAAGAACTGTTAGTTACCGACAATCGCGCGCGCTCACAATCACATCGCGGCACGAAAGAAACGCATCCGGCCAACAAAGAGAATTTCATTAAAATCAGCGTGGTTAAGTCCGATACGAAAGGCAGCCGTAAACAGCCGCCGACGGTTAAAAAGCCGGAAAGCGCCACGAAAGTTAAATTAAGTCCGAATACGAATGTGCAGTTGAAAAACGCAACCGTTACATACCACCGCGGTACTGTTGGCGGTGGCATTCGTCTTGTTACGACCACATTGAAACCCAAAACAAATAACACAATAATCAAAAAAATTAAACCCACGTGGCCGTTCACCACAATTAATAGCAAGCACGATCTTAATAGATACAAGAATTACACTCAGTTGCACCGTAATAGTAATTCTACAAAGAAGAATGAACAGAAGCAACAACAACCACAAGCGCAACTACAACCGCAACCACAACCTGATTTTGTTTTGTATCACATTCCCGCACCAGATCCAATGCCTGAGGTGACTTCTTATTCCCCGCAATATACTTTTGAAAGACCTCCTCAGACTCCCCAATCAGATCTAAATGATAATATTGTTCCATTGAGCGCGGTTGAAACCTCATCCAATGGTTATCCTGCTGATGATCCTAGTGACCTAGGTGATATAGTCGATATTCCTCTTGGTACTGTTGATTTGGATCTTATTCCAGATGCGCAAACCCAAGGGGAGTTCTATTCGGCCAATTCAGGGGGTAACCCTTGTCCTTCTTATCATTTGACTAGTAATGTGTTTGCACCTCAATCAAAACAAGCCGGTTGTCCTGATTTGAATGTAGTACTTAATTCCCATTATCACCCAGCTACGGATACACGTCGGCCGGAAACTGAAGCAGTGGCACCTGCTGCGTCTGCTCCTTTAGCTGAACCTGCCGCTCCGGCAGCAGCTGCTGCTGCTCCTGCCGCTGCTCCAGCAGCCGGGCCTGCTGGTCCAGCTGGAGCGGGTGGCTTTCCTCCATTAGGTGTACCCCAACTCCCTGAATTTCCTATGTTGCCTAATTTGTCAATTCCGGATTTGAAAGGTTTAATGGGTATATTCGGTGGGCTTTGGAATATTGTTCGGACTGTGTTTACATACCTCTGGCCTGTTTTAGTTGCTATACCTGTAATTGTTTTTGTCAAAACATTGATAGCTACCTTTTTCGCGATTTTCCCGTGGTGGTTCCCTGCGCTTTTCTTCGTCGCCAAGTCCGATAATAAGGAAAAAACACATTATCATTATAAACATGTCCACAAACCGGTTGTGCATCCAGATGGATGGTTTTGGAATCACCAAACTAAAACGTGGACGAATATTTTAGACACTACTAAATTATCAGGTGGTCATCATCCTTACAAAGGACACCGTCCACTGCGTATAAAACATAAACGAAGTTTAGAAGAATATAAAGCTAAATTTAGATAGGTATCAAATACGGCCATAATAAATTTGAAATTATTGATAAATGGAAAAGAAAACGTTGAGCTTGCATATAAGTAAATGGCAACAACTGTTATTTAGTTGATAATTGTTATTTATTATGTAAATTATTTAATTTATTTTATTTCAGAAACATTTGTGTATATATTATTTATTGTACGTGTAAAGAAAAATAATAATGAGAGAAACAAATTATTCTTATTTCCTAGTATGGCCTCAATTATCCCATATCCTTTGTAATCTGATGATTAACCTGTGGGCTATGTAATTATTTTTGTTTTCGATTGTTTTAGAACAAATGTATCTCCTATCAGCGAAACGATGAAACAATTAGCCGATCAATTAATGCAACTGAACGCCACATCGCATATTACATTTGATACAAGGACACCTCCAAAGTTTCGGGAACAAACACGGCGTGATCATGCTGAAATTATTGAGTTTGGACACGCAGGTATTGCGGAACCTGTTGATGATGAAGCGTTGTTATTGGATGAAGCGAATAAAAAGATGAACTTTTACAAAATTGACAAACCCACAACTGACAGTGGACTTTCCACATGGATCTTACTAAGCGGTCAGTCTTCTACTAATAAACCAACGAAAAAAACCGCAGTCCAAGCAAAGAATGCAACTGCAAGCAATGACGATAAAGTCATCAAGCCGATATTCAAAAGGAAGTCGACGACACCAATACCGGCAGCTTTGTCCACAACGAAAAAACCGACCACATTAGTGTCAACAACTTTGAAAGCAAATATTGCAACAACTGCTCTTACTACAGAGAAGCCTGAAAAGACTACGAAACTCACCAAAGTTAAAGCGTCCTTTGTCAATAACACGAAAACGACGCAATCTGTTAAGAAGGTTACCAATACTGCTACAACCGCCAAACCATCCAAAACCACACCTAAGTTGGAAGCATCTACTTTGTCTGTTTCTACAAGCACAAAGAAAACTGATTTTGTCAAAGTCCCCACTAAATCCTCCGCAAGTACTGAACTGCAACCTGAAGCCAAAGAAGGTACCCTTGACTTGTCTACTACAACCACCGATAAGAAAACCAAGCGTCCAACCACAGCATCTCCGAAAAAGAAGAAGAATAAAAACAGGCGTAAGAAACCAGTGGCTGAAGATAAGATGGATTCTTCCAATTCTACAAAATTGTCTACGAAGAACAAGGAACGTCCAATTGGGACACAGCTTTATAACTATCTCAGCCGAGAAGTGATGCCTACCGTTGGAGTTGGTCTGGTTGGTTTGATGGTAACAGCTGGTCTTGCAAGTTACTTCCTTTATCCGTTCGGTGCGTTACGCAGATCGTACGAAATTGATAGAAAGGATAAAGAAGGTAATTATCATTACACAGATGAGTACTCTGGAGGCATAGCCGAGGAGGAAGCAATTGGTAAAGTAATTGCTGGTATGCCGGTGAATAATTATTACAACACCAGATCACACAATTCAAGAAATACATACGGATTGAATGACTATAATAATGGTATGAATGTGGGCTATCAACCAAACAGTCGTTTCAGGAATGTTGATCAACGTTATATGGAGGGTTCTGTAGAAACGGTTGCTTTGAATCCCTTGACAAAATATCAAGCTGAAGAAGTGATTATTGGCAGTCCAAAGAAGAACACTTACTCCAATCATAAAGATACTTATGAAACATTTGAAAAACTGGAACCAAACAAAGATTCTGTTTCAATCATGAATGATGACGAGTTTGTAGTTGGTAATGTACCACAAGAAATTGTTCAGGCAAGTACTGAAGCACCGACACCTGCGGTTGTTCCTGAACATGGTCCTAGAACAATTGAAGAACAAAATGCAGATCACGAGAAAGTTTTTGTAGTTGAGAGTGTTCCAGCGCATGCAGAAGCATTGTATTCAATGGAACACATGCCCAGAAGAAGAAGGCGTCAAGTACCACGTCGTATTGATAAAACAGAAAAAGACGTTGATAATGAAATTGATACAAGCGATAAGAAACCAAGTTTTGTGCCTACCCCAACAACAACTTCAACTTCCACGACAATTAATCCTACTTTACTTCCAAACAGCGACTCAACTAAAGAAACTCTTTATGACACTACCACAACAGATGAATTCTTCACCACCACAATCAATCCAATAGCTGAAAAAACTGAAACTATCTTCGGGTTGATAAAGGATTTGATTTACTTGAAACTACGTCTAGGATTGCAGGTCCTGCATGACAAGGCGCAAAGTTTAACAAGGTATTTCAAAAATGTACAGGAGAGAATAGACGTCACATACAGAAATGTTAACCAAACGATTAGATACAGTTAAGTAAATGTAATTTTCATTTCTCAGAGATTACAGAGAAAAAATCCAGTTTATATAATAGCATTTGGGCGATACTTAAATTGTGTGAGTAATATGTAGATTTTAAATCAAGTTTAAGTTAACACTGGGTAAAACATGGTGATTGGTTTGTTAATTATTGAATAATTGATTGAACACTATAACTTTTGTGATGTTTGACAATAATTTATCACTTAACTTAAACTTTGTTTAAAATTTGGTAAAAAATGTATTATCTTAAATGTGACAAAATGTTATCTTGCACAATTCAAAATGCTGGTATTTAATACATTTCTATTATTTATATAAAGAATTTAAATATATGAACTTTAATTATTTACTTTTATCGGTAACGATAATTTTCCATATTTTTTTACTCTCATGATTTGATTTTTTCCCATGTTTATTATCGTGATCGTGATGAGCACCATGGCCATCAGCAATGTGTTTACCTTTTGAGACTTTCTTCTCGTGTGAATCTTCATGACTTTTATAATCGCCATAATCATCATGCTTGTATGCTGAATCGTCATGCTCTTTGTGTGCATGATGCCCCTTTTTGAAATCTTTTTCGTCCTCATGACCGCCATCTTCGTCCTCATCAGAATCTTCATGATACTCATCGAAGAATTCAATTTTCTTCACGTACTCATCTTTTTTACGCACGTTATGTGTTCCTTTCGTAGCGTGTCCTTTGTCATTTTCCCCTTCTTCTTCATACTGTGTAATAATTTATTCTATTTATTTCTTTAACTACTTTAGTCAAATAATTCTTACCTTAGATCCTTTCTTCCCACCATCTTCTTCGTGTGATGCGGCTTGGTAATCTTCACCCTTATCAAATTTCTTTTCATCACCTCCTTTATCTTCATGATGACCAGATTTCTCATTCTCAACGTGATGTGCCTTTTCCACTTTATGTTTTACGTGTTCTCCTTTGTAACCCTTATCACCCTTCTTTTTCGACTCTTCGTGGTGCTCATGGTGGTCGGTTTTCTCACCCCCAGCCTTAAACTTTGTGTTGACAGGTTTCGGTTTGTGTTTTTTATGATGTGACTCTTCAACATGTTGGTCACTTTTAGGCTGATTTTTAATTTCGGTATTTGTTTCAGCAACCTGTTCTTCAGATAATTCCGGGACAATAATAGGAGCTGCAAGTGAATCCTGCTTAAGAGGTTCATCAGGTACGTAAATTAAAAATTCTTTCTCTTTTTCTGGTTGAATTGTTTCTTGATTCGTTTCTTTTAAATACTTCTTTGGTATCAATATTCGTTTCGAATTCAATTTTCGAAGTTCTGCAGGTGGATCAGGTTTCAATCTCCTCTGCTTGATAACTGATTCCGCTGTTTTCGGTTCGTGATTGTATGCAAAGGCGAGGGGGGGTTGCAATAGTTTCGCGTACTGACCCAGCGGTTCTCCTTTAGATAAGTCAGTGATAAAACCCGACGGACGAGGTTGTGCAGCATCTAGTATTCGTAAAACCGCCGCGACGAAAACAAACACTTTGAATACAGTCTCCATAATTGCACGTCCGCACAGTGTAAACACTTTCCTTTAAATGAAAACAATACAACACTGCCGAGTGATTTATATAAGAAGTGTTGATTAATTCCATTTTGTGGTCGGATTTGGATTAAGTGCGCGCCAATTCGTTCGGTCGAATTGAAGAAACGAATTGGGTTATTCAATGCACCGGTACGCAAACAAGCGTGATAATTGAGCTGTGAGTCTAATCATCATTTTGCATGCGCTTTCTATGGTGAAGACAAGCGATGCAAAAGTCATCCATGCTTGATTTACTATCCTTTCTATTTTTCTTCCTTCCTTTCGTGCAACGCTCTCGGAAAACTAGTGCAACTCGACTCAACTGCAAACCGTAGCGAAAACAATAACAGGTATGTAATACCTGCTGGTTACTTATTGAATTTACAACTTATTTATTAATTAACACATATAAACAATAACGATTACATGTGGATCATACCTTAAAAAAAACGTAGTATAATTTATAAAGTCAATGCAACATTTAAACTTATTCAGTTGATTAAAACTGAGGCAAAGGTGATTTTACGCATGAATTTTACAAACTCTTCCTCGGTAACTCTGCCGTCTTCGTCAACGTCAGCTTCATCTATCATCTCGACAATTTCCTCTTCCGTTACATATTCTCCCAGCTCTTCTGAGACTCTCAGCAAAGTTTCGGTCGTTATATATCCGTTCTGCTCAGCATCAAAGAGGCGGAATGCCTTCAGCAATTCTTCTTTCGAATCTGGTGCGCACATTTTGCCGGCGATCAACGTGATGAAATTTTCGTAGGACAATTTTCCGGAATCCTCCGTGTCTACCTCGGCAATCATCCGCTTCATTTCTTCTTTTGGTGGCTCAAAACCTAGAGCACGAATTGCCACTTTAACTTCTTTAACATCAATACGGCCTGTTCCGTCCCAATCAAAGATGTCGAACGCCTCTTTCATATCTTTTTTTTGATCCTCCGTGAGTTGAAACTTTGGTCCTTCTGGTCTTTTCTTTGGTAATACACCACTAGGAGCGCTTATGCGTAGAGATACAGTGTCTATAAAGTCTTCCATGGTGTTCAAATTAATTTGTTATGTCAAAACGATAAAGGAATTAATATGACATTGGCTTGTTTCCAAAGCAAACTCGGTTAATGTTTAGTTTACATAAATAAAAACAAATTCGCATGAGCACCCTTATGCCGGTGAACCTGCGAAATATGGAGGGGCAAACGGGTTCGAACGATTAACCCGTACGTTCGAACATGTTGGAGATACCTCTGAATATGGGTAACAGGAAAAAGAGAGGTCACCATTAAAAGAATCGCAGTAATATATAACAAAAATACATCTTGTTTATTGCAAAAAATATAATACATCATGTCAGTACAAAATAAAGCGACTAATAATGTATATTAAAATATGTTATTTAAGCATTAAAACATACATTACATAATAATATGCAACAGTCAAATCTTAAAGCATAAATCGTTGATTTTGTAAATTAATTCGTACTCTTTCATGATTGAACTTGGTCTAAATTGTAAATGTGGAAAACTTAGAGTAAGTGTAAGAAATTAAGAAGCTGTAGAATTCGGCGTTTTATTGCCACAGCCGTGTAATACGTAATTTGGTAGATAATAAATGCAATCAAATAAATGTTGTAGACATTAACGGATGAATATCTTAACGTGTAATACAGTTTGCAAACTATCAGCACATTTGTGAGTAACAATAAGATATAGAGTAAATATTCGAAGAAAACGTGTTTTGATATGCTGGTCAATAATTGCACAATATTTTGTGGGCGAATACTACAATTGCATAGATCATTTCTTAGAGGCATTGTCTTGAGGCACCTGTTTTCTTTCTTTCTCTAAATTGTTTCGAGTTATATTAAATGCTTCCGTCTTGAAGAAGTCTACCTTTTTGTACACTGTAATTGCTCCGGGTGATCGGTCCGAGGAGTCTTCGTTTGTCGATTTTGTGCGTTGCTTAAACTTGTTGCTATTTTTATTGTCTAAATCTAAGTCGAGGTATTCCAATTTCTTTCGTTGAAGGTTTAAGGATCCAAAATAATGGTATACCTAATAATAATGTGTATGAATATCATCGTCTAAAGTCTGAGAACTAATTATTTACCTGTTCGTTATCGTCACTTTGTAAATTTTCGATCGATCTGCCAAAAGGTGTTGGACTGGGAGCAGCGCGACACTTCCTATTAAAGTTCTCATCGCTCGATTCAAAAGTTCTTCCGGTAGGCAGTGTGAGCTGTGATTTGTATGATTATTTTCAATTCTAATAATCAACCAAAAAACTTACCGTAGTCGATGGCTTTAATTTCCGATCCACTGATGGTGCAAGTCTCGGAGAGTTGGGCTCAGTACTGGATGCCACAGACAATGAATCCGATAGTTTCCTCTTTGGTTTCAATCCTCGGTTGACTTTAGGTGGTGGCATAAGCTGAAATGCATAACCAAATAGAAACGCATATTCTATATTAAAAAATAACAATTTACTTGTGCGTCAAAAGGTAAAAGCGGGCTTGGTAGGTTCGAATAATGTGCGGTTGAAGAAGATTGCGATAACGGTGACGCTGGCTCATCTCCGAGCTCATCACCGTATTTAAATATTTGTGATTGACTGGTGCTCGGTTTAGGCGACGGATTATCGTAAGTAAATATATGGCCGTCAATGTAACTGGGCGCCGCATTGTTGTAACAGTGACGCTTTCCTAAAGTGTCCGTGTTCTCGACGTGCGACCGCGGGAAATCATATGTCTCATCAGTCAACAAATTCTGTAACGATTATAAAAGTCAGTTAGTCGGAAATACAGTGATATAGGCGTAACTTACTGGTGTGTTTTCATCACATGTAGAATTAGATTTGCTATGATTTCCGGACTTTGTTCCTTTCAATTGATTAGTCTGGGATGTATTGATATGGTGTGGTTTGGGTGGCCTTGGTGGACCCACATGGTTTAATTTTTTATTTGTATCAACCTCAGCTGAACTATTAGAAGGTCTAACGCTCCTGAAGCCTAAAAAATATAAAAATTAATAATGATTTATACAAAAAATAAATAAAAATGCTTACTAGTATCAGATTGGCTGATATTATGTGACCAATCATCATCAGTAAACACACTTTCTGAGTCTGTTGGACTTTGTAGTGGTGATGCATTAGTGATTGGCATTGAATTGCAATATTCCACTTCCCTTTTATGATTATTGATAGAAATTGAAGCACAATTTAAATATGTTGGAGAGGACATCTCATAGGAATGATTTCCAATGGTGTAAATGCTCTGCACATGCTGGGCAGACATGTTATACTCATCTATTGACTGATTTGGTAAAATCGGTGTCTTCCCAGTGATACATTCCGAGATTGGTATATATGGACTGGTGCTCACAGGGGAAACAGGTGGTGAATCAAGAGAATGTGCTACCAATTTTTCCTGTTGGTCAATACCACAATCTTCTTCATCACTTGTCGCCCTCATGTTGCACAGCTTGCAGATATTATTTACCCATTGTATCATCTCATTTTCTGTTTCTGCAGCCAAGTAATAAGTAATGCGTGTGGAGTCTTTATGTCAAATATGTAGTCAAACTTAAGTTTCTTGTCTTCAAACTTGAGGCCTTTGCTGAGTATCTCAACTTGGTCTAAGTCTATAATGCCTTTTAGTTTGTGGTTGTTTCTATCAGTGAAATATGATAGCTTGTACTGAGCTGGCAATTCACCTGCATGTAAGACAAACCAACGTCGTCTCCAGCGCTAAATAACAAAATAAATTCGTTAGAGCACAAATAAAACTGCTCGTTATCGCTGGATAATGTCGACTGACTCAACGTAGCTCGAGGATACTCATTGTTTTGCAAACATGAATAACATTTGTTTTGAGTTGTTGTTTGAAAGTAATTTGTTCACTTACCCCGCGCCATATGCGTTTCGCTGGCGGCGACTTCGTTAACCAACCGCTGTGTATTTCTTGAATATTCTTTGACATCTTGAACCTTTAATTGAGCTTTGGTAATTAAAATCATACCTTCAGATAGAATACATGATGATGACTAATGTGAAGAATGCAATTATGATTATGATTCCTTCTGTGATGTCACATAAACTAACACATGCGTACTTGATGCGACTAGAGCGGCATCTATACAGTAAAGGAAAATTTAAAACTTGGAGCGTCAAAATTCCCCACATTTGAATTCAAGTAACCTCGTTTGAAAACTTAGGTGTATTTGTCCGTAATTCATGTTTACACTACATAGTAAAAGTTGATATTGTATTTCTTCTATCCGTTTCATCTTCAACTTCGGTTGCAGGCTCGCTATATTTCCTTC
This sequence comes from Dalotia coriaria, assembly GCF_025399875.1. Classification (NCBI taxonomy): domain Eukaryota; kingdom Metazoa; phylum Arthropoda; class Insecta; order Coleoptera; family Staphylinidae; genus Dalotia; species Dalotia coriaria. The sequence continues at coordinate 6,942,484 of NW_027045447.1, read as the reverse complement.
TTATATACATGTACATGTTTATCATAAATCCCCAGGACACTAAATAAATGACTATAGCTAACAATTTGAACTCAAAATCTTGATTTCCAATCAATACTTCTAACGTTACAAATGTGCCTAAAACTAGCCGCATGCTAATGAAGATTAATACAAAACTCAATTCCACAATTGTAAAAAACAGGGTGTTCTTATATCCCAACGTTCTAATGAACCACCTTAACTGTAGCAGTGGATTAGTGATTTCCATCAATCCTAAAGCACAAGTAGCTTGATTGGTTAATGTGCCCTTTGCCAATATCCGCGCCATAGCAAAACAACTGTATACGTGATGGGCGATCATTAATTTTGATTCCGTTTGGTAATATGCGCACCAGATCAGGTCAAATATGAAGTATCCCAGGCTGAGTAAGAGAATGGCAAGTTGTGAATTTGTTCTTGGTTCTTCACAATTCCGAAATGCCCAACCATTGATGAAACACTGTGAACTTCCAAATGTCGCCATAATGGTAGCATGACATAGTGTAGCTAAACGATTTGCAAACTCCGGTGACTCGTTCTTGTAGGATTTTCTTAGTGTGATGTATAACAAGTACCAGCTCAGTGCCGAAGGGATTGATAGTAACAAAATGAACATAACTTAGCGATGTACTACTCAAATTTTGACATGATTGCCGACATATTTCAAATATGCTGGTGTCAAACGAAAACAATGGCAATAATAAATGAATACGTTTCTAAGGCGGCTTTGGAGGGTTTCGTGAACAGTGTCAATCTTTCTACAATTGTCACCAATTGAGTTTATTCACGAAATAATATTTTAGAACTTCTGGACTCTTATGTAAGTCCTTTTTTTATAATGACGTATTACTTAGTAAACTTGAGAATATAATAGCTTTCAGCATGCCTGGTGTTAAACATACGGAATCAAAGATGAATGTTTCGCTTGGACTCAAAGGTCCGCGGGCAGTAAGCAAGCCACTGGTTTCTGTGGTGTCCGCGATGCCCACTGCATCAACTGTATTGAAAAGTAAACATCACTGCACTAAATGCGTCTTGATGAAACGATTCTGGATGGTTTCGGTTAATATGTACGACTTCATGGGATTAATCGATATTTGTCCGGGCAACACTCTACATGCAGTTAAACCATATGTTAGTTGTAAAAATTAATTAAACATGACGTCATAGAGTGTATTTCATTTTGGATTTTTCATTGCATAAGGTTTCATAATTATAGTAATTAACAAACTAAGCAATAACGAGATAATATTTTGTATTTAGTATTTTGTATATTAGAAATACAATCGTTTATACCGTAATGGCCCCAACAAAATCGGTTTGTTTATATTGTTCTTTCAACGTGCAAGAGTTGTATTCGTATTTTGCGCGGCGTATTTATCAATGCCGGATAAAAACAACTTTTTATCGGGTTCCACGCGATTCTCTCGCTGCAAATTCTGCTCTGTGGGCTGCTCTATATGTTATTTCCGATCAGTAATTTAGTAGAAAGGTGCTTAATCGTGTCCAGTAGAATGAATAATCTGTGGTTTGGTCGTAATATAAGTGTCGGGTGTTCTGGTTTATTATTAACGATTAACGTGTCCCGGATGTCTATTATCAATTCGAAGGTATGGTAATTTTCTTAACTTCTTAAACAGTGTGCTTGAAAATATTGCAGTTATGGTGCGATTTTAAATTTTATTAATTTTTGTTTGAATGCATGTACCTAGTATACATTTTTATCGGTGTTGTGGATTTCATCTTGTGTTTATACAATACATTGTGTCCGTATTGTTATTGCTTCGTTCTCTGATACGCCACGTTTTTTTCAGTACCTGAATGCAATCGGGTATAAAGAAAATTTGAGTATTATGTTTTATCAATCAAATGCAAATCTATTTTCACTTGCGTATGCCTTGTCTCACAATTAATTGTCTCATTGTCTGTTTCAGTGCGGACCATTGGACTTATTCTGTTAGTCATTTCTGGAAAACGATGCTGTTCTCGTAAGTTATTAATTCTGATTAATACTTTTCGTATAAATAAACGCGATACAACACTTTTTTGTGTATTATACAATTTGCTATATTTCAATGATTTTCGAGTATCAGTGAATGTATCAGTGTTTACAAACAAACACGTTTTCTTATCTCGTGCAATTTTTGTGCGATCGCCACGCGGTTCGTCTCGCGGTTGGCTTGCGTGGTACGTCGGTCTCATATTTGTCGTCGAGTGATCTGCACGCACATTTTCTTCACAATAATTTGAGTTTCTTAATATTTTTCGCGTCATTACATAATATTTCTAAATGCTCCTTCCATTGTGCGCGAGTGATGTGCGGCGTTCAAATGCGAATTGTTAATGCGCAGAGATAAACCGTGAGTGATGTTCCGTCGGCCGTCGGATACTCTTTTTTGTATGATTCGCGTATTTCATCATTTCTACAATGTGCCTAATTAAGGTCCTTACAATTTATTATTTATATTAATGTATTATAATTTCCCTTAGTGTTTTTTGTAACACCCTGTATACTAATTTTCCATGCTTAATTTGTCAAAATTCCACTTAAACTTAGGATTTTTTATCGTTTTCTCTTTACATCACCCTATATAATAATTTCCTTTGATTTTACTTGGACTGTGTTTCCCAACTTGAATTTTGCATTTTCTCTTTAAATGTTATTATATTGTTTTTGGAACACGAAGGTAGCGGTTGAAGTGACTCGTGTTCAGGGCACCGTACGAAGGTATCGGTAGAAGTGACTCGTGTTTAGGGCACCGTACGAAGGTAGCGGTAGAAGTGACTCGTGTTCAGGGCACTATACGAAGGTAGCTGTAGAAGTGACTCGTGATCAGGGCATCGTAAGAACGTAGTAGTAGAAGTGACTCGTGTTCAGGGCACCGTACAAGGGTAGCGGTAGAAGTGAGTCGTATTGATAAAATATAAATTATTTTTGGACGTTTTAGCCCAGGATACTTAATTATTTTATGCTTTATCAGATAGAGAATTTTCCAAAGTTTCATAATCTTCAATCCGTTGGTCGCTCACGTTTTTAGTTTAAATGATATTCGTTACCAAAAATACTCAAAAAAACATGACGCAGTGCAGCGCGATATTGTGAACAGCAATTACTTAATTACCTAAGGTAAACAGTAAACTTTTACGAAGACAATAAATTATTTATTTGTAATGGTAAATTAAATTCCTGTTTTTGTCAATCATATTACATCCCAAAGTCAATATATTCTTTTGTTAAACCGAGAAATATTGAAAGTAAAAGTAGATTCCGTATATATGTGCTATTTCTATATTGAGAATTTTAGTTTCGTCTTCTCAACTACGTGTTTATTATTACGTTTGCGTATAAACCAGGGGCGTAGCTACCGCCGTATTTGCCGTATCAATTATACGGGGCCCCCGGGCCACGGGGGCCACCAAAGTGTGTAAGGAAAAACCTTTACCTCCATATAAGGGCCCCCAAAAAAATATTTATACGGGGCCCCGACAAGGCACGCTACGCCACTGGTATAAACTTTTTTTGTTCGACTGACGCGTGTTATCGCTGTGTACCTGCCTTGCTTCGCGTCGTGCACACGGCAGTCGTTTCACCGCGTGGTCCGCGTACGTGTCTCTCTAATCGCCATGCGTTTTGAGGTTTCAATTGTATTAATCGTCGTGTATTCATTCGGTCATCATCAAAATATTCGTAATGGGAATGTATGCCTGTTTTGTTTTGATTTATGGCGGTTAGAGTCTTCTTTAGTGAGAAATAAGTATCCGTTAATCCCTGCGCGGGTTTTCAGTTGATAGAATATATTCTAGGATAGAAAATCTCCTCTTTAATGCACAGGTTGGTGGATAATTAAAATTTATTGCGGAAAGTTAAGGCGGTTTAACTTAATTTGATTATTTAATTTGACGAATATTAATTTTGTACATTACAAACACGTGGTGGCATTTTTATCAGAATTCTTCTTTGTCACATTTCCGAAAATAACATGCTTCATTTAATTATTACAAGCACGGTTTTTAAAATTATCTGAGGATTATTAAAATGACAATATTCATGTGGTCGACCACGCTTACTTTGCCGACGGCCGCGATTTTAGCGTCTCAATAACTTCCGCGCGGCATTTAAAGATGCGGAATTAAATTCTTCGTTGGGTGGTATTTGTTTGATGCAGAAATTTGACCTGCATCCCGTGAAAATTTGCATTAATGTGTGATTTACTCATCGTTTTTCGTAAAATATTTGTATTTTTTCGAGTTTGCACGCGATCTTATCGTCCTAATCACTTCGGCGCTGCATCTAACGATTTGGAAGTAAATTCTCCGTTGGGTGGTATTTGTTTGATGCAGGAATTTAACCTACAACCCGCAAAAATTTGCATTAAAGACTAAAGAGTGATTTCCTCACCGTTTTTCGTGAAATATTTATATTTTTCCGGTTTGCACGCGATCTTAGCTTCCCAATAACTTCGGCGCGGCATCTGAAGATGCGGAATTAAATTCTCCGTCGGGTGGTATTTATTTGGTGCAGGAATTCGACCTGCAACCCGCGAAAAATTGCATTAAAGTGTGATTTACTCACAGTTTTTCATGAAATATTTATATTTTTTCGAGTTAGCACGTGACCTTAGCTTCCCAAAAACTTCGGAGCGGCATCTAAAGATGCGTAATTAAGTTCTCCGTCGGGTGGAATTTGTTTGATGCAGGAATTTAAACTGCAACTCGCGAAAATTTGCATTAAAGAGTGATTTACTCACCGTTTTTCGTGAAATATTTGTATTTTTTCGAGTTTGCAAGCGTCTCAGTAACTTCAGCGCGAAATTACTTCATTAAATTAAATAATTTTACATTCTTATCTGATAGAGAATATTCCAAACTTTCCTAATCTTCAAACCGTTTGCCTTCATGTAAATGATAGTTGTTACCAACAATACTAAAAAAAATGACGCAGCACATAAGGTATACAGTAAACTACAAAGACAATAAATTATTTATTTGTAATGGAGAATTAGATTCCTGTTTTTCTCAATCTTATGACATCCCAAAGCCAATAAATTCTTTTCTTATGCCGAGAAACATTGAAAGTAAAAGTAGATTTCGTGTATGTCGGTTATTTCAACATTGTATAATTTTAGTTAGGTCTTTTCAACTACGAGTTTATCAGTACATTTGTGTATAAACAACTTTTTTTGTTCGACTGACGCGTATTATCGCTACGTACCAGCCTTGTACCTGGCTAAGCGAAACGCACACGGCAGTCGTTTCACCGCGTGGTCCGCGGTCGTGTCTCACTAATCGCCGTGCGTTTTGAGGTTTTAATTGGATTAATCGCCGTGTACTTTTTCGACCATCAGCAAAATATTTGCAATAGGCATGTTTGCCTGTTTTGTTTAATGATTTGTGGCGTTGTGGCTTAAATAAGAAATAATTGTCCATTAATCTGCGCGTGTGTTTTCAGTTGATAAAATATATTCCAGGATATAAAATCCCTTCATCAATGCATAGGTAGCTGTGTAATTAAATTTTTTTACGGAAAGTTCCGCCGGTTTAACTTAAATTTATTATTCTATATGAGTGATATGAAATTTGCATGTATCATCTAGCAAATTACGAACACATGGTATGTAGCATTTTTATCAGAATTCTTAGTTCCGTTACCGAAAATAACATGGATGATTTAATTACTACAAGCACTGTTTTAAAAAAGTATCTGAAGATTATTAAAATTGGCAATATTCATATGGTCCACCACGCTCACTTTGCCATCGGCCGTCGGCCGTCGGCTCGGCCATCTTTTCGCTGAACTCGTGAATGTTTTAATCGATTTGCACTCCTTAACATCATTAAATTAAGAAGTAAAATCTTGTACGTTGAATAGTTTTTCGTTTTCATAGTAACCGTACATCTTAATATATACAAAAAAAGTCATTTTTATCGTTTTTAACCACTGTGTTGCTACGCGCCGTCGCTTGCCGTCTGTAGATTTAGATGTTTACCGCAGGATATTCTATCAATTTATGATGATGCTTTACCCGTCGCTTATTTTATACAGTTGATGCTACCATCAATTAATAAATATATATTCGCAATATATTAAAATGTAAGTGTTTTAATTTTGTAGCACCATTTTGCTCAATTGTCCGATGATTGTCGAGTAAAATCTCTGATTTTATATTAAAATATTGTTGTTAATTTGTAAATTTCCCTCTTCATATTGGGAATATTGACTCCCTTAATAGTTTCTGTTTTTTTTAAACACCCTGTATATTAGTTTTCCTAACAGCATGTAGAAAATCACCTTTAGTTGTGAGTGTTCTGTTTTAATTGATGGGATTTTCTTTCTAGAACACCCTGTATATATGTTTTCCTTTGTGCCCGTGAAAATTTTGCTTTAACTGTGGTTTTTAGTATTGTCCCGTTTGCACTTCGAATTTTCTTTCTGGAACACCCTGTATATTAGTTTCCCTGATTGTCGAGTGAGCGGCGTTTGTAGTGTTGAAAGTTTTTTTTTTTGCATTTAAATTAAATTTAAATTTTCCTTTTGTAACATCCTGTATATTTGTTTCCAATCACCTAAAAACTCTTTACTAATTTCATTATTACGGCAGAACTTTATGTAGCAGTACTTAATGGCATGTGCGCGGCTATGCAGGTCGTAAGTCCTGCTTCAATATGGCGGCACGTATTCTGTTGACCTGTAAAATATAAACTTGTATTCTATTGCTAATAAATAAATAGTAAGATATATTGACTTCTTTTATTTGTGTACACCTTCTATCATTTCAGGAACAGGTCTCTAAGAGTTCCCTCTCTCACGGGATGATCCCCACTATAAAAATTGTTAAGGTGTCCTGTGTGATTTGTGTGCTCCATCTTTCATTTCAGCTACAGGTCTGAACTTGTAAGAATATTTTTAAGTGTCACCTCTCTTGAGGCGACTTAAAATTTAAAAATATTTTAACAAGACCTTATAAGGATTGTCCTTATAAGGAGTTCCCTCTCTCTGGGGTGATCCCCACCATAAAAATTGTTGATATGCCTGATAATTCCGGGGATGAAGCGCAGAGACATCGTAGCTGTAGGATGGGCCGGGAGCAATGGACGGATCGAAGCAGTGGGCACGCGCCAAAAAATTTAAAAATCTGATCCGCTCCTGTTGCTCATTCTTCTATCTCCTCCCTCTTTTCTCCACTCTCTGTTCTCTTTTCTACTCTTCTCTACTATTCCTTCTTCTACTTCTCCTATTTCTCCACTTACTTTCTTACTTCTCTTATTGCCTTCACTTGAATTTCAATTTCTCTTATATTTCGTTGCAATTCATGTATGCAACCCAAATTACACCTGATATTTTTATGTTTGAGAAAAATGCCTCCTATACCTGAGATTCGATCCGTGTCTGCCAGCATGCCAGCAGGTGCACGTCTCCACTCGACCACCGAGTGTTTTTATCATTTATATTTGATTCTTTTATTTATGCTTCTACTTTAATCAACTTTTTAGAAACAATATCACAAGCCTTAGCTATGTTGCACACGTTCCACGCACTGTACTATACTATGTTATACTATGGTGCACTATGGGGAGTTCAACTTGACTTAATACTAATCCTGAAAACGACCAACAGAACACTAGGGACACATGTAAACAGGAATGTAAAATTAAATCTTTATTGACTGATTCATTTTCAATTATTATAAAGCAGTAACATGGTGTAAGATTTAAAAAGTTAAATAAAAATTAATTCTATTTGATGTTACTTACTCCTTTGTTCTTATATCAATAAAGGACTAAGGCGCACAAACACGTTTCCGCAAATTGTATGTATAATTAATGATACACACTTCTTTTCTATTCCACGCAGATATTCACGTCAAACACGTAAATTTAACTTCATTTAACTCCAGTAAGTATTCATAGTCACCGGAACATATCCGACGGACACCACGCGCGATCCGCATAGAATTATTCAAATCATTCGTTGCCCGCGGCAGTGGGCTGTTACTACTAAATGCCCCTGATCGTCAATCGATTTAAGTAATGTTACAAAATATCAAGAATAGCGAGAAAATGTCACCACGCTCGATTAATGAACAAAACACGTGCGTACTCGCAACGGCGCTCAACCGACTAAGCCGAACTAAGCAAGACAGATTGATAATCGACCCGCAGATGGAAAGGCATTTTACTATAAGCATACGACAGAAATGCGACAACAAATCTGTTGCAAGTTATTAAATAAAGTTATTATTACATAAAAGTGACGACGGCAACTCAGCGCACAAAAACAAACACAAAAATTAAGTATGAATTTAAACCAAATCGATGGAAGCGTCATCTGACCGTAGCGGAACAAAACAAAATAGATAGCTGACACTAGCGCAATCTAGGTGTGTCGGAACAAAACATTAAAGATAGCCGGCATCATCAAGTTTCGAAACTTTGAAATTACAGAAATCTGCATTACGACTGCTAATATTTAACATTTAATTCACTTTAGATTAAAAAATCGTTGTCCTAGGACATTTAGTTCGCCCCCTAGACGCCCAAAACTACCAAAAATCAGTACTTCGAAGCACAAAAATTATCTTTCTGCAGGTTTCCCGGGTGCTAATCACACAAATTATTCATGAAAATGATAAACAAATTCAATACTTACAACCTGATGAAAGTATCGTGGTCCTAGGACATTCCGTTCGCCCGCTAGACACCTAAAACAAACGAAAATTAGCATATCGAAGCACAAAAATGACATTTTCACAGGTTTCCTGTGTGCTAATCACACAAATTATTTATGAAAATGATATACAAATTCAATACTTACAATCTGATGAAAGAAACGATGACCTAGGATATTCCGTTCGCCCGCTAGACACCTAAAACGAAAATTAGCATATCGAAGCACAAAAATGACATTTTCAAAGGTTTCCTGTGTGCTAATCACACAAATTATTTATGAAAAGGATAACCAAATTCAATACTTACGATCTGACGAAAAAATCGTTGTTCTAGGACATTTCCTTCGCCCCCTAGATACCTAAAACTACCAAAAATCAGTGCATCGAAGCACAAAAATTATCTTTTTGTAGGTTTCCCGTGTACTAATTATACAAATAATAATCATATAAAAAATTATGAAATTATATTATAAAAAATTTATCGACGGACTACTCGAATGCGTTGCAATTAGAATTGCGTTCCTTAAGACGCCTTCGAGAGCGTTAACAGTTATTAAAAGTAATTCTACTTAGCTAACATAAAGAACTCAAAGAAAAAGAAAATGTGCCAAAAATTTCACCCTTCAAGTAAAAAAATGCACCACCAAATTTTCGAATTTACCCATGTTGCAGACACAACTTCTGCAACAAACTAACACAACCCCATGGAGAATTTAATTTGACATTTCTAGAGATGCCCCCTTCTCGAGTTAAAGCTAACGCAGGGACTCCGTGTCTAAAAAGGTGGTAAAATTCAATTTACCACATTTCCATCAACTCTGAACGTTTGAAGAACCGAGGTAGAAAATTAAATTTAAAAAAAATTGTCTGAAATTATAAAGAAATTAATTAAATATCTTTATTTGGAACTGTGCCAATTAAGTTTAATTGTCCATGTGGTAGTACCTGTCTTACATTTAAATTAATTCTCAAACCTTCCAAATAATCTTGAAATTCATTAAAGTTACTCTGACTTGTGTACATACGTAGTTCACTATCTAAAGGCACATCACTTTCACAATTAAAATCATTCCACATTTGCTTTTCTGTTTTAACAATTCTTGGCACTGCATGATATGATAATCTTGATTCTTTACTCATTATTACAACATCACCACTATGAATAACAACAGCAGTAGGTTTTTCATCTATGGTAAGCCCACCCAGTAAAAACACAGCACTATTGCCAAAACTAAATGAAAACAAAGGCGCATCTAGATACTCTTCTGAGTGATCTGTATGCCCTGCTAAAGTGGAATCTAAGTGATAAAAGTTAACAATAGCTGCTTCAGCTTTAAAATCATATCCCAATGCTTGAGCAAAAGTATAGCACAACCTACTCAAATTATCAGGAAATGTATTCTTAGCTTGATCACTGTATATTTTTGTATCCCAGTTATGATGGTAACCTAATGTAGACCACCTTAATTTCTTTAAAACACTTTTGTCTTGTTTTGCATAATCCCACCAATTCTGCTCCAATGGAACAAGTGAATGAATATCAATATTTAGTTTGTTTGGCTTTTTTGTATACTCTTCAATAGCTTGCCGGATCCAATATCTTTGGCCAATGGATGTGAATGGATTTTTAATGTAAATAAACCCAGGTCTATCAAGTATTTCAAATGCTTCCCATGCAGATGGATCAATAAGATCAAACGTTTTGGTAAAATTATCTGAGTTTATACTAACTGACTTTACCTACAAAATAGTTATTATTCTTGTTAATAACAAAGTTAAAATAAATAAATAGTGATTTACCTTATTTGTCCAAGAAGAACTGTTTGTAAAATCCAAAACCTCCTCAAAACTTGGCTTTGGATTTCTTGATTTATAATATTTAAACGAATCTTTAAACATTTCACTGTTACTTATTTATGAATGTAACGTAACCTGCAATATTGCAGGTACTGGTCTGTAAAATAAATATTCCATCATGCATATTCTATGGTAGGCAACTAAGCGAACGCTTCATTTTCTAAAATTCGCGACTCTGATTGGCTGTTGACGTCACAGATTAATGCCTCATTGGTTGAAGGTGTGCGCATGAACGACGGTGTTGATGAAGCAAACGTCAAAACGCCAGCCTGACACGTTATCTTTAAATACACAAAGTAAATATACTCCGTATTTACCTGGGTAACATTAAATGACAATAATGTAAAATGTCTTTACTCGACGATGATAATATCAACTGGTAAATGCATTAATTTAGTTCCATTATTACAATTAACTCATCATTTTGTAGGGTGCAAGACTTGGAAAATGCTGTGCTGGAAGAATGTTCAGCAAGTGATATATTTTGCATTTGTAAGGGAAAACCCCTACCGGAACGTTTGCGGTCAGAAGTTTGGCAGGTACATATTGTTTATCATCTGATAAGATATTGAAGTATGCAAACTTATGACTCATTCCAGATATGCCTTGATGTATCTGACAAAGGGAATCAGATAGAGCTATTCAATGAAATCTATGATCTTCCAAATCAAGCAGTTCTCCATGAAGATTGCACAAATTTCGTTGCCACACTTGGCAATGATGATAATGAGAAGCCTTCCATTACATCAGAGCTTGAAAGCATCCTAACATACTACTGCAAAAGCAGAAATCTCACCTACAAACATGATAATGGTTGGATTGAACTGTTATTGCCACTCATCACTTTAAGAGAGGACAAGTCCACAATGTACAACTTGTTTGAAGGAATTCGCGACACTTACATCCCACAGGGTTCACAGAAAGATGGCAATGCTTTCCATATAATGAGATTACTTCTGCAATATCATGATCCAGAATTGTGCTCATTTCTGGACACTAAGAAAATAACACCAGAATTGTATTGCCTCACATGGTTTCAGTCTCTATTTGCAGCCACATGCAATCTTACAGCTACAATCACCATGTGGGACTATTACTTTCAACAGAGTGATCCTTTCTTTATTTTCTTCCTTTCACTGATTATGGTGATAAATGCCAGAGAGCAGATTATGTCTATGAAAGAAGAAGGAAAGGATAAACTTATTAATATACTTTCTGGTATGCCCAGTGGTCTAGAAGCTGAAGACGTCGCAGATTTTTGCTCGTTAGCGCAGTATTACTGTCTAAAAACACCGACAAGTTTTCGCACGGAATTAATGCAGCCACTGTATGGTGGTAGCAACGCAGGGGCGCAATCAGTTTCTCAAGCTTTATGTCTACCAGTATCAGTCGATGAGTTAGTTGGGAATGCGTTCAATCGTGCAATGGGCGGCGGTCAGGATGGAGTGCGTTTCTTTTTAGTTGATTGTCGACCTATCGAGCAGTACAATTCTGGCCATTTACCAACCGCGTTTCATTTGGATTGTAATTTGATGTTACAAGAGCCTAGTGCCTTTCAGACTGCTGTCCAGGGATTGTTGATGTCACAGAGGCAGGCTTTGGCAATTAATTCTAATGCAGGTTTGTTACACCATATCAAATATGCATAAAACAATATAATAAGTTAAATAAATTTTAGCTGGTGAACACCTTTGCTTTTTGGGCTCTGGCCGCAACGAAGAAGATCAGTATACTAATATGGTTGTCGCGTCATTCCTACAAAAGAACACAAAATATGTGTCTTTGTTAACCGGCGGTTTTACTGCATTGCATGATGCATTCGATTATGAGCGATGTCTACAAGATCACAATGCTTATCAATGCATTGTTTGCTTGCCACGACTCGGTAAGATATTAAAAATATTATGCAATATAACATTTTGAAATTTTAATGAAGATACAGGTATCTCCAAAACTCCAACGCAAAGTGGCAAGCAATCATCGGACATTTTCGGCAAAATCTCCGCAGCTATGAAATCCAAATCAGCGGAAGTTAAAGGAATGTTATTTGAATACATTGTGAATCCGAATAATTCCCCAGTTCAAGAAAGACACGTGTCTAGTAATGACAAGCAAGGAAAACGTTACAGAAACGTTGCGCCTGTTTTTAGTATTGATGATCACGACGACAGCATTACAACCGATGCGGTAAATTAAATAATTATATCTCAATTCATTTAATTGAATATTTATCTTTATAGAATTTAGAAGAGGATGACGATAAAGAGCTGGTCTCTATCCAATCATGGATCAAAGACCCGGATGTAATCGAGCACTTCCCATGCCAGGAAGTGCAAGTAAGCGGATGTATGTATAAAAGTCACCTACTTGTAACCAGTTCTCACCTGGTGGTGATTCGTGAGGTGGCCGATAAGTCTGATACGGGTGAAGTTATCGTCAAACGTCCACTGTCCACTATTGTGAAGATAACAGCCAAAAAGCGCGTTCCCGATTTGATCACATTCAAGTACGGTATTCCCGATGGCGATTCACTACTAATTTCCGATATGGACCGCTTTCTAATTCCGAATGCAACCAAAGCGACTAAAACCGTTTCGGATCAGATCTTAAAAACAATGAAGTCAAAAGATTAATGCATAGATTTATCTTTGTTGGCCTATCTTAGAAAATAGTTAATCAAATCTAAACTTCAGTAAAGCTAATCCAATTAACTTTCATTAGTAGAGTTTGTCTTAGCAGCCATCACATATTTACAAACAAGTAAGCCAGAATATGCTTAATCTTATGAAATAGATTGTAGACTTGCACTGAAGATTAAATTATTACATTATGGTGCTTATACTTAAAGATTTTAACACATGATTGCTGGATATGAATGAAACTGTAATGATGTTGAGATGATGCAGATGTAAATAAAGAGGTTCTACCTATGTTACATATACATACAGATTGTTTCAAGTTTATTTATGCTACATTATGAACCACATTCTATTTCTTGTTAACATTAAATTTAGACATCATATCCAACAATGTGGCGTTTTCCAATACATTCACCAACATAGAACCAGCAGAGAACTTCAACAGCGACCAGGGAGTTCAACCATCCCTCGCGCACTGTAAGTTGCTTCCACTTACCATTTTTAGCTCCACTGAGCAATCGGCCTACAATAGTGATTGTAAAGAAACGGTTTATAGATAAAAATCAATGAAAAACCTACCAATGCCAGCTCGGATTTCTGGAATGTCGCCGGGCGATGGTGGAGTAAGTTCCACTTTGGCGTATTTCAGGAAGGTGGCGAATTTCGGGCGAGCATCAGCAAGCAACTCTAATGTTGAAGAATTAGATAATTTTATGTATGAGGTTATCGTTACGTAATTTTTCAGTTTTAAACTGAATTCACGTGTTAATTTGGGTAGAATTGTTCAATGACTTACTCGAAACAAGGGGGCCGACTTTCGCTGCCATAGTGTGTTGGTTTTTCGGCTTTTATTAAAGAAAAATGATGAAATATTTTCTTGAAGATCGGATCGTGACAGCTAAATGTGGCCGTAAGTTGCTCAAGTTGCCCGTTGCATACTAGTTTTTTTAAGGTCGGTATAACAGGAATCTGCTTTCTTCCCAAAAGATGGCGCCAGTGCACGCTATTTAACTTTCCTATTCTACGCATTGATATTATATTTTTACAGAATCTTACACCGACAATGCTTTCTATAAAACTTTAATAGCTGTTTTACTGGTTTAAACTTTAATAGTTATTACAAATAATCAAATTTTACATAATAAAGTTGTTCAGAAAACATGCGCTTTATATACCTAAGCGTGGTGGTTATTTAAATTACTTCGGTTAGCCTCTTCTAGAATACTCCAATGCGGAGACTTCTTCTCGCTGTTCAACCAATTAAAATCATCAACGCATTGCCAATTGTTAATATCACGATTCAATCCCGCAACCGCATAATCCTCCTCAATACCATTATAAGAATAATTGTAAGGTGCAATTTGTATCTGTGTACAATCCTCCATAATTGCTCTGCTGGTAACATGCAAATAAATATCAACCCTCTTCGAGCTGTGCAGCCGCAATTGTTGACAACTGATAAACATAAAACAATCCTCACATTTGTCAGCAAATATGGAGGTCGACACCGGGCCCGAGTAAATTGTACAATTCTTAATATTGCTAACATGCAATGTGGATGGAGCACCATGAATATAAACTGTACAATTGACTAAATTGCTTAGACTAACATCCTTTTTACAAGTATCTGCCGCCAATAATTTTAAAGTTTTGTTGTCTTCGTTTTTAAAACCGCAATAATTCTCATCTAATGTTATTTCTTTCGATTGATGATGTTGACCGCCATTTAATTTGCTATCAACGACATCCCGATTAATCTTTTCAATTGCAATCTTTTTGTTTCTGAATCCAAACTTTTTCTTAGGCATTAATTGCGCTTCGGTTTCTTTTAACTGCATGCTAAGGTTCTGAATAGTTTTCTGGTACACTTCAATATCATAAGTTCTTAGAAACATATTACTACTAGCTATATACTTCTGTAGAATTAATATTTGTTTGGAGATATTATCAAAATATGCTGGTAGCTTATCCTTAGGTATTACTGGTGAGTTTTTAATCAAATTTAAGATTTCATTTTCTTTTTCTTTGAAATTATTGAAAACGTAATCAAGTGTTTCGCTTTTAGCGTCCAGGAAATCATTTCTATACTGTTGTATGTTTAACTGTCTCTCTAACTCGCGTTTTTGTAAATTTTCCAGCTTACGTTCAGCTCTGTCCAGTTGATCCATGCTTAGCAATTTCCTTATGTAGCTCTTCTTTAGGTAATATATAGTATGGTTTCTTATCTTGACTAGCAGCCTTTAAAACATTGATGAAATCTTGGTTCTGTTTTGCTCTGATTGCAGGGTTCTTTTCAACACCAGGCAAATTCTATAACACAAGTAATTTATTTTATTATTAATGAAATGTCACTGTGACTTAATAATAGACATTCATACCAATGCAGCTTGAGATATTCCTGCTTCATTGGGTGCGCAATAAACTAATAGAGCATACCCTAGTGAACCACCAGCAACAAGCCAAATAGCTGAGGACATATACTTCCCAAATGCCATTTATTTTCTGGATTGTGTTGCAAACCAGATATTGTTGTCCTGTTGTCTGAGATTGCTGTCACCTAGAGTCTCACCTACTTTGTAGTACAAGTCCAGAATTGACGGATAATTATCTCTGATGTACAAGCGAAAATCTATAACAAATGATTGTTGTACAATCTAGAAACTTTTAGAATATTCTAGATGATTTACCTCTTTCTGTGTTCAACCTGTGGTAGCCAGCATAACACACTGCAAAACTGACTGCTTCCAAAACGAACCCGATAACTGCTGCTCTTCTTACGGTTTTGAGGAAGTTCGACTTTGGGTTCTTGCTTATCATGATACTCGTGATTAAACTGAGCACATTATGCCCGGCATTTGATAAAAAATATTCAGATGGCACCGTAGCGAACGCAGTTAGATGACTCAATTCGTCGACAATGGGTCGTGCCAACTGCGTGCTGCTGAATATTCCTGCCGACTTCCCACTAGGAGCAGGTTACTAATTTTTAGTTCACAAAGTTACCGCCAGAGGACGCCTACAACACTGAATGCGGCCATTAAAGTTGTGGTCGTTTCATCTGAGGAGTGTAGCACGGAGTGAAGAATGAATTCAAATTAAACAAGTTTTAATATATTAAACATCGTCTAGGAAGTTTAACTACCCTGATAACTTCATAAAAAGTATTCTTAGTGTTTAAAATGATTTAAAGAATTTTCATCAGACTTATTATACCATCTATGACAAAAAAAATCGAGTACAACTAATATGAATTTTAATTCTTGTCTGTTTGGATTTGCGGAGAGAAGAAATGAAAAATTAAACAATACATAATCTCAAATTGTTCGCGCACGTGTTGAATTTATGAGAAATGAAATTTTAGGTCTCACGTTCTTCAGTATTCACAACGCGCAACACAAAACTTAATCTCCTTATCCGTATATATAGGTGCGAGGTGCGACTAATGTACATCATTTATATCAGGATCACACTTCGTACTTACGCTGTCGCATGTTCTTTACTGTATTTTCGTACCGACATGTTATTTTCCTTCCGCATATAATCATGTTCCTTTAATTGAAATGATTTTTATGTTTTTTCCAAGTTTTCTATCAGGATTTAAAAAATATACTCAGATTACCAACAGTGATATGAAAAACATTGAAAAACTATGTTTAAATCAAGAAATATTCACAAAACCAAGAGTTTTCATTGATTTTGTATAAATAATTAGCTTTGATTAGCATTTATTCATAAAACAAACAAAACAAACTTTGTATTTATTCATATTTACCTTCATTAATGTTTAGACACTTATACCACTCGTGTAACACGATGCGCGCTCCGAAGGGTTGAAGAGTAAACGATTAGTGAGCACTAACATACGTGCCATACAATCTCCAGCCGCGTTGCACACACGTGCAATCGACACACACGCACGCACAAAGAAGGTTTTCACTTCAGTGTGTACATAATACAGGTGATGCCCCAGGGAGCTTGTTAGTTTAGAGATGTTAACCCTTGTGATCTTCCAGTGCCGTCCACATCCACAACCGGAACGCAGATAGCTGCAGCATCTTATTGAAACGAAACTAACATCAACTTGCTGTCTTCTCGACAACCCGTGCGAATAAACAGCGCTCTCGAGGTCCCCACACACACCCCACACCTCATCCTCACATCATCCGCCAACATTAGTAATGTTGCTGTTGGATTGATGATGAATATCAAGTTACTGGATCAAATAATACAGGGTTTCATAACTACGCAGTAGTTTATCCATGCGTGCGCGTATATATGTTTGCCTATATTGATTTTATTTGTTTCCCAACTAGCTCTCAGATTTATAACCTACTTAGCAAGTTTTATGCTAACTAAATATGTACATGATGATACTTTTAGAAGGGAAAAGAAATTACGCAGGCGCTAGCGTATATAAAAGCGTGGCTGCTATGGCACCGGCGAACGAGTCTCGTGAGAGACAACTTTGAGTTAGCTTCGGCACGATGGAGCGACCAGTGCGGCTCTTCTTCGTTTTTCCTTCCTGGCCCAGCTCCATTATGTGCGCATCATCAACATTCGTACACACATGTAGACTGCGAGAGAGTTTAGCGGCTAAAATATGTGCCCCGCCATCCACTAGCAGCCAACGACTCTCTGAAGACACAAAGTTGTGCATTGCTAAAAGCAGTCATTACGGGCGCACCGAAATAATAAGTCTTGATGAGAATCATGATATTTATTATATCAACTTTAGTAAACTAGCTATTATAAGCTTCTCATTGTGGACCGCAAACTTCTTGGAATATTGTAGATATTGTAAATGAACACACAAAAGTGTTTCAATGTGTAATTTATAATTTTTCCGCAAGTTGCCAGTTGCCCACTTGTATATGGGAATACGAGGTACAAGCGAATTCGCTTAAGGTTTTCTGTTGGTACATCGTACGCTTAGAATGGGCCAATTTAAATTTCTAATTATATTTGGCCGGATGAAAAGTTAACGTGGTTAATAATTCATCATTCCACGTGCAATATTGTAGGCAAATCCCCAGGATTACGAAAACAACATTCTGACTCACCAACAAAACCAACCACACTTCTGAACTCTGCTTTCAAAGAGAAAATAGAAACCGAGCACAAAAAATGTCGTTTTGCTTTAGAATTCACTTTAAAATTTGCGTTTTTACAAAAGAAAACAATGAATATTAAATTTTCTACTGTACAGCAAGTTTAACCTCATTTATACGCTCAAAATGTGTGAATATTTTAGGTTATTCAATGTTCCTAACCTAAAATTCATAATTATCTCAAAGTTGAAAGGGTTAAGACAAAAACAATTGCCGAAGTACGACGATAAAATTAAAGCCAAGAAGGTGCACGATGTAATTTTCGATTCGGTGGAAACTTGCGAATCCAAGTCCAAGCTGTCACAATCAGACTCCGCTCCGAAGTTGGCAGTCGGAGAACGCTCTCTATCGCTTCTATCGTCCCACAAGGACGATAGATACGGAATCATGGTGTTGGAAAACGTAATGGTCGTTCGCTGCATGCTGCAGCGTATCCGATGGTGGCGTTTTTCCCGGCGATAACTTATACCCGATCAATTACGGTGACCCGCCTGGACGCGACGCAGTGAAGCCGGAGAAAGAGTTGGAATACGCCGGAGAAGACCAAAAAGAACACGAAAAGCAAAAAAAAAAATCAGCCGAAGCAACGAGAGGAGTTCATGCCTCCATTTAGTTTATATGGTTGATACTATCGTCGGCGTAGGGTGCTCTTAAATCCGCGTCCATTCATTTGTGTGTAGTAATATCTATTCGGCTGCTTTCCGGCGGATACGAAACAGAGTGGACGAGAGCGACGTGATAAAGTGCCCCGAGCGCATCCGTGGCTAGTTAGACGGCTTGTAATAAAGTCGGGGTGGAGAGTTATGCGACTTTCGGTCGCTTTTTCGGCACATTGTCGTTAAAAATGTGGCTGCACTAAACGACTGGACAATGTCTTTAGACACAAATAGGAAAATAAAACTCAACCAAGTCGATGACATCACAATCAGTGCAAAACCTTCATTTCCACGCTTAAAATAATTTTTTAATATTTTATATTTATTTTATATAATTCATGAGGTAGATCCTATAACCGTGATAAGAATGACAAATTTCCGACTAATATTTTATCCCAATAACCCCTAATCAGCTGCGCCTTTAAGTCCCTTAAATAAATGACATGGACGTTAATGTCATCGTTAGGACCCAAACCGTACCTTTACACCAGCGGGGATTTCGTTGTTAAATTAGCGACAAGTTAAACCGGGATGTGTTTTTATCAATATTTTATTTTAACAACTTCACGCCACATATACATGTACAATAACATGATTTAATGAAGGTGTTAGGCACCAAGCCAATATTAGTCTTCCTCTTTCATCAAAGAACCGCATTGTGGTTTTGCCATCGGCAGTGTTTGTTTTCGACTGACTGATTCAAGTGTTTAATGAAGTGTGATACTAGGAATAGTAACCTACATTTACAAGATAGACGAAAATTATATTTATGTATTAACCGCAGGACGAAAAATCTTTCAATGGGCAAATATTTAGCGGTAAAATCACATTTTCCAAAATGTTTCAGACGCGGCGCGACGCGAGACGACGCGCAATGAGTACTTTCAAGTTGCAGCAAAGCAACGCAAAGTATTTTCCAACTTGCGTTTTAACCTCTTCCGCGGCAATGGAATTGCTTTTGTAAGTGCTTTAAGCCCGCTTGGAAATTTACTTGGTGTCTATATATTGGCTTGTCTCATTGCCCCAAGCATAGGTGGATATTAGGTGGCTTGAAGTATGCATGAAACAAGTTTTTTAATTATGCAAATGGTAATGGAAACTGTGGCAAAAAGTCGACCAAAAAATTACGCTTTCTATTTACGCGGCGCTACTTGAAAGGGCAATAATTTTACCTAGAATAAACTTCAAATGCTTTGAGCAAACAAACATACATTAAAATAATTGCTTAAAAACAACTTCAAAATTGTAATTATCTTTGTTTTCGCTGGATTAAAAGCAAAACATAACTTTTTATGTGAAGTAATGTACGAATTAAAAATATATCAGTAAAACATGCGTCGACTTTAAGTTATGATAAACTACATGCAACCCAAAACACATTCAGCGTAATATAAGTTGCATACGCGTCGCAAACTCTAAAAACTTGACAAATATAAGGTTATATCTGCACAATGGAAATATCTGTCTCTATTATAATATAAATAAAATTTTTATATGTTCTTTAATTCAAAATAAGCACAACTCAAAACTTTTAATGAGAAGAAACGAAAAACATGCAAACATGACACTCACTATAAACTTTATGCATTTTTAATTAAAAAATACGAATTACAATAATTGACAAAATAAAATTCGATATTTTATTATTGATAGATTACGATTTAATTTATTCCCACAATATTTATTCATATATTTTACAATTTCTTTTCGATTAGCATTTCGCTTTTACATAAAATTTATACAGACATAGTCATGTTATTGATTTCATCGTCTACAATTTTCCGTTACTTCTGCTACAATTTTATTGACATGAAATTTGATTCACCGTAGAAGTAAGATGGAAATACATGGCGTTTTATACAGACGCAATTATTTTACATCACATTTTGAATCAAATGAAAACGAAAATCAAAAACAACAAAAACAACAACAAAACAAAGAAAAAAAAACTATATTGGAACTGTGACTATGTATGTAGTATCAAATGTTTTCCAAATAATAAAGATTCAATTTGATTCTATTTGGTGAAACGTTTTCGAATTCAAATTCCGTTCAATTTCCCGAATACATACGTTCAGATGCGCGCGTAGAAAATTGATTATGTATGCTCGAATGTACGCTCAACGGAAATATGTGCCCTCGCGTAATAACAATATTAAAGACGGAAAGATACAAGCGGAAGATAGGCGAAACAAGGGTGGAAGTCCGGAATATATAAGAATATTGCATTACCGTCGCGAATCCGAGATACACTGCGTGTTTGTTTGATCGTGTGTGTAGAATGTCCCTCTTTGGGTTAAAGTATGGGTTTACCTAAACGACTGACTCTATGATTGTGTGTCTTGCTATGTTCTTTACGCGCTTCGAGAATTGCTGTGCGCGGAATATACTCCCACAACCAAAAAAGCGAAAAAATAAAAAAACTTGGAAGAAAATTGGCATTCTTACAATTTTTAATAAAATTATATTTTTATTAATAATTTAAACTAAACGGTGATATGTTTATGAGCGTTTAGTATTCTAATCAACGGTGCCAAGTTAATTCTAACGTGATTTTCTTATTTTACGCTTTAAATTTATGGAACTTTATACTTAATATAAGTTTTCTTTTCAAAAATATTAAATTAATACTGACGATTCCTCCACCACTACAAGTTTTACTTCTACTTCATATTTACCTTGTGATATAATTAGCGAAACAAAGCATAACGAAGATAGTGAAATCGACGTGATTCTTCGCCGCCGTCGCCGCGGAGGTGGAGTCCGACTGTAATTTTTGTTTGTTGATTACTTCCGGTTGTCGGCTGCGGGTGCTGACTAGCTTGCTCGTGGACTGCGGCGGTTGGGGGATGCCCGGCAGCGTAGCGATGCATTTTAATTCGACGGAATTCGCCAGAGCGTGCTTCTTGTCCACTGGGAAACTTAACGTCAGAGATCGCGCCATTAATCCACGATTATCGGGGTCGGAGCACGTCATTTCGCCCACGTGCCGGGGAAGGACCTATGGCGAGAGACAATTGTGTAATAAATGTGTGTGCAGTTTGTATTTAATCGGTAAAATGCGCAAAAAATTATTGATTGTAGAGTTTTGTGTGCGCATATTGGCGAAAAATAATTTCACACGGTCGAAAAACTAGCGTAATTTTATATTTATTCACACAACAATCATTAAAATATATATTTTCCACTGCACACACAATATATGTCAAATATTTTTTCCGTTTTACTTTATTAAAGTTTACAATGCCATTAATTATTCGAATTTAATAAGGAGAGATGCATGAAATGTGAGTGCGATCCGTGTAAGTAGGTCAACCTGATACTGCTGCTTGGCATGGTAAGTATCACCCGAAACGCAAAGTTCGGCGACTCAGGTGTAAAACGTGTAAAGATTTGTTTACATTTGCACTTCCTGAGTGCCATCCGCTGCGCAAACACAGACTTGTGTGTGCTTTTAACTTCGCTAATGGCCTCTAAGATTTTAACAAGGCAAAAACATCGTGTTGGAGATTTACTGCATCAATTGAATATTATTAGTTTAATATCTAAGCTAATATCACCATGTAATATTCTTAATTTATTTTTAATGCCTTATATATATTTTTGTCGATTAAAATTATTTAATATAAAATCGATAACATTTTAGTATTTATAGTTACTATAAAATCTTGCAACTATTCTGTTGGGTGACTCAGGCTGGACTGAGCGCGTAGCGCATTGCGCGTTCCCCTTTTATAACTGCAGACTACCCATAAAAAGTGGTGGGGGAAGTATACCAGTGGCAGTGACGCGCTCGATTGTGCGTGAGATTGCGTATCGTAGGTACCTGCTGTGCATGGCTGGAGAAAGTCTACTTGATTTTTTTATTAATTTTAAAATTCAATATATCTGACTATGTATTATTAAACCGTGTAAAATATTTTACAAAGAAAATAATAGCAAATATTGTTTCCTAAATAGTGTCTTTAAAGAGTATTTAATGTGAAAATAATAAATTTCCATAAAAACGTTCATTTACGTTGCGTAGCCGGTCTTGTCCTCTTAAAACATGAACTATTATAGTGTGCCGGCGCCGGGCATCCGCGCATCCGTGCACATATTAAATTATATCGCTGCAAACATTGCACTAGCACTACTGCCCGCAGTACTGGTTCGGGCTTGCTCCAAACTGGAACTTTTGTATTAATTATGCATCTGCTAATAATTGCGTAATTAAAATTTAATGTGGCTCGCATTAACTTTGTTAGTACTCATATTAGTAACGCGAGGCATACTAGCGAAAGAGGCCGTAAAAATAAAGGTTATATATATGTATGTATTTAAATTCTAAAAGTCATTTTTCTCGCATTCATGCGCCGTGTTTATATAACTTGGGGCCGTATAAAAAGGCAAACAAAGTTTGCTTTGATAAAGAACTTTTTCTATAAATTTCTTAGTTTTCACATACTTTATGTCCCGTAACGTGTGACCTTTGATCTCTAAGGCATTAAATATCGCACGTGTTTGTTCAACTTTTATAATGTAATGGCAAAATAAATTTGATAAATTACTGAAACACTCGTGATATTAACCATGGAATTGTAGTGTATATTATTTACGCATAATAGTTTGATAATTTTAGTTATTAATTAATTACTACTAACCTAATCCAATTATATGACTTCTATCTTTATAAATCGATAAAGCAATAAATTTCGAATATAAACATAAACATATTTTAGTGATAATAAATTTTTGTAATAAGTAACAGACCATTTTATGACGATTTTCGGAAATTTCATTAAAAACAATTTTAAATGTTAATAACTATTTATAAAAAAATCATTGAGACATAAAACAAAAATAAAATAATGTAGAATTTAATTCTTAATATTATTCTGAAAAATTATAAATATATCTCTAATGGCTCCTGAGTAATTAATTAATGTTTAAAACAATTAGTGCCGCGCTACAATTTCAGCAAGAAATAATAAAAAACACCCAAATTTGCAGTAATAATACCTTTGTGTTGTATTGTCAATGTGTGTACGTATGTGTTAATGGGTAAATGTACAAAAACGAGTATATTACTGGCGCAACCAACAGACTACCGCGTCCCTGACATAATCCAACTTTGTGAACTATAGGTACACTATACGCGCCACTACAACCGACAACTTCCAACTACTTTAACCGACGGGCCTGATTAAAGATTAACCTCGGGATGGTTGACTGTGAAATTAATTAACTAGGCATAATTAAATTACAGACGGGGCGCGAGCGGCTGCCTGCAAATACAGAATGGTCAGTGCCGCTCCAACCGACCGACTTTAAGCCTCTCAGCCTCTCGGCGCTCGTTTACCAAGCATTAAACTCTACCAAGTGAAGAGGTAAAGACGCTGCCGACGCAGCACCACCTCTTTCAGATGCTTCAGCCGCGCTCCGAAAATAAACAACGTTAATTAATGTTTTCCAGTTTTACCTCTTGGTTATTGATGTACCAGGACAGTATTGGTGTTGGATCTGCCACGTCCGACATGCAATTGGCGTTGATCACATCGCCTTCGGTGTAGGGACCATTGACACCCTCAATGTGCGGCGTCTCCTTGGGTAACGCTGCGAGGAGAGAAAGACAAGGAAACGGGGAAATGTTAAACGATGGAGAACAAAAGTGAGTGTAATGCAATTAAAAATGTTTTCGAAAATTGAATAAAACCACGAAGGCACAGACCTGGACCTGCGGCTGTATGAAAATGAATTTCTAATTACTCGCCTGCCACTGTAACGACGTGCGTTTCGGAAGCCAATCTAAATGTCGGTGCTTCGCTGGAGATCTCGCAGCGGAAGGCGCCGCCGCTGTGTTCGCGCGACAGTCCTCGAAGTTTTACTTTGCAGTGGTCTTTACCGCAGTTCGTGTTCGTCATCTCTAGGTTTATGCCGACCACTGGGAACTTGATTGTTTTCGGGTGTTGTTTTGGCATATATCTTTAAATATACATCAAAAATGTATTATAAACTATGTTTTAATCTAAAACTCCACTTAAAACAGTAAACCAGAGCCAATTACATATTTATTTTAATAAAAAAGTTAAATTTTCTGTAAATTTGAAATTTATGATTGTTGGGTTGCATATTAATGCAAAAATCTAATCTTTTTTGGTTTAACACTTTTTGACCGTTGTTTCAGGTAAATATCTACAATTATTAGTTAGATAATACTATAAAAATTATAATTAACTAATTGTTAACAAAAATTATAACCAAAAATGCAAAAAAAAACCAAAATATTTATTAAATAATTCGTAAATGTCAATTGTGTGTTTGTTTGGTAGCATATCATCGTAAAATCTAACCTTTTGATGATTTTACCTCTAGTTGAACTAAACTATTGCAGGAAATTGATTGTAAACAAACCTGAAAAACTCCCGATCGTCCTTATACCATTTAACGGCGTACAACTCTTCAGCTCCCATGTCGAATCGACAATCCAAGTCGATATCACCACGTACATCCGCAACCAATGGCGCACTCATGTTGGTTAAGCGCAGCGCATTTCCTGCAAGCAATATTTGGACAATATGTGATATTCATGATGTTTACCAGTCGTATCATCATTTCAACATTTTCGTATTTCACGCTCGTAATCTTTGTACATCTGATAACTGATGGTTTAAGCAATAATCGGGTTTACTTCTCTCCGGCTCGATAAGCTCCCAGCGGCGAAACTTATTTCATCTATCCACACATTGTCTGCGGACAATAATGCAAAAACGAAAAAGTTTCCGATGAACGCGCGAATAAAGGGAGAGTGCGAAAGTTCGAGCGTCCCGATATCGGATATCGCGCAATTACATTATTGTCTCGTCCAGAACGCTCTGATTGCCCCCGAACTGACTTCGAAATAGTCCAACTCGTCCCCGATTCTGTGTGTGCGTCGAGGAGAATGTGAGTTATGTGTTTGTCTAACTCTTAGCCGGTGTTGGTGTGTGCGCAAGTTTGTATTATCTCCGAGGCGGAAAGTTTGTGCGCGGCGAGAAACCCGTGGAAATCCGGAATCAATTCGACCTGGCCTCCAGTTCCCCAGTTCTCAATCCCTAATTCCGCTTTCGCGTGTGGGTGCAGCGAGGGCCTTTAATAGGCAGCCAGTTTTAATAGCCACACAAACTTCGCTTCTCATACCAAATGAGATTTACTTTTAATTCAACTTGGAAAAACTCTGCCGTGCACGCTGTGATTCCGATGCGACTGTGATTCTGTGCAACTAGCAATACGAGGGCTTTACTAGTGTCGCACACTCAACATTCAACTTTTTTTTTCTTTTTTGGGGCGTAGTCCTCAGTGGTGACAAGACTATTTTTTAAGCTTTCGTAATACGACCACACCTTAACTGGAAAATATATTGAAAACTCACTAAAAGGTTTCCGATGGCAATGCGGGTCTGTTCACCTGCCGGAAAAGTTGGGAAACACGACGACCATTGAGTTCGTGTCGGCAGCGAATCGAGTTCGGTAGCGCGCATACAATTATGAAGTGTTTAATATTCATTATCAGCGCAAAGTTTCGAAACTTTAAAGAGTCTTTATGCACAGCTACCTATATACTATGTATCTTCATCGATATTTCACAAAACACTCAACCAGCGGTGAATAATTAAAATGCAAACTAGAAGAAAAGAAAAAAATATGCAATATCCGCCGAGAGTTGCATTCGTGCGACAATTCCGGGAAGCAAATTACACCCGTTGGACCTGGTGATAGACATCGAAAGTAGTTTCTGATCAACTCAATCAGTGCCAAGCGCCGAATCGATGGTCCCGATGGTCCCGCATCGACTAATGAGAGTTGCTGTGTGTTTGTATGTGCCGCTTGTTTCATTAACTTGCGCGCAAACCAAGCAATGAATGCAACACATTCGCACGCGTACCGTTGATGGAATGTACGGGCTTATAAAGTTAACTAACGAATACACAATTCGACATTGTGAGTTGAAACATTCTGCGTGCATTCCATCATTTTGTACAAGCTGCTTTTCAAGCTAGCGTTACAGTTGCTAACAGGTAAAATACACCTGCGCGCTTGTTGATTTTATTGCAGTGGCATTTGTCTGCTGCTAGTTGAAATTTTGGCGAAATTATTACAATCGGATTTGCTAACTTTACAATTTTAATTAATCTTATTCAACTACGCGTAGCTCATTATTTTGGCTGTAATACTGTTTGATTTATTAAACTAATAACATAAATATTTATTTTTCAAAAGTTTGGTTGGAATCTTCGTATTGCGTGAATGCTAAATTGGCTGCCTACATTAAATTTCACTCACAAATTGCTATATTACAGAAAAATCGTAATTTTGCATACTTTTCTGTATAAATTGCAGTTTAATGTTAATAAAAGAAAATAAAAATGTATACAAAACTTACCTATGAGAGTAGATTCACTGAGGATCATCATTAACTTGAAAATCACGAAAGTTGAAGTAAGCATTTTTCAAAATAAGTGATGATTAACTCTTGGAATCGAAATTTCTGCAACAAAAGTTAAAAAAAATTACACATTATATTCATTTATTTGTAAATTTAAATTATGTTAAACTTTTCTGATTAGGTCTTTTCTACCAATTTTACTTCCAATCCAATTCGGCTGCCTTAACCAAAATCTAGATGCAAATCTACCGAAAAAAAAACGCTTGAAATTCTCCAACATAATGTAAGCACACGTAAGAACACCAGCCAGCCAGAGCTGCATTACAATAACATTATTACGTCTCGCCCTAGCACCCCGTGTTTTCCGCCAGCCGTAGTAATCAAAATTTCTTATAAGCCCGAGCATTGGAGAGAACAACACAGTCCACGTGCCAGACACGCACGTATATACATACAGAGATACAACAACCTAAGTACTAAGTTGTCACTGTGGGCGACTTTATTATATTTTCGTGGCGATAATACGGGGATAACACCATGGGGTGGTAAATTAGATATAGACAGGTATTAAAATCCAGGGGGTGAAATACCGAGGGAAATCTTCCATCCCGCGCCACTGCAACTGTGTGTTTTTTGCCCTCTTGCTCGTTTATGCACCCTTGCGTGTCGTTCTATTTACCCTCCATTTAGATGGAGAGATCTTTTCCCGCATCACACCCCCGCCGCAATAATATACAGTCGGTTGCGAGAGACAACGAGACAAAAAACGGAAACTACCAAATTAACCAGAAACCAGCAGCGACTCGGTGAAGCGCAGCACTGCTTTGCAAATTATTTTAAATAAATGATGAGCGCTGGCCCTCTACAATCAAAGTTATGAAGGAAGCACATTTAAATTGCACAGTGAATGTAATTATACGGAATTCTGAGTCGGAGGTTGTAAATTGAGTTTTAGATTAGAAGAAACAATATAGATTAAATCATTAAATGTAATCCGCGGTGTTGCAAATTATTAAAACATCAAAAATTGAAAATTGATAAAAATTAAAGAAGAAAATATTTTTTGTACAAATTTTGACATGTGATATATTTTTTCACAAAGATTATTTTTTTATCTTAATAAAAGCGAATTAAATTTGATTAACTGTAATTAATTTAAGACGAAATTTATTTGACAGCTAATATAATATATATTTACGGTGGTGGTAAAAAATAAAACGGTCTGCATCCGAAAATATGTTATGATGTAGCATTTGAAGTAAGCACCCCTCAGCAAAAACACAATAAACTGTTCGAAAAACAGTACAAGCTACCCCTTGAAATTCTTTTCCGCACGCACATCCACACTTTACCTTCAACATATTTTTTTATTACCCCACGAACGCTTTTGTTACTGATGATGTTTATTTTTCATTGTTCATTTTATTCACTTCGAAGGTGTAAAATATTGCGTGACAGATTAATGGAACGCACATGAGGGTAATACGGTGGTAATGGCCCCGAAAAGACCCTCGCAGTCTTACGACGTACAGCGTCTGTAATTACTAATTGAAGTTGGAAGTTGCGATGTACGCCACGAGAGAATATATTGATAAATCATCGATGAGTCACGCCGAGGATGATATGTGCAAAGATTAAAGCGAAGAGAATATGGCGCGGCGTGCGTGTTCGATAGTCGAGTCATTTACTATAATATACGAACCATTATTACATCAACTTAGATTTATTACGTGTGTATATGAACAGAGCACCGCCGGTAACAACTTTATGAGAAAAAATTGCGCTCTATTACTTCATTTTCATTATACGAACACATTTATCAAAAATTGGTTGCTTTTATTATGCATGAAACAATCAACTTGTTTTTAATATTTGAATATTTCAGTTTCAATATAAATTTTTGATTTCAAAGCTTAATCTGTGTACGTGGAATGCTTTTTGTGTGACTTTTTTCGCGCGTGGGTGGCTAATATGTGGCGGGGCCACATTACTGATATCAAATGTATTCAGAAAGAACGTGTAATTACTCAATGACACAAAATCCATACAAAAACAGCGCCGCTAACGTCAAATGACATGTTATTCATCATTGTTTACGCATTGATATAAAGTTACTGCTGATGCTGGACTAAAAAACACAAACCGTTCGATGTTTGAAATCTCTGTATGTCGAGTTTGTAAATTATGAGAAAGGATGGGTAAAATTGTTTTGGGCTACAATTCTAATAATGCTGAATATTTTTTGCTGCTATCAGAAATTAGAAAATAATAATAAGTAGAAGTAATATAACCTACAAAACCAAAATATGTATATACAATTTTTAAAAGTGCTATGCAGTTTATGTATTTTTTTTCGTAAACCATGAAAATTGACAAAATGTATTGACAGTGCATACGCCATCTCGCGGTGAGAATGAGTAAAGTGTTTACGATCTAGAGATTCAGAACTAGTTAACCCGCATTTTACAACAGAAATAAAGCGCAAAATCAGATTTATTGAGATAATTATGCAAAATGGGATAATATAAAGTTATATTATCCTCCAACGTCATTCAGTTCGACAATTTTAATGCGTATATAGTAGGTTATGTAATTTTTTAATGTCACAAATGCAAATTGACAGGATTTAATGATAATAACTCGAAACGACATCTCACGGCGGAAATATGTAATGTTTCTACAAGTCCAGCAGCCAAAAATACGTTTTTATCACAAAAATAAAACGCAATTACCAAAATTACACGAAAAATTCAAATCCCATTGACAAAACACTTGTAACAAGATAAAAGAAAACAAACACAACAAACTTGGTCATACATCAACATAAGAAAAGAAAGACAGTGTACCAAACCGTGAAAGACAACAAAAGCTTGTACATCATTGTCAAGTTTAATTCCGGCCGGAGCAAAAGTACTTAGCAATGCATAAGAACAAGCTGTTTACGTTGCTGAATTATCCGAGAATGAGAAGTTATGAATAGATACCTGGAGCACAGTATGAATGTGAAGTGCCGCCATTCTACTCATTACTCGCGGCGCGGAGAGCAGTAGTTAAATTCAATGTGAGTGTTAAAGATGATAGCGTAACGCTGTTAACAGTAACATTAATCGTACACCAACATCGGAATAATGTAGCAATGTTCAAATATAATTTCATTTCACCGCGGTTAGCGTATATTCTTAGCAAAGAATTGCACGCGTTTTATTAATAATTCAAATATGATTTCGCAAACCGAATGAAGGTGGAAATGAAATGAATTGAATGCGAAAGTAACACATTCAGAAAGTAACCAACTGAAGTAAATATGTCTCCCTGGAGTGATGCTGTGCGTTTGGTTTCGAGGTTTGTTCCTCCGCTTTGAATTTTAAAGACACAAAAAGGGGTGAAGCGTCAGCAGAGACCAGGAGAAAAAATTTAGAACCCACCGCCGGACGTGCGCGAGAAAGAAATGAAAATTGTAGCAATATATATATATGTTGAGAATATTGTATGAATAATAAAAGAGTGTAGGCGCGTTGCGGGGGTGGAAATAAGAGTGACTTTTATGTTAAAATGTTTCATCTATACTGAATAATAAATAAGGTTTTGTTTTCCCGTGGGTCATCTTTGGCGGAGCACTACTTGCTGTCGGGTGCACTTGTGACGATTCAAAGGGCATCTCGCGATGTTATAATAACAATACGAGACGGCGAGATGGGTGGCTCTTAGCGCGCGACGCGGGCAAAATGGTTTGCTGAAAGCCTAGGAGTGACCTCGGGCGTCTTTCTTCTGTGTTCTTCGCTGCTGTGCCCGAGGTACATGAAAATCGAAGGAGCAAAACAACCCTCACTACTCTTGATTTTACGCGGCGCGGTATTCGCACCGGAGCTTTAAAATTCGTCCCAGACGTCCCCGGACGCTCCGGCATCATATACAGGGTATATCAAAACATAGAATTAAATATTTACCAGCACACTTTATTGCTACAAATTGTCTGCCTCAATTTTTATTCTTTCTGCTTTTCTTTTCGGTACTCTTTATCTTTATTTTATTCTTATCATCAGTGGAAGATCGGCGCTTATAACTATAAGCCGTCAATGTTACTTTACACCAAAGTTGTTCGCATCTCACGTTTCTCCTTTACACTTGACGTAAGTATATTACTAACTCCAGCTAATAAAATATTAGATTTCACAATAAATTTATTATTCCGATAATGGAAGTTTCAAACTTTGTATACGAAAAAATAATTGAAATTTACGTAAGTAACTAATTTTGTATATAAAACAATCTAGTAATAAATATACATATCTCTAAAGCTAGCTACGCGTAGATACAGATGTCGAGTATTGTTTTGTTCTAGTTTTATAATTTACATGATCCGCCAAAACTTTCTACTTCCACCCCTCATCGTTTCAATGAATTAAATGCTAATTAATTTAATTTCCAGCCAGCGGCGTCGCGGAACTGGAGAAAGTTGAATACATTTCCAGAATAGATGTGTATTTGTTTGTAGCTCGCGTCGCATATCAACAGAATATGAAATGGAATGAAATGCGTTTATGGAGTGGCGATTTTCACTTTACAATTAAAATTTTTGGTCAACATTTCGCTCGTTGCAAATTCTAATTGTACAACTGTGTACAATCGGAAGTGCGCAAAGTATGTATGTATGTAAATGTACACTTCCGTTTGCAAAACATAACATGAATAATTAACTGTTATATTTTTGCATTGTGTTTTTTTGCCTTTTTTACATGTTAATAACGCACCAGCCATTCTGCTAACTCAATAAATGTCGTCTTAAATTAATTGTCATTTGAATTTATAGCAGTTTTTTGTTTTATAGATAAAAAATGAATTTTTTTTCTAATTTTTTGGAAAAACTACCTAGCATAGTATTATTACACAAGTTTTTGAACCAGCTGTCAAATAATGATGTCATTTCTGTCAAACAACATAACCTTATCGAAAAAATTATTTTTCAATGCGAAAAAGTATCTCATTTGACGTAAAAGCACTTTATTTTAAACTCTTTGAATACTAATAAATAATTAATGCTACGTAAGACATTTTCAAAGAATTTTAAAACATTTTACTCTATATTAATTGTTTGCAATTGCCAGATGTCGGTTGAGTTAGCAAACACTTGTTAAAATTGTTCCAAAGTAATTCCGTCTTAGTCTTAAATTGGTATTTTTAATTAATTAAGTATTCTGAACACTCGGTTCTTTTATTAAGCTCTAAAAGATCAAATATTTCCATTAACCCTTGTTTGCTCAAACATTTAATATACATACCAGCTGTTTTGATATTTTCGGAAAAAATTAAAACATTTCCAAATTAAACACGACAAAAAGCAGCAAAAATCCCGCAAATAAACCGAAATAATGATGTTGTACTAAATAAACTTGTACAAGATGATGACATAATTCGTTTCTTTTGGTTCGTGTATCTTTATCTGTTTCTGCCTAGTGATTTCGCGAGTTTATCATTTAATGCGCCACTTGGAAATAGTGCCGGTGCGTTCTAAATCTAAACCATTAGTGCTAGACGTTTACGAAACGGCGCTATCGCGAGTTTTGCCATATAGCCCGTATAGATAATGCCACTAACGCCATATAAACGGAGTGATATACACATTAAAGTTATGATTCATTTGTGCAATATTATAGCAGCAACCACCAATGAATGCTATGGTCTCGCGTGTGCAGCTGCACAGACTAGTTCGAAGTGGTACATACACTCCTAGATAGTAAACAAGTACAAGTTGTATGTAGCAAGTTCAGCGTGAAACCAGGTAATAGCCATTCGAGTATCTAGTTTGGTTGCACCAAAACGTAGGTGTATTGTTTGCTGTAAGTACTACAACGAGGTACTACACACAATGTTTGGAAACAATTAATAACATTTCGCGTCTTATTTACTTTGCAACAGCAGCTGCACGCTATTTTCCTGCTTATTATTAAATATTTGGAGGTACTTGCTTGTTCTTAAGTAGTTGTTAATTTTCAATTCAACGCGGCGGAGAAATCAGTAAATATGCAGAATTTCATGAAATCTTGGAGAGGCGCATGCGCAAGAGGATGTTTCAGTTAATCATGAACAATTGGCAAACATTTTCTGTGTTTAACACATCATAATGATATTAAAATCGCAAAATTAAAAATTATATTTGTCGGTTTATTTCTAAACTAAACATTTATGTATATTGCGCATGCGTATTGTGTGTGGTTGCAAATATTCTGCGCGTTATTCTTTAACCTAACCTTTTGCGGATTTTACAATATATTCACTAAAATGCACAAAATTAAGATAAATCCTTTGTTTTCTTAAGAATTGCATAACTTATGACAGTCTAGATTATATGTTAAGGTTAATTTTATGCTAATAATACTTTTGGTCATTGGTTACCAACAAAATAAAACGATAAAAACACAAAAACAAAACAAATAAAAGTTTCGAAATCGTCTTGTTTACAAAACAAATCAAAGTAGTATCTCTTCTTACCTGTTTTAATATTTTAATGCACCCACATTACGAATTTAAAAAGTTTTCAACGTGCAAATGTTTAATTCACGCGACACCGTTAAACACGAGAGTGGCGAGCGAGTTACCACCGTTACCACCGGCCGAGCGCAGGAGATGTGTGGGAAGGCGTGCCCGCTCGCGTCCGTTCCAGGATTGCCGCTATTGCCGCTCTCCCGTGTTCCCGTGGCGAGTTTGTCAGCCGCGCAAGAGTTGGACTGTTACTGGCAGCAGACACTCTGTCTAGCGGGAACAGGGCGCACGCCCCCTCCAGATGCACACACGCTCGCTGGGGCTCTGTTATGGTCCCGGACCTGCCATACATACATTACAGGCCGCAGCGTTCGAACGAATCGGGAGCGAAAAATACACTCCGCACCTGCTCATGCATAAGAAACTGCTATTACGCGAGCCGGCGTTCGAAAATCAACAATCTAAATATGTTATATACCTGTTTCAATATTCTCTGTTGCAAATACACGCCGGCACGTTCGAATGGCGCGTCCTGAATCTATATAATGTTTTTCACTTTATGCTGCTTTTTTTCCGCCGTCTTGTGATCGAAAAAAATGCGTAAAATTTAAATTTATTATTCCATTAGGGGCATAAATGGTGTATAAGCGCGAGGATGGTACATTTGAATCGAATTTTAATTAATTCTTTGTTTAGAATAAACTGGTTAAAGTTATTTCAGGTGGTTGCGAATTAAATTTTGTAAAAAACATATTTGTTTAGGCTTTATGTAAATAACTAATAAATGCCAATGAAATGTATGTTATCCATATAGATATGAGTTCAGATTTACGGGGAAAACAAACAGGATTTCCATATCTCTTTTAGTTTCAGTGTAATCGTGAATTTTTAGAGTCGGGGCAATTTCAACTTCCATCTCTACCGCACGTGAACGACAACGCGCACGCAGATAAAAACAATTTCATATAAATTTCATTTCCAGTGAGTTCTTCAGTGAATTTTCTGTGATTTTAAGTAAATGAGTTCAAGCAGTGGAAAATTAAACTACTTAAACTTATTATTTTTTGGTTTTTCTTTGAATTATGAATAAAATGTGAGGATTATTATTTTATGTATTATACATCATATACTTTAAATAAAGATCTATTCCTAAGAACTGAAAATATTGTTGTAACTCTATCAGTTTGAGAATTTAGAATTTATAAGAATTTGGACTTATTTTCTGAGTTACAAGAAATTTATAAAAAGTGCGTTTTTCCATCAATATATCAACAACTATTAGCAAATAAATTATTATGTTATGCAAATGCTTGTTACTTTGGTAGCACTCGTTAAAATCAATTTGTAATAGTTAAAAATGTTTTTCAATCTCTTTTCCTTCAAAAGTTATTCAATTTGTATATTTTCTCTTAATTTCCAAAATTATTAGAACACTTCCTTCCCTCATCAATATTATATGTTTCCAAATAGTTCAGCAACATGTTTACACATTGCAAAAGTGATTAACTTTAATTTAATTTGAATATATGCATCCTAACTGAAAATTAATTTTATTTTAAATACACACGCACAAAGTAATCCACATAATCGCGGTACAAAATGAATTTCTGATGAAGGAGGCATAAAATTTGCATACAAATTTATATTTTATTACATACCAGAATTATATAAATCTAAACGATTAAAATGTTTGACCTTCACATTACACCAGACAAAAATCGATAAGAATCGTGCACAAATCACTTTTACTTGCACGCAATATTTGATTAAATTATATTTATTATGCAAAAATTGATATTTGTTACAAATACATTTTATACATTTCCTTAACAGCATTTAATGTTCTTCTGGTTTTTTTCTCATTCAATAATCTACTTTTACGTGTACAAGTAGATATATTTGGTCTCTTGAAAAAATTACTTAAGTTGGGCCATACAAAATGAACCATCATCATCAAATTTAGCCATCAATCTTGCAGTTGTAGTAATTTAGACGAAACAAATTCAATACAGTTATAATTTATAATCATTAAATACGTTGTAACAAGCAATAGTTTATATGTATCGATATTATCTAATTACATTCTCATCGTTTAAATTTAATTTAGCCGATATTTAAAAATATTATATTCCCAATTTTCTTAATTAGTATTTCAATCTGCTTATAACATGCCTAGTAACCAGCTTCGTATACAACAATTCCTGTTCATTTCATGTTTCTCTATCTCATTGACAATTCATTCACTGAATTCAAATAGCTCACAATAAATATCATCAAAACCACGTCGATAGTAATCAAGGAAATATTTACATCGTACCGCAATGTTTCAAAAAATCATTGGACTTTTTCCTCGCATGATTAAATCGTTGGCTATTTGAATATTATTGAAAACTCTAAACTGACAAACCGTTCAACAAACCTAAATATCAACTTTATGCGGTGACCATGTAGGAGTATGTTCAATTTGTTTATAAATTAATCTCAACAAATCACAAAACAAACAAAAATTATTAGACATAACTATTTTTTACCAGCGTGTGTGTAAATGTAAAATGTTGTTTCCAAACTTCTTTCGCTTAGTATGTCCCATGCCTGAGGCACCATGTAGTATATAAATTTGAGCGCAATTACAATTGTTTGTGCATTACTACACGCTATGAAGTTGCTACATCAGAGCATACAAAATATCACAAACTATTTACACAATATTTAGCAACAACGGTTCGATCAACAAAACAAAGAAGAAAAAAACACTACAATCATAACGCTCACATCGCTTTCCTAAAATCATTGACAATATGCATGTAGTTTAGTTTTAGTTATTAATTGTAAGTACACGTTACAATTTACAAATCGCTATAAATTACCTAAATAACTGCATTGGCGCTCACTGGTGGATGGTGGCAACGCCACCGCTCAGATTACCACTTATGTGAGCGGAAGTGCCTAGCGTGGAAGACAGTGTGTCTTGAAAACTGAACTGCGGGAAGTACGGCTCCTCCTGGATGGCGCGCAATGGCGCCATCGTATCGGGCGGTGTCAATTCAACGCTTTCACCTGTAAACTCTGAATCAAAATAGCGCGTGTCGGTCTCGCTAGTCACCTGAGGTAAAAACGGTGCTGGAATCTAAACTCAAACACAAATATATGGGTTAGTATTGCAGTATGCAATGTTATGACTCTTGACTCACTCGTTTAGCTACCAAATCAGTCCAGTTTATACTGCTGAAGAACGGATGCACCATAATTTCCTGTGCATCATCAGGCCCGCCGCCTAATCGTTGCGCTGGATCTTTTACCAGCAGTCGGGAGAGTAAATCTTTCGCATTGCTGCTCAATGCTTTCGGGAATTTTACATCACCCATCATAATCAATGTAAATAGAATATCGTGGTCCTTATTATAAAAAGGCAATCTTCCGATCATCTACACACACAAAAAATATATAAATTTCACCTAAAAATTGAATTTTATCACAAAAAAATCTTACCATTTCATACATAACTACACCGATTCCCCACCAATCCACAGCTCTGCCATAATCATTATCCTCCAACACCTCAGGCGCTAAATATTCTGGTGTACCACAGAAGGTCCTTGTTGTTCTGCCATAAGTAATATCCTCTTTACATAAACCGAAATCAGTTATTTTAATATGTCCATCTTTATCGAGTAAAAGATTCTCTAGTTTTAGGTCGCGGTAAATAATCCCCTGTGAATGTAGATAGGCCAATGCCGAGATGATTTCCGCACCGTAAAACCGTGTGCGGTCTTCATCGAAGACGCGCTTCCTTGACAAATGAAAAAATAGCTCACCACCGTTGACATACTCCATTACAAAGCACAATCTGTCGTTGGTCTGAAACGAATACCTAAGCGACGTGAGGAACGGATGATTTGTCGTTTTTAGCACGCGGTTTTCAGTCTCTGTGTGCGCCACCTCATCCTTCTGAATGATGACTTCTTTCTTTAATATTTTAATGGCAAACAAGCGGCCGGTGGCTTTCTCTCTACACAGAATTACTTTACCAAACGTTCCCTTGCCGAGTACTTTTAAAAACTCAAAACTCTCAAGCGTAACCTTTTTCTTGCCCGTTGATTTCGATATTGATGTGCCTTGATTGGAGAACTTTTCGGAGAGTTCTTCACTCTGCTCTACACACATTTCAATATCGTTATCTTCAACTACATAGTTACCAGAGGTACTTTTAATAGCAGCTACCCATTCATCACTGTAAATCATTGTTATATAATCGTTTTTTGGGAGAATTTCGCGAGGGACTTACCGGTCAGCTGCGGATTCGACGTGAAACATTCGTTCTATCACAGATGTAAGTTGTAGGCCACGAATGATGAACGTGAACGGTTTGGGCCGATCGTTTGTCATTATCTGGCAATTTCTCACTGTGAAGTTATTGTATGGTTCTGGAAGCGGCTGACTCATGTCTGGTTGATTTTTGTATCCTTTTAAGCTACCATCATTGAAGAGCATAAAAAATCTGCAAAACAATTTTAATATAAACAAACAAATAAAAATTGTAATGTTATATGTTGCAATACCTAGGTCTCCAATTTCTAATGTGTTCTCCTCGCTTGAACAGCCAGCCCTCTTTCACAACCAGTGATCTTTTGGGCTGGACACATGACCTGGGATACAATTCCTCTGAGGTGATCATCTTGAACTGCAAAACAACAAAAATGACACTGGCATGGCATGTAATAGCATAACATGTTTGCATGCAAATTGCGCGACATGTATTAAATTATAGTGTGTGGCGCCGCAAAGATTCTGCGTCACACATGTTGTTTGTGCACACCACGGGTGTAATAATTGCCCGATATGTGTGTATTAATGGTAACGTGGTGCGAGGCACAACGTAACACACGCTTTATCTGCCTTACACCACCAACAACAATCCGCCCCACTCACCTTTCGTTCACGAAAATCCACTAATTAAAAAAAAAATCGTCACACGCAGCAAAATATTTTCGCACTCGCTGCCGATGTGTAACTGAGAGTCCAAGTGTGCAGTATGCCACCACGCAATGTGCGCGGAACTATCGCAGCAGCGAAGGCGAGCGGCCTTCACTGGACATTATTATTGTTATTATTGAAATCCGCTGAGTGGAGAATATTTCCTGTAGGAACGACGCGCGAAGCGCGATCGAAGTACGCGTTGTACGCTGTTGTGGTGAGCACTCGCGCCTACTACGCACTCTTTAAACACACACTCCCATGGCACTCACGGCGAAAACGAGCGCGCACCACCGACCGACGAAACTCAGGCGCTCGGGCTCATCACGGCAAGGACATGTTTCACGTCTATGTTTCACGTCTTTCACGTTTTCGACGACGCATTTGTGTTGGCTGGTTCATTGAACCTTCAGTAGAGTGCGCAATAACTGCCTCACGCTAATGACGTACGCTGAGCTGTATGTTTGGTTGCCTAGCTGCTTACTGTGAATTGGTGAATTCTAGTAAGTTCCGTACAGTTTTCTTCAAATTATAACTTTCTCATTCATTTCCAAAACAGGGTTGTATTTATTTCATAAATATTTTATAAGTACATGAAATTAGGAAATAAATATTTCAAACATAACATTTGCATACATTTTGGTAATAAAACTCAGGTTGACGTGATTTGAGCAAGTATAAAACTTATTTTGTAAATAAAAAGTTTATTTCTTGTGAAAATAGTGACATTTTTAAAAATTGACATTAAAGTAGTAAATTTTATATCAATTTAAAACCCCGTGAACACAAAAATATGAAATTTGTTGGTTTTAGTGCTCTCTATCATCCCAAAATCAATATTTTTCGATTTTCACCTTCTCAACTTTCAACTTCCTTTTGGATGTAAGTATATGAAAGAGGGTGTTTGGAGTAACTCACATCTATATTTAATTCTCAATAAATAGGTTTATTAATAATGAATACAAGTATTTGGTTATTATTAGGTGACTCTTAGTAATTTTGAAAAACAAAGCCATTTTTAACAGACAGAAACAAAACATTTATGTTACCACGAAAACATAATGTAAAACCGTTGTATAGTTGGTTGCATCATCCTCCTGTCCGTATAACAATTGAAATTAACAAATTAATCTTAAATAAGTCTAAATAAATTCATAGGAACAAAATAATATCACATAAAAAACAGTTTTTGAATAAATATGAACCTGTTTATTATATTTCATATAAAATACATACCTACTCAAACATATTTTTAAACATATTATAATCGTTGTAATGCCTTAATTTATATCTGTTGTAAACGCAATCCCACAATAGCCGCTGTCACACGCACAAGAGTCAAAAAATGCTAATCTTGTGCAGCGTCCAGCAGCTGCAATGAGATCTCGCATATGATGCAAAGCTGTAAAGTTATCAAAATCGTCGCCATCGCAGAATAGCTTAGAAACTTGGCTTGACATCCGACCACCGCCGCCAACAATGTTGAAATCATCAGCGGAAACATGAAGCACGAAGCACGCACCACGCATTAACCGTTGATTGTCTTTCTGTCTTTCAAATCACCTTCCCTGCGAACACCAACGGCACATCAGATACAAATTAGTATCGACGATATTATCAAGGATAAAACTTGAATTAATAATAAATTTACTTACTCCCTGAATGC
The DNA here is from genome assembly GCF_025399875.1 of Dalotia coriaria. Lineage (NCBI taxonomy): Eukaryota > Metazoa > Arthropoda > Insecta > Coleoptera > Staphylinidae > Dalotia > Dalotia coriaria. The sequence goes on along the minus strand of NW_027045447.1, from coordinate 6,902,017 downwards.
AGTTACCCCAGTAAAATTACTACTGCAGGGTGAATACAATAAGAATTAAACATTTATTTGCATTCAAAGAGTAAATTATTGAATTTATAAGAATAACGATCCAAAACTTTAGTTTTTTTTAATTTCACCTATCGTAGATAATAGAACCTGAAGTGAATCGTAATTATAACTTGTATTGGGAATGATACAGATGCGTTTTCAATTATTTACGATGATACTATACAGGAAAACGCGTTATTCAAGTAAAAATCAAAATAAAACTAAAAAATTCCTCAAATTATTTGATAAATGATAAAACTAACAATAATTTCGTACCTAAATTACCAAAATGCACAATGGACACCACTATTTTGAATCTCTTGCACGCCGATATGCACTGTCAAATGTTTGAGGACAAACTGAACACTTCTAAGAGCGCACTTGTCATTTTATACCTTTGCGCCGATGATGACCCACCCCCTTCAACCATCGGACGTTATAAGCTATCATCAAGCGAACGGACACGAACGTTACCAATATTCAAAACACTCACACACACATACAGGGCTAATACGAACTACTGAATAGACAAAACGTGCATTTCTTTATTTCTCTCACGGGGCGCACGCAGGGTCTTCTTATCTAACAACGTCTGAAACTAACAATGACATCGATACTAATAATTAAATTTGTAGCCGCCGAAGGTATTGTAATACATGACAAACACAAGGTGTCCTCGATACCGGCTCATTTGATCACGATTTATCAAGTGAGTCATTTACATTATTTGATTATTTGATTATTTGTTTGCTTAGCCAGTATATGCACAATGGAGTGAAAGAAAAAACGCGGTACGGAAGGGGAGGTCGAGTGGTGGTGAACGATGGATCGGTTTCTCCAAGTTATGTATAATATGTATCAATATATATCTATTTATACACCTATTAGTTGTTGGTTGTGTAGGTGTATAGTGTACATAATGCATTCATCAGCTGGCTTTATCACATGTACACGCAAATTTATTAAAAATTAACTACGTGCCGCTTTCAACTCGGTTTGTATATCGGTTTATCTTGTTTCCTGCTAGTTTGGAACTGTCATGGCGTGTGACTTGAGTTGGACACGCCTACACTACCAAAAAACTTCCTAATTGTCAAAATAAGCACCAATTAAGTGTTACCCCTGATGAAAAACACGAGTTTTAGTTTATATTTTCAATATTTTTTGCATTAATTAATATCTACAATCAATTATTGATCTAATAGGGTATATTGCAACCATATTGTGTGACAGCATGGTGGAATTATTACGATTGTCCATAATTAATACGCTCCCACATGGCCCTGTAATTGACGGTTGCACCAACCTCATCGACATGCAATTTTAACCCCGAACATATTTTTGGATTCAAATATGTAGTAGATATAAGTGATTGAAATCGAAAATTCACTTTTATTTTGTTTTTGGTTGTGATCGGAAGTTGCTTTTGTTAAGTTTGCAGCTCGTGTGTGTGTGTGTGTGGTTAGTGAAGCAATACGAATGCCGATGATGATAGGATTACCTACTTGAGCAGTTTAGAATTCAGCCATCGGCAGGGGTGAAGCCTTTCAGGCACGCGGAAACGGGGAAATGTATGTTGCCCACACGCGACACTCTTATTCAATATGCATATATTGTTTCACACTAGACGTAGGCTATTCGAACGGAAACTATTCTAAGACCTTCGGCAGGTTAATTTTCCGATAATGGTGATTCATATTTGTTGATGTTTCGATGCATTGTTGTTTTGCAGTTGCAAATCTAGAACCCGTCATAGGCAGAAATTGATTTAAATGTAACACAACTTCTGACCCATGGCTTGGCTGGACTTGGAACTTTGATTGGTTGCTGAAATGCAAAAATTTTGCATTTTTCTTCACAAAAATTTTAAAAAATTACAACTTTTACTTAATATATAACTAATTAAACAGAATATTTACTATTAACAACAACAATTATTATTTTTGTTTCCATTTGAAAGAAAAATAAAATTCTTTTCTTTCTTTTCACAACTGGTGCTTCCACCTACGATCGAATATCTGTAAACATATTACTGGGACGCACTTAGATAATATTTCTCTTGGATTTTTGATATTTGAAACTTTAGAAGGGAATAAAAATAATATATAATGTTGATGATGTATTTATAATGTATATTTTTATGTATCAGATGATATAATAGAGAATAAATAAGGAAAAATTCAATTTATGATTAGATAATCACGTATTTTAATCCCATAATGGAATGTAATTCAAAACAACCTTTTTTGTTTCGTAATAAAAGTGGGGATAATATAGGTCAACGTGTTTCATGCGTTCGTGCTCACATCTTACTTCCTACTTCCCACTTCCGCTTTGTGACGTCATACCCATCGAATCTTCAGGATTATTTTGCTTATTCGTGAATGAAAAATTCAAATTAACAACTTAACCATAAAATAATTCAAAAAAATCCTATAATTAGAAATTATTATAAATCAGATAAATTTTCAATAATAAATTTAATGTTAATCCGATAATATTATTAATGGTAAATTTGTTAATAATATTAATGGTAATCTTTTAATAATATTAATGAAAATTTGTTAATAATATTGATGGTGATATTACGTGCGGATTACGTATGAGGATGATTTGAAAGTTGGAAAGGGTGCAACGTCCTATCGCGCGGCCTAGTCTCGTCCTGCGCTATTATTAGACCGAGGACGAGCTATTTTTAGTCCTGCTTGTAGTGTTTCCGATATAGGTCACTGTGGCGTGGGGGCTGGGGATGCGTTGCGCGCGAAGAAGGACGAGCGGTTCAACATTCGGCGGCGGCGGTGGTGGTGGCAACGCGCACGCAGGCACGGACGCCTCCTGATCGCTGTGCAAGCGCAATACCCTTTCACCCCGAATTCCATGACGTCATTACTGTTCCAGTTTTCGTTTCACAGGACCCGATTGTAATTCACAACAATATACATTAAATACTCACAAACAACAAAAAATACATAATATACTATATTATATTAATTAATAAAATAAAATAAAATATAATGAAATATAATTTACAACAAATTTAAATTTATGTTAAAAAATATTTTATAAATTATTTAAAATTACTTACCTTAGCTCTGATGTCACTGATGTGCTCTACCTAAAAATTTATTTTATGCCAATTTAACCGAACACGAATTTTAAAATTTTAATTTAAAATTTTATTTAAATTTTATTTAAAAAATACATAAATAAAATCAGTAAATTTTAGTAGAAAATAATTCACAAACTTGTCCAGTAGATGATTTTAGTCGAGTTAGTAAAATAATTTTGTAATAATGCAAATTTTAGTCTTGGGAGCGCAAATTTGAACCGCTCTTGTCCTGCATCCTCACCAGGAGTAGAGTATCGCGGCACTGAGCTTCGGTTCGGTTCCTCACAGATGAATCTGTTACAGACGGAGAGCATGTGAATGGAGGCCAACCCTCATTGGTCCGCCATCCCCTGACGTCATTACATTGATTGTCAGGCTCACGTGCTACACAAGGATCATAATGCTGTACTCTGCAATCCTTCGTCCGTTTTATTCATGATCGGGGCGCAAAGGAGCGTTAATTAACGATCACTACACTTTGAATTAATATTTCTATAATTATTAACAATATTTATTCACTATCATCACTCAAATTAATAAATTAAATAAATTTATTTAAAATTTAAACAAAATTTTCACTGTTTTTAAAGGATTTGTTTAAATAAATTTAAATTTTAACACGATTTGTTTAAAACTTTAATGCAAAATGAAAAATAATAATTTTGTGCCTTTTAGGCGTTAGTCGGTCAACCCTTGCGTCATTGTGTGGCATGAGTGCTGAAAAAACACGTTGCAATCGCAATGACGTCATTGTCGGCGGGTGGCGGCGGTGGCGGCAGAGCAAATAGGCGAAACGGGGCGCGCGAGGGGTTCCGTCAATACTTGTTGCAAACTGTGTCAGCCTGGGGCGGGAAACTGGGTCGCGCAAGGGGAGTACGCCATGCAGGTCTATGACCTGGACACGCTCGGTTTAGGTTTAGTTCAATACACTCCCACTCCACACCCGGCATTCAAATTTCAAATGGCACTATTAGCATTCTATTTTTTTCTCCTTCAGTGAGTACTGTTGTCTTCGGATGCTGAATCAATGTGCGATGTGATATTAAAAATAACCAATGCGGGAAATGGAGGGTATATTTAGATTGTGCTGGAGTTCATTGAGTTGGATGCTGCACCAGAGGACCGCATCCTGATGACGCACATTCCAACAGGGTAATACAATAATATTTTATTATATTTTATTAGAAATTAAATTAATTTATAATAAAACATTAAATTTTATCAATTTCATCGTTTTATTGAGTTTTAAATTATTTTTAAGCATTTAAAAATAAAAAATAATTTATTATTGTTAAATTTTTATTAACATATATTTTAATATTTATTTTATTAATACTTTGAGCAGTTTTTGTACTGGCTGGCCAATTAATTATCATTTATATTTAATAAATCTATAAGTGTAATAGATAAGTACATTGAATATATCCCTCTATCCGTATCCCGATATTTCAGAATGAAATTGTCCTACATTCCCGACGCGGTGACGTCAAACGATGACGTCACGCCGGATTAAAACTATGCGTTTGTGGGGCACAAGGATTAGATGGCCGGCCTCTCCCGCTCTGCGTTGTTCCTGCCCGATGGAGGTGGCAGCGTTCGTTCAGTGTTCGAAACTAGGTTAAACAGGGTGCGTTGCCCCGGATTCGGATAGGATGCTGAACGCCTGACGCGCGCACCCGCACACACACACACACACACACACACCTCCTCCGGGTGCGGAAATCGCACGCAACAAGGTTGCCGTCGGATACAAAAGAATGCTATTTTTAGATTTAGTTATAAATGATATACTGGAGTGAGGTGTGTGTTTGTGCGTCGTGGAATGTATTTTTAGTTGAGTAATTTTGCGATTGCGATGCGGTTTTTTGTTAATAAGAGCTGCAAATTGCGGAAGTATATAATATTGTTGAGTGAGGGATTGTTCCTTGCGTCCTTTGCGCCCCTTGCGCCTTTGGTCGTTGTTTCCATGACGACTTTAATGACGTCATACTCTACACCAGACGACGACACGGTCCAAATTTGTTGTTATATAGGTCAACCGATACGGAATTCGTTTTTTTCTAAATGACTTTTGCGCATACGTTCGCAGTGTTTCTAGGAATTAAAAGGGCAATTTAATTTAATACTTGATGTTTGCATTTTACGGTAAAAAAAATAAATTAATAAATTCATTGAAGTGTGTTTTGCATATTAATAGAAAATAATGATATAATATTTCAATTTTTGAGATCTGAGTGAAAAGGTTTATTCATCTAACCACGAGAATAAAATTGTAAAAAAAGAAAATTTAGTTACTTTTAGCTATAAAAAGAAAAATTTTGTACAAAAATTCTGAAATTTCCTTTTTTCAGAAAAATTTTGCAAAACTTTTATTAATTTTTGATAAAAATAATTGAATTCTCGTGAATCACTTGTTTACGTGTTTACAATGCTTATTTTGCGTAGTCAGTTTACAATCCTGTATTATACAAAGCAGAAACTAGATTTATAATAATAATATTTATGTAATTTAACTTTAATAATTTAATTTATCAAAATATTTTTATAAAAGTACAGAAAAACAGTTTTTACGCAAATTCTGCATCTTATATTTATCTACTTTTATGAAAATATTATCGAATTCAACTTAAGTAATCAGTTAATTGCCATGTTTTGCGGCTATGCTCCCAAGCACTAATTTTAGCTTCATGTTAAAGTTGAGTTTTCTGGCGTGTTTAATTCAACGCACAGCCTCCAACCTGAGAAATAGTTTCACTGCTGCAGATGTATCCACACCCACATCCACACCTACATTCGGTTTAATTTTGGAAAGCATTTTGAACAACCTAAAGCTAAACAAATAATGAAAATATTGCCTGCTCCAACTTAGTAACTGTAACAGTTGCATTTTACGTCAATTTGTGCGTCAATCCCAAAATGGTTTTCTCATCATACTAAAAATTAAGATAAACTTACCTTGCAAATGATCTAAAGACATAAATGCAGGTAGTAATGATGATTAAACAGGAAGACATTTGAAATTCTTCATTTTAATGGAAATTTTAGCATGGAATCCGAAAACATGTATTTATTAAAGCATAATACTTAAGTAAAATGTGAAGATTTTGCTGGCTTGCGCAGATCCGTTCGCTCGGATATCAAATCGCTTGAATCTATTTTTATGCATGAGGTACGGTGTTAGGCCTATATGGCTCGCCTATAAGGAACCGCGAAAGAAAATTCAGTGGTGGGAGATGGTAGGATGTGGAGTAGTGGTGTTTAGTGTCGCCGCCTGAATTGGAACGCGTAACCAAAAGTCACAGTCAGCACCAGGAGTCGTTGTTGACTAGTCACTTGCAGATTTTGCTGACCCAGGTATGTAAAACACAGAATTTCTCACAAATTATAAAAAATTCAACCATTACAACTTAAACTTAGCCGCAACATACTTAAGTACAGAGTGAAAATTGAAAATCTAGTGTTACCGAAGTGATTTCTTCAATATTTGTGCATCAGTGAAAGTACGCATTCGATTATTGCATTGGAAAGGATACTTAACAGTAAAGTAATGCGCGCATGCGCGTGTGTAGATTGCCAAATTTGGATAGGGTTACGTTGCGCGGCTCGAGTTTTATTTTTAAGTTACGCTAAGATGGCGTCCGCGCCCAACTACTTTTAGCTTGTAATTACCACGGCGGTTATTTTTAGACTCAGCTACAAATTACAACTTGCCAATAAATAAACCTGCTCAACTTTTTTCAGACCAACAAAACCAAACACCAAAATGGCGGATGATGAGGTTAGGTATGTATTGTATACTTAATTACATCTAAAAATAAAAATTAACGACCGATTATTATTTATTATATTATAGTATAATGGATTCCTTGGTACCTGATTCAGACAATTCGTTTTATAAAAGGTAAGCAGCATGTTAGGTTATCAAATTTTTTTAAAGCTCAACTTATTTTTGCGATAACATTAGTACGAATCGCGCGATTCGAATTTTGCAGCTTTTGATACGCAATGAAACAATTTTTTTAATTGTTTTTTGTTACTTATCAACGTCTACGAATATATGTGTTTGTATTTTGTCGCTTTTTGTGAACAATGCGAAGCAACTGCGCAGCTGACTTGGTAACAAACCAAATACTTAAATAGTAAGTCGCTTTATATTAAACACAGTCTAAGATTAAGCAAATTGCACAACCTATACATGATTATAGACATAAATAGTTGCATGGCAGCATAGCTAAATTAACAAAATAGCAAAATATGTGTTTTATTTTACTAAAAATAAAATTGAATATTTTGATGAAATTCTAATTTATTTGTTTTATTTTTCAGTCAAAAAAACGGATTGCTGAGGTACCCTACATAGGTATAGGTTGATGGTGTCCATACAGGTAACTAAATTGTTTTGCTATGATGAATATAGGAAAAGAAGAAGAAGCAGGCGGAGATCGAGCGCAAGAGGGCGGAAGTCCGCGCTCGTATGGAGGAAGCCTCCAAGGCCAAGAAGGCTAAGAAAGGTTTCATGACTCCAGAGAGGAAGAAGAAACTCAGGGTAGGTCATCTTCATCATCTCCAATAACTTCAAAAATTTATTTTGATTTTTGTTGTTGTGCAGTTACTCTTGAGAAAGAAAGCCGCCGAGGAACTTAAGAAGGAACAGGAACGCAAAGCGGCTGAACGTAGGCGCATCATTGAGGAACGTTGCGGTAAACCAAAGATCCTCGAAGACGCCAACGAAGGTAAGACTGTTACAATTCTTTACATCGATCTAAATCTCTCTTCACGTGTCCCTCGATACATAGAGATAGTTTAAATATTTTTTTATTTCGTTTAAAATGGCACTGATTCAACGTGTTATTATGCCCTTGTTGTATTATCCTTAAATATGCACATTTATTTATTGTTTAAAATACGTGAATTTGAACGAATCGTCGACGCCCCGCCCTCCCTGAAAGTGTATACAATATTCATCGTTTTGTTTGTTTTATGTATTATTGTGTGAACACTCACTCGCACTCGTACACACTTTGTGATGCACAAAATGGACAGACAGTCTTAGAAGCATCTGTAAGAACTATTATCAGAAAATCTGCGACCTGGAGGGCGTTAAGTATGACGTAGAGTATATGGTTAAAAAGAAGGATATTGAGGTTAGAATCGAATGTGCATTATATACGTACAGCGTATCTTTTTTTGTTCTGTTTACCAAATTATTTCAAGCACAGATTTTTGCGTCGATAAACTTACATCATATTGACATTTGACATACCTATACATGAAAACAACATTTTCTTAAAACAAAAATGACATCATGTTATACTTGAATAATTTTGATTTCTCTCGCTTCTTTTTTTACAGTGTACTCATTTTTGAAAGATTTTTCTGTCCTCTAAGACGCTTTTTTATGATTTTTTTCTGATGAGCACGCTTTTTAAATCTAATTTCAGGTGCATATAAAGCAACAAAGCAAACAAAAACCAAATGCCATAAACACATTTTTTAAATAAAACAAACTTTTACTTTGACTTAAGAATTACGATTAAACGACGGAGATCGGCGATAAATCCTGCAAACTATTCTCACTCTATTCTATCTATTCTCTTCATACTTTTCTCTCTTTTATTCAAGTTTTACACACACAAGCCAAAACTTATGTTTCTAGGTAATTTGAAACAATATTGCCAAACTTATTACAAGCGCATTTGCGATTTGGAAAATTCCAAATACGATCTTGAGAAGGAGGTTGAAAACAGGGACTTTCAGGTTAGGCATACAAAATGCAATGAAATTAATTCTCAAATCACATAGCAGGCAAAATAATTAAGCGCATGATGCAGCAGCGATGCAGCGAACCTCAAACGCACAGCAAAATTGAATGAGAATAGATATTATGATGCACCAAATTGATCGCACCCTCCGAGCGAGTAGAACCAGCTTTGACAATGCACCACTTTTAATCTCGAACAACTAAAACCATAAAAAATCGCTGAATTGGCTAAAGCAATGTATAATACTACTGTTTTTGAGATCGGTGTTTTTTATTTTTTTATTTTATTGTTGTATATACAAATATTTACTATAAGCGCGCTTTTTTGCGAATGAAATTTATTTTATTTTACTGATAATCGGAAAATGTATGAAAAGGCAAAGACAAATTTACGCGTAATTTTACTTCTATATTGTTCAACTGTCACAAGTCGCCACAAAATATATAGATTAAGTTGGTAGAGTTAAAATGGCAAAATATTTCTACATTGGGTACAAGAGCGAAAAAAAGTGTCAACCGTTTGTGTTGTTTCTTCTAGCCGAACTCCAAACAATTTGTCAAACATATCACAACCGAACTAAACTACTTGAAGCGGATAAATTTGACCTAGAGTGGATTGAAAAGTGTAAAGCTTGGGAGGTACTACTACTACTACAATCATTTAATTTAGCAAGAATGATGTTGATACTATTTTGATATAATCTTTACAATATTTTTTGATTTAAAACTGTCCAAAACAACCAAACCAACAACAACAGAACTTTTACCGTTTACTTTATTTTCGTATTATAATTTGGTTTTCGTTGAATTTTCGTTTCTAGTTTCTTTAGTTTTCTAATTTTTTGATGAAATTAATCGACCGAAATTGATGTTTTCATTAATTTTTAATAATCGCCTGAAATTTTGTATGAATAATTAGGTGCGCTAGATACGTTGTTTTACATTTTCTTATTTTTTATTTGTTAATTTCTTCTTTGATTTGATTTATTTAGTTGTTTTCATTTGGAGTAAACTCGTTTTTCACACACACACACAAACACATGTGTAGGGTGCTGGTTGATTGCAGACATCTTGCTCGACTAGATATTTTGATCTAATTGAATTGAATTTGCAATTTTGAATTGATTTGACTGAATTGATTGCGAAGCGATACGAACATGAAATAATCAATGACCAACTTTATTTGAACCACTTTGTATGGTTGCAAGAGTATGGCTTTAAATAATATTGTACAAAATATGCAAATAACCAAACACTACTTGAGTTTTTTGACATTTCGACATCGAAAAGTTTTGTACATACATCTCATATCAACCCTTCGACATAATTACAATTTTTTCCGTTGTATTTTTGGACAATGTTTTGAATATGCCACCCGAACGAAACGAAACAGGCAGACGTTTATATATCATTTGTATTGACTCCTCATGTATTTGTATCACGTTGAACGTGCCGGGTAAATTGATTCTCATTCTCTCTCATTGATGAAATGAACACATAACGCCTCATAACGCCCATATTGACGGTTGTATCTAATTTATAGAAAGACTTAAGAAGATTTGCCAAGAATATTTTGACCGCATGTATATTTGTGAGGAACAGAAGTGGGATTTGGAACGCGAAGTCCGAAAAAGAGATTGGGAGGTACATAAATAAAACATAACAAAAATAAAATTGCGATCCAAGATACCAATATTATACCAAACCATGATTTTTTTTTCTTCAAATAATCATAAATAATTAATTCATTAATTATTTAATTTTGGGATTTATATTATGTATAGTACTCTTTTATTTTTAATTTGTTTATTTTTCTTTTGTGTTGTTCAGTTTTATTATTTAAAAATTAGTTTTGTTTGAGTTTTCTATTATATTCGTCCATTACTCTTAAATATTGATTGAACAGTTGTTACTTAACAACACACGATGCTTGTTTCTTTTGCGTTTCATTTCTTGTTGGTGTTTGATTTTCTGTTTTTCGGAAGTTTCGCGTGAAACTAGAGCCGGCGAAGGCGGCTATTTCGAAAAAGGCAAGCATTCGATATTAATAGAACACGGTGTTGTAACTGTTGGCTGGTGGCCAGCAAATTGCAGCATATTCTAAATTTAATTTGCAGCCGCGCCGCAAAACAAAATCTTTGACAAAAAACGAAAGCAGAAGAAACGCATTTTTATGTTTTTTGACATAATTTTCGTTGATTGTATATAATAATTCACGACCAAGAATATACAAACCCCATTTAATCATAGGGGGCTTAATTTTGCAGAAAAAAACAACAATCAAACAGTTTTTAAATGCCAAAAAAGTCGAGAAAACTGAAAAATTTCAAACGAAAAATTTATCGATTTTTTTACTAGTTTAGCTTATCACACATTTACACAACAGACTGTATTTGTGACACCCCGGACACACACAATTTTTTTTCTCAATTTATTTATTTATTTACCAGGGCAGTCATCAAATTACTCGAGACTTTTTTTTGACAAATAATTTTGACGCATTTTATTTTCCGCTCCTTATCTATGGATCCCCCCATTCTGTTTTGAACTAAAATTGAAGTTCAACTAAACGTGTAATATTTGTTTGAATTAATTTGAAAAACAAGTGATTTATATCCCACTTTCTGTCTAAAATTATCCCCATTTTTGTCTATCAATGATATTTTTTGAGCGCTATTATGAAATTAATTTTCAAAACCTAAAAACAAAAAGAAACGGTATGGCTCTTCATGGTAAATAAATAAATACTTTTCTTTGTTCTTATTTTAGTTCTATTTTGTTCTCTTATTTTAATTTAATTTATTTTATTTGGTTTTTATGAAGTTTTTTTTAATCGAAACTTTTCGTTCCAAATCACCAAAAAAATTGCAAAAAATTTAAATCAAAAACTTAAATGGTCTCAAAATTCAAGGATAAAACCCATTTTAAGAACTTTGAAAATAATCTCATTAATGCCACAAATTAAAAAATGTTTTTCTTTTATTTGTTTCGTTTCGTTAACGTCTTTAATTTTCACAAAAATTGAAGTGCCATGCTGGAGTCCAAAAATCCATTCGTATTATATGTAAACTAAGCGCAAAAACACGATTTTTTTGTTTTTCAAACGCGTTGCGATCATATTTTTGGCAACGTCGTCTTCCTCGCCATCCTCGCCTAGTTATGTCTTAACAACATCAACATTTTACGTTTAAATGTATCACCGCAATCAAATAGATAACTGCGTCAACTGGTATTGCTTTGAACACAATATACGTATCGAAAGCAAAACTCATCCCTATTCTGATGAATATCCCCCAGAACGTTTATCTGTCTCTCTGAAACAATACGATTTTTTGTGCGTCGAACGACAGCTGAACAAGACCAGCCGAGCTAGAACAGATTCGCATCTGAAAACCAAAGACAAAACACGAGTTTTTGTGCGGCCGTCGCTGATTTTTTACAGTCACGGCCTAACGGATAGAAATAAGTAAATATTTTTGTTTTTGTCGAACAAGAGTTATAGATGGCACCCTTTCGAATTACATATTTCCTAAAACGCACTGTAAATGTTCAAAACCTATTTTTTTCTTCTGAAATTCTGCATTTTCTTTTTGTACATTTCCTATTTCTAGTTTTTGTCTTTTAAACAAACCATTGATAAAGATGATAAAACCTTAAACAATTTTTAATATACAAACCGATTAAGCATAATATTATATATTTTAATCTTTAACTGCACTTTAATTTTTAAATCAGTTTAAATCACATTTCTATATATTACACACTATTTTCGTTGGCATTTTTATTTAAAAAAAGAAAGAAAATTATATTATTAACTCAGTTGGCATGACGCATATAATCCTGCGCACGTTTGCATGTGCTTAATAATAAATCATGTGAGTTTTTGTGTTTGTACAGTATACTTGTTACTAGAAAAACGTAATTTTCAAGTTATAAATTATAAGTTTTTTTCTTCTTTCAATATCAAAATAAAAAAACTTATAATTTGTAAACTATTATATCTATAAATATCAATATCTAATATAAATATGTGCGTGAATTTTAGATCGCTGATTTGAACAGCCAAGTCAATGACCTCAGAGGCAAATTGTAAGTTTAAACATTTAATTTTAACCATATTTCTATTCGTCTAAAATTATGCAACACATAATGCAGTATTAAAAATGCCTATTATCAGGGGTAAATATAAATTAAATTAATGTTTATTGTTATTTATTTAAAGCGTTAAGCCTGCCTTGAAGAAGGTATCCAAATACGAAAACAAATTCGCCAAGCTTCAAAAGAAGGCCGCCGAATTCAACTTCCGTAACCAACTCAAGGTTGTCAAGAAGAAGGAATTCACACTTGAAGAAGAAGACAAGGAGGTAAGTCCCCCAAATTCCAAAACAATCAAAATCCTCCCCAAAAATATTTTTGAAAAACGATATTTTTGTATTTTCCTTCATTTATCTCTCAAAAAAGAAACCAAAAAAAAATCTATAAACATATACAATTGGCTTGGCTAGGCATAGTGTCATCTTTTTGTGATTGAATAACTTTTGACACATCATTTTTTCATTGTTTTTGCATTTTGTGATCGCAGATGATATTTGCATCAATTCTTTTTTATTACAAGTGAAAACCTGTATGCAAATGATGCATCTAGTAAATAATCCAAGACTTCAAGCTTGAATGTTTGTTTTCGCAGAAAAAGGCAGGAGATAAGGCCGAATGGCAGACACAGAAGAAGTAAAATCGCAATAGTGCTTAAGACACAAAGCAAATAAACACCAGTCGCGCACCGATTCTTACACATATCTTTATACAACGATATTGTGACAAGCTCGACACTACCACCAACACACACGACACCACTCTACATATTAATCTACTTGTATAAATTAATTTACTACTTTTCATCAAAAACCATACTTACACCACGATGACGTGTATATCATACTTATTATATTGAATAAAACTACTTCATAACCAGAGATATCGACAAGCAACGAAGCTATATCAAATATTTTATTAGTCGCTTTTGATTTTTGTGCATGATATAAATATTATCTCAAAATTTAGTATGGTTCAAGTCCAGAGAAAAGGTGAGCCTTGGTGCCCTCAGTACTGCTAGCGCTGCGAGATTGATCTTTATGCTTAAATAACTGCTTAATCGTTCAACAAACCAACCCCCAAATATTCACAAGCAATTTTACGTCATATTTCACACCAAAATAGCGTAAAATTGTGGTAGAAATGATGTACCACCACTACTTTTACTTAAACTTATAATTTTCTGCACATTTTTACACAAACACACCGTCCCCGATTGAATTCACAGATTGGATGCACCATATTTATTTGATTGCATTTGCACCCCTAGAGACCCTTAAGCGACAGCCATTTAAATGTCTTCCGCTTCATGTCATATTAAGTTGATCGCTTGAATAATTTAAATCTATGTATGGATCATCTTCTAAATGTGATCTTGAATGTTTCAGAAAAAGCCTGAATGGTCCCAGAAGAAGGAAGAGAAGAAGGTACACCACGAAGAGGCCGAAGCCGAAGCATGAACCAATCAATAATACCCAATTCGTTTCCAAGACTTTTTGGTTAATTATTGTTCAATCACTTTCCTTCCATTGTCTGTCGACCTGATTGAGAACTTGTTATATGTTCAACAAACACTCTTGACGAACACCTCTACATCACTATATCTGCAACGATGACGCAAACATCTCAACTACAATGGAGTTGGTTGTAATAGCAACAACACTTATACTTTAGCTGAATACCTATGCAATATCTCATCAACAAATTGACTATTACACCTATAACTGTGCTTTGTCTCTCTTTCTAATTATTATTTGTTATTAATATAAATATAATATTCAGAGTCTTGTCTGTAAGTGAATAAACCTTATGTATAATTTATTGATATTTATTAAAATGTGACTTTTCTTGTTTGTCCTGGTCAAAGTGCTAGTTTTGTTCGACACTGTGGGTATTGTTGTTGTTCTGTCAACAAATGTTCATCGTAATCGATAAGTATACTCATATTTCATTCCTAAAGTTGTGTAAAACAAAAATTTGATGTTTTAATATGATGGGTGATGATGTAGGAAGGGGAGGAAGAAGTACCTCCACCTCCAGCGGAAGCTCCACCACCAGAACCAGCCCCACCCGCGGAAGCGGCACCACCAGCAGAAGCACCCGCACCAGCACCTGCAGATGCAGCACCCCCTGCGGAAGGAGCACCTCCGGCCGAGGGAGCACCTCCAGCCGAAGGTGCACCACCCGCCGAAGGCGCTACACCTGCAGAAGGAGCACCACCGGCAGAAGGAGCACCGCCTGCGGAAGGAGCTGCCCCACCAGCAGATGGCGCGGCACCACCTGCAGAAGGCGCAGCACCACCGGCGGAAGGAGCCGCTCCGCCAGCAGAAGGAGCTGCCCCACCTGCGGAGGGAGCAGCACCTGCCGAAGGTGCCGCGCCCGCGGCTGAAGGAGCTGCGCCTGCTGCACCTGCAGAAGGAGCAGCACCACCAGCAGGTTTGATTACTAAAATAAACAATAATTAACATTTTTATGTAAAATTCTAATAAATAGAAGGAGCTACTCCACCAGCGGGTACACCAGCACCAGGTACACCTGCAGCAGCCACTCCCGCAGCAACCACACCAACAGGAGGTAAAAACCGTAGAATTAACCAAATAATTAAAAAAATAATAATTTTAAAAATAATTTAAATTTAGAAGCTCCACCAATACCAGCAGCTGAAGGTGAACAACCCGCAGCACCAGCTGCTGATGCTGCTGCCCCTGCTGCTGAAGCTGCACCAGCAGCCGAAGGTAGTTAAATATCAAATAAATACTAACAAAATTTAACTGGTAACTTTTTAGCTGCTCCTGCAGTTGAAGCTGCACCCGCTGCAGAAGCCCCAGCAAGTGAACCAGCTCCAGCTGAACCTGCAGCTGAAGGTAACAATCAATATTTATCACATCTAACACAAAAATACTAAAATAATTTGATTGTTGCAGCACCAGCTTCTTAAATACAACATGGCATATATAATATAATCATTATACACAGAATATATTTAATAATCAAACGTTCCAATAAATTGTGTGTCTGCTTACATTAAAATTTGATTTTCTCATCCTCTCCTTAGTTATAAGCACAAATCTTGGGTTTTTCCTTTAAAAAAGAAGTATTAACATTTGGTATTACAGTAAAGCTAAATTTGGCTTCTTAAATATGAAATCCGGATCTGCAATTGGCGTCATTGCAGCTTGTTGAAAGTACCAGTCTAACAGTCATCATTCAGTCATTTCGAAATTGCTGTAGAGAGCGCCGAGAACGCAACATCCAGCATCACCACAAATATTATTCAAAGTGCGCTTTTATACATCTGCATATTCAATAAACATAAAGTTTTAAACAAAGGTACGTACGTAAACATAGCGCAAAATTTTACATTAAAAAATAATACATTCGACGACCTACCTCTCTAGACACTACCTGAAATAATGGTTTATTTATAAGTTTGATGGCGCGTCATCTCAGACCTTGAATTTTCTAGTTTTAAACTTTAAACTTGTATTCAACCAGTCCTATTTACGATAACCTTTCAATATTTTTCAACTTATGAATACAATTTTAAGTAAAAAATATTCTACGAGTATTGAATGATTGCACCAAGATTAAATTTAGCTCGCTGCGGTTCAGTTTAATAAACGTATGGCAGGTCATAACGAAATATGAGATTTTGTTTACATTTACATTTAAAAATAAAATTGTAATGTTATGTGCGCACTGCTACGCCCACAATGATTACAACTTACATTCTGAAATATAAATTTGCTTCGGCAGATTACGAATGGGTCTGATTCATTCTTTGACGATATTGAGATTTCAATATAAAGTAAATAAATATTTCCAAGTATATACTGATAATAAGTTGATTCAATATTGAGTGAGTGATACGTTACAATCACAATCGGAAACTAAATATTTATTTACAAGTGAACATGGTGGCACCATCTGTGAGTGAACAATAGCATTCGGCTTGATAGTGTCAGTTGCATCCAGCTCAACCACATATGACGTGAGCCCCTTGTGTTCCTCTTTGTCATTGATGAAAGTACACATTGATATCTGCTTTTAAAAATCAGCTACGCAGATAGGCATCGGCGCATCAGCGGTAAATGTTGATCAACGGGTGTCAATCGATTTGTGATAACTTACGTGTAAGATAATCCAACCGAACAAAATATCTATACAAGTTTTAAGGTTATTAGTGAGTCTACTACATTCGTTTCTTTATAAAGGTGTATACTGGAAATAAACCGCACTAAAATTGAACAATGTTCCAAGCGAAAGCTTTATACGACTTCCAAGGGGAACCCAACACGCACGAGTTAAATCTGCAAGCTGGTGATGTAGTGACAGTATTAAAAACTGATTGCATGGGAGGCTGGTGGGAAGTGAGGAATGCCTCTGATCAAATTGGACTTATTCCTGGGGCTTATGTAGAAACAATTGGTAAAGAATCAACACAAAATTCAGATTGGAATGCAGCACCTCAACCAGCTGCAACAGAGCAAAAGGATGAATGGTATGATGATTGGGATGATGACACCTATTCAGAAATAGGTCCTAGTGAACCCCATGAGCAACAGACACATGATCCAATCTATGCAAATAGTGGGGAAACAGAGTACAATCATTTTGAACCTGGGTATGACCCTAAAGGCACTGTATCAAAAAAGAGTTTAAACCGTTTCGGTTCATTTATGAAAAACGGCG
Source organism: Dalotia coriaria (assembly GCF_025399875.1). Taxonomy (NCBI): domain Eukaryota; kingdom Metazoa; phylum Arthropoda; class Insecta; order Coleoptera; family Staphylinidae; genus Dalotia; species Dalotia coriaria. The sequence continues at coordinate 6,884,324 of NW_027045447.1, read as the reverse complement.
GCGAAAACTATTTGCTTGGCAATGTGAAAGTCACCGTTCCGGACACATCGAAAATCTACATACAAATATCCGAGGAAAATCAATTCCAATGGCCAGAGTTAAATTTAGTACAGACTGTACAAATCACCAGCCCAAAAAAAGAGTCCAAGTTAAAGGGACTCAAAAGTTATATAGCTTATCAGCTCACGCCAAGCGCGACTAACATTCAAGTATCACGTCGATACAAACACTTTGATTGGCTGCATGAACGCCTTATGGAGAAGTTTAGTTTACTCGCAATTCCCCCACTGCCTGATAAACAAATTTCCGGAAGATATGAGGAACAATTTATTGAGCGCCGACGATGTCAGTTAAACGAATTTATTAATTACGTTTGTCGTCATCCGGTATTATCACGATGCGATGTTTGGCAGCACTTCTTGACTTGCACCGATGAGAAACTTTGGAAGCAAGGAAAACGACTTGCTGAAAAAGATGAACTTGTAAACGCTAATTTTGCGCTGTGTATTGAGGCACCGCAGAAAACTCTGCTGCCTTCTGTTTACGAAACTTTAGAAAGTACAAAGGTGCCGTTCATAATGCAGTTGGATAATAATTTCAAAAATACACTTGCTGTGCTGTTGGATCAAGGAAAGAAGTTCAAAGGACTATATGGAAAAGAGTATCAAAAGGTTGGAAATACATTCTTTGCGCTTGGTGCAGCGATTGAGTATGATTCAAAAGCGGTGCCATGTCATCTGTCGCAAAATATTAAACGGATGGGATCGGCGTATGTTGATATTTCGGGGTATTATGACGCACAACCAGCGCTTGATTGGGACTGCCTTGGTGATAAGTTATACTTGTACAAGGGCATCACCAGTTCATTCCAGCAGATTTTCAGTACGTGCAGAAGTTTACAAAACAAGCGGAAAGAAATCGAGAAGATTCAGAGTGGTAACGTTGTGACCGAAGTTAAAGCGCGTAGCGATACGTTCACGTACGTCACGCTCGCTGAGCTGAAACATTTTAAAGACGAACGGGATCATCAATTGAAGGCGAGCATGATGCATTTCTTAGAGGAACAAGTCAAATTTCATCAAAAGATTGCCGCTAGATTGCAGAATGTTTTAGACGATTTTAAACGAAAGTAATGTGCTAGTCTTAACATATGCAATTAAATACGAAAGCAAAATAATTTTAATTAAGAGGTACACATTCAATGTGCTTTTGTTTCCAAATATTGTTTCGATTTTCATTTAGGTTTTCAATGAGAGCACAATATTACCAAATATTCAAACTAATGTGATTTCATTTATACATATTAATATGGCAAATATGAAATATTTTCTAAGTATGTATTCGAAAACGAAACTTGTATTTTTGTAAATATTTAGTATCCATTTTAATGAGTGTAATCTTCGTATATAATGCAATATTAGAGACTGAAAATGTTTGGAACGTACTGCAAATAATATTATTTCAGTTTCTATTTTACACAAAATTTAATTGGTATAATTGCAATTAGAGGACTTTGTTATTATCATTATATATTATGATTTCACTGATTTCAAATTAAGAAGATTGGATGTAAAGCGCTTTAATGAAACACATCAAATGTGCATTGATTCCATTATTTCAAATTTATTTCGAGAGATGATATTATTTTGGTCAGTTTACTAATTCGTATTAACTGATTAATTCCGCTTTTAAGCTACTTTACAAAAGTTTATGATGTATTACTCGGATTTATGTTATTTATATAAAATATATATTTCTAAAAAAAACCTGCTGTAATATTGATTTTCTTGTAAGTAAACACTAGGTCCTTAGTAATAGGTGATAAGCACATACTTGAGGTTGTTGACTGAGTGAGTCAGTATTGTTCTGATTAAGTAACGCTTTAACTGCGCACATATGCATTACAACAAAGCAATTCAAATTGTACTTTGTTAGTTAAAGGGATGGAGTATGGTGTAAATATCCAAGGAAAGCAGTCAAGTCATTTTTCTAAATGGTGACGAAAAATTTTTCAATTTTTCTTTATAATAAAGTAATTTGGTGTTTCTTTTTCTCCTCTACATTTCAAAAATCAGCAAATAACAGAGCCGATGAAAATCAAAATATTCAATTAAACGATAATTACTCCTAAACTAAAAGGACTAAGGAATTCAAAACATCAAATTTCGATCTACTCAAATGAAAACAGAATAAATAACTTCTAAAGTAAGAAAGTTATGGAAAAAATACTAGGAGAAATTATGCGTATTTATGTTTTCTATTATTATTTTTAATTACGCATTAAAAATTCCAAGTTTTCGTTTTCAACAGAAAAACTTAGGAGATTTGACGAATGCGCCTGACATTTTACTTTGCGGTTGGTCTACAAGTAATTAGTAAAAGCTAAAAAGATTATCATATAGAGGGCTTACCTATTATACGACTATGAGGTAGTCATAACAACTCCATTGATTCAGTAATGTCGGGGTTTTCTAACAAAAATAATCCTTTTAACAGTCAATTGAAGTCCTGAACGAAAGGATAATCCAATATCCGCGTAAACAGCTATATTTTTTATCACTCGTTATTACTCAGGATGTTTTGAACACATGTTATTGATTTAGATGAGCTGTATCAGATATCGTTGATTAAACAAACAATTTATTTTAGTATTAAATACAATATTTATTAGACTTTATATGTGTCTATACTAACATATTACTAATAATTTCAATGAAACGTTTGAATGATAACAAAATACGCGCCTATTCACGCCAATATTTGCAAGAATTATCAAGACGAGTAAAATCATAAATTTACATAACATGCAAAAAAATGGCGCTATTGGCCTTGGAGTTTGGTATTGTATAAACAATTTCATGACTATACAGGATGGTTAAAACACGCCATAATTCAACAATACTACAATATTCTACCATCTACAGCGAATGCAAAAACCTCGATATTGGTTTTTATACATTTTTGCAACTTGAACTTTTCAATTAATCAATATTATGTAATATTTGGATAAAAATACGATACGCGGAAAAAAATGTGTAAATATATTTTCAACCTGTAATATCTAAAAAAACAGATAACAATCATTGTTATCTAAATTTGAGGAAGCTATAAACCGTCTTTATACATTTCGTTTAGACAGTGCGGCCCCTTATAGCGTTTATCATCTGAAAACTTCACAAATGTGTCCCGGAATCATGTGGAAACAGAAAATAGAAGCACACAAAGGTAGGTACAACGCGTTGAATTCAATTTATTCAGTTGTACGATGACCAGATGCGTCGTTCTAATGATTTCCTTATATGAATCAATTCGAAACCACACGTTCGCAACGGGTTATGTATATTTCTCGTGCATACGAATGCATCAACCGATATCAGCGGCCCACGCGAATTTTCTTCCACCTTCGCGCGCGTTTTCGAAGTTTACATCGTGCGGTTTGTTTAGAAGCGCGCGTTCGGCGTTTGACCCATTTTAACTTTAACTATTATAGAAGCAGCGTTATAATGTTACTTCGCAGTGCGTTCACAACCAGCCAGGTAGATAGGTAGTTCACTCCGTATAACAGTATTACCGGCGCGCTGTTAAAAGTAATAATACTTGCACATGTGTTTTTTATTCAGCGAATTTGTAATGTGAAACTTCATTCATTAATGTTTTTGCTATTTACAGATGCTTTTCAACGGCCGAAATACGATAGTGATGGTGTAATAATGGCGAAATACAAGTCGAAGAACAGCGGTTGTTGCAGCGTTACTTTCAACAAGTGGTTTTTAATTATATACAACTTAATTTTATTGGTGAGTATTTTTATACATTATAAAAATGTCTAATAATTAATATTATGTATAGATTTTAGGAGGTTTGACTGTTGGCGTTGCAATATGGACATTATATGATCGTCATCAATACGTCGCACTTCTAACATCGATAACATACCCGACCATAGTGTATTTATTACTAGTAGCCGGAATATTACTAATTATAGTTAGTATACTCGGCTTTTTTGCCGCTGCCAAAGAGAATCGCATCAGTCTAATCATAGTAAGTATGTTAATGAAGTGTTTGTTTATGGCGGCAACTAACTGGGAACTAATCGCATTGGTTGCAGTACATCATCCTACTATTATTAATCCTAGCAACAGAAGCAACTGTTGGTATTCTCTCATTCATATACTGGGAACAAGTACATCTTGTGTTGGAAATGAATCTTAATGATAATTTTATGACTCGATATGGTATAGACACGTCAATTACAGAATCTGTAGATGATTTACAAAAAGAAGTATGTTTTAATGTATTTGTTTATTTTTAATTGATAATAATATTAACGCTTTAAAAATTTTAGTTTAAATGTTGTGGAGTTATGAAATTTGAAGAGTGGAACTCAACAAGTCTCTGGGTACAAGATGGTATGGCAAACCACAATCTAGTCCCCGATTCATGTTGCATCTCAGTTACACCTGAATGTGGTCAGCGAACACATCCTTCGAATATTTACTATGTTGTAAGTGGGAAATTCCAAGTGTTGTGATATTTGTTTGACACGATTTTATGATTTGTTGAATGTTTTAGGGATGCATGGAGAAGATGGAGGCGCACATAAAAGATCACCTCTATTATTTGTGCGCAGTTGCTTTGGGTATTTGTGCAATACCAATATTTGGCGTCGTTTGTGCGTTTATTCTCTATTATAAACTGCGGCGGGTGTTCGAGATCACTAAACCGCGACCAAAGAACACAGAAATGCAAGCATTATTTTCTTGATATAGTTGGATATATTTTTAACAGTTAACAGTTTCATAGTATATGTTTTAATATTTATAATAAATGTCTATGCTTAACCAACTGGAACAACAAATGTATCCATCGTCTTTAAATGCGTATACAGAAAATCTTCAGTAGAAGTCAATGAAACGAAAAACCAAGCAATGAATGCGAAGAATCCACGACTGAAAGACATCGACGTCCATATTTTCATATCAGCTGCGGTTACATTGACACTGTTATTGAAATTATGCGCAATCAAAGCAATTTGATCATCGTTTGGCGCAGTTGCTAAATGGAGTATAAGAGTAATGATATAGAGTAGAATAACAAAAGAACTTTTACGATTTTTGAAAAAATCTTTGAGATTATCAACGTCAATATTTGCGATGTCGTATTTATCGAAGACTGAGACTAAACAAAGCACACAAAGGATGTGAAACATTGTCACATAAATATCGCTGTATAATGCGTAATTTCTCAAGGATGTTGCATCAGTTGTGAATTGGTTTGCACTTATGTAGACCATGTGAGCGAAACCAAGCCCTCCAAGAAGACCATGACAGAAGTTGGTGAATTTACGCCAATACTTTTGCTCGTTTAAAGCAGAATGTAATGGAGAAACATTTGCTTTAAATCTAAAATCAAACATACCAGTATTAATACAAATTATAACGATTTCTTCATTAAACTTACTGTTGTCGTATTGGATGATTTTCTAAATTTGTCAAGTTACTTTCCGTGTTGTAAGTTCAAATTTATTTTTTCGTTGTACGTAGACTTTATCTGATTTCCTCGGGCTTTTCTTTATCTTCTCATGTCGACAATCATCAACGTGGTTTTCGAAGACATCATCTTGTAATTCCTCCAAAGCAAGAGTTATTTCGTTACTGCGCATATCGAATTCATCCTCACGTTTTCGATGTTTTCTTTTGCCGGACATAGGAGACTCGTGTTTCTTCTTCTTGCTCTTACGTTTTTCTTTGGGTATCATCATTTCACGACTATCACCCATTCCCATCTCTGCATCTCCTCCGTGTTTCTTTTTCCTTGATTTGGATTTTTTCAAGGATGATGACATCATGTCATCGTTTTCGCGATTGTAAATATCCTGAATGCTATTATACATATTGCGTTCATCTGTATCCATGTGTGAATAGTGTTTTCGGCTTTTATAATGACGTCTTTCTTCAGGACTCAGTAATTCTAAATTTCCAGATAATTCTTCGGGCATTTTTTCTTCTTCATAAAAACTAAGACTTTGCGGTCGTGAATCACTGAACGTTGTATGTTTGGCTTCCCGTTTGATTTCGGATTCGATAAGCGTGATAATCTTTGAGTTAATCTGTGATTCCCCATCGACGCTAACATCACGACTTGGCGTATTTTGCCGACTGTAGTTTTCATTGCGATTGTTGTCCTCCTTGATGTAGGTCCTGTTAGACCCGGAGCTTTCTTCAGAACCCTCCGTTCGGAATGTTTCCCGATCTGATGATATTTCCTCTTTGCTGCACGATGAACCGCGACCATATCAGCCTTATGTTCATCTTTCTTCTTTTTTAAACTCCTTGGTGATTTAACTACACTCATTTTGCTTATGAGGAGACTTTCTGTGTCACTGTTTGCCCTTATACCATCGCTGCTCAAACAGGTGAAGCTCATGATATCGATTTGGTGCGCGTTAACACAACGCGCAAGCGAATCCTTCAATCACAACAAAGAAAACAGGAAAAGTCAAAGCATTGCTGTCAAAATTTTATTATAAACAAAATACACTGAGATTAAAAACTTCAATAAATAATATGAATAATTAACAATATTCAATATGTAAATATGTTTGTGTCGTAGATAAATATTTAAATCATAACTTATTAAATAAATATTGCAAACAAACTTAAAATTAAATATAAATTTATAGCAAATAGCAAATTATTACACTTATATGGACTATATTAATTATTTTCCTTAATAAAATAACATCTGAGCTAACTGCCCAGTGTTTAATTATTCAGAAGAATTGCATTAGGTTTATATTTTTTGTTTGTATTCAAAAATTTCACTATTTCCCCCTAAAACCAATTTACCCCAATTGATGATAATGAAAACACTCTAATGCAATAATTCCAAAATCTTACAACTAAGTTTTGTTTATCATGTTCATAGAACCTACATACTTTGATATATCATAGATATATGGGACCAAAATCCACCGAAGTGTTAATACGAAGTCGGTAGAGCTCAAGGATGAAACAAATCCGAGCACCAACCTGAACAACGTAACAACACAACGACAAAACTCATTTTTCGAAATTTAATCGCGATTACAATTATTTGACGGAAATTACCTTCCGTCGTCGACCTAACTGGTCGAGCATTTCCTAACAACTACGTTTTACGCAGAGGTTCTTAATAACTTTAAGAAACCTCCAACTACCCAACACCTCTTAACTTAAACAATGCGATTGTATTGTTTATAAGCAGTACGGATGGCAAAATTGATAGACAAGACGTTGAGATCTCTCTGTTTTCTTCATGATGCCTTTCTTGTAGTATTGCCTTATCGAACGGCTTAATTTGTCGTAGTTCATCGCTGGACGATTCTTGCGTTTGCCCCAGAGACGCGCGACTTTGACGGAATCTTCAATTTTAAACACACCTTTACTGCGATCCAACCATCGGATGCACGAGCCATGCATCTGTGGCGACGCGAGCAATTCCTTTAAGAATTGCCAAAGGTGAATATGTGAACCGCCGCCGGGTCGAGGTGAAGATGATGTTGAAGTTGTGCTTCCAGGAGACTTTGTTTCAACCGAAGGTGTGGAAGCCATTTCTTCATCTTCATCTGAAATGAATCATCGTATAAATCCTCTGAGAAAAACCACAAACACATTCAATCCGTTTTGAAATCCTCTTTGTGGTTAGCAATTGAATGCAAATTGGACAAAAATCAATGATTGCAAATATAGAATTAGAATAAATCAGTAAACGCTAGAGCCACGCCTACAAATCTAACTTGTTATTATGATTAAAGAAATTCCATTCTGAAGCAAGCACACGATTGCTCAAGTTAATAAAGCAACGTTCAATAAAATATAATAAACGCATTATAAACACACGAAGGACGCCCGGTTACTTTTATAAGCTCTCGTGGTTGTCATCGTAAAGTTGCCTTAGCGATTAAACCAAACGAATTGTATAATAGGCTACTCACCGTCGCTGACGTCACCTGCGCTGGATATGCTGTTCTCTGGAAACCATTGCATTCCCAAGTCATCCTCCAGATACGCCGCTTTCCATATCTCCAACTGTGCGTAGAGAATGGCACCTCCCTGCCGCAAAAGTGCAAAAGAAAAATTAGTGATACAGCCAGCGGCAATGTCGTCGAACGTCCTCGCATTCCTTCGGACGTTGGCGAAGCCAACACATACACACAATGCGCCAAATTGCTGCGGTGAAAGTCTTTCACTGCTTCGCGACCTACTTGGCTATCATTAAAAAATCAACTGCGTAGCATTCAGTTTCTAGTTGGCGTATATTATCCAATGAATGATAAATTTATCGGCTACCAACTTGTTTGCAAACGATTTCACGATTGATTTATCAAAAATGACTTGGGAATATTTTCGCTTGACCCACGCCGATGACTCAACGTGTTTTAATCACGTAAATTTTTAATTTCGGGACTTAGACAAAACAAAAATGCGATAATTTTTGCACCGTGTTGATAATTAAATTAACTTTCACGCGTATATCAAGACATATGTAATAAAGATTTTGTTTTTCGTACCTGCGGCGATCGTTTCACGAAATTCTCTTCGTCGAGACAAACCAAGCTCACGCCGTTGATATCCCACTGTTCTGGTGTTGGTTGCGGAATATTAAACTCTCTCGATGTGAATTCAAGCCAGCTCAATACGTTGCTCTGAGACCACTGAGATGGATCTGCAAGAATGTTGGTTATATCAAGGTTATCCGATCTAATAATTTTCATATCGTGCAAATCGCGAATGCTTGTTTGTTTGTTTGTTTTTCTTCATTAATAAGATAAGAAATGTGGGCGTAAACGCGTGCAAGGTTATTCTATGACAATGAGTAAAGAATTTATCAATATAAACACCAGCATAATTAATTTACCTGGTGAGATAGACAGAGCGCTGCAGGTTTTGCTCACATCTTTACGCATTTGTTCGATGGCCATATTCAACACTGGTTCGATGTTTTCACGCGCAAGTTCAACATACTCATCGTCAGTTTTCTGCTCCATCTTGATGTCCAACTCAAAGTTCGGAAAATCCAATGGTTTGATATTATGCTTGCGTTGAAAGCTGGTGTCCCTGAGTACTTCCCGCAGAAGTTGATGATCTTTTTTCTGTTCGTTACATTCACTAATCTGCGCCTGATTCTCAAACTGCATCAAATCGTTGTAGATATCCGCAGTCTTCTCTTCTTTGATGCATGGTTTATCTAACAATGTGTTGCCCAATAATTCCAAAACATTTTCATCGGTATCCTTTGGTAGTTCACCGTAATACGCCTCTTGTTTGATAGGAGTATTGTAGAAATCTTGGCCGTATAAAGATATTTCCGGTGAATAAGCACCGCTATTTGGCGAGAGTAATTGTGGCGAATAAATGGCACCCACTGGACTGTTCGGGTAGTTCTTACTTGAAGGTACCTCCAGATATATATTGGAAAGTGGTGGTGATGTGGGATTTTTATCGAGGAGTTTTTGAAAATCCGGCGTTTCAATTTCTGGCTCTTGTGGGGAGTCTGGATAGAACGAGCTGAATATTTTTGGCACTGGTGGTTGTGATTGATAGAAGTTTGGTGATAAGGGTGGAAGTAAAGACAGGTCAAAAGTATCCGCAAAGTTGCTGTAGTCACATGGCGGAGTAAAACCCGCCGACGGGACTATTTGTGCCATCTGCAAGAAACAAAGAACCACTAGTTAGCAATTGAAAACACAAATATTATGTCATCACTACTGGTGCGCTCATCACTACTCCTCCCCACCTGCTATTTGAATTCCAAGCAAGAACACACGATCCAAATAAATCTAATGCAGTTAATATACGTTTAAAATGTGTAATCACGCAACAATCTCGGTTAAATTGTAAAGTTTATCTTGTACTGCCCTTTGACCTGTTGGCTCTGCGCATGAACTCTACCCATCACTCAAAACACGCTCGCGACTCATGAAAGCGATAAGAGTTTTTGAAACTTTTCTAAGTTACCTTTAATCATGTTTGATGCTAGTTTTCCTCCGATGTTACACAAAACTAAACACGATTAATATAAACATCTATCAAATATCTGCACTGCGATGTGAACGAACTAAATGTTATTCTCACACTGACTTTGAAAAAACTTCAGTGTCGGTGCTCTTCGTTTGACAACCGTTAACATCTCATATTGTTCCCTCACTCGTTTAATTTAGTATAGATGGGATTATCCCGTGTTGTTATGTGTCTGTGCGTTTTAAAAAAGGTTTCTTATTCGGTTTACCTTGAAAGTTCATGCTCACGTACAACTCGCTTAGATCCAATACCGAAAATTAATTCCGCATTTTATACCCCCACAAATTCAAGTTGCAAAAAACCGAAATGTGCAGATATAATTTAATTATGACACTTTAAATCGTCGACGCCAGATGAAAAAAAAAAACTTAGACACTTGATATTTATGTATCTAGTTGATTATTTTTTGTCTTTTGCGTGCACAAAAGCTGTTCGGCATGAGTAAACCACTCTCGGTTCGTGTGTTGTAAGCTACACAACCATGAGATTTGGAAAAACCAGAAACGACAGCGCCTGACTTATTCGCGTCACCTTGAACACCCAAGAGATGGAATTCGATTACAAATATTTTGTAACAGAATAATGGATTACACACAAGGTGTGTTTTAGAACTATATACATAAGATTTATTAGATCGCTCATAAAAAATGATTATGATTACATAATCATTTACTGCGCAGTTTTCAATTCAATTTGATATTTATTTGCGTCTTTAGTATGCTGGTGATAATAATGGTGTATAAATTTAATATTCACAACGACAAGTGCAATTCGGCGCTAAGAGAAAGTCCAAAACATGACCACTACACAGCTAATTTTACTTTTAAAATTACTGCTTATAAGTATGTATGGACATGCTTGGGGGCGATGAGGCATGCAGGAATTTCGCCAGAATACAGTTAGCTTTTCGAAACTGGCTTGCGCGACCACAAGCCACGGAAGAAATACTTCAAAATCGTTTCGTAACCGTCAAAAACTCCAAAAATTAATGAGTCACTCAAAAATTGCACCACCTTATAAAATACAATAATATACCGTAAAATAATAAGAAATAAGAAAAAGTTTTGAGAAGAAATTTGTGTTTGAGTGTTAACACTTGTTGACACTTAGAAAATAGGTAGAAAAGCCAAGAAACTTGTTTGTGCGCAAAACAACTTATCTAGGTGTGTAATTAACAGCATCGACTTACCGAATCGTCCTTATCCGCACATCTGCTCAGCAAAACCATTTCGAACAATTTTATTTAAATCGCAATCGGTGAAAGAATCAAACAAATTCTATTCGGATGCAATTCGGAACGCACTTGTTGCTTGTGTTTTAAGTTTTAAATAAATAAGTCTGCGATATTAATTTAGCACATTTGTTGTAAACTATTCACAACACGGTGCGCGCTTTGCTCGGACGCAGTTTCACGACGATTGACTGACTTGAAATGTCTCCTTCTCTCGCACGGCGAGACCTACTTTGCCTGACCAAGCAACAACATACGCGAGCAAAGGAAGAGGTTGGCACGGTTGGTTCTATTCCGACAAGCGCGAGGAGTTGCTCCGCGATCAGCACCAAAGAGATAGTTGTTTGATGGGTACAAGTGTGCGCGCGGAGTGGTAGCGATGGTAGCGATCGGCGGTGGCCTCGTATGAAGCATAAACATAAGTACACATCGCATGCGCACTGCGACCGACATTCTTTCAATTCGTGTTAAAACTAAAAATAATTAAATTTGCTCACTTATAAACATGTATAAACACTTTGAAATAATCAAGATTTATTAAGGCACGATATCGGACATAAAAAAGATTAATTTTGGTGCCTAGGCATTAAAGTTGCATTTTTTTAATATACAGTAACCAATTTTCATCGAACAATGAACAAAATATACAGCCATAATAGTTCAAAACGTGATTTTCCAAAAAAAATATTTTTTATTTAACATATTATTTCATTGTCAATGTCACAAAAAAAACTTTAATTGATTCACGCCTCCCAGCAAAATCAATTGTTTTAAGAACAAAAATTCCAGTGATGCATAACTTTTTGTGATGCAGGAGTTAAAAATAGAATCATTGCAATTTAATAAATATTTATGAGTTTAAGCAAACATTGATTGGAAACAGGTCCCTGGAACAAATGTTATCTTAAAATCTGTATTAATTCCGTGTAGTTGCAAAATTTTCGTATGACTTATTATTTATTTTATTACATTGTGATTTACCAAGTGGCAAAAACTCCTGCCTTCTCTTTGTTATTCCTTTCACTTTCATTTTTTTCGTCTCTTGCGCGGACCGTGCCCGAGTATAATTTTCTTTCTTGACATGCAAGTGTGCGCGTATTATCTTGTGGCGTGGACGTTCGCTCACATTTGAAAGCATTTAATGTGCCAAGTCGGCTTGGCTTGCAGTCTGATGGCTGGTGCTTGGTTTGCTTAAAGCGTTAAAGTTCGTGAGGCATGTCGATTGACGTCAATGGTAGCCGCATTTCTTTACTTCTTGGTAAGACCTCGCACACCATGGTACGGAGCAGGACATACACACATATACAGACTACGATCGGAATAATGTTTATACAAATTTGATATACCATGTGGTTAGGTAAAAAGCGTGTCTTTCTTCACATCATTTACATTTTCGCATTTGCATAGCAACCAGTTGGGTTGAGCGAATTTTGTCTCGGATAGTTTTTATTGACAAGCTAAAATAAACTTGGGTGCAGAGTTTACGCTATGATCAACCCACATGGTGCTGAGGATTTATTATTTTATGCTTGAAATAATACATGTATAACAGATTTGCAGATTTGTTATTGTTTGAATTCATATTGCGGTGATTTTTGATTTTGTGTGTCGGGTAATATCGATATCGATATTTATAATTAGTTATTACAAGATTTTAATTATGTTGATCCTCAAATCGGTTAAATGTTACAACAATGCACAAAAACAAGTTCTTAAAACTTCCAAATTTAGACAAATAATAAAATTACTCAATTAAATAAAGTAATAACAATAAAATATTTGACTTATATGCAAAAATTTAATGGGTATATGAATAGCATTGTACCATGAATAGAAAACATGGCGTTTTAGTGTGGAGGTGACTATTGTTATAAGTTTGAACTATAAAATAACGGTATATGCAAATAACTTTTTGCGTAAAAGTTTTAGTATAAAACAAGAGAGTTCAAACGAATGTTAAGCATTTTATATCTTTTTTATTTACATTTAATCCAAACAAATAGTTTGAATGTAGGCAACACATTTAACAATACTGACTTAAAACTAAGAAAGAATTGGTTAAAATACAACTTATCCCAATAATGAATCTGAAATGATGAAAATTTTAAGGAAAAAAAGCAATGCACCATTAAATTATGTTTATAAAGGTTGACATTTATATACAAAGAAATATTTACACATAATTCACAAATACAGAAACCAAAGTAAAAGAAATAATGGAACTGATGTCACCAAAGTAGTAACATATGACTTAAGTAACAATATACACCATTTGACTGCACTTATCTGACTACATCATACACTATCGTACTCTACAAAAGTATATCACCAACTATTAGCTCCAATTTCGTCTCTGCTTTCATTTTCTAAATCTACCAAATAGATTGTCTAAAAGAATAAAGTAGGTATCTAGATTACTTGGAATAAATAATTAAAATTTTGAGAATTATATAGTTGTATAATTTCAGTTTGAAAGAAGCAAATCAAAGTCTCCGCAAATTCTCATCTAGAAAAAGCAACGTGTTTGTAATCTTTTTCCAAACAGAATTCTAGATTCGTCTAATTTGCTTCAAGCGAGTTTTAGTAACTTATCCTGACGCCCGGAACAAACCGCCGGCCGAACTGGAACTTGAGCCGATCGCGGACTGAAAGGAACGAGCAGCTCCCTACATGAAAATATTAGTAATTAGCAAATGTGTTTATGTGCGTGGTGATAATTAGTGTCGATAAGTTTAATTTATAATGTGTATGAAGGAAATCCATGAAGTGGAAGTAGAATAAAAACTTCATGGCACAAGAATTACACGACTAGATCAGTAACGTAAGTTGTTTCGTGTATAAAAAGATGCATAATAAAAGAATTGCTATGATAAAAGTCTAATGAGACGATAAGGATAAAAAATTGTTAATGTTTCGTAGAATGTACGGTTTGTTTTAGTACGTCACTACTTATTGTAAATTAATCTCCTTATACGGTCAACTTATTAAACGTTTCATTATTGCAATCAGTTTTCAGTGTTACGTTGCTGAGTCTGTCGGAGATGAGGCGGCAAGGCCTCTAGAGCCAATCGCTATCATCGACGCCACCTGTCTGGCAGCCACCTATTAAATTCATCCTTCGTATTAACATATCTACTGTATAGACTTCAGATCAAACTAGACATTATTGCATCGGGAAACATATTTAATTCTGTGTGATCAAATCAAAATAGTCATTATTTACCTGAATGGCAGCACCGAGGAACGTTGAGATTGCTCTCGTTACATTTACAGCGGCATTCAGAAAATTGCCACCGATTTGCGGCCCCTGCGCGTTATCTTCGATTCCAGGCACGTGATTCAACTCTACTGGAGGTAAAGTTGCACGGGCTCTTGTCGCCGGAGCGCGTGCACGTGCCGTCGTGACTTCGTTGTCTTCGTCTAGGTCTTCAATTGAGTTTGAAGTCGTTGACTTGGCAGTTCTCACCCTGGATCATTATATTATCACAAAATCAATAATATCAACATTATAATCTTATTAGACATACCTATTACTTCCAGTATCTTTAGGTGATCTGGTAACTTGACTGCTACCCCCACCAGTAGTAAATATCTCTACATTTTTGTTATTCAAAGTTGTTGATTGCGCCTGCAGTTTTCTAAAAGGAGTAATATCCAGATTCTGTGCTTGTTTAGGATCACGTTGAATTGCTTCAAGTTGATTTATAAGTCTGCTGAGTTCTTCATCACTCAGAGAATTCACAGGTCGTTTAAATGTATTGCTAGGAGTATTGTGTATGACATTGTTTAATTCAGTAGATTGAAAGTGTAATTCATCATCATCTGCACGTGGAGTTGTAGTGGTACGTCGGGTTGTTCTAGGTCTGGTTGGAGGTGGAGCTGGTGCGGGTGCGGCTGGTTGTGGTCCACCAAATTGGGTAAGTAACCAATTTAAGCCCTGCATTAACCGACCTGGTCGTTGGGTTGTTGTAGTTCTTGGACGTCTTGTCGTAGTCTAAAGTAATCAAATTTAGTTTAAAATATGTTTAAAATGTGGATCAAGTATACCGTTCTGAAAGCATCGCTTAGTGATTTCGGAGTACTAGGTTCAATTCCTCGTTGTTTTAGAATTTCAGCAATAATTGCTTCCTGACTTCTACCCCCATCTCCAAGCGAGTTTTGTGCAGCGTTTAATTCTTTGATAATATCCTCAACCGTGGTACCCTTTGAATCTAACACAGGAAGTTTCTTTGGAATACGTGTTGATGGTATTTCTGTATATATTGGTAACTCTGTTGTTGTTAGATCACGTTCTTTAGCAAACTGAACAATCTAAAAGTACATTGAATTATTTTTTAGGCAAAAAATTTTTAAAACACATACTCTATTTGCAAGGTTACCACCTCCACTATTCTTCTTAGGTTGACCATTTAAATTCTGAAAAACAAAAATTTAACACCAAAACACTAAAAATATTTAAATTATTGTACCAAATTAGTTAGCAAAGACAATTGTTGCAGTAAATTAGCCTGCTCCCTTTCCAACGCTTTCAGTTGTTCAATTTCTTCTAGTTGTTGAGGTGACAACTTCTTCTTAGATTTCTTCACTATTTCATCAATATCAAGTGTACTAGGATCAATCGTAGTGGTATCCAACCTAAATGTTGTAGTAGGAATTGTACTTGCAACAATATTTTCCCTAAATGGACGTTGGGTTATAAAAGTAGGTTCTGTGGTTGTAGTGGGCAAGGTACGGCGTCTGGCCGTAGTCACACGTACAGTTGTAGTCGGTTCCGTAGTCGTGGTAGCTTCAGTAGTAGTGGTAGTCCTTCTACGAGCTGTAATAGTCACCGTGGGAGCTGTAGTGGTTTCAGTAGTAGTTGGAACTGTTAGAATAGTTGTAGGAGTATACACAGGTCTCAAAGTACTCAAGACATTAGCAATAAAAGTAGTCAAATCAGTTGTGGTAGGAGGGATATACAAAGGAGTAGTAGTTCTAGGTCTTGTAGTGGTTGTAGCCCTGGTTGTGGTTGTTCTGGGTCTGGTTGTAGTAGGAACAGTGGTGGTAGTGATAGTGGTTCTTCTTGTAGTGGGCCTAGTAGTAGTAGTAGGCAATGCAGTGGTACTGTACGGCACAGTTGTAGAAAGCCTAGCCGTAGTACTCGGAAAACCTGTTGAAATTTCTTCAACTCTAGACGTGCTGCCACTATTTCTAATTTCATTGTCAAGTTCGTCACTTGATGTTGGTAACGTAGTGGTCCGTATCTGAAAGTTGAAATATTACAAAAACATCGACAATGCGCGGATTTGTACATAATACTGGCATGGCTGGAATGAGCATAACACAACAAAGGATTGTTTGCAGGATGAGTTATTCAAGCGACCCAGTCAGTATATTAAATATATGTTGTTTTAGAGTCGAATGTTGTCTTAAAGTATGTACGAGTAGTATAAATTGATATAAGAAGTGTCACTGATTATTTCATTACGCCTGCTGCTTCTGACCACTTACAATCTCCAAAAACTCCATTCTGATAGGTCGTCGACGCCGTATCAGTCGCAATCTAAACCGCCTGTGCTAATATGCGCATAGAAAACAAAACAGAATAAAAATCAACATACGACCGGTAGGTGGGTCGCCAATGTCTATTGCGGCAACTGAATGGTTGTTGTTAGTAGCTTAAAAGATCTCCTCCTGACTAGTCTGTTGGTGTTTGCAGAGAGATCGCAGTTTTATATAGAGAATTCTTACCGACGTCGGATTTATTGTCCAATCCGTACTAATCGGAGCTGGTGTGATCGTGGTTTCTGCACTACTCGTACTAGTCATTACAATTGTACTAGTATCCGGCATCGGTAGCGTTGTATCTTCGAGGTCCTCAATCGGTTCGCTTTCAAAACTACTTTTACTTTCAATTATACCCAAATTGGTAGTAGTCTCGATACGTTCCGAAGTAACCGTGATATTCTCGACCAACTCGTCGTTACCAACAGTAGTCGGTCCAAGTTCAATGATCATTGGTTCATTTAAGGTGGTAACATCAATACTCATTTCAGTCGAAATAATATCAGCATCAGATAAATCATTCATTTCGGTGCTGGTTACCGATGCCGGAGTGGTACTCATTGCAGAATCAGTAGTAGTAGTACTCGGTGCAGTCGTAATTGTTTGATTGATTAAACTAGTGTATTCTTCAAGTGTTTTGTTGGTCAATGTCGCCGTGTCATTTAAATCAAGCGACAGTTGATTTACCTCCGTTAAATCCTACAAAAAATATGCCACGTACGTGAATTCGCTGGTGTTCCTAAATCTACAAAGTTCTAATGATGCAAATTGTGAATCATGTTAAGTCTGTTTACACGAATTCCTTACAACATCACGAACCACTAGCTTCACGTAGGTTTATTGGTGCATTACGTGTGTGTACAGGTTTGGTGTAATAATGAAAGCGTAAGTGTACACCCGAAAGCGTGAAATGGCACCCATACACCGTGTAAACAAAAAGTTAATAACAAGTGTGAAAAATACCCTCGCGTCATCCGTTCCTGTGGGCTCATTAACTCGATTACTGGTTATCATTGGGCGGGGGGGCAGGGGGTCGCGTGTATCGAAACCACTTACTTGCACGACGGGATCGTCCGGCACAAGCGTACCGTTCGGGAACTTCCGAATTATCGTATTATTTGGGTATACCCCGTAGATAAAATAGGGTGCACTGATTTTGCGCGGGCGCTTGCGGACGATCGTATTGTTGGGCAAGACCGCAAAAATGAAATAGTCTTCGGGGGACATCGTTGAATTCGTACTGCTGGGCGCATTAGTTGCGTTGTTATTTTGCTTTGATGATGTTATTTCGTTATTGATTTCTTCGACGAGCTTTTCGAGGAGTTTTCCGGTGCGATTATTCGAGTTAGTCGTTGGTGGGCTGTCACTTGGTGAAGTTATTGTCACTGAGTTTGGACTTACATTTATAATCGGAGTAGACAACTCAATATTCAACGGATTCACCACTGTACTAAGACTTTCAGTTGTCACTTCAGGTATACCAGTTACATCTGTTGTTGTGATGGTACTTTCAAAGAATTTCATGGTAGTAGAATCCGGTTTCATAGTGGTAGTAGTTGTGATCATTTCTGTTGTTGTTTCAAGACCCAAAATCTTTGCCAACCAATTATCTGTTGTTGTTGGTGGGTTGGTTGTAGTACTAGCCATCAATGTGGTAGTAACAGGAGGGTTTGTTGTTGGACTTGTCGGACTCATTGTAATAGTTGTACTTCCAAGAGTTGTGGTGGTAGTACCAATGTAATCAATAGTGTTTTTACTTTCGTCTATAACCGTTGTAGATATTGATGGTGTAGTGCTGGTAACAGCACTGTCTTGAGTAGTAGGGGTACCTTGTGTTTTGGTAATACCAAGGGAAGCTAAATAATCAGCCAAAGAGATAGCCACAGTGCTTTGAATAGGTAGTTTCGTAGGTGCGAGTGCAACCTTCATAGTGCTTGTGGTGGCAGAAGTGGTTGTAGTGGTAGTGGCAGGGGGTGTAGAAGAAGATACACTGGATGGGGGTGCGCCCGTTACCAAAGTGGGCACTTTGCGTAAAGCGGGCACGTCTAGAATCGAGTCCAGCTCGTTGCTAGCGCCGACGTTACCTACATTATTATCACTCGCTTGTATAGCCGACAAACTATTTAAAATGCGTTCAATGATCGTCGTAGGTTTTTCGGTAGTCAATGCTTTCGTGGTCCGAACAATCTCCTCGTCTTTCTTCTTGGGCGGGGGTGGAATTTTTAATATCGCCGTCTCCGTGGGCGAGACTTTCGCGTCCGGTTTGGCGGTCGTCGTCGATATAGACGATATCGAATTAATTATTCGTTCGAGTATAGACCCTGTCGGTTGGTTTGTCGCGTCGCCGGCGTTGACCTTGTGTAAAAACGAATTCGATAATAGAATTGGATGATTATTTAATAACTCAAATAAAATGTCTATCTACTGCTCAATTTGCTATCTAATCAGTATTACCGTGGTATTATTTTCAGTGACCAAATTATCGGAATACAGGGAATTCGCATTTGGTTGGGCGATTGAAATGATTTTGATATCGTCATTCTCGTCGCTTATTGCACGTTCGTCATTTGTTTTGGGGGCCTAGAAATCCATGCGAAACAAACAAATTGTCAAAATATTTCTTTGCTTCTGATGAGGATGATTGAATTGCATTTGAATGATATTGAATGTGGATGACACGAAGGTGATGCACGCTTACGATTACTGTCGCTCAGCACAAAGTTAGTGATTAAACACATAAGAGAAAAGCAAACAATCGAACAGTTCAATGGAACGATGAGACAACAATGATTTGGAAATACATTTTTATTGATAAAAATGTGCAAATAAAGAATAACACAGTATGTATGGTTAGAAACGTCATATAGTACACCTTTTCTTAAACGCTAGTGTTACTCGTCTTTATAATAAACTGTGCAGACTTAATTCTGTGTGCGAAAACAAACAATACGTAAATACAATATATTGTATAATAAAATATTGGATAAGGTACTTCACTAAGCATCTATATGTATAGACGAAGAGACAAGAAGAAGTATTTGGAAGATTCCGAGTGGACGTGAGTGAATGTGTGTAGTTTATTGATTGATGATTGACATGAACCACGGTTCCGTCTCGGACCATGTACCGTCCTTCAGATAAGAGACAGAAAAAACAATTAGAATCCCACACATCATGTTTTTTTCATCATTTGAACTTTTGTGTTAGTCAACCGCTTATCAATTTATACAAATAATAAGGTGTACTATATTGTTTCGCAATCAATTTCATCTAAATGTAATTACACCGATTCGTGAAACACGTCAAGAACTGATTAAACCAAGTGAGTAAATTTCCACTCACCTGGTGGGTTGCTAATGGTGCGCTTGCGGGCGTGACAGTTGGTACAGTTGGCACGTACAATGGCGGCGTTGTTGCTGCACGTGTCGGTGCTGATGATCTTGCCTCGCTGCGATATCTTGCACTATATCGGTTGGACTTTGTCTAACAAAATATTCGCATTAAAGCAACACTACTCCATTAAAAGCAATAAAATTAAAATAATAAAAGCATTCTAGGTGTGATTGTGATATTCGCATAACTTTACCTGGTTGAACTTCCGTTCTACTAATTTATCCGGTTTTCTAGTGTACGAAATTTTGCTGGGTGGTTTAGTTGTGCGTTTAGTAGTTGTAGCAAGCGTTGAGGAAATAGCTTCATCATGACTGCGTGTATTGTTGCGTTGGTATTGATTGTTAAAACGAGCATGGAATTTGGCGAGTTTTTCGGAATCTGGATTGGCAACTAGTTTTCGTGTTGGTAAAGTTTTTGGCTTGCGTGTTGTCGAAGGACTGTCAAAGTTAGGCTTGCGAGTGCTCACTGAAAAGCGGCGACGCGTTGGACGTGGAGTTGGTGCCAAATCATTATCAACATCTTCTACCTAAATTATTAAATATACTCAATCATAATACTCAACACATTAAAAAATTCAATGAGGTGTTGATGCGATGAATTTTGTGTTATGTACATACATGCTTAGGAGGAAATAATGTTGATGTAGTTAACGTTCCGGCAGTAGTAGTACTACTCGTGGTTGAACTGGTAGTAGTCGTTGAAGTTGATGTACTACTATCGCTAAATGATGGTGACAATGATGACAATGCCGCTGAATCCGACTGGCAAAAATGATTTATGATACATGTGATTGATAGTGCATTCAAATTAAGAATGAAACCTACCTTTTTATCGTCTCTTGATTTATTAGCGAGAATAATTGCTTTGAATTGTGGCGGATAATTCAAGTCATCAATGTCGTCTTCTTCTTGGCTTTTTTGTCTTGCCGCTTTCGCTTCGGGCTTTTTTCGCCGAGTAACCTTTCTACTGCTAACTACTTCGGTAATTTCACTGTGAACGCTTTCCTTTACTCTGGTTGGTATGGCATTGACACTTCGAATTGTGGAAGTTGGTGGTAGGGTAACCCTAATGGGATTTTCTACTGTTGATGAAGCAATCAGTTCTTCCGCGTGTACAACTGGTGGTCTAGTACGTCCTGTTCTTCTTGGGAGTGCTCTGGTGCTATGTTCTACACTTTGTTGTGGTTCTAACCTGACATTTTCTAAGTCTCCCAATTGGAATCGTGATCTTGTTCTACTCCTAGAATCTCTTGCAGGTGCAGACGGAGCGGTGTTATCAACGGCAGTTGTTCTGGATCTAATTGGTTCTTGAAAACTTCTTCCGGAACCTGATGGACGAGATGCAGGTGCTGTGGGTTCTTGTGCAGGTTGATTCACCTGGGTACGAGTTCTGGTTCTACGACTTGCAAATTCAGTAGGTCTATTGACATTGACACTTGGGGCATTTTCTGTTGTTTGGGAAGTTTCCAATTTTCTACCTCTTGATCTTCTAACATCTGCCCGATTACGTGTGGTTGCTTCAACAGTTTCTGATGATGCTGCAGCTACTGCTGCTGATGATCTAGGAGTAGCACTTCGTACTGAACCCCTTCTAACAGGTGGAGATGAACTGATATTAGAATCACGACCAGTTCTAGTCTTAGGTGATAGAGAATCTTCTTCTGTTATAGAAGGACCGCGATCTTTTAAAGTAGGCGTTGGTCTTCTACGTCCCACACGGAAACTACCGCGAGTACTGTTTTCGGTGTTTTCTTCAGCTGTTGATGCTCTTCTTGCTATTGGCTCTGTGTTATCAACCTTATTACTTGCAGTAGATTTAGATCTACCTCTAGACCTTACTGGAGCACTTGTTGAAGAAGATTCCGTTGCTGTTGATTGACGAGCGTTTGTTCTGGTTCTAATAACAGTCCTTCTAGCTTGGGCAGCAGTTGTGCTTGTAACCTCAGCAGTAGTACTTTCAGGTCGTTTTGTGCTTTGATCTTTCTTCATCAACTCCCTTTCCATTTCTTTCTCTGTCGTACTAGATGAAACCTCAACAGATTCAGCTTTATTAGTCGTACTGGACACCACATTAGGTTCCGACTCATATTCAACTTGTGGGAACACCTGTGGTAATTCCAACTTGGTCGGTTCATCACTACGCAATGAACCAAAATTTCTGATCAATTCATCAACAGGCAATGGCGCTTGTGGACCAGCTTGACCTGTAGCCAACCCAGGTTCAGAGAACGTCGATCTGGGAGCGTTCGGAATTTCAAACTTGTCTTCGGTGATCACCCGAGGACGATGATAGACTGAAGATCTATCTGGAATGTCATCGACAATTTCCTCAACTTCATACAGACGTTTGGTAGAACTAATAGTGCTACTAATGCTATTACGTCTATTATTGCCAGCACCTAGTGAACGAGATTTACCTTCCGATCGCCCATCGGAGGCCGAGCTTCTGGCGGCAGCCGCATAGTCCGAACTTACTTGCTCAAATTCGGGCGTTTTCACGAAACGTGCCCTACCTCTGCCACGCGTAGCGGCAACCGGACTGGGTTGAGTCTCTGGTTGAACCTCGTCGGCATTCTTGAACAGAAAATCAAAAGATTTCTAAATGTCAACAAGATTTTAGGCGAATCATTGGACGAGAAACTGATTCAATAACAAGCAAAAACTAGATCGCCTTAGAAACAGCTTTAAAACAGCTCTAAGACAAAGTTATTTGTCGTTTTTTGACTCGGCCTTGCAATATTTTCAATCAAAAATAAACTTCATTGTCATATCAAGTCTACCAAGAATTTTATCCCATAAAAAGTCAAATCCTTATATAATATCAATCATCTTTCACTTTATCAACTTCAAACATTCAAGTCACACATCAGAAAAAAAAGTTCATCTTGTAACATCAACATTCAAACGATAATTGCATTAAATTTCTCTTCGTTCAAAAGGTTATTAGATCCCACTTTCGTGTAATTTTGACAACTATATTCCAATTCTCACTTCACAAAGCATTCATTACGACCATTTCAACTCGCACAATAATAATGCTAAGTATTTAATGGTCAATAATTTATTGTTACTCAACGCACTGCTCCAGCGAGTGTTACTTTTCTACGCATTTCCGTATCGCAGAAAAGGAAACACCTGCTTGTTAAGCACACGAAAGGAAATGCAGCGAAAATATAATTAATACCTAGGACATTTAAAACTGTTGCAAATTTAAGTGTTGGAATTGAAAGTGCGACGTTGCACACACAAATCGATTGCTGTGTTTATGTAATACGCAAGAGTGGTTTTCTGGTGGCACCGTTTCATAAAACTTGAACACCATTCGTGTTAATACGGATATACAAGACATAATTAAAGCATACCAAGTAGTATTTTTAAATTCATCAACAATAAACATAATTATAATATTGTTAGGTCGAGTTATTTTTGATTGTTCATAATTTTGCAAATGTTAGACACGCATTCGATTGTTTGTCCCAGTTTGAGTAGTTTCGTGTTAAATGTTTCGCCATTTTTAGTCTATTGTAAATATAGGTATAATATATTTGCAAATATATTTGTATTTAAATTGGATGAAAATATCTTAATCCGTTTCTGGATTCGATAAAAGTGAGAGCGAAATGAGTTCGTTTCTATTAGCGACACACGGAACGACAACGACCAAATTTACCATACTTGCTCGAATTCAAACCTTTCTTCTAATCATTTGCAGCGCGGAATGAACGCGCAAATTGAAACGTTTATCCGTAAAATACAAAGAATGAATGCTTGCGTCTCGCCGTGTGTAACAGCCCGCATAAAAGTAAAAACGAAGCGAATGCGCTAACTGTTTGAGTTTGATTCTGATTTTCAGGAAATGGATTATGTATATCTACGTGTACATAAATTGCAATGTGCTCTGAATTAAATTACAAACACACATTTCCTGCCTTTTCCTCTAGTTAAATTTCCAATCATTTGACATTTATTAATTAGTACACATTTTGAAATGTGTGACTCATTTAAATTTCTTTTTTATTTAGTTTAAAACGTTTACAACAATAATAAACTCAAACATTAAATATTTGTTTTGTTAGTGTGCAGTGCCGACGGTTTTTCTAAACAATGAGTCAAGTTTCATTCTTCCCAAAATTAAAAACTTAATTAAATCTCTTCAAATTCATTTAAACAGAAATTCTGCTTGCTTTAATTAAATGCCTAATAAATCCATGTAACAACCTGGTACCCGAGAAAGTTATGCATTAATTTCTGTATAATTGTGAAGCCTATGGGCTTGAAAACCAGGATTATAGCGTTTGAAGTTTCAAGTAATAACATAATACATAACTGCGTCAGACATCCGCAATTTTTAACTGCTACCTTCACACACAGTTCCGAATTACTCGATTCTTTCTCAATTAGATCACAGGCTTCAAACTAGAGCATTGCGTCAATCCATTTCATGACATTTTATTAAAACAATTGATTAGCAAAACAATAATGATAAAATTATTTTTGAGTCAACTAAAATTTAGGCATTAGTTATTAGATAACTATTGCGTGCCATGCTTAAATATTATTATATTATTATGGTTATTTTAGTTTTCTTTTTGCCCAAATGTTAACCAGCTTGATTACTTATGTCGAATATGTTGATATTATACAACTGTACTTATGGATCCCTGCCGGCTTGATGAACACAACATCAATTTAAGTTGTAATGAGTAATGAGTAAGCTTTCATGGCATTGCTGATAAATTTGTTATAATCTTGGTACTTTGCTGAACATTCCTGCATAACCAAATATCTAGGTTAATTTAATTATAAGATATATATTATGTAGTCAAGTTGGTTATGCAGCATGGACGACAACTGCAGTGTTGCCACATTCAAGTGCTATTAGTATTGGTTGCATTTTTTGCATTGACAACGCTGCTCATTCCACAAAATTAGTTTTTTAATGATAACTTTTAAACTAATCAACTTATTTTAATATTTTTTTCAGGGATCTATTCAATATTAAATTCTGAATCTAATTATATTATATTTTAATCGTTAGCTTAGTTTTATAAAAAGTTATTAACAATTTAGTGTGATTTATATGAATTTTTATTATATCCAATTTTAATTGCTTGTAACTTTTTATTAAATAATGCAATCAACATAATTTTCAGACAGTTAGATGTAGAATTTAATTCTAAATATTTTTTTAAAATAAATTTTAACTTTATTGTATACATTCTTTGAGTAATTCAATAATAACTGTAACTATGAAGCTGTCACGTGTAAAACGTGTCGTGATCAATAAATATTGAGTGTAATTAATATAAAACGGACTTCTGAAGTATCCACGTCTTGTGGTTGTACTAATCAATTAATAAAAGAATAATTACGCAATATCCTATGCACGTCAAACATTTATTCACAACTCAACATTCTAAAAGCTTGTATCTCACATTGCGCGCAAAATACAACGGATATATGCACAACCCAAGTACGCAAACGTTGGTACATACTTAAATTGGCAATCGAAGTAAATAAAATAAACTAAAGCATTTCAGTCGGCGAAGGACACCTCAATGAAACTGCGTTTCGTGCACCACAGGCTCCGATTGTCTCTGTTCGCGTCTGCGCTCAAAGGCTACGTGCATAAATATTATATTATGCACTGTTTCGATTCGATTTCAATCAGGTAGTTACGTGGTTCTCGCAATATCGGCGCATGTATTTGTCGACTTACTGTAATATAATTATAATACTACCGCGCGCGGACTGCGGCGATTTTGCCTTTCCAATTTCAATTCTTGCCGTGTGTGCCTTGCATATGCTGCGTCCTGCGTTTTAGCACATTAATATTTTATCTGCTTGCTTGTTTCGCATTAAACAACTGTGGCAAAACTGTAGCAATTCCAAGCTGGCGTGTTCGACTTGGTAACACTTTGTTATACAAATACAAAACTATGATCACGATTTAACCGACTATTATTCCTTTAACGGCTATTTAAAATCCATTCTAAAATGTATTGTACGTTAATTAGTCACTTTTGACACAATTTAACTGTTGCGGTGCGTGTCACGACGACTTTGCATTGAATTTGTCTTGCAATGCTTGATTAAGATGTTGTCGGAAGTGCTGAACATTTTTTTGTAAACAGATTTTTAAGTTGTGAGGCGAAAGTTGATCATTTTATTGACGTGCATGCTCAATCGACTAAATAACGCTAAAACCTACAGGCTGTTTATATATGTTAAAGCTTAAACCAGAAAGAGAAAAAGCGATTTTAGACTAGATGATGAATTAAACTCGAAAATCGAAACAACAAGATGCTTTCTTAAACTTTCGTTTTTGCGCCATGCGGTTAAAAATTCGGTTTGGAAGATTTCGTCAATGTATCGCAATTAATTAGTTACACATCATAACGAATTGGCGGTGGAACTGCTCTTTATGTAAAAGTCAAGGCAGCATTCATTGCTAAACAATCGCAACACCGCATGAAATTGTCTTATTTTGAAAACTAATTGGAATATTATGCGAATTACGTCGAGTTGTTTGATGACTGTGGGATGACCAACCGGTGAATGTTGGAATAAACATTAACGCCCCATCTGTTATGGCTGCGACAACTTGGGAAACAACCTTGAGATGGAAAAGTATTCATAATTTAAATAATTATTTAATTTTTGCATTTTTGCGCTTGTTTTATGGCTAATTCCACAATTAAACGTTAAAAAGTGAAGTTTTTATTGCGCTAGCTTCTTTGAGTGATAGCAGTAATGACGTTTTCGCAAAATTGCAACTTTTGTAGGGAAAAGAGACACAAATACGTTTTACGTGTTTTATTATCCGGTTAATATCTTCTGGTTGCTCGCCACAAGATACAAGGACTAATTCAGGTCACTCATACTGACCATAAACTGGTTAAAAAGCAACTCGACTTTATACGATTTTACTTTCACTCCTGCACCGTTCACAAAACTGACGAATATATGTGAAAATTTACCTTACCTGCATGCATACCACTTAAATACTCTTAAAATATATTTTATTCTCTTATTTTAATTAGGTTCATTCAAACTTTGAAAGGAACTCAATCATTAGACCGCGTTTTTATTTATCTAACTGTTAACATTAATTAACATTAAATGCTTCAATTAAACTGTAAATCATCATCATGTATAATTGATATAAATTGATCCAGTTTCAATTTAATCTGTAACAGGTAATTAATCGAATATTAATCACAAGTTTCTCTTGCAATTGCTGCAAATAGTGTCAATATCTGGAACTTGCGACATGCAAATCACATTTTTACACTTTTTTCAAATTCTAATCGATTTGCTAATTGAATCTATTGTGCAAACTTTCATGTGTGGCAAGAAACGTTTAAGAGTAAAAGCATATTTTGCTTCTTGAATGTATTTGCGATATGTGTTTTACGTCATTCAAATGTTTACGCGTAGAAAATACGCACTTTCATGTGATGGTTGGAAAGTTCACTAAACAATAACTTAAATGAAACGACCGTTATTAACCATAAGATTCGTTGATTAAAGAAGATAATAAAATTTTAACATCTGCACTTCCAAATTTGTTTTTTACTGCTGAGAAATCTTCATTGATATCTTAATGTACTCGTAAATGTTTGCAATAAAATAATATAAATTTTCGAGTAACGTAATTAATTTAATAATAATGTTGGTATCAATAGTAAACCTGCATTTTTTAACTTAATTTGCAAAAATATACACAAAAAACTGGTAAAAATTATTTAATTTCATAAAATATTACAAAGTTTAACACTTTCGAGATGTAAAAACCACAACAAACCACACATTTATACAATTATTAAGAATTTAAAACATTTTTAGGTTTGTTGTGAAGTGCGGCAACTTCTCTTACTAACCTCAAATGTATTTTTACATTTTTACCTACCAAATTTACAATAAATTATTTGCACACAAAAATACATTATGCACTTATTGATTATTGATTCTACGGTTTTGTAATAACTCAATTATCCTGAACAAAAAAATAATATTAAAACACCAACGTTGAAATGCAACATTAAATTCGTCATTACAGTTATTACTGCCGATAGGTGTCCAAATTACAGATTGCCTTCAAACGAAAAAACCACAAACATAACACGTCAACCGAAAACTTTACCTTTCTTGTAGCAATTAAATTTATTATGAAAAAATATCAATACATGCACTTAAAGCAAAAAAAGATATATAACAGACAAATTAATATACATATGAACAAATGGCTTTTTTATTCACAATAACCTTTTGGGTAACCTTGATATTTGCATGGAATTAAAGCGACCATTATCTGTCAACGAAAAAAACAATCCACCGACGCTGCTATATAAATTTCGACTCGTAAAAGCCTCTTGCTCTTAAAATATAAACTTAAGACTGATAAAAGCATCAAGAGTCGTTCGTCATTCGCTTCATCAATCCTTACATAAATATTAAATTGCAACAGAGTTTGTTTTATGAAAAAAATCAACTCGAACCTTTCAACCGTTTCAATTAGCTTTTGTGCGCGAAAGAGACTTGCGCAGATTTAAGCTGATTAAAGAAATGTACGTTCAAGGTGATTAATTAAACATTCGTTATTCGATATTCGTTTGCGTTTACTTCACTTTAATCCGTCCTTATTAATATACACCTCAAAGAAAACTACAATCGAACTGTGAATGTCTGGTAATGAGGCTAAATGAAGTTGCAACATTTTATTTCTGCACTTTTATTTATTATTTTTAACCAACGCACACATAACTAAATTAAGTGCAGATGATTCTAGAGTCTTGACCGTAATGCATAGGTTTCATGGATGAACAGTGAAGGCCCCAAACGGACAAGAACCATAAGTAATTATTTATAATTTTTCACACTCATCTAAACACGAGTGTAATACGAGCACGTTTTAATCATTAAGAGCAGATGTTCACATTAAAAAATTTCATCATTTTTAGTGGACGAAACAGAAAGTGTTAATGATATTATGATCGGTTGTGTAAATCGGTAATAATTGGTCAGTTTTCCACGGTTTTCACGACAAATGTTAATAGTACACGTCTGCGAATTCAAAGAAGTTGCGAAATGTATGTAATTCAGTCGGTAACGTTAGAAAAGAAAGCATTAATAATAACGTTTACAGTAGTTGCTTCTAGGACTGAACACAGTTGCATTTTCATGCGGATAATTGATTTCACCTTCTACAATTAGCATAGCTTTTGTATTGATAATTGCCGTAAAATACAGAGCATTTTAAATAATAAGACACTGCGAGACATTTGAAATCACGGTGTCACAATATTCAACTGAAAGTATTCCAAATACTTTTTCTTTTAGAAAATGCGAAAATGGAAAATCAGTTAAACCGTAATATTACTGCGACATAACCACAATTCTCATTTTATTTAACGTTGTGTGTACGCATGCGTCATTGATTTAGAACAGATGAAGCATAAATACTTCATGATTAGTTTTAAATTTAAATGTAATTACATTTTCGAAACATGTAATTAAAGATTGATTAGTCTTTAAGAAACAAAATTTAACTGCTAGTAATATTTCGTGATATACTACTGTTTAATTATAAACCAGCGTTAATTTACTCATTTACCTGTCAGTAATCAACATTAAACATTCCTAATATCACAGAATATTAAAGAAATGATCACACTGAATCAAATAAATTGCATTGAAATGTTTGCAATTGCATTCAAAGTGTTTGAAGTGCTCAATTTCTACATTGTTACATTTCTTGACAGCTCTCACTCTGTAAGATATTACCAAGTGTGCATTATGCATTAGTACTGCCCAGTTTGCGACAGTGCAGAATATTCTCTCTCATTATATCAATATTTATCCTGCTGATACTTCCTTATCTCCCAACCACAGGTTAATAACATTTAAAGTTAATAAATATTTAACCATCTACCTACTATTACTTCGACTCATTCCTAAAAGTGAATTGCACGTTGGCGGCGTTTTTGAACAACAAAATAAAAAACACACAAACTTTTACTATCGGCACCATAAGATCATCCATTAGCATGATTTACTGTAGGTAACTTTATAATTGTTTAGTGCGGCGTGTGGCTATAATAGGCATCGTGCGATGAAGCCATATTTATAAAATGTTAATATAATATAATACAGTAATTAATTTTCATAACAACGCGTAATATCTACGGTATCAATTATCAGATTGTTTATGCACGAATGTTGTTGGTGCGTAACGCATTTACCTCGCTGTTCACTAACAAGTTTATGCATTAGAGTGTTGTTTCAACTGCAACATGAAACCAGGAAAATGTATAATATATAACAAACTTCCAGGTTTAACACGGCGCGTGCGGTGAAATGGACTGTTTTATACAAGTTCCTGTCTTTTCAATTTTTATTCAATTGTATTATGCGTTTAAGCGTTTTCTAACTTATGAATGATATTTGTAGATATCTGTGCGGATACGGATAGAACAAAGTTGCAAATCTTGATTTTTGTAGAATCAAGCAACTTAATTTACATTTACACAGGTTTCTATTTGTTAATCACTTATTAAAGGTCATATAATTTTGATTTACGATTAGATATTAGATTTGATTGAGAGATAAAAACACACGTGCATTCTAATTACTGATTAAAGTTGTAAAATGTCATTTTTAACCAAATTAGTACTAATAACAATTTTGCGCTATCCAATAACCTCACTTATGTGAATTTAATGTAACCAATGAATTTTGAGGTTAAAATCATTGAAAGTTGTCTGGATTTAGAGAGAATTAATTTTTATTGAATTTAAAATGTTTATCTTACCTGCTGTCGACGTTGTGCTACCGTATAGCTAATCCCAACACAAGAAAGTAGAATAATGATGCGCAAGATCTTCATCGTCAATGTCGGTTCTCTTTACACGAGTAAATTTTAGTCATTTATATGAAACAATTCCATTCGTGCCTATTTTTGATACTTTCCACTTGTCCGAGCATCCTAAATGACAATAAAAAGTAACAACTTGAAATGCTCTACATGTCGTGAATTAAATTTAAAAACAAACGTAAAACATAAATAAATAAACAAAAAAACGAAACTTCCAAATGTAATATTTATGCAAATATTGACTTAAAACCAAATATAAATATGTAAAAGTTTATTTTAGAGAAATAAATGTTATTAGAACAAAGTGGAAAACAAGTTACGTGTAATTTAATTTTATAATTATTAACTGGCACCACAGTAGCGTTACACTACGATTTTCTAATTATGCAACAAATATTTCTATACTATACTTTACACATTTTACAGACCAACCAAAAAAAAATACCAGTAGCGCAAACAGAAAGTGGAATATTGCGCATAGAGCCAATCTGATTAATTTTAATTCTCGCTACATTCCAATAGGTATACTGATGATTAGAAAAATGCAATTATTTGCAAAAATATTTCTTTCAGATTGACAAAAGGAAAGTTTTTGCAATAACTCAAGCGTATAACCAACAAAAATAAGCAAATCTAGTGACTGAGATAAACATGTAATAACATTCTACAATCTACATTATATTGTTGAAAAGAATTCAAACTTGAATGCGTCTGCATCACTTTGAATGGGCTGTCAAGTTGTCAATAGAAAGAGCAAAGGAAAGTCATAATTCACCACGGATAAGTACACATATTAAGAAGTAATTTGATTTTCTTATTCACCAATCTGTTTGTTAAACTTTCCCTTTCCTTTCGCAATTTTCTCTTTTGTTTGCAATATTAATTTGGAAATTTGTTTCGCATTTAAATTTATTTATATTTTATAAATGAATTGAAAACAAACCGGTTGATTTTTTTAAATAAAGTTCATATTTAAATTCACAAGCACACAAAATCAACTCACTACAAAGCTTTCCGGTAATTATTTATGATAAAGCACCAAAACGTTATGGAATAGCACGAGTCGACGCCTTGTCCGAGACTGATAAGTTACCGAAAGCTTTCGTTGGCACTAGCAAGAAGTTACGAATTATAAAAAGTTCTCTTGAGCGGGGACACGGCGCGTATGTGCGAATGCACCTGGCAGGGACATATTACTCCGGATATAAAAACTGTAACACCACTCCTCTCACTTTAGTTCTTGCCAGCTTGTTACCAAGACATCACGTCGTGCAGAACTACACAACGTTGCGGTATACAATGAAAATGAATTGTTTTGTATAGAAATAAGTTTTATTTCAGATTTTTTTGCAATTTATAAACAATAACAAAGAAAACAAAAGAAGTGGGACTTTTTTACACACCGGTAATATCGGTGATGAAGTTACGAAGGTTGGCAACGTGAGCAAAGACGGTGGGGTAGTCGGGTCTTGCGCATCCAAGGGCCCAGGAGACAATACCGTACTGTACACCACTGTAAACAAGAGGACCGCCGGAATCACCCTGGCAAGTGCTCTGACCACCAGCGGTGGATGCAGCGCAGACCATGTAATCACGGTAGAACGAGTTTGATCCGTAGGAATACTCGCAAACGCTTGGGTCTTGAATTGGAATTTGCACACCCTGAAGTTGGGTTGGAGAAATACCACCTTCGGTAAGCCTGCCCCAGCCGGAAGCAGTAGCGTATCCACCGATGGGCAACTCAGCACCCCAGGTGGGCAGACCAACCCTCTGGGCATTGGAGTTGAGGGAAATCTGAGAACTCAGTTCCAGAATGGCAATGTCATTGATCCAGTTGTCAGCAGCGTTGTACTGAGGATGGGAGTAAAGGTTTTGGACTTTGATGAATTGACCACCTTGGTTGTTCAATGAGGAACCAACACGGACGTACATGTTATTCCAGTTGCCTTCATTTCTGTAATCATTTAATTTATTAATTAAAATATTTATTTGAATGGAAAATAAATGTTTACTTACCCTACGATGCAGTGGGAAGCAGTCAAGACAAAGCGTTCATTGATGATGGATCCACCACAGATGTGGAAGTCACCAACTTGAAGGGAGATTTGGTAGGGCACTTGGGAGATGTCGTATGCAGAACCACCGACAATGCGGTTGGTCAATAGTGGGTTGGAAACGTGGGCCGCGGAAGCGGATGCCGCGAGGGCAAGAAGACAAACGAAAGCGATCATGTTGCCAAAAAATTGGAACTGTTTGAAGGGAATCAGAAATTCGTTTATATATCAATAAATGTGCTCTCAAGTGGTCTGTGATAGATTTTATCCTTGCGTTTGAAGTGCTTATTTCCAATTTAATTGATATTGAGACGTATAGCGATTGTTCAAAATATATGCAATCAACAAATTTGGAAACACTCAAGTTCAAAGATAATTAGTAACAGTATATTTCTATTTATAAACAGATTTAACAACGAAAGTGGTACTAAAGTCCTAAATTTTAGAAAAAAACAACTTACATAACAACATACAATGTTAATAATTATACTAAAGTGGCTTCTTATAGTATTATATTTCTCCACTGGCATATTTGGTGTTGATTTGTACGCAGAAAGAGTTGTATTTTTAATACAAATTGGTGTAGAATGTGACATCTATGGTTGTACACTTTAAACTTCTTCCAAAACATCTCTCCTAACCTAACGGAAATATCAAATGTTTTAAAATCTGCTCGTCATCCAGATTAAAGACAACATTATTTCAAAAGCAACTGAGTGATAGGATTTGTTTTAACGGATTTAATTTTAATAATGGCTGATCCGAACTCAATGTTTGATTCTGCCTACAATGGCGATTTCGATTTAATAAGAACCATTGTTGAAAAAGATGCATCTACCATTAAAACAAAAGATAGTGTAAGTTTTTGTATTCTATATATAAAATTATATTTTATTAAATATTTTGAATGGAATAGAATGGAAGGATTTTATTGCATTGGGCTGCAATCAGTGGAAACCTGAAGTTGGTAACATACTTACTTGAAATGGACAGTGATATTGAAGCCCAAGATGATACAGACACCACTCCAATCATTTTAGCATCATCCTCTGGCAGATTGGAAGTTGTAAAACTATTAATCCAGCATAAAGCCAATGTGAATCATAAAACTACCCAGGGACACTCTGCTCTTCAGTATGCTGCCTCCAAAGGACACACTGATGTATTTATATCTAAACAAATTAAAGTATTATAAAATTAATTCAGTAAACTGTTTCCAGATTTGTGTTTCTTTAGTTGATGCAGGAGCTGATATAAATGTAACAGATATCAGAGGTGCTACACCTTTACATAGGGCAGCCAGTAAAGGCAATACAAGTGTGGTGAAGTATTTGCTTAGTTCCAAAGACAAGCTGGAGATAAATATTAGGGATGCATATGGAAATACTCCCCTGCATTTAGCTTGTGAAGAAGATAGGCAAGAAGAAGCCATGTTACTGATTGAACATGGTGCCAGGACTGATATTCAGAACAAAGATAAGCAGACTGCTTTGGATTTGTGTTCAAAGGGATTATTACATTATATTAAGACTAAGGAAACTACTACTAGTGTATAAAAATAACATGTTTTGTGTCCCTTAATTTAATTTTGCATTAAAATATCAAGAAATAACCAGAACTTGAAAATTTTCAAGCTTTCTCTTTATTATATTTTATTCCTACATAAAATTTGTTAAGGTAACTGATAAAACACCTGAAATTGCGGAAATTGTTGATGCAAGGACAAGAAAAGTAATGAAAAGTTAGATATTGACACAAATAATTGAATGCTATCAGAGGAATATCCAAAGGTTTGTTAATCAATAAATATACTTTCAAGTAGTGTGTAGTAGATTT
Organism: Dalotia coriaria; assembly: GCF_025399875.1. Classification (NCBI taxonomy): domain Eukaryota; kingdom Metazoa; phylum Arthropoda; class Insecta; order Coleoptera; family Staphylinidae; genus Dalotia; species Dalotia coriaria. The sequence goes on along the minus strand of NW_027045447.1, from coordinate 6,849,330 downwards.
ATATCATCAGCTTTCAAGTGTTTATTCCTAAATTAAATCATATCAGAACGTAAGTATGAGCAGTTTTTACACTACCTATGTAAAATACTGTACTAACATAACCTTTGATTAGGTTTCATAATAAACAACAGTTCTACTTAAATTTTGGTCCTTTAATTCTACGCCAAAAAATAGAACCGTCATGCATAAACATAGAGATAAATTGCCTGAGTTTGAAGAACCAAAGAAAAAATTGATCACTGATCATGATCAACATGTTAAAGAGTTGTTTCAAATGCAGACAAATGTTTCAACAAATTTGAAAAGGTACATATCTATAATCACTGTCCTTTTTTCATATCTAACTATACACTCATATTTATAGTGAGTTACACAAGGTAAAAGTCTTCCAAAAAGCTACAGAAGGTTTTACACTTTCCAATCATATAGCAGGTACAAGTTCCTTAAAACAATTGCAAGAGAATGAAAATAGACAAAGTGAAATTAATGAACTTTTAAGTTATGGCCTGACAAAAGATGAAATAGACCTTTATTATGACTACAAATCAATGGGATTGGAAGGTGTGCAGAAGAAGTATTTGAATCATGAACCAGATGTATTGAAAAATAAGATTGATATAATATTAAAAACAATAAAATCATCTTTAGACAAAGGAGAAACTGTATGTTACTCTACACAACCAATGGATAGTATTAAAGAAATGGACTCTATATATAAAGAAGCAACAAATCAACTAACTCCTGATATAAATAAAATACGTCGAAAAGCGAGAAAAGTCGCTAATAGATTGCGAAAAGATGATGTTACAACTGTTCCTGTTACAACTGTAACACCAACTCTTAATTGTGATAGTAAAACATTATGGGACAAAACAGAAATTCCTGAAAATAAAACAAGTAGAAAACAAACTGTTCAGTATACTTGTAAGAATCAAAATTTTTACACAATCAAAGATGGTGAAATAATTAAAATTGACAATCAGCCAAATAAAACAAAAGTACCTCAGGTAACTGGCCAGTTATCATTAGAGGAGATAAAACAATTGCCTCAATTTACGAATTATCAACCTGGAAAGCCTTCAAATGTATGTATTACATAGACTTTATTACATGTAATATTTTATTTCATCCATTTATTTCATATTTAGGTGATATATGTGAAAAATTTACCAAAGAAAACATCAATTGAAGATTTGAAGAGATACTTTAAAGACTGTCCAGCACAAGAGTATAAAGTAATGAGCGGTAAAATGCGTGGACAAGCATTTCTAACTTTTGATTCAGTAGAAACAGCACAGAAAATGTTGAATACTTTAAATGGTTTAATAATCAACGATAAACCTGTTATTTTACAATATGGAAGGACTTTAGAAAATAATACAAGATAATTTATTATGTTTTCAATCGCTAAGAAGATATTTTGCATCATTTTGCGTTAAAATAACAACACTTTCCCTCTGACGGTGTAAAGTATAACTCAACTTTTAAACAAATGATTTTTCACTTCTAACCTAAAATAATCTGAACAGTAAAGTATCAATCATTACAAAATTCGTAATTTTGTAATAAAATGGCTTCTATCGCTACCATACACCCCTCACATGTGAATATACCTCGATTACCGGTAGATAGTGAAGAGCAACAATTCGAAAGTTGGCTAATCAAGTACACAAAATCACATATTTTGCATTCCCAATGTACCACAGCAGATAAATGTGCCAATACCAGCTCAGAAAGATGTACATTCTGTGTGTAAGCTATTATAATTTATTATTTGTGCATAAATATCTTTAAACATTATTTATTTTAGTTATACAAACAGTCTGGCAATACCCCACTTGCCAGAAATGGTATTTCCAAACAACATCCTGACTTTAGTTCACAACAATGGAGGATCTATAGAATTCAATGCTCTTGATGCTTTGCAATGTGTTTGCAGCAGTAGCTTACCATTTCGTGTTGCTTGTTCAGAAGCATGGAAAGAATCAAGGTATTTTATTAAAACTAACATAAAATATAATACTAAATGATTACTGAAATCATTTTATAGACCTGCTCATTTACTGGAAGAAAAAATCAAACCCTATGATTGGACATTCTCAACTGACTATAAAGGAAGCATACAGGGAAATTGTACAGTAGAACCAACTGACGAACGTATCGATATGGAGCGCTTAAAAGAAAAAGAAAAAATTCTCTTCTATCAAGAATTGATGCTGTATGAAGATGAATTACATGATAATGGTATTGCTCAATGCACGGTAAAAATCCGCGTTATGCCGACTTCGTTTTTCGTCCTTTTAAGATTCTTTTTGAGAGTTGATAATGTAATGGTCAGGATAAATGATACAAGACTATTTCATGATATGAGCACTAATTATGTTCTCAGAGAATACACAAATAGGGAATGTTCAGTAAAGGAGGTTCATCTACCATTGCCAGTCTTTGGAGATCCTAATATCTTACAGGCTCACATGCCAGTTAAAACTAGTCTGTATGAAAAGTTGATATTTGAGGAAAGTGAAGTTGCTGGTTCTAATACATAATTATTTTAATTTATATTAAGTTACTCAACAATAAACTGTATAATGTCCTTAGCTCTAGTTTTCTTGGTAGAATCAGGTTCTGATTCTGTTGTGTCTGCTTCTTCAGTTGTTTCTTCCTCAATAATCTTGGTAGCTGTGTCTATAATATTTGCTTTTATAGCACCTTTACTACCAGCAAAATATTCTAATACAATTGGCCATATTGTATCTGAGAGTAGTTTGGAGTCATAAAGATGATCCACAATCCAGTTTTGCATGTTTTTGTTAAACTTCCAGTTTGATTTATCATTTTGCCAAGATTGCAGGTATACTTCAACTGTGGTTTTGTATTTATCGAATATTTCTTCGCGTTCCTTTTGTTGGCGCTCTTCTTTTTTCAGCTTCTTTCTGGACTTTTTAATTTGAGCTTGTGGTTTTCGGAGTTTACTTGCTGGTTGTGCTGTTTCGGCATCGGGATTTTGTTCTGGTTCTTCTGGTAATTTGTGTTTGCGATTCTTCTTTTGTTTTCTTGTGGATTCATTAAATTCAGGCACAATTTCACTTGATTCCCCCATGTTTTCAATGTGGTTTTTAATAGGTTAGAATTTATACCTCATAAAGATTGCATCATGCACGCTTCATGCTTTATTTTGAGTATTGCTAGCATTTGTTAACTGGATTGAGAAGAATGTTGTTTAAAACGGTGTTCTTATTTATTGTGTTGATAAAATATAACAATTATTATTAAAAATCTACATAATTAGACATAAAAATTACTTGTAAGTCATTGTAAGGACTAAGAGCCAAGGATTTTGATGTCCTTACAAGTCCTCGGTAGTATAGTGGTCAGTATCCCCGCCTGTCACGCGGGAGACCGGGGTTCGATTCCCCGCCGGGGAGGACTTTTTGTCCTTTTTCATATTTTTATTTGTTGCTATTTGCAATTTGTTTAAATATTTGTCTTTGAGATAATTTTTTATCACCTAGCGTTAAAAAGTTATCGACGCTGCCGTAGCTCGTAGTGAAGGCTTACTTCAGTGCCTAGGTCTTATAATAACAAAATGCCTATAAATTTATAAGATTCAGCGAAGAGAAGAAAAGTTCAAGGTTCCACGTCTACTGCAGTATAGGCCCTAAGTGCCTTGTTTTGTGCGAGCAATAATTTATCGCTAGAATTTTCTAAGAGTCTTTGCTTCTTTATGGGAGCATAAAACCTTTTGAATTTTGTGTTAGCAATAAATAAACAAACCGGAAGTTTTGCTAGGAATTGTGTTTTTTGTTGCTAAATAATAAATAATAACATTATCTGCTCAAAAAGCAATGAAATCTTTTTTAAACAATTTTCGTCAAAAAATTACAACAAATAAAATAGAAACTGGTTATACATTACAACAAATTTCATAATTATCAATAAATTAATTCTATGAGTCACGAACATCGTTTATCGTCACTCGTCACCAGCCAACGTGGTTGGAACAAAATCGAATTCGGCCAAATTTGAACTTTGTACCGCAGTAGCACACGTACATGTAATAATCTAGAATATAACGCGTTGTACAACCACATTTATACTTTAGACATTGTAGCTATTGCAATAAAGCTATATTAAAAGTGTACCTTGTGTCTGAGTCAAGTAGTTCTCGTGTATCATGATCAGCAAGTGCACAACACAAGCTTAACAACGCATTCAGTAATTTGATTAGATTGCGCGATACTATCTCATAGAAAAGTTATACATTTATTGCAACGCAATAAGTATCTCGACTGCCATTCATCAACAAAACTCGTGTTACGCGGTCGTGTTTGCGTGATTGCTTAATTTTTACTACCAGTGCGAACTAATCGTTCATCACAATCTTCAAAATGGTTGACCAAGAGAATAAAACCTCAGAGCTGCACGAACAGGTAAACAAATTACATTTTTTTTACTTTACATGCACATCACACTTTAATTGAAACAGAATAATGCATTTATAGCATACAATAAAAGCAATTTCAATTTAATAACTGTATACATAACTGCAGTGTTTAATTAAGCAATTAAAAAGTTTACGCACGAGCGTCGGTAATCTCAAAAACGCAGCTTCCAACAATTGCAATTATTACTGACGATTATTCAATGATAATGATATAACGAAAGTGTTTACATGTCCTCTATGAACCCGGCGTTTAATTCAGCGCTACGAATCAATAGAAATGTGTTATTTCGATGAGATAAAATCAACCGGATCTGTCGGAGACAGAATTGAAAACCAGTTCCATACATGCACCATTTAAGGTCCAATTTGACTGCATTCACAGACGATCCAGACGGTTTATCAATTTGTCCGCTGTGTTCGACCTCGCGGACATTCATCTCGTTCATCTCTCAGTTCCTCACTTGTCACATCAGCTCGTGGTGCACATTTTATAACTGAACGCTTAGCACGCTTCACGTGTTCTTCATAACCTTTTTAAAGTCTCGTCTCGTTTTTATTACAAGTGTTTTAAAAGATTTTTAACTTTTAATTGTTCAATTCTTTTGTTTTATTGCACCAATTGAATCAACGTAAGTAAACAGTTCGATATATTTAATATTTTATTATCATCATTATAATATAATAAAATTAATTATATTATTGAGATATAATAATAATTTCTCTTAACAATTGAAATTTATAATATAATGATTTTGATTATGACATATTCATATTTGACCTTCAAAAGATTATTGAATGTGCTCTCAAATTAAACACGTTTTATTGGTTTCGTGGAAATGTTATGCATTTGGAAAAGATGAAACACTTTTTTTATCGGGCGAGAACGCGCGATATCTGTTCTAAACATAATCCAGAACATCGTGTAAGAAGAATCGAACAAAAACATATAAATCACACTTTCACTTCGAATTCAGTGTGGACTAGCGTGTTTTTTTTTTATCGGGTACTTCAATCGAACTGTTTGTTTCCTAATTTTTCTCCGTCTGGAGATTTTATTGCTTTGAACATGCACAAAATCAATCAACGGTATTTAAGTCGACCAAATCTATTTGATGTGTTATCTTATCACTTTCAATTTACTTACAAAACAATTTAATTTATAAGATTTATGAATTAAAACTGAAAAGAAGTAACTTGGCAACGTGCCTAAATAAAAACGTCAATGTTGCAATAAACTAAACATGCGTCAACATCTTCAACAAAATTTTGGAAAATAAACTCGAAATTTACGTGAATTGAGCAACAAAATCAGAAAAATCCAATAAAAATCATTACTTTTATTGCAACAGACGTCATGAATAATGCAATATGCGAAGTTTTGGAGATGTTTGGGTGGGGGACGAAACAGGAAACGGAAATACACGTGACCGAGAGTTTTATCAAAAGGAGATATCCAGATTATTACAGTGAAAACATTATTAGAACAAGACCAAATTCCTGCTATCGACTTGTTCAAGTAGTTTTAATTAAATACAATAAAAATGCATTGCCACTAACACCAAACGTGACTTGTTCTAGATGCCGGCTGAAATTAAACAAGATGGCGCCTGCATCTCTCTGGAGAGTGTAAACCGTATCTCTAAATTGCCAATGGTTGAAAGTACTCTTCAAACAAGCAAACACATTTACGATAAAGTGAAGGTAAATTAAAAACGTCACAATAAATTTGTAAATACCTATTATTTTATTTCTTATAAAATATAATCAATAGGATTTCAACAACTTGACCAATTGGACAATGTCAACCGCTGAAAACACGGTCCACAAGGCAATGGAAGTTGGAAAACCTTACGCAACTCCAGTACTTCAGTCTCTGGACGGACCTATTAAGAAAGTCGATGGAATTATCTGCAGTGGATTGGACTATGTTGAAGCGAAGGTCCCAGCAGTCAAATTACCACCCGGCGAAGTAAGTTTCCTGAAGTCATTATCATTACCACGCAAATTCTCACATTTTCTTCATTTCATAAATCATTTGAACGCGTAACAGCCAGCAAACATTAGTTTTTCTTTCAGTTATACACTTCCACTAAGGATTACATTGCCAACAATCCCACAGTAGTCACGGCATGTTCCGTTGTTAAACCCGCCGTAGACACTGCCAAAAGTTACGTTGCCACTGCCGGATCAACCGTCAATGTTACAGTTCAAGGTACACACTTGCACTATAAACCTATTAGCATTCACATTAATAATGATTGATGTAACAATTCAGGTGCCAAAACAATGGTGGAGCCAGTTTTCGATTCAGCAAAGAAAGCCGTTGAACCAGCCCTAGAGTCCGCCCGAAACATTGTAGAACCCTATGTGGAATCGTCAAAGGAAAAAGCAGCCGCCATCCGGGACTTTGGCGCGCAGAAAATCGACGAATACCTGTACACCTCCACACCAGGCAAAGAAGCAGGTAATAATTCCACGTGCATCGATAGTAACACCAGCTATGCATCGACCAATGACTCATCACTCACTTCAGCCACTGGCACCGAAGCATCCTCTGATAGCGAATAGTTTTTATCATATATTCATTATTATCATACATACCTACACACCGACACGGACATCGTCAGACTGAAGTATTATCATACATATAAATGTTTTGTTTGTAATTCGAATACTTTTCTCGTTACAGATCCGACGGGTGAATGCACGGAACTGCAGAAAGCCGAGTAAATGTGTAACTTAAAAGTCGTTGATAAGGAATATTTGGATATTTAATTACTGTCAATTGTCAAAAATGGGGATTTTTACCGTTTTCGGCACTTGTATCTACACTGTCTGATTAATTGAGTTTATAATTATCGTTGTATTTAGCAGATAATAAATTAATCGTTTCATTTGTAATAATATATATTTATAATTATATTTATAAGTATTATAAAGTTAAGAAGTCAAGTCAAAAAAGAGTGAAGCATTTGTTGTTGTTGCTAGAGGTAAAGCAGGTGAATATAAAAGCGGTATGAATTGTTCGTTGTTCAGTCGTCTCGACTAGTGCGGGCCATCGGGTGGACATAGAGAAACGTGCTGTTAACTTATGTCCGAATCTCAGGCGTTTATTAATTGACTATTGTTTTAATGGACTCGGATAATTGTACATTTGTTAATCATCAATTCAATTAAATTTCAGCAACAGGTAATTTGTGGCTGTCCGGATATAGTTTGTTGCATTGAGATACTAATTATCAGTTAGTGAGACACGTTCAAGGAAAATAAGTGAAAACGTTTCCCGGCAACAATGTTACTTGTTTTGTTCGTGATATGGAGCTGTGTTGGTTTGATTTACATACACATGAAAAGAAGGCATTTAGTGAATTTAGGTGCCAAGTTACCGGGACCTAAACCTTTGCCTTTGGTTGGGAATGCTTTAATGTTTATTGGAAAACCAGAAAGTGAGTTTTTCTTATTTATTTTTATTCATTTGTAATTTCTTTTTGTATTCTAAGGAATGTTTCGAAAATTAGCAATCCTTAATAAAAAATATAAACGAATGTTGGCTCTCTGGATGGGCCCAAAGTTAACAGTGTTAATATTTAATGCGAAAGATGCAGAAGCAATTTTGAAAGCAAAAGGTACTTTCAAAGCTGAAGAATATCAATTTTTACGCCCTTGGCTTGGCGAAAGTATCTTAATCAGTGAAGGTAAATGCAACATTTTTTTCATTAACAACTTGATTTCATGTTACGAATGCTGGTTTGCTTCAATCACGCATTTAATAAAGCGTTAAAAGAAAAGTTTAGTGTGGTCACATTGTAGTGACTAATTATGCAAACGCTGAAGAGTCTTCAATCGCACCTCGCACCAAATCATGAAGTACCATTATAGTATTGAATAATCATGTATCGTGAGCAGACTGTTAGGTGAACAAAACACATTGCACAATTGTGTTGTTAAAAATACTTGTTGTTATTTCCTTTTGCATTTGCATAATTACCAAAGAGAATTTCGCGTCTTCCTCTGTAAGTAGTTGAAAAATACAGCAATAAATTCATAAAATTCCAATTAAACCATAAAAGTATGTTTTGACTATTATTTCGTGGTTCCTTTTAAAACATCACTGCTTTTTACTTTTTTTATGACGTTTGCATTCAATTAAAACAAAAATGGATTTCCATTCATTTAGTCATTTAGTGCATCTGGTGTAATTACCAGTTGGTTTCGGTGAATTAAAATTAACAGATAAGCTTTAATCATTATTAACCTGTTTTATTGCGTGCCGAATTTCCTTTAATTGCAAATATTTTCAGGTGCGAAGTTTAAACACAACAAAAAACTACTTACGCCTGCGTTTCACTCGCAGAATTTAAAGCAATACTTAAAGGTATTCAGCGAGTACAGTAATAAACTTATTGATGAACTTGAGGAGCAAGTTGATGAGCCGGAATTCGATATTCAGCCATACCTGAGTTTATCCACAATGTTTGCTTTACTAGGTAAAACCAAACGCGTAACTAATTTTTCGATTAATTTGGTAATTGATGTTTTAACGACATGTGCAGAAACGTCGATGGGAGTGAAGAAAGAAACTTTAGGTAATCAAACCATGGACTACATTCATGCCGTTGAAAGGCTGGGCCGGTTTGCGCATGAACGTTCGTACAAAGTGTGGCTGCGACCGGACATTGTTTTTAAATACTCGAAACTGAAACAGGAGCAAGATAAGTACCTGAACGTAGTGCATCCGTTGACCGAGAAGGTCATCAAGGAGCGTCGACGAGAATACTTGATGAACAAGGAGAATGTCAATGGAGAGCAAATCAAATGGCCAGTCTTTTTGGACAAATTCTTTGAAGCCACTGATGATGAAACCGGTGCGGGATTGACAGATGACGAAATCAAGGACGAAGTTATGACAATGCTCTTCGCTGTTAGTATACAATTAAGAAGTAGACACTTTAATTGAATAAACAAATAAATTTTCTAATGAATTGAGTCAAAATGTTTTGTTTTCAGGGTCATGATACAACATCAGTTGCAATTGGGTTTTGTTTATGTATGCTGGGCTTACATCAAAATGTACAAGTTAGTATAAATGGTTATTTTAATCAAGAATGAGTCAAAAACAATTTTTATTTCAAAAAGGAAAAGCTACAATCTGAATTAGATTATGTTTTTAATGGGATGAATGAAGAAGTTACCTATGAAGATTGCAAGAAATTGGTTTATATGGATCAGGTAATTCAGGAAACATGGCGTCTGTTTCCGCCTATACCGATGATTGGTAAGAAGCCACAGGAGGATATTCCGTTGGAGGATTGCACTTTGCCCAGCGGTTGCACGACCCTATTGTGTATCATGGCGATTCATCGTGACGAAACGCAGTATAAAAACGCCAACGATTTCAATCCTGATAACTTCCTACCTGAGAACATTAAGCAACGCAATCCGTACAGCTTTATTCCGTTCTCAGCCGGGCAACGGACGTGCGTAGGTATGGATGTCATTCTGACGTGTTTCTGTTTTCTGTGTGGATTTCTCCTGGGACTGTGGTTGTTTCAGGACAACGATACGCGCACCTTCTTATTAAGGTTACACTAACCTACATACTGCGAAGATACCAAGTGTCGTCGGAGCGTCCTATCTCCCAGTACAAACTGGCTGGGCAAACTTCTCTCAAGATGAAAAATGGTTTTATGATCAGTTTAAAGGATCGCCAACTTAATAACAACAAAATAACAAACGATTACTAATCCTTATAACAATATACAATTGTTTATTGTAGATTAGTTCAATATTAGCCCAATATTATTATTTTGGTTATTTAAATGCATTAAATACGTTTTTAATTCAGTTTGTTTTTATTTAGATTTTGAATTAGGAAACAATTAATAGACCTTAACCAATGCTAAATATATAAACAAATAATGCGTGTCTTCATGGTCAATAGCATTTTGGAGCATATTCTTAAACTTGGAGCATCATTGATAATCAAAAGTAAATGTGAAGCACCACTTCTGTAGTAAGTGTATTAATGTTTATAACTTAAATTTTATCGACGTCACTATCTACGTATTTATTTGGTGTTGTGTTTGCTGATTTTCTAATTAATTAGTTGTAAATATAAATAAATTTTATAATATACTGATCTCCGCAGCAGGCACTTCTGCGGCTCACTGTTTCTCATTACCCCCACCACTTTTTGCTGGTAGTACACTGATATAAAAGGGCGCGCTCAGTCATGCCTGAATCATCCAGTAGTGCTCGGTTCTCAACGTTTCTCGTTTTTCGGTCCACATTTTAATTTAACATTATTACTGCTCCCGAGATCTAAACCTTTTTCGTGTTTTAAAGTACCTATCTATCTTAAACCCGAGGGAAATATAATGATTGAATATTTGCGTTCCTTGAAGCTGAAATTTCATCACGCAATAAATTTTAGAGCAAACTGCGCGCGCTGCACGTTTGAGACATTTAATATCTACCATCTATATTCTTTGCTTTCTATATTTGAACTAAGCTACTACCAATGGGGCGCAAAAATGGCAATGTCGAAATTGCCTTCATTTTTTTGTTCCTCCGTGATACGCATTTTTAAAGTGCCGCCATTGATTTTTTTCCGCTAGCTGTATTAAAATAAAACATCAACGTTTGCTCCTACTATTTGTCAAATTTATATGCGAACTGGATACACAAAAGCAAAACACCAAACATATCTGCTGGGAGAACAGTAGGAGAATATTTGATTTGCATGTGGAGGCAATACCGATATATTTTCAAATATAGAAGAATACACACCACGTTAAACTTGGCTTATTTATTGTTTTATTTTTCAAAGCGATATATCTAGATATAGATATACATTTATTTATGAAACAGGAATGCAAATTTTATCTTATACAGAACTTTCGTAAATAACAATTTGTACTATCGGCGGTTTCTGTCGCTGATTTCCTTCGGTTATATCTCTTATAACGGCTTCCATCGCTTCTTCCCAGTCGCCATTCGGTTGCAATTTACCCGTCTTACTTTTTTGTGATGCGTTAAACTTCCTCGGCATGGTGACCTAATGCATAACGATAATTTAGGAAATAAAAACAAACTGTCTCATTATTATACAGTTTGTTTCGAATAAATAAACTTTCGACAACAGTTTTATTAGAAAAGTTTGAATCGGTGTTATTTGTAACACACCTCGTGTGTTTTTATATCAAATACGTACAACGGTCAAAACTTTCCGCAAGTCTTGCTGGAAAGCGGAGACATCTAATCCGGGGCGATTTTCGGCCAGCTTTCGCAGATTGTCCGCCAACGGTCCTGATAACGCCTGCAATTGCCGCCAGGATTGCGCGTACTGACGCCGCACGAGCTCGATGATAGTCGTTGTCAGCGCTAATCCGATAAGGATATACATGGTGGCGAACAGCATGTAAGTGGGTTTTTCTATTAAAACACACAAAAACTTATACATAACAAACTTGTATTCACGATAAATTAGTCACATATACTGTTTTCTCATTCCAAAAGACCAAAATACGAATGCGTGTTTATACAATCGCCATTTTTCTTTTTAATGCGTTTCTGCAAGCTGAAACTGAAACTCGACGCGTGAAAATTAATCAAGCAGACTGCGTCCCCAAGTGGACGAAAACGATCGGAAACGAAAAGCGGACGCACGCATAAACACACACACACAACTCGATAAAGCAAATGCACTCCATGCGGAAACTTACATTTATCCCAAACTTTATTTTGTTTTATGGTCATTAGTTTCACCTTACAGCTATACGAGTTTGTGTTGTTTGTAAATCTATTTCAATTTCGGGTCAACCGTAAAGCGATAAAACACCATCAATTCTAATTCGTTGAATACTACCAAAATAAATTTCAACATACTGAAAAAACGATTTTATTTACCCGGGACTAGATCGCCAAATCCAATGGTGGTCATTGTGACGAAACAGAAGTAGAAACCATCGAAGAAAGTCCAGCCGTCCTCCCAGATGACGAATAATCCGGCGCCGAGAGCCAAATAAACGAACAGAAAACCGACTGCCGACAGGGCATATAATGAAGTCCTTCGTGCGCCCGAAGCATTCTTGCCCCTGCACATAGAAAATTCAGTAAATTTCAACAGAACGTAATTTTTTCGCCGGCGTTAGCATTAGATGACTTCTCGAATGCGTCAGCTCACGCTGCTTTCGACTTAATAATGCACGAGTAACTTTACTCGTAACCTTGGTACGAAGGGGCAATACGAAATTTTATTAAACCGTTACGCCACGAAAGGCCCACTCACTTTCTAGCAAGGGAAACAGTTACCGTCAGCAGACAGGCGTAATTCTTTGTAGCTTTCAAAGTTTGTCTTGCCGAACAAGGTCATTGGGGTTAAGGTTTTTGAGAAAAAGTACGCTCGATAAATCATACAAAACCTGCAAAACTTCGGGGGCGGCGGCAGGTGATCCATAAGCGTCGATACAGTTGTGGCGAATAACCGACCGAAATCCGCTATCACCGTGAGGGTTAAGGGTATGCCAATCAGAGCGTAGACGATGCAGAACGCACGCCCTTTTATTGTTACCGGAACTATGTCACCATAGCCTGTAACAACGATGCATTATGCTTTTTAAAATGCAATTATACAAATAAATTAAATTGGCAAACATTAATCGGAATATAAATGCATTATCTGTTTTATAAATAGCATCATTGTGTTATTTGATATGTTTTTAAAGGGTTCGTGGAATTAATAAAACAGACCGAGATGGAGAGTGTACGATATGCGTGTTCAGAGAACAAAAAAAAAATGGATAAGCAAATATTTGCATGCGTGATGATCAATGAACGTTGTCATTCGATTTAAGTGGTTTGTTAATTATATTTTAGCACATTTGCATGTCAGAACGCTTTCGGTTAGATTTACGATCAAAAGTACAATCACAGCATATTTTCGCGTTGAATTAACAAGGAAAAAGCCTGAAATATTGGCACTCCTAATGAATTATTCATATTCACGAAATTTGAAAACATAAAAAGGCAAACGATTTAATAAACGGCGTTCAAATCAGTTGAATTTAATAAAAATTTCCTGTGGCAACATTTTATTTTTCATTATTATTTATGGCGTGATTTATATATACTTTAGTTCAGTAATAACGAGTTCATATACTGACGTCTATGAAGAATATATTAGGGATAAATTATTTGCGCTCACGAACTAGAAAATACAACAATATGAGAAAATGTGGTTCGTTAATATAAAAACTCCCTGCTTCTAACGCGTAGTGCGATAAATAAAATATCTGTCGCTCGTTATAGCAAATCCCTACAGGCGTAGATACAAGCGGTGACACTGCCACCATCATATTTTCGCCCGAAAATACCCGCCTATTTTTTTAGTTTTTCCTGTCGAAATGACTTCCTTGCCTTTTAACACGATATTTTATTTTGACACTCTATCTCACAGGGCAATTTGTTTATCATCACGTGAAAATATAAACTGAACACAATACAACACAAAATGTATCTTTTGTAAAACAACCCCGCTTTTAATATTTAATAGAGTGGCAATTTCATTAGTAGGTACTTCGTGATATCAATGTATAACAAACACAATGCGTATTCATGATTCAAATGGCGATTAATATGGAGGAGGAGAATTAAAACAACTGCAGTATGAGCAGTTAATTTTATTAGCTTCCGCATAAGCAATTCTAAATTACGTTTATCGTGAGTAAAACCATTAACCTAGATTTTTCCGCCGAGTAACACTTTTATTATTTTAATAACGCAGTCACACAACTTCGTTTACGCGTGATATATAAAATAAACACTTAGTTGTTTCATGAAATATAAAAAAAATTAATGAAAAATGCAACTTACTAACACAAGTTTTTCTACTCGCTGTAAGTGGGTGGCTTCTATGCCTTCGTGTTTCGTGAAAATAAAGTGTAAAATGTTGGCAGTAAGCGCATACTCGATAAATTTCGTATCAAATGATCGCGTTGCGTTTCTGCGCTTTCCATGCAGAAACGCATTCGAGGCTTGCATATTTATTAAAGTTAAAGAGAATCTGATGAGTGAACACGAATAGGAATAAAGAAGTATATAGAGGCAAACAGAAGCTTTCGCACCACGCAATATTTGAGAATGCGCCAATGTGTTTTTGCAGACAGACAAAAGAATCGAAAAAGAAATTGGAGTGCCCCCGTCGTTTCTACTTCCGTTTGGCAGGCGGAAAATCTAAGTATACCACATCGTGCGATGCAAGTTCTTCAAAACGCAATTGCAATTTTCGTGAAAAAGCAAATCTGTGTTGTTGGATTTATGTAAAATATGTTTGACTTTAATTTTGTTGCAATTTCTAGAAATAGATAAAAATATACACGAGTTCTTCTCTAAGTAGAAAATGTGATTACAGTTTGATTACAATGATCAAACTTTTAGCAGTTTCCAAAGATTTATTCAAACCGAGTTTCTAAAGTTATTCTGAGATAAAGTGGAAATTTATATAGCGCAAGGTCAAGAATAAGTTAAATTTTCAGTGAATATATTGCATAATTTAAAATTATATTAACCCTTTTACTAACATATACCTTCAATTAAATTTAACAGCGCGGTGTTCGGGCCCATCGTGCAAATGACTTCATCTGCCAAAATAATAATGGCTACAAGCTCTTGAAATGTACAGTAATGAACACCATTAAGTATTTAATTAATTTATTCTAGTATTATTATCATGCTTTAAATGCGCTAGGTGCGCCATATCAACGGGATATGAATTTAATGGCAAACCATGCTGTCTTTGGTGATACAGTTTATCACTCTTGCTTTCTAATTAGGGGCCGTGACTAAACCCATTTAACGCTATCAGAATAAAACCTAACACGTATATCGATTAGTCTTTTTACCGCACTTCCCGTCTGCCGAAATATATGCGCGTGTTTGCCCATTCAGACAGAAGTAGCAAAACGGTGGGTTTGAGATAGTTACGCAGATAACACACACACAAAAAATTGTAACAAATGGTTTGAGTAAACGTGTGCCACCCTAGACATATGCTAAGAATAGAATGCGGATATTGAAGCATGTTAACTTTGGATGTAGGTAAGTACAATTGGGGTGACTTGAGAATTTCCAGGTGGTACAAGCAACACAAAACGGTTCTGACAATCTCCGCTATATTATCATAACAAATATTAGCATGTAATAAACATACGTTAATTTCAGGCCATAATAGAAACCAACACATAGCAAATACTAAAAATAATAAATCTTCAATTTTTGATCAACACTGATTTTTAAAATTTTTAGCTTCAGTGTAAAAACTTTCTCATATTTTTATCTTAGAAAACGCGTGTAATATTCCTGCAAAGATGTAGTTTTGTTAATTACACAAGCCAACATTAAAGGAAACTGTGGGCTGGTATTATTCTAAGAGCTTGCATATTAAAACCTCTCATCATGCACACCGCAGTTATGAAACATTTCAACGCTCTGGAATTCTGGAATTACTCTCGACTATGCAAAGTGATTTATGCGATGTTAACTAAAATACAATACCGTTTTAATTAATTATAGTATTCACTGCGTGTGTGTAAATACGTTTAGACTTGTTAAATGGGAATATTAAATATCTAAAAATATTTATATAAATGTGGAATTTATTTCAAACTATGACGCCGATAATTATTTATGACTGCGTAAGATTATGTCGACATATTTATAAAGTCCGAACTATTTATACTCTGACTGCGTCATCACTCCAGGGATTTAATTTTATATTAAAATATGCTTTACGGATTAAATTTGCTGCAAAAGTTACCAAAATTCTATCTACTTTAATGAGCAACAACATTACTGATTCCATTTAGTTACAAATTATACTTGCCTATTGTAGTAATGACAGTGGACGAAAAGAAAACTGATTTGAGTATTGTCCACCTCTCTAATTGTTCCATGGAGTCTCTATAGTTGGTTAATCCGCGTTTAACAGCATTCTGCAAAACATTTTCATACTTGTTCAAAGCTGATTCTAATTCCATTTCTTGAATTTCGGAATTGTCAAATTGCTGCATTGCAGAATTGTTTTTAATCCATTGAACAAAACGCGCCCTTTGTGTATGGACTGTCTCGTTTAGCATTGTCAGGCGTTCGACTTCAGCTGGATACTCCAATTTCCTGAACACCTGAAAGATGAAACGTACAAAAAAAGATTAAAATTAGCTTCCGTGCTTTTCATTTACGATAAGCCTGCTTTTTTTTTCTAAAAATAAAATAAATCTTGTTCTCTTGTATGCAAGTTGCTAAAATTTTCCGCATAATAACATAATAGCTTGTAGTATCGACAAAAGCACGCAAGAGCTGTACAACGCTTAAATCTACTTCCTATTTAATCCTAATTGCAAACATATTCCACTATATCACGCCTTAAATATATGTGATTTGAACACGCGCCGAGTTACATACTTCATCGATTTTTGCCAAATGTAGGTATATGTTTTATCGCAAAACATAAGTGGAATGAATTGCTATAATTATTTAGGAGCCTATTATAACTGCACATAAAATAACAGGGGCGACTCTTTATTGCCTTTACTGAGAATAAAAAACAACAGTCGGCTTTATTTGCATATTTCGCCGAACAAAAGTATATATTTAAATAGGCTAATGGAGAAAACTAATTTTTATTTAATTAATAATTGGAGTTTGATAATAATCAAAGTAAATAAAAATATTATAATATATGAACAGTATTAGAACATTTCATGATCGTAAATTTCGGAAACGTTAAGATAATGGATTTCCAGTCTTTAAGTCTTATTTTGATGGAATGCAAAAGTTCTACAAGAGCTAATGGAAAACGGTCAATCATTGTCTAAATCTGGCGCGGCAAATGTAAAAATGCATTCGAGTGATATCTCACATTTATGTAGATTTTATACATGAACCAAAATCGGATAATACCCAAATGTATTACAAAGAAATAAAATGCTTGCAATATTTTTTGTTGAGGGCTAAATTTTTACTCGTCCTTGACATTTTCAGATAGAATAGAACAATTAAAAAGCAATGATTAATTTTAGTTTAATTTAGAATTAAATTAAATTGTATCATTTCTTTTGTTTCCTAAATGCTAAATCGAACTATTGAGTCTTGAACATATTTTAAAAGTTATCTCTCACTTAAATATATTCTTCAGGAAATAAAAAGAAAACGGAACACTCAAGTTGAAACTTAACCATTAGAAAAAATGGGCAATAAAAACTCGAGGGTTGGATTTAAAGTCGCCTGAAAGAGTATTACCTTAAGTTATTACTTTTCTATACAATCTCAGTGGTCATTTGTTTTTCGTTATAGGATTTGCCATTTTCTTTCTCATTGTAATATACTATTGTAATATAACACTGTAGTTAATATGTGTTGAATAAATTATGCAAAAACATGTTCCAAAGCTTTTATCATCAGCTAATGTAAGTCGGTAATAAAGACCTTAATTTCCTTTCGGGATCATCAAACCTCCCCCTGGCCGAAAATATCAAATAGGCTTATTTGATACGAAAAATGTTAGGATATAATACTCACTAATCCACCACACACTGTGTAGGTCATTAGTGCTATGAAAAGCGACACATGTTGTAATGCCGCCTTCAGTTTTAAATGTTGCCACCAATTCTTCAACCGATGCGGAAAATCGTCGGTCGGTGTCAAATAAACTGTTGTCTCCATCTCGAACACGTTGCTATAGTTCACTATCGCACTAATGTATAGAAATTGATCACTTTACTGGAAGCCGCGTTTTGTGGAAGAGGTTGTTTTGCGGCATCAATTAATCGCCGTCAGCGTGGCGAGCAGATAAATTACAGTCTTCGCGTTTTACAGCTTCCCCTTCAAACATAATTGCAATTTTATGCGCTCGTGGCAAACATCGACAACACTTGCACTTGACAGCATTAAGTTAATATTTTTTATATTAAAATGGCTCAAGTACGCATAACTGCTGGGAATTTGTTTAGATTAGCCCGAAATTGGAACAATTTTGTTTACATGTTGTCGCTTTTGAGTCTCTCTTACACGTCGAAACCTTGCGAAGAGCGCCGCGTAGGCGATGCTTGTGTAAATAGCACACTGAGCGGACCGCCGACGCGGCGTCCAGACGCTCGGCACCGCGACGCTCTACTAGCTTGTGTCGAAAAAGCGTGCGCGCTTTTATGCGGGTGTAACTTGCGCTATCGTTGGTTCAGATGTTGCGGGACGGTTAGATATCTATAGATATACACGTTGCGGTGATATGCTTTACCCGGTGGACACACTTTACGACTTTTTTTGTTCCTGTATGGAAGGGTACACTTGTTTCATTTTTAGCAATTTGCCACTTTTATTATGGTTTCAATTTTTTCTCTTTGAATTCTTAAAGTTTTTTAAATTGTTTAGAAGATAATTTTATTACAGAATGTAAGTGCATAATAAATTTAAACAACAAACAAATAAAGGGTAAAAGTCATTTGATTCTTTTCTGCAAAATAATTTAGTATTCTCATTAATTCAGGACTTATTTTATGAACGTTTATTATATAATGTTTCAAATACATTTTTTTAAATGTATCCATACTCTTTCATAAATAGTCAGTAATATTTCTTTCTTTGTGTACACAGCATTAAGTAAAGTAAAACGTTCAAAGTTACTTTGTAAACGCTTGTAGTACTGTCTTTTAATTACAAAAGTAAATTTAAGCGGCATCTCTCAGCTTGTTATCAAACTATAACTTTATATTCTCAATTCTGGAAATTACGTATAGGAAACATTGTATTTACTTGTAAAGGGGTAGTTTTAGACTCTTTGTGGTCACAAAATGATTGCTACGAATAGTTTTTTCTGTAAATATTTACATCTTGCGCCACCCATTAAGTTCACCCATTAAGCCTTGAAATTACTGTCAAAAATCGCTATTTTATTCCCTATTTATTATATTTGTTGCATGTTACTATTATCTTAGTTTAAAAAAAATCAATTTGATTATTATTCTAATAGTTTATATTCTTCTCTCATATGTGTTGTTATTCGTGCTTAGATTTGGGTAAAGTCCAGGTTTAAATTACCACTCTTCACGCCTGCGCATTTGCCTACAGTGCAGCATCAACATATGGCTGCTCATGTCAGCGCAGCGCGACATGGCTTAGCGTGCGGCACGGCACTTATAACCTTACAGTTTCCAATAGTAGACAAGTGAATTTCGAAGATTTAAAATAGGAAAGTTCAAATGCAGAAACAACAACATTTTAGGCAAAGTAGCTAATTCTGTTTTTCTGTTTACCAGGAACTCTCTCGTTTGTATAACGTTAAAGACAGTAACATCTGTCTGTTTATTACTGGTTGAAGTATGGTGGCATTATTTGGACTTCAGCAAAGACTGGAAAAGAATATCAAGAAGGTTTCAAGATTGAGGTGGCGGTGGAAATTGTCTTTGAAAAAGCCACTGTAAGTACTACTTAATTGACAAATCTTAGTGTCTTATTAAATTTATTCGAAAATTTCCGTGTTTTTGAGGACTGCTTTTTGCTTTTAAAAGTTTTACACCTAAGGCTGACATTTTAGGAGAATCATTCCTGCATCACATTGTAAATATTAAATATTTTTATCATTATTTTTGATATGATTATAATTTGTATGATTAGCACATGGGAAACCTTTAGCTTTAGCTTTAGGTGTCAAACGGGCGAACTAAATGTCCTAGGACAACGATTTTTTTTTATCTGATTGTAAATATTGAATTTGTATATCATTTACATTTATAATTTGTATGATTAGCACACCGAAAACCTGCAAAAAGATAATTTTTGTGCTTCGATGTACTAATTTTCGGTTGTTTTAGGTGTCTAGCGGGCGAACGGAATGTCCTAGCACAACGATTCTTTCGTCAGATTGTAAGTATTGAATTTATTTATCATTTTCATAAATAATTTGTGTGATTAGCACACAGGAAACCTGTGAAAATGTCATTTTTGTGCTTCGATATGCTAATTTTCTTCTGTTTTAGGTGTCTGGCGGGCGAACGGAATGTCCTAGGACAACGATTCTTTCGTCCGATTGTAAGTTTTGAATATGTTTAGCATTTTCATAAATAATTTGTGTGATTAGCACAAAGAAAACCTGTGAAAATGTCATTTTTGTGTTTCGATATGCTAATTTTCGGTTGTTTTAGGTGTCTAGCGGGCGAACGAAATGTCCTAGGACAACGATTCTTTCGTCAGATTGTAAGTATTGAATTTGTTTATCATTTTCATAAATAATTTGTGTGATTAGCACACAGGAAACCTGTGAAAATGTCATTTTTGTGCTTCGATATGCTTATTTTCGGTTGTTTTAGGTGTCTAGCGGGCGAACGGAATGTCCTAGGACAACGATTATTTTATTAGATTGTAAGTATTGAATTTGTTTATCATTTTCATAATTAATTTGTGTGATTCGCACTCGGGAAACCAGCAAAAAGATAATTTTTGTGCTTCAAAGTACTGATTTTTGGTAGTTTTAGTCGTCTAGCGGGCGACCTAAATGTCCTAGGACAACGATTTTTTCATCAGATTGTAAGTATTGAATTTGTTTTTAATTTTCGTAAATAATTTTCGTTAATCTAAAGTGAATCAAATGTTAAATATTTGCAGACGTGATGCAGATTTCTGTGATTTCTAAGTTTCAAAGCTTGATGATGCCGGCTATCTCTAATGTTTTGTTCCGTCACACCCAGATTGCGCTAGTGTCAGCTATCTATTTTGTTTTGTTCCCCTACTGTCAGATGACGCTTCCATCGATTTGGTTTAAATTCATACTTAATTTTTGTGGTTGTTTTTTTGTGCCCTGAGTTGCCGTGCGTACGTCACTTTTATGTAATAATAACTTTATTTAATAACTTGCAACAGATTTGTTGTCGCATTTCTGTCGTATGCATATAGTAAAATGCCTTTCCATCTGCGGGTCGATTATCAATCTGTCTTGCTTAGTTCGGCTTAGTCGGTTGAGCGCTGTTGCGAGTGCGCACGTGTTTTGTTCATTAATCGAGCGTGGTGACATTTTCTCGCTATTCTTGATATTTTGTAACATTACTTAAATCGATTGACGATCAGGGACATTTAGTAGTAACAGCCCACTGCAGCGGACAACGAATGATTTGAATAATTCTATGCGGATCGCGCGTGGTGTCCGTCGGATATGTTCCGGTGACTATGAATACTTACTGGAGTTAAATGAAGTTAAATTTACGTGTTTGACGTGAATATCTGCGTGGAATAGAAAAGAAGTGTGTATCATTAATTATACATACAATTTGCGGAAACGTGTTTGTGCGCCTTAGTCCTTTATTGATATAAGAACAAAGGAGTAAGTAACATCAAATAGAATTAATTTTTATTTAACTTTTTAAATCTTACACCATGTTACTGCTTTATAATAATTGAAAATGAATCAGTCAATAAAGATTTAATTTTACATTCCTGTTTACATGTGTCCCTAGTGTTCTGTTGGTCGTTTTCAGGATTAGTATTAAGTCAAGTTGAACTTAGTACAGTGCGTGGAACGTGTGCAACATAGCTAAGGCTTGTGATATTGTTTCTAAAAAGTTGATTAAAGTAAAAGCATAAATAAAAGAAT
Source organism: Dalotia coriaria (assembly GCF_025399875.1). NCBI lineage: Eukaryota > Metazoa > Arthropoda > Insecta > Coleoptera > Staphylinidae > Dalotia > Dalotia coriaria. Next base: position 6,827,251 of record NW_027045447.1, on the reverse strand, counting down.
CAAATATAAATGATAAAAACACTCGGTGGTCGAGTGGAGACGTGCACCTGCTGGCATGCTGGCAGACACGGATCGAATCTCAGGCATAGGAGGCATTTTTCTCAAACATAAAAATATCAGGTGTAATTTGGGTTGCATACATGAATTGCAACGAAATATAAGAGAAATTGAAATTCAAGTGAAGGCAATAAGAGAAGTAAGAAAGTAAGTGGAGAAATAGGAGAAGTAGAAGAAGGAATAGTAGAGAAGAGTAGAAAAGAGAACAGAGAGTGGAGAAAAGAGGGAGGAGATAGAAGAATGAGCAACAGGAGCGGATCAGATTTTTAAATTTTTTGGCGCGTGCCCACTGCTTCGATCCGTCCATTGCTCCCGGCCCAACCTACAGCTACGATATCTCTGCGCTTCATCCCCAGGATTCTTAGGCATATCAACAATTTTTATGGTGGGGGATCACCCCCAGAGAGAGGGAACTCCTTATAAGGACAATCCTTATAAGGTCTTGTTCAAATATTTCTAAGTTTTAAGTCGCCTCAAGAGAGGTGACACTAAAAAATATTCTTACAAGTTCTGGCCTGTAGCTGAAATGAAAGAAGGAGCACACAAATCACCCAGGATACCTTAACAATTTTTATAGTGGGGATCATCCCCTGAGAGAGGGAACTCTCTTAGAGACCTGTTCCTGAAATGATAGAAGGTGTACACAAATCAAAGAAGTCAATATATCTTACTATTTATTTATTAGCAATAGAATACAAGTTTATATTTTACAAGTTAACAGAATACGTGCCGCCATATTGAAGCAGGATTTACGACCTGCATAGCCGCGCACATGCCAGCAAGTACTACTTCATAAAGTTCTGCCGGAATAATGAAATTAGTAAATAGCCAATTTTCTAGGTGATTGGAAACAAATATACAGGATGTTACAAAAGGAAAATTTAAATTTAATTTAAATGCAAACAAAAAACTCTCAACACTACAAACGCCGCTCACTCGAAAGCAAAGTGGGCCCCCTGAAATTCAGGAGGCTTAAAAAATTGAGGGGCAAAGTTTTGTTTTATTTCAACAAGAAATTATTAATTTAATGATGCAATCGTGATCACCGTTTACGTGATTATCGAAAACATGACCGAACCGACGGCCGACGACAAAGTAAGCGTGGTCGACCACATGAATATTGTCATTTTAATCATCCTCAGATAATTTGAAAACCGTGCTTGTAATAATTAAATGAAGCATGTTATTTTCGGAAACGCAACTAAGAAGAATTCTGATAAAAATGCCACGACGTGTTTGTAATCAACAAAATTAATATCCGTCAAATTAAATAATCAATTTAAGTTAAACCCCCTTAACTTTCCGCGATAAATTTTAATTATCCACCAACCTGTGCATTGATGAGGAGATTTTCTATCCTGTAATATATTCTATCTATTGAAAACTCGCGCAGGGATTAACGGACACTTATTTCTCACTTAAGAAGACTCTAACCGCCATAAATCATTAAACAAAACAGGCACACATTCCTATTGCGAATATTTTGACGATGGCCGAAAGAATACACAACTATTAATACAATTAAAACCTCAAAACGCATGGCGATTAGAGAGACACGTTTGCGGACCACGCGGTGAAACGACTGCCGTGTACACGACGCGTAGCAAGGCAGGTACACAGCGCAAACACGCGTCAGTCGAACAAAAAAAGTTGTTCATACACAAATGTAGTAAATAAACACGTAGTTGAGAAGACGAAACTAAAATTCTCAATATTGAAATAGCACATATACACGGAATCTACTTTTACTTTCAATATTTCTCGGCTTAAGAAAAGAATATATTGACTTTGGGATGTAATAAGATTGACAAAAAGAGGAATTTAATTTACTATTACAAATAAATAACTTATTGTCTTAGTAAAAGTTTACTGTGTACCTTAGATAATTAAGTAATTGGTGTTCATAATATCGCGCTTAAATTAAATATTCACTTAAATGGGCAAAGGGAGGTGCTGCGTCATGTTTTTTTGAGTATTTTTGGTAACGAATATCATTTAAACTAAAAACGTTAGCGAGCAACGGATTGGAGATTATGAAACTTTGGAAAATTCTCTGTCAGATAAAAGTATTAAATAATTAAATTTCTTGGGATAAAACGTCCAAAAATAATTTATATTTTATCAATACGACTCACTTCTACCGCTTCGCTTGTACGGTGCCCCGAATCGAGTCACTTCTACCGCTACCTTCGTACGGTACCCTGAACACGAGTCAGGAATTAGTAAGTAAGTAAGAAAACATAAAAATAGAACATTTCACAAATTGTATTTTCTTTGGATATAAAGGAAAAGTGATGGGTTGGATATTACAAAAATAAAGCAAAGAGCAGAATTTTTAAATCATGTAAAACAACCAGCGACCAGCCCGGAAAGTCGCCAGAGGATCAAAAACGTAGCCAGTGCCGGTTTGAGCACTACCAGCGCCCTGGGCGTCGCCCAGCCGCGCCATGCCCTAACGCCGGTACTGCGCAACGAGTACAAGTGCGTATATACACAACTATCCATATAACTCGCGTTACGGAATTTTCTAGCAAAAAGTTTTGATACGGGAGATACAGAATTAAATTCTGCATCTATGAAAATTATTCCGAACTGACAGTAAGACCGCGTTCGCGTGTTATAATAAAAAAACTACAATTCCTAGCGCAACGAGTACAAGTGTGTGTACCCACACCTATCAATATAACTCGCGTTACGAAACTTTCTAGCAATACCTTTTGATACAGGGAGATACAAAATTAAATTCCGCATCTAAGAAAATTATTCCGAACTTACAGTAAAACCGCGTTCGCGTGTTATAATAAAAAAACTATAATTCCTAGCGCAACGAGTACAAAGGCGTATACACACAACTATCAATAAAACTCGCGTTATGGAATTTTCTCGCGATAAATTTCGATATAGGGAGATACAGAATTAAATTCCGCATCTACAAAAATTATTCCGAATTTACAGTAAGATCGTGTTCGCGTGTTATAATAAAAAAAACTACAATTCCCAGCGCTACGAGTACAAGCGTGTATACACACAACTATCAATATAACTCGCGTTACGGAATTTGCTAGCATCACATTTCGATACAGGGAGATACTGAATTAAATTCCGCATCTAAGAAAATCATTCCGTTCTTACAGTAAGACCGCATTCACGTGTTATAATAAAAAAAACTACAATTCCTAGCGCAGGAGTACAAATGCGTTTACACACAACTATCAATATAACTCGCGTTACGGAATTTTCTCGCAATAAATTTCGATACAGGGAGATACAGAATTTAATTCCGCATCTAACAAAATTATTCCGAATTTACAGAAAGGCCGTGTTCGCGTGTTATAATAAAAAAACTACAATTCCCAGCGCTACGAGTAGGTACAAGCGTGTATACCCACAACTGTCAATATAACCCCCGTTACGGAATTTCTAGCAATAAATTTTGATACAGGGAGATACAAAATTAAATTTCGCATCAAAGAAAATTATTCCGAACTTACAGTAAGACCGCGTTGATGGTTTTTGAAGAAAATAAATATACAAGGTGTTACAAAAACAAAATTTTCCTAAGAAAGTATCTAGTTCAAGAAGGAAAACACTCGGAAACAACAAAATTATAATATAAATATCACCACATTTATAAAGAAAATTCATCGTTCCAGAAAGAACACACCCGGAAACAACAAATTTAGTCAGTCTTCCATTCAAGGGCAAGGAAAACTAATTGATAGAGTGATACAAAAAGAAAATTGATACTTGTTTCACCTTGGATATCAAAACATTAAAAGTGATAGATATATAAAAACACTAATATGAATTTTATTGGGATATTGAAATTTCCTTTGCGACGCGCTTTTCAGATCACCACAAACACAGCAAAATGTGCCGGTTGACAGCATCTCATACACATGCGTATAAATGAATTTGTAAAAGACTATTTACTTTTACAAATATATTAGTTTCAATAATTGACTGTTAATTTACTAAAACACGTCAACGCGGCTGATTAATTATGAAACCTAAAGAAAATGAGTGCAAGGAAAAATACGGGCAATTAAATCGAAGCAAATATCACATTCTGCAGCGAGAACGAAAATGTATCCGACGGCGCGCGTCAGTTTTGAGACATTATGATTTAGGATTTAAGACAAAAATGTAATTATGATGTAATAATGCTTATAAACTTACTAGTGCATCGAACAATCACAAAAAGTACCGAAACAGAAAAAACACGTGTGTAAGAACTTGCATTATATTTCACACTTATTAAGTCTGCTCCGTCGTATAACGAACTTGAATGACAAACAATATTCGCGTGAAATCTTGTCGTGGACGGACGTTAATTACACTTACACGGATTAATTAATAGGATACCTATTTCTTAGACGAATGGTCATCATCGAAATAATCCAATAGCCGTCGGACCACTAATGCACCGATAAACATACCAGTTTTTTAATAATTTCACGCGTAACTCATCGGTTGCAAAATATTGTAGACGTCAATTGTCGTTAACTATCGATATTTCTGCTGATATTGATTGATAAAATGTAATACAATTAAATTAATCGAAATGAATACAAGCAAGATGACACGCCGCGTGCAAGTAAGAACAGACTGAAACGTTCGAGCGTTCGTAGCACGACCGCAGCATATAACCGGTTCAAAGCGATAAAAAAAGTTGATTAAACACTGACACCGATAAGCGTGGGGAGTTTAAACGAAGCATTCTGATATGGATGTGTAACACAATTTATATAATGTTGAAAATAAACATTGAATAACAACATTGTTAATTAGGCACGAAGGCACTTCTCTCATGATTTCAGGAGGGCGGCAATAGTCAAAAGTCAAAAGAATTCCGGAGATATGACCTGATTTCCACAACAAAACTTTAAAAAATGGAACAATTGCGGAATTTGTATAGTTCGGCCGTTACTCGACTAAAAATATTGTAACAAAATAATTCGCTCTCGTCTTTTATTAGAAGAGAATATAAACTTGAAGCAAAGTTTAATTATTTATTATTCATCTAATTTGAGGAAGCAATGCATTTACCAATATCAGCTTCGTATTTATTTAACATTTTTTCAGCAAAATTATGACGATCAGTAGCCGGCATCATTAAACTATCAAAATTTGCATTAAGAGCAGTTCTAAACTTTTCTCGAGTACCACCGATATATCCTTGAATAGTATTTACTTTTCCAATATATCCTAAACAAGCAACTGGGCATTTTTGGTACACTTTCTTAGCGTTGGCGGCATTTTCATCCATCTCTTTTAAAACTTCAGACACTTCCTTGCCAGTTTTCAGCATTGCCACAACATCGGTTTTCTTTATATCCTCCAAATTGTTGGTAATAATCTGGTAGTTGTCGTTAATAGTACCTGAAATATCCCTACAAGCTTTTGGTGCTTTGTTCAATTCCTTCTGAATCTGCTTCATGCGTTTATCCAATTGGTTTCTATTGGTCTCCAGATATTTCTGGAAATCATCCGACTTAATCTTGAAGCTTTCTTCAGCGCGGTCCTTTTCAGTTGCGGCATAACTAGATAGCTGTGATAAAGTCACTCTCAAATTTATGTCCACATTACCGTTTGGAATTTGTGCTGTAACAGTGCAAACAGCAAATAGCAACAATGAAAATGCAAACATGTTATGAAGCAATGTGTTGTACAGTAATCACTGAAAAAACTTTTTCGGTCTTTTATATTGAACATTTTGGCATATTGGTAATTAATGCATTCTCATTAGTCATTATGACTAATAACTAGCATTTTACATGGCATGCATAACTTTTCTACTTAAATCCATCATCAATATAAGAAAATTAATGTTAAACGCAAGAAAATGTGACAGATAAATATCGTTATAAATTCCAAGTGAATGTGATGTAATAAATGCCGTAACGGAATAATGATTGAACAAATTCGGGGCTTAGAAGTACATTAAAAATATATGGTAATTAATTTTATTACGGAATGTTTTACCATAAAAAAGAAGTTCACAGATACAAATACACAATTCCACTAATACAATAAATAAATATTATGCTAGATAAATATCATCACTTAATAAAACAATTGATAAAAAATATAGCACTGGAATGACTAAAAAAAGGTTCAAAATATTGTTCATCCGTTCCGTTTCCTTGTGCCAAATAAGCGAAGATTGAGCACGGGTTGTTTTGCGATATTTGGCACCATCATACAAATCTATATGGCCATGTATGACTCGTAGTAAATGTAAATGCTTCAAAAAATTAATCATTTGGTATCTAGTTTTCGACTGCGAGTTGTTTGTTATACATATCAAGCTTGAATAGTAAAAAGAAGGACTAGACGCGTCAATATAAAAAACGTCGAGTGTATAAATCGAAAATAAATTTATATACTCTAAAGAGCTGTATAAATCCTTAAAATGAGTAGCATTGTTATAATGTCAATTCGGTTCTAGCAAACCAAACTTGAGAATTGTTTTAAAATGCCATAGAAAGGTGTAAAAATACCTTTGCGCCGTCATAACGTGACGAGGAGAAATGCACAGAATTGAAATTAAATGTTAGTTGGAAATACAAATTAATGCAAGTTGTTACCGACTTTAATCGTCCCATTCTTTCTCATCTACACCTTCCATTTCATCTTGCTCCAACTTCATATTCACTTCCATTCGATTACTAACCGACTTTGATATCTTGGATAACCAAAAAATAAAATAAATAAAGCAAAACAAATAAGTGCTCTTGATAATTATACCTCATTTTGTTTAGATTTCGCTGATCCATAAATATCGGCGTTAATTCCGAATTTATTAGAGTGAGATCCGCCAATAAATGGTTGCGACGCGGATTTATTAATCGTTCTCTCAACTGTCGGTTGTCCTTGACAATCAGACACTAAAATGGAAACAAATTATTAATCACAAATTTAAGAAACAAATTTAATTATGTCGTACAATTCTCCATCCCTTCAGGCTTTAGACTTGTTCTTGGAACAGGTTTGTCTTTCCCAGCAAACCATTCACTGCTGCTTAAAGTTGGAGTCCATGTCACACTGGTGGGTGGAAATAAATCATCTTGGAATAAGTCGGTTTTAATTCTGGGTACAGTAAACGACAACGGTTCTATGGCGTTGTTGGTGAGCCGTAAAGCTTTCGCAAACTCGACAGTTTGTACATCACAAACGTTCTTGGGAAGGAATGACAAACCTTGATGAAGAGTATTGCATCTGTGATGGCTCAGTGGGCAGATATAAGGAGACTCTTCTGTTACTTCAAATGCATAAATAGTGGTATCGCCCTTTCCGGTCAAAAACAAAGTAGAACTATCCTCGTCATAAAATGGAATCAAAATTGCGGGAGATACATCCAGGCCAATTGTATTAAGCGGACTATTCAAATCACTCGATTTGAAGACCATGATTTGCCTTTCAGACACTTTATCGAATCCCATCACAACAATAAAGTTACCATCTAGTGCCCAGACAAGTCTAGCTCCGCGGTTACCAACAGGGCCTTTACCCTCCCTGATTGGTACATCTGAACTGCGTGGTTTGTATAGACGGATTTTTCCGTCTTTGCACATGGTAGAGCAAAAGTTTCCACATGGGCTCCATGCAAAACTAAACATTTGATCCGTATGACCCTTGAGCACTATTTTCTCAGTCAATGTGGTAAGATCCCACAATCGGATTGTCATATCGAAAGATCCCGAAGCCAAGACATCCTTAGCTGTGGGATGGAATTTAATAAAGTAGATTTTATCGGAATGTGCGTTAAATTCTTGTTCAGGAGTGTTGGTGGGTTCAGATAATCCACTCTCCGGAACAATCCATAATTTAATAATGCCGTCATCGCACGCTACGGCAAGACGTTGCTTATCAAACGGATCCCATTGGAAGTCCATTATATTGCTGCCTTGCACCAATGTGGGAATTACACCGTCTGGCAGCCTGCCTGTCTTCGACAGCTCAAAGATTGCGATTTTCCCACCTGGTCCGCTAAGCGGCACAGCAACACGTGCAGAATTGGCTAAAGATACAAAAATAATTATCACACAAAACAATTTTGTATATTTAATTTTATATTACCGTGAAATCCATCACATTCTCCAGAAATTTGACGACTCAAATTGCGTACATTCTCTATGTGGAACGACTTATGTGCAGGAGTACCCTTCAAGTGTCTAAATTTAGAAACTCGCCCAAAAACGGTCGAAGTTCTTTTGGGAGCGGCAGCTTCTGATTTGCGCGCTGCTTGAGGATCATAACTCAATTGTTTTGTCATGGATTTTCTAGGCTCTTCTTTTACATCGCCGTTTTTACGATTTTTGAATGAATCTTTGCGTTTCATCATCACTGGACTACCATCAGGTTTTTCGACAGTGTTACCATCCATGTTCGACTGAGAGCGTTCATACATCTTTCGACGCTCGGAAATACTGAGAGACTTTTCAGTTTCGTCACTTTCCATATCACCAGCCTCCGGTGATTTACGTAACTCAATCGCTCCGGCTTGCTTGCACAAGTCCACTTGATCATCAACGACATTTTCGATGGGCGTTGTTGAATCCTCAGCTTCCATAGATTGCGGCGGAGATACTTCGGGCTCCGGTTCTGCTTCTGATTCAGCATGCACGCCATTACTACCAGGGGCAGCTGGTACAGAAAATACTTTGTCGAACGCTTCGGATTCGGCAAACTTTGGCGCGGAAAATGGTTTTGGTCCCAAGCGTGGCTACAAATATCACCATATTAATTAATGATGCTATAATAAAGGAACATCCGAGTGAAATACGATCATGCACTAATAAAACTACAGAATGAAAGCAAGGTGTGCAAGTAATGTAAGACTATTAATATGAACCTTATATCCGCCAGCAACAGGCATATTAGGGTTAACAGAAGTTACAACCGGAGCACAACTGTTAGTACGCGGTCTAGCAACGGGTTTGGGAGGCAGCTCTTCGGCTGGATCGGCAACCGATCCCGAGCGCGAAGTTCTCGGCAAAGGCTTCGGCGGTAATTCGGGCGCTTGCTCGACGGCTTTGTTAGTTTGATTCTGCCCGTTTATATAATCGTTATTTTTTATTAGTACGTTCACCTTCTCGGCCTCGTATTTATTGTCAAGTGGTTTCACCTTGCCGAAATCTTTAATGGCGTCTTTCACCGAATTGTTCAGCTCGTTCTTCATCACCTCCTTCTCCTTCTCTTGGCTCATCTTGGGCGCTGGCGCCTTTTTCGTTTCGTTCATTTCGTTCAGATAATCTTGCTTTAACTTCTCCAATGCACCCTTATGCACCTACATAATAAAACAAAGTTAAAACAAAACAAACAAAAATATTTTATGATTTAACTTACAATAATGGGATTTTCTCCATTTTCGCGTTTAGATGGATCCAATGATATTTTTGCCAATTGTGCGTTGCTGCCGTTAACCCATTGTTCGGGATACAATTTGCTGGAATAGCCAGGAGTATCCGGATACAAATCAGCGTGAAAATCGCGATAAGTTTTCCGCGGCACCTGATACGTGATGGGTATCACAGAATTGCTCGTCAACTGCATGATGCGGTTGACCTCGCCCTGCATCACGTTCAGCGCGCGTTTTGGCACCAAACAAGCGCCCTTTGTTTGCTCGCCAGAGTGCCGGATCCCTTCAATTAAGTACGGCTCCTTATCCGTCACTTCCATATAAGCAATCGTCGAGTCGCCTTTACCGGCTAAAAAGAGCATTCCGGTATCGGCATCGTACAACGGCATTAATACACCCGTAGAGCAATCCAATTCCAAGCTCTTCTCAATTTCTCCGAAGTTTCGCGCGTCTCGAATTATAATTTGCCGCAAACGCTGCGCATCAAAACCGGTAGTGAGGATTCGATTAGTGTCACCTAACCAGACAATTCTGGAATCCTTGATGCTCTGATGGCTGTTGGCGGTGCTGATGCAAGGCGTTTTAGTGCGCGGGTCGATAATACGCACTTGCTTATCTTTCGCTGAGGAAGCAATCAAAGTTCCATCGCGTTTCCAGCTGATCGACTGTACCACATCCCCGTGATCCGAATTCGAAAACAGTTCCTGCTGCGACATCAAATCCCACAGCGTAATGGTAGTGTATGAAGTGGAATGCAATAAATAATTGGCAGTTGGATGGAAGCCAACTGTTTCGACCCGGCGCTGTTTGTGCGAAAAGGCGCACTCAGAGTTTAGCAAGGATTCCAGCAGGCCTTCTTCGGGTATGTGCCAAATTTTTACGGAGCAGTCTTGAGATCCGGTTGCCAACAGGCCGTCGTGGAATGGGGAAAAGTCCATGTCGGTGACGGTATCCGAATGGGCGTGAAGCAGTGGCATTAATTTCGACTTGCGTCCAGAATCGTCCAGCGGCAGAACTGCCAAGCTGGAGCCGGCATGTTCCCAGTTGAAGGCCATAAACTTAGCGGAGGTCGTAATGTTGTTACCGTACGTTTGATAAGAGCCAATGCAAATATCCCGAACGCAGTTTTCCGGTTTCGGAACAATAGGCGCGGCATTTTTGTATTTCGACGCTTTGAATCGCCAAGCCATCTGGAAAAGTATTTCAAATGATGACTTACTGTCTGTGTACACAAATTAATCATTAAAACTAAATAATCATTTAGCCTTGACTGACTAATTCCGTTGTAGATATGATGTAATCTAAAATTAATTACCATCGAATTTATTCACTTTGTAACGGTATAAATAAATAAATATAAGTTTCGAATCGAAAAGCAACGGTATCACAGAAAACAGAATTGACAAACATGAACATCCAACAAAAATATTAATCCGATGCGCGCTATGTTTACTATTGAATTATTAATGCAGAAGGTGTATCGGGCGGAAACAGAAACAGTTCCTGTAATGTGAACAAACTTTACGCAACGTGCATTCACAACGCATACAAACTCTCAACAAACTTTCGTTAGATAAAATTTCCACTGAGGACGCGAAATGAAACAATAGGGGTGTGATCAACCCCTCCTGCACGCACACGAACGCGACTTCATTCACATACACGCATACATACGAAAGGCGATGCCGTGCAAAACAAATGCCGCAAAAATACTCACTTTGAAGACGCTGAATTGTCGCTTACTTCAACTTCAACTGTTGCCAACGGTTGTAAATCGTCACATAAAAAAGTACCTTTGATTGCGAATCACAGTGGCGGTGCACGTTATTTGATAAATTTATAATAAATGATTTGGCGACGACGGGCGACCCTCAAAGACGCGTTCGCCCAGCCAAACTAACACTACACTGAACGCGCACATCTATTCACCTCACCAACTTCTGGCACGCACACAACTAGGCCCATGCTCACGCTTGCGCAAATCACACTTCACTGACAGCTGTCATCGATTCACAACATTCTCAAGTATCGAACGGGAATTATGGGTTGCCTATAACAAAGAGATGCAATTATTTTCTAGACAAAGAAAAATAAAATTCCATAAATATTACCGAGGAATAGTATAAATACGTTTATTTATTTTCACAATATTATCGTGTTAATAAAATACTATTAATGCTTGTGCGATCATCTAAGGCTAGCCTAAATTTTATAAAAAAATTGTTTAATAGTATGTATTGTAGAACACCTTCATGAAGATTTTCACTCCTAATATTAGCATATTTACAAATGATCAATATGTACAAAATATTTACAAATAATCGCATTACATCATTGGATCCGATTTTATCGATTCCGGCATTACTGACTGAAAGAATAAAGATTAATGTTATGCTATTATAATGTTCACTCTATCAACTTACTTCAATAATTATAGCGTCCGCTAAATACGGATTAATCGATCGCTGTTGATTCTGTTGTTGATGTTGCTGTTGCTGATGATGACGTTCTTGTTCCTCCATCTCACGCTTCATTTTCTTCACACTACCAGAGTGGAATCTGCCACCTTCACCGCGAATTCGGTTCATTGCATGACGATGTCGCGATTCGTGCAGATATTTCTATATAAGCATGAACAGTTAACAAACAAAACTAAATCAATTAATTATGATTAAACATACAGGTCTTTCCTTTGGAATTTTCCCTTCTGCCTCCAGTTTTGCCCTCGCCTGCCGTCGCTTGAGAATACGTCGATACTGTTTTGCATTTACATACAATGGTTCTTCCTCCAGAACTTCATTACCGGTAATTGGAACACGCGAAGCTGCTGCAGCGCTTGTACTCGGCACCATCTATAACACATTTAAAGTGAATTAAACCTTAAGGACATTAAAACAAACCTTAAAACAAGTTGTGTGCTTGTGCAAGTTTTGTGTGTGTTTGTACGTACGTCGGTGGAATTTCTCACCATCACTATGTTGCCGTTAGCCATCGCAGGAAGTCCTCCTGCTACATGTTGAACCACCGTGGGCGTTGCTGGACTTGCTACTGGAGATTGTTGAGTGACAGTTGCAGTTGATGCTGTAGGCTGGGGTGCTTGGAGTTGCACCAAGTTTCCATTGATATTTAAAACTTAAATTAAATGTTTCAATTAGTAAAGGAGTACTAGTTGTAGGCAATATATCTTACCTGTAGGTTGTGCCTGTTGAATACCATTATCTAATGCAACTGGTTGGTAGATAAATGTTTGTCCATCGGCAGTTTGTACAATTTGTGCTTGTTGTGATGGTTGTTGTAATAAAATTTGCCCTTGCCCTTGCAGGCTTGACACTGGGAGCACTTGAATTTGTTGCAGACCATTAGCACCTTGAGCAACTTGAATCTGTCCATTCTGAGGCAATCCATGGACCATAATCTGTTGCCCATTCGCTCCTTGTATCATCTGTCCACCTTGCATTTGCATGACTTGCACCTGCTGTGGTGTGACTGCTTGCATAACAACTTGTCCATCTGCGGTCGTGAGTTGCTCCATTCTGGCTAAAATTTGATGAAACCATTAGATTTAAGCGCTCTATCAAAAACACATATTGCATCATGCCAGATGATAGAACGCTGCAAGCGCTTTGTACAGACAGCGTGCGCCATTTTCGTTTGGGAAGTGAAATACGTGTAGAATCGTAGAAAAATCTCAGCGCCACACAAAGACGGCCGACTGTGATTGCGAATGATTGCAGCAATGTGACGAGATGTAATTTTTGAACTTACTCGGGATATTTTCGTCGGTTTCCCAATGATTGGTCGACAAATTGTAGACCAATGGTCGCAACGCAGCGCGCACACGTCTGGCTGTGTATTGGTGGTGTCGCTTCCACTCCCTGGCGTATGCGGTGCCGCTGCGCGCGGATAACGGTCGATGGTCGGTGGATGTGGATGTGGTGCCGATCCGACGAGCCTGTCGACGCTAGGCGCGGGAAACGCGCGACCAATTACGAATGTAGAGAAGGAAGGCCCTCTAATCCATGGCTAATCCAAGAGAAGAGCCAAACTTGATCGAAAGCCTATCGAATCGAACAGCTCTGTTCGCAATGATTCAAGCGCCATTTATGGCGTTATATTCATGTCATACGGGTTGATATTCATGTTTCGATGTCGTCTATTTTCCATTACAATTACGAATAAACAAATTCATTAATGCGTTCAGTCATTTGGGTATGAATTATGAAAATATTAATGGTGAATTCAGTTAGTAGGGTTCGAGGGTTAAAAAATCGATAAGTATTCTGGATAACAAAGGAAACAAACAAAAAACACAAAAAAACGCACAGTAGCAGTACTATTAATGCGTAGAAGTGAGATAAACACAGATGTTACCAACCGCCCAAAAACAAAAACCCCGCTACCTAAATTCAAAAGTATACAGCGCGGGAAATTTGAATTTGAAATGTCAAACATCCAAGTAGAAAAACATTCAGACTTTATTTTAATAGAAAACATTGGAATATTCAAGGTATTTGCTAATTGCGCTAATTATAGTGCAAAAAAGTATATTTCAGACAACTCATTGCTCAAAATTAGTTAGCGTCGATACAAACTACAATATTCTGTAAATATAACAACACAGTTTTGAAAGTTTGATGTTATTACAATATTACAAGAGAAACAATTAATTGAAGTGTTTGAAAATGGCTAAAATATATATGTATCATATATGCAAGCCTTACATATATCATTTTGTTGTTTATATATATATTTATATATAAATCTATATAATATATACTCCTTATTAAATCTTATGTTACATGCAAATTGCACCAATTACAATACAAGTTTTCCTAGTTTAAACAATTGCAAATTGATCTAATTATACATTGAGGCCGAGATATTTGTTTTAAATTCAGTTTTGCGGTTTTCAAATCTACCAGTAATTAATATGCCTTGGTCCAACTAGTTTTAAATATCCGCTTATGTTATTTTAATTTATAATATTTCGTGGCAGGTATATAATGCAGTCTGTACAACTCCTTTAACAGGTTAATTTTAAATTCACATCGTCTTACATCCGAATGAAATCTCTACATCCGTTTATCAGCATTAGACATTTGTATTTTAGGACCACCGCATAAATAAATCATTGGACTTTCGCTAGGTTTGCTTGTACAGTACAGTAACAATAGACTACAATTCAGTTATACCCTGCTAATAGTTAATATTAATATGCTTGCATTGTATTGCAGCTATGAGTAGTATTAGGATAAACAGGAAGCAATATATTCAACGTGTTTTCGGACAAATTCTCGCACAGATTGTCAGTACTAAGTTTTTGGACCAGTATCAAATCATTCGAATCAGTTTGTGCACAAAATGATTAGCTCTTGGTGTTGTTACAACTACAGACTTAATAGAAAACTCCGTCAAACTCCTAACATAAATATAATTACATATATTACAAAGATTCAAACCAGTAGGAGCGTGAAAATGAAGAATTTCTTTAATTAATTACTTAATGTTTGGTATATATAGGTTTAATATGAAATTTTAATATTGTTATCACATTCGTTTGCCATTTCTTCAATTTTTTGTTTGTTTTTTATGTTTTTGCCCTCGACTACACACAGAATATACAGGCTGCAGTGTGAAATTTGAAATTTCCTGTTTTGTACCATCATTCAATATATAATTGTCAAAGAAATGTCAGTGTATGCTTGATGCGCAAGTTCTACAGTATATCTACACGTTATCCATACAATATGTATATACAATTATTAGATTTAACAAAAATAGTAGTTAATGACATTAAACTGGATTAGAAGTTGAAATTGCACACCACATCAATTCTACAGCTTAAAATCGCCTCCAGGTTCACATTTAACAAAGACACATTCCTGATGTTAAGATGCAATGATTAAAAACTTAAGTTACGTAGTACTTGATTAACAAATTCAGAACAAAAGTAATAAATATAATATTACAACTAAAGATTACGCTTATTATGTTCATTTGACAGTTTTACTAGTATTACAACTAGTTTATAATTCCTTCTAAGACTTCAAAAGTAAACAATCACCAATTACATCTAACTGTTTTTTATATATGCATATACCCTATAAACACAATTTATCTCATATGTTGTAATTTAGTATATAAATATAATAATCCCATTTTAAGAGCGAGCTTTATATTGTTAATAGTTTGTCGCTACATCTACACGTATCTCCTACTCATTGTAATATGTATTTTCATTAATTATTATCTAACGTTTCTTACAACATAGCTAAGTTTATGTATTGACATGAACTACACCAGTCTTTGTGTGTACAAATTCTTTCTTTACACTTGTTTCTGTGTTAAAATTTGAATACAAACATCTAGAAAGAGCGCCGATTCACTATTGTGCAATTTGGCAAAACCAACTTATTAATCATGATCAACGAAATATAGAAATCTAAATATCTAGTGCGCGGTTATCATCAATTTCTACTAAAAAGAGATCGAATGGATTAGAATAGGTTGTGTATCATTCACAGTAGATATTGTACTGGTTGTATTCATTTGCATGTGATATTTTTGCGTTACCCGAGTGATTACGGATATGTTAAAAATGTAACTTTATATATTTGGATTGTACAGTAGCGAAGCATAGGTATATACTTATACTATAGTGTCTAGTGCGTATGTACGATATTTTAATAATTGTTTTAGGCCAGTCTTAGAATGTTGCTGATTTGCAGCATCTTCAATGTACAGAAACAGCGTTCAACATGTGTTCTTCGTTGTGTGTTTTCAATGTCGTTAAGATATATTTCTAACGATGACAAACAAAGCGTGTTCCGGCGCTCTACTAAAAACAAACACCACTACCCTCCTATCTAATACGAGCCCCTAAGATTATTATCATTATTATACAATTAAAACGATGACTTGATCACTAAGTACGATTATTCATTGTATCAATTTACTACGTTTAAGGCAAAAACGTTAATGTGTTATAATAAATACATTCATCGTTTAGTTTAGTAATAATTCTCTCTTCTCGCTACCTAGGTTTAACAAAACACTATCTACGTTGGCCCTATTTATGTCGCGTACATAATGATATACACATTAAAACATTTCTAGCTAGCTCAACATGTGTGAAGAATATATTGTTCTTTGTTAAGGCTGGTTGGTTCATTACGGATGAACGAAATCTCAAGTGTAGCAATTTTTGTCCAAAATAAGATCATGTTGTTTTATCGTTTTTGTAACAAGCCCTTAACACCCTGAATGTATAAGTTACGTGGTTTTAGAATATCAGAACTATTACCAGAAACACTACCCTAGACACATTTAATATTTTTCAATATTTTGCAAAAGTTGATCGATATCAAATGGGAATATTTGAATAATTTGTAAACACGCGTTAACATCAATGCGGGCATATCAGAGAACCCTAAAATGACAAGATAGACAATAGTTACAAATAGTGTTTAGTTTTGGACAGCATCGGCACATCAATTGAAAACGTTCACATCGCTAATCTTATGAAAATTGTAATATTATAGTTGCGTGAGTGACTAGGCGCGCTGAGAGGGAGAAAATTTGTGAAAATGTGTATAAAAATATTTGATAATTCAACTATGAACGATACAATTCATACAGTATAGATATATACGTTTATTGCCACAAAATTTGCCACTATTTTTGTCTTTTAATCAACCGTTAATCTACTTTGAAGAAAACCAAGTGTTTGTAGTCACTCAATAATGCGAAATTCTTTTTATAATGATAACGTTGAATATCCCCACACCTTGTGTTATGCTAAAAGTGTGTGTGGGAATTGTATACTATGGGAATATTCGCAGTTCATAATATAATAAAAGCTCTAGAATTCATTTAATCTAAATCCCCGAATATTATTTGTATGACTAATTGTAAGTTATTACTACACGATCCAAAAATATTTATATTTTTATCTCATATATCAAATCAGTGATACTTTATTTTACATGTGAGTTATTCACGTGTGTAATATCATGTATTTATGTGTACCATAAATATATATATATTCATATATATGTAATTATCCAGTATAAATATATGCCTCAAATCTACTGTCTCAGATTGTTAGATTTTCAAACTGTATGTACAATACTCAAATGAAATTATTTCAGAGAAGATTCTAAGATTGGCTATTTGCTATTTTTGATTTAAAAATTACTTACGAATACAAACGAAACAAACTGAACCTTTACATTGCATAGGCAATTAAATAAAATTACTTTTAAAAAACGTAAATTAAACGCGCGAGATAATCAATTAAAATAACCTAAGAGTGAATAAAACTAAAAATTGTTGCAGCTATTCGCTAGTTGATTTCTATGTACATGAGCTAAGAATAATAGTAACAATTAATAATTTTTCTGCATCTGCTTTTTTGTAGTTAAATATCACATCTAAAACGAATCCGACGCTCGAAACAACAAACAATGTACGAGTACAATGAAGTTCTCACTACAGAGCACGGAAGCAAAGTGGTCGCTCTGCGGTGCGACGAATTTTTCGTATCATTATTAATGTATAATCTATACATTCATATATCATATATAATATACAGAGGCACATCAATAAAATATTCAATTATATTCCTATGTTCACCATTAGTTTGTTGTTAAAAGGTTGAAAATAAAAGCTTCATCTAAAAAACTAAAACTAATCTAATCTAAAATAAAAATTAATGCCTGCGTGAAATGTATGCAATAAACAACTACCGAAGCATATCAACATAATTCTCATCAAATTTCTTTTCGTGTAAGCTTAATTTTAGGCAGTATTAAAATAACGCTTGTTTCTCGCTTTCGTTCGCGATGAAAACTTAAAATCAGTTCAGATACTTATCTGCATATTAAAAATAAAACGCACACACACAACTTATTCGGCAAACCATAGACTCGTTTGGTACTGGTGCCCCTTGGCCGGACTGAGCGGCGCAAATCCATAGGAGGCGGCGACTTGTGCGTGAGATGGGAACTGCAGATGCGCCGGCAACGGATGGCTCGGATGACTCGCCAGCACGGGCCGGGCACTGGCATGATGGGCCGGCGGCGGTAACTGCCGACTGCAACGATATCATCAGACACAACTCAGTAAACACAATTTGCGCGACATATTCAGCTGGCGTGCACACAAGCATTTATGTTAGGATTGATAAGCACGTCCCACCTGGTGATTGATGATGCAAACGAGAAGAGAGTAAGATATGCCAATGAAGTTTATGCTTAGATTAGATTTTTATATATTTCTACCCATCATAGTTGAACAATAATCATTCGCAATTCGTATTTTATATTTATATATTAAACTATTTAATTAAATAATGATTAAGTTGAAATGTTTGTTTGTATAATAATTATATACGTGTATGTGTGTATTAGAGATTCTCGAAAAAATCTGACACCTCGGCAGCGGATAACTTGCGTTTTCTCGTTAAGAAACTGCAAAAGACCCCTTTAGTTTAGAACAAATGAAGATGATACAAGATGTTAGAGCGGTTTTTTTTTTGGTTAGGAATCAAGCATTCTAATTGCCCAAATAACCATTCGGATGAATCAAAGTACTCACCCCGCTGGAGCCACCTGATGACTGGCGGGCAGATACGCTGGCTGCGTCGTAGTGACGTAGACCGCCGGCCGCCGATAGAGCTCAGTCTGGTGGTACAACGGCTGTCCGGTAGCGGCCAAAGGATGCTGCGGGGACAGCCTCGGCGCCCCAGCCAACGGTTGTGGCGACAAGTGAGCGTTCGTATGTCTACAAACCATTCGTTTTACAACATGCACAAATCCATCCCCAGCTACTCTACTAATCGTCTACACTACACAAACTTAATAAAAATAATTTACTACATACCTATAACCTTGATGTAAGGTTTGTGGGGCCCAACTCTTGCTCGGCGCGAGAAGATGTTGATCCCTTGGTATTGTAAGATCCCGGGTGGAGTGCGCCGCTGGTGGTTGAACATACTCTTTATGCATGTTGTATTCCCGAAGATTTACAACAGGTACAGCAGAATGGCGTCGACTGCTGCCGTGGGAGGTCGGTACATGCGCAGCGGGTGCCGCCCAGGAAACTCGTTTATCACAGGAGGAATAAACAAGCTGTTGCTGGTCTTGCGTATGGCCGGCCGCAGTCGAGTTGACGTAGTACGGCTGCGGTTCCTTGCACGCTGAAGTGCAGTTCTGATAATCGCCGCGTTGGTAATCAGTACCCGGTTCTTGTTTAGTGGGTAAATTCAGCATGCATTCGGATTGAGCTTTGGCCAAGAGACGCGTTTTCCTCGAACCGCCATAATTACTGTGAGAACCACCAGCAGCCATATGCTGCTGTTGATTTTGTTGCGGTTCGTTTTTAATCGCCTGCTGTCGATAGTGTTGAATCTGAAATACAAACAAAGTTGAATGGACTGTGACATATAAAAATGGAAGCATACCTTTGCCGGACTTTTATGATCCTCATTATCACTGTCGCCAACACTGACGCAACTAATTACGTTTTTCCTGTTTATTTCTGGATTGGGCGCTTGGTGCTGTTGCGGTTGCTGCTGCTGCTGCTGTTGTTGGATAACCGGTTTTTTCGAAGCCTCATCGTCCTCGCTGTCGGATATAGTGATTATCGATACTGCCGGCGATGGTGTGTCGTTGATCAAAATCGTATGCTGGCGTGTACTGCTTGGTTCCTGTTTGGTTTGCACCTGTTGGTGGTTCCAATTGTGGGACGAAACGTGGCTGTTTCGATTGCGGTAACTGTTGTCATGTGGCGGCGTGCTTTCTTTGACGCGTTTCTTCACGGGACTTAATTGTGTTTGTTCCTTTTTGTCATGCTGCGACCGATGATGGGACGGTACCATAAGATGGTGACTGTGGTGCCCACTGGACATATGATGATTTTTAGAACTACGCTTGCTAGATGTCCAGGTGGATCCAGAATGTTCAACAATCGCTTGATTATAAACATCTGCACTGACATCGACAGGAAACACAGGTCGCTGTTCTTGCAAAATCGCAGAGGATTCAACCAGTAATGGCCGCGTCCAATCGGCTTCCGATAGCATTGGTTGCTGAATTGCCGTTTGATGAGTGGGAATCTGTTGCCAGCTGGGTACAATCGCCATTTGCCGATTGGTAGGCCAGGATGTTTGCACAGCATTCGTAAGCAACATTTGACGCCCGCTCGGCTCGACCACACTCACAGGAACATATTGTTGTTGGCCAGGTTGACTTAAAATAGGTGGCTGAATCTGCAACGGTGGTTGTTGCACCACAGTAACATGCTTTGCTGGTGAACCACCCATTCCCTGATAACTAGCGGGGCATAGTATACTAGATACTAATTGATGTTGGAATGGATCAGCCCTGCTACTTGTCGTGTACTGTCTACCCACTGTACGCCCATTATAGATTTGATACTGTAATATTAATAAGTTAAAAAATTAATAAAACATCACAAGGCAGAATGAATTTGATTTACGTACCAAATTGTCATAACCTGATCG
The DNA here is from genome assembly GCF_025399875.1 of Dalotia coriaria. Taxonomy (NCBI): domain Eukaryota; kingdom Metazoa; phylum Arthropoda; class Insecta; order Coleoptera; family Staphylinidae; genus Dalotia; species Dalotia coriaria. The sequence continues at coordinate 6,806,306 of NW_027045447.1, read as the reverse complement.
ATCACGAACAAGCCGTTGCACTTGATTAGTCAGTTGATTGTTAATTGTAAACGTAACGTTGCCATTACTGCTGGGAACAAAGTTCGCGACCAAAGAAGGCGCCTGTTGAGCAGTTTGGTGATGGCTGCTGGTGGTACTCCCGTTGAAATCATTACGTCGACACACCTCCATCATTTGAACGCTAGCCTTGACGTTATTACAGTGCGCATAATCAACCAAATGCGACAATCGCACAAACGGATGGTTTAATGCTTCACCCGGCGTCGTTCTTCGTTCCTGTTTCAAAAAAAAGCAATTAATATCTAGCAATAATCACACCATCTTTGCTACCTGGTCCATTGTCAGCATACGCTTCAGCAGATCGATAAATTCTTTACGATCTGCCTTCTCCGCGAGTAATTGCCCACCCTCCAAGTCAGTCGGCACATTCACCTGTCCGATATCATCCAGGCAGTTGAATATGTACTTGCGAGCCTCTTTGCTTTTAATACCCGTCTCCGCCTCATGCTCCTCGGGCGTTTTCAGTCTCCAGAATGGATACGTGCTCTCCATATCGCGGTAGAAAAACTTGGTCGTCTTCGATGCGTTGTTCAGCATGTGTTCCGTTGGCAAACCCTGCGTTTGACTGATGTAGCGAATTTGATCATACTCCGAAGAGCCAGGATACAGCGGCCAGCCGAGGAATAACTCAGCGACCACGCATCCCAAAGACCACATGTCGATCGCTTCGCAGAACGGCAGTCCCAAGATAATCTCGGGCGCACGATAGTAGCGCGATTGCAAGTAGGTGTTGCACACTGCCTTGCTGACGTGACTGGCGCTGCCAAAGTCGATGACTTTCACTCTATACGGTTGCCGCACCGGATCAACCAACATGATGTTTTCTGGTTTCAAGTCGGCATGTATCAATCCGAGTTGCTATAGAAGAAAAAAGTAAATATCGGGAATATTTTTGTAGAAATGACAACAATACCTTTAGTTTCAGCAACGCGGTGAGCACTTGTTGGAGGATCGGTCGTATGAATTTTAGCGGCAACGGGCTGAACTTGTTCTGTTTGAGAAAGTCGTACAGATTCTGCTCCAGCATCTCAAACACCAAACACGTGTGGTTCTTGTGCTGGAAGCATTCGTACGCGCGCACAAAGTTAAATTCGTCCGCATTCTCCTGGCTCAGTCTTGACAGTATGCTAACTTCAATTTGACCCTGTAATCATCGCAAAAAAAAAATCGTAAAATACCGCGAATCATAAAAGATTTACTCTTAATTTACCTGTCTGGCATACGAAGGATGATTCTTAAGGATCTTGATGGCGACAATTTCATTTGTGCCCTTCTTCCAACATTTGACTACCTGTCCGAAGGTACCACGGCCGAGAAATTCCAGGACTTCATACTGGTTGGTCATGGAGTAGAGCACTTCATGTTGTACCAGCTGATAATCCCCATCGGCGCCGCTCCCCGACCCTGTATCAGACATTTAAGATATGCGCTGTTTATCCACATCATTCACAATCGACTTTCACTTGACATAAAAACAATTTGTGTCAATTTCATATTTCAAAGTTGTATATATTTACAAAGTTGTAGTTGAATATATTTTGTAGTTGTATGAATTGTTGAAAAGAAAAGAAAAATTGAGTGCAACTTACGCTTACCTTGCGGCTGGGGGTTGGCCCCCGGGGCCGCGTTGACCTTGCTGTGAGCCGTCGTGATGGTTGTGTTGCTTCCCAGTTTAATTTGCTCCCCACCATCCGCATTCCCTCCTTCGGATGACCAAGCTTTGCGCTATAACCGTCACAGGTAATTAACACTAGTGTCCCGGCGTCAAAAAACGGGAATCTATACCTTCTGCCCGCAGCGTTGATACGAAGAATTATCTACGACTTTGATGGTAGTTGCGCGTTGGTGGTGTTGTTGTTGTTGTGTTCGCACTTGCTGCTGGTAGCAACGCGGACTTGCATTATTCACTAACGAGTAGGATGATGCTGATGTTGTGTTTTGGGGCACAAGTTGTTCGTCGTTGTACTGTTCGGTTTTGCGCTTTTTGCTACCGTGCGTAGACTGTCCCAGTGCACCACTGCTAATGACGTTGTTTGCGACCAACTGTTGAGATTGGATGAACATGTCATGCATTCCCTGCAACAACAATTATACGAGTTGATAACAAATTATATTTTACGCTATTTCGGTGCTTCGGGGTATTGCATATTGCTATTAATAAGCGCACCAGAAATAAATTGTGTTCTATTTCTGGCCCAGCTAGAGAAATACAAGATCTTTGATTTGTTGCTGCAATAATAAGATTCGTCTGCCTCGGCTTAGAACGGGGTCATCAGAATAAATAATCGCAGAATCAATGCCAATCTCGCCATGTGCTCGTATACTAGTTACAGGTAGTAAATTGTCTGGGGGCCATGCGCGCAGCGTGCCAACCACGTTAAGACCCTCGGAGTCGACTTTTTCTCGGATCTTGCAATTACCTGCCGCGCGCATAGCAACAATAAAACACGCGTAAAAGTGTCTAGTGGAAACAAGGTTGTAACAATATTGTTTTGCCTTCGCAGACGCGCTGTGTTGGAAATGTCGCTGATTTATATATTGACCTCCTTTGTATACAGCAATTTCTTATTCGTGAGTGGTGTCAATACGAATGCATGCCCGCGACCTTCGTACTTGTAACATGTCTCCGAATATAAAGAATTGTACCTGCGTCGGCATTTCAATGTCCGCGCGCGCTGAAGAGTCAAAAGTTTGGGGCCCGGCGGGCGCAGGCCCACTATTCGCACTGTTTGCAACGGTTCGCTCGAATCGTTATGTAAAGCCGTACCAGTAAGTGGTTAGCGAGGAGGTGGAGGCGGGCATTGAACTAAAAAAAGACCGGCTCCGATATAACGCGCAATGAGGTAACACGTCAACAAACATTATATTGTAATAATACCGATTTCCGAAGAGACGAGGCCACGTATTGCTTACAACATTTTTAAAACTACGCGCAAGTTAAATTGCACAGGTTGAGACGCGCGATATCTACTTTTATCGAAATATCGTGCTTTTCTGTGTCGCCACATTGGCAAAACATGCTGCTGCCTCCATGTTATCATTATTGACATTGAACATAATTATAAAAAATATATAAACGCTGATCATGCCGAGTTTATTTATTTAGTTTACGATTTACATTTACGTTGAGACAATACCAATGCGTTGCACAGCGAAGCATTCGTGAATGGCAACAGCGCATGGCCGTTTTATATGGAAAACACTTGTGAGCAAAATATGTCGGCCATGACGACATTAAAACCAAAATATTTCGTACTAAAACGCAAGCAAGCGACGAAAATCACTAATAAACATTTGAAACAATAAAATTGTACCTTTCTTTGCCGTCAATCCACAGAAACCAATCCAATATCATAGTGACATATGTGTGTTGTGGAACTTTTATTTTCCAGCCATCTTGCCCCCTCGCACGCACTTTTAATACATCCGCTTAGTTATTTACTTCGATATATCTATTTCGTTTCTATCGCGCAGCGATAAACTTCGAAATTCTACAATCTACGTTTTAAGTTAAACACAAACGCACCGCACACATGCATAGTCACGCACACAAACTCATTTCGTTACTGCGAGGCACTGCTCCCGGACAGATGGAACTTTAGCACACTATTGTTGCAGGCTATTTACAACGCGGCCGATCTATCCCATATGGATAGATTAAAGTTCGTTTCGCGGCGCTAGCACATTTTCGGCCGCCGCCGTTTGTCGTTTGTCCTCTTATTATTTATGTTATGTGTTTCATTGTGTTCACGCAAGCACTCTTCCAACTCAACTGGTCGGTTTTGCGAGCATATTTCCGAAGCGTAGCCCGAAGTTGCACGTAACTATCCGAAGCGAGGCCAAACGAACGCTACCGACGCAATCGCGTTTGAAAGTGTCTGGAACCCTTGGAATAAAAATTGATTTTCAAGCTAACCAACAATTTCTAAGAATATTTCAAATACTGCCAACTAACAAATAAATTTATTTGTATATCTTGTAAGTGTACAGATACATGCAATAACAATTGTTCTTTCACAATGCGTCCGCAGGTTTGCACCAATGGTAAGCCGATTGAAACGAACGCACTTTCACAATTTTTTATACGTTCGCGTTTGTAATTGACTGCATCGCGCAAATTTCACAAGTAGCGCGGAAATTGTGTCAGTCAACAATCGAGTGAGGCAGGTGGTAAAGTCGAACGGCGGAAAGTGCGTATGAAACGAATGAAAACTTTGCGCAGCGTTTTTAAAATGAATTCTTGCCATGTTTGCGCCTGTGCAGATAGGCAAGCAGGACTGTAGCGCACGATGACTCATCGTATGCCGCCGACCGGCAGCAGGGCTGGTGTTATACGCAGTTGGATTTTGTTTTGTTTTCATTCACCACGAGGTCACGAGGGGTTGCTTCTGAGAATTTCCTGTTGCGTCACATTGCATGAATATTGCGGTAGGCGGGCGCGTAGATTTTACGGAATTTACTCTACTTTAAGAGTACGATGTAACGATGAGTCATGCAGGACTAGTAAAGAAAATATACCTTATGGAAAGTGTGGAATTCCCGATTACTAGAATCTAGAATATTTGTTTAGAAAGAGAAAATACAGCAACATTAATTATTTTAACTTTCTTCGTATAAAATTACGTATTTATTTATGTTTTTAAAGTATTTTAAAGACCACACATAAAAAATTATTGGAGTTTTGTTTAATTTTTAAAGTAAAATTAGTTATATCTATGCATAACAAGTTACAATTTGCTCAGAAATTATATTCTTCAATAAAGAACTCAACATGAATAAATAGTCCTTATACTTGCCGCTAGATGTCAGGTCATGTACCATAACTTGTTTTAATTGACTGTAGCACAAGAGGACTAGAACGCCACGCACACATTTATCATTGAAACATGTACTATAGTAAATAGTAAATTTCAAATATAAATAGTTATAATTATAGCGCTTTCTTTGTAGATTAATTATGCCAACACATTTATTTTCTATCTTGGTTATTAAGTATTGTTCTATTTATGAGCCAATGAAAGCAAACATTGTATATTGTGTGCATTAGGTTATTGAAAACTCAATTTAGCTTCTAACGTTAAGTAACACTTGAATCATAAAATGCATATATCGTAGACTAAACAAAAAAACAAACTCAAGTTTTAAATACTTAGAAATTTTCCTCGTTTATATATTGGTACGTGCTCTAATTACATTGCCTTTAGCTCATGATTGATAACTGCCCAGGCTGATATAAGTTCTAAAAATAGGAACTACTATGCTATGTATACACGCAGTTTGTGATAAACTGGGGGGAAAAGCCATGAAATTTTGATGTCCTTACAAGTCCTCGGTAGTATAGTGGTCAGTATCCCCGCCTGTCACGCGGGAGACCGGGGTTCGATTCCCCGCCGGGGAGGACTTTTTGTTTTAAAGGACATGAAAATGTCCTTTTGTTTATAAACAATATATATTTGTTGTTGCGATCAATAGTTTACCTGCCGTTTTCGTTTCTGCAAGGCATATGGAGCGTGCGTGCAACACATCTACGAACCGTGCTGACTGAGGTTCTGCACGTTAACATAACCTAACATTTATTAAACGCAGCATGTTTACAATTTAAACAATAAATAAAAGAAAATTTGCTGTTTTTATACAAATAATAAGAAATGTAGTAAAGATATAGCTCACCAATGCAGTTGTTCGATATTTTCGTATTAACAATAACACTTAATAACAATCACCTTCTAGTAACGTGTCATGCACGTTGTATTGGCAGTGGCCATTTATAATATTGAACATCTAACCTTCAAATTCCCGTGCGTTATCTCTGCAAAGGTGAACAAACTGTAGAATTTTGAATTTATCAATTTCTAATATGAAACAACATACGTAGACCGATATTAAAATATTAAATGTACATTACGTACAAAAAAGCTAATCTATAAAATTTTAATAAGTTGTATTTATTACGTACTTTCAAAAATTAACAAAAATAATATTATCTTCTTCTAAAAATAGATTTAAGTAGTTTTAAAAACACTTTCAATAATAAATTACAATAAGATTCGTAACGTTTCTACTAAAACACAAAAATAAATTTCAATCACATTTTAGAAATATATTTCTACCCCTTTGAAGCATTCCTCCACGCATTGAATAAGCTGATATTACGTCTGCAGCAACCGGCACGCACCAAATGCAAACCTAAACTATTATTACAATTATTTTGCTTGTGATACGGACAGCTGAAAACTAACCGATTCGAAATTTCAATCGAAATGTACACGTGTATAGGTATTAGAATTTCAGCTGCCATCGATTGTTCTTCTAACTCTTTGACGGCATGACACACGTTCAATTGCATGTCAATTGCAAATGTTTTCAGCGCAGCACTAATTATTGTGGCTTTGGTAAATCACCACAGGGGTACAAAACCACAATAATTAATAATATTGCGTGATTGATATTGGCATTGACATTTTCAAATCAACAATGAAAGGGGTGGAGAAGAAAACATGGGGGAGAAGTGCATTTCATCATATGCTAACGAAATAATGGATTACTTTCTGTTAACTGAAATATATACCAATTGAAAACTTCTTTTTTTTTTTTGATGTTTTAGAAGCAAAAAATTATTTAATTTGATTTTTTTCTTTCAATACTAATTTATTCTTAGTAATTTTCCATAAATTAACTCAACAAATGAATAATTACTGTAAAATAATCCCTTCTAATGATCCACATCGTATGATCGTATGATTTTTAACTTTTGACTTTGTATCCGTGCAACTTCAATTACTGAAACCCTATCACGCAATATTAACTCGTTAGAAAAAAAGCTGGCATAAGAATCCACAAATCCGCACTTAGTAAATGTCTGCGCAAACAAAAATTCGCACCAAACAGCAGTTTTAATTAGGTTTTACATTACGTCGGTGCGGAACAAACCACGCCGCGCAATTTGCATCGGCAGCGCGATATTTGTTCAAATCGTGTCTACGTCTAGTCAGAGACTTATCGTAGAGACACATTCATTTTAAATATTACCTTTTATATTGGCAATATACAGTCTTCTGGGCACTAATAGGGTTGTTGGTGTGTTTACTGTCGTCGAGTCGACTTAAACGAGTGCTATTTGTGTTTGTATTGCAAGTTTTATGACCCTGTCTGCGTCGGCGGAGATTTTTGAGGATTTCAAGACGGGCGGTCATTTGTCGTAGATTTCGGCGATACCACCGACAGCGTAAATATTCTTCACTTCGGCGTCGTCCGTCGCAGATGCCGGCGAAGAAGCGCGCAATCCAGTCTAGTCGAGTTTTGTGTTTCAGTGCTCAGTAGCTTAGTTTCAGTCGGTTTTGGAAGAAGCGTCGATTAAGTGCGAGGGTGATCTTAGAATAGTTTGAATCGCTTCGTGTACTAAGAAATATTACCGAAAGTGTATTTTAAATTTATCAAAATGATAAAAAAGTGGCTTCTATTTGGGTTGATTATAATTTTATTAACATGTAAGTATTAAAATAGTTTAATTAATTAAATAATACATAAAAATGTAAAAATTAAAATTTTACTTAAAAATTGATTTTTTCATAATTTTTATCAAAAATATTTAATATTTTACTAAAAATTTGTCTCAAAAGTCAATTTATATTCAAAGTCACGTAGGAATAACTATGGTTCATAGAATAACTGTTAGTTTTGAGTATTTTTCTTACATCTCAGAAAAACGCCCTCCAGTAGGGTCGTGATTCGTGATGTCACGAAAAAGAAACATCTGGTTTTAATTGCCCATCGACTCCAACCCAATGGGGAGTGTAAATTTTAAATTTTCAAATCCTCGAATTAGTTCAACAGCATTGCCTTTGTCCGCATCTTTGCATAAAAACTTCGCATTTTATTTCGTTACGTTTGTACGTTTATGTAAACAGCACATGTAGCACTTCATGGCGCGCACTTAAAAGACTCTTTCGTCACGTAATAGATGAATGAATAGATGTCATAAAACTACCATATGTTCCATTCCGTAAAAACCTTTTGAAACGTCCAGAAACACGCCGTAAAGCGAAACGAAAGCACTGAAAGTCAATACAAAATGATCCAAACGATACTTGAAGCTTCATTGAAAAAGATCATTAAGTCATTTAACTTGTCTAGTTAATTATCAAAGTCGTAGTTAATTCAATTATTTATTTATTTACTTGTGTTCGGTGAATGTCGCAGGTGCCGAATGTCAAGAACCCGACGATTCAGCGACGAGGAAGTACCAGGATGAGTTATTTAAGTCAGAAACTACCGAAACCACGAACACAGATATAAATACGACCCTAAGTTCAACAGAAATAGAAAATAATTCAACGAATACTGAAACGAACGATGCAGTCGACGCGGCGAATGATCTTGATGAGAATGAAGAGTTATCGAGTACACGTGACGAAGACCAGAGTAGCGAATGGACGACGATGCCTCCCACACATGAATATTCCATAAGCATAAACGATGTTTTGAAAAAAAGTATCGATGTGGTTAAGGATGAGATGAAAGGGTTCGGAATTATTCAGAGTTGGCTGAAGGAGCAAGCGAATGAATTTGTCAGCGGAACCACTACGGAAGATTACGACTATACTCAGACTACGGATGACTATACAGTTAATGAGATTTATGATGACGAGGAGGCTGGAAATGGGAATGGAACTACTACTGAAATTGTAAACGTGCAGAAAGAAAGTGAAGATTTACCACCGGTGGAAAATGAATTGAATGTTAAAGAGGAAAGTTCTACTGAAAAGATTAAAGATACTATTGAAAAGATTGAAGATGACTTGAAGAAATTAAATAGAGTACAAGCTGAAGAAAAAGAAGAAGAGGAAGAAAGAGAGGAAATTATACAGGATATTGAAGAAAACTTGAATAAATTGGAAGCTTCTTCAAGTCATGATCAAACAACGCAAAGTATTGTAACTGAATTAACCACAGATGGAACAACCGAATTTGTTGAATTTGAAATTGCTACGACTGCTACCCCTGGGATTATTCTAGAAGAAATAGAAGAAGAAGAACAGGGAGAAACAACGACAATACTTATGCAACCTGAATTATTTACAACAGAAAATGCTAAAATGGTAGAATTTGCTGAAGTGGTATTTGAAGATGAAGAAACTGTTCCTCAAGCAACAACAACAGAAAGAGAAATTGTAAAAGAAGGAACAGAAAAAGAAGAAGATACTACTGTAATGATTACAATCATTGATGAAATTAATTCAGAAGATTCTATTACGACAATTTCAGAATCACGTGATGAAATTGAAGAAGAAACTATTACTGTTAATATTGTTGATGACAGAACTGTAACAACCGAGAATATTGCCACCACTGAAAGTGTTTTTATCACAACTACAGAGAATATTACTACCACTGAAAGTCCTATTATCACAACTGAAGTTATCTCGTCTGAAATAACAACTGAAGGACATTATACTACAATGATTGAAACAACAAATGCGCCAAGTACCACAACGGAAGTAGAAATGGAAATAACTACAATGCCACAAGAAGAAATTATAATTGTAACAGAAACAGAAACAACAGTCACAGAAGAAAAAATAAATGAAAATGATGAAAAAGAAGAAGAAATAAATGAAAATAATGAAGAAGATGAAGAAATAAATGAAAATAATGAAAAAGAAGATGAAGATGTCACTTTAAAGAATATTCCAGTAACAAACGTTGAATCAACTGAAACAAATGAAATTCCTTCTTCAACCACAGAATCTCACAATTCCTACGACATTGTAAATGAAGTAGTTGATGAAATCATCCATGAAATCAAAAGAAAACGATTTAACATCTTCAACTCCCAGTGAAGAACCAACCAAAATCTCCATTGACCAATTTTTACATGCCCTCAATTCAAATTCAATGGAAGACACTAATAATAATGACAATAATGAAGATTCCAATGAATTACTTGAAGAAAACAAAACAGAAATAGCCTCCAATGAAGAAGTATTTGATGATATTGACAAAGAACGTAAAAAAATACTTGCTGATCATAGTAGTTCAGAAGATAACACCCTGGATGATGTTGAACTTGCGGTTGACGTTGACCAGTTCTCCGAAGAGGAAGTTGTGGAAAAGGTCGGAGACCCAAAAGTGTCGGCATTGATTACGGACCGCATGGATGGAAACGTTTGCCTGAATGCTTCCGGCTTGTCAATCAAGATTACAACCAACGTAAGTACTACTCGTATATCTGATAAGCATGAAGAAGAAAAATATTTATTGTTATTTTATGACTTTATGTGTTTTATCAGGATTTCACTCAATGGGTACCGAAGACTGCTAGGGTTTTCGGCGAGTGTACGTCTTTTGGTGCATATTTGAACTTCACGTGGAGAAACGAAGGAAAAGAGATGAATACAATGAATTCTACGTTGAGTTTTACTTTTATTGGGGATGAAGAAGAGAGTTATATTGAAGAAGTCTTTTATAAAACTAAGAAAGGTAAGTTTTTAATTTTAAAATTGCAAATAATAACTTTATTATTTGCATAAATTTAAAATAACGAGAAAAATGTCTAAAACGTGTTTTTTATTTGTAGAAAACTTCCTTGCAACACAATTGGAAAGATACCTCACCGAACCAATGACCATCAACTTGTCGAAGAATACCACAGTGACGTTAACACATCTAAACGTTAAATTATATCGCAAGAAAGATGATTACGCAACTATATCATTACTTAGTGTTGATAATGCAATGGCGATACAAATTGCATCTGGTGGATTGTGTCTTTTTATCGTTATTATTTCAGTATCAATTTACAGTTACAAAAAACTACGTAGTCAAGCAAGAATTTTCAAAGTTTCATTAGATAAATAAATACATCCTATATGTTAAATATTAGTGATACAAATGAAGATACAAAGTGAAGTTTGCCAAATAGTAGTGCCATTTTGTTACAAATTAAATAATTAATATCTATTTGATTGATTTAATTCTAAAAGCACAAATTAAAATCAGAAAAGACCAAATTGAAGCAATAAATACTTGATAATTATAATTATATTGTAAGTTACCATTAGTACCTATGTAAAATATTATAGATTATTAGCAGATGCATTTTATATACGACTGGTAGGCTTTCTTAATAAAATTTACAATTGAATTTTAGCTCTTTTGATGTTAATGTTTGTATTGCGCATTTTTTGGGGGACATGGTATCATTTACCATTAATTATTTCAAGCAGGGGATGAATGTGTACATGATAATCAATGATTGCTCGCATGTAGTGTATGTAGTGACAGAAATTGAAATGTGGTGCGTGCCCAGGTGCAAATTATATGTAGTTAATATCGCTCATCAATGTGATGGCACACGTGACACCTATCATTATGTACTCATAGATGCGCACATGCGTGTGGCCCACGTGTGCCAGAAATGCGGGTGGTGAAAATTGCTCAAAACTTAATTTCTAACTTAATTTCAATCAATAATACGTAAAAAAAGTTCTTTTTATTATCTAACACCAAATAACAGCTAATATGCAACCAAATTAACTTGGTTCTTGGTATATATTAATATTTGACCTAAAAATGTCTTGTTTTATAAAAGTTTTGCTTTGCTATTGCTAAAATTAGCAACATTAAAAAATAAACTAACAAAATAATACTGTTGTGCGTGGTTTGATAGAAAAAACCTAAATTTAACACATTTGCAGCATGAATAGTTCTCAAGATTTCCGACAGATGGCAATACGCTGCACAAAACTTGAAGAATATACGTCGTGTTGAAACCGCAAATGAAGTTAACTTGTTTTGATGAAAACTAATCGCTCCCAAACTTTGGACACAGAGTAAAAACACTCAAAAAAAGGTGTCCGAAAATTTACCCACGATGTGTAGTGAGCCGATATTGCACTTGCGCCAGTGTTATGTAAATGTTGATCCGGTTTCTCATGGAATCACACACCGTGCAGCATAATGTGCGCTCATTATGACGTTCACAATCAAACACCGAAACGAACGCGTCGGTCACATGGACTTTTTTCTTTAATGTGTTTAATTTAATGGAACTGTATATGTCAATATTAGTAAAATTTTAAGAGAATGAATAAAACAATTCATTTATTTATTGTTAAGTGGTTTAAAAATTGTGTCGTGTATTGAGTGTGTCTGTTCGTTTAGCAATTTTGAGTTTGTATATCTGATAAAATCATCCACAGATAAATTTTTAAACATTAAAGAACACATACAGATATACAAACACAAAATCAAACACCAATTGCTAAACGAACAGACACACTCAATACACGACACAATTTTTAAACCACTTAACAAACTACACATTCCCACAAGCACGATAACACACAATAACACAAACACTTGACACACAAAACACCCCTAACATACCTACTAAATTCAGTTTATGAAGATGCCCTCTGGGCGAAACATGTCAACTCAAAATAAAATTGTAAATCCAATATTCACGAAAAATTATAAATAAATAAATATTTCAAATACAATTCATTTATTTTAAATTTAGAAATGCAATTTTTGTAAAATTGAAAGATAAAAACAAACGAAAATAAAATGAGGGTGAAAACTGGTCCGCGTGGGTTCCCACATAAATATTTACAGCATTTGGGGATGAATGTGAGATACCAGTTGCTGAAATTGACGCGGTTCTATTTATATATGTTATTCGTCATGTTTCACTTAGCACCCAATTTATTTTACTTCCTGCGTGTTATGGACTAGTAGTTTATTGCTTCGCAGCAATAATTAATCAATTTGATGCAAAAATATAAAACGTAAACTGTTTTCATGCAATTCATCACCTACCAAAGCAGATAAAACTGTTATCATTAGATATAATTACCAAAATGCTAAAAACATTTTATTTTTAATGAATATCGAAGCAATATTGAAAACGACGTTCATAAAAAGGGCGAGGGAGGTCGTGGAATGCGTTCGCATGCATCGGTCATTACATTAGCAGGACGGACGCCGGGCATCAGACAGGATGTGAATGTTACCACCGGTAAAGTACGAACGAGTGCAGGTCACGGTTCGACGACGATGACGGTTATAATCAACCTCCATAACGCACTCGAGTAAATACTGAATATACGAAAACAAATAATAGACGGAACCGTCCGTCGCACATTCCATTCAGTTATTCGGTAATAAAGACTTTCGTTGGCGACAAGGTTGAAGCTACAAACACATATTACCTCCTACGTTTGTATAATTTTGATTTTAACGGTTTCTGCATTTCATTAACACGATATTTTTATTTTTTACTCAAAAAGAAACCAAAGCTATAAATTATACAACTGTAGGAGTAAAGATATTAACTTAATATGTAGGTAATATAATTTTTGGTTCCCTTTTGCGCTTGAAGAAACAGTACCTGCTCTATTTCCGAAGGGCGCGCGCCTTATGCGTGTGCTTATTGCTTGCACAGTCTACAAAAGGAAGAAGACGACAACGTGCCGTGAAATAGTCTCGAGATTTGGGTTTTGTATAATTACACGCAAAGATGGCTACAAGTACCACCTGCTTCTCGGGCGTCTTTGTATTGTCATGTGCCATGCGTACAAGTTTCCTTTTAAAAATTAAACAGCAAACACCACGAAGGGATGTTTGGTTTAAAGGGACATGGAACATATTGCGTAAATACGTGCTCTACCTATGAATATATCGGATGTTTGCGGAGCATGCCACGGATTCATCTGTTTTATCTATTTTTGTAATTTTTGTTTAAATATTTAAATAATAATTGATAAAATTATGCATTTTTGATGTTTAACTAAAAATTACAATTATTTTTAAGATGATAATGACGATGATGATTATTATTTTATATAAATGATTGTTACTTTGGTCTGTAAACAAATGTGTCGCCGGCAAGAGCGTTAATCCCGATCGGAGCCCGACTGACTGGCGTAAATGACTAAACTAAATAATAATTATCGAAATGACTATTCTCACAACAATATGCACTGAATAAATATTAGATATTATCATAAATTGATGAGTTTATGACTTAGATAAGTAAATTTTATTTTATTCCTAATGGCAAAGTAGTCGCAAACTTTACGCAGCTGCGTTTCAAAGTTCTAAAATCAAGAAAGGTCGTTAGAAATCCCTTCGTTGCCCAATCCCCTCTACAATAACCAAAATTTTAAACAGCTACGGTTGCCCTTTTGGAAGGGGAAATGCATAAAAGCCACCGAACGCAAAGAATCACGCACACTGCAGTCGCAGCTCTCGTCCGAGTTTTGTGCAAGTTCCAGTCAAGTTCACCTTGTGTTTGTTCCGTTTGTTGCTACTAGCAACGTGTGCGCAACCGTTACTCACTCATCAAATTAAAAATGGATTTAATGTACAACCACTTCGACTTCAACGTCTTGAAATCACTAAAAACCACCACCACGGCTTCGAAGAAATTAAACATTCGCCAAAAAAGTAGAAAGTGTTTATTTGGAGCTACAAACCAAGAAGAAACTTATCAAATGGTTAAAGAGAATTTTGATCAAGAAAAAGAGAGGTTTTTCTATCGATTTGGAATCCACATGGAGGATTTAGATCGTTTGGCGATAGATGAAGATGAATACAAGAAAAATAAGTTGCGTCCGGTGATGCCTGCGCCTGCACCTTCATCTTCCCACGTTGGCGGTGGTAAAATCACCAACAAGAAGACAATTCGAATGAAACGCGCGCTAAAACCTTACAACGCAAACAATCAACCATCCACTCATCAGACTCAGCTACAACAACAACAACAAATGAAAATAACCGGTAAATTGAAAGTTTAATTTAAAATCCATTTATTTCCGACGAGCGTTGATTGTCTGTAATTGAAGTTTTACGACTCGCATAGCCACCCGGCTTCTGGCTGCACAATAATAGTTTTACTCGTGAGTTTCACCAAGGAAGCGTGTGTCTAACGTGTGCCTTACCTTTTTAAAATGCACCGTTGCAACCCTTACGAATTCAATTCACATCTATGCGGGTACTTTGTAAATTCATATCGAAGTGTTGCACACACTTCATATATTGTATCGTTTACCCTCCGGTTTCTATTTAAAAATTCAATGCTAATATTTTGGAGTTTAGAGCTTGGAATGTGCCGAAACTAGGTATATGCTGGTTGTACATCTGCCGTAGATCGGCCCTTTAGACCTTTAAACTTTTAAATGTCTCATCCACCACCTGCCTCCTAAAAACCCTTCAAATCTTCGATTTTTAATGGTTGTTCATTTGATCGTTACAGATTTCTGCCAGGTGAAAAAGTCGCCCACGTCTAATCTAAATCTACTGCCGGTTGATGCCAAGAAGATGCCTCAACAAACACTGTGACTACGTGCATCGCCTATGACCAAATTATGTTGATGTATAATTTATTGATTACGTGTTATTCTAGTCTTTATGCAAATATTATTTTGGCAAAAAGCAATTTGTTGTTAATGTTGTTAAATGCCGAACGTTTTTTCTTTTTAAATAAAAAATGTCTAAAAATTAAATGAATTTCGATTTTTTTGTCAGATGATGAAAGATGTGTAGAATACACCTTTTGTGTAAGTTATTTCCACGAAAATAAAACGTATGGTGCAGTGCAATTTTGGCGCCAAAAATTCTCGCCCGCTGCATCCAAAAACCACCTGTCCTCCGGTCGCCCACAACGCCGAACACGATACCTTTTACCTGTATCCCGAGTATCAGCTGTTCGTCTCGAAGATTTCGCTCGGTGCATCGTTTCCCAAACGCTTTCCACGTTTTTGCCACCACAAAAGTTCTTCTAAGTAAGAGGCGCGTTTTGAAATTTTTACCTCCGGAGATAAACATGATACGAAACCGGGACAAACATCTGTGCTATAAAAAGACAACGTAACGAAACATGTGGCGGCAGGTTTGCATCTTGCATGCTCTTAATAATCACCTCATTCTTTCGTTCGAAAAGAAAGTTGCGTATAATTTCGACACACGCGCAATAGGCCAATTTTGGCGGGAAAATTCTTATTGTATGCGTCACACCGCAGCATCCCACAAAAAGGGACTCAATGACTCATTCAAACACTTCGATTCTACGAACTAGATGTGCGTATCACCTGAATACTCTTGGAGGATGCATGTTGAGACAAGTCTGTGCATGATGGTATAATCATTAGTGTTTAACACATCGACCGCAACAATGTCACAGTTTTATACGATCATTAATTACTGCCTTTGCGGAGTGCATTTATTTGTCACACCAAATATGGCACACCATGCATGCCACCGTTATAAAAACGGTTCAGTTTTGTTTTTGCAAATCAAACGCGTATAATAACAAGCCGGTTGGATGTGGGTAGTGCGTGGGCCATCCCGTGAATGGAATAAATTGACCAAAGCCAGACTAATATGGAGCTGAACATAAATTCAAATTTGCCTACGTGATTTTCAGACCAACCATCTGCCTGAAAACAATAGTGGCGCAAATGTGGTTTAGAAAAATACATAATTATTTAACTACCTGCGGTGTTTAACCGATTTTATTGCAGATGCGTATCTCCCGGTACTGATTTTGTCGCTTGACTGGTTTGCACGCATTCATTAGAATATATTTCAGCAACCGACAACTTATCAACACATATGCGCACCGCGTCATCTTGATAAACATTTGCGCGTATTGTCGACGGACGCGTGCTGCACACAGCAGTGAGCCCAGGTATGTAGTAGGTACCCGCATCACTACCACAAGCAAATGGTAATGACGAGATGAAAACGAAAAACACAAAATAAAAGTACAAAGGGTTACACTGTTGCGCATAAAGATATCAATCTTGATGTGTGGAGGTTTTTTATCGACAACAAATTATCGACCACGTGCCCGAAAAAACGTTTATTGTATACAAGAGAATAGGTACCCTTATATTTTGGTTTTTATTTCGGTTAAAGAGCGGTTTGAAAAGTGTTTTAATGAAGCGGAAAAAAACTAGAACGTTAATAATTTCGGTGTTTTGTTTTTATGTTTAATTAATTAAACACATTGGATCGTTAGTGAGCTGTCCAAAGTGATATTTTCGAACAATATGATAGGACCACCAGATGATCCCGTGTGATATTGTGTTTCAGCGTGCACAATGTAGGTACGTTGAACAGATGACACGATCCCTCTTTGTGGTGTCAGCTTTCTGGTGCTAAACGATTATTAAACATTTTTAAATTCTCGCTGTCCACACTGCCATACCATCTTGTGCACAACAAATACTACTGATACTCTCAAAGATAATGAAAAGTGCGAATGTTTATTCATGGAAAGTTTCAAGGTCGTCTGTGTCTGTGCCTATGTCTGTAAGTCTGTAATTTAAAATTGTTAGGGTGTGCTATTTCTAGATGAGGTGAGGCTGTTGCGGGCGGATGGCGGGAACTTTTTATACCGAAACGCATGTTTTGAAATTTGGTTAAGCTTGCAACAGGAAGCACTAACACATGCGTAACTTATAAAGTTCGAAATGAAAAACTGATGATTTTCGTGCATTGCGTAAAGGATGTTGACTGGATCAACATGTGTATGTGTGAAGGTGTGCGCATGGAAAGGTTTCCCTTCTCGAATTGGTAAATACGACACATCTGAACGACTTTTTTTGAGTTTCCTGTCTGGTCAAATGTTAGCAGACGAAATGATTCATTTTAAGGTAAAGCACCGTATACTCAAATAAAACCACACCTTATTACCTATTATTTCTTGGTAATTTCAAAAGACAACAATGTTTTTGTAAACATAAAAAAAACATTTCATGTGATACAATGAAAAGTACCAGACCGTTAAATATATGCGACACGTAAGTAATTATGCAAATGATTCATTGTCTTCATCGTGAAAACATTGCAGGAGGATGGACCAATTTCCTTTCGCTGCATTGTTACATTTCACACCCTTTCCTTTTGTCATGGTTTAAGACAAATAACAAAGCAGTGTCTGAAACTTTTGTTTTTAAACATGCGCTTGGGAGGTATGTGGATGATGCTTAAAGTTTATATTTGTTTAGTTTGCGACCATGACCAGCATTTTGTCATTTAAGATCACCCTATTGTTTTATGATGTGTAAAATTTGTAAGAAAATCTTCTGTTGGCCATCTGGCGTATGTCTTTGCCATGTTTAAGGATGATCACAGTGGTGTTAGATTACTAGTTACACGCTCAATTACCTATCTTTGGCGAATAAATGTGTGCAGTCTGAGCCCACACGAGCGTATGCAATGAGGTGTGCGCGTGTTTAACAAAAGAAGGAAGTGTGGTTCCTGGGTGTGCATCAATTTATTTTTGTTGCAGTTATGAAGTCATTTATCATCGGAATTGTGGAGTATGAAACTATACCTATATATTAGAAACTATAAAATGTGAGGTGGAGAAATGTTTAGTAGCTTCTAAAGAATTTCTATAAAATTAGATTTGACCTTTTATTAGGTACCCATTGCGACTTCGTTTAGCTGGTGACTCAAACTTTTAAATTACCAAGTTATCACTTGCATGTAGTGCTCTAAGCGGTCATTGTTTTATCTTATAAATATAAACAGAAATAGGTTTTGATAAAAAATTCCATATAATTTTGTAAATATTCTAATTCTCATAAATCTATTGCCAATATTTTTCAACCATTAGCACATGAAACAGAATTTTTGCATTCTCATAAATTATTTAAATTGCCAAATTTATCAAGACCAGTGCAATGCAATCTATGCTGATACATAATAAATAAACATGCAGACAGTATAAATAAACAATCTCTGCTTGCAATGATAACATTATGAACTTATTGCCTATATAATAATCACTAGGTGAGCACTATCGAAGCAAAATTTATATAAACATTCGTAACTATCAAATTTGCAGCTGGGTTTCTTGATATCACATCCAACAAAGCATCAATGAGGTCAATTAAATTAATTAACGCTAGTTGATATTTATTGTCACTACTGCTGCGCGTTAAATTGAATTTACTTGAAATATGATTATTAATAACGCATTATTTAGGCACAACCTTACACTTGCACATTATCTCGGTTTATACAATTGTGGTATTGCATGACTCTCTTGAAAAGATATCGAATAAAGCGATAAGTACAAAATGTCATGATTCTTGCAAATATGTAGGTACTACTATTGAAATCTTGCTTGCATGTCTAGAGTGTGTACGCAAACTGACATTAAGCGATGTATTGCTTTCCATTATGTGTAATTTTCTAGCACGCCATTTTCATGCCGGTTGTCAGAGCGGCAGTCGTCGACTGCACCGCAGGAACACCAGTCACGTAGACAGCAGGAGCTGCGTGTTCCCCGCGAAAATCAATACGCGCGTTAATCACATGCATTTGTGATAGAAATAGTGCAATAATATTTATGTTTTTACAAATTTTCTACAAGTGAAACATTTTTGTACTGGTTGGTGGCAAGAAAAACGACGAAACAGACTTTTACAAGGTTAGTTGAATGAAATCAATAAGTAGAAATTTCATGTGAACACGTTTGCTTTATAAATCCGTTGTTCATGATAAGAAACCTATGATAGCATTTATCCCATTTGGCAGTAGATATAACCTTAAACTTTACCCCATACAATCATGTTTTATGAAAGTTTTCTCCTCATCACTCAATACTTATATTTAGAACCGCTTGGGGTGTGCGAGGTAAATAAAAACGGGATATGTGTATTTCTAAATTTGTCTTCTGTCAGGGAGAGACATTCCCGCGGCATGACGTGTGTGCGGCACGTGTGCATCACTTTTTTAAAAAACTTTATAAACACATATTTCGCTGCTTGGTTGCTCGCTATTCGTCAAAGGCTGAACTACGAGTATGACTTAAAATTGTTAAAAATTATTTCAGATGAGTTTACCAATCCATTCAAACGTGCAAAAAGTGCTTTTTCCATCCACTTCTGAAGAAAACCTGAACGCAGAACAAGAAGATGATAAATTCTTAAAAGAACTGCAAGAAAAATCAGAAGAAGCGAAAGCCAAATGGAATTTTGATTTTGTTAATGAAGTGCCATTGGATGGAAATTA
Source organism: Dalotia coriaria (assembly GCF_025399875.1). Classification (NCBI taxonomy): domain Eukaryota; kingdom Metazoa; phylum Arthropoda; class Insecta; order Coleoptera; family Staphylinidae; genus Dalotia; species Dalotia coriaria. The sequence goes on along the minus strand of NW_027045447.1, from coordinate 6,786,215 downwards.
CGAGTGGGAAGCTATACGTGTACCTGAAGTCATACCAAAGAAAGCAGACGAACTGAAAGCGAAGTTAACTCCTCAAAATGAACGCCAGTTGTGATCAAAGAAAAGACAAGTCATATTTACAAATATTTTAATAACCCTGCAATTATTTATTTACTTCATACTGTGTGATTATATATGGGTTGTGCGCTATATTTACATAAATAAAGTTTGATTTAACTTATTTAAGCGTGGCCTGATACAATGTAAAAGATTTTTTGCCAAATCAGCATTTTTGCCTGTCTTTAAACGAAGACTGTTTACTTAAACATTGATTTATACATAAATAAATAATTCCGAATAATGTTTGTGTTATCACTCAAAATGACCGCTCTTTCAACGCATACATTACAAAACATTACATTGTAGGATATAGGAACTGATAAAAATAAACGATGACAAATTATATTGCAAACTGTGTGTCCGTTGTTGATAATTAACGAATACGAAAGATAATATCGGATTCCTATGAGACTTAAAACAATGAACTCGAGTTTAACCGCGCGGAAGAGAAGAAGCATTGAAATACGAACGTGTGTCTTTCCGAAGGCGGATATTCTCACCCTCGAAAGTCAAAACCCCTCGATTTGAAGTCGCGACTCGCGATTCATTCACACTGAATCGCATCCACAGCCCATTCCAACCCTTCGAGTTATTTCCAGTTGGACCCCAATGCAGTTTAGAGTGCGCAACATACCGGAAATGTCTTATAAGATTTCTCAACTTTTAAGCCGTGTTCCGGTACGTAGGCTTCTTGAGCCGTCTACTTTTTATTGCAGTACATAAACGTGTGTGAACGCAGGAAGTGCAGGAAACTCACAGACTGTTGACATTGCAAATAATTTGAACAACGGAAATTATTTCCAATCTCAGTCATGTCAAAAAAAAACGGTCATTTTTAAAATAAGCCGCGTCATTGTCAACATAAAATTAAGACTGTTGCAGATAAATTCGATAAACATGAAATTAATGAAATAAAATAGAATGAAAACTTACTTATGATGTTATGGAAGCGAAACGTGCGAAAAGATGTGTTAACAGCTAGTGAAATAGTGAAAGTTATTAGTTTTTAATGTATTGCTTATCGATGTTCTGTTGTTTAACGTGCGAACGATGTGTAAAATGTGTACTGTATGAACTTCAAGCCGTGAAGTGTGTGCTGTGTGTCGATGCACATACGGCCTCCCCTCGACGCAGTCGCATCGCCGAACCCGCGGACTCCCCCTGCGCTCCGCGAGTCTGCGACGCATTATTCAACCATAGAGTGCGCTCGCCGCACACAAACGCCGCGATCGTTCGACGCGACGCGAGTACGCTCATAAAGTCAGTCAAAAACGCTAGGTCGCAGCGCTTGGTTGCGTCCGTCGCCGTGGCTGTGTCCTGTGCCCTCAAAATTAACAACTCCAACGCAAACAACACCCGCGTCTTATCGATATCCAATCAAGTCAACTAGACGAAAACAATTGATAAACTAGTGTGATTTTCAAGTGTGTGTCGTTCATCGTCGCTTGTTTGGATACGTTACCGAGGACGCGCCTTTCGCGTGCTCATAAGACAACGTACGCCGAGCGCAGTTGGTTGCCTATCATACGAGCATCACACCATAGCAAAGCATACAAGATGAGCGCATCGGTGTTCAAACCCATTCACTCCTCCCTGAGCACGCTCAATTTTGAGCTGCCCAGAATACGGGGCACCATCGTCAACAGGGGCATGCGGAGCATGGAAAAGGTGCGCCGTGTGCTCTTCGAACCCGTCGATCACGCCGAAACCGAACAGTTCCTACGTACTGAGCTTGATCAGTACGCGCACAACGATTGCAATAAATGGGAGTTTGACTTCAAGCAGGAGAGACCCTGCAACCCCAACAACAACAAGGGTCGGTATGCGTGGAAACCCGTCACACCGTCGAAGATCTCCCTGGCTCCGCGAAAACGTCAACTGCAGGTCGAATATGATAACAGTGAATGTTATCCAACACTTCCAGAGAAGGATTTGACTATGGTTGATCCTGTAAGCAGTGATGAGCTTAACACTGAGATTCCTAAACGACAGAGTAAAATCACAGGTATGACCATTTTTCAAATCCAATTAGATTCTATTAGCATGTAAAGTCATATTAAAATATCCGGAAGTTTTCATTATGTTTTCACTTATTTAATGTCACAACTGCAACATAAAAGATAAGTTCAACGAACTTGGTCTATATTTGTGTCTATTACAAATATGTAACATGCAAACTGGTGTATGAGTTATACGATAACGCATGCTAAGTTATACACATCCTAGTCGAACGCAGATAATAAACAAATTTGAATTATTTGAGTAACAATGGCACGTGTTGACAAATATGATCGGGAGGTGTTTTTGAAAACCTCAAGGGGTTTCTTAGATCTTGTGCCGAGAACGTGCCGCGTTATGTTAACAATACCTCTCCGCACCCTTTTTTTTTTTCAAACGCCGGCAATCCCCAAAAGTCTGCCTGCCGACAATAGAAAGTATTCATTTCATTAGGATGCCACGCATTTGGCGAAACTGCGTAAGCAAAACAGCTGTTATCAACACAACTCGGGGCAGATGTTTAACTTCCTCCCTTATATTATTCGGAATGGGGTGTCCGGGTGCCCATCGCGATTGGAAATCATCGTCTAAAAGGTGTGCGTCGTGCGCTATTGATGTGGGGGTACACGCATAACCATCAAACACACACGTCTAGTTTATATATGGAAAAAAGGGGGTGGAACGCGTAACGGTTTTTACGAGTGTTTCGCCTGTGCCATACGGCTGCCGTTTTGCCGTAAATGCGTAACCGTAGTAGGCACAATCTCGTGCTAGTCATAAACATTCAGACTCGTCCTCCGTATTACGCTTGTGCACGCAGCACAAGCCAACATTGATGCATGATGCCCAAGCATACATTATATACGCGCTCGTTGTGTATGTGTGGATGATGATGTCCGAGTAAGGGAAACCGGTTACGCTTACCACTTCGCCCTTTAATATCTTCAGATGTATACTCCTTGGCTTTGGTACTTTTTTTTTACTTCTTACTCTACTCTACAACAGGACTTGCGCTTTGCTAGGAAGCATCAACCTTCAAACGAGTTCGTTGGACTGTGTGTTGAACAGACTAGGCTCTCCTAGATAAATCTGGTCTCGCGGTGCGTGTACGCGTCTTCTTCGATATCGTGAAACCACCTCACGCGCGCTCACGTTGTGCGTGTCCAATCTCTTCTTCGCCAGGCTTTTCTTTGTGAAGTAACCACGCTCGGCGTATATACACGCTTGTAAGAGATCGGTCAAAGGTGGTTCACCTTGGACGGAGCGTTCACCCATTACAAGAAGACAACTGAAGCTCGTTTCATGTGCGGCTTCTTGTTTATACTATGTTGTATACACCACGCCGTCTTCTTATCCCTTGGTATCTTCCCGAGGGAGTTAAAATACAAACAAAATTATTTTTACTATAGATGCATGAGTAATGACTGACAGTAATTTAATCCACCCGGATGTAAATTCGGCTTGAATGCTGTAACGTCATGAGAATGAGAAAAATTAGAGCTCTCCCCACTGCTCTAATACAGGCTACAGCGATAGAAACGTGGGAATCAGTTGGGAGTAATGTGTGTGTACTACATATGCATAATTAGACGTGCTACAGTAGCGCCGCATCCACGTGCACGCGAAACATCAACTCGTGGAACCCTTTTTGTGCTCCCTTGTGTCAGGTTCTTAACTTGTGGCATGACCTTTTTTGTTCGCGCTATTTTAACGGATGCGTATTGAAAGAACCGCAAATTCGTTGACACAATGCAAGGTTCAACGATTAATAATGTTGTGCGTTTTTTTGTCTGTTTCAGATTTCATGCAGTCGCGAAAACGGGCGGCCGATTTGGCGTTCACCAAGAAGGTGTCCGGTTCATCATCACCGATTCCCACCAAACGCGCATCATTCAGCAGTTAATCACACAACTTCTTTTTTTAATTCAATTAATCAAAAAATTCAACTGATAAGAGAAATCATAACCACAAGAAAGATACAAACTATAAGAGATCTCTAAATAGTCCACGGTTGCAAAACGGAGGATAAAACACACACAATATGTTCAAAACGTAACGCAGAAAGAAAAAGCAAAGGAATTATTTCTGAATAGTTTAATTTAAGTTGAAAATTTTTCATATTTTATAGTGTTGTAAATTTTTTGAGTTTATTATTTATTTTATTTCTCTTTTAAGTTCTAATATTCGATATGACATCATCGATTGTGGCGCGTGAACTGCACAAGAATTGTTGCAGTGATGGCCAAAAAAAAAACACTACTGTAAGTTCGCATTCGTCTTTTTCCTGCTCAGCTGTGAGCAGATTTCTTTCCCATGGACTTTGAGCTAACTGTGATGCACTGATATATCTAAAAAAATAGCTATTTTCAGGCATTATTTTCAAATTCGTGATGAATTTTATTTTCGTACTAATTGATCACTAATCCCAGTTGAAATGATTTGATTCGAATTTCGATCAATTAATCGTAATTTTCGTTGTGTACTAATTTATTAAAAATAAATTTATGGAAAGTATTGGTGATGCTTCAGATTTCGGCACTATGCAATGCATAATCAAATGGCGTATTGTACAAACACACTCTTCTCTAATCTAGACACAAAAGTTATACGACAAAATTGTTTGTGAAACGCCTGTAAAATGAAGAAAAGCAAATTAAGAGGAATTTATAATAGCAACACCTGTGATGTATAATAAGATTTTGATCTCAATTTTCAAATACATTTTAGAGTATAAACATTAAAATAATATTTTATACATGAATTTTATTAGTTTAGTGAAAGTATATTATAAACACTTATATTTGAATATACGTATGTAGCTTGGAAAATCAACAACAACCTGACGGGATGGAAAAGTGCATTATTATTGTATAATTTCAATTATCAATGTACGTGTGTGTTTTGTAAGATCCCAATTTTATTCTTAGTTGTAATTATTAATCACATTACCGTAATATGTTCACAATCGCATCAATCGAGCGAAAAAATCATTTTTAATTCGAATTGATGCAAATAAATGGGCTTCACATGTTGTTATAAAGAATCCTGCATTTTATTGTTGTTAATTTAAATGTTTTCAGCTATTTTAAGTCTTGGCGGAGCTTTGAGGCCAAGTTTATGTCCTTTGAGCCACTAGTTTTGCAACATTGATAAACATTCCAAGGTCGAGCGCTTCACACACGACTATTTTTTATCAACAAATTATGTGCGTGCCTTTATTATTATTATTTCTGGTATGTGCTAATCTTTTATTCGCAGGCAACGCGTGTTGTTTTCAAAACGTTTGAATGAATATTTTATCGCCGCCAGCACCGCCACATTGTAATAAAATCTAACCGGCCACGCATGTTTATGGCGATTATGCGTAAAATACGCGACAACGCGACATTCAATATGGTAATTTGCTGTGCGTGCGTTTATTACACTAGACGCTATTTGTACGATTTGTTTTTCGTTTAAATAACATTTGAACTTGTTTGAATTACGATTACGCGCACATGTCGTGTTGATTCACTTGTGTTCGATCAAGTGCGGAAGTTTTTAACGATCAGATAAAAAATTACTAGGAGAATAAGTAAATTATCGATATTTATGGTAAAAAAATTGTTTTCCTAGTGTACAGAAGCAAATTTACATCAGGAGATCCTCAGAGTATGCGAAATCAACTTCAAAATTCATATAAGTTAGTTTCATAGACTCAGTTTTGTGATTTTGGGCATTATCTTGTTAGTTTACTTGAATCACTAAATAAACAAGAAAACTATTTACTTAACTGTGAAGATAAGCAGCGTGAGTTATACTTCTGAGCGTCTGATGAGTTAATTTTCTTCATATTCGCAATAAACGTACAAAACTAACCTGAAATTGTTTTGTCTCTGGTGTTACATCACAATGTTGAAAGAAAATAACACTGCGTAGTCATAATATTTTATTCATTACTTAAACACACGATTAGTTAAACACTACTTCAAAATATTGACTGGCGAACAAGTGGGAAACATTACAGCATTCCTTCCTAGAAGCCAAAAAAACATACTGCATTTAAAAACTAAATTTGGTGACGGGTGAAACGTTTAACGTCGACTTATTTCATATTATTCATATAACTCTTCTGTTCTGCTCAGTTCAGTTTTTTTCCAACTATCCCATGAATGAAGTCACTGCTGAAAAAATCCCCGTGGCTGTTGTGATCAAGTCAAGTGTGTTTTAGTTTTTTATTTGATTATTTTCTGATTAGAGGAAATGAATGCCTCTTGAAATAAGGGGCTCGAATATTACTTGGCGGTTTTTCATTCATCTCAAAACGCGGGAAAGATTACACTGAACTCTACCTTGCCGGGAGATTTGCCGAGATGAAAGGAAATATTATGCTAACCTGTGCGTTAAGTCTCAATTAAACAAACATGATCGCGTTTGCTTGCACGATGCATTCAGGCAAAGTGAAGCGTAAATATGTGTGCCAGTGTGCCACTTGCTTCTCGTGGGCCCCGTAAACTTGTTTGTTCCCTCGTGGCTTTTAACTGAATTGTATTAATATTAGTATTCATATTTTGAGGGTCACCGTTTTCTACAATTCAATTCAATTCGGCATAGCTTTAGGTCATAATCATTTACATTTGCATATTAATAAGGAATGTTTAGTAGATTTAGGTATAGGTTACACATTGCGAATTTGAACATTTCACAAAGGTAGGCAGCCAACATTACAATCAATATGTCATGGCAAAAGTTAAGAAAGTTGGTATTTCAATGAAATATTGCAAATAATACGATTTATTATTTGCATAATAACAACACAACAAATTTAAATTTTTGAGGGTTGTTTATTATTTTGTAATCTGATTTAATCCTAATAATATATACATCAAATCAACACAATTTAGTGCAATTATTCCCTTTGAATGCATCGCGCACGTTGATTGCGTGCGAACGTTTTTCTAGCGCCACGCACACAAAGCCACCTCACTCACCCTTGCCCCCTTGCAAGATGCGTAACAATACGCGAGCTATTTCGCATATTTAGAGGTAATAATTTTCCCCACTTGCCCGCCTCAGGTACACACCTCAGATTGATCCGCATTCACGCACAAAGAAACACAAAATAACCTAGCGATAGTAGTAAGTAATGTTGTAAATAGCAAAGCAATAGGGCGAGATGTTGAAGACCAAGTGAAAGGAAAAGGGGAACTCCCTTCTTGCTGCACCCCCAGGGACACTCATAAAACACCTTAATCGCTTTCGAGTGCTTTCAGGTGTGTTCTTAACACCTTATGCAACGAATAGATGTCGGTCAAGATGCACAACAACACCGTGAGGGGTGCAATGGAACTAGGTCGCGAGTATTTACGCCCGTTGCTGTTTGTTTGCAAGACGAGGGTTGTGTTTGCTAATTCGGTTTGAACAACCGTATAAACGTTTTCTAGGCTAGGCGAGCGTCCAGCGATGACAATGGAATAGGTCAACTTGCCAAACAACGACTCGGACAAAGACTTTCGGCTTTTCTTTACTGCCAACCCTAGATGTCAAACGTGTACCGACAAAAAAAGTCTTAATTACCCCACTTATAGCACTTATCAAACACCCTTATGAACGTTTTCGATTAGACGCCGCTTTTCGGCGATTTTACGGCAATTTTAAGCCACTTGAAGCAATTCACTTCTATTAATGCATGAGAACTTTATCAAAAAATACTATTTTAAAATCCATAGTGCTCCTTTTGATTTAAAGCCGCGAGGAGTAAGGAAGCCAGTTGCAGCCGCAACATTTTGCGCATACGGTGATGGAGCTCAGGTCCAATGAACTGCATCGTCTTGAGGTAAACTCGGTGCACTCACCTTTGCGCAAAGTTCGTTGCAAGCGTACAAGTGCGCATGCTTCACGTATCTATCATTAACTTCGCAAGACTTTCAACTCCTCAAGCTTTCATTACAATGCATTCCGCAGCTGTTGTACTCGTATACCAGATGAGAAATGAAATGCTGCATTTCTCACAAGAAAATAAAAAAAATGAAATAAAATTCTATTGCATCCATTCAGTGACATGTCCGTACGGTATCAGGTGGTTACGTGAAGTCTGTTTTATCATCAACGCGTACGTGTGAGCGTACGCGAGCTCGCTTTTTGTGTGTTTGATCGGCTTGCAACGCCGACCAAGCGACCAGTTTTCGCGGCGCCAACGGACAATTCACACTTGCAAAACCCGTAAACCTGTCCTATTCAGTACTGTTTCGCCATTATTTATTCGCAAATAAAGGAAAGCTTATAGGCCGAGTCGAGCGTACAATTGAAAGAGGGTTGCCGGACTCCGCGCGATGATGGGTGCGCCCATTTTTTTTTTCATAATGGACATTCGGCATTCATCTCCTGCCTCCCGATAAACGCGAGAGAGGATATTTGACACACACAGGGGGTCGCGTCGAACATTTTTGCATGAGAAAATGCGCATGTGAACGGTTCGCTTTGTCCGCGGCTCTAATTAAATGGTAATTCACTTAAGCGGAAAGGGAACCTGATTTTTTCAACATACAAATGTTGTTGATGTATTTTACATCGGTTATCTACACACCAGACAAAGAAATTAGGTTAAACATGTCCCTAAAAAGATGAAAACTTAATCATTTAGAAATTTTGCGCGTTTTGAATAAATTTTACATCAGAAATACCAATTTAAGTGATACAATCATTGGTCATTATGAAAGCAAATACATTTATTGGCATCGTGACTCCTTTAAAGTAAAACCCTTCATCGCGGGATAATATCCCAGCAATTAGGCCACGCGCACGACGAAAACAACAAATTCTAACCTGTAATCAGCTTACATTGAGAACACAGACATACTTTTCATGCTTGTGCATTGCGTCGATACGAATTGTACCCATATCTCATGCAATTACGATGCTACATTTGATGTACTATAATTAAAGTGGATAAATTATTGTACGCACATTACGAACGTGAATATACACGTCGTTTTCGGTTTCTAGTTGTGTGTTGCTGGGCACAGCGATGGAAATCGTAATTACGATGTCGGCATTAAATGCCCGACCTTTATCCACTTTTTACTCACTCGTGTAATTGCCGGCGAACAGCGCACCGAGAAGTTGACCCTAAATTACCTATCGTGAACTCTACGCATGAAAATCACGACGAGACCCCCGCATTATCATGGTTGGTGGTATCTTCTTTTCTCATGTGAACAAAAGATAAAACGCATAAAAGTTTAGAATATGAATCAGAACTCATCACATCGCATGTGAAAGGCGACAAACATTTCGTTTCGATGACATTTACGACTGTCTAAGCTTTAACCTAAAAAAATTTTACGACTTACACTCGTAAAATAGGTCCTGGTAGTGGTTATGTATGCATTTCTACGAATTTCAAGATTTTTTATTAAAAAATTTAAAACTGGTAGATATTTACTGATGCATGACAGAAACTTAACCGCAAGACACCTGTGGATGTGTGGACTTACAATTAGAGAAACAGGTGGCAATTGCATGCGCAGAATGATTGCGGCGCAGTGGTGTGTAAAGTTAATTTGACGAACGACGAAGAAGTAATGCACCGCTGAATCACGGCGAATGCAGGTGAATGTAAACAAGATTCTGCTAAAGCATACTCGCAGGCGCGCAGCTTTTACGAAATTTACCCAACAAATTAGTTCGGGTACAGTCGCGAAGGGTTGTTGATTCGTTTTATGCTCGCGCGCTGGTTGCGCTATGTGAGTTTCAAACATGGAAGTCACGGTCATGTTTCTTGATTCGAGTGAAAGATTATGCCGGCGTTCCCATAATTTCAAAGAAATGCCGGTTGGATTTTTGCCACCTCGTGCGTGACAAACACGTCTACAAGTGGTCTTATCGATTGTAACCAGGTACCAACGTATTTTTTCTTAATTACAGCAAATCATGAATATCCAAATATTGTGGGAATATTAAATAATCTAACCACAAAAATAATAAAAGAAGATTTTTTAGGTTAGATCTGTTTTACTACTCAGATTTTTCTTGGTGTAAAAAAAAAATAAGAATAGAATTTCAACGTTTAAATCTTTCTCCGCTATTATAAGCACATTAGGGTGGAGTCGAGGAATTAACCACAGCACGACGCACACAAGAAACAACGATTAACATATACGAAAAGTGCAAGGTACTATTGTCCTCCCTTGAACGGCGATGGCAGCTATTGTGTTCCAAATACGGTCGTGCGCAATACGTAATTTCACCACTTGATTATTACCAATTTGTAGCAATTTAAGTGAAAAGGAAAACGCAGACAAAAACCAGCATCGCCGCATCAATTGTAAGCACAAAGATGCTGTAATAGACGCATATCCTATATTATCGGATGTATAAAAGTGGTCGGTCGTTTGCAGACGTGAATGTGCAGCATTCTCAACCGCTGGGAGAATACCAATGCGGTAGACGCATGCTTCGTGCGTCGATCAAGATGATAGAATGATGGAATAAATTATGCATATTTGGTGTTGCTCTGAATGTTTGCGTGTCATGCTACTTTATATAGCATGTAGTGATGGGTGACATCTGCAATTGCAAATCCATATAAGGGCGTTTGAATTGATTCGCACTTTTTCAGCGCACTGAATAAGACATGAAGAGAAAATAGAAGAAGAAAAAAACTTTTTTTTTTCTATTTGACTTACCGTGGGCAATTAAAGTGTGTGAGGACAAATTAATAAATTTTATTTCATAATCCACTACAAGTTGGTTACGGGGTTGTGCAGATTGCAGAAACATTCTGATTATACCGAAGTCACTGACACCGTGGCTCGAGTTCAAGGCGATTGTTGTTGTTGTAAGTAAATGCGCTTACGTATCAAATGCGATCCTACGGCATAATGCAGCGTGCATCTTCGACGCGCATCGAATAAATGGAAAGATATTACAGCAGAACATAATTGCTGCGCATCTTTGAAGAAATCCCAAGATATTCAAGGTTGCAATCATCGTAGATTCAACTTATACTTAGAATTTTATTTTCTACATACCTACTTATTTATCATTCTACAGCGTAAAATTCTAGTAGTCTATTTAGACAGACACACAAGTTGTGCTAGTTTTGTTCATGCGTTCATAGGTCGCGTAGACTAGGACAAGTGAGAACCAGTTGAACAGCCAGGCGCTATTTGTTGAAACACAGTAAAATTCGGTGAGTGGCACACTCTAATTTAATTTACATGTTTTTCCTAAACTTGTACCTTGTTACAACTGCACTATTCAAATTTGTACTGCGTTTAACCAAATATTTACGGAATGCTAGACCACAAGCTTCTTTTTTTAAGTACGCATGTGTGTATTTAAGCTTGACTTTATCAAGTTTAAATTTTGAAACATTTTCTGACCGTGAAAGAAGTGAATTGTTCGAGTCGCGAGTATTTTTATTGTGTTCCGTGTAGGTGCATACAATTACAGCGAATTGAATATTCATATACTTACAAGTGTTAAAAATAACTTAAGATCGGTAGTCAGGCGTCGAGGAAATAAAAAAAAAACACCCTCCCGAAGCTCCCAAGAACAAAACTCGTTCGCTAAAGGGGCCACGCAGCGTATGAAGTTAAGGACGCTTTTGTAGTCGCAACCAAGAAGTCGTAAGACAGGTAGCTAAGCCCTGAAATAAGTAATGCACGTCGGCGCATTATAGCGGCAATAATAACCACTCCCCCAAGTTTTAATCGAATTCTCGCTGTTAGGGAGCTTTCTGGGTTTTTCTACTTCTTCGTATTGTATGAAGAAGTTATGTCTCGACAATACTTTTTTTTGGAGCGATAATTTAAAGTTTGAAGTCGGTATCAGAAGTCTAATCATTTTTCATTTGTTCTTTGCGCACCTTTGTATCGTTAGTGGCGTCAGTGAGTACCAAGAAGCTGCCGACGCAATAAACTGAACAGTAGCCCGGAGCTTTTACCAACGCTGCGTTATAATGTAGCATCCAGTTTTTAATATGCGCCTGTCGTATCGTGGAATGCCCCCGACGGTTGCACCGATTTGTGATGAACGATGATACCATGCTAATGCTATGGTTACAACCTACAACCCTGGCGATGTTTTTTTTTATTGAGAAACATATTTCATTCGCGTTCTTTTTAAATTGTAATCTACAACTGAATAATAGCACAGAATTATTCAAGACGTCTTTCAATGTGTAAATAAATATTTATTAGCGCTAATATTGTGTTAATTATTGTTAAAAATAAAATTAAAGCGTTTTGGCAGGATTTGTACGTATAAAATGTTATTTCGAAGGTTCAGCTGCCATCTACCGATGTTAAATATACTTACGTGTGTAGGCGACGCCACCACAGCTTTCTGTAAGCTCACCGACGCCATTTTGTGATGTCTGCGGCCATCGCTTCTACTACGTTAACTACTTTTGCCTACTAACGCTACTAAGCGCATGGCTTTCAACCTTGCGGCGTATTGTTTGTTTCGTTTCGCTGACTCTGCATTGCAAACACACTCGTTTTTTAACATTTGAAGGTTATTTGAAATAATTAGTACTTTTTCAAGCGTTTTTAATTAATAACAACCACTGACAACATCTCTACCATCGTACAAATCACTCTTCACATCGATTCAAGCCATTCGAGTTGAAATCACGAGGCGACAGTGATTGAAATGTTGTGTTTGCACAGGAAACAATGGTATGTGTTGTATTTGAAGTGAAAATTCGTAACGTATTTTATGTGTTTATTTTAATTTTAGTTCCACTGACACAATGGACACCATGCTTTAATCAACAGTAACAGTAAGTACAAAATTTCTTAATGTCATTAATAGTCATAGTCTTCATCAACTGTTGCTTGGAATGTAAATGGCACTGGTTTCTGCTTTTCTGCTTCTTCAATGGGTCTCTGGTCTAGGACATGGCGTCTTTTTGGTATTGGAATGCATCTGCAATTAATGCTATCAAACATAAAACCTGTAGAACAGTGAGAGGTATTCCTGCATTGGCAGGAACATGTTGTGTAATCCCATAATTTCTTGCCACTGCTTGCATGACACTTTTGTTCTTCATCTGTATTGGCACATTCACACTTGCATTCTTGTTCATTATATTTTTGAACTGCAGTGCAATCCTATAAAAATAATTGTTATAATGTTGCATTTTCTAAAATTGTGTTTAGAACTTACTGTTGCTTTAACTTTGCAACCACAAAAACACTTTGTATGCTTTTCCATGTGGACTATCTCTTTACCAACATATTTCAACCTATTCCCTGATGCAAATTGTGTTTTGATGAGCTATGATAAGGTCAGATTTAATAGAATCCAATTGGTACTGTGAATAGTTAAATATTCTTACCTTAAAACTCACTATTTCACTGTCTTTTGGCTGGCATGATAATAGATTGTGTGAGCAACATCCTCCACATCTTTCTATTCTGGTACAGGCAGGAATAAAAATAAGGGAAGGATCATTATTTTCAGGTGCAAGCTTTACAGTTTGAAGTTCTGGTATGCATGGTGCTGGTTTTGGTGTGATTGCTGAACCTATTACAATTTGATTATTATTTATGTTTGCTTATATCTCATTACTTACTTCTTTCTACATCTGCACCAAATCTAGCTGTAAATGAAAAATATACTGTCAAGTTGGTTTTGCGAGGCAAAAAAACAATCGCTAAACTATTTCTACGTCAAATTTATTACAGAATTTCGAAATTATGGACTCGTTCACTTCAGAACAATACGAAGACGCGCAGGAATTCGCTTCCTTCTACTTCGATCTCCTCGAAAACCATCGTGAAACATTCACGTATCATTTATCAGAGGGCGCTGTCCTTGATTGGTTTGGCAGGACAATTAAAGGTGTTCAAAACATAAAAGACTTTGCCAAGTTGCACATGGACTTGATGAAGCATAGGTTTTCAAAAATTGAACCGTGTCACGAAATAGGCTACCGAAAAACCCATATAGTCGAGTACTCGACATTGCGTGCAACCGACGCGAACGACGTTTCGGAAGTGAAACCGAATCCCAGTGCACAACAAGAAAAAACACCACCGAACGCCACGATCGCGACTAGTTCACGCAAGCGAGAAAAGGGTCAAGGCGATGGCCTGCATAATTGCCCGTCTGAATCGCCAGCGAAACGCTCGCGACTCACAGGCGATGTTATCGAGCCGAAAATCTCCGCGCCCCTATACACCGCGAATATAAGCTCAACAGGATATCTGGAGTTTCGCGGGAAAAGCGGCAAGAAGTATCAAAAGGAAACCAAGTGGCAACGGCCTTGCACATTCCAAGTTGCGTACAGTAAAACGCCCACCGGCTATCTCGTACACTTGATCATTTATAAAGGTAACATGCGATGCAGGCGGAATTTGCTCAATGATTTCAACGCGGTGCCGAATCCCGCAGAATGAATCTCTTCTTATCAACGTGCAATTAATTGGGGTCCCAATCATTAATTTTGAATCTTCTGCAAAGCTTTATGAAGTTGTTTTGTTACTGTTAGTATTATTACAAACAATGAATCTCTTTTATTAGATCTAATGTTAATTTACAACAAATCAAAAAAATTATTAATCATCTACGATTTAAAATACGATTTTAACTCTCATTGTAAATAGAAATTTGTTATAAACTTATTATTTATGGAATTCTTGTTTGTTAGTGTACTGTAAGTGATCACAATGTGCCAAAATCAAGATGATAGACTTATTTGATACGTGTGAACTTTGCGATAAATATTTTTTGTATTAACAGTTAATATAAAATGTTATAGAAAACAAACTTACTTGCAACAACTGCTTCGTCCTCATAATCGTCGACATAGTACAACAATAGGTCGCTGACATTGTACGTGCTGATCTTTTGTATGAATTCCACTGGCGGGATCTCAACGTTATGAAAAATAGAAGATTTCGATTAAAATGGGTGGGAAATACCCATATTTAAATTAGTTCTATAAATAAATGGATTTCACGATGCGGATTTCGCACGATTCGTCATCGCAATTAATTTTATGTGCAGTTTAAACTAGACGGTGGTAATAAATTTGCTATCGTATCAAAAATTAATTGCAGAGTAAAACAATTTAGTATATACTCGTGCTAATTAAAATAATTATTACTTACCGTTTCAAGGGAATTATAACCGAGTGTAACGTTTGACTTTGGCGATTTGGAGATGTCTATGGTCCGACGGTGGACAGCTCCAGGGAAAGATATTGAATCAGTATCTGTGTCTGCCACGTGCCCCGAGTATGGATTCCCATCAACTAATAAGCCAAACAACACTAACGTCCAACAACGCATCATTCTAAGGCAGATTTTTTAATGTTTGTCTACTTATTAACAACACCAGCACTCGAACCAAACTTGTTTCTGAGTCAAGGTTTGTTTAGATGTTGAGACGTTTAGAATAATAATACGCGCGAGCAAAAGAAGCAACAGATAATGCCCGATGGAAGAACTGCACCACACTGACCGATTGTGTATCACTAAGTGATTAGGTAGGTGGACGGTCCGACGAGAACTTCAACACGACCCAAGGAGAATTTTATCTTTGGGTGGGGACACCTAATGACACAATATTTATATACCTACATATAAAATGCAAGTATTGGTTATATATGCGCAGGTTACTAATTAATTTAGTCACTCTAGATATTTTCGGTAACACGATCAGACCTGATTATTAATAAAAACATCAAGTTTATTATATAAATCTGTATCAAGTATGTTAAACACTATAATTTCAAACATTCGATGCAGTAGTTAACAACTCAAGATTATTGCAAACGCTAACACATTAGTCATTCAAAATTTTTATTAAAAACCGATTGGCCTACTTTATTGTTTAATTTTGTTTGCTGGTACCAGGTTTATCAAAATTTGGCGTTGAACACTTGTCGATTTCCTTTTTGATTTCCTCAATCAACGGTATCGCCGGGTCGTTTTCTTTTAGCACGCCATTAACTAATATTAATTCGCGGTTTATTCGAGGCGCGGTGTAGGGTCTATCAAAGGGTGCACTGATTGGGCGGACTAATGGCGATGGGGCAGTACTCATCCAGGCGCCTTTGGGGCCTTCAATAGTGCGACGAGGTTCGGTTGTTTTGGGTCTTGGTGGGTCGTGTTTAATTTCAAAGTTTCTGTCAAAAAGATTAAATTTTAAGATAATTTATGATGAAATATTTTAAAATAATTGTTTACCGATCCATTGCAGATTGACTCTTAACTTGTATCGGTTTATGCATTGGACTTTCTCTTCTGCTTCCGAACAAACTGAATGTGTCATCGAGTAATTCATGGAATCGCTTGCGCATCTTCGAGACGTTCGTCGGCTGCCCGTCATCGATGTCCCCATCATCCAAGCCTTGCTGTTGCATGCGATGTTTGTGTAGATTCCAAACAACCGGGCCTATCACGCCAGGATCTTCTGACGCACCTAGGCTTCCGTGTCGGCTGATTGTAAACTCGTCCGGGTCGTGCATGTCTAAATGATGCACGCTCAGGGGCTCCAGTACTTTGTTCAACGGCTCGGGATTATTGCCTCTAAAATATTTATATTTACATGTCAGTAAAGTATTGATTTGTTTTCATTATAAAACATCCAACATACTTTGGGAACGCTTTTACGGACGGCATGGATAAATATGATTTAGGGCTGATAACACCTGGATCATGATGTCCAACGTAGATAGCGTCGCTTAATGTACTACTACTGCTACTTGTGGATAAATTACTTGGCGCTACATTTAATGGCACCGTTTTGTTGACGGCGGCTTTCGGGCGCTGAAGTTTGCGCGGTTTTCCGAGTGCCATCAGGGGCGATATGTCGACACTGCTATTACTGCAATGAAACAAAACTCGATAGCTTGTTATGTATGCGTTAATGATCAACATTGTGTATGGTATACCTCGACAAAGTTGATGAACTGAGACCGCTATTAGGGCGAATATTTGTAAGTGTTTCTGTTGATGCTTGTGTTCGGAAGTTAATATACGTAGGGGATGGATTCTGATTACGTCTACCACTTGTATAAGACCTAGAATCCACCGCATCAGTTTGAAAAGCTTCATTAAGTCGCCCTTCACGTTCCCCGAACACTTTCTTTTGTTTGTCATCAGGGTTCCGCTTAGTTATACAAAACGCAATCAAAATAACACCCAATATCAATATGATTAATATTATTAATGAAATGCTTATAAACAACCACGTGGATTTTACTTCAGCAAGTTCTTGAGCGACTGTTGGTTTAATATAAGCTAAAATTTAAAAATTACTCAAATTTTAGTTAGAAAAAATTGATTTATTACGTTCGGCTTTGACTAGAAACGGAAACCCAAGTTCCTCTTTAACTTCCTTATCAGTCACCAATCGCATGTCTTCGGAAGCAGTAACTGCATCTACAGGTTGTCCAGATACGGCAACATGATAAACCACTTCAATTTTATCCTCGCCATTGATGGGTTGCCTGTCAATTTTATGTATATAAACATTGATCGGTTTATCTTCGCGTTTTATACGTGGATTTATGCCTAAATGTTTGGCCTGTTGCCTTAGAAACGCCTTCTTGTATAAGTTCGCTAAACTTTTCCTCAAATCAACGATATCCGGATCTTTCCCATCGCTTTTCAACACAGTGAGTAGCCAAAACTCTTTATCGGCATCCAAATCGTAATCGTACGCTGTTGGTTCAATAGTTGAACCATCACAAGACTGACACACAGTGGTTGCACTGGTAGTAGTTGGCGGAGTCTGAAAATATTTACGAAATGCATACAAAGCGATTTGATCGCGTGCTCTGATTATGAAATTAGTTTACGTATGCTGTTGAAGTCACGTAAACGGTTTTAGTACTCGTGCTTGTACTGAACACAGTAGTGTAATCAGTTTCGTCCTCTGGTCCGGTTGGCCCATCGCCAGATCCAGTCCAGAAGAAGTCCTCCAGTTTGTAACTGCTCTGGACGTGTCGGAATGCATTTTCAAGCGCGGCCAATTCTACAATACACGCGCTTTTATTGATCAAATGAGGATGCTACAATAATCGCGCTTGGTACGGGATGATACAACATAATTATGTAATTTACACAAGTAAATTACAGCAACTATAAAAGTATTAACTTACCAATGCCTTCTTTTATCTTAGATAAATTGGTAAGATTCAGGTATTCCCCATGCGCGCACTTTAAAAGCAACACTACACTTAACAACAGATTTATTTCCATTTGAACACTGATCGTTGGCTCAGCAAACGCACATTCAAAAAGTTTTAAACTTCATTTTAAACTTATCTTTGCTAATTAATTAAAAACGCGCCCAAAACAAATTGGCTTGTGTTTATGGTGCACGCGCATGGCTCAAAATGTGTATAATGAACAACACGTACAACACGCGCGCCCGTTGCATGCGTTCTGCTGCTGGTCGCTAAAATGGGTTGTATTCTTGGTTGTAATATCGCGGGGCTTTGTCAGGTGCAATACGCGGACGCACATTGATCAAACACATAGGTGCGCAAGCGTTGCGATACAAAACAACAAAACCCATTTCCCGTTCCGAAGCATATAGTTATGTGCCTGGCTACCTGGCTTTTTGGAACATTACAATCATTTCAATGACAATGAATGGTGTGATGCATCACAGCCGCAACATTGAATTCGACAAATTTATCTACTGCTGATATCTACTTCCGGTTGCCTTGACCTAAGCTAATAACAACGCTGTTTGCGCTTAATGAACCAGTAAATTATGCAATTATACCGATTTTATTATTATTGCGAATTATTCTATTCACATTAAACGTAACGGATTGATGCAATGTCATCGTAGTCACATCTTTTAGTAATTGTTTGTATTGAATAGTTGTCATGACGAATTCTTGTATATCGATCGATTGGGTTTTCATTGCACTTTATTTCGAAAATGGAGCTGGAGTTAACCCGAGTGGATTATACCATAATTGGTGTAAATTCTAATAATTGTGTTAAACTTTTACCCTGTGAGGTATCCGGTGAAACGCAGAAGGTTGCCGTTGCTGATCAAGATGGTATCCTGCAAGTGTTTTCTATTAAGAAGGAAGATGTGCTACTGCATTTTAAAACACTGCCAGGGCCTAAATGTACGTCCTTGCAACTTGCTGGTGCATCAGGAACACCACATGATAAAATCTTTATCGCTACTGATAATGAAGTGCGGGGGTTCACAAAGAAAGGAAAATTATTTCTAAGTTTTGATACAAACCTGACAGAACCGATTTCTTCAATGTAAGTTATTATAAATTGTAATGCAAAATAATAAAGAAATATACATTTTAGGTACGTTTTTGGTAATGATTTATTCGTCTGTGGAAAACACATTTATAATCACTACAGGGATTGTAAAGATGTTGGATCATATTTATGTGGTGATAGAATCGTCGACGTGATTGCATTGTATTTAGACAAAGTATTATTTATAGATTAATCTTTAAATACATTTGTTAAACATAATCATTTTAGACTAACCGTCTTATTTCGCTGATTGCATGCGAAGGAAGAATGATTAGAAGTTTGGAACATGCAAGAGTTACACACAGCATTGAAATAGAATCTCCACCGACATTATTACACATTTACGAGTTTGAAGATCGACATTTTGTTATCTTTGGAACAGTTGATGGTAAAGTTGGTCTGTTAGATTTGGACAGAGCTCATACTTTTGATCGCTGGTTACTTAATCATTCGCAAAATTCAAGTTCAATCAGTTGCATCGTATCTTACGACTTAACAAAAAACGGTGCCAATAATTTGGTCATTGGAAGAAGTGATGGTAATATAGAAGTATACACCATTAACATTCTGGATAAAATTGATCGTCCCAACTTAGTATTTACATATGTATGTTAAAATAATTACAATTTTGAGTAATTTTTAATTTCATTATTGATTGTTTGTAGCATTGCAATGAAAGTGTCACCTCTTTGCAATGTGGCATTGTAAGCACCGTAGGTTTCGATGAAATTGTCGTGGCAACTTACACAGGTCGAATTTTTGGTCTCACCTCGGAAGCTACAGATAAAAAGGTTGGTGGAGATAGTCAAAATGGCTCCTACATGTATTCCGCGGATGCGTCACATAAAATAATCAAACTTAAATCGGAAATTGAAGAACTGCAGACAACTTTAGTCAAGGAACGCGAGAGATATCAATCGTTGACGCATAGTTTTCTTGATGAATTCTCAGCTATACCGATGTTAAGTATTAAAGATTCAATGATTTTAAGCAAAGAAGGTGCGTCATACACTCTTACATTAGAAGTACCTACAGCGATTGATAACGTTCTTTTGCAAAGTGATGTGCCGGTTGATTTGTTGGATGTAGAGAAAAATTCGGCTGTTGTAAGTTATAGCGACGCTGATGCAAAATCTGGTAATTTCTTACTGGCAACATATCGTTGTCAAGTTAATACTAATCGATTGGAAGTGAACATTCGTACGATCGAAGGGCAATATGGTGTTTTAAAGGCGTATATTACGCCATTACTACAACCGAAGTTTTGTCAACTGCGTGAATATGAAATTAAACCTTTATCGCTACATTTACGCATTCACCACTTTGATGAACAACGTGCATTTGACGTTTTAACTGTAAAGGGATCATTTAGCGTGGCAGAAATTCATTCCTGGGTGAGCAATTGCCTACCAGAAGTTCCAGAGAAACCCAATTTTGGAGAAGAAACTGTGTTGAATTTTCAATCCACATTTTTGGATACCATCTTACAATGTCGATACACCAAAGGAGAAGGAACATTTAAATCTGATAATGTTACTACTATTTCAATATTAAAAGAGTTCTTTAGTAAACAAGCTACTAAAAAGAATATTAAATTTGAAGCATCTGCATGTAAGTACTTATATAATCAATACTTCAATATATAATTCTTTGAAATCATTTCTAGATATAAATGATGAAAGTATTAATCATGTTTTACAACTCATCGATCCAAAGCTCAAGGGTTTCATTGATTTGAATAAAAGGTTGATTTGATTAATGCACTGCACGAATTGGACGTAAATGACAATGACGATACAATGGATGTTCTCAGCAAGAAATATCGCGACTTGCTTGCTAATGAAAAGAGATACAGAGACGAATTTAAACGACAGCCTTCATTCTGTGATCGATTACATGGTAAATGAAATCATCATTGATGATTTAATTTTAAACGATGTGATTATTCTTACAGGTATAATAACTGATTTATATGTTGACTACAACAAATTTAAAGGTATAAATGTTAAAAGTAAGATTCCAAAGTTAATGGAAATCCTGGAAAACTACGACTACAATGAATTACTACACTTTTTCAGACCAAATTATGTATAATTCAATTTATTTTCTCAAAAATTACACACCAATTACCTTGATCATAATAGTACTTAAGTATGTTAACATTCTTAAAAGATTCAACGAGTAATAAAAGTTCTTGATCTTGAAAGACGTGATAGAACCTAAGAAACTCCGATTCGTTCTTGTTTTCAATTTCGGTGCCCTTTAGTTTCCATGGTACCAGCATATCTTGTTCAGCAAACTGCTTACGGTTTGTGTGTACGGCTAAAGCAATATTTTCACCAACATTAACTTTTTTGGTGGTATTGGAGGCTTGAACGCAACTAGTGCTTTTACGATTTTTGCGGTCTTGTTTAAGATAGCTTGATTTTTCATTACGATTTTGATCTTTTGCCCATACATATATCAATGCTTTACCGCCTACTCGTAGTAATCTAATTATTTCTGCAATGGCTTGAAGACGTCGTGATTCACTGCCTAAGTGATGGATTACAGCAATACTTAGAATGCCATCGGCGATTGAGTCTTTAAATGGCACTTGAAGACAATTGCAAGCAAGTGCTTCCAAGTTGCGTTCACGGCATAAAGACAATAGTCCTATACTGTTATCACAACCAATCTGAAACATAGAAATATTAAGGTTTTACATGTTCATGCAGTAATTAATTATCATATTATAGTTACCTCGAAGTTTGTAATAGTATGACCGATGTTTTTGCCGTTACCACATCCAATATCAAGAACAACAGAACCTAAATCAAACGATTGAACAAATTCAAGTACATTTGGCCATGGTGTATGCCTAGTATCACTAAAATGCGACGCTATGTTATTATACACCTGTTGTACATGAATATCTTCCAGTTTTCTAGCATCTTCATCATTAATTTCTATATTTTTACGCGAGTCGCACTTTGATGGATAGTTACAAGTGCAAACACCTGACATATTAACTTTTCTAAAGGTGTAAGATACTCTCACATCTCTTTTATTAATTGTCAAACCATTCATGCCTTTAATTACATCTAATTTTCTTGGTGTGATGCCATGTGTCCAATCATACCTTGATTCACCATCCATTATAGTCAAACTTCTTCTTGGCAGCAAAACAGAACAACTTCTTCCATCATCATGTTTAAACTCCATAACAACATCAGACCCTAATGATAGTGAAATAATTGGACCTTCAAAAGCACTATGTGTGTCTACATGAGCTGGTATACCCTGCCCAGGATTATAACAATTCACAGTCAATTGATCAGGAGTTATATTCATGAACTTAAATAATTTCTCACAATGTGAAGGTATAGTTTCTTTAAGTGGTGAATTCCTATCAACATTATTGATTTCATACTTGAATTCATATCCAAAGTGCTTAACAAATCTATGTTTTAGCTGCTGATGTTCATTATTTTCTGGATCATTAAGAATAAAATTTAGAAATGAAGTTTCTTCATCTGCAGTTAAAACATTTTCTATTATTTTTAACCCTGGTGGTTTATCAAATGAATTTGAAGTTGGAGATGTTAAAGTAGAATTTGTGTACCCCAAATAAAGAGGTTTCTTGTCCTGAGCTAAGTTAAGAATGCCATTGCATGAGTTGTAAGCATGTTCAGCATCATATATATTTTGAAATATGAGGTAACAATAAGACTTTCCTGGTAACATATGAACGGCAGAAATTGGTCCATATTGGGTAAAATTCTCTATTACTTGTTCTGGGGTTAAACCATTAGAAAGGCCCGCATTACAAATAACGATATTCTGAAATAAACAAGTACAATCAGAACTGAATATGATTGAAACTTTAAATTAGGCTTACATTTGTTGGCTGGTCTGAAAATACAATATTAGCATCTTTTCCTATTATTGCTTGGCATCGCTGTTGTTTTTTAATGCATTTTTTAATTGAACTTTTACTAGTTTCCAACATTTTTAAAACTTGACTTTAAAATAAAGTTAACTAAGTCGAAAATTGGCGGTTATGTTGCTCATACATGCCAACAAAACCAAATGCCAGCAGAAAAGCGGCATTCTTGCATTTTAAAAGATTGTTTATACAAAAGACTTGTAATGATACATAAAAACCATTATTAATTTTATTTCTACAGATGCGGGTAAGTTTATTTTCTCAGATTTTAGGGGTATACTATAAGCATAAGGTTGAAAATTCAAAAATTAATTAATTACAGCGTTGCATTAACATTCGATGTACTTCTAGAATCCACATCAAAATAAACATCAATCTAGAGCAAATGAATTCGTTAAGTGCTGATACATAATCTCTGATTGCAACACTATCCTTAATGCTACTGATAGCAACGCATCATACAATACAGAAATTCTACTCCAATATTAAACTCGAATACGCATGCTTCGGGCAATTCTGACAAACGATGTCTATTTGGCATAAATAGTGAAGTTCATGACTCGGTAGCGTTGTTAGTTTCCTATCCAACGATTCAATAGAAGGTCAAGTGTTGTAATCATCGTAATGACGCGACAAAATTAAAACCTTTGCGATTTTATGCATTAGAACATTTTATCGTATTGTTATCTGCGTATATCAGCACTGCGTGCTGAAATTGAACGATTTTATCACTTGTATAACCTCAAGCCGCTTAAGTGTGTCTGCTAGTTAATGAAATATTTCTGTAGTGCGACTAGTGCAGTTCGGTAATGTGCCGGCATAGAAATCAAATCAGTTGAATCGTAAGCAAGTACAAAATCGTATTATTTTCGTGCTAACATCGTCGTTGAGTGCGCAAATCGTACACCTGCCGTTAAGTATTAATAAAGATGAATAAATCAGCGGACTTGCGAAGAAGAAAGGTACAACTTTGACTTCTTTTTGATTGTTGCACGAGCGCCAGAATGTTATTGTTTAATAGAGGAGTATTATTTTGATGTCATCAAATAGATACACGTTTATTAAGTAAAGTTGTGCAGATATAATTTTAGTTATTATTCATCAACTTGTAGATTTTGTCATCTCTATGAGTTGCATTGTAAGTTAGTGATAATATCTGTTATTTCTTGATCCACTAACATAGAAGTATTCATTCTCCGATGTTCATCATATCATAAAATCGACTTTAGAAACAAACAAATTATCAATGATTGTCACAATTCAATTCAAGGTCGAGTTTTTGATGGTTGAGCAAGTGTGTGTACAGCTTTTAGCAGGCACTTAATTTACCTTTTTTTGTTTGTAATGGCTATGGTTCTTTGCCCTTTCATACATAATTGTTATGAGTGTTTACATATTATTCACAATCGTAAAACGTTATCTTATCATTTGTATTCCTTGTACTTGTAGGCGAACGATAAGGAGAATGGCAGACCTGCGCACCCACGCAAGTCGAAGCAAAAAAGTCGTAACGTTGAGGCCAGCGGCATTTACAAATCGCTGATCTGTCTGCTGGTCAGCGGTACATTGCTCCTTTTTGTTACACTTTTATACACAGACAATGACATTCCGTGGCATGTTAGCAATCGAATCGTTGATAATGTGGCGAAGTCGATGGGCACACATTATCCCGTCTATGCGGTGGTGCTGGATGCCGGCAGCACGGGATCAAGGGTACTTGCTTTTTCATTCCACCGGGCCATTATGAATGGCGATTTGATACTTGATAAGGAATTATTCGAGTATACTAAGCCAGGATTGTCTGCTTTTGCTGATGATCCAGCCAAGGCTGCGGCCAGTATCAATAATTTGATAGAAAAAGCCAAGGATGAGATTCCGCAAGAGTATTGGCAGCAGACTGTGTTAATTCTTAGAGCGACAGCTGGACTTAGGCTACTCCCAGCTGCAAAGGCCAATAAATTACTGGATACTATTAGAGAACTGTTCAAGAAAGTACCTTTCCAAACCAGGGAGGATTCTGTTGAGATTATGGATGGGACTGATGAAGGAATCTTCTCTTGGTTTACTGTTAATTATTTACTACGTTAGTTATTAGTCTTTTTATTTATGAATCCACTTTATAACTATATTATTTATAGACAATAGCAAAGCTGCAAGAACTGTCGCTGCTCTTGACTTGGGCGGTGGATCCACACAAGTTACATTCGCGCCACAGACTCCAGCGACTCTCAAACAAAGAGAATTCATCCACGACGCACTTTTGGGTCAAGGAAAGACCCAAGTTTTCACCAACAGTTATCTAGGTTTAGGATTAATGGCGGCACGCAAGGAGATTTTAACGCACGACAACGATGACACTGCACATATTACCAGTATTTGCGTGAATCCTGTTATCAAAAACAAAAAGTGGCACTATGGTGGCACTGATTATCTTATCAGCGGTCCACAGGAGAATTATCCGACGAAAACTTATCCTAATACTGCGATCAGTCAACAGGAACATGTTCCAATTGTTGATTTAGATAAATGTAAACAGATTGTTCGCGACTATGTAAAGACCAAGGCAACACCATTGGCTGAGTTGTCAAATAAGCGCATCTTCGCTTTCAGTTACTATTTTGATAGGGCTGCTGAATGTGGACTGATTGATGAAACTAAAGGTGGATCTGTTACAATTGAAGCACTGAAACATGCACAAACTAAAGGTAATTTATATTTTGACAGTAAAATGTGTTTCTGACTAAAATATATTTTGTTATTTCTTAGTTTGTGAAGATCCAAACACTGAGCAGCCATTCATGTGCTTGGATATGAGTTTTATAGTGAGTCTATTGGAAGATGGACTTGGTTTGGACAATTCTACAACAATTAATGTAAGTACCTTTTAAATTTATTTGAAATTCAAGTTAAATTCATAAAAAATCTTGCAGCTTTATAAGAAAATTGACGGACATGAAATTAGTTGGGCTCTTGGTGCTGCATACAATCTCTTGCACGAGAATTTAAAATAAAACGCAACACAACGACCACAAGTGCCTTCAGATTTTATGGATGGGGTGTTTTTTCTTAATCATTTTGTCTTTGTTAGGCTGTGCAATGTTTTCTTGGGATTGTAATTGTAAATTAATCTGGTCACGAAACATTTCTACACAAAACTGTTAAACGCATTAATATATATATAGTTTTTATTATTACTTCTTTAAAAACGCATTGAAACCAAATTGTAACAAGACATTAACAGTGATTAAATTATACACAGTTTGGTACAATTGGTAAACACATATTGTAATAAGCTTTCTTATCCCAGAAGCTCATGTTTTTCCAACCGCACCAACCTTTACTTAAAATAGTCTTAATGTTATCCGCGCCAGTATAATGCGGATCCAAAATCAAAAACTTTATATCTCCTGTGTCGCGGTTGTAGTCCACGCCCAGGATTGTATGCGCCAAAACTCCACCACCTAGGATTTTTAAAAATGTTTAAAATGTTTTATGCAAAATTCATTTGTAATATTACCAATCATTATTGGTGTTCCATATGTTTGGAAATGATAGACAAGATCAGGTCCTTTGCTCGCCAAATCATCACCGGAGCTTACATTGAGTATCCTACAACTGATACCCAAGAGTGACTCCAAGACAAAGTTGACTTCTGTAGAGCCAATCCATTGACGTGATCCTACGAATGACGATGGTTTGTCTCCGATGTCATACAAACATTGTTGAATTTGTTTGAATGAAGGCACTGGCTTATCGGTGTATCCTTGAAGTAACAACCATGATGCTAAGGTTTGTAGCGAACGATACGCGCAACCCCAGCCGTCATCATCTAGTCCATCTTGTTTGTAATGGTAATATAAATAGTTACCAGAGACTAATGCAACTTCACCACCTTAAAGTAAAGATAACTGACAAGTTATTTATTTATCTACTTTGGAAAAGGGAATGATGGTATTTATATTTATTTATTGTAGGTTTCAGGTGGAGATTGTAGGTGGAGATTTTAGGTTTTTATCTTAGATTTTAGATTGAATAGAGACTTTCTCTGTGACTTGATTTACCTCCATTAGAAAGGCGAATATCTTGATGCGGATTCCACAGGCGTGTTTGCCCATTGGTCTGGCTGGTCTTGAAGTGGTAAATATTTCCGCGCCTGAAGATTGGACGGGATTTTGGTAATAAAAAGTTGCTATGAAGTAACAGTCTGACATTATCTAGAAAAAATATTATACAATATTTATTTATTTATTGATTAATTTATTATAGAATTTTACCTTCATCTTCTCCATATCGGTTTAATACCCTTGTAATAAAATGGCCGCATTTACTCGGGAAGAAATGGAGGATTTCCGGTTGGAACTTTTTTGGCAAGTTGTTATCGTTCTCGGTCATTATATCCATGATATAATTCCCTATGAGTTTTAGATTCCTGCAAGCACTCTCAACAAGAATAGTGTAAAGTTTATTTAAAGTGGTTTCCTTGTGCACCAATGAGATGGCATCTAGTTGAAGAACCATACTCAATAACTTCATTTCATCTGAAAATACATGTTTAAAATTACCTAAAATCCATAATATTTAATTATGATAAGTATACTTTGTTCAATTTGAATAATTGGTGCATGTGAAGTGGTAGTATCACTTTTTTCAAATGTTGCCTTTTTTAGCATAGTGATAGGTAGTACTTCCAGTTCAATATCATCAGTTTTATCTCTGGTATAATCAACTTCTCCATGTTTGGAGTAGAAGTCATTTAGTTTACCCAATGGCATATCTTCATTGAATTCTACTGAGCTAACAATATTGTTCTCACTTAATATGTAGATACCATATTTGTCACATTGAAATGCCAGCTTGCCACTGCTTATCTGCTTTCTGATCATTAGAAGTTCATCATTTACACTCTCAACATCAACTTCAGATGTTAGCAATATTGGTGCTTGTAATCTGACATGCATAAAATCAGCATATATGTTGCTGTCAGTGATAATACTCAGCTCTGCATTCTCTAATTTGTTGTTGATGATATGGTAAGCAGTAATGGTGTTTGGTTCAGGCACAGAAAGGAATATTGGATTGTCAGTAACATCAACATCCATCAGTATTTTATTGACTTCTTCTTTGTCAATTGCACCCATCTGATAGGCACCACACATGTCAATATTAGATGGAAATAGTAAATCTGCATAGGAATAATCATCGTTGCTGAATAAACCAAGAACATATTGTTTATCCTGATGAATTACACCATATAATGCACCACTTTGGTCAGTTTTACATGACTTTATTCTCTAAAATTGTAATAGTTGATTAGAAACCTAACAGCAGGATATAACATTGATAAATCAACTTACATCTATTACAGATTGGGATATTTTAATTTTCGCCTTCATGTTTCAGTAATTAATGAGGATATGAACACGTATGTCTCGTTTGAACATGCATGAATTTTGGAGCGATTTGGAAAGCTGGATGACCTCGCGCTAATGTCAAATAGTATCTGGTATCAATCATAGAGGGAAACACAGGTATGATTTTAATAAAATTTATTTTACCGTCGAAGCAAACTCGTGAAGCGAACACTCGATAAGATAAGATTGTTTACTAGCAAATTCTTAGAATTCAACAAAAACACCTATACAGAAATGCGAATTCTGTTTACCTATTGCAATTTTATTAAAGTGAACAAATTTAAATAACATTTATGTCTACATAAATTTTATTAAAAATTGTATGAAATGACATTAATTTGGATTTTAGTTTGGGTTTAATTTTGTCAGTCACGTGACTTATGGGAAGTACCGACATATTTATTTGCAGTTGATAATCACAGTGTATTGCGGTATGTTTGTTGTGCCAGTGTTCTTTACTTTCACCGAGATCGGTTTTCTTTAATGAATAAGAGATCAAATACTCGTTGTTCAACATGTACATCAAATACATGTTTATACTGTTGTTATTGAGCTGTGATAGTGTTCATTTGTTAGGAATTAGAGAACTGGATGAAATATTCAACGGCGATGAGTGTATTGAAGGTATGTGCATTAATTTATGCTTTTAAACATAGTTAGTGTTGTGTGGTTCCTAGAATTACTGTTATTGGCCTACAAATTAATTGCTGATTCGTTGTTTTGTCATGTTATCAACATAAGACGGTCAAGAAAATGCTTCAGAGGTTATAAAACTGAGACACCGTTTATTTTTGTCTAGTTACGAACGTGCAGTATTCGTGTAAAATGTGTTGTCTATATTAAAGGTGAATTCACGTTGGAAAAGTTGGAAACTGCCGCAGATTCTGAGAGTGAATATATTATTCCGTCAAGTAATTTAATACTTCTGAAGACGCAGGGAATTAATTTAGGTAAGTACAATTACCGAAAATTTAAACACAATTAAAACGGAAGTATTTGAACAAAATTGAAGCATTGAAAGAAATGATTAAATTAAAATATGTTTGTAATACAAAACAAAATCGTTGTTAAAAATCGTATAAATGTTAAAAACGACTAAGATTCGTTTCGGTTTATCGATATTCCACGGTCAAGATATCATTGTTTATCACAGCAGCACTGTCTAAACCGAAAAACAAGACGCAAAGCAACACACTTTTACTTTGACAATCAAAATATTAAATTTCTGTCTTTTATTCATTTTAAAATGAAATCATTTCTATTACAACCAGAATGCAAGTCTCGGAAGGGTTGTGAGTTGATTATTTTATGTATTTATTCCTTAGTGACTTGTAAATTTTCGTCCTTTTGTGCGTGGTTCTGCGTATCATCCTTTCTTCGGCTCCTTATAATTATTCACTTATTTTCCTAGAATTTAAGATTGCTTCGGAGTTTTTTTAAACAATCTCAAAGGCACGGTTCTTTAATATGCAGTTTATTGGTTTTCTTGGAAGATGCTGTCCAGTTCTTACGTATTTCTTTAATAAAAAAATATTATTACAAAATGTAGCTATTTAAAAAATATATTACAGCTTCAAAGGCGACGGAAGATACATCTATGTTGGTCGAACTGAAAAAAATCGCCCAAGAAGAAAAAAACACTTTAAATATAATCAACGAATTGGCGCAACTCAATAAAATTTCAATCGAATTTATTCTCATTGCGGAAGTGGGCGAACCTCACGAAAGAACTTATCGCGTTCGACTAAACCTCGGCGACGAAGTTTACATTGCATCGGCGAGGCAAATTAAAGCAGCGAAACGTAAAGCGGCACTAAACGCATTAGCGAATACAAAATACGAACGCCCACCGACCAAGACACCTGAGCAAATCAAGCGTGACGTTCAACAATTAACACCAACCGTTTACTTGAATAGCATCGCCGGAAAACTGGGCATGAAAGTCGAATATTACAACGATGCTGGTAATGTCCTCATCGATTCCAGTGACAAGTATGTTTATTATTCGTTGGATTCAACATCGCGCGATTACATGAGCGAACTTAACTCAACTTTTCCGGCTGGTCTCAAGGCGCGCGGTGTGGAAAACGAAGTACACCACGGCCCGTTTCGCGTGCGCGTCGACGTGGGCGACGAGAGCTTTATCGGCACCGGCTGGACCATACAGTCGGCGAGACACGATGCCGCGGAAAAAGCACTCGAAAAGTTTCGAAAAATGTCCCTGCAGGACGCCGATGAATGCTTAACTAGCGGCCAGTTGTGCAACAAGTTGAATATAAAATCACCGATTTCATTACTCCACGAAACGGCAGCGAAACATCAATGGGACCTCGCCTTTGATGTTATCAGCGAGTCGGGGCCAGCGCACAAGAAGTTATTCGTGACGCGTTGCAAGATGTCCGATTTAACTACGGAAGGAGAAGGTTCATCGAAAAAGGAATCGAAGCGGAAGGCAGCCGAGGCGATGCTAAAGATGTTGGAAAATGTCCAGCCGTGGGACTTGATTAACGTGCGAGGTGTCGAAAAGGAAAAAACGCAAAAGAATAAGAAGAAGAACAAAATCACTCGACCGGACATGCTGCGGCAGGCGACAATGAATGTGGTAGATGCGTTTGCGACAATAGCTGTCAACGACGGAAGCGACGGAAGCTCAAAAAGTGATAATGCGAATGAGAAAGGTCCCAAAGGTGACTTGTTGACCCTGGGGAGGGATATTGGCATCGGCGTTCGTTTTTCGTCCTATCTTGCTGAAGATGACGATCAGTACGGAAGTTTGGTCAGTTTGGATACGAACCCAGGGTATCACTGTTACAGTAAGGACCTGTCAGCGCAGCAGGCGGAAGAAAATGCCGCATTAAGTGCGTTAAAATTTCTCAAACACGTTGGACTCGATAATATCATGATACCGTTAAAAATCCCGAAGGGAAGAAAATGTAAGTGTTTTTAAAACAAATATTACAAATTTATCAAATTTATTATTTTTATTTTCAGTATATTATTGGAAAATACAATCAATGAACGTGAAAAACTAAACAGTAAGCAATTCTAATCCTCTTTTTTACAAATTACGATGTTCACTTTTGGTACAAACATCTTGACGTACATATTACAAACATCTACATAGAATAAAACGAAATGTTTTTAACTTTTTAACTGCCAAGAATTTCAGCTTTCCTAAAAATTCCATCCCACGCATCTTTTTAATTTGTCATAACATTCATTGGGCTCTGGCGTAGTTTATAATGGCTTTTAATCGCGCTAAAAATAGCCGACCCGATAGATCAATCGAAGAAACCTACCGAAATTCGCCTACACCGCCCACATTTTAAATTAACCGTCAACAAAACATAATGACGAGCATGGCGCGCATAAATTCAATATAAAAGTGGCAAAATCGGCGTACAAATAGAATGCGACTGCTTTTTTTTTTATTGCGCCGCGCGTTTAAAACGTCACCCCTCGCTCGATGTCCAATTTATTTGGAAAATAAAACGCCACCGACGTTAGCGAGGCGCGTAATCGTAACATTTATTACATTGTCATCCATGCGATCATGGAATTGCGAATTCAATCTTTTTCTCTCGCGCCTGGAACCTGGAACCAATTAATATTCGCCCGTAGTACGAGTCTCGCATAAAAAAAGATAGGATTGATTCATCGCTGTTAAAATTTTCTGTCTGTGTGCGTGTGTGTGTGTAAATGTTTGAAAAATACATTAATTGTTCAACACGTATCTACGTACGAACGATTTAATAGACAGATAAATTAGAAAGTTACTTATACCATTCTAGTTTCGCGCGTTTGTTCTTTATGACTTCCATCACCTTAAACTGGGAGGTCAAGGCTCCCCTAACGCCAGCGTACTTGGAGATCGATTGAATTTGTTGTGTACTTAATATTAAAATTCGTCGCTGATTCCATCTTTACGACGCATATTAATTAAGGCGGTCAACAAATTGTTAACCGCATGGGTGTTCCGTTTGGTAAATTTCGAACGAAAACCGATTAATTGGACCGGTATATGCTCTTAATCAGTATTTTTATGATTGTTACCGTTTGATCGCCGCCAGAGTAACGCCACATTGACATTTTTAAGTATGTAGGTATGTTGAAAGTTTAAAATTAGTTTTATGATGATTTGTGGTGTTTTAAGTAGTACGCACCTGCGCATGACACACGTCCAGGTGATTAAAGTGCATCCAGATGAGTGTGGACGGGATTTATGCGTGATGCGCTTTAATAATGGCAATGCAATTGTGGCGTCCTATATGTTGGTGTACGAATTGTTGAAAAATAAAAGCGGCCGATTTGATTATACGCGCGTTGAGAGAGGAGCGAGAAGTAAACCGGTCCGGTCCGGAGGAGGACCGTGGCGCGATGCGCGGCGCGCGCGTCGATTGCGCTTTCGTCCTGCTTGGCTCCCGCTTCGCGTCAGTAGACTGGCGAGCGCGGGCAAGTGAAGGCGAACGCGAGGTGATCGCGTGCACACAGCATGCGTCTGCTCTTGCTAGCAGCTGTGGTGATGTTGTCCAAGCTGCAGCCGCATGCGGCGCGGCTTACCGTCACCGAGGGCCACCACCATCAGCCGCATGACGCCTCTACCTCCTCCTGCCCGATACTCGAGGGCCAGTGCCGTTGTTCCGCTGATCTGCAGGAGTTTGTCTGCAAAACGGCCGGATTTACCACCGTACCTTCAACACTGCCAAATACCATTACCAAACTGTGAGTCTTCAACAAAACAAATACTCTTCATTCTATCGGTGTTGATGTGTTTATTTTTTATCTGAAAACAAAAAAGTTTTGAAAAAAAATTTGAACATCTGCACTTGCGCGCTCCGCGCTGTTTTTGAGTTATTCGCGTGTGTTGTTGGTGGCGAGATGGAAAGAACACGTTATTATGACATAACGAGTAATATAGGTGAGACGTTCTCCGTCGTGTGGTGTCTCGTTATGCAAGACTTTGTTTTGTCTTGCTCTCGCTCGAGTGGAACGACTTTGACTCCGATCAAGTTGTCATTCACAAGAACGCCGCATGTATCACGCGCCGGCGAAAACGCGCCTTCCGAGGAAAACGCGCGCGCGTTTATGTGTTAATATTTATAAACCGGCGCGCCGCCGGCATGCCAATAAGGCCAAACCAAACCAAATCTACGAAAACGAAAATCCATTACGTCCCTCCTGTGCGCTACTGATAATAAAACAAATAAAATCGATGTCGGTTTGCGTTTACACACTGGCGATTTATAATTTCGCTAATGCCCGTTTTATTAACTCACTTTTGCAAATGTTAATGTCGGTTTGGCTGAGAGTTTAATCCCGTACACTTATTGGGAATTTATCGTTTCAACCAACTTGCGGGATGGTTGGCTCCGGTCGTTTAGCTCCCCGCCGCAATTGTAATAATTGCTTCTTGTGTACTTATTTCAACTGCAGTGCAATTGCAATTCCAACGCAACCCAATTTTGATTGTTTAATACTTTAATAAAATAGCGCACATTATCGCGCGCTTCGCATGCGAACGCTTAGAAGTGCAATCAATCGGTAATGATAAATAGCTTTTGTTAGACAAATAATAAATGGACTAGCTCCTCGGGACAAAAACTAATGTAGTCGAATGAGGGTAGAGAAGAAAAAAAATCATCCTTAACTGCCTCCACGCGAGCGGCGGAAAACAATGCGCGCTCGTATATATTCTTTTAACTTTTATCCTGTTTTCTACAATTTGAATAGTTTTCCGATCGCGGCGGGTGTGTTTTTTATTGTTAACGGAATACCAATATTTTTTTTACTTTTTAAATTTATTGCCTCATTCAAAGTACTTCAGTTTGCTTCCGTTTAGAACCTCCTTGAAAATCACGCCAGGGTAATATTTTAAGTATTTAAGTCATTAACAGGTCACGCATAATTAAGTACCTTTTAACATTTTCAAAGTTAAAATAGGTCTTTGTTATAGTCTACAGTTAAAATCGTATTTATACAGCGTTTTTCTTTTTTATTTTCTTCAAGAAACAATAAAAAATTGCTCATTTGCCATTTTTATAGGTTATGTAATATTTTGACAGCATTGCGTTGCGTAGGGTCGAATGACAGCCATTGTAACACTATTTTAAGGACCTTTTCTTCACAAAAGTCTTTCCTCCTGCCGCCGAAACAATTTGTAACATGTTCATGTTTATATTCTTGTTGTATAGCAGATGGGAATAGGGCAGGACCCTGCGCTAGACCCTGTTATACGATGCTTATCAATTTATGGATGATTTATAGTAGAAAATTTGACGCCAACTTATCGCCCCTCGCCTGAAAAATGTAATTCGATTTGCTTCGCCACCTCCGACGCTCCGGGCGTCAACGCAAAGTGTTTGTTGCGCCGCGTGCACGAATAAACTAGGTAATTGGCGAGTTATAGTCTTCGGCGTGTTATCTCCTGCGATTGTGTCATGAGCAAACTTCTGGCGTGTTTATTCGTGCGGCTTTGGAGTGAATCAAATTAACCACGAGTTGCGATTAATTGTTCGGGAAGTTAGGAGGGTGGGCGTGTCGCGGAGCCACTTGGGCGGAACGATATCGTGTGAAGACGCCGCCGCTTCTGTTCTATGTTTGTTTCCAAAGTGTTTGTTGTGCTTCCACATACGCAGCCGGGATCGATATATGTAGAAGATTTCATTTGCAAGGTATCTCGTTCTTTTGTTGCGCGCCGCTAACCGGCAACAATAAGTGCACAACAAAACGAGTCTGTGCGTTTAGCTGGGCAAAAATGTGAATTTGTATTTATATGCGGGACTACTCCCTTATACATCCTTTATTCGTGCGGCGCGGAATATAAAAGGAAGTGGCGTAAATATACAAAACAAGGCGCAAGTAGCTGTTGAAGTTGCTTGCGCGGAGGCAATCTCAAAAGCCCTCGCTAAGGAATTCGTATTTTGCGAATGCCATTGGGTCGTTGCGACTTTTACAGCCGCCGATTTATTATGTCATCTATATCGCGAATGTTATATATCTAGATAGTATACTCACACGGAGGCAAATTGGGATATTATAATCATTTTTCTATTGCTCTTTTGCTTGCGTAGCCAAAAAAACGCACAGTTTTTATGATATGAAAATTTCATCTGGAATTTGTTGACGTTTTTTCTGTAAATTTAAAGATTTATTATTTTAACTCTGTGAAACTAGGCTAGCAAGTACATTTAGAAGGGTTCATCGTCTAATTTAAAGCAAAGGGTACTAAAAGTTGTGTGAAGTCTTAAATCCCATTCCGTTTAAGCGAACTTTTTCCTCGAAAAATCCGTTTCCTGTTTTGTTTTGGGAGCGTAGAAGTAGTTTCGAGGAGTTTTCCACAACTCGGAAGTGTTTAGTTGACGAAGTGGGCCTATTTAAGTTCTCAGCTGCGCGAAGACTCGAATTACACGTTACTTTCGTCTCGGTCTCGAGTTCGAAATATTAATTGTGCTTCCACTGTTGGCCATCTTGAGTATATCGAATAACAACAAGAGTTGTTGTGCGGAATTTAATGAAAATCTGCGTGCTGCATACGATTTTTTTTACTATTGCTTGGATAGTGGACATCAAGTGATGGAAAGTTTGGTGGTTATTGTGGACGGAAACGCATCGTAAAAGCAGCCCAACGGCTAAAGTTAGGTTTTGCAAAACCAGAAAGAAACGTGAAACTGAAGCGAAGAAAAAAAACAGCGCGAGGGCACTGTGTTTACATGACCGCTTTATACAAGCACCAAACCGTCGACGACGACGACGACGACGGCCATTCTTTTCTAGTTCAGATAAACAACGCACTTTATCTGATTGCAGTCGTAGGAATATGGGAGATTCCTGCTGACCACACACATTAATTTCGTATGTAAAAGAGGTCGAAAGGCCGAACGGGAAAATTTCGCATCAAAAAGTTGCAAAATCGATTATTGCGATGTTGTTGTTTCGTTCGACGCCTGCAAACCACTGGAACTGATGACGTTGTTTAAGTGACCAGAAAAGAACGTACAGTACTTAGCTAACAAAAAGTTTTTGGCGCAGTTGGCGTTAACATTCGCAACGGAAGAAAATATCAAGGATTTGTGTGCGGGGAAGTTTCAATTACTTAAAAACAGACTAAACTTGGATGAGTGTTGGAAGTCGACACCTCGAACTTTCAGTGGCACGCACCTTTTTGATATTCCTCATATCGCTTCGTCGCCAGCACGCCTGTGGTTACGTGCCGGCAGTGCCTTCAACCTTGATGCTTTTGACGAATTGCCACCGAAATATCGTTTTCTCTGTATGCGCACTGCCATAAGTTACATACACAACACATTGAATAGTTCGTATACCTTTGCATTCACT
Source organism: Dalotia coriaria (assembly GCF_025399875.1). NCBI lineage: Eukaryota > Metazoa > Arthropoda > Insecta > Coleoptera > Staphylinidae > Dalotia > Dalotia coriaria. The sequence goes on along the minus strand of NW_027045447.1, from coordinate 6,749,202 downwards.
CCACACTCCACCAATCTCCACGAACTGTTTGTAATTTACATAATCAAGAAGTTGATGTGATCTCATTTACCCCGAAACTTAATTAAAGCCAGTGTGACCTTTCACTGGATGTCAAACACCTTTTGTCACCGAAACTCGTTCGTTCCGAGTTGGAACTTGAATCGAATATGTCGATAAATGCTGTGCTACATTGTGTAAAATGCAAGTGTGATCATTATATCGCCGGCGTGCGTTCGTGAATAATACATACCGCACCATCACAGCACGCTTGCTGTTAATGGAGGCCAAGATGACACCAACCCATTCAGGCACATGCTCAGCCCATCGTATAACCATTCCCATAATAGTGTAGCGTTCGCTTATCCCACAAAATCGTTCAACGCGCGTTATATTGGCAAACAAGCTATTTGTTGTCTTTTCCTTGATATTCCGACCATGTAAGCGTAGTTTCCATGATAAGAATATCATTTTAAGAAGCCATCAATCATGCTAAGCTAAATTTTGAATCTAACTTTATTACAAACAAGAAGCAATAAATGTTTTAATTAATTTTCTATCATCTTTGTTGATGTTGTTTGGCTAATGCGTTTTCTAGACAATGTTTTCATGCATACTTGTCGCGAGAAGAGCGTCTAGACACATTTTACACACATTGGTGTATGGTATCATGTACAAGATAATAGCCACACACACAAATTCAGTTTAATAAATGAAGTTTTGAGGGGGGTCTTGCGCTGCGCTCGTTTTTCCTATAATGAACCTATGGAAGACGAAAGTTACATTCATCGTGTCTTCGGAGAATTTAATTTTCTGCGAAGTGTAGGCGAAAACGAACGAAATATAATTAGTTTAAGCTCATTGGGAGAAAACGTCATTTCGCCGTTGAACAAACGATATTAGAATTAAAACACCACGCTAAGAGTTAATATGCTTAGTGCTGTAATTTTTTTTCGGCTAACAAAAATAGAATTCTGGACGCATTAGCTGTAGATTAAGCATGTAGATTTAAGTTTATCGCAAATTGGGCGGACGAGCGTGCGAACAACGAACATGTGCGTTCTAAAAACTATTAAATGGAGAAAAAGAACGGAAATTATGAAAGTAATTAATTAATCGCAATAGCGCTCGCAGGCTTTTCGGCGCAGATACGAAACCGAAAAAAGCGAACATAATTGAAAATGGAAATTGTGTGCGTACCACCAACGTCGTTTCGAAAAGCAGATATAATGTATATATTCACATTTTTGTTGACCTGGTTTATGCAACTAAACGAGCGCGGCAGTTCCGAACTCGTAATAGTAAAAAAATATTAAAACAGGAACAGATCCCATCATCCGCATCGACGAATAATGCCTCTAGGAGATATTGGAAACATGATTTGTAATTTTGATATCGTCCGCAATCCGAACAGTTTTCGTTGTCATAGACGTGGAATATCAAGAATTACTTTCATTACACATATTGGAATTTCCTACGGGCGACAGATGACACTTTTATTAAATTTCTTCGCTTTGTTACAACCAGTACGTTGGGAATTTTTACTAGACGTAGAGTGTAGGTGTAGGCGATGGTAATTAACCGCATTTTGTGTGACTTTATGTGAGCACCACACATTTTACCATATTTATCGTTGCATATTACCTACGACGTAGGTTAAGTATAAATTTAATGTATGTAAAGAAACCTAGAAAGAAATTTATATTTTATACACGTTAGAGTGTTGATTTCATTTCAGTTTTTTTTATTTATGTTCTGTTTACGAGTTCATTTAGTCATAAAACTGGTTGATCAAAAGCTCTCGTTAGATTATATTATCTACAATTTTGTTCTAAGAAAAACATATTTTATAGCAGCTTATTAACGAAGACATAAAGTATACATTTATGAAATTAATTCTAAAATTAGTATAATCTTTATATTTGGTTATGTATAATGTAATATTGGTTGCATACAATCACGTAAATTATTTTTTAGTAATTAAAATTAAAAATATGCTGCAATCTGAAATGAATCATTGACTTATAGAAAACAGGTTTAGGTAGAAGTTGAATTAGGAGTTCCTTATAAAGACGATATTTGCTACGCAATGTTGGCTCATGCTTTGTGACGTGTATTATACAATTTACTAGCAGGCAAACACATGTCTCACTCTCCGGAGGCAGTCATATTTCCATCCAAACATACATATTTAATTATAGATTGAAATCGTTCTAAATTTCTCTATTTACCTCGTGTTCTTGCAGCAATCTATGAATGCCAGCGACATTCGCAACACGTTGATATTTGCCAAATCATTTCTTTTTCAATCAATTGAAATGAAATGAAACTTTATAAACGAAAACGATTATCTTCATGTGATATGAGATAATAATACCTAATTAACTTGTTCGTAATAAGTTTATTACAGGTTATTTTATGATAGTTAATTGAGTTTTTTCTTTTACTTTTCATTCTGTATGATTTTGTTGTAGTGAGTTTGCGTTATTCTAATACTCTGAGCTAATTTAAAATGTATCACAAAAAAGTTATCGCTCATAGCGGTTATTTTCAGATCGTTAAATTTCGCACTGCATACATTATATGGAACATGGAAGGTAATTGAAATGATTCGAATGAGCGCAGAAAAAAAAACCGGTACGTATTTATACGTGGACGGCGTCGCGACGCAAAGAAAATTCATACACGCACACACACACAATAGTCCGGTACTCGACTTGCGACGATCTTTGGAAGGGAGTGTTTTGTCGGTAACAAATGTTGAAGCTTAAAAAGTTTTCATTTCGCTTTGGCCGACGTCGCCGCCGCCAATGTTGTGATCGGTGCAGCAGTTCGCGCATGTTATGATATTTCATACGGAATTGAAATTGGCAAGCGGGCGCCGTTGTTCGCTGTGTTCCAGATTTTGTCACAGCATTTATACGAACTTTCAAACAATATAAATCTGCTGTAATAACGCGCGACAACGACGAATACCAGTGTCAAGAACGTCCGCCGATAAATAAGATACAACTTGCTTTTGTTTTTGATTCGCATTTTTGGTTCACTTGCAATCCGTTGCGACGTTATTTTTATTTCAAACTTCAAAACTACTTACATCAGTTAAAAGATGATATACGATGGCTGTAAGTTATGAAGAATATCATTATTTTTTGTTCGGTTGAGGTGTTTCTTTGTTTTTGAAAGATTTATCTCTCAGGGTTATAATTAGAAAAACTTGCCTTCGTGGCTTATCTTTCTAAAATATTACCACTTCGCACATTGCACTCGTAAGAAGTAGCTAATTTGTGCAATGTGCTTTTATAGCTGCGCATTCTACTGCGACTTTTTCGACCATTTGTTGCGACCGACTAGATCTTTTAACAATGTGTTCAACGGTGTGATTTATATTGTAAATTCAGCCTCGTAGCGTTTAGCGCGATGTTCACGTGTGGCGGAAATAAAGGATGAAATATGGACGCTGGCTGTTCACGCTCGCGATAAATAAAATATTCGGTGGGTCTTCGAGTCGCGTGGTACTGAACTGAGAACTGCGAGGTGTGTGCGGGGGACTGCTACAAAAGAAGCGTGGAAGATGCCATGGGGACAACAAAAAGAAGCGTCCCCTGAGAGACGATGATTGATCACATCGAACGCCGTTTCAGATTAGTCTGCCACCGCGCCAAATCATGTAAAATATCCAGCACACGCGCCTTCGACAGAATTTCAACGACAACGCTATGGAAATATTCAGCAAAACCCAATTTGTTTATTTTTTGCTTTATTAATAATTTCATGTTTACAACATATCTGGGGACAATTTTTAATACGTCTTTGAACGCTATGATTTACCAGCAAGAAAGATTTTCTTTTCTGTTTCTGGATAAGAGGAGCGCAAAAAACATTCCCAAGTTGGTAGCAATGATAGGTTCATTGACTTTGACTTACCGTATGTATTGCGCTGTGAAACCGTGGAGGGCAATGCGTTCTTCAGCGGACATTATTTTTCTGCTTAGGTTTGCGATTGTATACATGTGTAGTTAGAGTTGTAGAGCGAGACAATTCGTACAAAGGGAGGAGCATCGTCAAAAACACACAAAAGTGGTGGTCGATTCTTCTTTTACTTGTCGTGCGTTTCCTTCGCTTGGTGCGCATTTAAACCTTCTTTTTCCAGGGGATGAGAGAGTAGTTGTGTTCTGCCATGCTTGTAAAAGGTGAAATGAGGCTTTTTTATATTTTACGTCGCAAACAAAATAATAATTTTCGTTTCCATTGAAAAATTAAAAATGTGCGTTTTCTAGTTATCCGACGATTTTCAAGTTAAATGTTACTTGTTTCCTCTGACAGGGTCTTAAACAGTGCGGCTATTTTTATATTCGTCGAAAAGTTCTGTCAGCCGTTTATTTTTCGACAAACTAGTCAACGCAGTCACTCACTGTGAGACTCGTGGAGCTATCTGTCAGTGCTTAAGTTATTAAAGAGCGCGGAGTCAAATTCACAAATTCGTTTAACTTTTCGTTTTGTACATTCACGCGCTCGGGACGCGCAATTTTCAAGCGCTGTAGGCTAGAGGCACACAACTAATTATCGCTAATATGTACATTATGCGGTTCGCCCAATTTGCGCACTATAATTCACATAACACTCCTTCGTAATTACGAACGATAAATTTGCAAGTTATGTCTCGTCGCCGACCTCCCCCAACGGTAAACGCAAACACCAACAATTCACGTGTTGTAACATCATTGCCATCGCATGACTTCAATGTGAATCGATCGCTATGGACAGGATAATTGGTTACCTGTATTGGACTACATCACGATAATAGTTTATGTGTGTCTAGCAAACAAAAAGAAAATAAAATACATCAGAAGTTTTTCAGTTTATGTTAGCTTTGACTCATCCAAAATTAAAACAGAAATATTTCTAATTCCAGCCTTTCACTCAACGCACTCAACACATTTAAATAAATTGACAGCCCGCGGTTTACTGACAGCTATCTTTTGTTTTATCAGCACAGCATGAAGCAAAAGCAGCTTTTTTTGAATAACAAATAAATCTCACTTTGTGAATTAAATAGCATTTATCACATTTTATTATTCTAGTGAGTAGATTATATTTTATAGCAATATTTATTGAATTATGCGCTCTTTGAGTGGTCTGCATCTCCGGAGTGGAGTCTAGACCGACGGCCATAAATTCATGGCGTGCGCTTAGTGTTTTAATACGGTTTTCATGTCAATATAAAACCAATAATATCCCACGCTCGTTGCGATTTATTCATTTCTTCATTGCTTCCAGCGTTTGCGACTAAAAGATTTACGTAAAACTACAACTTCACCAACATCAAATAAATAACCAATAAATGTAGATACTCACGCATTTCAATAGTTATAAAATTCGTAAGTATTTAAATGTTTGTTAAATAAACTATCCGGTGTAAATGGTACTTTAGCCATTCGAGTGTGCTTAATGTAGATGTGCGGTCGGTGATGCTGGCGACGTTGATGTATGAAACTCCATTAGGAGTCGAGATTATATGCGATTTAATCAACAATTAATTAAGTCATATAGCATATGCCTGAAGTTGATGTAGATGTTACATGTAACTAATCTACACCGATGCCAACGCGGTGGATTTATGTCGTTTATTGGCTAATGCGATTTTGGGCCGCAATTAAAATCAGATAAAATACAATTTACGGTGTCCGCTGATAACTGCGTTAATGTAACAAAGTTAAATATTGATTATTTAGTTGGATGTGCAATGAAATCAACTTAACTACACTTCAAAACATCAAAAACATTCAAATAGGTTTAAATATTTACATGAGCATGTAGTTTCTTGAACTCAAGCACCACATTAAAATAGAATTTGTTTATAATAGACTGAGATACATTTAGATAGATTTTTATTGGTCTCTGATCGATTAACAATAGATTATAATTCTTGAAAAGTAAACTTAAAATAAGTTGACCATTATTTCTGAAAGTTTTTCTCAGTTGTGTTATTTGCACAACGCCGAATCTGACTCTGGAAGCAGTCATAATCTAGTGGGAATTTCCTAAACACGAGGAGAGAAACTTTTTTATATTATTTTTCCTATACGCGCGACATGATCCGGTCGCCGGTAGTTATAATATATTTCTGGGTGAATTTATTGCTTTTTGCTGCGATATCCCCGCGATTCTTTTTAGTTTCGGATATGTTCGCCGTATGTGAGGAAACAAAGGAAAATCCTGCTCTTGTTGGCCCTGTTGGTCCGATATTTGATTGACACATAATTGAAATTTGTTGTTGCACTACATAAATCTACCGAATTATAAAATATACAAAATATTATTTGAAGTTTACTGCCGATTAAATTCCTTCTTCTTAATCAAATTTTACGAGCCATAGTCTCATTGTTGTTGGAGACTTGGGATATGATTATTGCCTGTCGTTTCTACTTTATTAGTTACTTTCTTACTTTTGGTTTGGATCACATTGGATAAATTTCCATTCTAGCGTAGAGCTTCTTTTCTTCAATTCTCTGCACTGGGAAAACTAGCAAATGCAAAGAAACGTTCTTGAAACGAGCGGCCAAAAGGCGAAAACTTTTCGTTTAGCAAATGCGGACAGCCCGATTGCAATATTTACTCCTTTATGTCGATCCTACGGCTGCGACAGTTTCCACTGCGAGGACGTTATTAGTTACGATCAAAGTTTAGTTATTGCCATGTGGAGGCTTGCACAAAAACAGTGTACGAAATAGATGGAATAGGTCTAATATAAAATAACAAAGAAGTTGTTTTTCAGCGTGCGGAGCCTTTTGCTTATCTAGAGTGGCATCTTGTACCTTATCCGATGATCAATCTTATACTTCGGCTTTTAACATTTTCCGGTATTACATATTTATTTATTTCCCGGATTTTTTCATGCGCCAAATTTTTTAACATCTTTTAAATACGATGCCATAAAGAGAAAGTGTTTGCAGGGTTTTGTATGGATGACGTGTTAAATTATTTCTTTGGAAACAACCTTGTAATGCGATACTTACAATATAATTGTAATGATTAAATTTGTTGTGATGCAAGACAAGTATTTTGATCAGTAAAAAAGTAAGGTTTTAATTTTAACATTTAGTCATGGTCAATATTCAATATTTTACATTTTTTAAACTTTTGAGGCTTTAGGGCTGTTTATTTTTATCACAGGTCATTGAACAGTCGAAAATCTCCTAAATCCGTAGCATTTGTTCACAATCGTACTATTTTTAAACTAGTACGCTGTCAATTTATGTTGTTGACGTCAATTGCATGTTTTGGCTCGGCTAAAAATTACATAACCCACATCTGAATCAATTAATTCCGTCCGCCGTCCACCATTTTCCGCCTTTTGTGTTCAATATTGTATATTGTGTAGCCTAATTAGAAAATACAGCTCACTTAGCTGTGAAAATGAATCGTTTTTCACTTTCGTCACGACAAAAAAACGCACAACCTGATAAAGTTTCACTTTTTTGGCGCGCCGTCGCTCACGAAATACTTAAGCGAGTTGACAAAGGCAAGTGGCATTTTTTTATGCACGGTTTCTCGTTCTTCGCATTATGCGCGGTCTACCCGCTGGTCTATAAATATTCTGATCGAGGGGTGCCTAAATTACTCCCGCATTATGCCGGCGCCGGGTTTTCAATAAGGTGCTAGCGCGAGAAACTGGCTGACGGTTTAAATATAAATTACCGAACCAAAAATCCGCAACTTTTTTTTGTGTCGGAACACATTCAGTCCAGCAAACCACCAGCCACCCTTTGCGTTTCTTATCTCGTGCGCGCTCTGTCTATCCTTATCTCTGCTTGATCCTGATCAAAAATCTAACGCGCTTGTGGGGCGTGGGTAAGCAAATACGAAAAAAACGCGCGATTTCCAAAAGTTTTTGCCATAATTTATCATCCGGCCGTTTCTTGCACAACGCTGGGGACAATTATGTATTAAACAACCTCACAGCGTAAGCAGACACCAACGCACACACCAAGAGAGTTTATTTTAGATCAATACGCGAATATTATTGTTCGATATCTAGATTCGAGATGCTTGATGATTGTAAGTCCTAGGTCCTAGAAGATAGGAGGTTTTTACTGCGGGCAGTTTGTTTTATAGGCTTGGGCGTAACTATGACAGCAACCAAGGCAATTGTAGGGGAATTGTTGGTTAACAAGAAGATTTGGGTTTTATGCCCTTAGCGCGCGGTGAGATAAATTAGCGTGGCTATCCTAATTAAACATTTCTCAGCGTATATATCTGTATAATGAATCCTGAACCTTGACTGATTTCGGTACGGGTCGTTGGGACTAGGGTAACCGAGCGAAGGGTGACCGCCCCGAAATTTTCCATTTTCCATAATCTGAGTGGTCAATGAAAAAAGTCATGATACCTCCGAGCAAAAAAACATTGAAAGGGACGACGCGGCAATAAACTCGTACGATCTTGATTTATTTTTGTTTAGTTTTGCGTGTTTTGTGCGACCGCACGAGAGGCACGCAATGAATTTATTGCTATGAATGTGGTGCGTGTAACTCCCAACGGCGTAGATAGAACGAGAGCAGTAAGGACAATCTTAATTTTCTCATTCGTTCTTCCCACGTATAATTAATACTCCTTACTTAATTTTATTTGCGGGGCACGGGTTGTTAATTTATTCTTGCAGACTTGCACGAATTTAAGTTAATGCAAGACAATTAGTGGGTAGCTGAAAATGTCAAGTTGGAAAAATCTAGATGTACAAAAATGCTGCAGTGCCATGTTGGTTGACTACTTTTTGTGAGATGTAATACTACAGGCAACTAACGATGATGAGAAAATATTTTGCTCATATTTTGATGATATTCGTTGAAAAGTTTGCTTTTTTCATTCACATTCTATTACTAGGGTTGCCTGAATGTATAAATATGTATAACTAAGAAAATCTGTGGCATCCGAAGAAAAATAAAGCTATAAATCAATGGGTCGGCTGGTATTTCGTCGAGTCTTTGCCTGTTTTCCCCGATTCCTCGTTTGCTGTGACTGTGATATTCGTTTTCGCGTAGTTGATCGTCGAAATGGCAGGCAGCAGCTCCTTTCTCGCGTGTGTATGTACACGTTTGTGGATGACATTCCCGAGGAAGTTAGCGCTTTTTGTCGTACACTAGTAGTTGCCGCATAAAGACGGGATTTCAGTTGTAAACCCTCGGGCGGAGGTCAGGATTAGGAGCGCCGAGACAATGTAACGCCTATTCTGGCCCAGACATCTCTTAACAATCTTCTATAAACTAGGCACTTGTTTGCCTATTTGCAGAACCCTCTTTACGATAACGACGCCAATGCATGCGCACGCTGTGGATCCGCTTTAAGCGCAGCCACCTAAGAAGAAGATGCAGTGGTGCGTACGGAACTTCATCATCATAATCATCTGTATCGGATGTGCGCCACGCGCACGTAAATTACACTATATGTCAACGTTTGACGCCGGAGGTATATCCTCGATTATATTATCGGAAAGTGTGCTTCAAAATTGTACCGCTACGTAGGTAACAGTATCAATAATGTTGCTTTGTTCCTCCCTGCTGTGCACAAAACCATAGGCAGTCGTATTATTAAATATTTAGGATTTAATTTATAAAGCGAAGAAGTGATCCCGCCCGTGGTGGTTTATAGCTTGACGTCTTTTTATTAAATTCACTTTTTATATGTTGCTAGAAAGTTGCAAGTCAACCACCTAAAACTTGCCAAATAAAAAGCCTCGGCGGGCACATTTTTATTGAGGAGTAATAAATTTGCTCGAAGAAAACGTGGAAAAAACGTACTTTTTGTTAAAATGCTTTTTGCATGTTTTGTTGCCGGCTCATGTGAATATAATATATTGGTGTGTGTGTTTTTATTTCTTGTCGTGAAATAAAATTGATTTGCTGTATGCGTTTATTATGTAAATTACGCCCGCAAGTGTAGTTCGTCACAATAATTTACTGCATAATGTACTCGGGATGTCTTCCGCTGGGGCATCCCTATCGATGTCAATTGATTTATGTATTTGGGGAATGTCACATCGCTTAAGACTTTTGCTAAAGTTTTCGATATTTATGTGCGTGTAGAGTTATTCATTTTTATTTGATGGTATCATAAGTGTATTGACGTGTAAGGTGTTAAGGGAAAAGTGAATTTGCTACCAGGATTTGAGCATAACATTTTTTTATTATATATTTAAAATATTTATGTATAAAATACGCCGCAATTCAGTAATATTTGCTTTAAAATGTTAATTGAAGTCAAAGTAACATTCTTATGCAGAAAAAAGGCCCGGGAGAGACATAAAACATGTTTTATTTCGTGAGAGTTATCTAGTTCACGCCTAGATGGCAATAGAATGCACTTATGTGCATTAAACAACGGTTTGCGTGCATGTGCGAATTTGTGTGTTGGTGTCAGTGAGTGCGCGTTCTCGCTGCCGCGTGCAGCGGAATCTTTGTTTATCAGTAGAGTTGTTTGTTTGTTGTGAATCTGCTTTGAGATAAACGTGAATACTAGCATTCGTGAGAGCTCACGCGCTGCGTGCACTATTCATACCTAAACTCTTCTGCAACCTGGTTGGCGGTAAGATGCGCTTGTTTACATTATGTTAAATTCACCGAATATTATTTTCATGCGTGCAAATATCTTACATTTATTATTCCTTAGTGGCTTAGCGCATTTTTAATTTCTATTATTTATATTTTCGTAGTTTTACACATTTTAAATGGAAATTACATTTTTACATTTTCCGCTGAAATAATAAAAATTAAAGGAAGTTTTTAAAAATTTGGTAATTATTTTTTGTTTTGTATATGAAATATTAAAATAAATAACAGCTATTTGCATTACGCTCTTAGCCTACTTCATTTCATCCACGCGAAATGTGTTAAAGATAAACAAAAAATAAGAATAAAATGATAAATGTATTACGCATAAATTCTATCTGCATCTATCTCATCCTCATCTTCATATTGTGTGCCACAATGAAAGTAAGGTATTTGGCCATAACAGATGTCTCCTTTTGTTCAAATTTACATGTTAACTGACCCGGAATGTCAAAGGTTTCGGCGTATTTACACTTTGATTTTTATTTAATGCATCAGATACAATGGATGGCGTGTTGAGTAAAGAACACTGCGTAAAAGGAAAAGAGGAGTGTAATGTGTAATGGATCGGCAGTCGAACAAAAGCGTCGATATCTGTTTATTCTCGCCTGTGAATTTATTAGGTTTTCAATCGAATTCACGAAAATGAATTATATTGCGCATAAATCGTTCTACGAATGAAATATATATGGGATGGATGGAGATAAATATAAAAAGTGTTTTGAGTGTGTGTTGCCGATGCGAGCGCGCTTTGGTTTCTATCCATTTGCTCGCTTATATATTACTTTTTCTATACCATTGAACGGAGGCGTCTCGCTTAATGTACATGATCTTCCAGTTTCGAGTTCCGCCCGATATCATTAGCATAAATGTATTAGAATAATTTATAGATTGAACTGCGTAATTTTCTACTCGATTATGCAAACGTTTGCCCAATACAAATCGGAACCCACATGGTAGCGTAAACAAACTATAAAAAAAACAAGACACACATACGCAGAAGAGAATGTTAACAAATCAAAACAACGTTTTTATTAGCACCCTTTTATGGTCTAATAAGGGACGATGATTTTAATTGCGGCAATCCGAGTAGAAGCGCCGACGACACATTTCGCATTACGAATTACGAATTACTCAAATGACCGAAATCGTTAGGGTTCACCAAGTTGCTCCATTTATTGCTCTCGCTGCGCGCTAACTTTTGTCAATGCCATCCATATAAAAGTGTGAAAGAGAATCGGCTGCTTTTTTCGCAATTATTTTTTATCGCCGCACGCGAGTTTTTATTGTTCTCTTAGTTGTTATTATCAGCGCGTCCGTGTTGATGGCGCTCTGGTGACTACATAATTATTTATTATTGTTTTTCCACTCTTATTTCTCTCCGGAAATAAATGAACGGCTTCGAGGCATTCGCAACAGACCAAAAAAATGAATAAAGACTAAAGAGAAAAGCGTGCATAATTAATCACCACCGCGTAGTGGTGGCGGCGGCAGTGGTGGCGGCTTTGTGTGCATATTATACGCTCGATAGTAGTGTGCCGCTGGATGCGAAAATGGTATGCTAGTACTAGTGGTGGATGGTCGAATTGTTTGCTGGCAGCAGAGGGCAAAGTTGCGTGGAATCCGTTCTCGTTCGTTCGTTATCCTCGATCCTTGAAGGACGCGCCGCGCCAAGAAAAGGCCAGTTCGTTCACCCTCGATTTACACGCTCTTCCGCATCGCGAGAAGAAAGCGTTGTAGTTTTCCTTCTATATCCTTTTCCGGATAAATTCTCTGCATATACATTCGGATGGGCGCGCATAGTAATCGGCTCATATCAACATCATATTCATAAAATAAACTAACTTGGAAATTCTTAAAATTGCCTACAGCAGATTCAACAACACACAACGCACAGCCGTTTGATTTTTTTTATTTGTGGCGCATGTTTTCCCGACGTATTTTACTCGTTCATTGAATGGGAAAACTCCGAATGTGAACAAATGATAAATAATATAACGAATTGCGATGCTCTGAATTCAAAGCAATATACAATAATCAATCATCGTTAATTATTGATAAACGTCCATTCAGCGGGGGTCAATAGCACACCCCAAACATAAATCACGCTGTTTCGGTTTTTCAAAGAGCTGCAAATCGGTAAATATGATACAACTGGAGACAGGTTTCCAGTTCTCTGCGCGCGTCGCTTCCAATTAAATCCTGCTAGTGTCTTTGCGCGATACTGCACATCGTAATTGCAACATTACCCACCGGTTTCTACCATTTCTGGTGGTGACTAGAATTAAGTCGCCATTCCGATTCGAAATATCTGTCTTACTCAAGTTACGAGCGCGACGGCGACACAATTTCCTTAGTTTACTCATAATTCATGTTTGAAGCGCAAACAGTTTTAAGTACGCTGGTATTTATTTTGTTTTTAGTACTACGACACTAAATACCAATTTGTCGCACTATTTTTAGTGTTTTAATTTAATGCCACTCATTTTCTTCGAGCGCAAGTGTTTGAAGACATCTTTTAGTCATTTTTATCTATAGATAATCGTAGATTATATTAATGACCGGTTGTAAATCAAGAAAAATTATAATTATACATGTCGGTAATAAATTGCGTTATGCGTCGGAATTGTCCGGATAAAGTGTTAACATTTATTTATACATAAGTGTGGTTCAATATCTCAGACGGAAAAAGTTATATGATTCACTCACGCTCGAATAAATAACGAATGTAAGACAAATCCTGTTCGCTTCAAGTGGAAATAGTTTAAGAATTTACGGTTTTGTCGTTCGTGACCTTTTTTTTTTCTCTTATTTTGTCGAGTCAGCGTGTCGTCGTGTTTCCCGTTTGCGTTCAGCGCGCTATCCTGGCGGTAGATTAATGTCCATTACAATTTTACGTGACAACTGTTGTGTCTTTAATACAACTCGGTAGAATGCGGAACACACATATCAAAGCTTATTTTCCTCTACTTTCTCTCTTCGACTACTTTGCGAATTTCTCTTGTGGGGTAATAATTTTTTTCGTTGAATGTTAATACTAGTAGTGCTTGTAAAACTATTTTCTTTGTTGTGTAGAATGAAAATTTGACGATGTTTGCTCTTCTTTTTTTTTGCAGAGACTTAACGAGCAATAACATCACGGCATTAGACGCCATCTCACTGAAGCAGTACACGCGACTGGAAGAATTGTAAGTGTGAATTAGTCAGTACGAAATAGATTTGGCAACTATTCAATTTGATTCTCATCTCATCTCATCTGTATTATAGTAGGTATTGTTTATAAGATCAGTCACCCCAATTTGGTTTTGCCTCAAGCGAATTTTGTGCAAATGGCGGGTACCAGACACATTACTAGGGATATTCCTACTTTTACGACCGCCCACATCCTGTCCCACGATGAACCTAACCTTGCTTTTCGATTTGATCAAAATCATCAATTATTTTCAGCTACACCTGTGTAAATCTTTGTAAAGTTATTCAAATACCAATATATCTTTTCGTTCAGCTTGTCAGTTTGATATAGCAGTCAAGCGGGGAGAACTACCCGAAACCGATGAGCGACAAACGAGTATATAGCATTCAATTTCGTATTTGAATATTCAGTCCATATACTTTCCAATATCAACTGACTTGTTGTGTCGTCTAGGACATTCCGACTCAATCTACATTCGCCGAGGAAACATCAACGTTTCAGTGTCAACATTTTGCGCATGCAAATGTGCCCTATGGCCTATCTACGTTTCTTTTCCTCGCTCTATCTTGACTAGCGAAGATTTGCACATTTTCCCCATTTTCAAACACCATCGAATTTCACGATGTAAATACTCACCAACAAATTGGCTCGAATGAACATTTACCCTGTTCAATATTCATTTTACCGCCGTGCTTTCCAACTAGGTAGTATATATTTACATATCCAGCGTTGACGCGCAGCATCGAATTGCCACTTGAGAAATCTGTTTAAATATAGTTATTACAATTTGTACGAATATAGGTATAGTGAGTACATGTGATATTTTGTTATTAGTTGTACAAAGTCATTTAATTATGCGTATAATCGGATGGAGAGCTGAAGTGGTTCTGTTATCGTTGTCTGCGGGTCAATTTAATTGCACTCTAAGCGAACTAATTGCATCTGGCTTGCGTCTGACGCTATCTGCGCGCCGAAATAAATGAAGTTTGCAGCCGCACACAATCAAATTAGTAGTTGCTCTGCGCGCCAACTCCACGCACACATTTCACTTTAAACGGCGAGCTGACTACAGCAGTTAAGCTAACTTTTTAAAAGTTTCGCATGAATTTAATCGTCGGATCTTAGATAATTATCTTGTTTTGGTGCATAAAAGTAATGCTTCTTTTTAAGGGTACTTTTATCGTGATATGCAGTTACATTTTATCATAAACCTACGTTTTAAGACTACTCGAGAAGTGTCTTTAAAGTTGCACTTAAAAAATTTGAAATTTTTAAGTAAATTGTGTAAGTTTTCATCGGAATTTCAACTAATTTCATATTAATTGTACTAATTTTTGCGAACAGATGTCGCGCGATGTATGAATTGATTATTACCTGCCCTGTTTTGTTGAGTTCACGTTTATTTACTTTAACATTTATTCCGTGAGTTGCTGACTTTCAGCGATAACATTTTTACTGTTTGTTATTTGTTGTCATACAAATTCACGATTGTAGTACGTATATTCAATCTTCAATTCACTAACTGAGACATGAATGTTGAAAATGTTGCTCCACTTCTATTTTTTTATTATGGTTTTCATAACGTATATATTGTACTCAAAAGCAGCCCTCACAAAAGCACATCGCGGTCGTAAAAGGAGCAAGCACACGATGAGAGAAGTTTCTGCATAGTCGAAGTACATTTTCAGATGGAACATTTTATGCACGAGTTTGCGTCGACCTCATTTAGCCCATTTTCTATTTTCTACGGAAGCGTTTGCATTGCACGAATTTTTCCATAATGATTTAATTCAACATAAAGCCGTCCGGTGAAACGGATTGCTTCAAGTATTCCCCCGATTCATTGAATTAAATGGTTTGTGAACTTTACTTTTGTGCACGGTAATGTAGTTTTTTATCATCCGAATGGGCAATTATCTCGTTCCTCACGGTCGTAACATAAATTTTTAACTCAAAGGTGAATTTCGAATTTGCTCTGGTATAATGTATAATGGCCGGTACACATGCAAGATTACTGATTTCTATTTGCAAGTCATAATGTTTTCGTAATTTCTTTACAGAATACTCATCGATAATCATCTAGTTGAAATACACCCGGAAGCATTTGCGAAGACCATTCACATCAAAAGATTGTGAGTATTTTTTTCCTTCTAAACGTAAATCTTTTTATATAGTGAAGTATTGAGATATCGAATCAATAACGCGCAGCTTGTGCGCTGTATGCGCTGAAATGTAAAATGCGAGAATTCATACAAAACGTTTGGTGGAATGAATTGAATTTTATTAACGAGGGCATTACACGAACCTCGACGGTGCGAATGATGACAGGACATTTCAAAATCCCTTGTTTAACAGGACCCTCCTGACATAAATAATATTTTACTGCCATTTGTTGTAGGGAATGCGTGCGTCGTAAATCATTTCTTTGTTGTAAATCCTTATAAATCAGAATAATAATTTTATTCTATCAATAGATATAATAAAGACGATTTGAAAGTTGAATGACCAAATGATCTCTATAGTTAAAAGGATATAGCGCTTTCACTGATACGTAACATTGTTGCATGGAGCAGGAAGCACGAAATTTTCCCAGTGCACGCAATCTGTGACGTAGTTTGTTCTGTACATACGTCCCGTGGATCGTCCAGGGCATTAGGGACATTCCCCACTATTCTCATCCTTAATGGGGTCAGGCGGTCATTCCTACTCACCCTGTACATTAATTTCGCATAAGCTACTTTTGTGCATAATAACATATTAATAGCATCGGTGTGGAATGTTTTAAGGGTATTAAATGCTGTTTGAGGCTAATTGTAATTAATCATTTTACGGATGACACTAAGGCGAAGACAGTATGGCGAGGCACACGCCGTTGAAGGACGATGACGAGACGCAGACACGTATGATGATGAAACCTACTTTATGATTAATAATATTTTAATGAAATTCGCACTTTGGCTAAAGTGTAATTTGCATTAAGTATGGGTGCACTGTAATTAATGAAAAACTGTCAAATTTAGGAAATTGCACGTTCATAAAGGCAATCTTCGTAATTGGCCAACGCTTGAAGGTTTTTTCTACTGTAATTCAAACAAGCATAATGAAAATTAATTGCAGTGCATATAAAATGAAGCTTTTATTCCAAAAAGTTACTACTTGCATAATCAAATTACTTTATGAAATAAAGTTTATAAAGCTGTGTTCGATTCTAGTTTTTAAAGCAATGGGCAAAACAATTTTACGATCGCGGGTATATTATCCAACAAGCTCTGCGGTTTACGATCGCCAACTTGTCGGGAAAGGCATTTCGTTCTGCACATTCATAATACATGGAAATTCAATTTCGACGTCTCGCCGCAGTAGCGTATATCTCGAAGGGATTATATCTAACCCAATTTTAAGTCACAATATTTTATATACGGAGACATTCGCACAAAGAACTATAAATTTGGAGATTTTCCGATACTGCTCTCGGAATTTTCTGCACTGGTGGCTGGATTCTGCAGTCTGCACTCTATAGCATTATATGATATTATAATAAATTGCTTTGTTTTCAGAATCCTCCAAAATTGTAGGCTTACTGAAGTTCCCAAGGCAGCTTTATTGCCGTTGAAGAAACTTCACACATTGTAAGTATGTAATTATTTTTAAGGGTCGACCACAAACAGCGCGCGTATGTTATATTAAGAATTAGGCACTAAATAATCTGGTCTTCACGTAGGTAACAAAAATATAATCTTCATATAGATGTTATATTAGTTACGGTAAAATTGTTTCATATTCTATTTTTATTGCACTTTTGAACCCTAAACGAAGAGTAATTTATATTTATGGTTGGAAGTACAATTTTTACTAGACCTACGGTGATTTTGAACAAAAAAAAATGCGAACTTACTATTGTTGGGTTAGGCAGCTGGGCCAAAATGAAATATGGGAACTGGACGGAAGTACATTCCGACAACTGCAAATGCTTCGAAGTTTGCGCCTGGACGGAAATCGCCTACGCGCCATACCGACAAATGCACTGCAATGGCTTGAACATCTAGAGGTCCTGTGAGTACAAACAGTCAAGTCGAGGACCAGTTAAGCCTGAATGCTGAATGCGCTTCGAATTTTTAAACCAAATTCAACTCCAAAATTGATGCGATAAATATTGTGGATAATGCTTAAATTAGCTTTTATGATTGCTCAATACAAAACATGAAAGAAAACACTACACCCAACCACAGACAACAATAACAATTACGAATAAAAACACAACAACCACGAAAAAAATATGAATACAAGTGCATACATTCATCGAAAGACAATTTATCAACAATACACAATTAATAACACCGCAAAATCGAATGGCGCTTTTGTAAATATGCCGGTTTTATTGTCGCAATTCCATTTTGTGAATTGACAATAAACAAATACGAATTGGCACAGTGATTGGCAAGATTTTCCGAGCATTTCAGCGCTTCCTACATTATTATGTGTTTTTGCAAATAGATGTAGTTTATAAATGAATTTTATAATTCATCTAATGTGGCTTTTGCTTAAACTATTGTTAAATGTAAACGTTCTAACGTACGAAAAATTTACTTCTTTTCAGAAACCTGGGCAACAATCTCATCACTTCCATTCCAGTGGACGCGTTCCCCAGAATGGAAAATCTTATCGTTCTGTAAGTTTTCTTTCGCATCGTGACTCTGCCTCAACATGCCTGTCGCATAAATCATACCCAATTTACAGTCTAAAAAATCTTGAGTACATAATATCATCACCCGAACATATTGATTTGTTTTCTACGAGCAAAAAATAGCTTTACAAATAGTTATCGGATATTTAGTTTGTAAGTGTGCCAATGAACTTTTCCGTTGTTATATTTAGACTTTAATTCGGATATTAGGAAACAAAAATGACACAACTATATTTTATACAAGACCAACTGCTTGGCGATTTAAAAATACAATTTCATATCAGACTCAAACGACGTCATAATATATATGAGTAATATTGCCTTATTTGCAGGTATCTCAAGAGGAATCAAATCACTGAAATAGCTGAGGACGCTTTCGCAAACATGACGGCACTGAGAGTCATGTGAGTATTCACGCATGCATCACGTTATTTATCACTGTGACTTATTTGGTCGAATTAAAACGAGAATCGCTTATTATATGGCGATGGAAATAAGACGTTTTAAAAAGGACGAGGCGATGATTTTTCATGTCTTTTTATAACTCGACTTCATTTCATCTTGGGTACAGGCAACATTGTAATGTGCAAATGTGTTCTTATTCTGTGTGCAGCGAACTTGACGACAACTTCTTGACAAGCATTCCAACAGCGGTGACTAAACTCCCTTCCCTACAAGATTTGTAAGTAAAATTCATTCCGATAAACTTTTAGAACTTAATTTTGTCTCGAGTGTTTTCTTTTAATTACTTTTCTATTAAAAGCGAATCGATTCTGAATTGAGAACCAACAATATGAACAGTGTTGTTCTCTTGTAGGTCTATCTCGGGGAATCGCATTAAGTATATTCCCAGTGGATTGCTCCAGAAAACACCTGGATTAGCCTTATTGGAACTAAAAGGCAATCCGTTAGTGGGCGTCGATACACATGCATTCTCATTTCTACCACGACTACGAAAGCTGCAAGTATTATGTTCCCTAAACCGTTACATTTTCATTAACCCTTTAGGTTTAGAATTGAGATTAAATCAGCATTTTCGATGTTTACTGCATTAAATTACAATTTCTCTACACGTTCGTAACAGTAGTTGATTGGAAGTGAAAAATAATTGACTTTTATTCAATCAGAATTTTATCGGATGCTCGTGAACTGTCGACGTTTCCATCCCTAAATGGAACAAGCGCTCTGGAAATTCTGCGATTAGATCGCGCCGGCATTTCGTCAGTGCCAGCCACTCTATGCTACACTTGCCCTGGATTGAAGAGTTTGTTAGTTTTATTTTATTCCCCGACATGCTCCATCGATATAATTCTGTAAATATATTTCAGAGATCTTAAATCAAACAAACTGGTGGAAGTGCCAGATCTGTCTAATTGCAAGGACATACGAGTGCTGTAAGTAACATAGTAAGTTTTTGCGACAAATCCATTTTGATTATGTGCGCCTTTCTATTTGTTTGCTTTAGGGATTTGGCTGGCAACAAGATAAATTCTTTGGAGAGTCGACCTTTTAAGGGGATGTCGCAAATGCACGATCTGCTTTTAGCTCACAACGATATCCATCACATCTCCTACGACGCCTTCTACGGCCTATCTAAACTACAAGTGTTGTAAGTGGCTCCAGACGCATTTATAAATCATGCCTCTCATAGGATTATGCATATCACTTTTTTTATCTTCTTGTTTGCCCCACAGAGATCTCGAAGATAATAAAATTTCCTTCATTCATCCCGACGCCTTCCTGTCGATTTCACACATCGAAGACTTGTGAGTACATTTTCGGCTGCCCTAGGGCGACTATTGGTATTTTTTGTGCTTGAGTAAGCACTGAGGTATATTCGTCTTGCAGAAATTTGGGTAACAATGTGTTCTCAATACTGCCATTTGCTGGGTTGGAACGTTTGCTGCATTTGAAGACGTTCAACAATCCAAACTTACGGGAATTTCCACCACCCGAAGTTTTTCCGCGTATTCAAACATTGGTACTCGCGTACGCTTATCACTGTTGCGCCTTTCTCCCCTTGATACCTTCGAACCCACCGCCGCGAGCTAAAGATATAATCGTGTTTCCCGACATTGATGATATCGATTTGAATATATGGAATTCCAGTTCGATAGACTTGTGGCCATCAATGCGTAAGTATATCAACCCAATTTTAATCCCAGGTTGTAATTTAGGATTGCCCTCCTTAGAAAACATAAGTCACAAATTTGGCAAGAAATTCAAAGCGTTGTGGGACCGTATTGGCACTGATTTCACGTACCCGGGAAACTTTCCCGCTTATATGGAGGAATACACCGAGGAGGAATTAAATCGCATTACTGGCAGCGATGGTCCTCCCGGCAAAATTCAGTGTTTGCCATTGCCAGGCCCTTTTCTACCATGTCAGGATTTATTTGATTGGTGGACTTTGCGTTGTGGTGTGTGGATTGTATTTTTATGTGCAATGTTGGGGAATGGTACTGTTGTGTTTGTACTTATATTTAGCCGAAGTAAGATGGACGTACCTCGATTCTTAGTATGCAATTTAGCGGCAGCGGACTTCTTTATGGGCGTTTATTTAGGTAACAAAACCTTTTGCAGCGCAGCAATTTAAAATTTTAATTCAAATCGTGTTCACAGGTTTTTTAGCGGTTGTTGATGCTTCAACACTCGGCGAGTTTCGCATGTATGCGATTCCATGGCAGATGTCGGCAGGATGTCAAATGGCGGGATTCTTGGGCGTATTGAGTTCGGAATTGTCGGTTTACACATTGGCAGTGATTACCTTGGAACGCAACTATGCGATAACGCATGCCATGCATCTCAATAAGAGGCTCTCTTTGAAGCACGCCGGTTATATTATGATGGTCGGTTGGACCTTCGCAATTATCATGGCGGTGCTACCTTTGTTTAGTATATCCGATTATCGGAAGTTTGCGGTGTGTTTGCCGTTTGAAACAAACAACACCGCGAGCCTAACTTACGTAGTGTTTTTAATGTTTATAAATGGTATTGCGTTTTTAATTTTAATGGGTTGTTACTTAAAAATGTACTGTGCAATTCGCGGTTCTCAGGCGTGGAACAGCAACGATTCGCGGATCGCAAAACGTATGGCATTGTTAGTATTCACAGACTTTTTGTGCTGGTCACCAATTGCATTCTTTAGCTTGACAGCCGCCTTTGGTTTGCAACTTATAACGTTGGAGCAGGCAAAAGTATTCACTGTTTTCGTGCTGCCATTGAATTCTTGTTGCAATCCTTTTTTGTATGCCATACTTACTAAACAATTTAAAAAAGACTGCGTCATGATCTGTAAGGCCATAGAAGAAAGTAGAGTGACGAGAGGCATTGGCCGGTGCAGGCATAGCTCAAACTTTAGCAATCGGCAAACGCCCGCGAACACAAACAGTTTAGCGGACAGATCGTCGAGAGAGAATCAAAATCATCACGTTCCGTCGTGCACGTGCAACGTGAAGCTGTTGGGTGATCAAAATGAAAACACTCCACGGCCGCAGACGCGTAAGAGTCGCACTAAAGAATGGTTCTTAAGTAAAACCAGATGGATGTTGTGCGTTCGAAGACAAAGTCGGCATCGGCCTAGGAGTGACCAGTACACCTATCAAATTGCTGAAATACAGCAGAAGCAACACAAACGCGCCTCTAGCGTTTCGTCGAGTGAGAATTTCAGTTCGTCACGTTCGGATTCCTGGCGTCACAATCATCACTGCGGTATACCCCTGAGACTGCTCGATCCGAAACGCCGTGCATCCTCGTGGCTAGTGACACGAAAGACGTCACAGGACTCCAACCTGTCGAGTTCTCGAAATGATTCCTCTGGATCGGCCACGACGGCTAGTACGGGCACGTGGCGTATCTCGCGGTCGAGTGCGTCCAGTGAACCGGCGACACGCCTACGCGCCAAGCCGCGATTGACGCGTCAATGCGCCGTGCAGGACGAATTCGATCCGCCAGGATCGCCGGGCCGGCTTACCGTTCGCTTCCTAACGACAATACCATCGGCAGCGGAGAATAGTATGCAACAGGACGAGGAGCCGCCCCTGCTTATCTCGCCGACAAAAGAGCGCGAAGGTCCTTTGTATGCAATCCTGCATACGACGCCCATTATTACGCCGACGCGACGACAAAGCATCGTCACGTTACATCCACCAAATACATGCACTGCGACTAGTCAGCCTGAAGCAGGTCCTTCAAAACCTGTTTCAGACGTAAAAAGATAATAATTAGTCCAAATTAATATTATGTATTTTTCTATGCAGTGTAATTAAATTACATTCGATATTAAATGCACTGTATTCATAGATAGATTAATCGAGTACCGTCTTATACGATGTATAAGTACACATTCCAGGGTTCATGCTTCCAGAATATGTTGTGTAGGAGGGTGCTCATTATTAAATTATTGTAGTTTATTTTGTACATATATATAATGAATACGGGGGCATTTCCGAAAAATATATTTAACTGAAATTTTGTGTAAAATGTAGAAATGTCCAATGAGTCACTATTTTTCGGTACCCCAGATATACTAATATATTTATCCCAAGTGTACAATACGATAAAGAATGCGTGATATACTAAATAATTAGCATTAAGGTTGATACTATCTAAATAAATTTATTAAGTGAGATGATAACATTTACTAATGGAAGGAATATATTAAATTATTATATTGCCATAAACTAGAGATAGGTTTTATTCGATTATGTACAAAATAGCTATATTTGTATATTATGAAAACGGGAAACTTAGCAGAAAAGCTCTGCAAGCTTTACATGTACTTACGTTCATTGCTGTGTTTCATTTCGGATGCAACGGCCTACAAACTGCCAGTCAACGACATCAAGTATTAGCATTGTTATTTATTTGTACGCTTCTGTTTAACTACAGTTCTAGTATTTATATACACTTATATATTATAGTATTGTATACAGATTTCAAACATTTTAAGCCATGAAATTCAAATTATTTATAAAATTGTAAATAATAAACTGCCATTTTTATTTATAAAAGGTCTTTATATTGTTTACTCAATATAATGAATTCTATTCAACTTTATTTTCAATATTCATCGCATCAATACAAAAATAAAGCACTTTACTTTTTACATATACATACTGAAAACACATATTTTATAGATAACTTGTAAATAGATAATGTTTGACTTTGAGATACAATTTAAATATTTAAATGGATGGTCTGTTTTGTTTAGTCACATTCAACACCTTGGATGTGTTCATTGCCGACACATTTTGTGCCGAATTATCTTGATTACTATCACAAGTGTTTAATATTAAATCTCGGGAGCGTCGAAATTCATCGAATTTGCTATTTAGAATACTTAGTTCTGAGCGAGACGTTGTGGGCTCGCTCGGTTCTTCCAGGTTCTCCTCGTCGACTTCCTAAAATGTAGCACCTCATTTTGACGTACTTAATGCCGTTATCAAGAACGTTTATTACTTGCCTGAATCTCAAGGAATGTCACGGGTTGAGTTCTGTATCTGCTAGCTGTGCCCTTGCGCTTTTTCGGTACAACACGTCTACGCAATAACGACATCGGTTCGGGATAAACAGAATCCATTACTGAACAGAACGCAATGCTTTTTTTTGTCAACTTGGTCAAATCTTCGTTTTGATTTTCATAAGAGGTTGTTGCGAGGCACTCAGTCTATATTTATCACTCTTTCGTTAATATAGTATTTTGTAAATTGTTAACAGCATGTATTCTCCAAAGTTTTAATTGTTATATTGTTTATAGCGTAACGGTTGTCGCTGCTCGTAGAAAACAAATTAGGGGACTAAATTGAATATTGTATTTTTTAGTAACCAAAAATTGGGAACATTGGCTTTCTGTTTTTCTATAGATGCTCACTTCGAATCATTTTCATTCTAAATTTAAACTTCTGACACTCACAACACTGCGCAACTGAAACAACTGTGGTGAACTGCGCGTTCGCAGTACTGAACTGCGTTTAAAGTACAAAAATATAATATGTATATAAATTCCTTTTTCAGATCCTGTTCATTCTGTCAAAACTGACTATAGATTCTCCTACCGTTCATTAAAAGGTTCAATATTCATAAATGAATACTAACATTTCAATATTACACACATGAAAGTTATGATTTATCAGTTGAATGGGTGAGGTATCACGTTTTTCTTATCTTTTGATGCCGGTCGATTTGTGTCCGGGCGTGTTTATTGCGGCTCGCTACGTTTCTTACACTGCATTCTGTATTATGTGGGTATCCAGTTGGTTCATTGCGCTTATAATGTATTTTAAAACAAAATAAAGTGTTTGTTTCACCTTACACGAGTGAGATGCCGCAACAACAATAATTCTAGAGAGTAAAACTAGTTTATTTTCTTGTTGATTTTATGTCAGTTGATTCGTTCACTTTGATAGCAGTGTATCACGAGTTTAATAATATTATATTTAATATAATAGTAACGAAATCTTATAAAATTTATCGTGCATAGTACGGAAATGAGGCGTGCGTGTTTGCTGAAAGAATTTAGTACTTGTTTTTATAAAGAAATTAAAGGATTATTACTAACAATGTTTTCCTGCGATTTCCAGAATCGTAAGGTAAGTAACAGTGCTTTGTATAATATTTCTCCGAAATACGGGCTTCATGTATTTTGTGCTTCTGATTTGGCCCGATTCAACATTTTTAAAACTTGCGACAAAATTCGGTATATTTTTTCTGCTTCATATTATGAATGCGCAGGTTTTTTTAAAGACGCGTCTTTGTTAACCTGACATATTCCATACAAACCCTTTCTAAATGGCCGACAAACTTTACTCAAAATAGGTTCAAGTCCTACGATTTTTTAATTATTTAAAATTCCATTGTAAAAATTGTGTCTTATCTCGGAGTCCATTGGTTTTTTTCTAATTTCCTTGACTTATAAACTAGAGTGACAGAGGGAAACCCTCTTATACATTTATGAATTTTTTTAATTTCTTGATTTTCATAGCTTATCTTATAGATAATTTAGTTTTTCATACTCTATCTTATAGGGAATTTTTAATTCGTTCCTATCTATCGCCTTTATTTTAAGGGATATCTCTATATTATTAATTGAACCGTATACAAGGGTGACGGTAGAAGTGACTCTAATTCAGGGCACCGTACGAGGGTAGCGATAGAAGTGACTCGTATTCAGGGCACCGTACGAGGGTAGCGGTAGAAGTAACTCGTATTCAGGGCACTGTACAAGGGCAGCGGTAGAAGTGCCTCGTGCTCAGGGCACCGTACGAGGGCAGCGGTGGAAGTGACTCGTATTCAGGGCACCGTACATGGGCAGTGGTAGAAGTGACTCGGGTTCAGGGCACCGTACGTGGATGAATGCATAGCTGACTCCCATTTGCCCATTTTTTCTTATGAATTAAAATTTCATCTGTTAAATTTCTAATTTAACTAGTTTATTTTATAGAGAATAGTCCATAGGTTAAGATTCTGCTATTCGAAAGTCGTGGAAATATATTATCAATAGAAATAAATTACCATAGTCGCGGTGAGCTTACACGCCGCGAATGATTGCATTTTGTATCAGGTTGCAATCATTCTTGCGGCAAATAAATCCGTCTCGATTATGCGCGTATATGAATATATAATAATTTATGGATTTATAGCTGCAAGGAATTTAAATATATGATTTTTATTTCCTGATTTGACGTTTGACAACCTTACATCCAGGAAAATATAACTAGGTATATATAATGCGTGCGATTTTAATTGTAAGGGCGACTAAATAAATTACTAATTAAAAAAACTTTATTTTATCCGAATTAAGATTTAATTGTTTCGAAGCAATTTGAACACTTAAGAAAAGGTAAACAAACATTTATATTTTATTGACGAATATACACGTCCAATGTTTGTATGTGGTAGTGTCTAAACAGCCTTGCGATCTCACGTCACACTGGAATTCGACCGGTTTGTTCTTATCTCTTATTGCCAGGTGATTCGCGTACGATATTCGTGTATAGTTTTGTACTATATTCGCGACCGTATGATGGCGTCGCGTGTATCGTTTGCTCACGCTGCAGGAATAAAATTAGTTTCGCCGAATCCGACGGATGGTTCGCACGCGGTCGTCGCGATTCTCCTTTCTTCGGATTTAATTCCGTAACTCGTATTACTTTTGGTGTTCTTAATTAGTAGGTATTGCTGACTATTGTGTCTTGCTAATGATTTATCGCTTATAAGATGTTCGCGGAATGCAAATATGTTCGTGAGCGGGGTGCCGACGGATGCCGTTTACGATGGAAGTTTTACAGTACTAACCAGTAAGTAACTTAAATAATATTCTCAACATCTCAACCACATTGATTGATTATGTTTCTGCCGTTTGTTTCTCTTTATTATTATCTATATTTTTGTAGTGTTTTATAGATTTTTATATTCATAAATGTGCTTAAAACTGCATGGCATGTGTTCTCACATCCAGCGAAGCGGTTGTATTCTTATTTCTTATTCTTTGACAAAAACCAGAAAATTGCACATTTTAACACTTTTAGTCATATTTTTGGACCTTATACCCCAAAGAATAGAATTATTTTTTATTTTTATCTTATAGAGAATTTTCCAATCTTTCATATTCTTCAATCTGTTGGCCGCTTTCGCTTTTAGTTTAAAAGATATGCACTATTCAAGTTTATTAGCTTAAATATGGCAAGAACGTTGATTTTTTTGTTTATTTAGTTATATTTCAATTAATCGCAATTGTAGGGGAGGGTGGGGCAAAGTGGGCCCCAAAAGCGAAAAAAGGGAATTTGTTTACCTTTTTTCACTCGTTACACTATTTTTTACATCTTTGTTCAGTATTCAATATTAATAAGACGTGTCTATCAAAATAAAAAAAAAATCAGAATATGGGGCAAAGTGGGCCCCCACTCATAAAAATTAGGCTCTTACCTTTGTATCAATTTTTTGCTTATATTATTTTCTTTTCTTATTTCTTACTTCGAATTTGTTGTGGATAAGTTGTTGTTGCAACTTCATCTTATATATCAAAAATTTTAGGGGGTCCACTTTGGCTCTCAATTTTTTAAGCCTCCTGAATTTCAGGGGGCCCACTTTGCCCCCAGGGGCCCATTTTGCCCCCCCTTCCCCTATAGTTGAATCTCATTCAGTGTACCGTAGCAGGGTGGGGGTAAAAGTGTCTCCCATTCATAGCATCGGTAAAAGTGACTCGTGTTCAGGGCACCGCACGTGGATGATTGTATAGATGACTCCCATTTGCCCATTTTTTTTTATGAATTAGTTTTTCAGCTCTTAGATTTCCAATTTAACCAGCTTATCTTATAGAGAATTTTCCGTAGATTAAGGGTTTGAAATCTGTTTTTGTGTATCACTGTATAGTAATACTGAAATGGAAGTAAATACGTCAGGAAATATATATAGGTAAAACAAACAGAAATATGATGATCAGATATCAAGAACATACTAACGCAATAAAAAATCCACACACATACCACTCACACTACGGGAATCACATCTTAAAACACAACCACCAACACAACACAATAGACAAATTTACAAACACAAACACAAACACACACTCTTCAACGAACAGATAAATTCAATACACGACACTATTTTCAAACCCCTCAAAAAGCTCCACATACCTACTACTAACGATAACACACATTAACACAACACAAACACTTGTAAAACTCGCATACAAAATTGTAAAATCCAAGAAAATCACAAAATTATTTTAATAAATACATTTTATAAACCATGGATTACGTATTCAACTTAGAAAATAATATTTTATAAAGTAAATACGTAAATATGTATAACTTTACTGACATTTGAACGTGTTCTATAAAGTGTAAAATACGCTTTACCTACTTCGTGTGTGTTAACTAAGCCTTGGTAGGTGGACACAATTATACATAACATAATATCGTGACATAATACATCATACATAAATGGGCGCTGGCACAACCGCCGGACTCGTAGTGTAAATTTTGATCAAAAAGACATGTGTTTCTGCTTTGAGCCATTGTAAAGTTTTTGGGATGCAATTTCGTGTTTGCCATCCATGACACGGCTCCCTTTTGGGTGAGCCTGCTTTGAGCATATTTTCTTATTAGTAATCATCGGACTTACTCTGTATTCCATTTCTACACTTATAGTTTCGTTTAGTCGTGTGCGCGCGGAGAAGCACGATCATGCTTCGAGATTTGAACGTGCGCCTGCGCATTCCGCAAGTCAGAGAAATGTGCCAAGCAAGTCTGAGAAATGTGCTTAGCCCCATAAATGTTTAAAATATACTTTTATTTTTATTACATTAATATAACAACTAATATAAATATTTATTTCAATTTTAGAATCAGTATTCGTTTGTGTATAAACACGTTTTCGTGTCGCATTTATATCATATTTTACACTTCGCGCAGAAGTTTTGTGGCATGTTTAGACTCTGCATTATTTTATCTCTGTTGTTCTCTTCTCTGTTTTAGGGCGAGTCACGAGCCAAATTTGAATCGTCGCTTCGTCGGCCGACTCCCGATTTAAAATAAAATAAAGAAATATACCCCTTCCCGCATTTTCCCTTAATAATGTCATTTATTACGCAGATTTTTATTATCTTCAACATTAGTGCCGAGTGTTGCAAAGCGTGAAATAATGGTATGTAGTATATGTAATTAAGTGTGTTTTGTACTTATCGACACGTGCTGGCCGCCACATAAACTTGAGCGGGGTGTATTGTGTTGCAGAATTAAATTCTCCATCGGGTGGTATTTGCTTGATGCAGGAATTAGACCTGCAACCCGCGCAAGTTTTGCATTAAAGTGCGATTTATTCACCGTTTTTCGTGAAATATTTGTATTTTTCGAGTTTTCACGCGATCTTGGCATCTCAATAAATTCGGCGCAGCAACTAAATATGCGGAATTGAATTCTCCGTCGTGTGGTATTTACTTGAGGCAGGAATTAGACCTGCAACGCGAGAAAATTTGCATTAAAGTGTGATTTACTCACCGTTTCTCGTGAAATATTTTTATTTTTTCGAGTTTGCGCGCGATCTTATCGTCTCAATAACTTCGACGCAGCATCAAAAGATGCGGAATTAAATTCTCCGCCGGGCGGTATTTGTTTGTTGCAGGAAT
Organism: Dalotia coriaria; assembly: GCF_025399875.1. Lineage (NCBI taxonomy): Eukaryota > Metazoa > Arthropoda > Insecta > Coleoptera > Staphylinidae > Dalotia > Dalotia coriaria. The sequence continues at coordinate 6,719,590 of NW_027045447.1, read as the reverse complement.
TAGACTTGCAACCCGAGAAAATTTGCATTTAATTGTGATTTATTCACCGTTTTTCGTGAAATATTTTTATTTTTTCGAGTTTGCACGCGATCTTAGCGTTTCAATAACTTCGGCGCGGCATCCAAAGATGCGGAATTAAATTCTGCATTGGGTGATATTTATTTAATGCTGGGATTCGACCTGGATCCCGCAAAAATTTACTTTAAAGTGTGATTTACTCATCCTTTTTCAAGAAATGTTTATATTTTTTCGGGTTTGCACGCGAATTTAGCTCCTCAATAACTTCGGCGCGGCATCCAAAGATGCGGAATTAAATTCTCCGTCGGGCGGTATTTGTTTGTTGCAGGAATTAGACTTGCAACCCGAGGAAATTTGCATTAAATTGTGATTTACTCACCCTTTTTCGTGAAATATTTGTATTTATTCGAGTTTGCACGCGAGCTTAGCGCCTCAATAACTTCTGCGTGGCATCCAAAGATGCGGAATTAAATTCTCCGTCTGGTGGTATTTGTTTGTTGCAGGAATTAGACTTGCAACCCGAGAAAATTTGCATTAAATCGTGATTTACTCACCGTTTTTCGTGAAATATTTTTATTTTTTCGAGTTTGCACGCGAATTTAGCGCCTCAATAACTTCGGCGCGGCATCCAAAGATGCGGAATTAAATTCTGCATTGGGTGATATTTATTTAATGCTGGGATTCGACCTGGATCCCGCAAAAATTTACTTTAAAGTGTGATTTACTCATCCTTTTTCATGAAATGTTTATATTTTTTCGTGTTTGCACGCGAATTTAGCTCCTCAATAACTTCGGTGCGGCATCCAAAGATGCGGAATTAAATTATCCGTCGGGTGGTATTTGTTTGTTTCAGGAATTCTTCCCGCAACCCGACAAAATTTGCATTAAAGTGTGATTTACTCACCGTTTTTCGAGAAATATTTGAATTTTTTCGAGTTTGCATGCGATCTTAGCGTCTAAATAACTTCGGCGAGGCACGTAAAGATGCGGAATTAAATCCTTCGTCGGGTGATGTTTGTTTGATGCTGGAATTCGATCTGCAACCCGAAAAAAATCCTGTGTATTTGTTTTCGATTTCAATAACGTAGATAATGAACTATTTGCTAATTTCCATATTCCGGTAGAACTGAACTTCTACTTGCTTATATGTGCGCGCCTTGGCAGGTCGTAAGTCCTGTTTCAACATGGCGGCACCTATTTGGTTGACTTGTAAAATGTAAACTTGTATTCTATTGTTAATAAAGAAACAGCAAGATATATTGACTTCTTTGATTTGTATGTACGCCTTCTATCATTTCAGACAGAGTTCGCCCTCTCAGGGGATGATCCCCTCTACAGAAATTGTTAAGGTAACCTGTATGATTTGTGTACTCCATCTTTCATTTCACCTACAGGTCAGAACTTTTAAGAATATTTTTAAGTGTCTCCTCTCTTGAGACGACTTAAACTTAGAAATATTTGAACAAGACCTTATAAGGATTGTCCTTATTAAGAGTTCCCTCTCTCTGGGGGTGAGCCCCCACCATAAAAATTGTTGATATGCCTAAGAATCCTGGGGATGAAGCGCAGAGACATCGTAGCTGTAGGATGGGCCGGGAGCAATGGACGCATCGAAGCAGTGGGCTGTCTAACGACACGCGCCAAAAAATTTAAAAATCCGATTCTCTCCTGTTCTCTTTCTTCTATTCTACCCTCTTTCCTACTCTGTAGTTCTCTTCCTTTCTCCGCTTCAATACTACTTCTTCTTCTATTTCTCTGTTCTCCGTTTCTCCGTTCCTCTTTCTTATTTCTCATATTGCTTTCACTTGTAATTCAATTTCTCTTATATTTCGTTGAAATTCATATATGCAACCCAAATTTCACCTGATATTTTTATATTTGAGAAAAATGCCTTCTATACCTGAGATTCGATCCGTGTCTGCTAGCATGCTAGCAGGTGCACGTCTCCACTCGTCCACCGAGTGTTTTTATCATTTGTATTTGATTCTTCTATTTATGTTTCTGCTTTATTCAACTTTTTAAAACAACAACACAAACAACAGCTATATATTGTACACGCTCGACGCACTTAAGAATTATATGGAATGTGATTTAAGACATCAATCCTGCAAACGGCAAAGGGGAATCCAGAAAGAAGTATATAATATTATATTATGTTTTATTAGCAACATTAAAAACTACATACATTTTTAAAATCGAAAATCATAGCCAGCTTTTAATCTCCTGAAAGTAAAACTTACGCGCATCTTTAACATTTCTACGACGGAAGTGGTAGACTCCTTGGCACAAGTGCTCCTAAACTTCTTCAACAGGCATCAACGTTGTTTATTTATACTAATTAAACATTAATTCAAATTACTATCAAGTATGTTTTAAATAACCTGCATGGTTATTACCACGAGTGCAATGTAATTCCACAATCGAAAAACAATCAACGACCGCCGTCGGAGCATTACACGCGCATAGGTGAACCACCGATAACTCCACAATTGATGAACATACAACGTATGCTATCTCACTAGCAAAAACACATTCACATCCGACTTCAGTAAATGCCGTCAACTGTTAAATGAATATTCCGCAATTTATCTAATTATGATTTGAAGAACGAAAAATAGTCGCAAGGAAAACGCGCGATTCACCCGACAACCAAAATGGAACTGCGTATGCCTTGATTTGCACACAGTCGACAGCAACTGCACGAGGTCACTATCGCTGTTGAGATACGCACGCTGAAAGCAATAAAAAACTTGTTTACATTCATTCATATGCGAGTATTCTAGCCCGCCTAAGCATACTTTACAATACTGCAACAAAATATCTATTATTTTATAGAGAATTGCCCGTAGATTAGGACTCTCTGATTCGTACATTTCCAATTTTAGTTTACGAGATATTCGCAATTGAAATAAATTGTCAAAAATTGAAAAATTGGAAAATTCTCTATCAGATAAAAAAAATAATTTTATTTTGTGAGGTGAAAGGTCCAAAAACGTGACCAACTGTGCTATAAATAACCATTTTTCGTTTAATTAGATTAGATAGACAAGAACGCATTTCGAATTTCAAATTCAAGGCACCTTTAATTCGCGGGCTATTGCAATGAAACATTTGACCGAATAATATAACTTAATAAAAACTTACGAATGCAGTGCTCCTGGGATTGCTAGGGTACAGCAAGTACTGCAATTAAAAGTAACTTTAAGTTAAAATAAATACATTGCATACAATATAATATTATATTCATACATCGGAGAAAATAAATATTCAGTGCTGAGTAGCACAAGTCAGATATAAGTTACTTACTCAAGTACGAAGGGACCTCCTAATGACGGGAAACATCATGGCAACACTATGCATTTGGAGTGTAAACATCAAACATAAACAAATAAAGATTATGGACATTAAAGCACAATTAATCATTAACAAAACACTGCAGATGGATGTCACAACTAAATAGTCAATTGATGACCGAATACAATGCTTTAGAAAATGAGAGTCCGATAAAACGATACGAGTCGCGCGAAACACGCCTAGATACGCCAGGGACCTGCACGAAACTGGCTGCAATCCATCGATAGCGCAAGCAACGATGCGACAGTTTCTAATAAGACAATGTGCCTGCAGCATGAACCCCGCAGGTAAAAGCAATAGCTGGCAAAGCAGCCAGCTGATTGCACGCGACCTTGTGCGTGAATTGCAACAGGCATGTTACCTGTGATCACTAAACTAAGACGTGACAATGTGCAGCGTCAGGGGATGTCAGTCTCAGGTGCAAAACCCCTAAAACCATCAAAAATTAGTCCTTCAAACATAAAAATGAAATTTTGGGAGTCAATTTGTGAGATAATCAAAAAAAGTTATTAAGGAAAATGATAAAGAAATTTAATACAAACAATCTAATCCAAGAATGGTCCCTCTACTATATCAGACTCAAGTGTAAAATCCCTAAAACCAACAAAAATTTGTCCTTCGAACATATAAATGCAATTTTGGGAGTCAATTTGTGAGATAATCTCAAAAGCTATTTAGGAAAATGATAAAGAAATTTAATACTTACAATCTGATGTAAGAATGGTCCTTCTACGATGTCAGACTCAGGTGCAAAACCCCTAAAACTATCAAAAAATAGTCCTTCAAACATAAAAATGCAATTTTGGAAGTCAATTTGTGAGATAATCACAAAAGTAAATTAGGAAAATAATAAAGAAATTTAATGCTTACAATCTGATGCAAAAATGGTCCTACTACAATATCAAACTTAAGTGTAAAATCCCTAAAACAAGCAAAAAAATTGTCCTTCAAAACACAAAATTGCAATTTTTGTTGCCCCTTTGGTGAGTTAATCACAAAAGTAATGTAAAAAAATGAAAAAGAAATTCAATACTCACAATCTGATGCAACGGTGGTTCTTCTACGATGTCAGATTCGCGTACTAAACCCCTAAAAATTAACCCTTTGTAACACAAAAATGCAATTTATTTACCCGTTCGTGAGCTAAACACAAACGCTATATAATAAAATAATAAGGAAAATCAATAATTACAACGTGATGCACAAATGATTCTCGTGAGATGTTGATCAACTGCTCGATACCTAAAAAACGCAAGCGAGTGACAGCAGCGCCATCTATGTATAAGACAACAAACTTACTGACAACTCACAAAAGATTGCTACTAGCGCCATCTAACAGCCACAGGAAATATTGCGGGAAACTGTAATCAACAGTATTCTGCTATTTAAATTTCTGATTAAAATTATCAAGAATTTGAATACTTACTACCTGATACAGGTACCATTACGCCGTAATGTCTCTTAAACTGCTAAATCCCTAAAACAGACAAATGTTAATTCCTTCATAGACAAAAATTATATATATGATGCTCCACATTTAGACAAACAAAAGTTATATGAAAATGATAAAGAATTTTAATACTCACAACTTGATGCATGTACCATTGTTGTGTTGCGTGGTCATGTTGTACTGCAAAACAACTAAATCAGAGCAAAAGAAAGTTATCTCTAACAATAAAATAACATTTGGAATTTTACTACTTACAGGCAAGCTGGTGTTAGTGCAGGCATCTTGTGAGCTCAGGTTCAGTTTACAGATTCCTAAAGCAAACAAGAAAGAATAATACTTCAAACATTGAAATGTAAGACTTAGGATTCTTCGTGTGTTTAGCTAAACTTGCTAATCCGATGCAAATAAGGCATCATACTCATCAAACCATGTTTAAATACCAAATACACGGAAAATATAAAATGCCCATTTAAATAAATGTCACTTACACATAATTTATAATACGCTACTCGTAGAAGGAATAGTAAGTGCTAAGTTCATAGTTCAATTCGATTTAACAGTAGAGCGTAGTTTAAGGGTATTTTAAAGTGTTCACTTTATTCAAATTACCAAAATATGCAGGAGTTAGAGTAGCAAACCAACTAATTATATACATATATGTACCTTCCATCACGGAAGTTGTGTGCAAACTTTTAAGGTTAGTGAGCGCCAATCCACGACTGAATTAATTTGACGGCCCACTTTTTTGTGTGTCAACGTAATTTTTATGAATCAACCACCAAATTGTCGTATATCAACTGCAAATCAATGCAGAATTAAGTGAATTCTGTGTATCTAATTCAATACATTACAGAATATTCCTAAACCATGGGTCAGACATTGTCAGAACCAGACACAGCAAAGGACACTGCATACTGTGAGAACAACTTCTTCAAAGTTGGTTCAAGTTGCATGCAAGGATGGAGGATAAACATGGAAGATTCGCACACGCATATTCTTTCATTACCGGACGACCCTGGCACTGCGTTTTTTGCTGTATATGATGGTCATGGTGGTTCCACCATTGCTGAATATGCTGGCAATCACCTACACAAGATTTTGACTAAACAAAGCCATTATCAGGATGGTCATTTTGAGGAAGCAATGAAGCAGGCTTTTCTTGAGATTGATGAGATTATGCTTCAAGAGGAATCACTCAAAAATGTGCAAGCTGGCAGTACAGCTGTTACAATGCTTATTAAAGATAATGTTTTGTATTGTGCTAATGTGGGTGACTCAAGAGCAATAGCTTCAGTCAATGGCAGAGTAGAACAGTTATCATTTGATCATAAACCAACAAATGAAATTGAATACAATAGAATCACTGCTGCTGGAGGCTGGGTGGAGTATAACAGAGTCAATGGCAACTTGGCACTTTCCAGAGCACTAGGAGATTTTGGATTCAAGAGAAATGAAAAGAAACAAGCTGAGGAGCAGATTGTAACAGGTAGAATATTTCAATAATATCTAGATAATTATTAAGTTTGTTTCTATTTTTATAGCATATCCGGATGTAGAAGTCAGAACCATAACAGATGACTGGGAATTTATAGTGCTAGCATGTGATGGTATTTGGGATGTTATGAAAAACGAAGAAGTTATTGAATATGCCCGAGAAAATATCGCTGCTGGTTATGAGCCGGAAGAAATATGTGAAGGCTTAATGATGAAGTGCTTGGCGCCAGATTGTTTGATGGGAGGACTTGGATGCGACAACATGACAGTCGTAATCATTGGTTTGCTCCAGGATAAGCCGTATTCCGATTTGGTACAGAGATGTTCGAAAAAGTACGACGACGCAAACAAACCCACCGAAATTCCATCTGCGGACGAAAATGAAGAAGTGGTTGAAGCAGCAACAAACGAGGTTATCGTACCTGCTGAGGGAGAACAGGGGCCGGAACCAGAGGAGATTCCCGATTTAAAATAACACTTGTTCGGCGCTTTAGAGATGTACCAGCAAAGTTGAAATATTATTTTATAGTTCTATTAGACGTTGTACATATGGTCATTTTTTTAAATATTGATTTTGCAGTCGCATTTTATAATACTTTTCTAGCTTATACTATCTTTTTCAAAACCACTGATGCTTGGCGAGTGCTTCCTCCCATTTCATTTCGTGTGAAGCACAATTCTGTAATATGTGCGATCAAATGAAAAGTGCATATTTTTGTATCTGGAGTGTCACCTACTAAAATAATGTATAATCGCGATTTTAAAATCCACATATTTGAAATATGTAGTTTGTGATAAATTAGTCAGGTAGATTAATAAACTTAAGACACCCTTTTAAATTATAGACCTTTACGTTTGTATCCATCATACACTTTGAAGACTTTTGTCAATTAAAAACGTTAATCAGTGTATTTTTTCACACGTGTTTTCAGTAATTACCATTAGAATAAATTATTGTATAGGCATAAACTGGTTTTACTTATTTAGCGCATGTATACTATTCCTGAAATAAATCACAATGCTGCGTCTCTACAAATAATCTAATACTAATAAGCTGTTCTTATCAGCAGCAGACTTACATAAGTTAATAATTACGCAGTCCGAAAACAACCTAATAAAGTTCAGTGCATGTAAAACTAAACAATGTTTAAATCAATCAAAGGCGCAGCGGGTACATACCGACGAATTCAACAATTAAGAAATATATCCACTAAACTAGTCAACACCGCTATAAATAATGAAGGAATAAGCATCATAGAAATTCAAAGAAAACCGGTCAACGCTTTGAGTACGCAACTACTAACTGAAATACGGGACGCGTTGGAATGTGCTGAAAACAACAGAGTGCGAGGAATTTTACTAACATCAGTAAATTTTCATTATCTAACTCCGTGCAATTAATTTTAAAAATTTCGATATCTTACAGGGAATTAAAAATATATTTTCAGCTGGATTGAACATTAAAGAACTGTACAAACCGACAATTGAACGCTTTACACCTTATTGGTCTTGTTTCAAAGATGTTTTACTGAAACTAAATATGATGAAAATTCCGACTGCGGCTGTGGTCAATGGACACGCAATAGCAGGTGGCTGTTTATTGCCATTATCGTGTGAGTATCGTATTATGGTAAGTGGTTATACGATAGGAATGAACGAAACTAAGTTGGGAATGCCCGTACCCCCTTGGGCACATTCAATATTTACTTATGCGACTTCCCGAAGACAATCAGAACTTGCCCTTACTAGTGGCGTATTATTTACTACCGAACAAGCATTAACAATTGGTTTAATAGATCAAATTGCCGCCAATGAAGAAGATGCACATGAAACAAGTGAATTATTTTTTAAGCAATTTGATCAAGTTGACTTTATCGCGAGGAAAATCTCTAAGCAGTCAATGAAAACATCAATAAAAGAGGCAAATAGTAGTTTTAATATTGATATGTTGACAATAGTTAAACCATATTGCTTTCAGGCCCTCACCAAAAACCACAAAAAAGATACTGAACATTTCTTCGCAAATCTTATTAAACCACACGTACAACAAAAGTTAGAAGAATACGCAAAATAAACTATTTGACGCCTTTAAATAAATTTCGCTTTCTGACTGTTATAAAACTCATCCATTTTATAGTTGTGCAATTCAATAGACCTTTGTAATGATTCATAATTTAAAGTGAAATCCGTATCTTCAATGTAACTATCCCCATTTTTAGCTACCTCAAACTTATTCCACCTATAATTTGAACATTTGCGTGCCCCAGTAGAACTTTGTACTAAATTTAGTACAGTCGGATGCGTTAAACCAAAGAATGCGTTTCCATTTGGTTTTATAGGCACCAGATTTATAGATAAAAAGTTATTTACCTTTTGAAGTAAGAGGCTGTGACAAACATCAGGTGTACCACCAACAATAGGAATACTGTTGTCATCAGCAGCAATTTCAAACCTTAAAAAGGAAAATATGCTTAGAAAATGCACATAAATAATAAATAGTTTATGACTTACCTCGGCAAACCATTGGCATCTGAAATTTTGCATGTATACATACATTTAATGCTGGTATCTTTAGTGCTAGCATACAATTTTGTTGAAACATACCCCACTGGATATATTGCATCTTCACAATGGAATTCTTTTCTATCTGATACAACTTCTCCAAGTGAATGAATTGTTATACTTCCAAGTTCAATTGGAAAAATTGGTCTACCAGTTGGATCTAATGGTATTGGTTGGACAATTTTCTTTCTTAATTTAGAACTACTTTTCCTGGATTTGGCACCAGATGACTTTTTAGTATTATCTGTTATTATAGATGTCTCTAACACCTTTTTCTTAGTTTTTCTATCCACTGATATATTACTAGAATTGTTGTAGAGTTGGTGTGATAGATCCTCAACCTCAGCTTCCACATGTGGATCAAATAAGCACAACTTTTTAAGAAGAAATTTTCGTTCCTCATTATAAACAATCGTTCTGTTTTGCGTTTCGTTGATCTCATCGCATAGAGCAGCGTTTTCCTGAAAATAACACAACTGCATAAACCATAACCTTCTAAAGTATAATTGTAACTTACATGTACACATTCTCTTATAAATTGTTTTAATTGGGAGATTTTTCTCTTGTATCTGCCAATACTTGCAATCCTATTTTCTGACATTATTGTGTAAACACTATATTATGGTGCAAACTTTATTATATTACTCTCGGACTGTTTTATTTCCTTGCTTGAGGTTCACGTTGATTCACATTTATACTGGCTTGCTTAGATGGCGCCTGATGGCAGCGCCAAAACTTTGCCTCATGTTTGAATGCAATAAAATAACAACTTACGCAAAGACTTTTGATAATTACAATTATAAACTATACAGTAGTAAAAATAAATACATCATTATGTGTGGCCTATGCGCCTGAGTTTTTTCAAACTAACTTTGAATGAAATTTTTTTCTACGTTGAATCACGTCTTTAAAAAATAAGGTACATCTTAGAGTTGTTGCAATATTACATTAGAGACCAATATAATGGCAAATTTCACAGATTGCAACTAATTTACAACTCTTGGTTATTCAGTTTAACATATCAAATTTAATTGTTGTTACTAAGTTAAAACACCCAATTACAGTTATAGTTGGCGATGTTAAAAAATTATAGTTGAATGAAATTCAATTCCAAAAGCCATGTTTGCCAATAATATTAATTTAAGTTAAATTCGACCTTAAATCAGAACAAATTTACGGGACAATACTTAATGGTTTTTAATAACAAGGAGGCGAGAAAATTATTTTTACTCAAATGTAAATATAAATACATGAAAATAAATGATTCATAATTAAATTTTAATATAATAAATGAAACATGTTCATTTTATTATTCCAGTCGTATATTAAAACTTGAGCTCGTAGCAAATAAAGAAATTTTACTAAAATAAAAAATATTTGTTGTCTACCTCGTTAATATTAATATTTTCATTGTGAGGATATTTAAACCAAAATTACTTGAAATATGCACAGAATCGCGAAAGTAATCTTATTAAAGCAAAAAATATGAAAGTACTTACATATTCCGCGATTCGGAAAAGTTAATAAGTGTTTTAGAAGTGTGTATTTGAATGATTGGAAAACGAGTAAAGTCTAAAATTGACCCCGACGCTTCTAGTAAGCGCACATACGTAATATATAATTCAAATTATTTCATCAATAAACAAATAAGTTATCGTTATAACTAAAACCAGTAATATTCTTACGGTATCAACACCTATGGTACCAACGTGGCTAAATAAACAAATTAATTAATTGCAAAAGCATTCAAATAATAAACAACAGATCAAATTAAATATTGGTTTTAGTAAAACAAGCGGATGGAGTATACTGTAGTCACGGTAATAAGATTTTGATTGAAGGTCAATTTATAAAGTAAGAAGAAAACTGAAAATGCAATAAATATAGATCATGGAATAAATGAAAGAAATTACCACAAGCGAAGATCACTCTAGCTCTGATCACAGTTCCGTTTCTCATCACTCTGGATCGCACTCTCACAGCAGCGACCATACCAGTGTCTCGGAATCTTCCAGCCACAGCTCGTCTTCCGATAGCTACTCGACCACAAGCGAAGATCACTCTAGCTCTGATCACAGCAGTGTATCTCATCACTCTGGATCGCACTCTCACAGCAGCGACCATACCAGTGTCTCGGAATCTTCCAGCCACAGCTCGTCTTCCGATAGCTACTCGACCACAAGCGAAGATCACTCTAGCTCTGATCACAGTTCCGTTTCTCATCACTCTGGATCGCACTCTCACAGTACCAGTGTCTCATCACTCTGGATCGCACAAGCGAAGATCACTCATCAGCAGCGACCATACCAGTGTCTCGGAATCTTCCAGCCACAGCTCGTCTTCCGATAGCTACTCGACCACAAGCGAAGATCACTCTAGCTCTGATCACAGTTCCGTTTCTCATCACTCTGGATCGCACTCTCACAGCAGCGACCATACCAGTGTCTCGGAATCTTCCAGCCACAGCTCGTCTTCCGATAGCTACTCGACCACAAGCGAAGATCACTCTAGCTCTGATCACAGCAGTGTTTCTCATCACTCTGGATCGCACTCTCACAGCAGCGACCATACCAGTGTCTCGGAATCTTCCAGCCACAGCTCGTCTTCCGATAGCTACTCGACCACAAGCGAAGATCACTCTAGCTCTGATCACAGCAGTGTTTCTCATCACTCTGGATCGCACTCTCACAGCAGCGACCATACCAGTGTCTCGGAATCTTCCAGCCACAGCTCGTCTTCCGATAGCTACTCGACCACAAATGTGTACGTTAGCTGCAATTTTTACGCCTCACTGACATTTTCTTATCAATCACTAAGAATAAATTACCCAACATCTAAACCACTGCTCTTAACGCACGAAACACTGTTTTGTTGTAGCAGAAGAAACACTAGTCGAATGTGTTGAAGTTACCAGTTACAAGTAAATGTTGATTTTTACATATATTCAAAATATGTTCAGCGAATTGGCATTTTCAACTGCGGGGACAACAGTTGAGCGTCTCAACTGTTTGTTCATATATCGTGTGGTTTTGTTTATTTTATTAAGATTGTGACTGGTTTGCTTAATCGGCCGATTTAGTGCAACGTTGGCTTGATTGTAAGAAACATTAAAAAGAATTATTCAATTTGATGTCGTCGTGGTCATGATGGGATTACATGCATTTCGGGAATTCATTTTTATAATTAGATTGAATTATAATTATATTTAATTAGATAGAAACTGTTGTTACAATTGGTAAATTTATTACAAATAAATGTAATTAATTTAGTTTAGAACTTGTTTCAGGAGCTCGCTAGAATATAATTGTTTTATTGGCATTGTAGGGTTCATTGTTTAGTTTCAAAACTAAAACTTTGCTAAATTTATTCCAAGCTTGTTTAACAGATTTTTCCGTTATATTCATTTTACTACCTTCTACGTTTTGGTTTATGTCTAACTTTCGTTCATATTCTCGAATTACTGTATCATTATACTTTCGATCTTCTTCATTAAATTCAATCTTGAAGATTTTAACTGTAATCAGCGCTTTGTAAACCGATCTAGATTTGTTATCATTTCCATCGTTAGTTTGCTTTTTCACTCGTTCTTTTGGTTCCGATTTTGTATCATCAAAGTTGGATAACGACTTTATTTTATTCTTACTGAGTTTCTTCTCTTCTTCATTGTATTTAATTTCACCTTTATTTGTATTACGATATCGGTATTCTTCCAATAATTTTTTTGAACCAATGTTGACTTGTAAACGTTGTTTGGATCCCCAATGAGTGTACACCTTTGTCATCATGTTACCGAGTCCACAAGTAATACTCTTATTAATGTTAATTGTAAAATTGTCGGCGGAAAATTGTGTAGTAAAATTAAATTTAGGGTCGTCATTAATTTCGTTGCTTATATTCCGATTTATGTTGTAATTATTATCAAATATAATTGAATAATCACGATCCTCGGACTTGGTGCCATTTTTATAATAAATAACGTTAATTGTTTTTATCCAACAAACCCGGCTTAGTTCATTTCTCGATATGAAATCACTTCGCACGTGATACTCGTCATCAGAATTGAATATTTCATCGACAATATTAGAAAATTCCATGTTCTAAAATATAAAATAATGTAGGAATTCATTTAATTAATACCATAAATCAACTTACCGGTTTAACAAGCACACAAATTAAAACATTGTAAAAAATTATAAAGCGGGACCACATTTTGATCTAATAATGGTTGGAATAATGTGATTTTCTATAATAATTCTGGGTTTATAAAGAAACAAAACGAAAACATATTATAACGCAATATATTTATATTTTGTAAATTCGGAAATAAACAATATTTTATGCTGACATAAACGAAAACAGTACTCCATATTCTTGTTTTATTCATAAACTAATTTAATGACTAATCTAAACTCTCTATCAGAATTAAGCGCAATAAACCTTAATCTTATTTTGCACGTTGTTTAACACCACAATTTGATTGTTAAGCAGAAGTCTTTAAAACATGATCTTAAGCAATAAGTCGATAAAACCTTGTCTGGCTTAGTTCACAATGTTTTACTTTGATGTTCATATTAAGATAATGCTTCTCTAAATAAGATAACCTTTGCTAAATTGGTATCACTCCTTATATAAGTTTAACTTGAAGATGATAATGCAGAGATCAAATCATAAAATGAATACAATAGTATTTATCATCGTATCGTTCGTAAGAATAAATTATTAATAATTATTTAAAAAATATTAGAAACATTATTATATTTTTAGGCTATAGCGACGGAATCATTAAGTTATGATACTCCCGAATTTACTTGTTCGATGAAAGGTCGTTTTATTGATGAAACAGACCCAGAATGTAAAAGATATTTTCTTTGCTCCCAAAAGAAAAACGGAGTATGGGTGAAAACCGCTTACAATTGCCCGGAAACTGCAAACTTTGACCCGGATTTGGGTTATTGTACAAGCACCGCTCTATGTGCATTTTCAACAACAACAAGTACAAAAGTTACAGAAGTTACCGAAACTACAGAAGTTACAGATCTTACAACAACGTCAAACTGGGAGACTACTGAAATAACTGTCACCACAATGCAGCCTTCAAATACAAATTACACTTGCGAGAAAGAAGGACGTTATCCAGACAAGACTGCATGTGATTGTGGATGGTTTTATGATTGTAAATATTATCAACAACAATTAGTCAGCACGCGCCTTTATTGTCCTCCAAATACAAAATTTGATCCAGAATTATCGGTTTGTAGTCCAAACTATCATTGCATAGAAGAATTCGTCTGTAAAGAAGAAGGCAATTTCCTAGATATACTTAACCCAAGTAATAACACTTATTACACGTGTGAGCAAATGGAAGATGGAAGTTTCTTGCAAACGCATTACAACTGTCTTCCTAATATGGTGTTTAATGAAACGCTGGAAATATGTGTTGATGCAATAACATCAACAACACCTAATGACGATTTAACCACAGATTCCATTCTTAGTACGACTACGGATTTATCACCGCCATCAAAACCGTTTAATTGCACCGACTCGGGACGTTTTGGTGATCCGAATGACCTAAACTGTAAAGAGTATTACTTATGCGTAGACCTTCAGGCTTTCCACTACACTTGTCCAATCGATATGAATTTTAATCCGCATGTACAAGAATGCCAGACGGATTACAAATGCCCAATCGAAACTGTCACAGAAAAATGGGAGTCAACTTTTCATTGTCAAAAGCGTGGATATTTTAAGAACAGCAACGACTCTTCGATGAAATCGTATTTTTTCTGTGATGTTTTGGGAGATGGGAAAATTTATCAATATGAACTTATGTGTCCAGTTGCGTATAGTTTTGATGAAACTACAAACTTATGTAATATGTAATCATTATACTTGCTATAAATTCACTTAATATACATTTATTATTCAATACTCGTAGATGTGAAATACAATTTCCTTAATTAATTAATGATTTTAAAGTATACATCTTTTTAAGATGCGTTTGATGCGGAAATATTACGGTCATCACTTTGCTTTTGATACTTTTTCAGATAAATTTCTGCTGGAATGTCGTAATCATCAATTTTATCCAATCTAAAATTCAAATAAATATTAATTTATTTAATAGCAGGACTTTTAAACATTCTAACTTACGTATACGATGAAATGTTTGTATCTACTTCCTTGGTTTTGGAACGACAGAAGCCAAAACACGACATTTTAATCAAAAATTCAACTTTTCTCTAACGTAGCTACAAATTAACTGCTAACCAGTAATCTGTTGATGATATTATTCCCACTTGGATAGGTATGACTTACATAAACATCAAGGTATGGAAATAAACATGAGCGCATGCTTACCTCATGCAATTGTAACGGATGTTGGCAAAAAATGTGTCATTCTAGAAAATGATAAAGCCACTATAGTAAAACCCGTAAGATTTTTATATAACTTTTAAAATTATGTACCTATGTAGTTCTGGTGTTACACTAAAAGAATTTAATGCAAAAAATATAAAGTGTCATTGTGATGCAGAGCAAACTGCCGAAAGTTTTGCATGATTGCAACAAGCAGCAATTTCTTTTTACGTACGAAACATATTGATACAACTCTCTATTTGCGCATTTACATACGACACTAACGAATATTCGTGAACATGAACCAAGTGAGATTAATATGCTGGACAAGCTCACTACACAGAAAGTGGGTGAAGTAGTGAAAATTCACATAAACTTATACTTTTTATAAATGCCATTTAATGATGTATAGAACTACTTGCTAAAAACGAGTAAGTTGTTAACGTCAATACGGTGCAAATCAAAATGTATACCTATTTACCATTAGAATGGTACAGCACGCAAAATGTCAATAAATGTGAAACTCCATCATAAACCCGAAGCGATTATAGCAAATGTTTAGTTTAATTAGCACGATGAAGAAAAAAAGATTGCTGTTGATTATTGTTATGTGTGAGATCAAGGTTAAACAATCGTTTGCACATAACTAAATTTTTCTACGCATCCAATGACTTACTTTTACCAACATTAGCTATACCTCTCGCGAAATATCTAAATGTGCGTTTCCGATGTAACGGTGCATTCGGAAAGTGTCTGGCAACCGTTTACGACAGTTTTATAATTGAAAAAGTTTGCACAGACGTAACTTTCTTCAAATGACTTCTTCAAATAGTCCATAAATTCAACATGCATCCATCAATCGAGCAAAATGTGCATGGAATTCACGAAATAGACTTTTTATGTAAAATAGTCAATGACCCGCTGGAGAAAGCGATGTCGGAAGAAAAAAACGTGTAAAACATTGCAATTAATGTTAACAGCGTGTCTGGTGAGCACATGCAAATATTTGGAAATCCAAAATGGAAAATACTCTACTTGTCACCTACAGTAACATGGACAACACGGCGAAATTAATAACAAATTCATAAAACGTGCCAGGAAAACAATGTGCAAATAGTGTTTATAGTTGCGCGTCAAATCTACCTCTATTAACTATAAACGACTTATAATAGACCACAAAGCCATTAAAGGCGGATCGTACCACTTTTACAACTTAGATATCAATGTTAAATTGTGGTACGCATACATGAATTACCATCTTGTAAAAAATGCAGCGCCAAAAAATTCAATTTTGGTGAACATAATTTAGAAAACTTTTTTTTGCAACCGCAACACTTTCTTTTTGTAAAAAATTAATCTAATTTAAATTTAACCACTTGATATGGTTATGATAATGAAATTCAATTTAAACAAATTTGATTTTTGTGGAAATGTTAAAACTTTAAATTATACGTGTGTATTTAACAAACAATACAAAAATTGTTTACATAACAGGATTCAGGGTTAGGTAAAAAAACTTTCGATGTTTACATGATCCAAATTTTTCCTGAAGGTGATAAATTTAACGAGTGTCTAAATATTTCAATTTAAGCACTCCAAAAATTTTAAGGGCTAAAATATTTATCATCTAGATGTCTAGACGTCGCGACACGATGATAAGAAGTTTAACAAAATGAAATATTTCTTGAAAGGCGTTGACATAACAATTGCAAGACGGCAATTAGAACATTGTCTCTTGTAATCTGTATCTGTAATATCAGTACAAGTCGTAACATTAGTCCGTTGCAAAACTTTGTAAGCACAAAGTGAAACACTGGTATTGCAGGTAGCGGAATGCGTTTTGCCATCTACCTGTGCCCCAAGAAGGGGTGCATGGTAGGAGACAGTCAGGTAACCCAAAGTGGCAGGTACACCGAAAATTTCGTATGATGTGGGTCACTCGTATATAAAACGTTGGCACCCAATATGATTTTAGTTATTCGGTGTCTAAGTGTCGGTATAACACGGTCACAGTCAATTTCACTTCTTCTCGTCAGGCGTCTGAGCGACTACTTCCAGCCAGCAGCGGCGGGCAGGGATTTGGAATGCTTTCACGTTGATCACTGCCGAAGACGCACACCAGTGAATGGTGAAATATCTTACGAGCCGAACGCATCCGCACACAGTTTGAAGATCAATGAAGCAACAACGTGCGCGTGAAATTAATGACTGCATATAAAACAACAAACAACATTTATAGCTACATCTATAGTGACAAGTGATTGTGATTACTTTGTGTTGTAAATTGAAACCATGGATTGCTCGGACTGAAACCAGATGATTCCGACGTATATTCCAGTGAAAGAAAAGACCTTACAAGACTTTTACTCCAGGAGTATTGTAGGAACATTATGAACGTGAAATCGGTAAGTTTTTCTGATTTTATCGTCTTGTAAACGTGTAAAAACGACATAAAACTTAATTCAATAGTTTTCTTTGAACTTTCTTTCGATGACAGACAAGCGACACCAATTTTTATTAATAATTGTGGTAAAACAAATGAAAAACCAACAACGACCGCATCCCGATCGTGTGTGGTCAATTAAATTACATTTGTAACTATTTCACGGTCTTGCGTCGGTAGCTTTTTACTCTCAACAGACGCATCAAACCATGACGAAGAGCGTGCACGCAAATTGTATCAGTAATCTAATCACATTATATGCTACGAATTAGTGCTGTAACAGGCAATGACCATGTTTTATTTTGTTGGTTAATTCGGAAGCAAAAACAAGTACCATAAATATTTGTAAAAGTTATTTTCTCTTGGCAACTCACGATATGAACTCAATTCCGATGCCCAATGAAAAGGCAAAGGTTATAACCGCATAAACATTTTTTTTTTTTGTAAATAGAAACCCGATATCTCCAACCTTCGTTAGCGTGAATGTCTAAGTACTTGATTGCATTCGCTAATGATGCAAATATACACAGAATATATTAATATAAAACTGATTGACAACATTCAATACGCCTAACAGGCACATATGTTCACAAACTGGTATTAAATGACTATGGGTGAAAATAAATCGCGCTTGTGATAAAGCCCGCAAGGAATTGCACTTTGGAAAGCGTTTATTAATATAAAGGCAATATACATTCGCATAATATTTCACGTGCGAGTTCATTGTATTCAGAGGCAGACACAGTGTGGTTTTGATCGCCATATGCGCAAAAGCAGAGTAGCAGAATGAAAATCAACGTGAATTCGTCTTCACTTTCCTATTTCCGACATACATGCCTTATTCTCATCTATATTGTCTTCTTCAGTTTGCATATCTTTTCCACACCATTCAAGTGCGCATTGTCCGCACAGGAACGCAGCCGGTGTTCATCAGTAATGCATAGCTTTAATGCGAGTTTGTTTAAATTCATTCTGAATGTAACAATAGATTATATGGGTGAAGGCTACTTAACGGATGGTAACTACGATAGTACGACATCAAGAAAAATACTTTCTCTAAGATTTACTGAAAAAAAAAACCCAGAGTTTTCAACTTATGATGCTGTATTAAGCACATTTTGAGCGGAAGCAACACTTTAATGCGTTTTTCTTCCTTGAGTACAACGCATTTTATAGCTAAAGTTGAAGTCGGTAGAAATTGACGATTAAATTTCCCTCTTTGGATGATTAATAATTAAAATTCGAGAGTACACATATTTAGCCGAAATAATTATATTTGTTGTTTCGACGACATATGTTCGCCGGAATAAATCAATACGAACTCTCAGCGCGCGTGCAGAAATTGACCTACTGAGGAACTATTAAAGTAGGTATGTATTATATCCGCGGCAGGTAAGAACACAGCGGACGATGCAGTTACCGTGTTAGCACCATCTTCCTTCGCGCACATAAAATTCGTTTATATTCCGATATCGCAACGCGGAGCTTTCTTTGGCGTCTGAGTCGGAGTCGCAGTAGATTCCATTATAAAATGATTCGAAATGAAAGTCACGCAGTCACATATGATGTGGAAAATACGCAAATGATATGCTCGCAAAAAGGTGAGACATATCGAGTTGATTAGAAATTCTATGATGATGATCAGCTTAATATAATTTATAGTTTAATCAGGTTAAGTAATTATTTCAGTGCTCTTATTTAAGTGGCAAATCACATGTAATGGGAGCAAACGTACTAATTTTTTTGCTAATAATAGTCTCTTCATACATGATGACATGACTTAGTTACGACAATAATATTAACACCAGGAAGTGAATTTACCTAACGTCGATGTAAATTATTACTTTGCATTGAAGCGAGTTCCGCAGCATCACGATAAGATATTTGTTTTTTTGTCTGAATCCAATTGCATTGAAATAAGAAGAAAATAACTAAGTACGTAGTAATTTTATTTACAAATGCGGCCTGTGGTCTACCGCATACCTATGCTATCCGAGACAAGTTTCTTAACGATAAATTCCGTGCGGTTTTCTAAAGAAGCGGCGAGAAGCATTTTCGTGTTAACATTGTTCCGTGTAAAAAATTAGGCAAGTTGGTTTGTTGTTGTTGATGTTGTTGTTTAGATTTTCGCGTTAATAATTACAACGTAGTTAGCACCGGTAGTTACAACTCGGCGTCTTGGAATGCGATAAGCATTTACAATAAAACTAGAAAGTCACACGTTCAAACTGCTTTAAAAAAACTCCTAGCACATGTGTTCTTTGAAAAAAAAAATCGGTTGAAAAGAAAACCAGCAACAGGTGAAAATAATTAATTCAAATTATATTTCTATTTGTATTTCTATTTCCAGGTCATTTTTATATGCTTACTGATCGGGAGCAAGGAGTTGAATGGAGCGGAAAATGTCACCAATACGTTACCAACTGTTAATAACACAATAGAGAACACAATTAATTCATCTACAAAAAATGAGGACGTTGCAAGAAGTGAGGAGCCTGGGTTTATGACAAAACTAAACAATTTAATCTTTGGTCCGAGTGAAGATGCCGAAACTGCAGATACGCAACAATCGGTGCAATACGGGCCTCCGCCAGCGTCACGAAATGGATTTCAGGAGGACTGTAATCCTTGTAACAAGGAACCATGGATTCCTATTACGACTAACTATGGACACAATCAACTAGTGGGATTCATGCAATCGCATGATGTAACTAGTGGTGGCAATGGTGGTTTATATAACCAGCATAGTTTTTCATCTGGTAGTTATGGTACTCCTAACCATGGATTCCACTCTGGTCCACAGCAGACTTATAACCCGCCTTCATCCCCGCATGTTTTAGAGAATTTTAAACCACCACCACAAATTTCTAGTAATTACGGACCACCAAGTTTACCACCAATTTCTAGTGCTCCTCAAGAGTTGTATGGTCCTCCAGCCCCACCTCAAAATAATTATGGGCCTCCTGCCCCACCTCAGAACAATTATGGTCCTCCACCTCCTTCAGATAATTATGGACCTCCACCTCCACCGTCACCTGGTAATAATTATGGTCCACCACCACCTTCTTTAGATTATGGAGCACCTATATCAGCACCTTCTTATTCTGCACCAAGTGTATTTAATAAGCCACCAGCACCAGCTCCAGGACCTTCAAACTTTGGTAACCATTACGGAGCACCAAAACCAATATTTAAAATTCCTTCTAAAAACTATGGTCCTCCGATTAATCAACCTACGTTTTCAATACCAAAACCTGGTTATTCGTCAGGGAAAGCACCTAGGCAAATACGTCCAGGGTTCCATCAGCGGCCCCATATGCAATTTAGTCCTCCACCACCACAGCCTGTGTATAAATATATTCCTTTAAACAAAGGAAAGTATAGTAATCTTCCAACTAACTTCAAACCTCCACCACCACCAACAAATTATAACTCAGGTGGACCAATCAGCTTTAATAGTTTTGGCACCTTTGTAAATCATGGTGTACCTACACAGAACCTTGATATAAAAACTCAAGTAACAAATCCGGAATATTTACCACCAATAGAACAGTTACCAATTGCCACTGGCCATAATGCTGAACCGATTCCGTTCCCTAACCTATCTTCTAGACCAGTTGCTCCATTACATAACCCACAAAACTTCCAAGATAACTTCCCCCAACCAGGATCACATGTAGAAATACCATACGACAGTAACGTTCAAATTCAACAAAGCATACCAGTTGCTGATTTCTTAGCGTCAATTGAGCACCCGATTAGTGTCATTCGCTCACCAATTCTGGATGTCAATGTGGCAAATACAAGTTCTCCGTCTGATGAATACTACAGTACTGTTAGTCCACAAAATAGTTTTAATAACTACAATATTCAACCCACATATGGATCTGTTGCTGATAGCGGGAACTATGACGATTATAAGCTGAGTGAGAATCCGATTGTTGTTGAAGATACGCACGTAGCGGCCGCGACCAATGAAAACAAAACAGTCAGCACTTTCAACAATCTGCAGAGCAGCGAAGTGGGCGAAGATTTTATTCAACAAATATTAAACGGAATAAGTGGTCAACAACAACAGCAACAACAAACTCCACCTCCATCAACATCCATGCAGCCTCCGCCCATCGGCGATTCTCCGTGGCTAGCACCCCACTACTTGAATTCGGGAAGATATGTGGAAAATACGAGCACAAAGAAACCTAAACAAATTCAAATCATTATTCCGTACACAACTAATACAGAATTGGATAAACAGAAGATAAATCCACCAGCGGAAATACCAAAACAACCAACTGCCGTAATAAATATACAAGAGTTCTTCAAGAACAATAAAAACCATAACAATAAAAACCCACCATTTGATGTCATCCGTTTGCAGAAGAATATTGACGGTTGGACTGAACAAGAATACTCGAAGAATATTTTCGCGTATGGAAAAACTTCAGCATCAACCGCTGCAACTTCAACAACTAAATTTTTATCATCAAAACGTATTCCTGATGATTATCTTACAACATTACCTTATAATTTTGCTGAAACTAAACTATCATCAACCACACCACGTTCAACACCGAAATATTTAGATCATGAACCAGCTGGCAGTAATTCTAAAGAATATTTACAGTCAAATTTGATTGCGACAACTGAGCAATCAACAACACCGAAATTTCAAAAACTAACGCGGTTACAAAGTTGGGACAAAATTCATATTGCAGTAAGTCCACTGACGAAAGAAAAAATCTACGTGGTTACACCTCAACCAAAAACAGCGACTACCAGTTGGCGGCAGTCTCGTGAAAACGAACGTAACTCAACGTTTTCCATCAGTATAATGCCCATGCGCAACAAAACCGAGGACTCTAATGATGTGCGCGTTGTGCTCAGCGAGTGGCCGCACTTAAGTAAGTATTCATCAACGGCGATTTCATAACGCGTTTTAATTGTGCACAAACCGAGTTAAGTTTAGAGAAAAGGGAAAATCGCAATGAAACACAGTGAGAGATTTTTACTTTCACATAATGATAATGACTCCGGCAGGAATTCATCAAGATGCTGATTGCATGCGCATTTGTTGTGTTTCAGTAAATAATTTAGCGACAATTACGAAGAATCCACCGCCGCCATCATCAACAACAACTCCAAAGCCGACTTCGAGGCATCCACTGTTTGGCTTGATGGATTTATCGTCGTACACGCCGCCAGCCAATTCAACGATAGAAACATACTCGGGCCATTCAAAGGTAAAAATACAATGAATGCCGCGCACATACATCACCGACACACAATTTCTTTCTTACACTGCGACTACGAGGTGAGTGTATGTTACTATTTCTCTGCCGTCTTTATAACACCATTGTTTGCAAACACGATTCCCACGAAATTTTAACCTAATAAAATTATTAAATTTCACTAAGCTTTTTCTAACCCGTAGGTGATAAATGTTGCTACGGCATCGCTGAAGAAACGCGGCACTGCGGAGGAAAAGAAAGTAACGACCACAATGAAAAGCACGTCGCTCAAGTAACGAATGAAACGCAAATTGATTAAGTTGCCATTTTGATTGAACAGAGACAATTTACATAAGCCAGTGTAACCAAAGTGATGATGAATATTTTGACTTTATGGAGTGTTCTTGATTCCTAAAAACCCTTTTGCATGAAGTTAATATTGAGTTTATAAACAGCTAATTGTAGTACAATTCTTTTGTGTATATGATTTAGTCTTATATCATAGTATTTATTCCAGAAAAACATGTTAATGTAAATTATAAGAAGCTATTAATATATATAATACATATATAAAATTTGTTTTTGTTTGTTTGACTCGCTAAAACTAAAAAACGAACAAAAAATTAAAAACACAATTTTGTCACTTTTATGACGATGTTTCACCGATTTACGACACTACATCTCATGTGCACAATCCAAAACGAGGATCCAGGAGAGAGAAACCTAGAGACCTGCGATTGGGACACTGGAAGCCTCGGGCGCACTGCGCTCCTGCGGCCGACCCACAAAAAGTGGTGGGGGAAAAGGCAGCCCAGGCGTACACAGCCCACACCATCTCGTGCGAATTAACAAGGTGTCCCTAGGAGTCGCTAGTAGTTAATAAAATATATACTCAATTCAAATATTATTTCTCCAATATTTAATTATTTAAAAAAGAACACAAAAAGTACGTATTAATAAAAATGTCTCACTATATTCAATTTTATATCATATGAATAAATTGAAGTTTGCAAAGCTCAGTCGACTAAAGGTTTGTGCTTATTATGTTCAAGAATCTGCAGACATGTCCAGGGTCGTTGCTCGGTAATATAGGGAAGTATCTTCGCCACTTGCATGGATCCCTGCAAAACAATTGCACACAACGCTCAATTAATGCCTGAGAACAAATCCACGATAAACAAAACGTACCAAAAACTTTTTCTTGCGGCCAGGCTCTTGTCGAAAGTAGACCAGCGAATCCGACGTGAGCGTGATGCGCTGATGCTTTCTTTTCGAATTCAACAATTCAAACTGACTCGGCAGACAATCCAGATCCAATCGTACTGTGCCGGTTTTAAAATCAAACGTGAATCCAACCCACAACCATGCTACAATCAAAAGAGCGCTTCGTAATTAATTTTTAAGACGCATTTGTAATACTAACCGGCTAATGATGACTTCCGATGGAATTGTTTCGGTAGCTTGAAGTCAATTTGACGTAAATTATGTGTGCCAACAAGAATATATCGGACTGTTAGTGTGTTCGTTTTTAGATTCGAATTTATTTGAAACCACGGTGTTAATTTTCCCGGAGAATTAACTGAGATTAAAGTGCCGAGGTTATTTTTCTGTTGGCGATATAAAAAGAGTACGGTGAATCCAGATTCGGCCATCATTGCCTCGGTAATGGCGCTGGAATTAGCCAGGGGGACATTTTCATATGGCAATCGGAATTTATACGCCGGATATTTCAGAATTGCTCCTTCCACTAATGAAACACCGGGATCCTTTGCAGAAACATTCATCAATTGCAAAACGTTTACTTCGCCTGCAAAAAACATTTTTAGGTCAAACATAAAATTACATAATAAGCCAATGAATAGTTTTAATGTGATTATGATGTAGTAAGGAATACCTGGCAGGTTGGCAGCCGGCGACTTGCTTGTGATCCTCCCAGTGAGAATCACATTCTCAATCGAGGCGGTGCAAAGCACGCACAGGCCACTTGCCAAATAGATAAACCAGATGAACCGCGACATATCTCACGACTCGCCGCAGCCACTCTGAGTTAATGAATGGTAGTGGGCGTGCGAGGCATATTTATTTTTAGTGTTCGCCCGCCGCGGCGAGATGAGATCGATTAGTGAGTGCAGCGTCAGGGGCAAATGATTAAGTTTTGCGAAGGAAGTTCGCGTTTAGTGTTCGTGCAGTACTGGCATCTGCCGCAGAACTGGTAGCTGCCACTGCTAGTAGCACTAACCTGTCCACTCTAGCATACATTTGATACAGTGTCGATAATCACGCACGCTTGCACGCTAGCTGCGCGCAGTCTCCATATCGACCGGGAGCTCGTACGCGCCGGCCTAAGTAAGTGAAAACAAGATTCCATTGTCGACCTTTTGCTACTCTCTTACAGGACGTGGCTGCGAAGCACGCGGAGCCAGTAGATTGCTATCAAAGGATCGAAGAATGCAGGTATAACGCTGCATCAAGTTATTTTAGTGCATTAATCAATACTGTTTTTACATTTTTATAAATGACTATAGATAAACGAAAGATAAATATAAACATGTGCGTGATAGAGTGTCGTTTATGTATACTTTGTGGTTTTATGTTGTAATATTTTCCTACAATTTCCTGCAATTTGTTAAATTGATAATGAAGAATTGTCAGGTTCCTTATATTCAGACAAAGATGACCCAGTATCATCGGCTCTAGTGGCGCAATTGGTTAGCGCACGGTACTTATAAGGCAGTAGTCGTGAGCGATGCCGGGGTTGTGAGTTCGAGCCTCACCTAGAGCATTGTTTTTAACATTTTAATAAACAATACCTTTTCACTACGCCATTGATACACTCCTCACACTCCACTCATCAAATTTTGATCAATTTGCTGAAATCTGTAATATGAGAATGTAATTAAAAGATTCAACTCTCAATAAACTAAATATCAGCACTCTGCCAAAACATATCTTTGTTGTTGTTTGAAATCTTATCGGTTCATAGAATTACATTATCAGCTTCAATACACAATCGACTTTTGCACAAACAAAACATTCGTGCTGATATTTTATTAAAAATGTCATACTGCTAGCGGCATCTATGAATGAATATGCATTTCAAATATTCTTTATTCTTTGTTTAATTAACATAATTTAAACACATCTTGTGAGTAATCCATCGGACTGACTCAACTATGAATCTATTAGCATCATAAATGAAACCAAATATGGTTTGTTAAACTAATCAAGAAAAAATCGTTGGCGTTGACCTCAGTCAATCCAATAGTGACCATACTAACCTAACATCTCCAAACTATACAAATGCTCAGAAACAAGTAAGAAGTGCAGGATAAAAGTTTGTTTACAAAATGTCTAGTTTCGAAATGAATGAAGATAATGAAAGATCTGAAGAAGAACTTTGTGCAGCATTTGAATTATTAGAGGTATATCTTTATTTTCGATTTTTATTGGTGTACTATCAGAAATTTAGGTTGCAGCTAAAGAACTTTATGACTTTCGAGATCATTACTTTGAACATCACAATATAGAAGATGCAATCAAAAGAAATACTCATATTGAAGATAAACTTCAAGGGACCATGAAAATATTTGAAGAAAATAAAGGTATTTTCATGTTTTAACCTGACATTATTAATATTTATACTTTTTTTGGTTTCAATTTATATCTTTGCATTAATTATTGTTACAGACTGTGAAAAGAAGTGTAGAGCTAAGTATTATTATCTTAAAGGTTATATATTAAATGTAGTGCCTACATATTGCAAGGAAGCAGAGGAGTTGCTCTTCAAGGCTGTGAAATTAGATCCTAAATTAATCAGAGCATGGAATGAATTAGGAGATTGTTATTGCAAGAAGAATAATTTACAGGAGGCAGCTCATTGTTTTGATAAAGCTTTGAATTATGTAAGAGACATGCTAATCTTGAATTTAGAAATTTGATTGTATCATTTTCAGGAGAAAAACAAGGTTTCTTTAAGGAATCTTTCAATTTTAATGAGATTACAGCCTGTGAAAAGTAGTGCTGAACGTTTAAAAAACATAGAACTTGGTTTAAAATATGCCAAGGAGGCAGTACAGTTAGATACTCAAGATGGTAGCTCCTGGGCTGTGCTGGGGAATGCCTACTTGTCTTCCTTTTTTGGAATATCACAAAATCCAAAAACTTTACAGCAATGTTTAAGTGCTTATACACAAGCTGTAAGTATTTTGTTTTATTAACTTGCAGAGTTGTTATTGGACTTTATTTCCATAGGAAAAGGATATAGTGACTAGAAATACTACTGATTTACATTACAATAAAGCAATTGTAAGTATAAACTTATTTTTTGTTGAATTTAAACTTAGTAGTACTACCTACCATTGTATTTCAATTAAACTTAGTAAATGATTAATTTAAGATGCTTAAATATGAAGAAGAGTATTTACCAGCGCTCGAAGCATTTGACCGTGCAATAAGTTTAGATCCAACCTGGGAAGCACCAGAATTAAAACGACGTCAATTCTTAAACTACCTCAAGGAAATCAACGAAATGGTCGCCACCACGGGCAAAATGAAAGTTAAAAAGTTGAATCAATTACTACAAACACTAGATTCTAAACATCTAGGTCCTTATGGTGGTGGCACCTACATATCAACAAATGGACAAAAAATAAACCTGCAACATGTACATTTCAATGACTTAAAACCTGGTCTTAATGAACAAAAGGTCGTCCTGGGTAAAGTAGTGTGCTCGGTGCGCAATGAAGACACCGTCCCGTTGTAAGTAATAAAAGTAAATCATTTTTTTATTATTTGCATTTTACATATTTAGAAAATACGCTTGTTTATATTAATCAACGTGTTTTTAACACTTCGGTTCTCTCATTTACAGCACATTTTGTTTGGTAGATAAAATAGGAACTTGTGTTGTTGCTACGATATACAATTTAGCCGACGGCAAAGGCGTTATCATAGGACACTCGGTCGCCATTCCTGAACCCTACTTATCAGATATCGATTTTAAGTACAAGAGCGAAGTAAGATCCAATATCTTACTCTAAATATGGTTATTTTAATTGTTTGTGCGTTTGGTGAAATTCCAGGAATACAAGTTCCGTCTAATTCGCATCGAGACACCGCTAATATTAGTCGTAAACGGTAAGAAAGCGAATCGAGATCTTCAAGCGGGCGTTCAGATGTCTCTCTTCAAAAAGTTTGATTAACCCTACAACTTTATACACTTCGCATCCGCCATAATTTACTTACTCACTACTCGACTAACGCATTCTCGTAATTCTGACATGTTTATAATAAAATTATAAAAAAAGTAATTACATATAGGTGCCTATTAAATACGAACGCAGGAGCGTTCATTTTTCACTGGTTATAGAAGTACCATTTTATCACAAACGTATATCACGTGACGTAGCAATAAACACATTCGACCGCAATGGATGTCCTTCAGCTGTTCACCTCCAGCAGGTTGAGATAATTGCTAAGTATCTCGTTGAACCACTCACGCTTCACGGGGTCTTTAAATACGGGAGTCAGTCTTTTGAGTTCCAACTGCAGCAGCGCCTCGTTTTGTAACATCCCGTTCAATTCACTCAACAGCTTCGGATCACCGTGAATTTTCAACAGGCTGGGATAAGTGAAGATGTAGTAATGAACGGCCAATTTTTGCGCCGCCCAATTCTGAACTGTCTTGTTACCGCTGGCTACTTTAATTTGACCCATGTGATCCGCATACCACGGACTGAAAAAGTTTGATAACTCGACCGGACTGAGATTCGATATGCCACGCGTCTTCAACCGTTCGCGAATTCGTAGATACACTGGTTTCCGGTAGACGAACACCTGGAAAGAGAACAATAAAACAGTCATTGCTTAGAAAGTCTGCCGCGTGCACATCCGACCAAGGTCGGGCCCGCAGCGAGTGAAATTGAAATGCAACTTTAATGCCATGCAAGCGCGACCTCGAACTTTGGGCCTGTGATTTACCTGATATAATGAGTTGCCAGTGACGAAAGAATTGATGTAATGTGTACCGACCCTCTTCGTGAACATCAGCACACTGGTGACATTATCCACGTAGATATTGTTGATTTCTTGTGCCATCGAATCCAGCAGGTTGACATTGTTTGGTATCCTAGCTAATTTCACCGTGTCCCAAAATCGGGATAGTCGCACTAACACATAACAGTAATCTTTGTGCACGAAGGATGAATTTATACCCATATTCCGCGCGATTACCTCCGGGGAATTCCAACCATTAGTAAACGCTAACCACGGTTTATCCAAACCTTCGAATGAGAATTCCCTGAAGTACGCCTGCATTAATTGCACGAGATTATCACAGAATTCCATATGAAATTCGCCATCGAATGTGTTTTTCTTAGCGCTGCGTGTCTCGTGGACTGTGAGCGGTTCCAAATTGGCAAAAACATCATAAGTCGGCTCCCTGAATATCCACCCGGCGTCGGATTCATTTCTCCCGACCACTTTCATTGTTATTCCTAGGTATCCATACCGACTCATCAAGTCCATCGACTGTCCTACCTGCAGTGTATCACCTTCCGTGGAACCGACGAGCAGTACGGTCACTATGACGAGCAGCAGCGCACGCCACCACATCCTAAACGCAACTGACACCTGCAACAAATAATAATTCTGTAAAACAAATTCCTGCTGCTTCCACCGTTCGCTTCAGTACGATAATGAAACAATTCCATTGAGTTGTTGCGCATGCTGGAGATTGTAATTATCCGTCCTTCAAACCGTTAACTCGAAAAGTGACTAAAACAAATCTTGCGGCGATTTCTGCGCGAGATTACATTATAATAAAACTGCAAGAGTAAAGGTCGTAGATGTGTACAAACAAAATGTGCGCATGTGATATGATCGCACCGACGATAATATCAAACAATAACATACTTGTGCGTAATTACAGTAGCGAATGTGAGTCTTTAGCTTAGGTATCAATTCCGTGTACGCGATTACATTTCTTTGGTGCGTATTTGTCGATATGAATTTCTAATTAAAAGTGAATATGGTACGTGCTTTAATTGCGCAATTAGATTACGCAAACGAACCGCGCACGTTTTCACGCGCGAGACCGCGCCGCCACGAGAAAGCATCAGAAATTATGATTTTTGTGTATAATAGCGATTATTTAAGCGGCAACCCGCAACCCAAATTTCATTTTATTGTACACTATATCAAAATGCAAGCGCTTACCAGAGCATATAGTGCGAATTTTGTAGTTATTTAATTACCAAACAACTTAAGTCACAACTTTAGTGACATAAGAAACTGGAATGGATACAAACGTAGAACTTGCGGTGAAAACAATATAATATTTATGTTTTTATTTACTAGTTTATCACGGTAAAACACTAATAAAACTTTTATTATCCTGATATTTGTGCAGCGCGCGCGCTTTGTTTGCAAACTGGACAATGTGTCATCGGGCGTCGCAGCAGGAGTCGAATAGAAATTCTAAGCGCAGGGGCTGGAAAACGGCGCGATCACAACACTGTTGCACCGCGTGCTCTGGTACATATTATTGACCAGGTTTGGACAGTTCCGGTGTGGGGCTCAGTATCACTTCTATTCGCAGGTATCCTGTGTGTGTCAGCAGGCAGTTAAGTGCCCGAACACAAACATGTCGCAGGGAAAAAGGGGGAGCCGGGGTAACCCTCGCGTTTGCCGTTTGCGCGTCGCGCTCGATCCTGCTCACACTTTCACTGCACAAACGCGACTGAATGAACAGAACGCAACAATTTTATAAAAGCGCCACCGCATTCGGCGACCGTCAGGCACGGTTCAATCGAATTACTAATCGCGTCGCGACGTGGTCGTAGAGAGGGAAGTTGCCGCAAGTTTAACGCAATTCACGGAAAATGTTTTTCCGTAGTTACGCTATGATAAGAAACAGTTAGATTGGAATTTTCACTGAAATTTGGAACAGACATTTCTGGATACTCTTATTACTACTATATTTTTACTTTGCAATCATTTTGGTCATTTTGAAAAGCAAATTTTTGACAGAAAAAAGCTTTAGAATGAAAATTATTAATTTCTCTGTCATCAATATATTATTCTGTTAAAATATTTGACATTTAAGGTTAGAATAGCTATATTTTGAGGTTATATTGATTTCCTGACTTGAAAAACATATTTTTATACACTTTACGTACTTAAATGACTCAAAACAGTTACAATTTATGTGTGATCCTATAAAAGGACTATTTAAGACTAAGGCGGATGTATTGTGTCTCCACTTTGCGTGTACCTATATCGTGCTTTTATTGGCAAATTACATAATAATTACATTCATTTGCCTACCGGTCTTAATCGCTCAACTGCCCAAGAATTTCGAAATACGGAACTTATCTGATTGTCAACGCGTGGAAAGCAATCGTATCTCAACGATATTTGCTAAGAAAGTTGTCTTGCGTTGAAAAAATTTCCAACACTTCATTAATACCACATCTACAAGGAAGTATAAATTATTTTTGGTAGATAATTAATGACTTAATAGCGGAGACGCGCATTATGAGCACTAGGCGATAAAACCAAACAAAAAGGAAGAACTTTGAAGATAATTCACTTAGATATCTATCACATAAATCAAAAACACTTTCAATAACGAGGTTATCCAAAGTTTTAATTATTTAAATTCCTTTAGGTGTTTGCCGAGTGCATATTTCTACATATATAATTTGTTTGTTATTTAGGACATACATACAGCTGGTTATAACAAGTACAAGTACTGATGAGTTTTACTTGAGAGAGCTTATTGCAAAATCGTCGACCTTGTGGACTTGGTGGGCTGGTTATACGATATATCTACTCGAAACGAACCGTGAATAACGCTCGCAAAACAGCATAACAGTACAAGATAGATGATCAACAATTTTTTCCACCAAAAAAATAAATACATACCAAGAGTAGGTAATAATCAATTAACTCAACTCAACTAAATCCAATTAGCAAATAGCGGTGGCTCGAAGCAGTGAGTAACAT
Source organism: Dalotia coriaria (assembly GCF_025399875.1). Taxonomy (NCBI): domain Eukaryota; kingdom Metazoa; phylum Arthropoda; class Insecta; order Coleoptera; family Staphylinidae; genus Dalotia; species Dalotia coriaria. The sequence goes on along the minus strand of NW_027045447.1, from coordinate 6,687,678 downwards.
TGTCTTTAATATAATAAGTTCGAAGACAAAAACGCGAATGTGTTGTAACGCGACCTAAGCGCTCTGTTACGAGACGCAGCACGAGAACGAAACCGTCTTGTAGACGTTTCTGACCTGGACTCGATTCAGACACTGCAACTAGTATCGAAATCGAAAGTGTTGCCGATCTGTTAAATGAAACGAAACCGCAGCGGGCACACGGGCGTACGGTAGCAGTATACGAATAGATTTTTTTTCGAACGCCGACAACAGCGTTGTACTATTTATACTAAGTAGCTGTTAATTAAATAACTTTGCAATTCAGTTGCATGCGCCTCCGCAAGCGCAATTCTTTCTTTTTTTACGTTTTATATGTTACGATCCAACGAGTATGAAGTGCACAAACGACGAATATTTCTTATTTTTCTTAGGCCTGTGAACAAGAGCGCGCGCACGCCGCGAGAAGAAGCAAACCGGTCCATTGATGTAATTAAAAGCGTGTCGCATAAGCACAAATGACATTGACTTATAATAGCGGCGTTCCAGCGAATAGCGAATGTTTAGTTTATAGCATAGCGAACGATCGAAAGTGAAAAACGCACTTTTTACACGTCTGACTTGACGAACGCGCACTTATGCTGCTGCTTTCATTCCATAATTCCATTCTAGCGTCGAACAATGCACACGTATATTATGACATTACGTTGTTCGGCTGACGTGAGTGTACGCTAATTTTCGATTCGTGACAATTTGCTTGGCGAATTGCTGGAAACATGCTGGGAACGTTACGACCCAAATTGGCGCAAAATTGCGTATATGTATACAAAATGTAATTCAATTTAAATGATAACAAAGTCAAAATTATTTTACATAAAGAGTTATTACTTCATTTAACTGGACACAAGGTGATCAAGTTCAATTAGGAATAATTTGTGTGCTTGGATTTCTATATGTCATCGATCAGGTAATTAAATTGCTGAGGAATTAATTTAAAAATTGCTTGTGAACGAAACAAGAACTGAAAAATGTTATTTGTACATTATAACAAGGACTACAAGATGAGCATTATTTTTTTTCTAATTAGATAGGTAGTTATATGTTAATTTAAAAGTCATATAGATAAATTAAATAAATTGTTCCTTCTTTCGAATCACCACGAGATAAAAATGCATAACTCGCAAACTAATAAAGATAATAAACCGATGTATAATTTTACTGATTCACTACGAAGAAGAGAATAATATGGACTTAATTTGAAGAGTATTAATATTTTAATATGGCCGTAATTCTAAGAAATAATTTAAGAAAACCATAAAAATTATTTTAACACGACTAAAACTTCAAAAATGCAATTTTTTTTATAACAATTGAAGATTATCTATAAAAAAGAAAATTATTACCCATCAGTGTTTTTACAAGTCCTTGGCTTTTAAATCAATGACATTTATAGTATGATGCGAAAAAATGCATAATTACATGCAAGCAGGAAGATATAATAACATTTGAAAAATTATTTGCACTTTGAGCGTTGCAACATAAATTTAATTGATTATGTAGCACTTCTTGCCGCAATTCTCCTTAATGCAACAGACTTACACACACATATGATATTTCCAGAGCTGTGGTGAAGTCTCTTTGTTGCACATGATAAATGTGCGCCCGGATGCGAGCAGTCGCGGTCTTCAATACGTATGCATCGGCTTATAAACTTCGTTTTAATAACATCACGATGCGTCTACAAAATGCTAACAAATTGCGCAATAGATCACACAGCTCAGCTCAGCGGCGATTCTTTTGCGCTAGATTCGAATTTTTACAGCGCACGCAGGATAAAACGCAAAACACAGATGTGCGATATGGATTTATAGCTGCAACAGCTAAAAACCATCATCCGCCTTGCTATCATAAGCGTTTGAATTATTCCAGGCGATTGCAACGAAAACAAAGCACGACTTTGTTTAAACGCTGTGACTTTCGAGACTTGCTGCACTTTATATATCAACTCATAGCGCACAAATATTGTTAAAAGTTAGATTCAAAACTCGTTCCGAATGATGCAATGTGCCAAAAGAAAACAAATGTGTTTGTTGAGTATCATCGCCAACTATTTATACATTATTGCATCTTACGGCTACATTAGTCTTCACTGTTCAACAAACACAGTCGGCAAATAACGAAATGATGCTTGAAATAAACTTTAATTCGTTTGATGTCCTAATTTCGAAGGCGGAGAACACTCGTGACTATTTTAAGTAACCTCTTCAAGATAGCAAAATTTTGCTCTAGTTTTATAAATTTCAAATGAATCAAATTATTAGATATTACCTTTGTAGTTGAATATCGCCGAGATGATGGTAGACAGCGTCTGTACATCTTGACAGTTGTTACTTGACTATAATATGAGACGCGCAAGTGTCTCTTGTGCGATTAATGCTGATCGATCCCAAAACAATCATGTTTTGCAAGAATCGACATAAAATAAAAACTGAAGTGGTATGCGTGCTCAAATGTGTGTGTGTGTGTCAGTGACTGTGACTCGGTGCGCTTTCAAGAAAAACGTACAATAATCAATTTCATCAAAAGCCTTCTGCAAACGAGCGCTAATGACCATTAAACGAGTAACTAGTATGTACGAATGCGATGCCTTCTGTCCACCACTGGCTCTGTGCGCGCTTCTAACTAAGGTCAACATACAACATTCAAGCAACAAAAACAGAAAGACGAATCGTTACATAATTATCTCTGCGGCGACCAATTACTGTGATACATTCCTCACGCATGTTTGGTTTAAGGCATAAAAGTGAAGACATCACGAAAGTTGAACAAATTGATTTATAAATTAAAAAACCTAATAAGTTTAGTGAGATGTTAAAAATCAGTATTCATGCGGTGATTTCCGGTTTATTGTTGTTTATTTTTTAATAATATGGTGTGCGTTTGAATGGGGAATTTCGTTCGTATTATTATGATTATTGAATTTAAAAATGGTGCCGCAGATAACAACAATTTTGATTAATGATTTCATGTTCGATAGGAGTTGGAAAAAATTGTGCGGCCTATTCAGTTATTTAATGAATCTATTACTATGTAAAAATTATAATTTAATAGGCAGGATGTTTTGCATTTTCTATTCAATTCTATTTCCAGTAAAATTGTTTTAATTTAAAAAGTAGAAATATATTTAAATAATTATGTATAAAAAAAATAATTCTTACCATTCCTATCGACAAATAACGCAAACGTATCATGGATAGCTACGTCGATGGACTATAAATTCCCCTCCACCATAAAATCGTTCGCAACAGTTGTACTGCAACTCAAAAACGGATTTTATCAAATTAACACATGAAACTGTTGAAAAACTAGTAGCAATGAAATAATTACTGTTTATAATATCAACATATTGTTAAACATATCAGTGTGAAGGCTAAACATGTTTGAATTGATAACTTTACCACGTGTTTCTTCACGATTTCAAACAGTGATTAACTCTTTCTACACTTACCATTGTCCGATTGTTATCCGTCTATGACCGGCCCACCAAGGACTGCCACAACAACGTAGTCACCAGAAAGAAAGTTTCACTTGATAATTACGATTTACTCCAATTGTAAATCGTTGTTTTTCGGCCGCCGATGTACAAATATCTCTTCAGTTGGTCAAGGATGCAAATTGCGTGTGGATATGAACGCGCAATAGACGTTTAAATAGTAGAAATGACAAAAAATATCAGTCCGATGACAATGACATGATAATATAAACGTTGTGTAAACGTCCAGTTTAGTTTAATCAATGAATTTTTGTGTCACCGAAATATTTGAATAATTTATTAAATAATTTCGTTAATATCTTTTAATTTTACGTCTAGAGGACAGATACCGAAGTTATTCAATGTTAGGTATCTGTTTTTATTTCACATTTATCTCCTTTGCTGTAGATACCAGTTTGCATCAAGGACGATGATATGTTTGGATTATTGGCGTAAAGGTGGCGGTAGAATGCAGATTGGAATATTTTTATACTCACTTTTAATCCGTTAGATGTCTCCCTAGGTTCGCTTATGATTAAAATTCAGGTAGAATCGAATCGTGTTCTCCCACCTTATAATACCCATTCATTTAAAAATTTGTAAGTGCGAGGGGACTTTGAATGAACAAAACCGTGAAAATAATACTACCGATCACCCCAGGGGTGATATATCGCCTTCATTGTATAAGCGGCTTCACAAAGCAGCAACAAATTTTCGGCAGCTTTGCTTTATTCCTCGTTTACGAGAATCACGCACTTGAAATGTATAGCTAATTCATGCCCTCAAGAGGTAGTGGACAATGGTCACTCAGTACCTCAGCAAACACGAAATGTTAAAGAAATCGTCGGTCTTCGTCCGTAAGATACACAAAAACAGATCATTGTCATTCAACAAAGGACATCATTGGCCAAAGTCCATATAATGATTGTGTCGCATTGAAAGTGACGAAAAAATTTAGAAAGCAGGTAAGTAACACGCTCGTCGGCATTCACGAGTCTATTTTGTTTGACGTGCGTGTAATCAAGAGCATTGCCGATCGCTGACGTTCTCAAACAAGTCAACGCATGTTGAATTTATTACCTTGCAAACATTTCTGTTGACAGCAATTTTGTATACACATAAAATTGGAAAATTAATTGCCTAGTTTAAAAGCGCCGACAAAACATATAATATTGAGCCATCGTATTCGTCTGTCCAGATTTCAACAAGGCGATTAATGCAGGAGGAAAACGTCGTGTCGTCAGATTGTCTGGTAATTATTAAGTAGGTACGCAGCTAGTTGAAAAAGCTCTTGGAGACGAGCAGCTCGAAACAAGTCTTTATGCAATCGTGTCACATTTCAAAGAGGCGATTATCAAATCCATCCGAAAGAAGAGGTGATTATTACCTATTGATTATTAATCACTTCTAACACCAGTAGCAAGAAAATGACATTACATACTTTCTAAGAATCGTAAGAAGCTTATTGTACTAGTTGTAAGTACGAGTAGGCATTGCATTCCTGTACTTGTAAAATGTGAATATTTTTCGAGATATAAGCACCTGATGTAAGTCTGCATACTTACGCTTAGATGACTGGATTTTAATCATTCGCATGATGGCTCAAGTGGTTTGATAATCGAAGAAGTGCATATGAGTTCGGAAGATGCACTAACAAAGTTTGAAAATGACATTAGTCTGTAATTAAAATCACGTACGATCAAAATTTACTCAAAGTTTTAATTACTAAATGATTCAAATTATAGCCAGGTATTAATTAAACCCAATTTAATTTTTTTTTTTCATTTTAAAATGTTGTAAGTGACCCAAATTAAATCTATTGTTGTTTTTGGGATACGAATCATTGATGTGAAATTAAAACGAGACCTCCCTGCGAGGGCCGAATGTTTGGACTAGAGGCGGAGGCGAAGCAAAGAAAAAAATGATCTACACTTGCCATAAGTATGTGCGCAGTGCGCCACACAAAGGAAGACACAGGCCAATCCTTTCAGTTGCTACCTGTTAAGACTCCTGCGGCGGTGGTGGACGGCACGCCGGCCCGCTTGAAACTGTGCGTTCACGCAGAAACTGAATTGTTCACTGCTACCGTTTAATAATATACACACAGGCGCACGCGGGCGTGATGGGCGCACACGTTTGCGGCCGTGTACAACACGCAGGCACCAATCGTGCAGGTCTAATGACCGCAACCGTCGAGGTTTTGAATAAATTCATGAGATGCTGAATATACGCGCACACATTCTCACGTTGAGCGCATCCACGTCTCCGGTTTTGATTTGACGTGACGGGCCACGTCTAATTCGGTTGATAAGGGGCCAACAACAAAAAAAGAATATAATAATTTATATTTATTCATAATTTTGAAGACAATGTATGCGTGTATTTCTTACTTCTTGTTGTATACTTCATACAAGCCGAGAGCGTCCATGATTATTTGTTTTAATATCGAGTTGACATGGAAAAAAATCTCGGCCCGATCGGTTGTTTTTTCTGTGGTAGACAATTGATCGGAGCGGTTCATTAAAGGACACGTTGCTATGCGTTGCAGAACGATGATGGATGACATCGGGTTTATCGGTGTATCGCTGGCAGTGATCAACGCGCCGTTTTTATACTCGTTCGCCGCTCGTATGGTGGTCTTACTGTTTCTACGCACTCCTACATGTCATTGTAATCAGCCGCACGAAAAGTACACGTCTTGGAAAAATTCCCCAGCGAGATTAAACGCGCCGCGCCGTCTGACCTGCAACCCTTTAGATTTGAGTCAACGTGTATCAATTTCGATTGCACCACCGCTCCAAATATTATCGCTCTGAATTTGGCACCTGTGCGTATGTGGAGTAACATTCCCATGCAGTGCGAGAAACTCGAAGAAACGAAATCATGCACCTATTATATTTTGACTTCATCTACACAAAACCGTATTGTACGATCAGTATTGTACACTTGCAAAGAATCACAACGTGTATGCACACAATAAGCAAACTGTAAGCACAATACGCTTGCGCACAATGCTCTTTGTGGATAGGCACCGAATGCCGACAATTTGCTATCAACACATTCCATCATTTTCAACATCTTCTACTAGATACAATTTAATTAATCAGAGAAAAACGATTGTTGTATAGGCGAAATGTTTGATTTGTAAATTGCCGGAAAGCAATCGCGGAATGAGAGAGGATTATTTATTCGATTAGAAGAGGCAGCCAGGTACCGCTAATGAATAGACATTTAATTTTCAATGCACACAATACTAATGTAGCGCTACAAACTTGGATAATTCATATAATGAAATGCAGAATCAAACGCGGCTGCCACAATGGCCGGCGCACAACACACGCCGAATCCGAATAAAACATCATCAGTCCGGTAGCGCTCTGCGCGTATCTTGTGGGCATTGAGATCAAAAGGCGGCCATTGCTTAAAGAAAGCGCACACAGAGTGACTCTCGGAATTCTTCGAAGAATTATTTTTGCCTTTCAGTTTTGAAAATACACCGCGGCATATTATCCACTCGCGTTGTGTGTATAAAGAAGACGAGCCGATAGATACACAAGCCGATAGTGAGAAATTCAATTAGATAGATAATCTGGACTTTATATACATGTGCATTAATGCATTGGTGATGCTGCCGAAGAGAGAAAGAAAGAAAAAGAAAACCAAAAAAAACTAAAACATAATTTTTACCTTGGCGCATTTCGCTCCAGATTTTTCGTGCCGCTCCAAGATCCCAAGATCCCATGTAAACTAATCCTTTCTGTATCAGACGAGAAGACAGATGGGTTAATAAAGCGTCGAGGCTTTTGCCTCACGTTTACCTAATCATTTTGCCTCCCAACTTATTGACATTTCGGCGTATGAGTTTGATTTCTAACACAGATAAACTACAACCACAAAAAGAGTATTTTGTGATATTATATTACCTGCCCCTTTTCACCTGTCTCGTCTTTCTTCACTTGCGCATGTTTCTATCTGTCAGAATTGGGTGCGATAATTTTTGCTTTGATATATAATAGTTTTATTTTATTTGTGGTATTAAAACATTTTACACTCGTCGGTATTCTTCAGCCAAGCGGGAAAGAGCGTGAGAGTATGCAGCCAGAAGCTCAGCCCTAGCAGCAAGATGATCAGCATCCACTGAAGGGACAAAGTCGGATGGCAAAGATGCAATTTCTGGTACATCTCCCAAACGAGCAAGGACTGCAGCAGCGGGTACTGGTGTATCTTCATGAAGACCAAGAGCCTTAGCCATGTTGACAAGTGTCAGATGATCATTACGGGCCTTGATCAATTCGTAGGATTCTGGGACTGGCACAGCATCATCATGGACGGGTTGTGGGATATCAGCACCTTCAGCTCCAAAACCATGCTCGGGAGCAGCCAGGTAAGTGACAGTGTGTTTTACTCCATCCAGATCAACATAGCTGTAGCTTCCGATGACACGGCCATCTTGGAAACGCTGTTCGGTACGTGAGGCGGTTTTGGTGTCATAGCTAAGTTTGTAGTTTCCAAGGGTATCTTCCTCCACATCAACATGTCCATCTTCCAATGGGAATGCAGTGGCAACCACCAAGATTCCAAGGAAGGCAACCTAATTTTAATAAATTATTATTAATTAAGCAGAGATATAATAAAAAGTTGATTAACTTACAATAGATTTCATGGTGAGTGAGTTAGGTTGGTATTGTTAGTCAAAACAAACAACTGATGGTTTTTTATCAGTCGTCGGAGGTTTTTATACTCAAAACTTGTAATAAACTGGTAATTAGAAAGGTGCGGTGGTATTTTAATGCATTATTTATTACTTAACCGCACTGTGCATGTAATTAAATTGGTGTAGGTATACCTAATTGTTGATTTTTGGTAATTTTTAACTTTTTAGCTTTTCAACGGTGTCGTTTGCAAATTGTACAATTGTGTACGCATTGTAATCACAGCCAGCGGCAAGAAAAGAAACAGCAAATCCGAAAACTATCTGTATAAGTGGTTCTTTAAGTCACGATAAGCTAGAAGCGATCCATTCAATTCGAAAACCCGCAATATTGGTAGCGACTGATACCTGCCATGTAATCCCCATAATGTAAAACCCTAGTTCTTTCTATGGCTTAGTAAAGTTTCATCCCTTTATACAGAAAAATACTTCAGTTCAAAGAGGCCGAGTTGTCGGCATTACGAAAAAGGTACCGAAAAAAATCAAGGCTCCGCAAGATCATCCCTCATGCCTGCATGTTGTGTTGTTTTTCTTTCTAAGTGTACATACCGACACTTAATACAGATACAAATTTTAAAACGAGACGACTTTATCCTCTTTTGCTTTCGAGGACTAATGCCTCGGTATCTTTCTCTCCAGCCACAATTGAAATATGTAATAATTTCATGTGAACATGCCGGAATGCTATTAGATATGATTCCTGATAAATAAAAGCAGTTACTCCCGCATTGTTCTTGAATTGTTGAAGGGCGTGTGGGTGCTGCAGCATTGCGTAATCAAAAATTGGCCTTCTTCTCGTGTTGCAGGCGCACACAGTGCCTCGAGGTTGTCGCAACGTGTGTGCAACCCCTATAATATTGCACCATCGTTTTGCCGCACGCGTAAAAAGGGCTCTACGCCGTCTATTTGCGTTATTTGTAACGAATCATTCCCTATTCAGCTGATGAATGAGGGTGTTTTGATCCTTCAGTTGTAAGCTTCATGGATTTTATAAATGCTGTTATAGATGTTTCATACATCGGCCAGTTCTTTTCGCCTGCGATCAAAAAGGGGAGCACACACACTTTACACACAGTCGTGAAGCAAATTAAAAGCCTGCCTCTATGAATAACATATCTATATATGTAAATTAGATCACTATTTAATTCAATTTAATAGCATACGATACGCATTTTAGATTCACGCACTTTTCGCCCGCGCGAAGCAAATTTCCATGGTCAGGAAATAAAAGTACAAAAAACCGAAGCAAATTAAAACACCTGTATGCGAGCCGGACGGCGAAACGGAACGCTTTGAATATCTTGGCGCACACGAGATTTTGTAATAAATTATATAGGCGTTTCTTGTAAAAGTCGGTATTTAATGAATAAATGTTGCGTGAATATGAATAAGCCAAGCGATAAACGCTTTATACGTGTAACAATAACCCCAGTGATCGATCATGCAGTATCAGAGATGTACACATGCGAATGTTAACGAAATATTTAAATGTTAATAATGTTGATGAAGCCGCAGCACGGTTTTCACTTTTTTCAGCTGTTTACGGTTTCCGTTTAATAATTAAGCTGTAAAATTGCATAATAAAAGTTAAAAAGTAAAAATTAATTAGTTGAGTGATAAATTAAGGCTTAGGAAAAGTGCAAATATTATTATTGATACCGGTGAGTTAAAAGTTTTGAAATAAATACTTTTTATGATAAAATGTTGCATTTTAATGCCGAGGCAGTAAAGAAAAAGCTTTATTCACAAATCTTAAAATCATTAATATTTGTTCCAAATTTTTTACTTCTGTTTATTATTATTTTTTCTATGCTAAAAAGACAAATTTAATGCCTAATAATAAATTTATTAAAATTACACTAAAAATAAATAATTTTTTTAGTCTTTCTAAGTTATAAATTAAAATATAATATAATATTTTTGGCATTACATTGGTGGGCGAATAAAAATTGTGTTTTTTTCGTGCTAAAAATGCTGTTTACTTATTTACAAGTACCTGCAAAAGTTCATGAATGAACATACTTTGTTAAAACAGTCCTCATGGCATCCAGCAAATATCTGGCCTTTCGATCAATTCTGTTAATTAATTGTTTTAATTGAAAACATCCATCTCGAGCGGCGCCTCTTTGCGTTTACGCGCCGATTCGATTGCGCTTCATTTCTCGTCGCGAGCCGCCCGCCGCCGCATCGCCTCTGCGCACACAGCCACAGTGTGCATTTATAAACGTCTCGTTATAGCAGATTACCGATTAGAATCAGTATAAAGTCAAGCGCAACATCAAAAACGTAGCGACGAGTGCCGATCTCGATTGTGTGATAAATAAATAATTTGTTGATGTATTGCGATGCATTCATAACCAAAATGATGGCGGTCTTCCGGTGTGCGGCTCCGACTGCTGTTTGCTTATTAGTAATGATGCGTATGTTGTGCTCTGTGCGTATACCTTACTTCCGCTACTCTTGAGCGATTTATTGTCACGACAATTATATCGGCATGCTGTAAATATTGACCAACTTTTAGGGAAGTGTTTGTATTCGAATAATAGATATATTTGGGTGTTTGTTTACGGTTCCCAATTTGTCTGAGATGAAGACAATGGCGGTGAGGTATAAAGGTAGATAAATCCAAATTGGTGTGGTCCCATGTCAAACGCACAAGAAAAAAAAAATAGATTTTTGAAATAGAAAATAAATGTAGATAGTACCTCTGATAGTGTGTAAATGTTTGAAATTTTGAGTGAAAACACTGAAGCAGGGAGCGTCGTTTGGTAGCTGGCGTCGCGACGCGAATGTCGAGCGGAATGCGCTGCGGGCGAGCGTCGATTGCTGGTGCGCCGTCGCGACGTTTCACGGCCGTAAACAATGGCGTCCTACCGGAGTCCAATCGACGCATCCTCGGCGCAAGAACATTGCATATTCCTACCACGCCCCACCAACGTCGTAGCAACACGTGAACACGAAATCCGAGAAACATCAACGCATAAAAGCGTCCAAAAAATCAATCGGAAATATTTAAAATCAACTCAAAAAATTTCGCTGGGTGATGTAGGCATATTAAAACACCTTTGGTTAATGAATCATCTCGTGGCTGGCAGCGGGAACGCCACAATCAACACACAATCGATTACCTGCCGGTCGCACCGCACGCAAGATACCAACGTGTGCGGAGTGGGACGCGCGCGCCAGAGAGAGCGGTTATCCTGGCCGATTCAAAAAAGCCCCACTTCAATTATAATCTGGGCGGCGCGCGTGTTAACCACGCCCGCCAAGAATTGCAGGATCAAGTCACCCTTACACGGCTGACTGACATGGTGTGCTGAAGCCAGTCTTCGGCCCGCTCGCATGGCAGCACAGTTGACGCTCCGTACGTAACGTAGCATGCACTCGGGAGAACACGTGTCCAATTGCTTATTGCCGAAAGATCAGCGGACCACGTTCGAACGGGTAATTACCGCCAAATCAACCGGAATCGCCGCCGCCGCCGTCTGTGAACTCAGCCAAGGATAACGCGTCCTTTTAAGTGTGCGACGCGAACGCGAGAGTTTTTATTTATTTCCTTCCGCGCGCCCGCACAAACTTGAAAGCGAAAAATCGTCAAAGACGAAATTAATCAATCGTGCGAATTTTCTGGTGCGTAGTGTGTGTTTGTGTCAACAAGAGACTTGCGACCACAACATTTTCACAAATTATTATTAAATCGGTAAGTCATTCAATATTTTTTCTTCCTTTAAACTCAGTGTGCAACAAATGTAAAAAATTGCATTGTGTGTAAAAATCCGTCGGCTGCCGTCGCACTTGAATATAATCGTAAAGTTAAAACGGTCGCCCCCGAAGACCTCAAATGTGCTCGAAGTGGAGCGTATTGAAATCGGCGGGGATCAGAACACCCAACAACCACCACTTGTCAAATAATTAGAAACGACCGCGCGCACGACGATTTTCCAAAACGCACAAAGTTAATGATGTAGGCGCTCTGGTATCGTGTATGCAGCGCGCCCAAGATCAAAGGTGTAAATAAAATGGAATAACATTTTTTTATTGCAATCGCTGAAAGGCGCGTACTTCTGCGAGTAGGCGAACACAAAAACCAGCGCCTCTTAACGCGCCCTCCACTTTGACGGGAAGTTTAACAAAAATGTACATAGTTATAGAGAGCGGATGAAAGCGCGGTTAAAAGCTTTGAACCTGCTGCACATGCTAAAAAGCGACTTAACGTATCCTTTCAATTCGCCCTGCTACAAAAAGCAATGCCTTAAAAAACAATTTTCGGTTGCGTCTATTTGATCTCCCGAGGAATAATCACGTTGTGGTATATTTGATGAACTTATCACTTAACCGGTTGGATTGTTGTGTGGTGGTGTTGGGTATTCTTGATTGATTACCGTCGCTGCCCGAAACAGGTGTCGAGGTGATTGCACGATGCTTTTTTTTACGCGCCAGAGTGATATATGACCATTGACCATGACAGGAGTTTGTGGAGTTTGTGTTCAGACCTCAAACGAGAAGACTATTTCGAGATCTATGCGTATTGTCAAAGTTACTGAATTGATTGTTGCAATTTGGAGATTATATCGGAATTGTTTTGCAGGTGTGTGCAATTGTTCAGACTGGGAGCAACATCCGGACCCGTCCCGACGCCGGGCGGGTTTTCTCCAGTCCTATCGACGAAAACACTGTCACTGCGCGACCACGCGGTGGCTCCAGACTCCTTCTGGAAGATGCCGCACAAAGGTATGTAACATCTTTTCATATTTATTTATATGATGGAGTAATCAAAAGGGATGATGATGATGATGGTGGTCGTTGGCATTTCATTGATGAAAATGTAATGAACACACGCGCGGCGTCCTGTAATCAAACTGCAATTAACTGATATTTTTTATCTTCGACCCCCTTCAAAGCGGCGCCGCCGCTTCCTCCATCCGTTTCACATGTGCATGCGGTCTGCGGCGGCGTTCACCCTGATTGGTAGCATCGGGGGAGGGTTTGAGGTGCCAAAGCAAGTTGTGTGTGTCGCTTAGAGCGGATTTTCTGAGCGCGCCGCGTCGGTAATATAATTTTGATCTAACTTGCTTATGTATGCTTGCGCGCGATGCCGCAATTCTATAGAATAGAAATCGCGTTCGTTATAGTACTATATCTATATATATATAGGTATATGGTGGTATATACCATATATGAGATATGTGCGTACGCGCGAGGGATTTCAGATTTATTATATTCGATGGTATGTGCGGGTGTAGGTGTGGAATGGAAAAGTGCAAAATCTGAGCGAGGGTTTGCGACAATCGCGTTTCACAGTGGGTGCTTCCAATACACCAACCGCACACACGCGTTTTCTCGTCCGAGGGCGCGCAGCGTGGTGGAGGCGGCGAGTGGTGAGGCACCTGTGATGTGTGCGCTTTTCAGGCCGTCGTTCGATAAATCACTCATATCTTGAAACGCGCGCCGCGGCAATATCCATTGTCGAATAATGTCGATGCTTCGATTATTTTGTGGCGAAGGTGGCGGCGGCGGCGAAAAATTCCTACACGTCGGAGAGAACCGCGCAGCACATTCATGGTGAGCGTGCGCTCGGATGAGCGCGTAATGGGACACATATTAAATTTGGTTTACATGCGCGAGAGAGGAAAAACCGCCGATTTGGTATAAAAACAGCGCTCGCGCGACCGACGGCAGCGGCAGCAGCGGTGGCGGCTACGCTGCCAGCTCCCGCTCCGCCTCCATCACGGCGAGCAAACGTGCCGACGAATGGCACCCGAAAAGAAAAATCGAAACGCGTACACACAATTTTCGCTGGAAATTTGTTGCAAACGCGATTCCGGGCGCCCGTCACCACCACCACTACTACCACCACCGCCATCACCACCGGCACGATATCGCCAACTCTGTCATCATTAATTCATGTCTGGTCGACTTTGCGAGCTTGTCACCATCTTGCCGGTTTAAAGAGCACCCCTCTCCGCGCTTTCACGTCTGGGTACATCCTCAATTCTCCATGTAATGTTAAGGCTAATGCAATTGAACGCGAGTGCCGCGAACTCACGGGTTACCGAGTCAACAAAGCGCCACCGACGACGACGCCGCCATTTTCACAGTCGCACTTTATGAATTTCCAGCGCTAACTTTCCTCCAACTGAATTTTCCACTACTGATATGTCATCGGCAATAATAAAGTACCAATAAGTCAGTTGGGGTTGATCGTAATGTTCAAGTACACAATGAAAGTGGTTTATACACAAGAGGATATAGTAATGGATGAAAAGGGGTTTAAGTGCATTATAATCCGTTGGTACATTAGTGAATAGATTAGTGCCGAGCGGTGAAGGCCTCATATTAAAGTAACATACACATTCGTTGAGTACAGCAATGCACTGACGCTGGCTTAGCTCAGGGGAGGAGGATTCCGAAGTTAGTAAGTTGCTCTCGTGAGTTTGCCGTCGCTTCGAGCAAAATATCTCCTATAATGAAAATCCAGCGTTGCGCACACCTTCAAACCATCAAAACCCTAACACGCACTAAGTACAATATTTGCTCTTTGTTCCAGAAGAAGATCTAATGCATCACGCAATGGGTCAGAGCACAATATTTGGCTGCTCGTCGGCTGGCCACAGTGGCATCAATCAATTAGGCGGTGTTTACGTTAACGGCCGCCCGCTGCCGGACTCCACCCGCCAGAAGATTGTCGAGTTAGCACATTCAGGTGCGCGGCCGTGCGACATCTCCAGAATTCTGCAGGTGTCCAATGGTTGCGTGTCGAAAATACTCGGCAGGTAAGCAATACATTAAAAAACGTTCAAATGAAACAATTTTTAACTTTTTTTTGATTTATTAAAGATATTACGAGACTGGGTCAATTAAACCACGCGCAATTGGCGGTTCCAAACCGCGGGTAGCAACTCAACCTGTTGTTGACAAAATCGCCGACTACAAGCGTGAATGTCCCTCCATCTTCGCCTGGGAGATTAGAGACCGGCTGCTTTCTGAAGGAGTGTGCAACAACGACAATATTCCTAGCGTGAGTTGAAATTTTATTTTGAATTTTTTTTTTATTTTTGATGCAAAAATAAAGCCAATAGTGGTTTTTGTGCGTGCCCACCATTTCCAATTTGGTTGCGGGATGATGCGTGCCGGGAGACTGGAAGCGCCGAAATTATATTAAGCACGCACGCGCAAATTTATCGGAAAATTTTGATTTGTTTACACGAAAATCAGCGGCAAATTTAATAACACGCCGCGATTGGTTGCGCGATTTTGTTATTGTCCTCGCGTTCGCGAATCATTGATTAAATAGCGATTAAGGCGGAAAGCAAAACACTTAATCAGCTGTGTACACATGATCGGGATGATTGGGAGTAGCCGGGAACTCGTACAAATCGCCGTGCACTTGGCGGGTTTAAGTAGAAGTGTCACGCGAAAAAATGCCAAGCGTCTCTCGCTCGCATCTAAGAATTTATTAGCGTGCACTCGATGCGCTCATGCAATAAAAACCGACAATACACTTACTTCCCGTGTCGCAATAATAGTCGACTTTTACTTGGAGAACCGAAAAGGAACAAGACGGCGGATAGGTCAAACAATTCGGACGCAATCGAATGTGAAGAGGAAATGCCAGCGTAAGGAGGAAAACGTCTGTAAATGGGCCCGTTTCGACGCCGGAGATAGCAGCGATCGAACATTTTTAACATGATCACGAATTCCATTCGTTAAACTGCTTATTTTATGGTTTTGGGCGCGCGCGCGCGCGAGAGAGGATGGCGGTCGCTTCTTTTATTCGCCCCCCGGTCCACTCCTTTTTTATGGCTTTTTTCGCTCTCCCGATGCGTATCCTGGCCGTAAAAGGGACGACGCAGCGGCGGGCAAAAGCTCGACGGGTTCCAGCGAAACGGAGAGCGAACCAAAGTAGTCCACCATTTTCTGTAATCTCTATCTATTTTTATAATCCCCTCGGTTGCGTTCCAACACACCTCCCCCGGCTGGTGGTTACCGTAGCAACTAGACCCTCACATACCGACAAATATAGTCTTCGCGCGCCACACAACGCGCGCGGGCGCCCTTCCAGCCCTCCAGTCAGCCGTCTGCAATGCGTAAATATTCCGCCGCCGAAAATGCCGTCGCATCTCTACACCACTCCACACACACAAGTTGATGGAAATTATTGCAAGTCAGGCCCTGCGAGCACATCATGCAAGCAGAAAATTAACAATTAGCCGCGTGCATTTTTAGCAGCCTGATTTTATTTTTAAATTACCATCGAATCAAGAATTAGGCGTAATACAATTAATGTAAAACGCGCACGCACGTTATTGTTCGTTCGAAAACCGCACATGTCAACCGAGAATGGACTGGTGACGACAGCATACAAACACACTCACTCAACAAACACATTCAGGGAATGAAATGCGTTCGCATTTTTTAAGGTTACCAGCGGTGTTGTGTCGCTGTTTTATGTGCGAAGAACGTGCGGAACTATCTCCGAGGCAGACAAGGACGCGAATGATTTATACGTAGTTGTAATTCAGGAAAACTAGGGGGAAAAAGGGGCACGCGAGAGGCGAAATTTTTGAATGAAGTCAGCTAAGCGTGTTGCACAATTCGTGATCGGTCATATGTGAAATAGCCGAGGCCTGGTATTGAGGGATCCCGGTCCCCGCAGCTATACCGGGATGTGCGCGCCGTCCTCGGCTCCTGCTCCTCTGGTCCTAGTTTTCGCAGTCGGTAATAACGGGGAATTTCAAAATGAACTCAAAAGAAATTTATCGTAAAACGTAATTGAATTTCAGCGAATTAAATTGTTCAATTTATGAAAACGGTCACGGTGATTTCCCCTTTTCGGTAGACCGCATGATTGTTACCTCGGGCATATTTCTACGGAGACAATGCCATCTTAATGATAATCCCTGCACACACATCGCTAACCACACGCAAATCATCGAAAAATCGCGCGACAACCTTATAATTTTAAAATTCGAACATATTCTTCACGCTACTGCATCAATTAGCATCTGAATGGTGAACCACATCAACAATGTTTTTTTTTTTGTGGGAAAACGAATGTATGCAAACATAATATATGCCAGATGCAGAATATTTGTACCCCTTGTAACGGGGGTAACTGGCTTAGGACCCCGCACGCATTATTATCGCTTATTCTCCAGGATCATTGGACTGGAAGTACAACACCTCGGATATTGTAAGCTGGCGCTGACTGGCTGGCGTTGAATTGTTGCGCGTGTTGCACGCTTCCAAATTGCGTCCACGCCACTCTTGCACACAATCAACATTATTGGCTTAATTTTTGTTTCCGAAGGCTTTGGCCCGCTGCAGAATGGTAACATTATACGCTCGGGTATTGTTCCGTTTTGCACACAGGTCTCCTCCATCAACCGGGTACTGCGCAATCTGGCCTCGCAGAAGGAGCAGCAGGCGACGGCACAGAACGAATCCGTCTACGATAAGCTGCGAATGTTCAATGGTCAGGCTGCCGGCTGGGCCTGGTATCCGGGGACACCTTCCACGCCGCATCTCAGCTTACCACCGGCACCCACCGCACTCACTAGTCAAATCACACGAGATGATCTTCAAAAGCGAGGTAAGCGAATGTACGATATTAATATCGCCAAGAAACACAAGCAAATATATAAAATATAATTCTGTTATTTCGCGATCGTGAAAATTGCTAAAATCTAAAATTATGTAAATTTGCGTAACGAGATTCGCCTGTGGAAAACATAAACAGCAAATGGGGAAAGTCTTATCTGGTGCCGAGCGAAGCGGCCGAACGGCGGGGAATAGGATCAGAAGATGAAATAAAACAAGGAGAATGAAATGGCGAGGGTGGATATGAAATGGGGTGGAGTTTACAGAAGCGGAAGTAAAGAGGGTTGCGAGAATCGCGGGGGTGGCGGCAGCGGTGGTGGGAAACGCAGAAGGACATCGCAACACACCGGAATGACTAGGCCCGTTTTGTTCGTGTTATTTTGATACTCGACTTGCCCTCCATCCCATGTCGCACACTTTTGTTTTCTGGGATAATTTTTACAACTTTACCTCACACGAAATTAACTTCCTGTAGTTGTGCGCACAGCGGCTCTAGCCTCACAACGTCAACTCGCGGGTATTTTACGAGCGCTCGTAAAGATTTTCCGAATATCCAAGAAAACGTTTACGTCTTTTAACCCGAGTGGAGCAAAAACGCATCGGCACACAATGAAGAAAATATATTACTATACTACTAGTGCGTAGTAACATTCTGATAACTTTTTTTTTGGTTCCCAGAAATTCTTCACGAGAATACATCAGATGGAAACTCCGAGCACAATTCATCGGGTGACGAAGATTCTCAATTACGGTTACGCTTGAAGAGGAAACTGCAGCGAAATCGAACCTCGTTTACAAACGAACAAATTGACAGTTTGGAAAAAGGTAACCTTCAAATACTAAGAATTATTATTTTATTCTGCGAAAATTCAACACCAAACATCATTTTCCACGTATAATATGCAATAAACTATGGTTAAACTAACAGTATATAAATATAGTGTCCTCTAGGACGTAGACGGTGTGACTGGGAAGTTGACAAAAGCCCGTGACAAAGTAATTGTTTACGGCCGTTTAAACTAATGAAGAAAATTTAATTTCCAGAATTTGAGCGCACACATTACCCGGACGTTTTCGCCAGGGAAAGGCTAGCGGAGAAAATTGGATTACCTGAGGCACGTATCCAGGTAACCATTCTTTATCAAACACACGTATACGTACTTACGTAGTACCGAACGCACACTACGCAAATTAAAAGCAACGAAAAAATTAAAAAAAACTTACACAAACAAAAAAAGCAAAAAGTATCGAAACAGTCATCTCTCACATTTAATAAATAAATAATCGCGAGCACGCCCGTTGGAAAACTCGGAAAACCATTTGTATTACATGGAATTAAATGCATACATCATATTTACACACACATACCGAAATATACGCACGATGGTGGCTCGTGTACGGATGCGAGGCGTGCGCGTTCGTAAATTCGCATTTTCGTTCTCATCACTTGAAAGCTTTCAACGCTCGGGGTTTTAATGAATACGTATACATATGGAAAAACGTGCGCTCGTAACCGCTATTACGCAATATTAGGTAGCATAGATTTAACAGGCGCATTCAAAGTATGAATGTTTGCATTAATATGCCAATAAAGTCTTTAGCAAATAAATAATATTAGGACCGGGTGGTCTTCAGCGTGAGACACATGCTCATTGAAGTAGGCACTTCAGAGCAAGCAGCGGTGGTGGTTGCTGTGTGTGGGGTGCGCGATTGCCGCCTGATCTTTCGTGCCATAATATTTATCATTGCATGTAAATAATGTGTACACAGTGCGAAAATGTACACACGCAGATTGACGTCGTCGTCGTCGTCGACGTCGAGAGGGGGAGGTTGGCAGGGGTGCAAATACTCGCACAGCTTGTCTAGTTGCACGGGCCTGCCGCCGCCGCTGCCGCCGCCGCCCGGCTGCGTGGTGGCGGCACGTGCACTTCGCTCTTTCTATCTTTCGCGTATATAACACGGAATACACAACGGGAACGTACAAATGTATATACTATATGAACAAACTGCGAGGCGGCCGTGGTGTTGACGCATGTTTTCAGTGCTTGTTTGCCGGGGTTTTGGTATTGATCACCTCCCCGACGGGTTTTTCGAACCAAAATCAGCCCTGATGGTTATACCCCCATTTTCGGAATCCTTCTCTCTATAGCTGCGCTATGCGTGCGGCAAATTTGCGCTTTTTCTTCACGCGTTAGAACTAGATATTTGTCTGAATGAAAAATGGTCCACACGTGCAAACGGACGTTTAATTTTACGAATGTGTGGGCTATTTTCCGGGGCAAATATTTCTTGCACAGCCACACCATCTCGGCGCGCGATCATAAATCACATTGGGAATTGTTTCCACATCTCAGCTATCCCATGCAGGCGGAACACAATAAAATGTGCTTGTTTCATTTTTGTGTGCAGGTTTGGTTCAGCAACAGACGTGCCAAGTGGCGCAGAGAGGAAAAACTAAGGAATCAACGGCGTGCTGTTGAGCAAGTTGCTGTTAGTCCGCCGGTATCCAGTGGCCGACTGCCCATCAACACCGGGTTCAATTCCATGTACTCGTCGATACCACAACCCATTGCGACAATGGCAGACACCTACAGGTAACTTGTTTTTTTTTTTTGTAGAAGAAATAAATTCTTGTTTTGTTAGTTGATGGTTTAATCTGACGACGACGTGACACCTGACCGCTACTCACTCATATATTCTGTGTATATATAATTATTCATTTTTGGTCTTCTCTGCTTTGCGTGCTTGCAGCTCGATGTCTGGTGGTTTAAGTAGCAGTTGTCTCCAGCAGCGCGACCCAAGCGGCTATCCGTACATGTTCCACGATCCCCTGCATTCGCTCAGCTCGTCGTACAATTCGCGGGCGGCAGCGGCGGCATGCAATCCTGTGGTGGCGCACGCACAACAGTCCAGCCATCCGGCGTACGCCTCATCGGGCACGCCGACGTCGGTGCCGTCAACGGGAACCGGTAAGTACACAAAAGAATCTTCTTCTTCTTTTTTTGTTTTTTTCTTGTCGCTTGGAGAGAATATGAAAAGAAAAAATGATGGTGAGAAAGATGGCGAGTGCTGTGGCGGTGAAAGCAAAACAGACGGGACGCATACACAGAAGGAAGTTTCGAGTTATCTGTGCGCCGTTCCGCCGCCGCCGCGGCGTGGAGAAAGGAGCAACTTTAGCAGTTTCTCCTTCGGCCGTAAATTTCATTGTCCGTGATCAGTTTAAAGTGTTCGTCGAGGGTGGTTACCAATTCTCGACTCGGCAGGCGCTCAATAATGTGCGAACTAAAGTAAGGAGGGGATACCGTTGTTCTGGTTGCAAGGTTCGTTTGGTATCTTCTCCCCCGGGAACCCACTTAACCCCAAACCTCACTTGTGTACAATAATACAAACATACGCACAGCGGTGAACCCACCGCACACACATAGACTAAAACATATAGTCGACTCCTATTGAAGGAAGTAATCTCACATCTCACCTCAATTGTAACATGTTTTTTACAGGTGTCATTTCAGCTGGAGTATCTGTGCCAGTACAAATTCCCAACCAGACCTCTGAGCTGTCCTCCAACTTAGCGGCGTCGAACTATTGGCCGCGCATTCAGTGATCTCAACTTTTCGGGTTTCCGCCGCCCAGCTTACTGGTGGACAACCCGAGTCTGCACGGCAACATTACACCGCCAGCGACCGTGAGCGCCCAGGACGCCAGCCACGAGTCCACTTAAATACAAAAACGAAATATTTAATTAATTACTCTTTACCAACGGTGCCCAAGATACAAACACAAAAAAAGAAATGAAACAATTTTACAGCAAATATTAATTACCAAAAATTTTAACAAACGTCCGACCCGGGCGGTTCAGGGTACTATGTAAATATAATCGCAATTGTGTGTTGAATTCCGAGTTTTACGATGCTATAGGAACGAATTACAAGTATAAATACCCTCTATTTCCTTATAGTGAGCGACGAGCACAAATTACTTGCAAGTTCTTCGTGGAGACGACGTAAATTTGCGCGTGTGTACATTGTACATATTAATATAACAATTCAATAATGATAAAATGGTTCATTGCAATAATTACGCGGATTTAATAGCAATAATTCCAATGTATATGTATAGGAAAAAGTACGAGATAGTTTTCAGACGTATAGAGAAGTAAAAAATCGATAGATTTCTGCTTTGTACCAAGTAATAATCATTTTTTCAAAACAAAACAAAAAACACAAATTTGATTTTATTCCGATTTTATACCAGTGGTTGTAGCACCTGAAAGTGAAAAATGAAGATGATCATTATGTAAATGTCGTAATTTATTGATTGACAGATCATTGTTGCTGTGATTAAGTTTGATTTTGAAATAATATAGTATTAGATACATTCATGTTTTTAGTGTGTATACATATAATATACAATTATCGTATACTTGTGAAATAAAAGAAACATAAGAAAATATTATGTGTCAATTTATTATTATGCAACAAAGAGATTCTTTATCAAATTGCAGGTAGTGAATGCAAATATAAAGGTAGGTATATGAATTTACCCTAGCAATGGAGTTGCTTCACCCACAACCCTTCTGGTACCTTTACAGTGTCTGATAAAATTACTGATTAAATATGAAATACCAATAAGTATAATACAACCAATCGCTAAAACAAAAATATTGCGAATTTATTATTTTGCAAATAAAACAGTTATTATTTGCATATATAACTTACATAGGGCTGATGGATTGGGTGCATACAAACTAGCAAGATAAAAGTTTGAAACTGCAGCCCTGCGGACTGAATTTATATTGAAATACATTAGTCTTCCATTGCCAACAAGTGAATCCACCATTAATACCGTATGAAAACAGACATTAATATATTTAGCAACTCCATCCAGCACTGGTACCAACATCATAATCATAAGTGCAACATATAATATCCAAAAATATCCCATAGTTTGACACAATTCAAAATCTCCTGAAATAGGTAATCATATTTCATTAAAATTTTATGATTTGAGGTTAGGTTTTACAAGTACGTACCTGTAGCTGTTCCAAAATATATGACAGCTGTTAAGATATGTGCTGCGTATAATCTCAATATGATATTATCGATTGCAAACCATTTTGAGCATCCGCCCAGTAAACACGCCAAAACAACGCCGGCTCCAATGGCGATGTAAATAAATGGTGAGTATGGAATACCGATTAACATTAATATTGCGTCGGTGGCGTAATATCCGAATTGGAAAAACGGTACCAGAAACGCTGTAAATGAACTTAAAAGTAGGAATAAGGATATTGATGTTGTGACTTCCATTGTGATCCATTCAGTTGTTTTATCTGAAAATTAATGATTAGGTTTAGTATTCATCAGGTAGGTTAGATTAGGTTATGTTGTACCCGTGCTGAAACAACTTTCTTTGCCATTTTGCATATTGCAGCCATAGGTAAATGATGGAACATACGCGGAACTTGCATCTCCATAAGTTGCAATAACAGCATATACAACTCCAAAACCTTGATAATTGCTGAAATATCTTCGTAGAAGTGGACCACTTGGCGGTTTTATAACCTATAAGTTATAGGTACTTGTAAAATCTGTGATACATAACCGAATTTTATTCCCCACTACCAAAATATTAAGTACATATATTTTATATTAACTGAATTGGTAAGTAATAAAATTGGTAGTTGGGAATATATGCACACAAAATGCAATTGATGAGTTTTATACCTTATGCCCATATATTTTGATCGATTTGACCGTTAACATTTGAATAATAGCTTTATATGAGCCATTAACAGGTAAATCTCCATTATTCACAAAAAGTAGATAAAAATCAAGAGTTATATTTCCTTGTACGTCGCAAGTTTGCTGATAAAGTGATGCACTCTGCACGTCTACGGTAATCAACGCGTCATTGTAGTCAACATGTTGATAAGGCGCAGTTTTCGTGTTGAATTCCATATTACAGCCGCCTGGCATTGGGGCTACGGATTTATTATATTAACTCTCGTGAATATGAATAAAATAAATGATTAACAAAATGCACAATATATTTGATTGTAAACATAGGTTTATATCCAATTAATTTTGTTATTTGCTTAAATTGCATTAACTACATCGGTACATGCGGTTATTTGGCACAATAATTTGGTAAAACGTAATAAAACATTACGTGGATTATATTTATTGTATAGATTAGTAGCTGGAAAGCACAAAATTTATAGATGAATAATTTAAAATAAAATGTATAACATTTTTAATAGCAGAAAATCGGATTTAATATTAAAACACTGCAATATTCAAAAAAAAACAAGAAAAAATTAAAGAGAAAAAATGTTTTAGATTAGGTTATGTTTTTGACAGCTAACTCAGAAAGTAGTGCAACAAAACTAAGCAAATCACTTCAATTAGCTTCAATTGAACAAATACCTTAATACATGACACGAATTTCAATGAAATTTCATGTAGAGATATGAAGTTCGCGGATGACGGCTAATTATTTATAATTTTATTGTGTATTATATTGTGTAAGTGGTATAATGCGAGTTTTATGCACGCAAATTAAAAAAAGCATTTTTTTGTTCCCTTGTAAAACTTTTAAGTTTATAAACATAAATTCGAAGCCAAATGTAAACTTTTGTCATATTATTGCAACATAACAATTCATTGTAACACTTAAAATATAATTTTTAAACAAAATTATACTTTACCTGAGCCTGTATATGACGTAACAGCGATTAATACTTCACGTGGAGCAGTAAAATTATTAAACAAATAGAACGTATGATTAGGCTTATCATGAGTGAATTGATTCAAGCCAACATTCGTGCCATGAACGCTAGTTGCAACCGTTGGTTCAGCGTCATAACTCAACAGCACCGATTCCAAATAGCTATGCACTTGGATCACATAAAAGTAACTACTTATTGGAACAGACAAACGGATATTCTGAATTGTGTCTTTTGAATCATATTCACTACTACCAATTGTAGCATACTGATAACTTGACGATTCACAATTCTCACATTGATTTACAATAATTCGAGCAACATCTGTAAGCATTTCTCATTTTACTGTAGATACTACTGTGAAGTACAAAGTGCTTGATTACCTTTCGACTCCGACGCACAGCTAACCTCACAGGCAACAAAGAAGCTTAATATCGCGTAGATTAGGAAACTATTTGATGTCATCGTGAACAGCGTTGCGCACTCAACACTTCAATACTGAATTGTTCTTTAAAACATATTTCATTAACAAGATATTTCGTACTTTGCAGGCGAAAACAATATAAGCACGTTATCACACATCAGGAAATAAACAAATTGTTGAATCAGCGGAATACAAGCTCGGACGGAGATATGAAGTGTATAGAAATTCATATAGGAGCAAGTGAGTTGAAGGTCAATCACATGCTACTATTTAACAGGAACGTATTTTAAATATTCTTTTAAAAACAACGGCGATGGGAAATTTTTTATGAATAATGTAATACTTTTTGTACTAATGCAAAAAAGTATCATTTCACGCTGCAATTGTACATATTGAATATAATTTTAGTTATTAGAATGTTCAGAAATTGATATAAAATGGTTTTGTACTATTAAACAATTTCAAAAGTAATTTTCTTAGCTTTTCACGCAACAGAAAATGATATTACACTTTAATTACATTGTCTGATATTAAATTTGATGTAAAATGGACATTTTGACACTTTATAAGCTGTATTACATACTAATCATCGATTTGTTTACAATTGAGTGTTTAAAATGCGTATTTTACACACTTAAAACCCGATAAAGTAGATGTATCCAATTTTAATGCGTAAAATTAAAGTTTCAGGTGTTTTTATGTGTGTAACCTACAGATTTTCATCTAAAAGATGTAAATCGAATAATACTATAATTGTCATTTGTGTTTTATGGCAGTAAAACAATAGTTTTATTCATTTTGACAATGACAGTAATCAAATAAAACCAATTTCCTGTCAATTTATATAATAAATACTTAAATATAATATTTACTTGCTTATGAAAGTAAATATCAACCATTTATTCTTAAAATACACGAGCATACATGCTTAAATACTGAAATTATCGCTATTTCTTACTTGTTTTGAAGTGAATAATTCAAATTTTCTTCTATTCCGACCGTGATACGGCCCTGGTGCTGCTTCGACTTCAACTCACGACTGCGTCTCGCGCTCGGCTCGCTCGCTCGCTGCACTTGTAGCGAGTAGTGCCGCCCGCGTCTGGCAGAGGCGCGTCGGGCACAATATGGCGAAGCCGCCGATCAATGAACAGTAGTACGAGCGAGTGTACACGATAAGTGTTTTTAATAATGTTACGCTGCAATTGTGACTAGCGCGTGTGACTTGTGGCGTAAATGGGGAAAGACGAGGACCTGCTGGAGGCTGCTCGCAACGGCAATGTAGCTGTCGTCGAGAAGATACTCGGCCAAAGGGCCAAAAGGAGTGGCCCCCTTGCAAGGTGGGTGCTCTCTCAATCAGCTGTCGCGGGCGTACGCACTACAACTTGTCCCGGCGCTTTTATTCACTACCGCTACCTGCTAATCGCATTCAAAAGTGCTTTTCATTCAATATTCCCTATTTGAAAATCATGTTTTTAACCCATAGCAACATAGCTACACTCAGTTGTTTTGTTTACGCCTTGCGTCATAAGAATAAGTAACAAAAAAGTATGTCATACCAGATATACAATTCTATACTTAATATTTAAGTCCAGATGAGTCATAAGTTTAGTTAGTTTGAATGCATTCAATAAAAACACGTTAAAATGCTTCAATTCCACGAAATAATATGCGATACATATGTGTGTAATAGGAATGCTTTGCATGAAAACGAACTAATTTTGTTAAGTGTCCAGCAAGGTCGTTTTAATATTTTTAACGAGACCAGTGAAAGTTGTAGGGTTATTAAATGCTCACACATACGCCTCTTGATAAGTGTTATGGTAGGGTGTGGTGGAGCAGGAAGTTCTGCCGCTTCATGCTCTCTTGGTCGAGTTGAACTGAACGCTCATCGATCGTATTTTCTGTCACGGGACATACACGATATCTGCCAATAGTTAAACTTACACATTAAAAAAAAGTTTCACTAAAATACTTTCTAAATTATATATATTTACAAATATAATGTGTATTGGTGGCTAGCAAGCATGAAGCAGTCGTGGCCGAGCGGTTAAGGCGTCTGACTAGAAATCAGATTCCCTCTGGGAGCGTAGGTTCGAATCCTACCGACTGCGGTGAAATATTTTTTTCCCCGTGATTTATTTAGTTATAAGTATAACGTCTATTTAATAACATACAATCAGAAGTGATTGTCAATAAATCCTGACGTTTGCTTTATGAGATTTTCGGATTATTAGGGTGGATTTTGTGTAGACAATAAATATAGTATACCTTCCATTGACAATTATTGCTACTTGACACCCCAAATGTCTTTGCAGTTTACGCCGAGGGCCCGGGGTGAACGCGAGGGATAGCAGCGGCTTCTCATGCCTGCACCACGCGGCTCTCAACGGACACAAGTAAGTCACAGCTCGCAAGTAGGTCAAATCCGGAATGCGCTCAAAACGGGCACAACTTACGCTGTTCGCAGGGAGATCGTGAAACTTCTACTCGATCACGATGCGTATACGAACATCATCGACAGCAAAGGATCCACGCCGCTGCATCTGGCCGCGTGGTCCGGCAATACGGACATCGTCAAACTATTACTCAATGCCCACATTACATGCGATGTCAATTTAAAGGTAATCATAGAATTAAATTAATATTTAAGATAAGTAAGTAAGGTTTTTGATGTTTGCGCGCGCGCTTTGAAAGTTGGCATCACTTGAATTGAGGTCCTTTCAGGTTAGCCACTTGAGTAACCTTTTGACCGTCAATACCATTCATGATCTTAATTAGCGCGATGTTCACCCTCATTACTTTGGTGTAGTGACACACGTCCTGGCAGTCGTCATGAATGCGAGTCGCCCTCCCCTCGGTCGCCAAACCTACAATGACGTTTCGAACGGGGCACTTAACCGATAAGGATCAAATTGCATGCGCATTCGAGAGTCGTCGATGGCGTATAGATCTCAAAATGTTGCTGGCAAGGATGTGAGCGACGTTTACGACTACAACTACTTGGTTGCACGGTCTCCGGGATGGTTTTCAATTAAATTAACATTGCGCCCGCCGCGGAGAAAGTTTTGAAGTAACTTTTGATGTATACAGTAATACATTTTATCCGCCGACGCAAAGCACACCGCAGCCGAAAGCAAAGAAGTCTCGGGGTAAAAAAAAAGCGAAGCCTCTCCTCGGGAATGCAAACTTGGCATGATCTTTTCAATTCCACGCCACCCGGACGCACTGGACCGTCGTGTAATTCGGATGCGATGTGCCACTTGCAGCGCGCCGCTTCTTGACGGATTCACTAAAGCTGCTGCTGACAGGCCTCGTTCACTCACCATTCCTTCGTTCTCACTTTTGTGTGTTGCGAACCCAAACGCGGGGAATACGCTTCAGTTCGCGATCTACTTATTTAAAATTTAAAACTTAAACTTTCCTTTAAATCCGCGAGTCATGCTTATGTTTTTCTAACAAGAGCGTCGAGTTCTGTTGATGCTCTTAGCTGTTTCTGTTTTTCTTTCCGCAAACTTCGTGGAATATGTATAATTATAAACTTTTTAAAGCCATCGCCGGGAAATTTTTCAATTGCTGAAAAATAAAAACAAATATAAACATGTTTGATATTTGATTTACAGACGAAGGATGATGAAACGGCGTTGCATTGCGGCGCACAGTATGGCCACACCATTGTGGTCGGCATGTTACTTGAACGTGGCTGTGATCCCGGAGTGCGAAACATTCGCGGTGAGAATGCGCTCGACCTCGCCGCGCAATACGGAAGGTAAGATAACCGAACGAGCTCATTACGATCCGTAACGCTAATCATCTCGTTTCGCGCGAATTATCCACCGCAGATTGGAAACTGTCGAATTATTGGTCCGTATGCATCCAATATTAATACAGCAGATGGTCCGGGTTATACCTGGCACAGTGTTTCCACACACGCCGCTGCATCTCGCCAGCCGCAATGGACACAAGTAAGTGCATAAACGATGCTTAATTAGAGATAATAATAGTTTCGGATGGAAATCACCATCAGCGTGTAGTGGTGGTGGTGGTGTTGTACGCACTCGCAGCGCTAGCGATAATGCGCTTCGCGATACGCCGCCCTCCAAACACCACATATCGAACCCACATTATTCGCCTAGTTTTCGCGCACCAACACATCCGAATGAGCATCCTACCATTTGCAGTCGGGGTGCATTGGTAACTATGCAACAGATTGTTTATTATGCACACACCTCTGCACATATTACTCTCGAGTCGCAATGCTAATTACGTATGGTGTGATGCGCACCAGTGCAAAATGCAATCATTATTAGAGCGTGAAACTAGAATCCTGCGCTGGCAGCCAACCTATCTTAAATGTCTTAAAAATAAATATACGCAGATCAATCGAGTCATCGAGTTGCGCTAATACAGCGCTACCTATACACAGGTATAAATAGATAACACGTTGGTTTCATGATGATGGGATGTGTTTAATATGCATTGCAATATTGTACGGTGAGCTCACGCGTTTGCGGAGGCTGATTGCGTACTCACCCTCTGTGAACCTTAAACCACCCTCTCACCCAACCCCAATCTACCACCGCAGGTGACCAGAATTTTTACTAATATTAATGTTTTGTATTAATATTAGAATGGTCGTCGAAGTATTGCTTCGTTCTGGTTTGGATGCAAATATCCGAACGCCGGCTGGTACAGCTCTGCATGAAGCGGCGTTGTGCGGGAAGATTGAAGTAGTTAGGACCTTGCTGGAGTATGGGGTTGATATACATATTAGGGATGCTCACAACTATACGGTTAAAGATCTGCTCAGACAATTTCCGGCGCACGCTACTCAGGAGATCATGGCGTTGTTAAAACGTAAATATTCTTAGATGGTTGTCGTGAATATTGTTCTGTAATAGTTTTTATTATTGTTTTTGTGGTGATCAGGACATAAGAAACTACGTGCCAGTCATTTTGCTGATAGCGATGGTGAAGGCTTCAGTCAACCGTTTCCTCCTATTTCTCACTTGGATTCTGAGCTAGGTAGTCCCTATGAAAATGTTAGATCGTGTTCCAGAGGAAGGTCCATGACGACTGATCCATCTCCGGGATCTTCGCCGCATCGATGGGATTTTCATAGGCAAGCCAGGTCGGTTGATTGTGTTGAAGATCGAAGAATATCTGGGACTTCAATGTAAGTGGTAGAGATGTAGCTTGTTATAAATTGGGCTGAATATCTAAAGCGTTTTTTGAAATTTTAAAATTGCTTCTATTGAAATTCTATTTTTGGTTGTTTTTTTGAATTTGGGCTGTGACTAATTGGCAAAACTTTTATTTTTACTTGTCTACCTTTATTTTGTTTTGCTTTTTGGGCGCATGGCTTTGCATTTTGCAATATTAACTGCATGTTTTAGGCTGCGCAACTTTCTGTATCGAAGCTTGCCGCCGTTACGTCGGACAAAACCGAAAAGCATAAAGGTACACTCGATGCATGAGCTGGCTTCAAGTACTTCCTCAATTGCGGACAGCATCACGTTTTCGTTTAGCGAAAAATTGCACATAGAGAAAAAGCGTAGGATCTCTTCGATTTCCGCATACAGGAAGGTGTCGCTTGATTGTTCCAGGGAGTCTGATAACAGCCTCTATCAGATTCATTGCGCGCCCAAGCAATTTATGGACTCGAGTGTGAATTCGGACGATATATTTATGTGCAATAGCCGTGAATCAGATCGTATCAGTTTATCCTCAACTGCGTCCTCGACGGGTTATCCGCGGCGACCGGATAGTAGTGGTGCGACACCACTCTACATGCCCATGAATATGCTCAACTCGAAAGGTGCCCACAGTCCTTGTTCCAACAACAAAGTCTCTGTAAGGATTATTGTCTTCACATCAATCACAATAATCAAATATTATATGTGTTTCACAGCCTACACCACCAAAGAAACCACCGCGACGAAATTTATCAGTGTCTCCCACTCACTTGCACACAATCGGTGCTGACGGTTACAGTAATAACGCGTACGAATTTTTATTTCTCGCCCATTCCGGCACCAAGAGTCAGGACAACTTGGATAATGTCGATCAGCAGGAATCCAGACGCGAGCGTTTAATGCACGGACGCAGTGTTGATCAATATGTCGAAATGAATACAGTTTTCAGTATTAACCTAGACGATGATGAAGGTGCTCCTATGCCCCCGCCGAACAAAGAATTACAGCGTGGGAAAAGCGAGGATCTAGACACACGCCGCCCGAAACCGGAACCGGTTGCCATTGCGTACGAAAACGTAATCAAACCGAATCCGAAACGAAAACTGCGAAGAAACCCAGATCAATACGATCGCAGTCAGGAAAATGTTTACGAAGACTATGACCTACCCATCAACAAGACCAGCTCCTCAGCGCCGGAGACCTTCGTGTCTCGGAAGTTCCTAATGATCAAGGACGATTATAATGATCCGAAAGAAAAGGAGCGAACGATTAAACGAGTGAGTCAAACAATTCCACTGAGTCCTACGCACTATCAACAACCGCCGACGCCGGAACATCCACCACCTTCGGCACTGCAAGCCGAGAATGCAATACACGACCGAATACGTCCACTTAGTCAGGTAAGTCTTGAATAATTATGCGAAATAGTTGATGAGCTGCAAAGTCCTGTCCTCTGAATTTTATTATTTGTTTCGTTTTTTTTTTGTTTGTTAAATATTTTGCTATGAACAAGATGTTTTATTTATATCCACCGAATAAATTTTGTCCATGCACTTTTTGTTTGCAAATCACCTGCACACAGTACATACCTCACACCTTTTCAACGCTTTAAAATGACCTTTTCTGAGCGATTCAAAGCATAAGCTTATGAATGTAATTTGAAATTCGCTCAGGAGTACAAAAGAAGATCAAAGGATATGGAGACTGAAACGGAGGACGAGTATTTATTAATCTTCGACGGCTCGAGCGGCAGTTTCTCTAGTAGTGTGTCACTCTCCGACAAGAGCACCGATAATGTAGTAGAAGAATATTACTCGGATGCGCCGTTTGCAGGTAAATTATATACTTACTAAATAAGCAGACACAAAAAGCAATACTTCAGGCTAGTGATAATAAATATATACATACCTATGCTAGGCTTTTGATCGCAAATAAATTTTCACACAAATTTCAAATAAACGCACACGAACAAAGCGTAATGACGTTTTGTTCAGCGCCGTGGACGTTTGTTTCACGTTTGTTTGCCCTTTAATCATAATTTATAATAAATTCGCGAGTTAATTAATTTCAATTTTAATTAAATTCAATGTAGTTTCATTAGTACAGTGCAAACAATTTTGTTGATTCTTTAAATGCAATCACTGCTGAAAATGTTATTTAATTAATGTCGTTATACGGAGTGTACAGTGTTGTTTAGTTTGCTGTATGTGCGCAAATGTGAGAGGGCATAAATAGGGATGTACGCTGTGTTATTAGTTTTTGTATGTGTATGTTTTTGTATTTGCAAATACAATACATAGAGTGCGTGTGTTTTGCGCTGAGGAAGCGAATTAAAATATTCACTTATACCCGCCCCTTCGCCGGTGCGCGGTGTTTCTCCAGGCTTAATTAAAGGTTCGACACAAGTGCTGACCGATTCGAACAAGCAAACCGCACTCGAACGACCCAAGACGCTCAAGAAACTCAAACGCGTGTATGACAATTTCGTGGCGGGCGGCGCGAACGGCCGCCAAGATAATAAATCGAGCAGCAACTCGTCGGGGTCCGATAAGGAGTCGGAGAATAAAGAAAACCGCACGGAAAATCGTAATAATGGCAGTGGTAACAACGAAGGCGGCGCCGATTGTGCCAATAAAGCGGAACAGCGCGTATCGACGCTCAGTCCGTTCGATGAGCAGGAGGAATGGGCGAAAATTCAAGAAATTATGGCTTCTTTTGGCACCGGCATTGTGCGCGAGTCCGTATTCGTCTCCGAACTAGAGACGGAGTTTCAGAATCGTCTCATGTCTCTGAGCACGTCGAATCACAACCTGCAATCTGCCCATAATCACAACCAGCCGAATACGTTAGAAAAATGGTTGACAACCATCGAAATGTCCGACTATTTACCGCTTTTCCTTGGCCATGGCTTTGATGATCTGGACTTTTTGGTAAGTCATAAATTAGTTTTTGTTTGTTTTGCGTGTGTTTTGCGACGTCGCAAATATCTCAGCACTACGATGTATTGTAGAACGGCACATTGGAAGATTCCGATTTAAAAACAATGGGTATCGTTAGCGATGCGGAGCGGCAAACAATCTTAAATGCATGCAAACAGTTACCGTCTATGATAAATGACTTCCTATATAATATGAACAGCATGACAGACGGTGGCAAAGATGGTGTTGATAATTGGCTGAAACATATACGACTGGAACAGTATGCCGAAACATTCGCAAAGCATCTCTACGTCGATATGGAACGCATAAAACGTATATGGGATGTGGAATTGTCCACGGTGCTGGACATTGAAAAAGTTGGCCACCGAAAACGCATTCTGCTTAGCGTCAACAGTGGCGAACAGGCAACAGCCGGGCCGAAGCTGGAAGAAATCAATGCGGATTTGAGTGCGCTGGTGAGTTTCGCCGTACGACTCTCGACTTTTTAATATTCGTATGTAGATGTGCACTAGGGTTTAGTATTTTTTATTTTGCATTCCGCCTTTATTCGGATGTGTTCCGGCGTGCCGTTTGCGAGCTTTTTAATTACAACAGTTTCATTTCATTTCTCTTTTGTTGCGAAACGCATTCAATCTTCTTTATTGTGGATGTTTGCTGGCGCAATATTTTACGTCGTTCAATTTCCCTCTTTTGCTTTGTGATTTGTAGAAAAACAATATACAGCAATTGAAATCTGAAATGCGTTCGCCGTCTACTGCCGCGGCGTCAGCGGTGGCGGCAACGGCGCCCGGTAATACGGGCACTATTCGTCACAGACATAAAAAATCGCGCCCGGCGCCGCCGCCACCAACGCATAAGAATGCGAATCCACCTAATACGACGCCGACCACTACGAACGCCTCCACTGTATCAACGCCAGATGCAGATAAAAAGTCACAATCAGAAATATCTGTTGGTGGGACGGGGTCCATTAAGGCCCAGTGGAGGCATCAACCGTTATTGTTGATCACCGGCGTAGTCAAGTACACTGTAAACGTGCGTATTGCAATAAAATTAAGTTTTAACTTCTAAATTAAAAAAAATTACAGTATTTAGGATCGACTTTAGTCAAAGAATTCAAGGGCACTGAATCAACGAAGAAATCCATTCAAAAAATACGCAAATCCGAGGAGAAGAACGGACAAGATATTGTGCTGGCAATTTCCTACAAAGGACTCAAGTTTCTTAGTCAGGATGCACAGGTACGAAACGAATACCAGGAAAAGAAGAGAAATTTTTTAAGTGTTACATTCTAGGAATGTATCTGTGATCATGAAATCAAAAATGTCAACTGCGCGTGCCAAGATCCGGAATCCCGTCTGTACTTCGCATACATCACTAAAGATCAAAACGAGTACTACTGTCACGTGTTTTCAACGAAATCAGCAGTGGGTATTTTTCGTATTGAAAAGATTCACTTCAACTTTCTTGGCCTTTCTTGTATTTACAGGAACAAGCAACGGACATCATCCTAACGCTGGGTCAAGCTTTTGAGCTCGCCTATCAAATGGCATTAAGGGAACAAGTCACTAGCAAAAGTAAGACGAATCATAAAGATAACCACAAGATGCTCGCGTCGAGTCCCGGCTCCTCCTCCACCTCTACGCCGCATTATCCGAAAGATGCGACGACGACAAACGCCAGCTCAACGACGTCGATGGCGCGCGCCGATCTGAAACTGAACGGTCATCCTTTGAAGATGAAACCGCTGACTC
This sequence comes from Dalotia coriaria, assembly GCF_025399875.1. NCBI lineage: Eukaryota > Metazoa > Arthropoda > Insecta > Coleoptera > Staphylinidae > Dalotia > Dalotia coriaria. Next base: position 6,652,823 of record NW_027045447.1, on the reverse strand, counting down.
TGTCCATCGCAGCTTCTCCCGAACCAATCATTGATGCTGCCGCGGGAACGCAAATGCAAAGAACGCCAACCAAAGTGAATTGCAGTGATATCGAAGCGTAATCTCTTTCCATAATCTAGCTCCGCATTCATTTCATCATTACACCACTACATTTAATTACAACTATATATACTATAAACTTACATGTACGAGTTTCAGCGGTGATGCCGATGCCGATGAAGTTTGTGTGAAAATGAAAAGATTGTCAAACTAATACGCGACTTACGCGTATATGTGATATTATTTTAGTGCATATTACTGCTATAATTCGGGCCGGACCCGACGACGATGACATTACATAAGATCGAGTTATTGAGTTGCAATAATCACTGCCATATCTACCAATCATTCTTTTGGTGTGTCGTTTAGTCATAGCGTACCTACGAATATATACAACTAAATTATTAAGACGTTCCGAATCAATTTGTTGCTCAAATATTTACATGCAATATTTTACAAAGGAGACAAAATAAATTAAACGCATCCACGAAACATGTAGAAGACGTGTATACTCGGGAACAAATTTGTATGTATAATAATCATTATACAAGATCAAAGAAACAGATATTCAAACGCACATCATCCTCATCCTGATCATTCATTAAAAGTAAAAAATTAAATACGATTCTGTTGTAGATAGTTGCATATTTATTGGCATAGCTTGTTTGTAAATATATATATATACACGTTTTAGCAGCATTATAACGACTTTATAAAGTTTATTAGCAGTGTAAACAGCTTCACTAAGTGACATTTCGACAGAAAAAAAATTTTGCTTATAATATCGTATTCGAAATACATACATTACATTAAACTGTTTGGAAATATTTAGCAAAGATTATTATTATGAAACAAATAATTTATTATATATACTTATAGTTACAATGGAGAATGTTAAATTACTATATAAATATTATAAAATAATATCCTATCATCATTCTGAGAGAATGCCAATCATCTTACTAGAGAAAACATAAAAAAAAAACTCCAAGAACGAATATTATCTTCTATATTGCTGGAAACTATGTGCAATGTGCAATGATAACAAATGTGCTTCGTTTTTTGATTAGTTCAAGCTGTTTTTGATATCATTTAATTGATATACATTTATATTAAATATTATAAAAGTGAAATGACCTCTTTTAAAAAGAGTATAATTAATATTGTATTAAACTCAGTGTTGTGATTCAAAAGTCGGATAAATGAATGAATAAACAAATGTTGGTTGGTGAAGAATATTGTGATGTTTTATATTCGTTTTCTTTTTCTTGCAGGATGCGTTTTGTTGCAATAAATATTATTGGCTTGCGGAGAGCCTGCAGGTTGCGAGGGGTGATATTGAGTTATATCGAGGTCCTTCTGTTTGATCGCCAGGCATCCGGCCGCTCGAACAGGAAGTGTACGTATGTGGGAGGAGGACGCCCGCCCCCATCCGCCTTCCTGCTGCCGAGGGGCTGTAAACGACAATAGCGCGCATTGCCGGCGTAATTGTATAGGTATAAATGTTTCTACACCAGGAAGTCAGCCTCTTGACCACCGCAGCAATTTATATCGTTTGATCTTTTCCTTCCAGAAGTGCCGTTAACCATTTTCATTTGCGCAATGTAATACTTTCACAAGATAAGATAAGAAAATTTCTCTTCAATTTATTTTTTCGCTCTGTGTATGTGAATAATGTGCAGTGATGCGTTGCAATTTGAATTAATTGTTGTTTACTGAATAGTCCAAGGACCAAACGCAGGTTATCATCATTCATTGAACCAATTGAAGCTCCTCGGGGGACCACTAAAAGAACCCCAAGCGCATAAGTGGTAAGTGACAAGCGGCACACACTTAAACTGAACGAACGATCACTTCTGATTTCATTCCCACTGAAATTCGAACCCTTCAATCACCAGTCAAATCAGATTTACTTGTTTATCAAATTTTGTAAAATATAATGAACATTTTAATTATATTTCCATTCCGCCAATATCGAATTAATTTTTATTTCCAAATTCATACTCAGTCAACTATAATTTACGCTCCTGCAGTAATTAAAATAACGAAATTGCTACGTTGATTAATCAACCAATATTTGCTTTGTTTAATTAAAAACTAGAAAAATAAATCAAACGATAAAGTTAATTTACATCAAAATGTGAAATATTTATAATTAAACCGCATTAAAATAATTATAATAAGGACAAACCATAAAATTTAATTGAATTATAAATGTTTATTGTGTTTTAGAACTTTACCAAACTCTCATTAGTGTTTATTTATTGTTTATTATTTATTTAATATCAATTTAACGGCGAAAACATATTTATTTTACCATGTAATTTATCCGAAATATCTGCGTTGTTGATTAATTTAGTTTGAACGGTAAGTCAAGGACAGAAGTGCACTTAATGCAAAAGCTCGTCGCTGCTGCACTAATTGCACACTGAGATTTGTCGTTCCCTTTTCGTCGACTTCCATTTCGAAGTATATTGCGATCGAATGAATGTCTGAATGGAAAACGGTACCTAGTGCCACTATGAGATTGCTTCGGGGGGTTGTTTGTACCAGCGCGGGTAACAATTACATGTTGCGCACACGACAAGGCCTCATTGTAAATATTATGTTGTTGTGTGGGGTAACATTTGTTACCATTATCGTTTATACACTTACATTAACGACAAGTGTGCTTGAAAATATGTCACGCTTTTGAATGCACTTACAATCAACTTCAATTTACTTTTGGTGGATATATTTTGGTGAAGTCGCCGGGAACCAAAACATATTTTGTATTTTTGTACATTTTTGATGTTAAATTAACCTCAAACATTAATTTTACGTGTCTAAAAGTATAATTTTAAACATTCGGGAATGAATATTCTACTGAGGGTGCGTAGAAATAATTTAAATATTGACATCTGCATGTGAAAAGAATAATTAAACAAAGCAATAAATTGCATTAAGATATTTGGGATTTATTTGACTGTTTTCGACTCAGCCGCAGACTTTTTGATTGAATCCATTGTTTTCCAGGCGGTGGATATAGATCGTAATGTCGTTAAGGCCCATAGGTCTTACACAATATAATGGGATCGTTGTAATAAGGATTAATTCGAACACCCCCTCCGTATTTGCCAATACATTATTCCGGTAGAATAGACTTAGCTTGGACCAGACGTGTGTCAAGTGCAGGCACGGGGCAATTCGTGTACTAATATACATAACGCACTCGTAGAGAGAAGGCCCGGGAGCAGCAGGAGCAGCAGCAGGAACATGGAGGCAGTACCTTTACGCGTCGAGCACATCGGGAGAGCCTGCAAACAGGCGGCGACGCGCCGTTATGCGAATGCGACTGCTAATTGGATTGGATTTTTAATTAATATGAAAATTTGCGCACTTTTATTTCTCACTACACGCGCAACGCCGATTTCTATCAAATCCATATCGCCGATTGCCGATGCTTCGCGTCAACACAACTCATATTACTAATTACATCGGCTGTGTTTTAGCCAGTCGAACGCGCACGTATTCCAATTCTGGATTTATGATGAATGTTCAACTCGGCGACAATTGATGTTTTTGCGATTAATGATCCCTACGATGCTAACCGTACAACTTCATTAATCTGAGTGAAAAAATTCTGCTTTAATTTCGATGATTTATACCTACGCGTTGCATGAATTAGAAAATTAACGCAACATTTCCAGCCCGCAAAAAATTCCTTCAGCTTCGTGCGGAAACATAAATTGCAATGAATCCCATATATCACCTTGGAACTCAAAGCCCGTGTAGCTTACGGTCACTGGTTTAGGAATAATTGCGTTGTATATCTTGCTTTACGGCCGGGATTAACCATTAAAGAGGCGCAAGCCTGCATTCTCGCCGATTATTTATATTCACGCACAACGGATGATAAACAATGTCCGATTAGCACCAGCACAAGCACAAACACCGTGTTTACAATTTAATAAATTTAGCTGACCATAAACTCCACGCATAAGAGAAAATTCGAAAAAGAAAGTTTCTAACCTTACTTTACAGCTTTGTGTTTTAGTTTTGTGGCCGCCATGTGTCCGTTATATTTATCGTATGTATACATAATATAGTGGTTTGGTAAACGCCTTTGGTACCGTAAAATGATTGCGATGCGCCTCGATGTGCCTCGGGCAGGTGAGATAACACGGAGGGTTACGCGCCCTCCTGTCATTACAATTTAGGGGGAAGAAGATATTGCGCAATCCCATTGTCCTCTGCGACGCAAAAAAGCCGACGTGCGGTTACTCGGCAACTACTACAGTTAAAACATTTTCGTGCTCATTTGCGGCATGTGATGCACAACCAGTTGTGGTCGCCATTGTCATCATATCTATTAAAATGGCTGCGCGGCGCTTCCATTTTAAGTACAAAATTTACATTCGTAGTGGATGTTTTATAGTAACTGCGTCGAAATAAATGAATCGTCATTATTTATTACGAAAACGGTCATTAATCAGAGTTTATAGATGTCGCTTTTTCTGGCACCTAGCTGCGCGCACTGAACTCTTCATAAATAAGCCAAAATGGTTTTTGCATTTTGAGTGCTTCGATTGTCGAGAGCGTCGCTTCTGGTTGCAGCCCTCACTTTAACACAGCGACGACGTAAGAGCAAATCATCAGTGATTCATATTTCATCGCGCTATTCTTCATGTTTGCATATCACATTACTAACAGTAGACTTTGTTCTCATATATATATCATTTTATGTCCTAGAGTAGTGAGTCAATTTGGTTAATTCGATTTGGATGCAAATTCTTTCGCAACTGCAATTAAAATTAAAAAATTCGCTTTGTTACTTTTAATATTGACACACAAAAGAAGAAAATATAAGATGCATATAAGATTTTCTGAAGCAGTCGTGGAAAGCTCGTTAATTTTGCTGGCTTTCGCAAACATTGTCCACAAAGTAATTCTAGCAAAATATTTTAAAAGAAAATAAACCCGGTCTGCCTTTCAAGATTTGCGCGTTACGTTTGGCTTTGTCGTCGACGTTGTTTTGCAAATGTTATTTCGCTAACAAGGCACATTTGCTACAAAATAAAACTCTGCCAAGAGTTAAATTAACTCTTTAACCTTTACAGTCAAGGAAATTCACTCGAGGAGAAACATTTCTTAGCTTTGCTTGTGCTTCCACCTCGTCATTATTAGGACAGAGCATCTGAATATTATAATTGAATGTTGCTTCCCAGATAGGTACACAATCCAAGTGGATACAACAAAAAATAAAAAGAATGAACCAGCTTTATACCCGAAGATATAATTTTTATTCATTTTTTTTTTTTGCTTTCTTGCCTTCACTTTTCTTAACTCTCTTGTGTGCAGCATGCATTATACTTAAGGTTCTTATAATATTGCAACAATGGACGTGAAAAATATTATTCCAAGACCAATATGAAAGAAGATAATAGTCCAGATAGATATCGGGCGAGACTCTTTCGCCGATTTCGCCATCCGTTCGCTCAGTGCGCACAATATTTGGAGCCGTATAGTAAACCGCACAGCTTTGCCAGTTTTCAAGTGCATTTCGGCGGAAATGATCGAGGGACGGAAACGGAGATAAGCAGAATAAGAAGAAGAGGTAGACAATAAGAGGTTATAACCGAGGCAGATGCGCCGAAATGGATTTCCACAATAAAATGATGCACTTCACATCTTTCGGGCTACGTCCTGATCGGTATATCTCGATATATTTCCCTTATGTACTGGCTGTGTGTATATATAAAAACCGCCAAGTTTTTTGAATTTGCGGCCTGTGTACGACCGCAATTGGGAGATCCAATTTTACGTGGTGCGTGGTTTTGTTTGCAAGCTTCTATGGATGTGTGTGTGTGTGTATTACACCACTATGTTTCTCACCCTCTCGCTATGTGTAGCAGCCGCACGGCGCACATATTTCTTGGGCATTATAAATTCAGATCGATTTTTCGTGCTTCCGCATACGCCGAAGCCGGGGCTCCAACCAGTGCCAACGTTTTATGCATAGAATACGCGTATACACGTATATTTTGAGTTGATTTGTCGTCTAGGTCTCGTTATCGTGCACAGTGAACCGTGCGAGCCGGCAATTTTTGTGATGAGGAGCTAAGAGATGAAGGGAAAAATCATTTCGTGCAATATTAATATATCGACGAGGCGCGGTTGATGCGAACTGCTTTCGTTTGCATACAAATCTCGCCTCGTGTATTTTTTACCCAAAATAAAATTGCAAAATTTTAAGTTATGAATAATTATGATTTTTTTCTGATTTTGAAGTGATGTGGTGTGTTTAAGTGGGAACGTCAACATCTTATCAGATTTGCTTTTTGTGAAGCAACTTTTTACCAGATCAGGGCATAGGGCAGTGAAGTCGTTGGGCATGTTCCAGTTTCAGCGTACTTGAGCACCCTGGCGAAGGAGGCGAAATGGAGAGCGGAGCCATCGGTGCGTCCATGCAAGGAACCGCTTAATACCGGTTTCACGGCTTGCTAGCTTGAACCGTGTAATTTTGCATTTGCAGCGAATTGTGTAAGCGTAAGGTTTTCTAGTTAAGTGGTCCACAAAATTCGGCAAGAGTATATATAAAGAGCTTCGAGGACGCGATCGCGATGCAGTTGCTCGCCGATATTCAGAAAGACGACACGAAAAAGCGTTCCAAGTCCATCAAACCATCAAAGTGATACCTACATAGAAATCTCAATAAAACAATAAATTTAAGTGAATTATTAAAATACATATTGTTCTCAAGTGCGTAGAAGTGTTTGCGTTTCATTTGAGATTTGGGCAAAGGAAGGTCCTGATATGTGTGAAGGAAATTTGCGTGGCGAGATGGCGATTTGTATAATATCGATGGAATTGGAAATGTTTAGGCAAGCATGTGTAAACACAGTCAATCAATCTGAATGGGGTGATCCAATATGCTATCGCCCAGGTCGGATGGATAGACGAACGAGTGTGACAGGCGATTTGGGCAGCGGTGTGTGAATGAGGGACGGTTCGATCAGGTCAATTTCTAGCTTAATCTGGACGAGCCGGACTATCTCAGGCAGCGGGATAAACGCACGACGAGAATATATTGGAAGCTTGCGCCGGAACGAACACCGGATTTATTATCCGTTTGAAGTAAATATTGCATTCGACCAATATCTTTCGACTTTCGGGCGGTGAAATAAAAGTGACAATCGTACGGAATTAAAACAAAACAATGGCTCTTGATATATTACATTTAATATTGCGTTGGGTATTGAAAGAAAAAATAAACAGCTTGGCGTTTAGTTGGTTCTACGCGCATGAAAAGTGTACGCTGCGCCACTCGGGTAGTTCCTCCGACGTTTGGGGCGTATACGCTGGGGTGGTTTGTTACTAACGCACCACTGCACATTGGTGACTCGTCGTCAAAGGGCGGAGCGCAACCCCTATGATAATGCATATGTACGTTTTTCCCATCGAGCAACACTTTTGCATAACTGCATTTGTTGTGTAATAATATGAAAAAAATTATTACAAAATTCTCCAATTTTTGCTTTTTGTACACGCGTCAATTTTTTGGCACGCGCATCAATTGATTCGTTTTTATGATTTCAGCGGCGTGCACAAACATTTGAGATGAAAACGCGTATGAAACTGGATTAAAACATTTGGCGCACATTGGGATTTAGTGCGCGCGCGTTCACAATCGTGTGTGCAACGTCGAAGGGCTTCCAACACACCGGATTGTTTTAATGCCGTTTGTGCTAATCGAATTTGGCGCTCTGATAAGGGGCGTTAGTTGTTCACCCCTTCGCGTTTTGTTCGCGTGCATGTAGGAATATGAAGCATGATTGCGTTTTATATTAGTAATTCCAATGCGTAAATATAATTCGCGTTCACTTCATCAAGATTTGTTCGTCGCGATTAAATTAATGCTCTTATATCACAATAGAATTTAATTCGGTTAAGTCAAATCAAATTTTTTGAACGTTTTATGCTAGTTTTTGAATTGTGTCTAAACTGAAACAATTTTGGAAGGCAGCAGCAGGAAACACGAAACGTGCATGAAGAAAATATAATGATTAGGGATATCTAGTAACAATGGTAGTTATTCACGCGTGAGCAACCGCCGTCTGCGTGCCCGAATCAATTAAAGTATAATCCGGAACTGCGGATATAGTGACAGACCCTCTCCCGTATTGCTTGCATTGTCCGCTAGCGCGTTTGCTATTACTCCCCCTTTTTCCAGCGTAAACGACTACAACGAACTTTTTTTCTTCTTCAGATGCACTTGCTACATTCTCCAGCTCCTCCAAAACATCAATACTACAAAGGATCTCTCCAAGTTTAGTTGCATATACTTAAAAATACGGAAGCACAACATTAATCAAGTTTTATTGTTGTTTGAAAGTGATTAGAATGGAAAATTTATCGTTGAGTTTACATATTTTAAAAAGTTCAACGGAAACATTATCGATCTTTTTTTTGCATTCAAATTGAAACATTTTAGGGATCAACATTTCGAGAGATGCGATAATGATAACAATGCGTTCGCACAATATGTCTCTCGGTTATCCAGCGCGTGCACGCCACGATGCGACCGGAAATATGCAAGGGCGCCACGTGTACATGATCAGACAGGGCGGAAGTAAACTTCTGTGCATCGGATCGGATTGAAACTCAACTCATATTTGCAGGCGTGCGTGACATGTATTGTACACTGATGATACATGAGCCTGTATCAATTTATTTGAATTTATCTAAAAGAATAAAAAAATTGTTTGCATTAAAAAAATGTGTTGAAATAATTAAAATTGTGCAAATTTACATTCTGGAATAGTAATACCGGACTGGAGATAGTATTGTATAGTGTAAGTTACATTCCAGGATCTCTTCTAGAGCAGTCTAGGATTCATGAGAATTCCAGCGAACCAGTGGCTATGAAAAGTCTAATCCGGATTGATTTACGCTTTGCAAACGCACTTGATTAATAGTTTCGTGTAATTGCAAATTCTTTATGTCCCGTTTAATTTGGAGACCGCGTTTCTCGTCGTCGGTCAACAATTCCATATGTTAAAACACATCCATCCTAGTGTGATAACATGCGTATGTTGCGGCTGCATAAAATGTACTGTTTGTTTGAAAAGAACAACAAAAGCTCGTGGTTTTGTGTGCAACAAAGGGGCCACCACGGGAGGTGAATAAAGCCATCCATAAACAGAAAACCAGAATAATTACGAAGGAAAAGGAAAAAGCGCAGGGTGAATCCACTATGCGCTCCGTTGTATGTTGGATAAAACAAAAAAACAAAAAAAAGAAACGAGTTCTTTGTAAAAGCGTAATATTATTTTGAGTTGGAAGCAGGACAACCAGCGCGCACAACCGCGATTGGCAAAGTAAGGGGCGAAAAGGGAAACGTTGGTGTTTTTACATGTCCCGGCGTTGCTGCTGCTGCTGCGTAAATGGGAAGTTTAGTTTTGGGCCATTAGGTAGCGCGCCCGCAGTGTACGGTTTCCGTTTTGCGGATTTTCCCCGGTAACGTCATGCACACAGCGAATACTGTATTCTATGGCCCATCACGTCCTTAATGTCATTGTTATCCTGCAAATGACTGCACAATTTGCGGTGAAATATGTTTAACCGATCCACGCGGACGACGCACACGCACACGTTGTGTAAAACCAACACGCGCCCTTTCATATTACGCTTTCGTAATTTCTACGCAAACTTTGATGCCACATCCTCTTGCATATGACTCATTTTATGGTAAATCTTCCTTTTGATGCCCGCCGTTGTAGGTTAGGTCCTATCGAACGAGTCGGCTAACCAGTTTTGAAGTGATTTGTATGGGGTATGTAATGCAATTACGACGAGAGCCACACGCTGAGAAAAGGACCACATAGCTACAAATATTAATAGAGCTGCAGCACAATATGCACGCATCACTGACCGGACAAATTGTTTTATAAAGTGATTACGCGACGGCAGTTATCAGCTGGTAGCATAATGTAATGATATTCTAGTGCGCTCAGGAGATATCCCGCTTACTTAGCCATGGGGTGGCGGGCGAGATTTGCTGCGATTCACGATGCTGGCTTCAATTGCTAGTTTTTGTCGCGCCGCTCAAAATAAAACATTCACTCTATAAGAAAGAATATCATTAAAGTCTGAAAATGTGTTCTACAGACGCGGAACGGAAAGGAGAAGATAGAACCCGCAAAAGACATGCAAAACAGCCCCCGGCGATTGTGGCCATCATCGGGTGCTTTCCAGCGTTAGTAATGCGAATGTGTTTTTTTGGTCTTCTCTCCGTGTGCGTCAGACTTCGATACAAACAATTTCAGAAATTTCGATTTAAATGCGCAAGTTGTAGTCGTTATCTGCTTTTTAGTTGATTCTCCAGCATCCGAAGAATGTGCCCACTATATTAGAATTGTTCGTCAAGTTGAACTTAACACGTCGCGCTTTTCAAGTGTTTTCCATCTGCAACAATTCGTTTGATGTTGATATTAAAATCTCGCCGATAGTGTTGAAGCCGCGCGTTCTTCTCACACACAATACTCGCGCGAAGGGTGGGTTTGTTAAATGTAGATGTCAAAGAACGCTTTGCGCGACACGTGGCGGGCGCGTGGCGCGGATATTAACATTATGACCGTCAAACTGGCGACGACTGACGACCGGCCATCGTTAGATACATTTACTGCAAGTAATACCAACTGATATCAAATCGGCGTCAAATTATGTTGTAATATCATTCGACACGAGCTCATACTTTGAATGACACTGATACGCGCATATTAATAATCTAAATAAACGAAACAATCGAGTTGCACGCGTCAAAAGCACATCATTTCATGCATGGGCACCGTTTTAAATTGCCAATTCTTATTCAAAATGGCATGTACTGCACACACATTTGTAGAACAAGATGCGCATCGCTCCGAGTGTTTACGCAAGCGGCGAATTTCGCACGTTTTTGCCTTAAAGCTATTTGTCGTGCTGCCGAAGAGTATCAATAGAATTTAAGCACGCTGGATGCAATAATGGCGATTTATTGGACCGCAAATTTAAATCCCATCTCGACGAAACTCGGCGCGCATTAAAGTTAAGAATCTGAAAGATTGTGTGCGAAATGGATGCCTATTGAAGGGCGGCTAAGACGCTTTCGGTGCCGGTGTGTCTTAAAACGCCGACGTTAACCAGCAACAATGTATAGAGCGACGACACCATCGGTGACAACTAACCGCCTCTTTGCGTGCCAAGCACAAAATACGATCCTCAACGTGTGCCCCATGTTCGATATTGTTCTCTAATTTCTTTCTGCGCGAACGAGCCCACCGGCGTATTCTTTTATAATCATCCCTAGAAGAGAAGAAAAAAACTTCACTTTGTATCTATACGTGTGTGATGAGTAGTACGTAACTGTAGGTTCTTTTATCTTGCGGTATTCTTTACTTGCAACATATTGTGTATTATACAATAGGTAATAAATATTCTCTCATGCATGATGCTTCTAATAATCTTTTATTTTTTTAAACAAAAAGAAAAAACGTTTACGTCTTGATTTTCACCGAATGACCCGCGCCAATATTATTTCATGTGTCGATGCGAAGATTTATCTCGGCGAAATTAATCTTTCTTAATATGTTTTTACGCTAGTCTGATTCGGAGACATATTGCGCGCGTTCCGTCGAATTGCGCGGGCGTCAGTAGTAGTGACACAATAACAAATGTAGCTTCGGCGATCTCCATCACTTCGAAACCGAGGACGAGGAAATATGGGAATGTATTCCAGATTTATGGCGCTCTAATCCACCCCCGAGGCAGGAGGAGAGATAAATTGATGACTGCTGCTTTATTCGATCCGTGACTCTCGCGGATACAAACTTGCCGAACACTGTTACATCGCACTTTTTGGTCACGCCGAATAATCGCTAAACATCTATTGTGCAATTATCAAAGCCCCACTCCAAATGATTCTTTGTACGTCCGGGAACACTTAACCCTCTACTATATTAACACCCTCGACATGGGTGCAACGACACTTTCATATTTATATGATGGATCGCATGATGGTGATAATGATTCAACACTATAAAAATATATCATACAGCTTTTACTTCCGTAAAGGGGTCCGGCGGATGGCTTTTTTGTCGCTAACGCGTTACATCGCCAACGTCATCTACATTGGCATTAACTGTCATGGATACGAGATGGGGCGCATTGGGATCTATTGTTTGTTCTAACTACTTACAACTCAGTTTCAATTCGATAATAATATAGGGTGCGACCGACTTAAAACTGTATTTAAATTCATATCTCTTTAAAAACGACTATAATTCATTTCAGTTAAAGAAAAAAAATCATTTAATGAATATTTATGTGTTTCTTGAGTTTATGCAGAATATTTCTATTTCTGCGCTGAAGTTTGTTGCAAAAAAAAACCATCCGAGCATCCACTGGAGCAGATTAAATTTGTGGTAAAGATGCAGTCAACGTTTCCTTGATTTATACTTGCGAGCGCACCAGAAAACTATCCGCTTCACTGATTTTCACTCCCTGATGAGTAGCGTGCATGTAAGTCCCATAAACGTGTGTATTTTATTGAAGGGTGTTAAAAAACGTTATTACTCGTCTCGTTGGTCGCAAGCGCGAGTCCACGTGCCGCCGCCACGTGGCCGGCGCATTGTTACTATCGCTTTCATGTTGCGCTCTGACGGCGCTCGTCTTCATACAACATCGGTTTGAGATAAAATAGTTGCCACGTCATTGTGACGCGCACAATTACCGCGAAATTGGGCGCAATTTAAAAAAGAGACGCGCGCGTGCTGTGGCTTAGAGCGAGTGATTGCGCGCCAATTTATTAGATTTCTAGTTTTACGTCTTAATTAATGTGAACGCTCGCATAGAAATCTCAGTTTGAATGTTTCCCGGGATGCAAGAGGCATTCAGAGCGCTATAAATGCGCCGACCGTAAGAGGCCATCTTCGCGTATAGTGGAATATACACGTGAAGCATCTCCTTCGTCATATTCGATGCCAATTAGGAAGTATACAGTGCGTTGAATGGATTCACGCATCGGCAATCTTGTATCATCGCGCTGCTCTCTTAGTAGTAATCCGTCTCTCCGCTAATTCACCTGATTGCTGATCCAGCTTTATCTTTGTGCATACCTGTGTTCCGGCTCGTACACGGACGAGCTTCAATTAGTCATGATGCTCCTTGACTACCGTTACGCTACAGGAACCACGAATGAGACTCCTTTTTATATGCGAAGCTCCTGTTAAGTAATTACATTTAGTACTAACATTTTTACGTGTACGCGCATCCCGGCGAAAAGTACGCGTATTACATTGTTACACAAAAAGCTCATAATTAATGTTCTGTATTCATATAAAAACCTTTTTTTTCACTCTCGCGGAGAATTTTATGTCGTGTGCTTCGGGTCGTAATTTTTCGACGTGCTGTAGCGCTGCCAGTTTGTCTGCTTATTCAATATTCTAATTTAATTTCTCGTCTTTACTTTTATACTTGCAAAAGTGACCTTTTTACTAATTACATAAATTACACAAAAGCAGTGAAATAAATAAAATAAATTTATTTCGTAAATTTTAAAATAAGTAATGAGAATTTTTGGCACTAAATTTGAAGGGTGGATTTTGGTTTTGTGGTAATTTCCCCAAAATCTCCGCCGGTGTTTATCGGCTCATATTGCTACTCGTATCTGATAATGAGATCTTTCTACCGTCTGTCAGCGACCACAACTGTTTTCCATCTCGAAAATCTATTGTTTAGTTTCGGGGCTATCGACCATTCCGGGTGGTCCTTTCACATTCAACATTCAACCCCCGAACAATGTAGGTACAAGTATCTATGTTCCAAACTTTGATACACTTGACGTTTTGACACAGGACTAGTTATATTCACATAAAATGTAACATGTCCCCAGAAATAAATATTTTGATTTGTATTTAAGGAGTTTTGTCATTTTGAAAAACAGCTAGAGGCAAAAATTGACGAAAAAAAAGTTTGTATTCTTATTCTTTGGGTAAATGCATAATGAGCATTTGAAGATTTGTACAGCTGCCGTTTGGTCCAGCGCGTCTTGACGTTCTTCCATTTAGAATGTGAGCGAAGCGTGAACAGATATGTAAACACCTTTTTCCCGTGTCCGCATGATGTGTTTTGTGAAATTTCGTGCGCGCACGTTCGGCCATCTCGTGCACATTCCGCCGCCAGCACCCCGAAAGTGCATCCACCACCCCGATCCACATTGGCGTGGACGGCGACCAACCGCACGCTTGCCTGCACGTTCACGCATTTGATTGTTTATTAGCGGAATGTTGCTGTAATCGGGAAGTGGTCGCACAGCATCCATCATGGTTGCACCATCTATCATCGTCAGTGAAGCTTACATTGTCTCCGTGTCAACAGCAGATCACCGCAAATTACAGTTGTTCCTGACTTGTCCGGCGATTCTATAATTAATTTGTTGACAGTAGATTAAGCTCGGCGCGTTTGGTTGTTGCCGAGTCGCGTCGCTGGCACGTTGCGATGCATCCGTGCGGAAACTCCTGCTGCTGGGGAACTGATTTTTACGTACTTCATTATTTTATATTTCGAGGTGGTGTGGCAATTAGCTGAAATATTTCATTATGAGAATTCAATCCGGCATGAAATCTCTGGAAACTGAAGTGTCGTGAATGTCGTCCTCACCACCACCCTAATACTGATGTGACAGACATCGGACGTTACATCTCTTCTCGTCTCCAATGTTACACACATACTCTCACACGCAAGCAATGATAAAACGCAGTGATATATACACACAATTCGCGCACTCCCCTGGTGTCGCTCTGTTCTTTACGCTTTGGAGGTTTTCTATGCTAACTGGTTTAAGGCTAGCCAAGGGTTTTGCTTAATTCTCGCCGTCCTCTGCCTCGCATCCGCATTGATATCACTGACAGATGCGAATTCTATTGCGTTCGAATACTCAGACAACAAACGCACTTGAATATGTGGGCTATTGTTGTGGGTACCTT
This sequence comes from Dalotia coriaria, assembly GCF_025399875.1. Classification (NCBI taxonomy): domain Eukaryota; kingdom Metazoa; phylum Arthropoda; class Insecta; order Coleoptera; family Staphylinidae; genus Dalotia; species Dalotia coriaria. Next base: position 6,637,779 of record NW_027045447.1, on the reverse strand, counting down.
CGAGGGATGCGATTAATTCGATTTTAAAAAGTTGACATTTTCATGTAACATTCACAACAATTACAGATTTCACGTCTTTGTATAATAGTATTGCTACGAGTATATCTAAGATTAAAAACAAACGAATAAACAACAAAAAAAAACATTTTTTGGTGTTTGCGTAGATGTTTGAAATAAATCAAAGTAACAAATTAACTCGCTATGTAACTTATATTACGCAGACATATATAAATGCTACTATTAGCATAGGCGGCGGTGAAAGCGCATCATAAATCAACCGCAGAAGGAATAACTTGTTATGTATAACGATGTTGTTTTCATCCCCTTTTTCAAACTATACAACTAACACGCGCACGCCTTGAATCTCGCACCATGCCACTATTACGACCCGCATGATATACACAAAATTCCGTCATGTTTTTCGGCGAAGTTTACGAGTGTATGCAAAACTCCATTTATATTATTGAAAAGTGGAAACGTGAATTTGCTAAAATGATTTATCGTGCAACCCTTAACGGCGGCGGAACGACGTAACGAATGGCGCACTGCTAAGAACCGATTGTACCGCATACGATATTATGCAATTTGTAGCAACGAATCGACGTCGGCCGACTGTTCGTATACCCTAGGGAAAAACAGCACACGTTATAAAACTTACATGATGACATTGTGGGGCAAAAAGAGTTCACCACACATTGTGCGCGTAATAAGCAGTTGTTATGTGGGTTGCGTCGTTACATAACCAAAAATAGCAACTGCGATTAAATTTTAAGCCAAAAGTATTCATCCAATTACGAAAATGTTTTCAGTAATACTGGCAACTTGTACGTTGATGTCGTAAAAGCTGCTACCTATAAAATCTAAACTTTTATACGCATATGCATTGCAATGAATGCTATCATCATATGATTGGAATTTATGAGCGTACATAACTTCATTTAAAAATCGTAAATCACGGGTATATTCATTCATCAGATCGTCAAATGTGTAAAAATATTTATGTGTGTGCAGAGGATAATAACGTCATAGACGGCCTTCTCATCCGCCTGCATGTCGTGTTTTACGCCTGGCATTATGCAGAAATAAAATCGAGTGCAATATTAAAACTGGGCGTCAAAGCGACACACATTCGCGTCGCACAATGACGATGGAAATATATCGCCGGCACTTGAAGTGGCAATAAACGGTGTGTGTTACACAACGCACCGTGTAAAACTACAGGGTGTTATTTCGCGTGACTGCACGCCCATTGTTATTTTCAGCAGAGTCGCTGAATTGTGAAAATCACACACCGTAGTTATACCTGCTGCTGCTGTTGCCACTGCTGCTCCTGATGTTATGACCGTCCTGCATGCTGCGATGGTGATGCTTTCACGCTTCCTGCCGCACCGGTGTCGTGCTAAAATAGAACAATTGATACGCCGCTCGTCGCTCGCTATCGACGAGTTTTATCGCGTTAACCACCGCCATCATCATATGCATCCACACCTTCGTATGTTTTGAAATTGTGTGATTACGACGCTCATTATACGAAACACGACATGCAAATTTCAGCCGTACGCACCACACTCGAGCGTTTTTGATGCTGAACTTTTGCGCCTAGTAAATTATTGGAAATTGCACTTAAATGCGATTATAACATCTGTCGATATATATGGAAATGTGTTGGCGATAGCTGAATGATAGATGGTATATATTATTGAAGCTGCAAAATGTAGTGGAAGTAATCTATCGTTGCATTTAATTAATATGTTCAAATTACACGCATAATTCTTTGATTTTGCCGATTTTAGATTAATCAGCGGAAATCTTGACTATCTTTAAAGATTTTTTGCTTTTCATCTGAATGGTGCGTATTTGGTATTCGACAGTGAATGTATTTTCCTTTCGTATATCGTGTTCGAACGACATCGGCAAGGAAAATGACCTTAAGGGTTCTTCGACGCGGAAGTAACATGAATCGGACCGGGAAAGCAGATGGACGCACAATAATACCAAGTCCACTCGAGAGTGAAGCGTCTTTCCTTTATATTTTTCGGGTTTTTGATATTGAATGCTGCACCATGTGGATTCTAAAATAGTCTCGATAAGATAAAAACTATTTTCTAGTTTTTGCTATGATTATCTCAATAAATTTAAATTTGTGGTGTTAATTGTTTTGTCAGAAACAAGTGCGTTTAATCTGGCAGGCATAAAATTACAATTTTCACTTATTAATACTCATATACACATCACAATAACGCATATTACATCGATATGCTGGCAAAGCAGTGGGCCTTCGTCGGTGGATAGGTGAAGGGCGTACTACTATCCATCACTCACGGTTGGTCTGAAGTTCCACTACATTTAGCTTCGCACAGGGCGAGAGCATGCACACAAACACATTTAGCATCCAAATTCTGATATTGCTTCCAGCAAGAAACCTATAAACGCAAACACGCATAGGATTGGCGAAAACGGAACTGCTGATAGAGAGGAACTCGCCAACGATATACGCTGCCAGTGCTTCCTCTGTAAACAACAATAAAAAGCGGCTTGTAAAATAAACGAGATTCGTGTTTCTCTAATGCAAATTATCTCTAAAATTAGTTTTCTATGTTGAAATGTTTATTTAATGTTTAGTGCCGGTAACATTTGTTACAGCGCACAAAATAAATTAATTAACTGTTCATAAATTGTTGTTAATACCTTTTGCATATTTAAAAATTAATATGTGAAATATAACATTAAATTAATCAATATTTAAAAAGATTGCGGTTGGAATCATTACACTTAAATCATATTTGTTGACATTCATACATTTTTATAATGTTTATATTGCGATTATTGAAAATACGTTTTATTTCCATTTTATTTTATATTGTTTTACATTATATGATGGACTTATACATATTATTAAATTAATACGTAATTAAGTAAACACAGTAGAAACAGAAAATGTATTTTTCAAAATGTTGAATTTTATTCGTAAATCTAAACCGCATCGCCCTCTGTGGGTCAGTGGCAACGTTAATCCATGAACGCCCATCTCTAGCGCCGCTTGATTTGCAGTTTTTTGTGAGGATATTGCTAGCTGTGAATGTTTTCAATAGCATTGTTTTGTTTTGTTGTTTCCGGCGTTTGGTTGTTTCTGCATGATTGTATTGGTTACTGCAAGGAAGAACTTAAAGGAGTGAATTAGAAATTCGTTAAGTATTTAATAAGATTAGAAAAGCTTTTAAGAAGAAATAAATGAAATACTATGTTCCTAATTCATACAATATTCTTTTAGATGGAGACAAAGACCATGTAAATTTGAGATTATACTTATACAATTTGCATTTTTGAGGTTTGGACAGAGGAGAAATGAATGCTGAATTGTTGTTAAAAATTGCTGCTAATTTAACAATCTTGGTTGGCTTAAATTACAAAGGCTCAACATGGGACATGTTCTATTAGCTGAAAGGACAAAAAGCAAGAGGCAAACTGACTCGACATGCAAGGAAATTTACTCCTGTAGCAAATTTGTAAGTATTGAACCTTTTTTATTATTTCCTTAAATAACTTTTGGAATTAACTCATAAATGGGCGACAAAATCGAATTTTTGTGTTTTGAAGGACTAATTTTTGCTTGTTTTAGAGTTTTACGGACCTGAGCCCAACATCCTAGAAGAATCACTCTTGCAGCAGATTGAAAGTATTAAATTTCCTTATTATTTTCCTAAATAACTTTTGTGATAATCTCACAAATTGACCCCCAAAATTGCATTTTTCTGTTCGAAGGACTAATTTCTGCTGGTTTTAGGGATTTTGCACCTGAGTCTAACATCGTAGAAAAACCATTCATGAACCAGATTGTAAATATTAAATTTATTTATTATTTTCATAATTGACTTTTGGTATTAATTCACAAATGGGTTACAAAATTAAAATTTTTGCATTTGGAAGGGCGGATTTGTGCTTGTTTTAGGGCTTCGCACCTGAGCCCGACGTCCTAGCTGAACCATTCTTGCAGGAAATTGTAAGTATCGATTGTTTTTATCATTTTCATAAATAACTATTGTGATTAACTCACAAATAAGCGATCAAAATTGCATTTTTGTGTTTTGAAGGACTAATTTTGGCTTGTTTTAGAGGTTTTGCAAATGAACCTGACATCGTAGAAGAACCGCTCTTTCATCAGATGGTAGGTATTGAACTTCTTTATCATCTTCATTAATAACTTTAGTGATTAGTTTATTAATTAGCAGCAAAAATTGCATCTTTGTGTTTCAAAAGACTAATTTTGGCTTGTTTTAGGGTTTTGCCCATGAACCTGACATCGTAGCAGAACCCTTCTTTCATCAGATTGTAGGTATTGAATTTCTTTATCATCTTCATTAATAACTTTAGTGATTAGTTTATTAATTAGCTGCAAAAATTGCATTTTTGTGTTTCGAATGACTAATTTTGGCTTGTTTTAGGGATTTTGCACATGAACCTGACATAGTAGGAGATCCATTATTTTATCAGATTGTAAGTATTGAATTTGTTTATCATTTTCATAAATAATTTGTGTGATTAGCACACGGGAAACCTGCAAAAATGTCATTTGTGTGCTTCGAAATGCAAATTTTTGATGATTTTTGGTGTCTAACGGGCGGACGAAAGGTCTTAAGACAACGGTCCTATTATGATATTGTATGTGTTGAAATTGTTTCTCATTTTTGTAAATAATTGTCATGTTTCATACAATGAAAAGTAAATTAAATTAGTTATTTTAAATATTAGCAGACGCGTTGCAGATTTCGTAGTAATTTATTTCAAGTTCGTGGTCCCAAAACCAGATGGTGCCACGATCGGGTGGTCTAATATATTTTGTTCCGTCACACCCAGATGGCGCTCATATGAGCTATCTATTTTGTTTTGTTCCACCACGGCCAGATGGCGTTTCCATCGATTTGGTTTGAAATCTTACTTCATTTTTGTTTAGTTTTTGGTGCACAGAGTTGCGATGCGCACGTCACTTTTATACACAACTTTTATGTTTAGCAAAACGAAAAATAACGAAAGTTCGATTTTTGCTCTTTGAACGCTATAATTTTCGTTTGTTTTAAGTGTCTAGCGGGCGATCGCGATGTCGTAGAACAACCAATACGACCATTTGTACCACAAATGTCGTATTTTTCCACAGTACGTTTATTAAAATCCTTTCTTCCAAATAATGTTGTTTGTAAAGTTCAGCTGCTTACTTTATAACTTGCAATATATTTGTAATAGCATTTTTATCGTGTGCATATAGAAGAATGCCCCTCCAACTGCGAGTCGGTTATCAATTCTCTTAGCCGCTTAGTCCGGCTTAGTCCGTTGAGCGCCACCTCATGGTGCGCACGTGTTTTGTTCATTAATCAAACATGGTGACGATTTTACGCGTTTCTTAATATTTTAAATCTGTAGTAATACTTGAATCGGTTGACCATCATAGAGATTTAGTAGTAACAGCCCAGTGTAGCGCACAACGAGTGATTTGAGTAATCACCATTTGCGGTGCGTGCGTGGCGTCCGTCAGATATGTTCTGCCGGTGTCTATGTGTTTGATGTGAGAAGAAGTTTTCCATTTGTGATATCCGCGTGGAATAGTAAATAAGTGCATATCATCAATTCTATTTACAATTTGCGGAATGGTGTTTATGCGCTTTAGTTTTTTATAGATGGAAGAACAAAGGAGTAAGTAACATCAAGTAAAACTTTACTTTTATTTAAGTTTTTAAATTTTACAGGCATCATTTGCTTAATAACAATTATAAATGATTCAGTCAATAAAGATTATTTAATCTTACATTCTTGTTTACATATATCCCTAGTGTTTTCTTAGTCGTTTTCAGGATTGGTATTAAGTCGTTTGCACAGTAAGAGTATGGCACAGCATAGTATAGCATAGTGTGGGGCATGTATGATGTTGTTTTCTTTAATCATAAGATATGAATACATAAATATAAGAAACGAATAAAATTTGATAAGAAAGCCGCGTGGCTCTCAGGTGTGCAGCACATGCTGCCAAACCATCGATCGGTGGTTCGATCTCCAGTTATAGAAGGCATTTTTCTTAAATATGAAAATAACAAGTGTAATTTGGGTTGCATACATGAATTGCAACGAAAATATAAGAGAAATTGAAGTAAAGTGATGAAGGCAATAAGAGAAGTAAGAAAAGTAAGTGGAGAAACGGAGAACAGAGAAAGGAGAAGTCGAAGAAGGAATAGTAGAGAAGAGTAGAAGATAGAAGAAAGAGAACAGAGTGGGGAAGGAGAGGAGGAGATAGAAGAAAGAGCAACAGGGGCGGATCAGATTTTTAAATTTTTTGGAGCGTGTCGTTAGACAGCCCACTGCTTCGATCCGTTCATTGCTCCCGGCCCAACCTACAGCTACGATTTCTCTGCGCTTCATCCCCAGGATTCTTAGGCATATCAACAATTTTTATGGTGGGGGATCACCCCCAGAGAGGGGGAACTCCTTATAAGGACAATCCTTATAAGATCTTGTTCAAATATTTCTAAGTTTTAAGTTGCCTCAAGAGAGGTGACACTTAAAAATATTCTTACAAATTCTGACCTGTAGCTGAAATGACAGAAGGAGCACACAAATCACACAGGATACCTTAACAATTTTTATAGTGGGGATCATCCCCTGAGATAGGGAACTCTCTTAGAGAGTTCCTGAAATGATAGAAGGGGTACACAATTCAAAGAAGTCAATATATCTTACTATTTATTTATTAGCAATAGAATACAAGTTTATATTTTACAAGTCAACAGAATACGTGTTGCCATATTGAAGCAAAACTTACGACCTGCATAGCCGCGCACATATAAGCAAGTAGCATTTCGTTTTGTTCTACCGGAATAAGGAAATTAGCAAATAGTTCATTTTCTACGTTATCGAAAATGAAAACAAATATACAGGGTGTTACAAATGACAAATTTAATGTAAAAACAGAAAAACATTTTAACACTACAAATTACTGTTTTTTTTTTCGTTTTTTACCCGAAGATCCAGGAAACTAATATACAGGGTCTCACAAAAAGAAAATTCAAAGGGCAATAAGGAAAACCCTAAATACAAAAATTTAAGCAACATTTTTTGACGAACCCAAAGAAAAAGTGAATATACAGGAGGTTTCAGAAAGAAAATCTCTAGTTGAAACAAAAAGGACCCGCAACTCACAAATACCGGCGACTTTCTACGTAGTGTTAGGACAACTAATAAACATGGTGTTACAAAAAGAAAACTTTAGAAACTACAAAGGGAGTTAATATTCACAACACGAAGAAGGAAATTTACAAATAAACAACAATATTTTAATACAAAATCCAAGACTTTACCAAAAAATCATAGGGAAATTGAGCAAAAAGATGGTATAAAAATAAATCACTTACATTTTAACATTTTGTGAATGTATATTTATTAATAGATGCATAAACTGCATAAAGTAACCGACGGGAGAAGCATCATCATAAATTGATAGAATATCCGGCGGAAAACATTCAAATCAGCTGACGGCAAGCGACGACGCGTGCCAATACAGTTAACTAACTAACTAACTATTTTTTTGAAAATATTATGATGTACGGAGACTATGAAAACGAAAAACTATTCAATGTACAAGATTTTACTAGGTCAACAAGAAACTTCTTAATTTAATGATGCTAAGGAGTGCAAATCGATTAAAAACATTCACGTGTTCAGCGAAAAGATGGCCGGGCCGACGGCCGATGGCAAAGTGAGCGTGGTAGACCACATAAATATTGCCAATTTTAATAATCTTCAGATACTTTTTTAAAACTATGTTGGTAGTAATTAAATCATCCATGTTATTTTTGGAAACCGAACCAAGAATTCTGATAAAACTGCTACATACCATGTGTTTGTAATTTGTAAGATGATACATGCTAATTTTATATCACTCATAGAGTATAATCAATTTCATTTAAACATTTAAAATTGATTATATTGTCATTTCAATAATCCTCCGATAATTTTAAAAACCGGGCTTGTAATAATTAAATGAAGCATGATATTTTCGGAAACGCGACTAAGAAGAATTCTGATAAAAATGCCACCACGTGTTGGTAATCTACAAAATTACCTGTGCATTGACGAGAAGATTTTCTATCCTGAAATATATTCTATCAACTGAAAACTTGCGCAAGGATTAGCAGACACTTATTTCTCACTTAAGAAGACTCTAACCGCCATAAATCATTAAACAAAACAGGCACACATTCCCATTGCGAATATTTTGACGATGGCCGAAAGAATACACTACGATTATTACAATTAAAACCTCAAAACGCATGGCGATTAGAGAGACACGTTCGCGAACCACGCGGTGAAACGACTGCCGTGTGCACTACGCGTAGCAAGGCAGGTACACAGCGATAACACGCGTCAGTCGAACAAAAAAGAGTTGTTTATACACAAACGTACTAATAAACACGTAGTTGAGAAGACGAAACTAAAATTCTAATTTTACAAATAAATAATTTATTGTCTTCGTAAAAGTTTACTATGTACCTTAGACAATTAAGTAATTGGTGTTCATAATATCGCGCCTAAATTAAATATTCACTTAAATGGGCAAAGGAAGGTGCTGCGTCATATTTTTTGAGTATTTTTGGTAACGAATATCATTTAAACTAAAAACGTTAGCGACCGGATTGAAGATTATGAAACTTTGGGAAATTCTCTATTAGATAAAAGTATAAAATAATTAATTTTCCTGGGCTAAAACGTCCAAAAATAATTTATATTTTATCAATACGAGTCACTTCTACCGCTACCTTCGTACGGTGCTCTGAACACGAGTCCCTTCTACCGCTACCTTGGTACGGTGCCCTGAACACGAGTCCCTTCTACCGCTACCTTCGTACGGGGCCCTAAACACGAATCACTTTTACCGCTAACCTTCGGGTTCGAAAAACAATATAATAACATTTAAAGAGAAAATGCAAAATTCAAGTAGGGAAACACAGTCCAAGTAATATCAAAGGAAATTAATATACAGGGTGATGTAAAGAGAAAACGATAAAATTTTAAAGAAAAATCCTAAGTTTAAGTGTGATGACATATCCTTTTCCTTTTGACAAATTTACCACGGGAAATTAGTATACAGGGTGTTACATAAACCAACTACGGGAAATTGCAATACAGGATGATATAAAAAAAAGTACTATATTTTAAAGGAAAATCCTAAGTTTAAATGGGACAATATGCATCTGTCCCCTTTTGGCACTACGGGAAATTAATATGCAGGGTGTTACAAAAAGAAAACAAAAAAAATTAAATGTAAAATGCCCAAACATTAATAAATATAGTTTATTAAATGACAAGGAAAATATATCTACTGGGTGATACCTACACAAAGAAAAATTAATATTTAAGTAGAAAAACGGATGGAAACATTAAACGAAAACGAATCAATGCATCGAATACGTATTGCAAATCAACGGTAGACATTGAAACAGAGACAAAAATTATTTGTGTGGTTAAAGACCACGCGGTTGAAGTAAAAACAAGTTAAGTCAATAATGGATTTGATTTTCATATGGCTGAAGATATGCGAGAATGTTCTCGCAATTTTGCATCAAGGTATGTACCTTATAAATTTTTGCGCGTTTGGCATATCCAAAGAAAATACGAAATAAATATGAAATATGCGTATAATACAAAAAGAATAACCGACGGCCGACGGAACATCACTCTCGCTTTACCTCTGCGTGTGTACAATCCGCGCTTAACGAACGCCTCACATCACTCGCGCACAATCGATGGGGCATTTAGAAACAGTACGTAATAACGCGATAAAAAATTAAGGAACTCAAAATATTATAAAGAAAATGTGCGTTCAGATCACCTGACGACAAAAATGAGACTAACATGGTACGCACGCCAACCGCGTGGCGACCGCACAAAACTGCGGGAGATAAAGAAACTTGTTTGTTTGTAAACACTGATACTTTCAGTGTGGTAGTGCAGAACATGAGAAGAATTGTACTCGTGCAATGCATGGAACTATCAATTTTTATTAAATTCTTAATCGGATTCTGATAGATAATTTAATTTAATTAATTTAATGCATTCGTTTTTCGTAGACCTTTTTGTTCTTTACATAATCGCCAAAAAATTCGACCCTGTTCTTCGACCGAAAAATATTTTAACACAATAGTAGGACCCTGTTCATTGACCGAAACATTTTTAAGTAAAAAAATTCGACCCTGTTTTTCAACAGAAAAATTTTAACGAAAAAATTCGACCAAAAAAATTTTAAGTAAAAAAGTTCGACCGTAAAAATTTTAACAAAAACATTTCGACCGAAAAAATTTTATGAAAAAAAGTTCAATCCTGTTTTTCAAACAAAAAAATTTTAACAAAAAATTTCGACAAAAAAAATAAGAAAAAAAGTTAGACCCTGTTCTTCGACCAAAAAATATTTATTAAAAAAGTTCGACCCTGTTATTCGACCAAAAAGTGAAATTTATTGGACAAAAATAGCGATATTCGAATGAGATTTTAAGAGACTTTCAAAGGGTTTATAGGGTTAAAAAGGTATGCATATTATATAGGGTCTCTCGAATTTTAACATGGCATTAAGAAACTTCAATAAAATCAATTAGTTCACGCGATTCATGGTGTTTTTCACACCATGTTTTCAAATTTTCATAAAATTGCTCATTTATGAAAAGCATTTTAGGGTACTTCCGAAAGGGATGGTAGGTTGAAAAGGTATGCATCGTGTAGACAAACTCCCTGACTCTCTTCTGGCGTGCAGAAACTAGAAAATAGTTAATTTGTTTACGAGATACAGAGTGTTTTCCACATTATGTTTTCATATTTTTCTAAAATTGCTCATTTTTGAAGGGCATTTTAAGGTACTTCCGGCAGGGCTGAAAGGTTGAAAGAGTATTCATCGTATAGAGGAACTCGCCAACTTTATTCTGGCGTAGAGAAACTCTCAGAAAGTTAATTAGTTCAATATCTACAGGGTGTTTTCCACACCATGTTTTCAAATTTTCTTAAAATTGCTCATTTTTGAAAAACATTTTAGGGCATTTCCGGAAGGGCTGAAAGGTATAAAGAGTATGCATCGAATAGACAAGCTCCCTGACTCTCTTCTGGCGTGGAGAAACTATAAAATAATAAATTTGTTTACAAGATACAGGGTATTTTCCACACTATGTTTTCAAATTTTTCTAAAATTGCTCATTTTAGAAGGGCATTTTAAGGCACTTCCGGAAGGGCTGTAGGGTTGAAAAGGTATTCAATTCATGTAGAGGAACTCGCTAACTTTATTCTGGCCTGGAGAAACTCTAAGAAAGTCGATTAGTTCACTAGATACAGAGTGTTTTCCACACCATGTTTTAAAATTTTCCTAAAATTGTTAATTTTTTAAGAGTATTTTGGGGGCACTACCAAAAAGGCTGATAGGTAGGAGGGGTATGCATCTTGTAGAGCAGTGGTTCCTAACCTTTTCAAGGTCACTACCCCTGTGAACAAGTAGGGAACTGAGTTTACCCCTAGCTAATTTAAAATAATTAAAACTACATAAATTCGAACGAAAATATGTTTATTATGTAAAAAATTGCACGTTTACGTAACTAGTAAAGTAATATAAAAATTTATATAATATATAAATAGCGTCGTGCTACCCTTTACCGAATTATTATTTTGTTTATTGCTATTTTAATACTATTTCGTGCCATCCCGTGTTACCCCCCTAGAATCTCCGTTTCACCCCTGCGGGGGTAAAGGTTAGGAACATGACGGTAAAAAAACGGTAAAAAGTGAAACAATTTACGAAATACTGGGCGTTTTCCACACCATCCTTACTAATATTATAAATGCGTATGTCCTGAAGTTTATCGTGCTTTCACGCAAAAACTGCTTAACAGATCATCATGAAAATTTGTACACATATTCTTAGTGGTCCCCGATAGGTTATAGGCTACTTTTTATTTAATAAAAATAATAATTTTTTAAATTAAAATAAAGAAATTGTTTAGTCACTAACACCTCTGCATCTGGTTATTTGACTACGCCATCTAGCATTCCAGCAATGAAGCTCACACCTAAGTACTATAGTAACATCACACTGGTATTACCAACAGCTACGTTAACATCAAATCCGTACACATATTCTTAGTGGTCCCCCATGGTCCCGGAATAGTTATAGGCATCTTTTTTATTTAATAAAAAAAATTATTTTTTTAAATAAAATAAAGAAATTGTTTAGCCAATAATACCTCTGCATCTGGCTAATTGACTACTTTAACGCCATCTAGCATTCCATCTAAAATTTAAAACTTTATTGCATGCAGTAATTTTTTCACATTGATAATCCTAGCCAAGCAGTGAAATATACATTCTTTCTAGCAATCCGTTCCAACTATGTATAATGATTTCTAATATTTATTTGATGGATTCAACGCGAGCGAAGCCGCGGGTTAAAGCTAGTGATTTTATAACGCTTCTTGAAACGGCTACTCTTTAATTGATATTAAAAATAATGATATACCTATACAACTCTCGAAATAAAAACAAATGTATCTACAGACACGCGAGTGAAGAACACTGATCAGCCACCATATCAGCTGACAATCGGCCCGAAACTGCTAGCAGTCCACTAAACTATCCTCTCTCCGCTCCCCGCCACTAGTATGGTGAAGGTCGTGCAGGTATAGAACGGATAATACGTAGTACCGTAATTTACTCTTCAATGCAATAAAAAGTATAAACAAATATACTTAATAGTATTCACGACGATTACAACTCTATATACAATACACAATGATAAATATACGGTAAATTTTTTTGATTAATTATATTAAGTTATGGAAAATAATTACGTAAAACCAATCAGAGTAATACCAGATATAAATAGGTTTACTTTACGTTACCGGAATTTTATTTCAAATGGCATACATGGTCAAAGTTTAGAAACTCAGATCGTACATTATTTAAACCTTTTAAAATACTAACTAGACGAGTAGAGTTTATAAAGAAACCTGCTGATATATAGGTGTAATATGTTACAATTTGTATGATTTTGAAAAGATGCATGAAATAACTATAGATTCTATTCTATAATCATGTTTTACATGTATTTTAAACAACAATTTTAGTACCTCATTTAAATTTGTTTAAAGTACATCGGGTTAATTGGTTTTACAACCCGATTGGGCCTAAAACAATAAATGTTGGAACCTGTTGCGCAACCAAAAATATTTAAAAAATAGTAAAAATTTGGTCCTGTTATTTATTCGATTGAAAATAATTTTTAAGAGAAAAAGTTAAACTATTTTAACAAAATATTTAAACTAAAATTTAAACTAAACGAAAGTGTTAATTAGAGATATTATTGATCCTTCAAGATCCAGAACAACAAAACGGTTGTAAAACCATCACTAAATTGTATAGGTACCTACTTAAATTAGTACAGATTCCTGTATTTATTGAGTTTTGTTTCCAGAATGTAACTTTTTGTAACTTTACACATTTACCAGGTTAAATAAATTTATTATTAGTTTTGCCTTGTCCCAAAAATTTAAAATTTTTTTATTTGTAGGTATTAATTATTTAACATTAAAACATTTTTAGTGGTATTCCCTACAGATGAATAGAAATACTTAATATTCCGGTCCGAGCATAGAAATCAATATTTGACTCAGGATATGCAGTGCTCTGTTAAAAAGCTCTTTATGTACGCCGGTACCCCGTGAAAGCTGCTCGCAAGCTTTCGAGCTTCAAGTGTAGATGGCTATCCATTTGCCCATCTTTAAATAAGTGTTTTATATGTAATGAATAATGTCTGTGCTTCACTGTCTTGTATTGATCGCGAAAGCTCAAGCTCGTTTGCTTGTTGACGTCTCATTTTCACGGATTTATTGTAAATAGGTACTCATTAATTGCAATAAGCTGTCTTTTCCAGGTAATAAAAACTAATTGCAAGAATGATTTGAATTTGAACTTGAGTTTGTACTGAAATTAAATTTAGTTGGTTGATTGTGTCTATTTGTACCGAATAAGTAAGCTCCACACAGTTTCATCGGTAGATGCGGAAAATTAATGCTCTCTGTTATTCGATATCTGAAAGCTTTGACTATATAAGTACTTGCTGGATTATATTTATATAAATAACCGTGAACGGTGTTTCAGCACTTACAAGACAGAAATTCCTTGTAATTGTAAGACATATTACTTATTAAATTTCAAGCCTCTATGTTTTCGTCTATCCGGGCAGCGTACAGCTCACATTATTCGTGTGCGCCGTCGAAAGACACATTGATATGACGTGCACGTTTACGTACCTGAGTATCGGGCGTACGAAACAGTAACTCAAGTCGGTGGAAAATCGCCGTGCAACTATGCGCCCGATGCACACGAAGAGTTGCATGCGCGTGTGAGATAAACGAACAGCGTTCGCGACGCACGCGAAAGCGTCCAATTAGATTACGGCTTCACAGTAGCGGCGGCGGCGGCATTCGTTTGTTGCGCATAACCTATTGTTACCGAGTGCGATCGTGCGCGTTCTCGCCGAAGGGAAAATCGGAAGCGGCGCACAAAAACTGTCCAATTGGCGGCTAAACGGAGCGCATCGGAGGCGGCGCCGCCTACGTCGTCGGATTGGGAAGCGAACAATGCGACGAACAGACAACGGGTATTGTTGCGCCGTGCGGGCGTGCGGGCGCAGTCGCGGCAGGAACAATTGTCTAGCACAACACAACGAGCAGGCGTGGTTTCCTGCGAACGGTATTGTTCATTTGCTTGAGCTTTCCGCAAACCACGTTCAAGTAGCACTTCCTCTGAACGCGGACCGATTGGCTCTGGCATTCAGGGCTTCACCTAGAAGCTTATTTCTTCTATTACATACACAAAACACACCATTGCCACCGTATAATAACTTATTGTTAGATTAATTGTTTTTCCGCGCTGCGTGAATGTGAATTTATCGCAACTGGTTTAAGAATAAATGATCGACATCAATGAAGAGACACTTTCGGTGAAAGAGCTTTAAATAAAACTGAATCTCAATCTTGATGTGCTTCATGTAAGCGTACACATTATAATCTTACTCCTCGTAAATATATTACACAAATTCACAGCTACACCTTGGACAATACAAAACAAGTTGAATTAATAGTAGAAACTATTATCATTCATAGAATCTATGACTGTTCTATATAGATGCAATGAGTACATGGAAAGAAACTGAATACGGTATACAAAAATAAGATGTCATGTTTACGGGCGACACAGTCCATTCGTCTTTGTAGCACACGCACAATGGGGCACGCTGACGTTTCATACTGATTCCTACCGGCGATAAAGCAATTATTAATATTTTATAAAATTATTAATACTTTCTAGCCGTTGCTATAAATCGCCATTTTAACGTGTGTTTTATAATGTAATCAAAGAGTTATGGGACCACTTACAATGAGAAATAATAATGTGCGTTGCTCCTTATTATGCCGGCATAAATCAATTCGGAATAGGTATGCGCAACAAGCGAACGTGCCGCGATGGTTGCAAGATGCGACGCGAAAGAACAAAAGCTGTAATCGCTTAATTGCGAACTATGTGCGCATATTTCATCGTCCGCACATTGTCGAGGGGAGCAGCCCCCTTTGCCGCTCTGGACATTTATAACGCGATTCTTCATTTCCATACTCTTCATTGTGAGTGGCTCGGATCTTGCTCGCGCGCATGCAGTGCGGAGCAAGGGTTCGCTTCCACTAAGTGCACTTTTTTCGTTCCTCGCTCGAGTGGAACACGGACGACGGTAGAATAACAAATGAGATAAGCCTTTTTGATTTATCCATCTTCTCGGGTATCTATCTCTTCTTCGCTTTCAATGCCCCAGCCGCGGCCTGTTCGTAAATGCTCGGCCATCGCAAAACGCAATTGATGTTAGACGGGTGAACATTGGAGTCGTGTGTTTTGCATAAAATATTCACTCTTTAGCGTGTTATCATAATTACACCTATCTCCATACACTTATCAAACCTTAATAGTATTTGGTATTATAGATTTATATGCGTTTAATTATTAAATGCGCATTATAATGGGATAAAATTATTTATTAGCCACTAAAATGAAAAAATAAAGTCAGATTAATTGGAATTCCGATAGAAATTTGCAAATTTTCAATAAATCTACCTATTTAAAGTTTTAATAAATCAAAATTAAAAATTGGTTAATAAACTTGCACAATTGAAGAGATGATTCGAGTTGTAATTGCAACTCACTTCTGAGTATAGATACCGACCGCTGAAAAACAACATGAATAACATTTTTGAGTGTAATTTAATACATACTTCTTCAAGCTGGTCTCGGGCATTAAGAGGTGTATTAAGTACAACTTGCTTAAGCAAATTTGTAATGAACAGCAATTAAATGATGATATATTGTGTTGGCCGAGCAATGTGTTTTTCATAAAAACATATTGGTCATTAATACACATACAGAACGTCTCGCTTGTTTGTTGCTAAACACTTTACCCAGCGGAACGCTCTGGCGATGGTGCTGATGATGATGAAGATGAAGAAAAAGCGCAACAAGGAGATGAAGCATCTCGGCGCAAATAGAAGCTCATCTTCGGACGGGTTGCGAACGCGGCGAGAGTGGAACAGGAACTGCAGTGGTGTTCGAGGCGGCTAGATCCAAAACTACTTATTACACCTAAAGAAGATTAGAGGAGGTCGGAATAGTTGATAATTATGCATAAAATTATTATTTATATGTGAAAGGTCCATTTAAAAGTTCCACGTACTTGCGTGACCTCCGCATGGACGCCGGCCGCGCGGACGATGGTAGAAGTGGCATAGCATTCCTTGGAGTGTGAGTGTGCGTCTTCAGCGTAAAATGGCTGGGTACACCAACATCTAGCGGAGACAAAAAAGTGCTCTTGTGTAAAAGCAACTTTATCGCTGTTTATCTTCCAGCTTGTACGTGCATATCTAACACTACTCCACTCATAAATTAGCCATTGCGAGTTTGTGACGAGTCGGCGGCGAGCGGTTGATATCAGTTTTGCACAAGTGTTGTTTATGTTCCGCTGATATATCATTGATTGCGACTTGTGCTTCTACATGCCATCGCGCGCATACATTTTATATAAATTCCACTTTTTTAATCGACGCAATAAAGCATATAATCGACACACCGCGCGTACTTCTGCGCCCCATAACCACACTTACTTAAACCACGCGAATTTTATTATATTCTAAATGGTAATCGTGAGAGAGCACATAATGCGCCGCTATTAGCTGCTCGAAGACGCTAGCGCGCTCACAAAACTTCGGAATTTCATTTCATTTCGTCGTGGAAAACGTAAGTGCGCACCCGTCTGCAGGAGAGCAAAGTGAAAAGCATCAAGCTTTATGCTAACGACCATTTACGCACGCACACACGCACGCATAGACTTACATCTATTAGAGACGCCGACGACGCATCAGGGGTCTTGTTTCAACCTCTTTCTACTCTCGACCAAGTCCTAGCGAGATCCATCACTGGTGTGTCCTGGGTAGGTACTGAAAGTCAGAAAATAGAGAAATCCTACAGGATATATGCTGTCACGCGCATATCTTGCCATTGCTAATCATAACTTACTCAACCTCCCAGTCCAACGCTTCATTCAAAACACGATAATATTCAAGAACGTCCGCGGTTAATCCATTGCACTCAGCGCCAACAATAAAACCAAGAAGACGAGCGAAGCGGCACGCACACTGCGAGAAAATTAAACTCGAATCGTTACGTACATTTACAACAAGATCACGATGAGTCGATAATTAGATTCCGAAGAATATAAATCCGTTCGGTGCGCGCTTCTCGCGCCTTTAATTGCCTTCTTCATTATACCGTTCGGTGCTTCGATTTAAGCTTGCTTTGTATTTTTTGCGCATGCAAGCTAAATTTATCCATTGCCTTATCGGTATCACAAATCGCCGTACATTGTTCATCAATTACACACTGCAATTACATTTAGCGCTCATGCACACGGTTTGCACTTGGGATCTTCATCTCGATTAAGGTTTTATTTGCATACGAAAACATAACAAGTTAATCACAACCGAAAACTTGTTTTGACGGAGGCGCCGGGATAATTGCAGAAATTAATTGTAAAATCATTTTATTGCTTCGGTTCAAAGATGAGAGGTATTCTTCGTCCTGCGTCCATTGTTTATATTAAAATCTGGTCTCGCAGCATTCCGTTAGGTCAGCAGAGCGATTACAGAACATCATCTTCAGTACACGACCACAACTGCGGCGGAATATTGCATTTTAACTCTCGACCTGTCACGCATAGTTATCCTCAAGGTGCTTAACTTTTAATGAATTTAAATATTCGATAAATTTAGAACAAGAAAGTAAGATAAATAATCAGTGTCTGCAAAACAATGTAAATGCAAGTGTACTTCAAACAATTCAAGATGATATTTATTGCAAACATCAAAGAATGTCAAAAAACACATTCGCTATTGTACACTTGAAATAAATCATAACTGCGCGGCAGGGCTGCTTTCTATTCCACTTGTCGCGTTCCGCAAGTGCAGCTCAAGTGCATCCAGTCCTTTGAATGTGGCGTCGCCTCATTGCTAAACGATTCGCTGTGTGCGTATACCTACATTGCAAAACACAATTGTGTTTAATGTACCGTTCGAACACGCGTACAGGCCTGTCAAGTGAAACAATCGCGTAATAAAATGATCGAACATCGATATTTTGGTTGAAAGCGTCTTTAGACAACAACAAAGTCAGAAAATTAAAAGAAAATAACAATCGATTTCGTTACAATGAGATACGATCGCTGTCATATGTGACTCGCATCGCTGATTTCGAACTGCCCTCAAAATCAAGATTGGCCCGATTTCTCCAATCCAAGATTGTGAGTTACAATGCATGCTCGAAACAATTGATTGCATGAATAAATATCAAAGAATCGCAACGCCGCATGATCATACATCAATTTCAAGTGTCTGAAATATGATTTCCTCTTAGATTACAATATATCTCTAGGCTGATAACGCATGGAATCATGTGACAATATTATTCTTCTGACACATAAAACTGTTGTGATATTCATTGAAGATAAAGGCGCAACAACTGTTTCAGACGGTCATAAATATCAGATATTATCAGATCTTAAATTTTCAAGTTAAAGAAAATTATCAACGACCATTTTTATTCGTTTACGAACAAATTGTCTCTACGTGTGATATTAAATCATATGTGAGTGTTTCGATCCACTAAGATAATATTCATCTGCCATAAATATTATTTTATATTATCATTATTTGTGTGAGTCTAGGTACGAAAGTCGTTTCGCTGATTCCGCAATTTAGTTTTAGTAAGCTTTTGCGTTTCTACGTAAGCACAAATAAAGACATAAATTACTCTCTAACTATTTAGAAATGCGTGCGTGTGTTATATTACAATGACATAATAAATAGCATTTAGAACGTAACAACACACGCCAGACATTATAAATTTTGCACAGAAGCAACTGCGACCACGACAATTAAATGCGTGTCCATTGGATGAGGTATGTGCCTGTGCGGCTAACGAATATTTCATCCGCGCATAAAAATACTTGACATAAGAAAGAGTCCTTTCTGTGGTTTGTCCTTAGCTATTGCTATTGTTGGGTAATCTTTCAGCCTAATGAAATAGCACCCACGATGTGACCTCAGTGCCCGCCGAGTCTAAAGACGCTCGGATGAATGTGATATGAGATTTCTCACGAATTTCAACTTACATGTGTGCGTGCAAGAATACTTATTCGGCGGTATTGTTCTATAGATTGGGCGGTTGGGCATGCAAACCCTTTTTGTGAAACCATGAAAACGAACACAATGCTATTGTGCGATATCAAATGATGACGATTACATAACAGGATGTCAGCAAAAAATAAAAATGAAAAATGTGTTGTTTTGCGAAGTTTAATTCAAATTTTTCGTAATTTTTTAAGATTTAACGATTTCCGCACGCGGAAATGTAAAATTTATCGGCGAGGGTGGAAGAATGACAGGGTACATATGTAAAAACACCTTTCATCCAAACTTAATACAATAAGAGTGCGCACAATGCCGTAGCCTTCTTATTCAAACAATGGTCCTACGTTTCTGTTCTTCGATGTGTCGCCCGGTCTGCTGAAAGCTCTCTCGCGCCGCGAATGGGCCATCAGTGACGAGGCGCGCATCTTTGTCGGTGAAAGACGAAGATAAGCAATCTAATGTTGTGCTCTGAATACCTACAACTCGTACGACACAATTGGAGAGCGAACAATGCCGGATAACAACGAACAATGCCTCAGACAATTCGTTTATTTGGATTCTCCGGTGTTTAGTCTACAGGACTACACAATCGGCATACCAAAATAAATTTGCCAATTTAAAATATTTCAAAATTATTGTTTTAACATTTTTCGAATTTTACTCTACAATAACACAAAATACATCAAAGGAAAACAGAAAAAAATAGATAAAACAGGCTGGATTTTCTCTGAATGTGATTTGTGTTTGTGTGTGGTTGAGTAGAACGAACGCACATGCACAAGCAACAAAATTAAATTATTCTGATGTTTACAAGCGTGCGCACCGCTTGACGCTTAAGTCAAAAATGATTACCGTTTTGATTTTGGTTCGCTCGTTACCAGCGGATTTCATATTCACTACGTGTAAACGTCCGCGGCGCGATCAACCTGCGCTCGGATTCTTTATTATCTCATAGTTTAATAGAGACGCGCGAGGCATTTTAATTTTTAAGCTTTTCATCCGAGCTTTTTTCTTCTTCTCCAACATCTAACGTCAAGGTGTACCCTATTCTTCATTAAAATGAAATTTGAGACAAGCGAAACAGGTGTTAAAAAATTTGAAGCAACAAATACGTGGGTCACACTGTTTGTTTATTATTAATTTATGATGGGAGAGAAAAGAAAGAAAGAAAAAACGCGCACGCGGTGAAAAATTAGTTATGCAAGGAATATTAATTGCACGCTTTGTAAATACAGTGTTGGAGCGCAATGCGCATTTTGTTCCACATACTTGCAAAACGTACGCCACGACGTGCTCTGGAACGAATGAACATCGAAGACCACCGCAGGTTTCAATCAACCGGGATGCAAATTATCGCTGGTTAAAGAATACCTTCACTAATAATCTGTAGCATAATTTGACATTAAATAATTGCGCAAATACTTTAAACGAGCGCTGATTTATCAAACAATGTTTGCTGCGCACATCACGTAGAAAATCGATTCTTCAGTCGCGGAGAGACAAGCCTAGACTTATTGCTCGCGTTCGCTTCGAGTTTCTATTTTTAAAAAAGCCGCCGCCGCCGCAGCCGCACATTTTTTTGTTTTTCTTTCAATTGAGATCGAGACCTTTAAAAAGTTTGTAACACCTGTACAATTTTTATTTTATTGAACTCATTAAATATTAAAACAGCCAATTAAAAAAGTAACGGGCGAGGTTCGTGCCGGCGTCCAAGCTCATCTTTATAAATTCAAGCGCGCTATCGAAGCCGAAGCCCCTATGCTCAAGTGAACAAGAGACGCTGGACGCGCGCGGCGGGAAGAAAAAAAAGAAGAAAAACGACATTGCAACATCAGCGAGACAATTATAATTAAATATGGCATTATAAAAGTCCAAATTCCTAGTAACCGAAGCGGGCACTGGAGCCGTATCTTTTTTAATCGCATTGTTAGTACATATGTAGTCCGCTCATTGAATTCTTGATTATGATGAAATAATTACATTGTTATAAAAGCAAGTTGGAAACTGTCATTTCGTTGAATTGATGATAATACTTCGAGCCGTATTTGGCGCGGCAGGTTTGCGTAAAAATAATGATAAAATAAGATTGAAATAGTTGACAAACTTGTAGGTACGCTGAGTTGTTTAGAATGAAAGTCAAGTGCGGTGCTTAAATCATTTGTATTTCTTGCGGCGAAGCGGCCTGCTATTATCTATCTCGCGTGCGTCAATTGTGCGGATTCCGTTTGTGTCGAACGGGGCAGCAAACGGCGACGCGTCAGATCCGATGGATATTACAGGCGCCAGTCCGGTTGGTTTCGCGACTTGGCGTTTCTTGTGGATACACTTCGCTTCGCCATAACGCCATATAAAGCAGATAAATTGTATCGAGTTTTGATTTACATCCCGCATTCTTCGCGTAACAAACGCGTTTTCATTTTTCAAATGCGCCATATTTTCCACGCGGCGCGCTCGGGCCCCGTGACCGCACCCTGCTGCTGCCGCCGTTTGGCACATACACGCGCACTGGGTGTACGTGTACTGCGTCCGCCGGCCCATTGATTGAGCGGTGCGCGTAAGCGGCGTGCGCGAGCCGCGGCAGCATCATCGCCGTGTAGCCCGCTGCTGCGCGCTCTCCGGTGATGAGAACAAGTCGGAGTCAATAAACCCGGTGCACCTGCCGGCCTGAGGTCACTTGTGCGGCGCTCGCCGAAGCGCCCCGCTCCCGCCGCCTGTGCACACAATGCTCCTGCCCGTGAGCGACTCACCTTCTCGCCGGATCCGGAACTACCTACTTGGGTAGTACTTGGGTACCGCTGCCGTGCGGCTACCACCAGCAAACACACCTTCAGCCCCCGAGCATCCACGACTTCTGTGTAAAACCTTGTGTATTGTTTTAATCCGCGGCCTTGGTTACGGATCAATGAGACTCGCCGATTCCCATGCGTAAGACGCATCACTTTACGATAGTGTGGGCGATTATTAACTGGTTCGTCTGCTCGTCTTTATTCCGTCGCGCTTCGAGAGTGCGGCGGCGCGGACAAAACCATTCGTAGTATATCTGTCACTCGACAATCTCGCCTGTCAATCAGCATCCTACTGGGCCGCTGTCAGCATTAAAATATCACAATGATTCATTAACTTTTATGAAGGGACATTTATCAGACAAATCGGATACAAATCGTAAATTTGCAAACGATCTGCGTAACAGCTACCTTTTAACGCGATATAAACCCTCAAATCTCACCATAGAAAACAATTCTTTTATTAATTAATAAAATATCATTCTTAAATAATTATGTCATAATATTATGTTATTTTATAATCGATTAGTTCAACACAAGTTGTTTTTATCATTATATCTTGAAATTTTGACAGTAATTGTATCGATTAACATTTTTTAAATGTAATGATTAATTCCTAAGATTTAATTTAGTAATATTATTGTTTTTGATTTTTAGTTTGTTAATGTAATCACATAATTACATCACATATATTAATTTCCATTTTAATTTGCGGTTAAAGTTGGAAAATTGGTCGAAAAATATCGAAAATAAAAATATCACACGGAAATTAAAAATTAAAGTAGAAAATAAAGAAAAGTAAAAATTGTTAATAAAAGCAGAAAGTACCTAAGCGTTTGAAACACAGCGTGCTACTTTTCTTAAAATATTATATAGCTAATGGCAATTATAAAGTAAAAATAAATAACTCGCGTATTGTGCGTGGCTGATTGCCAGATTTCCGTGGTGCTTAATTAATATTTTGATTCCTTCGCCTGTATCGAACTGGGCCGCGTGGCAACAAATATACGAAGCACAAGCGCGCCCATCGATGCACACGCACATGCACAAGCATTCCGGATTCAAGAAGCCCCATAAACAATAGTCTCGCTTCACAGCGTGAAAGTGGCACGTCGTTAATGGAAGCACTAAATCTTACAGGTGCTTCTTTTACCAATACCTACTCTCGATAAGTTACACGAACGAGGATGCAGCGACACAAGAAAAAAAAAAGAATACCTACGACGCTACAAGGAAGAAGCTCTCCGTACACGGGAGAGATATTCATTACGTGCGCGGGGCGTCGCAATAGGGTGGGAAATTCTTCAAATTTATAATGTGATTATACAACCGCGAGACCGGGCGAGCGATTATTTGTTACTTCCATAATTGCTTTCTAATTAGCTAATAGAAGAGAATGCGGTATGTGTGTTCACACTCGGCGGATCGTCCGAGCAGCATGCTAATTCGCTGCAGGCTTTTGCTTCTGCTCGGCATTCTTAGGCGTGACTATTATAAGTATACTACGCTTGCTTTTTTTCTATTCTCGTCGAGATATACGAAATGGTGAAATTAATTATCCGTAATGAATGAATGATTTACGTTTGAAATGCTTCCACCAAAAGAATCGCGTCCAAATTCAAAACAGTACAAAGCCAACGCAAGTACGCAAGACGAATTAATGGCTTCATTTTCGAAAACAATAATAGCCCCCCATATATCATACCGAGCGATTTCTTTTCCACCTCGAGCGAAATCGCAGCCTCCGTTCTCGCCTCCAAAGAATGCGGTGCACAGCTATTAGCCATACGTATTAATTAAAAATACCCCAGAGCTATTCCGAAACACAAACGGCGTTTGTTGTTGTTGAGATAATCAACAGTGGCAATATAATTGAATTACATTTTCACTGTGTTTACTAATGTGGCATGGCATGAAGAAAACGAAAAATCACGCCGCTGGTACACAATGGTACAAGCACACGAATCTGGTGTGTGCTAATACAAAATCGATTTATTAACCTGTGTCCGAACAAGCTTGCGTTTGAAGAGATAAACGCCATAAATATGCATTTTCCTTGTGCGTTTCAATTAAACCGTGCGCGCAATGCGTGCGCGTTTGCATTGCGTTATCTGCGCGTTTGAATACATTAAACGCTTACGTACTCGCATGACTATGGGTGTTAATTCGAACTGGTTTTGTTCAACAGGTGTATGTCGGTTAGGCGCCCAGTTTCGTGTTTGCGAAATAATGCTCATGTCTCATGTCCAGGCATTAACAATTGTTTTTGATTTTTATGATTAATTATTCAAAAATCAATCAAAAATGGTTGTTTGTAAAGTAAGTTTACGATCGAGATGTTTACGTGATAACGTCTTATTGGTGATATAATTTTTTTTGTTGCAATTGTTGTAACACTTCACTTGCACTTCACATTTTGTTTCACTGTTAAATATTCAACGAAAACTTAACCGCACGAGAAAATCTCCATTCGTTTGTATGCCGCTAGAGTGAGAGAGACGGAAGATCGGTCCACTCACTCGAACACTATGCCTGCCTCCGCTCGTGTGGATTCCGCGTGTCAAGTTTCACGGAATGACTGGCAGCGCTCGAGATGAGACGGGAGATCGGTCCGTCTCTCTCTCTCTCGTTATACCTGCGATCGGAGGCCTCGTGACAAGTTTCTGAACATGTCACCCGACTAAAACGATTTTAAAGACGTTATCACGTCAAAACGAAATAAAAGTAAAATATATGTCAATCTCATTGTAGTTTATTTAGATTGAAAGTTTTTTCTCTGTAAAATCAACCAAATAAGTGTTAAGTTTTTTGTTTTGTTAATTTAAACTCAATATTGACGTCATAAACAACACATTCGTTGCAAAAAGGTAATTTTTCCAATAATTTATACCAAAATATCATTTTCAATAAAAATAGTATGAATTTTCGAGCAAATTTCAATTTTTTGACAGGTAACTTGATGATTTGTGTAATAAATGTATTGTAATATCAAAGTTTGGCAATACCTAACCCAATGGCTACTTAATTAGACAGCTATTAGTTTTTGGAGTTTCAGAAGGACCAATAATAGACAATAATTATAGCTCTACGCAGCGGATAAGAATGCGGTACGCATCTCATTGTATTACGCAAATGCGCACACAAAAGATGTGATATTAAGCGGCAGCCGTACACATGCGAACCTATACTTATGCAAATGAGCCGATACCCGTTGTTCGAGCGCGTTTCGCCCGGCCCCGAAAAAAGCTCAGTAGTTTAATTTAATAATGGCGTTGTATAAAAGGCATACTTTTTATTATCCGTCTGTACATAATAAAATCGACAAGATACAGAAGCACACCGAATTATAAATATAGGAATAGAGTCTCGTTTCGTGTTTCCAAGCGAATACTGCTGGATATAAAAAAAAAAACGGAATGATTATAAGGACTTGTCGATGTTGCGCGTGGAGTACATTACAAGTAAACATTTTTATTTTCTAATTATCTCTATAGTGTTCCCCAATAAAGGTGTATTATTTATTACCACATATCAATTGGACATTAAAATGTTTATTACAATTATTTACTTATTCGCCTAGAGCGAGCAGCATCGTAGTGTACTTTAGATATGATATTAAAAAATAAATATTTTATAATGCACATAAGTACAACTGGTAGTTAATATATTAAGAACGAAAAAAAAAATGGTCTGAAACGTTTTTATCATCTAGTGTTTTTATAATGCTGTGTTTAATTGCACTAAGTACTTTTACGATTATTGCTACTGTAGTTTTTTAATGCGTTTGTTTCAAGCTGATTAATTTCGTTGAAGAAATTTCTGCAAAAATTTCTAATAAAATAAATAAGACGTATTTTTTTAATCTGAGTGAGTAATCCTTCGCGCGGATTATAGTCAATGGTATAATATTAATTGGACATGAACTGACATAACTTAATGAATTCTTTTGTCCCTTTTCCGTGTAGCGTTCGTTCCTCCAGCTTGAGATTGATGATTTAAGCGAAGAGGGAGGACTCGCACGCTGGCGCGCGCGTATATACGTATGTGAAAAGACGAAGAATTTTCCCTGATTGTCTTCTTCAATAGTTAAATATTAATGCGGCAGTGTTGTAATAGAAACCTGTCTTGTTGACCGGCCGGCACGAAAGCCGGAGCAATATTTCACCCATCATCACGGCGTATTGTAACTTGCTGTGCATTGTTTGTATGCGTGAAATTAATGTTCAGTTATTTGTTTTGTGTTACACGTCCTTAAAAACATCCACGGTACTTGTAGCAGCACAAAAGTGTATTTATATGAAAATGTTTAAACTTCCTATTTTCTGATTCACGTCTCGGAGGTCAACCA
Organism: Dalotia coriaria; assembly: GCF_025399875.1. Classification (NCBI taxonomy): domain Eukaryota; kingdom Metazoa; phylum Arthropoda; class Insecta; order Coleoptera; family Staphylinidae; genus Dalotia; species Dalotia coriaria. The sequence continues at coordinate 6,610,855 of NW_027045447.1, read as the reverse complement.
TGTCAGTTTTAGATTGGGTGCATCCAAGACACATTTTTATATCAATGCGTAGAGGTACATCTTAAACGCTCAAGCGCTGGATATTAATAATTACAGTGGAATGTCCGCGTCTTGCGCATCCACTGATTGTATTCCAGTAATTACATATTTCTGGGTTATAATTAACCAACACTACGCGGAGTCAATGATCCGCAGAACAACGTATTTATTACGTGGATGAATACTTTTGTTTACGCTCAATTTTACAAATCGTTTAAAATTTAATTTGATGATTTATTGATTAAATTTTCTACTCAAGTAATCTGTGACTACTAGATAGCTATATTACATCAGATGGACAACAATGCGGATTCGAAAGCGTCTCAAATTTATTAAATTTGTTGCTACTATATTATTGATGCCAAATTATGCACCTACGTGTGTGCGGTTACGCGATATCATATTCTAAAATAATAATTAGCACATAGATGAACGCAATTTCGTATAATGATTAATGGTGTTTTCTATTAATCTAGCGCTCGCAGAAATTATGATTATTACTAGCTGACCGTATAGTTTGTTCAGCGTTAATTTTATATAGGAATATATCATTCGGCGAACAATAATAAAAAAGAACACAACGTATATTAGCTATTCAAGTCAGGTGCTATATAATCAATCCCCAGTAGGTCAACCGAATCGATCAACAATGTACATACATAAGTAATGTGAGATTTCGAGAAAGGTAAGTTGTTCGAGTTCGCGTTAGGAAGATGCGAAAAGCTCTCGGGGCGTTCCGATGGAATTTGTTTGCTGTCCATAACAAGTCATAAAAGCGTTAATTAATTGTTCGCCTCGGTTAATTGTCATACCAAATCAATGGACCAGTCTTGGCTATTGTCGTACACGCGCGTACTCGCGACGAATACGAATACCAATGGTTATCAGGTGAAAGTGTACTAATTAATGCTCGAAACGTTCTAATTGGGGACGAGCGGCTGTTGTTTTTACCGGTTTACGCTGTTGTTGTTTATAAATAAATAATAATGATCGGCAACACAATCGATTTGAGGTGTGTCGTTAATAAATTTCCTTCTGTGAAGAAATTATGCAACCAGAACACTTGACGAAATTACTCAGCCAACACAACAACACGATCGGCAGCATATTTTTTGTTCTTTTCGGTCGCATTTGAATTTCTTTTTGTGCTGCGCTGTGAAGATACCTGTTGTCTCGGCGTTATATTTCGTTGTTGTGTATTCTACGCTCCGGCGATAACAATCTTAGAAAGTTTTAATGTCTCATTAATACGAGTCGCTTTTATGGCCATCCACTGGACTAAAGAAATTCCACTCGATGTCGTAAATGATAGCTTACATATCAACTCATCGACGAACATCACTCCGAATAAATTATTACACATATGCGTCGAGTTCATTAACGCGCAATGCACAATTATTTTTTTGGTGTAATTTTACTTCTCATCTGTTTTCCACGTCCGATTGTATTTGATCAGCGAATTATCCAAGTGGAATTCATAAAAATATTAAAATAATATTTTTGTATTCATATGGATGTAGAAGTTACCACGTAATAAAGATTTCCAAAAATATTAGCTAACAAGAATTAATGTCACATTAATTTAATTATAAAATAAATTTCTTCACAAACTACCTATACGTGATTTTAATAACTAAGCGCATTTATTTAGTAGCTAATAGAGAAGGAAATTGCGTAATGGGCTTGCATTATTAAGTCCTTCTTTGTCATAAAACACTGTGTGAGCCTGTTTAATATTCAAATATTAATTTAAATTTTCTGTTTACATCGCTGATTATTGCGCTGGCGCACAGTCGCTACGTGTTAATATGTTCGCCGGTTGGTGTGTGCAGCAGGAAGCCACTAATTCCACCTGATGTGACTAAACTCACTCCGAGTCTAGGAAATTTGTCAAATTAGCATCGCGGTCGAACAAAACCGCCTGCGTTTGGCATTGATTTATGCAAGACCATCGGCTACTCACCGATTTGTTTATAAACGAAATTATTATTTAATAATGACGACCAGTTTACACCGCAACGTATCTAACATCTTAAGATAGTGCTGCGCATCCAGTGGGCCCACAGCTTCTCACGGTCTTTACGCCGGTTATTTAAACATCCAGATTCATAAAAGCAACAAAGCGACGATGAAGATAGAAGATACACAACAGGAAATAAAAGTGATTATAAAATATTGTCATTTCGGTGTTCAAATGTTGAGAGTTAAGACGTTAAAACTGTTTGCTTTCAATTAAGTAATTAAATAGACTAATATAATATATTTAATTATGTTGGCTGGTCGTAAAAAGTTAGACAGCCGATGAATATTCTCTGTGCGTGTGTGTCAGTGCAAATTTGTTCAATCAAAATTTATCAAAGTGTTCACAGAGATTGTGTGTATGTAGAAATATTTGATTGATGGACACCGGCGAACTTGTTTCGGTTACAGTTACACCGGCATCGTTTAGATTTCGTAAAACACGAATCAAGTCAAATATGGCATTGCTCTACGAAATAATTGTTTCATTCAACTGTGCGCCGGCGATAAGCATGTTGAGCACAATGCGTTCGGACGTCGACAATATACGTTACGTTTTTTTATTGACATAAAGTAAGACATAATTAATCTCTATCCCCCGTGCGATCTCCACTAATGCCGAACAAGCATTAATTATTGGAAATTGTTTGAGCAGAACTGAATAGCAATCAATCATTCGCTGGCTAACAAAACCACCTTTGTGTGGTATCTGTGTGGTAACGAGACTGAATAGGAAATATGAAACTACATGTAGAAAATTGAATTCCTAGCAATAACCTTGCTTGGTTGACTGTGCAAGCTGCTTGTACAATCAAGAGACACTAGTCTATAAATATCTAAGCTTCTTATATTTGAATATTAAAATTCTTCTGCCTTTGCAGAAATATATTTTCCTTTTCCGAATGCGTTTAGCATTTTGAGTAGTTTTTTAACGCACTGCTTTATTGTGCAACATACATTATTAAAGCGGGAATATTATTCGAGCTTCGTGTTTGAATGCAATAAATATCCCATTGAACGTTTGGGAAGCAAGTGCGCGAGTAAGTTTTATAAATTATGAGTATTGCATGCATTTTCCATCCACGAAATAAGCAGAAAACGAACAAGATGAAGTTTATATTATTTATTCAAAAAGAAAAATAGGCCAAATGATATTTATGTCTTGCTGCCATGGCAGCAGCATCCAAGCTCTTGAAGTTAAAACTCGCATAACTGTTTTCAGAAAAATTTTTATTAAAAAAATCTAAATCGACGATTAAGTAAAGTAAATTTATTACATCATGCTAGTGATCGTTGGGGTGTCTCCTTTAATGACTCAATTGCGTCCATATTGCACTCGATAATGGCTAATTGCGCATGCGCAAGAAAGAAAGTATCAATAAAATATTAATTATGCGCTTAATTTATACGACCTCCTAACGTGCAAGAGACGGACCATTGCAATAATAACAAGTGGGACTAGCCTACGAAATGACATCGTTAAAATTAATTGTCGAACGTGAATATTGCGAATCGCCACGTAATTGTGCGTACCTGCGGCCATTCGGGGCTCAGTATGTGCGCGCGTTTTGTCTCGTGAATGTTTTGTGCATTTAAAACAAACGAATGTACACACAAAGTCGCACATGCCGAACGCAAATGCAGCTGTTATGCAACTGTGCGCAAGTGTCCTATTGATTTTGCAATTTCAATAAACCAACAACACGATTTACTCGAATGCGTTTTGCCAACTCTAGGCGTTTACGCAAAAATCGCACGCATAAATATTTAGTAGACTGCAACAAACTATAATATGCAATGATCGCTTCTGATATTGTATTAAATCAGTATATGGAAAATAATTATCGGTTATTATGAGCCGCAATGAAGGAATCGCTTACTGCGACTTACGGAATAATCGTCTCTGTTTACGGACGCATTCAGCGAGCGATAAACGATTCTGCACGCCACAGACTCATCCTGAAAGAGTTAATAATTCGCCAAACCGTGAATCATAAATCTATTATGGTCGACTTTAATCACATACTGCTTTACAAATTAAAAGCTCATTTTGCACGAATTTCTCTACTCTTATTACATAATAGACCATTTTGTACAACAACAAAATTTAAAACACCAAACATTTATTTACAGTAACAACATTTTTTCAGCGTGAGAATTTAATCAATTTATTGTTTATTCGCGTCCACTTGTCATTTATCATCATGATTATTATCCATCAAAATAAATTTGTTCCACACACGGCGCACACATGCTAATACGTCGAAAATTTGGTGATTAGATATTCTGAAGATAGATAATTACTAATCGCTTGTTGTGTGGCCCCAGCTGAATAATAATCACCGTGGAAAGAACAAATATTTCTTCAATCCGTTTGGAAGTTCAAGTACCCAAAGAACACCTACTGACTAATCCTTGCCGCAACAAAACACGATTCACTTTTTATCTATCGCAGCGCCTGAGAAACATATTGTTTCAAATTTGTTCGAGACGTCTACGGTGCTTGTCCATATTTATCCGCGCAAGTAATGCTCACACAATGATTAATGAATTGGCAATTGATTCAATTGCTTGACTATTGACCAAATGTTCCATGATTAGATTTTGAGTCAAAGAAATGCCGATCCAAATCAAAAAACAACATCGTTATCGATGTTTCTGAGAATAATTGAATTTTGCGTTTGTTAAATGAAGTTATTGAATAGTTTCTTGGTAAAGTGCACGTGAAGTAGGCTAGCCTTTTAAGTATAAGTTAAATAAATCACTTTATCATCACTTAACAAGTAAAATAATAAAAATTTAAAAAGTTACAGATAAAAATCTTATTATTTGCATATTTTTGTATTGTTTACTTGGAAATTAAACACATTCATTACTAAAATGTAATGATGAATGAATCAGGTGCCTGTAATATTTCGTAATGAAATTATTGACGGCGTAACGTCGTCGTCACGCTTTTCGCTGTTTGCGTTCGTCGCAGCGCAAAGCCGCGAAATGAAAACTGGTTTAACTCTCGCGCTGGCGCCCGGAGGACATGCACGCATTTGTTTTATGTCAAATGAGGTCGCTTGCATATTTCTAAAGGTCGTTCATTTGTGCTGCAGATGCATTTGTGCATTCACAATCCTCAATGGTATCGATAGAATGGAATTAGGAACAAACACATAACTTTATTCTGTCAAAAACGACAAAGAGCCGTTAACAACAGTTATTTATGTATCAAGACATTGTGGAATGGAAATTAAAATGTTGTCAAACCCAAATTGTTCCATTCTTCAGCCATAAAATAATCAATATTTAAACTGAAAACAATTGACAATTGTGTCTAAATATCTATTACTTAAATTAAATTTACTGCTCCGCGCTAATGAATTTCCTCATTTAATATTTCCTGACGCAGCCAGACAGTTTACGTAAATAAGTATCCAAATATTTAGTAAATAAAACAATATGCATGCAATATAGTAGTAAATTTTATGAGCCAACTATTCGCTTATTACAGTTAGAATGAATTAACAACACAAACGTCTATTAATTATACGTCAATATTATGTTTAAGTTGTTTGCAAAAAAACGCGCATCGTAACAATGTCTGCCCACTCGAATGCTTGTGCATATATTCTTTTATAGCACGTAATTGCAAAGCAATCAACCGCACAATAAAATTATTATCCAGCAAAAAAAAACGTTTAATATACATTTTCGCGTCGTTAATCGGTAAGCATCATTAATATCAGCATGGTTCAATGTTCATTGTTTATTATGACGGTAATTGTTTCATTGGATCTTATGCAATAAATAATAGATATACAAATTATAATTTATAACGTGTGGCGTGTGTTTTTGTGTCGATTGTTTCATCTGCAGAAAACAGAAATTATTGCATTTGCAGTTTTTATGTTTGTGTTTATGAATTTCTTAGAACTTAGAACTCAAATATATGCAGGCATCTAAATATGTGCCCCAAGTGCTTCGAACTCGTCAATTCACTCGTGCATAATCATATATATTGTCAGTTATGTCAGTAAATTCATTTGTATGCGTAAAAATCAGTCGAAAGCCCGCAGCTTAAAAGTGTTTTGTGCGCCTGTGAAAATTTCCTCGGCTTTACTTCATGACTAGTGTTATTTGTTGACTACTGTGGCATGCGATGCTGTAGGCTGGTTGGAATTGCCGGCAGATCATCGCGGTTGATAAGTCGCAACGATCCTTAACGAATTTTTGCATTTCAACTCGACGACTACCGATCTCGTTAGGAAGGGCACTTCTGTGTGCAAAATGTGCTCGTAAATTAAAATGGGTTATTAAGTTGTTAACCTCAAATAAATTTTACGATTTTAATTATTTCAGAAACACACACGGAGAAAACACAAAAGAAAGTATGAGCAAGTTGAAGAGAACAATCATCGTCGATCAGGCTTTAATTGGAGTAGGTAAATAGCCCACAAAAGGATCACAAACGCTAGTCAATAGTCATAAAACGTTTCCATATATACCAGCGCATCGATTTAATGGACTTGTTTTACTAGACCGGCTTCTGCTTTTGACCTAACGATTGTTTGGTCGTTTGGCGTTATTGTTTGCGATCCGCGTAATGTCCTGCAGAGACGCCGAAGAAAAAAAAAACTGCACGAAGCGGTCAACAATGTGATGCTCCTATTATGTTGTAGAATTCACAATTGCCTGATCCTCTGCTATTATTTCCCAACTATCACGCATCGCAACGCGCAACATGGCAGCGCACTTATTTATTTCAATTGCGTGTGTTGTTCCGATGCTGTTATTGTTTAATTAGACCTCAGACAAGGGGGCAACGAGTGAAAACCGCTTCTAGTCGTCGTGTAACTGCGTACATGTCGCGACAGGCGATATTAAAACAGCAGCGAGGTAGTTAAGCTGTCGCCAATAAGAATTTCCTTTGTTGTCTTCTTCGTAACGACGTAAAAAAATATGGCGCTGCGATATTAAAAATTAAAATGGCGCTGTGTCTCGTGTTTTTAATTTTTAGAATTCGTCCGTAACAGTTTTCATCATCTAGGTTCCGTTCGTAGGATACGTGTACGCATCTATCTGGATCTGATTCTAGTTGAAATTACGAGTTTTCAGCTGAATATGGTCAATCTCTTCCATTTGTGGCCAACGGTGTATACAGTTAATCCGAGCATATTCAGATATGAGTATTGAGGCGGCCTTTTAAATACCCAAATAACAATAACACGAAATGGGATGCAAAACGGGCGATTGAGCGAATTCCGTTACGTAGTCTTGATGCGGTGGACCCAAGGATTATTACCCACAGTCCGGTCGGTGGTTTTTTTCTTCTTCTTCTTCATCGGCGACGATGCCGCGGATGCCAGCGCGTCGCGTCCACCATGCGCGCCGTGTCGCCACTCCGCGGAGCCCTCGGCTCGCATTAAACGTAAAAGTCTTTACCACATTTTAATAAACAATAAACAAGATAGTTTAGTGGTCACAAAAGTCAGTCGATAGGCTCGATTACGGGCTCTCTCTCGTGTTATCTGTCCGCGCCGGGCTCAAGCGTTGAATCTCCTTAATTATGGTTATTTCTCTTTGTTATCCCGTGTTCCCATTTTCTAAACGAGCTGCCTAAATTATTTTACGACGCCGAACACAAACTTTCATTTAAAATTCTATAATATAAAAAAGCGGCGACCATGACAACGACAATGACGACGACAGGCCGAAGACAAAGAGGTAAAGATCATGCTGAAGAGAGGGCCGAAGGCGAAAACGAAAAGCTCACTCACACTTTGGGATGGGAACCATCTTGTGCGTGCGGCGGTGTATTGTTCTTTCCATTCCAGGGTCAATTAATTCATTTCACTACAGATCGCTCTTTAATAGCGCTCCACTTGCTGTATCTCGAGGCGGAAATATTTCCAACTCGATCTATATACGCAACCGATCAATCAAAATCATCGCAATCGTGTATTTATTATCATGCGAAAACTCGTTTCACTCTGGGCAATGTATGCATGTAAATATAATCAATTTAACATTAGCCACTTTCACAAAATCATCATTTATTTAATGAAAAACAATCAAACTTGACATTCTGCGGTTTTGGTGAGGAAATAAATTGTCAAACGTCGTATTGGGAATGCATTTATTCGCGGTGTTTAGTCTTTATTGTCAGAAATGTTTTATAAATTCCTCGGGTGTTGGGAACTGTGTGTGCCGCATGCATTGGTGATTAATTGATGTCGGGCGAGATTTATGAGGCGTTTTAGCCGGCCCCAGAGCCCCGAAACTCTCGAAGCTCGCCGCTCGCATCCGAATTGTTTCGGTGAGTTCGATCCATTAGCATAATTTGCGATGCCGCGCGCGCTGCGCTTTAAAACGATTCGTTCGAACTCGTTACCGACCGCATCCGACAACCGACAATGCGTGTGCAGTGTGTACATGCGAGCGTCTCCTTGGAGAGATCCACAAAGAAATTGCTGTAATAACTGTAAACGACCCCGAAGTGCAACGTCCAAAGAAGGCGCAATTAGTTTGTAGCGCTACCAGGGGGCAGCAGATACTCCGCTGGAGGCGGGTGCGCCCGGGGTGTCGCACGCACACGCCGTGTAACTTCGTAACTTACTTCTCTTCGCTCAGTGGCTTTGCTTTTATTCCTCTCTTGTCTTGGTCTTGCGTGCCAGTCGGATTTAATGAATGCAATCCACGATCGTCGGTTGCTCGCCTCCTCGACCTGTTGTTTTTCAGCTCCGGCCAGCCTATAATTTTTATTGTCACGGCGCAAAGGCACCTAACAGCGGGATAAAAGCGTTTCGCCTGTTTCGTCTTGTACTTGTATATTGTAATCTCATTCTTTACTCGTATTCGTTTCTTTGTTTGGTTAAGATTCATTATCGTTGATCATCAGGCGCAAATTTAAGATAATCGCGCGAAAAGATTGAATTCTTCAAATGCTAACAACTTTTCCAAGTTGTTTCTCACAAGTGATTTGGCACAGCAAGTAATTGCATTGACCATTTTGCTGGCCGACGCCGTGCATGAATGATAAACAATTGTCAATTACAGCGATGCCGTTTCGCGGCTGTCGTGTAACCACCTAGCTTTGTTAGCCATTTCATTAGAAGACCGCTGACATTCTTACAATCGGGTTTAGTGTAGCAGTTGTTTGTTCGGTATTACAACAAATATCCCTCGATACACCATTGCGGCACTTATCATTCGCGTATCTCCATTGAATACGCCTCTCTATGCGCGCCGCGCCGACTGACATCGTTTCGCTGGATGCCTGCGCAGCCATTGACCAATTATTTATTGGAACCAACAATCTATGCATATTTGCATTTCCGATAGCCAACGTATATTATATCGGAGGGTTTTATATCTTTCAGCTGTTTGGAAGAAATCGCAATGCTTGTCATACGGGTAATTAATAACGCATGCCAACAGGATGAAACAAAAGCTGTTGATGGTTGATACTGATTCCACGTCTTCAGACCTGTCACAGACATCAAGTGCTTATTTTTTTATTTATCTAGTTTAATTTATACTATGGATAAAAATAGACAAATAATTAAATAGTGTTATAAAATACATCATGCAAGTGATGCGGTAGTGGTGGTAGTAGTGAAGACATCAACTTGTTTGTCTCTCATTCGAGCGCCCACTTGATAGAAACATAAACACCCACGAAGGGCCTAAACGACGACTACTGACAGACCGAGGAACAGGTAACACACACCTACGGGCACGGTTTCATTCATACGCCGGCGCATTACAATACGTCCGGGCCCCTACTGCCGCAAACTGAATGTTTTGTGGCCCATTTGGCGCTCATGTTTCGCTTCGTGTGTTACTTCAACAAACAATCATTAAATACATGTGTAGATCGTTAGGTTGTGCGGAGGTGTACCTGTCGACTACCGAATCACTACTACATTCTTCGATTGCAACCGCCGAGAATTTATTTTTGTCTTAAAACTACGTTAATCTTAAAAAATTGGTGGTGCAGGTGTAGAAAGAATACAATTATTCGATTATCGCGTATTTTCCAGGGCGACACACGGGGATTTGAAAGTTGCAGACGTTTTATCATTAGTCTCGAATCCAATAAGTTTGCTGGTGAAGGCCGACATTCAATTACAAGTTTTCCGCGCGCATGACAATAATTAATAGTGAGTTGTCACCTTATGGGATAATCTCGACGATTCAATCGTTTACAAATAGTGACGTTGGTGTGGAGTCGAGGAACGCGTAACGAAACAATCAGTCAATGTTGAATTAAACAAAACAAAAATATCTTTAACAACGTTGAGAAATGCGACAATGAATCTTTCGAAGCGGGAGACTTGAGGCGTTTTCCTATTCGCACAAATTGTCATCGATTTCCTGTGCGCGTATTAATAGGAAATGGGTCGACTGCGTAGCGATTAAATATCCGCAAGAATTTATGAGCAAATTATCACGTAATTTTCCACGCTGACTGGTTTCCAGCGCAAACAATAAACGAGCCCGTGTAACACAAATATCAAATGATCACACAACAAAAGCCAAACTTACTTGTGTTCGCAATGCGTCGAGCGACTGCGACTGAGTGTTTACGACAACCTAATTACTTTGCTTCGTCCTCAGAGCGCCTTTTATGCTGTCGTCGCCTCCGCCGAACTCCAAGCACCAAGCGTATTTTTATTTCGCCCCCCGACGGCGACACAATATACGCAATTCGGTGCAAACTTCATGGCGGAGGGAGGACGCGATTCTCATTCACTTGGTTGATTATCTAATAAGCGTTCGAAGTGGATGCTCTACGGCAGTCATCTTTTCGTTTACTGGCACAGCATGTGCAAAGGATAAAGGCTACACGTATACTTTTTAAAAAATCAAAGGCAACTGTGTATTTGTTTACCGAGTTTTGCAAATTTAGCACGCGCATAATAACAGTGTAACGTCGTTGCGAAAGAAAATCATAAAAACCAGCGCCCGGGCGCGGAGTGAGGGAGTGAGTGATAATAGACTTTCGTTTCACAACAAGACCCTTCTTCTTCTTCTGACAACTCCGACATAAAGCAAAAAAAAAATGTATAAAAGAGGTTGAAAGAAAATATGTAATTATAAGAAAAGCTGGATGAAGACTGCGTCGTTTTTTTGATGAAGCAAAGGAAAACCTTTTTGTAAGATGCGAGTTCAATCAACTATTGAAGTCTTTACAAGATTAGCATGCGCTTTTTCTGACGAGCTTTCTTTTTAGAATGTCGTATGCATGATAAAATAATTTCATGAATTTCTATCGTCAATAAATATTAAATATCATCAAATCATTAAAATTATATTAGCGTATTGTCCACGGCAGCAACAAAATAAATATTGAATCAAACGCGATCAGTATTGTTGGTCACCCGCTGGAAGTGGAATGTTAACGAAGCCATAATTGTTGTTTGTCGTGCTTATTATTAACGAGACATGCGAAGCTTCTTTAACTTCTCTTCCGCAGCTGCGCGCTGGTCAGAAACACAAACATCAAATATTTGCTCGGTGCGTCGCTCCTACTTACCTTATAACAATATAACTCATTAGAGATATTCATCATCTTCGTCTACCTTTTCCACACACATGCGAGCACAACAAATGACGTAAATGATGTGTGTGGTGCTTCATAATTCTCCCGCAAGCCGGGGCATTATGATCACGTCCTAGACGCGCACGATTATTCCCGCACAACTTTTCGGGGAGCATTGTATCAATACATGCACACAATTGCGTCGTGTACAATGCAGGGGAATGTATTGCTCATTAGGAATTGTCAGCGGCAGCACAATATCAACGTAGAACAATGTTGATGTGTGATTTGAGACAACGGGGGGTGGGTTTACACAATTTACTCACATGCAATTCATAATTCTCGTGCGGGTGCTCTACTTGAAACTAACTTCATCTTGACGCGGCGAAAACACGAATGCGACAATACGAGGAAATCGATTTTAATAATATGATTTGCCCCCCTTCTGGGGCGCGGCGGGCACTGCGCGTCAGAACAATGTAACCAATTTATTGTAAGGAATTGTACCTACCCACTAGACGCCTGCGAGTTACGAGCACTTCATATTCAGCACGCTGTGTGCAAAAGGGTTCGCTATTGTTTACCCTAGTTACGTGAAATGAAGTTTTGTTCAACACACAGTCAAGTATTGCAAAGAGAAAAAAAGAAAAACTAATAAATGGTATATTCTGTTAATCTCTATCAAATACTCCGAATATAGATTGAAATAATTATAATTTGAATAGATTTATGTGTAATCGATTTATTATGATTACAATTTCCGATAATACAGGCTTTGTTAATGAAATGTAATTTGGATTCACATAATTGTAAATATTATACGCAACCATTCGCTAAACTAGTTTGTGCTTTCTTTCATGTATATCAATTTATATAAATACAGTTAGAATACTAGTAATTACTAGTTGGTTATAATTATACATACAGTACTATAATTAATTGCTAATCTAATTAGCGAACGTTTTTAATGCACAGTTGCAACGGTCAAAAGTCGAATAATGTATGTCGATACAAAAATAACCAGTGCGTCAAGATGTGTGCTTGGTTTTTGTTGGTTTTCTGATGAAATCAACGTCTTTTTCGTTGCATTGTCAAACCAGTTTTCGATAAAACTTGATGGTGATAAGACGTTTTTCTGTAATCCACGCAGCGAATGCACACACGTTTAATAATCACCACCATCGGCCGGTGTTTATCTTCATTAAATTGTAGTCGTGGTGCAGTTGCCTCGAACGCACTCGATATTATATTCAAGTCTTCGTTGTAATTAGGATGCGAAGTAAACACGCAGGCGCACGAGAACTTTTTTTTTTTATATATTTTCTAAGTTTAGTTAATATATGCAGGTTTTCTGCAGGTACACCTGCTTATAAATGAAATTATACAATGTAACAATTTAAATTGTAGTTAAAAATCGAACGATTTGAATTATTTCAGTGACAAATCACAAGCGTCAGATACTCTGGCGACAGACGAAGGTTTGGTTTAGGGTCACACGTTGCTTGTTGTTTTTTGCCGCATGCAAATGCCATGTTTTAAATACCTGCCCTGGCAATGCCGCCACGATAGCATAGTCATTAGTACACTTCAGTCGGGCACAATGGCAGGAACATTCCCCACTAATAGAACGACCACCTAACAGATTAAGCTACTCGCATTCTTCTTATTTCTGCTCCACGCATATAAATACTATCACAAGAATTGCACCCAGATTCGTTTCATCTCCGCGCATTAAAATATTTATTTATACGAAACAAAAGGCGATAATCGCTCATCGGCGGCAAGAATGGCGCCTTCAAAGACCGATGTCATCATTTAAACTAATAATCACTAATCATTGTGGTACATTGAATATTCGTGTTGGATTAGTGAATTGGCCGAAACGGTGATTATAAATTTACATTTTATTTTAGTTGTTACATGTTTCCAGCTGAATGTGATGATAGAATTATGTGCTGCTATGCTTTGATGCACGCCGAAAGACTTGTCGCCTTCGATGCTAGTAAATACCAATTGGCAAGCGCATTTGATGCTCAGAAATACATCGACGCATTAAACCGAAATGTTTCATTTCAAAACCTGCAGCTATAAACGCACAATGTAAAAATTTGTGATTAAATTTTAGTAATACACCAATAATTGCAGTTTAATCGTATATTGGTAATTACCTAAACTGTCAATAAATGATTGGTGACATAAAATATTTAATATAAAAAAAACTGAACATCGTTGAGTCTTAAGTATTTCTAGTTCTAAATAGCTGGCTATAAATTTAGACAAGAAGAAACATTTCGTACGTAACATGGTGAATGCATTAAATTCAAACACACTTTATAAATGTTTAAATTTTTACAATATCTAACGAAAAAATGTCGTTTTTAAATGGATGGTTTACTTAATTAGAAACATTTCAGGTTATTAGAAGGCAACGACATTTCTGGAATGCATATTGTACAATTTAAAGTTGATTTCTTGCGGTGATTTTTGTATATCAACAAAATGAACTCTTCGTTCATATAATCATCATAATCACACGCCGCCGTCATCTCGATGCATCGGTTGCTTTTTCCACTCGGTTTTCCGTCCTCTGGCATAACGTAGTTGGAGCAAGGCACTGAAGGCGCACAATTAAAATGTATGTCCCCGATTGTTCCGAATGGACAAGTAGCTTCTAACTACAATAATAAAGTGAAATATATGCAAGCCTGCGGCTTAATAATACGTCTTACAAATTACGATCCAGATACAGTAGCATTCCACAAGACGTGTAGAGGCGGTGCCATAATTATTCATTTTACTTCACTCACTATTTGTTAATAGATTTCTGCCCGTCTAATGTGAACTCAAACTTCGTCTATTCAGAGAACTGTTTACTTTTGACACCGTTTGAGAAATTTTTGAAATATTATCTGAAAATGTAAAATTCAAAGTAAAAACAAAAGTTAATATAATATTGCATTTATTATTTATTTGTTTGATAAGTACATTGTTTCTTTAAAAATATAAATCAATAAGAATGTCCAAATAATACAATTCATAGCTTTTGTTGCGATTAGTGGCAAAGGTATTTCTTGCATTTGGCAGGGCATGAGAATGCATCCCAGTCTTCATTGGGCAAGGTGTGATCATGAACTTCTTCTTCGTCAGAGAGTGATTCGTTGGGAATGACACAGATATGGTCAATGGCATCAAATCGACTGTACAGAGGGCAGGAGTAGATAGTCTGGACAAAGACACCGTTCTTCTTCTTCACGCAGAGGAAATAACGTTTGTTGTTCTCATCGGTTTCATCATCGAAACGTCCCACTTTTGTGCATTTGAAATGTTTGGTACAGGTGTAGGTCTTGCTGCAGTGTTTGGTCTTGGGGTTGAATTTGCTGGGTGGTGGGCATGGACGGCGGACAGAGAACAATTCACCATGTTGATATTTGCATTCGTAGTAATTGCAGCAGGTGGGATCATTGGAATCTTCGAAAAGGCCGGGTTTCTTGCAGTTGTATTCGCCATTTTCGTCGGATGAAGAGAAATCGGATGAGGAAGAATCGGAGGAGGAATCGGATGATGAAGAAGATTCAGAGCTGCATGAGGCGGTTGATGAGCAGTGTCCAGCGTCTTGGTCGAAAACGGTACCATCGGGACAGTCGAATTTAGATTTTTGCCATTGTCCTCCATATCCTAAACGGCAAGAATAGTATTGTCTGCAGTTGGTTTCATCGGCAAAACGACCACGTTCGGAGCATTCAAAGTCGTCGGTTTCTCCACCTCTTGCAAGATGAATTGTTGCAATGAGCACGATCTATTAGAGAAAAAAGAAAGAAAAATGTATAAAAATATTAATATGAATTTTCTTTATAACTTACTAAGGAAGCTGTGAGTGTATTCATGATTACTTCACTGAGTGAATGTGATGTTATCGAAGTTATCCTGCTCTTTTATACTTGAACATTTTATACAAGAACAATAAAGCATCTGTAAAAGAATAAATTATCAACGATGCATTTATGAAAAGCATATTTACGTGATTTTAAATTTTTATTACTTCATTAATTAAATATTGATCACTTGTTCAGTTATGAGCAACATGGAAAATTTTGCTATCTCAGAGGGTTGTAAAAGATAAGCAAACAGCCGGCATATATTTGCACGTTAATGGATATTGAAGAAAAACATGCATAATATTTATGCATAATATTCTGGTAAAAATAATCTCAAACGTCGAATTTTGATAATTTGATATTAATCGCTGCACAAATGAAGATAATAAATTTGGTAAAGTGTTGTAGGTTGGTTTATGTTAATACAAAGAAAAATCAAAAATGAAAGAAATGAAAGAAAATATTGTTAATAATTTTATTAAACTTTAGAAACCATCATTTTAATAAATAAACATTATTTTTATTCAGAGAATAGGACATCATAGAGTATAACTGATTTTATTAAAATTATTTATTTATTTCTTATAAAATATAGAACATCTCAATATTTTTAAAGCAAACTTTAGTCAAATATTTATTATAAATAATTTAAAATTGATTCAAAACGATTTTTAGAGCCAATTAGTCAAGTAAGTTGCAATAACTTTCAATATTTCTACTAAAAATTAATTGAAATTAATTTTATTTGGTCTATGGTGTAATATATACTAATATTACAAGAAATAAACTTGAATTAATACTTGAATTTCTTTATTTAATTATAATTTCATAAAAGTAATATACATATTAACAAGAATAACCAAAAGTACATAAGTTTGTATCTCTATTCCATCCATATCCCCGTGGACAAACTAAAACATGTTTCGAAAATTTCCCATCAGCGTTCACATCGCAGAAATAAAATGATTTGCAATTTTGGTCATGTGTATTTGTGAAGAAACCTCTTGCTGTACACTTATACGAATCCGCATGATCCCAGTCTTCCACTGGCAAGGTATGATCGTGAATTGCTTCTTCGTCTGATAATGATTCGTCAGGAACAACACACACATTGTCAACAGGATCAAATCTACTGTATAAAGGACACGTATATATTGTTTGGGAAAAGTCTCCATTTTGCTTCTTAATACAAAGAAAGTAACGTTTGTTATTCGGATCAGTCTCATCGTCAAAACGTCCTCTTCCTGAGCAATGAAAATGTCTGGGACAGATATAATTCTTGCTGCAGTGCTTTTCTTTTGGGTTAAATTTACTTGGTGGTGGGCAGGGGCGGCGGTCAGAAAACAATACACCATGTTGGTATTTGCACTCGTAGTAATTGCTACAAGTGGGATCGTAGACATCATCAAAAAGTCCTGGTTTCCTGCAATTGAATTCGCCGCTGTCATAATTTGAAGATGAATCTGAAGATGAATCTGAAGAAGAGTCTGAAGAAGAATCGGAGGAATCTGAATCTGAAGAATCTCTATGGCATTTTACTGTTGATGAGCAGTGTCCGGAATTGTTGTCAAAAATGGTTCCATCCGGACAATCATAAATTGTTTTCTGCCATTGTCCTTCATTTCCTGTTCTACAAGAGTAATATTGTTTGCATGTTGGGTCAGTGTCAACAGCAAATCGGCCAGTTTCGGAACATTCAAAGTCGTCGTCTGAGTAAGAAGAAGAGGAGGAGGAAGAAGAGGATGAAGAGGATGAAGAGGAAGAAGAGGAAGAGGAGGAGTCTTCACTTTTTGTCAAATGAAAACTCGCAAGAAGAACAACCTGTCAAAATATGATATTATTAATATGCAGAAATATTGGAAAAAACTTACTAAATAGATCGAGGAAATCCTCATGGCTGTGGTTTGAGATAATGAACCTTCCAAGGCATTGTCAGACGTTTTAATACCTCCGGAAGAAGTCAAATTACAGATTCTACGCAATTATGTTCAAATATTTAATATAATAATCTTTATGGAAATTATATTTACAAATTCTCTAAGTAATCAAATACGAAAGTCAAGGTCGTTTAATAATAAGATGTATTAAACTTTCTTTATTGCTGCAAACTTACATTAAAATATTAACACCTCATAATAAAAGTAACTATAAAATTTAGTTAATTATTTATTTACAAACCATAAGCCCCGAAAATACATAAACACAAAATTAATTTGCACGCAACATAAAATTCCTTATATTATCATTATTAATCTGTTTTAACTAATAGAAAATATCTAATTGTTTCAAAAAGGGCATTTTAGCCATAATTCGGTATTTAAGTAATTGTCTTACCAAATATATTCGAGGGATGTTTATATAACCGAAAATCATGTTTGAATAACTGGAGATTCGGTAAGAGACAATAATACTGTGATATTTTGTTAAGTTATAGCAATTTTATTGTTCATCAAAATAATAAATATTTGGCATAAAATTACACATATTCTACTAATGCTATTACTTATATATTCATATCCAAGCATCTTAACAAAATTCAATTACATCAAAGCAATTAAAAACAAAAAAAAACATATTTTTTTACTTTTTTTTAACTCGAACGGCGTCCAGGAGTACACAAGTTAGTATCCCCATTCCAGTAATAATATCGCGGACAAAGTAATATATACTTAGCAAACTTGCCATCTGACATAACGTCACAAAAGTAAAAGGACCTATATGTACTATCATATCTGTTTGCATTGAAACCTCTGGACCTGCACTTAAATGAATCCAAATTATCCCAATCTTCGACAGGCAAGTTATGATCATGAATCTCAATCTCATCAGAAGCAGTCTCATTTGGAATAGCACACAGTTCAAAATCTGATACAAATCTACTGTACAACGGACAAGTGTAAACACTTTTAACATACTGTCCTTTTTTATTTTTCGAGCATAGGAAGTATCGCTTGTTATTGTCGTCAGTTCCATCATCAAACCGTCCTTCACGTGTACATTCAAAATGCCTTCGACAGACATACTGATGTGAACACTGTTTATCATCAGGGTTGAATTTACTCGGTGGTGGACATGGAATTTTCACACCGAATAAAAATCCCTTGTGGTGTTTCTTACACTCGTAGTAACCAGAACAGTAAGGATCTTTCGTATCATCAAAACGTCCTATTTTCTTGCAGTTGTAATCATCACCATCATAATGGGATTCTGACGATGAAGAAGAAGATTCTGAAGAAGAAGAATCTTTTTCGCATGGACCCAGGGAACAGTGTCCCAAAGATCCATCAAATACTGTTCCTTCAGGGCAGTCATAACTGCTCCTTACCCATTTTCCTCCGTTTCCAGCGGAGCACAAATGGTAACGTCTACAATTCGTATCTCTACGGTCTTTAAATCGTCCTTGTTCGGAACACACAAAGTTTTCGTCATCAACACGACCAGCGTATGAAACTCCAGAAAATATAGCGAGTACCTGTTTATTAAAAAGTTGATTATTAATTTTATTTTGATATTTAAACGGAGATACTTACGACAATAATATGAAGAGTTGTCATTATGCTAAAATATCTTATAATGAAATTTGTGCAATTTTTTCTTGAGTTTATATAGTGAAAAATGAAAAACATATTTTCCCATGACACTTACAAATTTTATGAATTAATTACTTTGTTTTACTATGTTTTGATTGTAGGAATTATATTGATGCATTGTCCTTATCTTTATGAGATGAATTTTTCACCGAATCAGCGCGTCTCGCAATAATTTCGGGGGCAACGTCTCGATTAATATCCGTCATTGTCGATAACAACCCGTGAATATAAACAGACGAAAAGCGAATGAACGCTAATAGCACCAGCGCAATTAGTCACACAAGCGTTTATATAAAATCTCAAAAGTAAACTCTTCGTCGTGATTTATTAATTTGCGTTTGTGTGCCTTCTCAACAATGATTTATGATTAATTCATTTGAACTAATTTAATAATCGTTGGTTTTTCGCACAATTTGATGTTTTGAAGTGTTTTTCGCCGCAGAGTTTAGCTTTTGTGTGGTGTGGATGCCATCATTTACCGATCCAGCTTTAGTTCGCCTGAACTTTCGATGGCACGACGTGGTAAAGCTAAAAGGAGGATCCGGCAATCTTCTTTTCCAATGTGCTCATTTATAATTTATGAACGTAGTGAGCATAGAAAACGGTAATAAATTGTTCACGAGCAAAAGGCGAATATATCCTAGCGTTGTTGCTTCGCCTCCGTTCCTTCGTTTGTCCATTACACGCGGGATGGGTATAGAATGGACGGGGCATTAAAAAAATTACGAAAATTAATAGGCGTATATGAGCGGCGCGCGGTTCGTCTTCGCGTATAGTATACACACACATATATTCTGTACTTACCTAGGACGCAAAGAAAGAAAAATATTAAATTGACTTTCATTATTAACTTGCGTAACTAATAATTATGGGTAGTATTACGACGGAGGAACAATGGCCAATTATAATCGAACACAATTCACGGTGTTACTTGGCTTATCGGTATTTTTGTGTTTTTATTGTTTCATCGTAAATTTATTGCACACGATCATTCTTTAGCACACAAGACGATTGCTTGTGCACTGGCCGTGGCTCTTCCGCTATTACCACGTCTCTTCGCATGCCATTCTCATAAAATCCACGACTATTGCTTTGATGCACGTCTTAAAATATGCTCATCAGGCGCACTGCAAGCTTTTCGATTCGTTTAGATTTGTTTGCGTTGCCTCCGCAATCACTGTCGATTTTAGTAGCTTGTGGAAAATGATTTGATATGGATTATAACAGCAGCCGAACGGATGTCGTAACTGCGTATGAAACTGGAAATCAGCAAAAGTCATACATATGCATCGTGTGCGTGGATTCATCGATGATAAATAAGTAATTGCGGCCGATCGCAAAAAGTTGTACTTGTGTAAAATTAATTAATCAACTTCTCCATGTTCAATTTATTTAAATTAGTAGATATACATTCAGATTTAAAGAAATGGCAATCAGAAAATTAAAACAATTTAAAAAAATGTTTTTTGCAATTTGTCATAGAGTTCTTTACATGTTTGACCTGAATTTTGTTAATATTTACTTGTTTACAACGCTAAAAATTAAATTTTGACTCATCATAAAAGAATCTTAATAATTTTTCTCCTCGTGTTATACACAATCTGTTTGGAAAACATTTTGCAATTTTTAAATCCTGAGAATAAAAAAATACAAAACGATTACAATTTGGGTGTCATAAAAATCAATTTCATAGTGTGTGGACAACACGTAGCTTAAAATGCCTATCAAATCATAGTCGATTAAAAATAAAAGCTTCGACTCCACTGACGTGAAAGAGCGCCAATAAAAAATCGGTTCTCATCCTATTTCTACATCTATAATAATTAACGCGTTTATAATTATTATAATTCCTATGCTAATCGGTTTTGTCCGGGCGACTTTATAGCCGGCCACGAATTGATATATTATGTTCACATTAATTAATAATTTCATAGAGCCTAGGTATGTTGTTTTCGTCGAACACATAAAAACGGGCTTATTATGCGTAGCTCGTCTCCAGCCGGTAATGTAATGTGATTCCGCAGCGACCATCGATGTTAACAAATTAACCCAAAACCAGGTGAAGCGCATAAATAAATTATTTAGCGAGCTTCACACCGAACGCCAATGAATCTTTCAGTCACATGCGACAAGAGATGAAGAAATTCGAAGCTGGATGATATAATTTATTTCTACGCTAGACACATTTTGGTTTAATTAATGAACTAGGATGCAAAATTAGTTAATTAAAAATAAATTGGCGTAATTTATTTACACGGTTTGCACTTTTCGTGTTGCTAGTAATTTTTATTTGTGTCAATTTCTTAATAAATAATTACAATAATCCGGTACAGTGTAATATTTTTGAATCAAAATTATTACTTAGACATGCCTTAATTGGTTTTTAAATAATCACATTGTTTATATGCGTGATGGCGAGGTTAGCGCACATCCTCCCAGCATCTTTTCCCATGGAGTTCGCTACCAGATTCGTTTATAGGCGTTTAAATGCGTTTACAACGTTCTGCATGTGTCAAAAACGACACGCACAGAAGCTTTTATATAGCGTGACTTGCAAATGTCAAAATAGAAACGTGATCATTCGTTTCGATTGTATTAGCGCATTTCCAGGCGCAGTCTATAAGAAAACCAAAAATCGCTTTGGCTGCAACATCTTCGAGTAATTTACTTCGCGCGGCAAATTGATCAGCGTTCACTCTCGGCGCGAGATGATCCGCGTGGCAGTAGTTTTTAATTAGGATTCGGTGTTCGTATTTTAAGACCCGATTGTCCCTATTAAGAGAGGTGTATGAGAACCGCGCGACGCACACAACGTTTAAGCGTTTTATTTAATAATAAATTATACACGCACACAGAAAGCCGCCGCGACACCGAAAACGTCACGGCCATTCTATTCTATCTTTGAGAAGTCACAATTTCTTTAACATTGTTTTATATAACAGAAACAGCAAGAAAAATCCGGGGCGGCTCTCCTTTGTGCCCGACGAACGAAACTGGCGTGCCCGGCTCTCCACACTATATCTCTTCTATAGTTACATACGTTCTGCCTTTATGTTTCCTTGCGCCGCATACACACATGCACACAATCTAAATACGTATAAGGACATTCTTTACTTGGCTCTTAGATAAGTAGACATGTCAACTTATTCCTTTGGATGTAAATTTCTTGTGGACCACTTTTGTGTCCGTCGCGTCCGTTTTTTGTTCGCTGTTTTGCTCGTTCTTCTTTCAGCGTCTATACGTACTCCATTTATATCATCGCGTTGCTCGTATTTTCTTCTTGATTTTAAATACGCACGCGTACACTTAGATATTTGTAACTCTCTCAGCTAGTTAAGACGCCAAAAAATTCGAAATTGGAAACAAAACGAGCAAACATTAATTTTTATGAATTATGTTTCCTGATCTTGCTTTCCGTCTGAGAAAACGATGACGATATTTTGTACAACGAATTGTGACACATCATAATGAATGATAATTACATGCGACTTGTTGGAGCTTTTTTAAGTATCGAATAAGTCCGAGATCAGATTTCAAAGAAGTTAAGTAAGGTGAGACTAGAAAAAAAATAGCTTGTTATAGATTTAATTTTTACATTTTACTTGGAGTTGTTTAGCATTTTTGATTAGTTTACACACACCGCCGCAAATGGGAAAAGCCTCAAAAATCGAAAAATGTCGTTGTTCAGATTTTTGATACAAGATTAACATTAACATATCCTATAGCCGCGGCCCGCGTAGTTGGAAACAAGTGCATTAGTTTCGTATTAAAAGAATGTCAATTTAAATTACTTAACGTTGTATTGGGTAAATTTGGAAACCGGTTGCGTTTCTTGTTATCGACGCAATGGTCGTTTGTTTGTCGTCGCGCGGCTCGTCGGTTTCCATTCTTGCGTTTGCCCGTTGTCGTTATTCATCCGCGCAATGTGTGAGAGAGTTTTTCTTCGTGGCGGCGGCACCGTTCGAACGGAGGCATTATTCCCTAAGTCACCGTTATTGGTTTATAAATTAAGATAATGGAGAAAGTCGGACGTTTTTAAGAGAAAAATTAAATCGAAACGCTGCGCCGTCGAGGTAATCACATAACGCTGGAAATTACTGAAATGCTTCCGTTAGATGCAGAAGACGCGTTACGACACATTCTCGTTTTTCCCAGCGGCGGCTCCATATTGTTGTATCCAACTCGATTGCCGCGTTTAACCCACGCCGCGCCAAGAACGGACCGCAGCGTCGGCATCTTTATAGATTCGCGGGTTCATTAACTGATAGTTAAAAG
Source organism: Dalotia coriaria (assembly GCF_025399875.1). Taxonomy (NCBI): domain Eukaryota; kingdom Metazoa; phylum Arthropoda; class Insecta; order Coleoptera; family Staphylinidae; genus Dalotia; species Dalotia coriaria. Next base: position 6,587,522 of record NW_027045447.1, on the reverse strand, counting down.
GTCGGATTGCCGATGCGAATAATACAAACGGTGGAGCTTTGAGAAATCAGTAGCACTCCATATCTTGGAACGTGTCACTCGCGCGGCGATACTGCACTGACGCTTTGAATGCATATGCACTTTGGTCGTCCTTTGAACGTCTTGACGGCCATAAACTTACTTGCCTCGCAGGATACCCCAACAATAAAAAGAAACACTACCAACAAAGACGCTGTCTCTGACGGATGAATTGATTTATGAAGTCAAAACGTTTAACTTTTTATTAATCAGTTGGCAATGCTACCAGTTTTAGGGCTTGCGGTAACATCCAACCGAAATTGATGATCTTTCACTTGGGATATTTCGTAATTACACCTTAATAAAGAACTAAATCATTAAAGTGCTAATAAAAATCATTTGCAATAATTATGGCTTTAATAACTGGCTCTAGTTTTATATAACTTAATCAAGACGTGCCACCGTTTACGACTATGCATGTTGGTACCTCCCAGATTAAAACATAAATAAAGAAATCGTTAAAACTCCGTGGCTCGAACATTCATACTTGAAGCGCTTGCAATTAACGATGCGATTCGTATCAAATGATCAATTTCCACCACACGTAGTATACCTACACTCGAGCTGGAATATGAAACATTGAGAAAAAAAAACGAAGACGCGTACAATACAAACAGAGCAACAACTGCACTAACGAGAATCGTTGACTTTTAATAATTAAGATCCAAAAATTATTTATTAGCCGCCTAATCAACGTGTCCATCTGCCTATCTTCATGAATTGATTATTGTTCTTGTTCCTCATGCATTGCATTATAAATTAAACATTCATATACGCGGAGAAGAGGAGAATCAATGGCAGCAATCGGAATTTTTCAACTACTAGTTTTCGAATTACGTGCGTAGGGTTACCAAGTAAAAGTAATTAATGCCTTTGGTCGTAAAGTAAAGCCAAAGTCCGCCTCTGACAGATGCATTAACTTGTTCGCGAGCAATCTCTGTTTCAATTGAGATGCTGATCGGTGATAAGATGTCTATTACCTTGCGTATGATTTGTAGGACGTTGTGTATAATCATATTCCTACAACAACGGCACATTTCTTATTTTGCGTATGCGTGTGTGTGTGGTATGCGTGTGAATGCGTCTGCGAGGCGCGTGAAAACGCTGGGCATCAACATTTACCGCGCCATCAGCCGATTCATCTGTAATTGTCAGTTTTATTTGCCTATAATGTAGAATTAGATCGGTCATTTGCTGGGAGCGGATATGGACGAAAATGTTACTGTATTCGTCGAGAACCAGTTGTCTGAGACTGTCTGGCTGGAGCCTCTAATATTGCCATTTTTAAACACACTCATTACGAAATACCGTAACGCGTTTATGATCGATTGCAATTATATTGTTTCGTGCCGCCGAGACGACCGGACATTCAGACGCCATATTTATCATCTAATATTTCACAACGCTACAAAATACAAGTAAGAATATTATTGCGTTGCAAGAGACTTTTTACAACACTGACTATAACTATAACTATGCAAACACATAACCACATTCACCACTGCATCAAAGAGGTTGTGAATAGCATGAAAAGCTCCCGGGTAATAAATCGTGGCGTTAAGTGATAGACAGCGTGCGTGCATTAGCGGTAAAAGACGTCGGTTAAGGGTTAATGTGCGGTTTTAATGATGAGACATAACGAAAGGTGTCAAACAATGAGTTTAAGATTTTCGTACCCGAAAAAAAACGCCGGTAGCCCTCGTTCAACACGCTCATAACAAAACGAGCATCACTCACAACAGAGCAACTGTCGACGATGACAAGTCTAAAAACACATTTCACATGCTGGTGTCTGGCTGTGTGTGTGCCGTCAGCTCGCGCGCATCGAACAATCATTTCGGTCTGGTTTGGAGTAGCCGTGGCCCACAATGAAATATTTTGTCGGATTGTTGGCCGAGGTGATATAATGTTGCGGTGCGCTCGGTGATCACCGATAATTAATGATACGTCAGGTTGTGAGCATTAAGGCGCATCTATCCGGGGGCTTTGTTGTTTAGCGATTCTTTTGAATCGCTTCTTACCGGTCGCGCTTCTGCACGCGGAGTGCGCGCACAGCCGGTTTATCGGAGACTAATGCCTTTGTGCCGCTGCATCCCTTTCATTCGCTCCTTTCTGTTCGCGCCACTAAGCGCTCTCGCGCACCAGTTGACGAATAAAGCTTTATCATTTATTGAATGCTATTGTAATCCTTCTTCGGCTCGTTTGAATCAGCGCGCATTGTTTTTACGATGCAACGGTAACGTGCGCTAGCTATAAATTTTCACGTCGAATAGAATGCTTGTGTGTTTTTTTGTGATTTAACAACATTTAATCTTTTATCATTTTGTAAAGTTAGCCTTTCTTTGCTTTTTCATCTGTCTGTCTACGCGTACTAAGTTCGTCAACGTAAAGAAGAAAAAAAAAAATGAAATGTAAAGCAAAGAGAAATTATGTTGAAAGAAAATTGGAAAAGCTCCTTCAATGCGGGGTTCAGAACTCAAAGAAGTTAATGGAAAGCCTCAGAGGCGTTTGTTCGATTCGTAGGTAGGCGCGTTCGTAGCGCGAGTTTGTTCGCGGAGGAGTTCGGCAATAAGGAAAAAGGCGACTCGTCGTCGGTTGCCTCCAAACAACACCAATTTCGAAATTATTATCTCGTATTTACTTGGTGTTCGTGTGCCTATATACATTTTCGAATTTCTCGGTTTCTTATTTGGCGCTCTTCCTGGAGCTTTGCGCGCTCGCTTTTTACAACATTTACGAAATAACGGTGTGTGCGAAATTTGAGCGCAGGTCGACGCTTTGCGAAATAAAAAGCAAACAGGAAACAAAAACACGCAAATACAAAGTAATAAATTCCGCTCCGTATGTAAATACATAAGCGCCTTTACCACCCCATTATAAATTATTAGAAAACTCCGACAATGTTTTCAACTGCAGGGACCGCGCGTCCGTCGTTTACAAAACACAAGATGAATCTGAATTATATGGGCTCACCAACCGACAGCACATAAAACTTTATTTATTTACCCGTCCGATTTATGCACTCAATCATCGTGACTGTAACTAAACAATTCCACATGTTTATAGCAACTATCGCGCGGCTTTGTTTCGAGAAATCAATCAGCGCTCCGACGTTTCGGTCGAAATTTATAGTTTGGAACTATGCGCGGCGCATTTCCCTCGCTTACATGCACCGTCTTTTGTCGAATTAAAAGCGTCTGTGCGTTGCGATTGGGGTCACTGATTTATACGCCGATGTAAGAATACAGCTTGAAAGCGCACAAGTGCCGAATAATAAAACCGACGATTGATTCGGTTATTTTCATTTTTTTCGTGCATCCACTAAGTGTTTACGTATTATATTTCCGCGTAAATATTTATAGCACATTCAATTGCACACGTAATTCCAATCTGGTGTATTTGTGAGTATGTAAGTATTGTTTGTCGTTGACTAATTTAATTTGTCAATAAATTAAAAATAAATCCACGATTGTTTTCGTGTGACGCTCCAAGCTGTCAGCCGAGTGTGTATAAAACTAAGCGCGCATTTCATTTCGAGCGTTTCGGCTGATTTATACGGTCGCCATGTTTCTAAATCTTTCACGATTGTCTGCGCCACACTCGCAAAGAATGCACGTGGGAGTCCGCGCGACACTGTCTCAAGACAAATTGTGTGTTGTAATTGCTATTGTTCTAGCGCCGGAGGAGATGCACCCGTCGCAGCGGCGCGGAATGTTTTACGTAAATAATCAAGCTTGGAACGAGGACGAAAAAATTGTCGACGGTTACTTACTGTCATCCAGAGTGACGCATTTTCTCGCTTACTTATTGTAGTTTTAAAAATACACCTCAAACCTCAAACAAACACCCAGCGCGCACAACATAACATCGCAACGCGCGCCAGAGTTGTGAAATATTTACGGGAGCATGAAAGCTAATTGTGTTTTGGACTGCATTACTGAATGACAAGTCGTAACAATACGATGAGACAGACACCCAACGAATATCGTTACGACTGACTCTCCAACCAAGTTGAGATGTCGCAGTCGTGAGCGTCGCAGTGAAAGATGTACGGCACCTAACTTATTTTCTTGGATCTGTCGTGTTGTCTCTGCGAGCAGACGTGCAGACAAAAGCGCACACGGTGAAATACATGTGTGTGTGTAGAGTGTAAGCGCTCACCGGGGACCTGAAAAGGGTGATATTTTTAGAAAACATGTTTGTTTAGTATCTCGTAAAACAATTTCTTTGTCTTGGGCGTCACTTTTATTGTCGTCTTTTATTTGTTGGATCGTCACTTTCAATCGGCTGTAAAACCGGGGCCTTATTAAAATGCTCGCCTTGCCAGTGGAATGTTGTCTGTATTTAGAGAAGGGTGCATGCCTTCGCAATTCATTTGTGTCTGTTAGTTATTATATGATGATACGGGGAAGCGCCGCCGCCAAATTTTACATGAATGGGGTCATGATTTCCATATTGAACACGCACACAACATGTGCATGCAGCGGATTCCTCAGGAGACCGTTCCATCTAATCCCGAACGTTCCCCCATTGCTGTTGTGCCATTAATATTGCTAGTTATGCATATGCCGCGAGTTATCGGGGTGAATCTTAAACTGGCACATTTGGGACATATCAAAGCCATGTCAAAATAACGATTACTTGTCATTGCGCGAATAGATTTGCTCGAAACAATCTTCGCAAAGTATATTTTGATAGAAGCTTCGATTGACCACGTGTATACATTAGATTCGGTTGTAATTACCATCGGCTGTCTGTTTCCTTTGAAACGGAAGCGATTACGAGCAAACAAAGTTGCAATGTTTAAGTTCGACCACTATCGTCATATATTCTGCAACAAAATGTGCGCGGCAACTAAGAGAATCAATTGAAGTGGCTTTAATTGCCCGACAGCGAAGTGAGTAGTCGCTGTATATTGTGTACATTCAATATGACGATTTACCAGCAATATTTGTATAGTGCTCGCGTACATCCAGGGGTCCAGCGCGTTTGGCTCCACTACTATAAACAATGGATGGCATGAAGAAAAGAGATCTTTGATCTTTGATGATTTTAAACTAAATATTTATTTTCCAGTTTGCAAATAAGCCACGCGGCGGTGCTTTTTTGTGCGTAATAAAATAAAACGTATTTAAATGAGATTCTGTTTGTGTTCTGGTTAGTTGTGTAAAATCCATATGAAAGAGAGGGGGACCTCTTCACAAACAAAATAGACATTTAATGATATCATGCATGCCATCATTTCTATAATGATCGCAAGCAGTAATAACATATTTGTTAAAGATGACCTCTCTCATTGTTGAAGAAAACAATAGGAACGCTTCTCTGAACTGCATTCAAGTCGAATCCTGTTCGAGACCATATCAGGTATGAGATAAACGTCGTGCCATCAATGTGAAAACCTAATAGTCTAGTGACCGGCGTTTATTACGTCATTAGTCGACGCCACCAGCTCCTCGCGCTTCCATCATGACTAAGTGAATTCGATGAATAATTAAACAATGTCATTTATCATATCGCCCCGGCGAACAATATCTCTGGGCGCCGAGATGAGGCAACATTTTTCCAACATGATTATTACTATCGAATGGGTGTATGTCATTTATTGGCATTGGTAATACGCGTGCGCGCGCGAAAGACACAAGCGCGCGATGAAAGAATCGATAATGCAGCAATAAATTATATTATTACCTTGTCCGCCGTGTATAATATATAAATTGATTGGAATTTCATACCGTGTTGCACGGCAATTGAACGTGAAAGCGGCGGCAGCAACGCGAACCACCAGCCAACAATAATAATGCAACGAATGCAACCATCCGCGGCCACAACTCTTCGGAGGAGCAGTAAAAAATAAATGTTTCGTTTCTTTTACAAGCACGCATGTTTGCAGTTGTGTTTCGCGTTGTTGCGCGATTATTTCTACCGGTTGCGCTAAATGTTTTCAAGGTACATAAAAATAATACCAGAAATAAATCACTACATCTAAAATTTTTAATATTTATAAATTAAAACGTTTATTTTAATGCATTTCTAAGAAAAAAAAATTATTTTTTAATTTTTAAAATTGAAACAATATGTATAACTGTGCAAGTTAACGAATTATTGCTCAACAATTATGATTTGTGAAACAGGTTCATTGAGATAAGAAAAGTATTTTACACAAACGCAATATAAATAATATAAATAAATAACGCTGGTTTACATCGGCTACTACAACTGGCTCTTGAGTGCGGTTGTTAACTGGTTAGTTAAGACGAGCGTACGCACACACAATTAATATTATTGACGCTGTAAATCTGAATCTTGGCGGATGAAATGCCTAGTTATCAACACGAAATAACTATGAGTTGTGCACGCCACGCTGGTGACCCCATAGCGACTCGTCCGCTTGGGGGGTCTCCGATGGGTCATTACGAAGCACAGTTTCGGTGGAGCGTCCAGCATGATGTTGCTCATGATTTCAACCGATGCGCGCATGTTTAAAAGTGTTAACTTTGTATGCACCCTTGTAATGAGAGGCTTTGTACACACTCGCGGAGCCTACTTGCTTTCTTCGCGTGGCAGGCGCTCGTCGACAACATCCTTCATTTGCTTGATTAGCATATTCGTAGCTTATTACACGAAATAACTTATGCTTTCCCAGCGCGTGGCGGTTGAAAAAGTGATTTAGGTCCACATTTTGGTATTTTAAATCAAATTTCTATTTGGCCGTAAATTAATTCGACGTGGTAAAAAATGCACGCGGCGCGGTTGGATCCTTCGACTCCTTCGGTTTCTTCGGCTCCATTGTCGTGAATACGGAATCTGTTTGTTAAGCAAAGCGCGGCGAGTCCAGCGCGAAGAAGAAGCGGGAAATTAATAGTCGCAAAATTCCTCAAAGAGTTTAACTGCCGGCCGCATCAGATTAGAGACATTAACGGATTGTGGCGTCGACATTAATTTTACTGTTTATGGGGGGAAGGAACACCGGACACTTTTTTATTCAACAAAAGTGTTACCTACCCAAGTTATACCGAGTGATACCGGTATGCGATTTAATATCGTTTAACTTTGTTTCTTGCCGTTTATGTCGCTGTGGTTTTTTTAGTCACTCGCATGTTCTCGTGCCGTCAGACAACGCCGGTCGGGCTATTATTCCAAATACCAGCGGCATAAATTTTGCGAATTCCCTTGCAGAAGAAGCATTCGCGTGTAGTACACCGCCGCACTCACACTCAACAATATGCAGTGAAATCAGGATGGACGAAGGCCTTTATATTCTTCTCTCATCTCTAATTGCAAAAGTTTTTATATGATCACGAAGGTTGACTGCCATGCATTGCGTCGGGGGCTTTGTCGCCCGGCGCGCTGCATTCTCCGTGTAAGTGCGCTTCTGACTTGATCAATCGCGTCTATATTCATTCGCGCGCAACTATTATAGAAAATTACATATAGTTGAGCGAGTTATACAATACCCAGTGATTTCCTTTCATTACCCTCATTGTCGGTTCCTCTTTGTCGCCGACTCGGCTCTCTGTTCATTCTTTCGATGAAACAAAATGATAGCCTTCGGAGCACAGCAGCTCGACTCCTGGGCCCCGCGCGCGCGCGCCAGCGCACAATGAAAGAGCAAAAGTTTTCCAGGGACCATTCAGTTATCTCTCGATTCACTCGAATTTTCTATAGACGGTTTACGGTGTGCTCCCGAACGATCCTGCGCGCAATTCGTAGCTCTTTTATTCTTCCGTTTCACGACCGTGTATCGAGTATAATGCCCGGCGCATTCACGCCGCTTTTATTTCGCTCGCTTCGGTCCGCTTTATTTTTCTTACAATTTGCTATACTTCTTGTTTTGCCCTCGAAACGCTGCCCTGGACAAAACGTCAAAAAGGGGTTATTTATTTTGCTCTGTCGTTGGCAATTTCGAGGAGAGGACACATTTTGTGCGTGATTAAGGCGAGAAGAATTAAAATTGAATCAAGAAAGAGAGAAAATATTAATTGCTGTGTAATCGCACGCTCTTTTGGAGACGACCGCAGCGTATGGGTCACACTTGTGACTCGCAGAACACATTCATCACGAAGGATTTATTACAATTTTTTGTGCCTGCCGTCTCACCAACCACGCACACCCCACTCATGTGCGACCTCAATGCTTTTCTAATTTAGCGACGCATTGCCTACAGTAATGATTTTAGAGGCAGTGATTCCTAACATTTTTACTACTATTGTTAATGTTGCTAATAAATATTTAAATGTCCGGCGCCTCCACCAAAATGTTAGAAATTTATGATGAAAATTAAAAATTGAATTCTTTTAAAATCTACTTACAGATTATACTAATAGTTTTACAAGATAAAATGTGGTTCTTAACCCTTCCAGTATTAATTGCTTTGTAGTTAATAAAATAGTTTAATTATCTTGCTTTTAAAGAGAATAACAAACAATATTTAACGATTTAAAGTTAACATGATCAACTAATTAGAACCTAAAATGTAATGCGTCTAACGAAATAAATAAATGCAAATAAAACGACTTTGAAAGCAGACAGCGTATCTGCATAATGAATAATTAAAATATTTTTGTTTGCATGCGTTTGTTGTCGGGTCTATTCAGGCTGCGCACGGAGGATACATTTGAAGTTGACGAAACAGGGTGGATTTATTTGTATGAAAGCGAAACGAGAGCCCTCCCCCATATTTAATTTGTGCCATCAAAGATAATAATGTAATTAGCGAGGGGGACCTTTGCGCGTACGACTGTGTGACGTCTCGCGCGATCAATCCTTGTCGCTCGATAAGTAATTAAGAAGGGACACACGCCGCGCACGCACATTCGCTGACACATCCAACGCCACTTCTCGGACACAGCCGCTTGTTCTCTAATACGATACATAAAGACATAAATATTTAGCGTCGCCTGTGGAATAATGAACGCCGGATTCTACACTCTATAGTATTGTACTTGCAAGCCGCCACGGCGACTTATTTATGAGCGGTTTTGATGGATTGCAAGCGAGGCGCGCAGCACGACAGCGTTCGCTTCTTAATAGCCGGGAATCAATCAGTCGAGCTTTTACTTTTAGTCACGCTTGTAAATAATATAAAACACACACTCACTCTGCGTGCGCAGGCACAGGTGCTTCCCCACAGCACTTGCATCCAGAAAAATTGAACCTTGAAAAAGCTTCCCACTAAGTACTCACGTTCGGAGTCACGTAGTAGATTTTTTTAATTTCATCTACTTTGTGAAGACAAATTTAAAGGCGCCGTGCGTGTATGCGTATTCATAAACGCAAGCATATACGCCCGCTGTAAAGTACGAAAGTAATAGTTATGAGCGGGATCCGCGGTGCGCGATTAAATTGTGATGTAACAAGCAACGAGAGCAGCCCATTTCAGTTCGGCTTTCATCTCTTAATGGCTTTGCTGCTTCTTCGTGTCATTAATACAACTTGCAATCGCATAAACATACGCGCGTTTAGTGGGGGTTTCTCAGGCGCAGATAACGGGATGACTATTACAAAAGCTACAAGCTTGTTACAATCATTTAACCCTTCTTAACCTCCCTCTGAGAGCGTTTTACGCATCCAACCAAATATTTGCTTATTACTCTTATTGCAATAAACAAATTCAACGCATTTTTTTATTTTTAAAATTTTTTTTATTTAAAATGTGAAAAAACAATAGTTTTCTTTGTCGACATTGCGCCGGCGCTCTCATGGTGGTCGAAGTTATGATTAATAGTCGTCTTACTTTGTTCCGAGGATACGGCGTAACATGCAGTGTGCGCCGCGGAAAGTCAGTGATGAATGGATGCGAGTTATACTTTCGGAAGTTCCAACTATTTAATAATAGCGAAAAAGTTGCGCCGCGTTTCGGCGCTCGCTTCGAACGGCGTCGGGTGAAAAGTTTTCAGTTAAGAATGAACGCTCCGAATATAATTGACGTTGTCTGCGTGCCGGCGCGCATATTTCAATGAATGGCTTCAGTCGGCTCAGCCAAATTCGACTTTCAATTATTCACCAAATTATAGTCTTGCTATGATAGATTGATTTGTGTATAGTGTATAGTTTTAGAACACTGTTACTCGACACTGTTGTTCTTAAAAGAATCTTCCAAATTATACCAAGTGATTAAAAATGATTCTTTCACTTACTTAAAATATTTCTTGACAAATTGTTCACATTAAACATTTGAATTCCTCGAATGGTATCAAGAAATGAAATTTCTGTAATTAAAAAATCATTAATGTGTTAATAAAATTTTATAGCCAAAATATTCGAGCAATTCTAAAGCAATTAGCTAACTAATTTATTATTCAGTAAAAACACGCTAGATATTTAAAACTTTTTAAAAAGCCTAAGCCGTATTAAAGTGTTCGCTCTGTAACAAGTACCACACGTTACGTAAATCAATTTGAATCGAAATTATCAGTATCACTCTGCATAACGAGTATGTATTTTACACATAATTATTGGTTCTTTTTGTCAGTGCCACACTATTATCAGCGGGAATGATGAGCGCCTGTTTGATTTGGGCTCGCAGCTCTTGTAGTCCGATTTCTTTTCAATACAAACACGGATAAAGATATATATTTTGATACCGACCAACGAGATCAGCCGCATAATTACAGGCGAAAAAAAAAAAGAATTTGAAAAGAGTTGATATAAAAGCTGATCCCTCCAAATACGGCGTTCGGTTTTGAATAAGACGCTTTTCAATCGACGTCGGTCAAAAACTGTTAAACAGTTTGTTGATCATTTAATTTTATCTAATTTGTAATGAGCCATAGTCAAGATAGGTGGATTTTTGAGGTTATGATGAAAGAATAAACTTGTTTTATCCCGTTTTGCTGCGTCTTTTGAATCTCGGCGTTAGGTATTTTGTCATTACAATATGTACTGTAAGTACTTGTCCTGTCGGCGTCGGTTAGTTACCACACGCGTGGATGTGGGGTCTTCTTCTGTTATTTACGACACGTCTGAATGTTGAAGATAATGCAAATTGTGTATGTGTAAAATATTTGCACCAACAAGCAATGCGAATGTGTGAAAGAAAAAAATTACACATAACTGCAATTCTAAAATATTTCCAAACAAGTTTCCATCATTTAATCAGTTAGAAACTTGTTTTTAATTTTTTGTTTCAATTTCGATCAGTTTACTGAAATATTTTAAGTACGTTAAGTCGCATGCGAGTAATTTTACGGCCCGTTGAAACATTATTTTGATTTATTGGTGAACTATAAACAAAAAATTAGAAGCGATTAAAATTAATGAATATTACCTGGAATGAAATGTCCGTATCTACATAAAACATTCGAGCTCATCTCGTCGACATGCGCACCATTCTATTCTATTCGTCAATAAAACACTTCGAAGCTTTCATATACTAATCGGCGCGCACATCGCCGCTCAATATTCATCGATGGACGATGTCCATTAACGGGTTAGCGTGATTAAAATGATGTCATCGATTAATTTTTCCCGCATTCTCACCAAATACGTCTACAAATTGTTTTTGACTCGAAAACTATTACAGCTGACCGTTAGAAATTCGCCCGATGTCCTGCATAATTTTTCGATCTTCTCTCCTCGTCCACCATCCACAGCGATTTATTTATTTTTAAGCGCAGGCATCGACTTGGAAGTAAGTAGTGTATTCCGGCATGAGTATTCCCATGATTAACGATTGAATGCACTCTAGGACGTTGCGTTCGTTTGCGAACAAGCAGAAGGAAGGCATAAAAAAAACGAGCGAGTCCTGTATCGCTGGGCGAGAACACGGAAATTCTTTCTTGTGGATTCGTCCCCGCATGAGAGCGCATTTCGCAGGAGAAGAGAATCGTAAAAAAGGCATCGTCGCTCTTTATGCTCGTGCGCTTTGTGTGGTCGAGGCATTTGTCAACGGCAGTCAATACACTCAGCGAGGTAATGTATTGTGATTCCCATTAGGGCGTTCGCGCTGCCAAAGAGAACTACAAATATTTGGGCTTCATTGATTCACGATAACGCCCGCAACACTTTCTTCCCGTTGTGCACTGCGGAATTCCCGTCGGCGCTAAGAATACGAAATAACGTCCGCAATCCACCGCACGACAAATCGCCGCCCCCTTCACGCCCGCCACACTCCTCCTGCACAATAATCCGGGAGGAAATATTATTTATGAAAAAGACTGCTGGCGCTTTGGCGTCGACCAGCCGTCGTTCAGTCGTCGATTATTTATTTTTCTTTGAGCGGCGCGCCCGGTTTGAAAAGGTGTCGACTGTTTCCTAATTCCTCGACAACCTATAACTAATGCGCGACTTCTGTGAACTCTTATTTAGTGAATTTCTTTTTTAGATATACTTTTTTTCCGAAATACCTCTAATAAATTTCCCGGAGATCAAAGGCGTGTTCTATGCCCAATAATGTTGGCCGGAGAATATTTATTATTGAAGTGCTGTGCGTAAGGTCGTAGCCGGGCGTGTTTGGGTAATTCCATTTTATTTGTGTATTAGAGCCGGATCAATAATAGATATAAATTTCGTAATTAATTATAGAGCGTATAGGAGGGAAAGCTTAAGGAACAGAGCGGAGCGTATTCTAATGTTTATTCTGCGTTTGTGGCTTGTTGTTTGTATATGTAACTGTTCGTCGAGGCTATGTACTGCTTGCCGGCGTTTCTGCAAGAAGCCGCCACACCGCTACTTCTAAGTACTACCTCTCGCCCCCGACCTCACCGTTGCCGCACGGGTCTTTATAACTTGGGATGTTTGTTTCTGTTTGAGCAAACCTCTTCGTTCCTTTTGATTTTCCATCAACAGCTCCATTTGCTGAATAGTTCCCAGGTTCAATGCAAGGAGACTAAACCGGCGGAGGCGGCGGCGGCAGTCGGCGAAACTGTAGCGATGATTATAGCAGGCCGGAGAGTTTCATTACTCGACTTAGTTGTGATTGGTTCCACGCCGAAGAGAGAAGATTCTTCTTCGGGTGCTCTTCTCTTATCTGGAGTACAGTGGAACGCCGACTTATTTACATACATACGCTCGAATACCAATGCGCGCATCTCTAGTGAGACGAACTTTGTCCGATTCAAACGACGCCGACTTCTTACATACCTCAATGCCGAACTAAGAAGGCATAGTAAATATCTATAATACATGCACGCCAATCTGCTTTCCTTTCATTTAATTTATTTTATTGATTAGATTTGGTCACTTTATACAAAATTTCAGTTAAAAAAAAATATTTAAAAAAATATCACCTGTGCGAATCCCCAAATATTTCCAGAGTATTATAGGGAGAAACAAGTCCGTCCACAACAAAAGACAGCAACCCCTCTAAGTTTGCACTCAACACTTGCAGAACATTTCAGATGGATGATCACATTCATAAGAATGCCCTTTGCTCATATTGTTGACAGAATAATGAGCAGCCAGTATAAATAAAAACCCTTGCAAGTCCCAAAATTCAGCATCTAAAGAATAAAAAAAAACACGTGGTATACATATAATATGCATGTGTGTGAGTTGGTGCGTTTTTATACGAGCTGAATTAATGTTCGTCGAATGTGCGTATACAGCCAGTGCACGCCTGCAGCGAAAACACATGTGTTTGTTTTCCCTTTCACTGCCGTTTTGGATAGTCCGGCCTTTCACAAACAAGTGTACGTACATTTTCGCGCGCGGAGGCAACTCATATTGTTTCGCGTTCAGTGTCCGTCGGTGTCCTCATTACGCTATATGCATAAACTCCGACTCCTCGCTGCAGGCGTCTCAAGACACAATCTTGAACGGCGGCCATAAACGCGCACGCAGAACAATTCTTTTAATTAAGCTTCTTGGTATAATTGTGGGCGCGTTTATTAACACATAACTCAATGCGTTTTTTCGTACCTTTACGCGTTACTTAGATACACACACAACCATCTTATATGTCATAATCATGGCGATTATTTATAATACGAGCCGTGTTTCCTTGAGATGCATTATGCAGATAAGCAGGACTCAAATAAAGAAACACCGTAATAAAGCGGGAGATAATGTTAATAAATGTTTTAAATTTTACGCAAATAAAATAAGAATCAAAACGAACGTGGAACTTCTGCAATGACAACGCTAAGACCAGAATGCGAAAAGACAAACGGGGTTTCATAACTACACACTTGCCTGACGCTCATAATAAATCTCCAGTAATTTATATGTACAACGAATATACGCACAAACTGCTTATAATCAGAGATTTTCACCTTTGCGAATAAAAACAATAAAACAAATTATACAAAATCGTCGTGCTCGCGCCACCGCGCGACTCGCAGCCGCAAAAGGGAACAAGAAAAACGTCTGATAGATAACCACCAGCAGAGACAATAAAAAACTATCTTAGCCGGTTTGTGGTTATGTTAATTCTCTTCATGCAATAATTCATAACTTCTTTTTTATTGTTTTTTAACTGTTGTGTTGTTATCTTCGCGAAATTCCTGGGAACAAAAGCGAAGAGGATAAAATTGATTTGTACATTGCTATAACCTGCTAGTCATGAAATGTCTCCTTGAAATTTTAAACAAAGCGTTAGAAAGCGTATTGCTTGTTAGGTTTTTTTGAGTCGCGACCACTAATTGTTCCTTTTGGGTGAATACTTTCGTAGTGACGTGCTGTGAGTGTAAGTACTCTTGAAACCCTTAGGTCATGACGACTTAAACGTTAAATATTACAATAGAAAGTAGTCTACTTATGTTGCACACCATGCTGTGATGTGAGGCTGTGCGAGCGCTCGCGAGTCCGTTTAAAAAAATGCAAATCGCCGAATAAATCATCATTTCGAAACGTACACACACTGGACGATTCGATTCGAGGTCAATAATCATCGAGTGTAAAATATGATTTATGACTCGCGATTACGATTTTCCGTTGTGTTGCCGAAAAAAGGCAAACGAAAAAAGTTATTTGCCTAAATCACTTAATAATTGTTTTGTGTGCGCTGGTAATGCTCTCGCGCCTGGTCGTTTGGGCATTCCGTTGATGCCTCGCCATTATGAAGTCGTACATTACTCTCTCGGTGCGCGGTCGGGCTCTCTATGTAACTATGTGCCAAGATGAATACGTACGTGCGAGTTGAGCGGCGAGCATGATGTTTCGAATGAAACGAAACGCACCGAGATGGTCCTAATTAATCATGCCCATGACGTGCATTGTACGCGGCGTGCTTCTATCACGACGATCACATCTGCTCGAACTCGCCAATTCACATGCAAACCTGCTCCTATTGTTATTTTTTATCGCGTCTCCCTTTTCGCGAAATCATCGCCGAAGTACACGTATGCAGATTGGGCGCTGAGCAGGAGGAGAGAGGCGAGTTAAAAGAGCGGCCCGACGACGCGGTGCGTATCTTCTGCACACGTGCGTGTGTCGGCAAGACACTGAATTGAAAAAAGTGAGGCGCGCAAAAGGTTTTGAACCCCGGCCCCGTGGTGGCTCTTCTCGGTGACTCTTTGCCAGGCACCTAACGATTCGATTCATTGTCCACTGACACTGTCCTGTCGTTCCTTCTCTCCATCTTCGGCATTGTTTATTGTAAAAATGGGGTCGAACGCCTTTTGTTGTGCGCGAAAGCGCACTGCGTTACGCGCTTCGATCGCCGACACAAAGATACGAGTTTTTCTTGTACTACTTATGCTAATAAGCTGTAAATAAGATGCGCAACTACTCCGCTCAAATTTCGCACACATGGGAATAACAAAAACGCGCACGCATTGTAAGTGCTTATACGCACCGGACACAAAAGTGGAGAGATAACCACGGATCTACATTCGAATGCTCATATATAGGTATGCAAAACTAGTTTATTCCGTATTAATCTTGGACGTGCACACAATGATCTAATGTTTCATATTATACGCATTGTGTGCGTTTCACATCTCCAGAGATGCCCTTCCAAATATCTTCATTCTGTCACTCCTCTTGTGATGGTATCCTGTCCATTGTGCAAATTATTCGTTATGAACTGATCTCAACTTGTCCATCAAAGACATCTTTATTTCATTTTTATCCTCATTCCAGTTAACCACACTTGACAATTATTAAAAAATTTTTTTGATTTCCACCTTTAAAACGCGTTTTTCCACATTTTTGTGAATAAAATACTTTAGTCACGGGCTTTAGTCACGGGTGAAGCTTGCCAAAATAACCGCGGCGGCGTTGGCTTTGTGTAAATAGCGAAGAAGTAGAAAAATTGCGTAAGTATCACGTTGCTAAACATTATTAAACACTCCATTTATTAAGGCGTGACTAAAGTGCTGTTTAGCGCACTTGATACTTAATATACTATAAATTTTCCATGTTAACGGATGAAAATATTAAATGTTTGAGATAAAGTAGCCCGAGGTGGATCGTGAGTCGGCGTGACTTGCACGTGGTCTAGGGCTAATCGTGGCCTGCTACCGTGCTACATTCGACCGATTGTGAACGTTTAAACAAGACACAATGATTTGACCGTATCATAAATCATGTGGGCCTGCCAGAAGAAACCCGCTTGGACCGTGTCTTCTTTTTCCTTCTTTTTATTTCTTCAATAATTGTCTCACAAATTTGATATACAAATTGTGTTCGTACCTCCGGTGTGTCGAGCGATACGAAGTGCTAATAACGGGTAATAGGGATAATCAAGAGTATTGTACGCGAAACTGCGAGACGACTCCTCGGTCGCACTCGCTTTGGACCTTTGTCCATTATTCGTCGCTAACTTAGTTTTAGAAGTTGACGCTTGCACGTTTCCTGCGCGGGCGTTGCGAAGACAATAGAGCAATCAATATAGTAATGAGAGGACACTATATCTAATTATCGATGCGGTCAACTCTCGCATCCTCGCCGTCGGGCAGGAGACGAAAAGCGATACTACATTTAGAACGCTGGTCCCGATGATGACACGAGGAGAGGGCCTCTTCTAATGGATTCGGTGTTCGGCGGCGCCTCATATCAAACACCCCAGTGGCCCCGGTGGTGATCCGTGAGGACGTTTGCTGGTTTGCTGCCATCGTCGGCGCTCAGTCTGCCATCGTACATCTTCAGCGCTGGCCACCTGCATGGACCGCTCGCGCCGCATAAGCACACTTATTACATAACGTCATTACGAGGTGTCTATTGTATTTAGAATCCATATATATCGCGGGGATTCTGCTCTTGTCGCGGCGCGTCAGCCTTCCATCACCGCTTATCGAGATGCAGGCCGGTCGGTAATAACCCGCGCGGTCCATTGTTCACTCCAAACTGATGAACATTAGGTTTGCATTGTCAAGTCAATCACGTGAGCAGTGCGTGCCGTCGCCCCTGATATCGAGCCTTCACAATCGAAGACGCCGTGATATACTTTACCCTTTTTGCGTTTTAATGATCCGCAGACGCGGCGCAATAAAAATTCACCAAACGTCAACTAGAAATTCAAAAATATAAAATTTATAAAAGTAAATATTACGCGTAACTAACCCTATATTTAATTGTGGACAATCGCAAACAAAGTTTGCAATCATTGTGCTCGCAGAAGTGGCAGGGTTGCCTATGTGATGATACACTCTGCGCGCGCGTACATGTGCAGCACACGCGTGGAGAGCAGACCACTACACCAGCGAAAAATGTTCAACTTGCTTGACTGCCTGGTCTACCTGGTTAATGCGTACATGTCTCCCCACCGGTCCATTCTTACGGTCATGTGTATGTGATCAGTGTAAGAAGTGGAGTCTTCGGGAGAGCACGCGGACCTCTTTGCTTTCGCGTTGTTTATAAACTGTTTATGAATGGAGCATTGGTAACCGAAATATTAAATATCCGCGACGCGTTTTTCCTAACCAACAAGTGCATCTCACCCAAAAGAGTTTTTCATCAAATGTGAATCATATAGAAAAACATAGTGGTTTTGGTGAAATTGAGGGGACCTCCGGATGGATTTTCGTAATACAAGTGATAGAAAAACAGTGATGCCAGCAGCTGCGATTGCATCTTCTCCGTGCGAAGAAAATTCAGCGGCGCCGCTGCCATCGAGAGTAGTGTGATCAACAGGTAAGTCACTCACGTGTTCATCGCGACGCGTCCTAGCAAAGGTCGTCGCGAAGCGTGCATTTTA
Source organism: Dalotia coriaria (assembly GCF_025399875.1). Classification (NCBI taxonomy): domain Eukaryota; kingdom Metazoa; phylum Arthropoda; class Insecta; order Coleoptera; family Staphylinidae; genus Dalotia; species Dalotia coriaria. The sequence continues at coordinate 6,569,386 of NW_027045447.1, read as the reverse complement.
TGCCATGATTCATTTTATGACCATTGCGCCGGGCGTGGACACGGACGGACGGATTGTGACAAAGTGGAAGCGTGGCGCTCGCACACTCCGTTTTCACACTTAACTGTGCCGCATGCCGGGCATATCTGTTAATTATGAGTGTCTTAATATGGAAAATCCGGTCGCTGATGGAGTAAAATACTCGGGCAAAGCCAAATCTAGTTTACGTTGCGCCATTTCTACTCAAGAAACCACTGAATCGTGACGGATTTTTTCCCTCTGGAAAATACAAACTACATTAGCATAAAAATAAAGCGGAAATTGTTAAGAGACAATAGTAATAAGAATCTGCAATGTTGTGGTTTACCACAACATATGCAAACGAATAAAAATTTCTTAAAATTGCAACTTATTAAAAATATGCTTGAAATTTTGCTGCTAGAGTGATCAAACAAAAGCAAAATTGACTCCGAGAGAGTGCCGCACTTTGCTGCGGTATGAGGAACCTCACAACCTCTCTTGGCAAATGCGACATTCAAATGTATGTGTGCGATGTAGATGAACATGTAGCGACCGACGTGTTGTGGCCTACGCTGCATTAGACGACCTGTGCATGTTAAGCAAACCCTGATTTACACTTGTCCACCTGCTCTTCCGTTTCATCTCGACTCGCTCGCCATATCCGGTTCCACAAATTCCAACATTCGCGAACAAGTGCACACTCTCGCCTTGTAACCCTCTCACTTGTCACTTCTATCACCTCGACAACGGAATGCATTAAATATTGTGCGTGCGCGCGCGCCCGTAACCGCATTAACCGTTCTTCGTCTCAGCGATCAATTTCTATTATTTTATTAGTAAAACCGAGCGATCTTGTGGAAAGAAGAGCGTGGCAATAAATAAATTTTCTGCGTGCGGCGATGGAATGCGCTAGGAGCGGACTCGTGCGACGTAATTTAAATGAGGGACATAAATGATCCGGCTGCGTGTCCGTTCACTCCATCCATTCGAATTTATTAAGATTAGGGTATGTAGAAAGTCATTTTCAGCGCAGGTATGTTCCTCATTGATTTATCAAGAGTTTTCCATTCGCTCACATGTACGGTGTAATATTTAAGCGGGAAATTATAACTGTCGAGGGCAAAATCGATCGCGGCTTTTCTTGGCAAGTTGGCAAGACTGAAGAGGATGGGTGACGCCTCTTGCAGTGCGTTCACGGGCAGCATCAAGCTGTCTATTATGCGGACAGCAATTTCTAAATAATAACCATTAAAATAGCAGTTTGTTGGGTAATTACAGAGCTAGAGCAGTACATATAAGAGGAGTTTAAGCGTTTCTTAATTAATATGTTTTATTCGTATTTTCCGTGCGATGCTGTCGAAGTATATGTTGCAAATAGTAAGATTCGTCTTTGAATTAATTGCGCGCGCGGTGGACAAGTGCATGGAACAAGTGCGCCTACGTCAAACTGATGATGCTTTACGCGCCGACACTTCTTGAACGGCTTTGTTCTTTTGCAATCCAATTAAATCTACCTAATAATTAATGACACTGCGTGCGTTCGTTGGTTTCGTGCGCGCGCGCGGCTTCCAGTTGTAATTGTGGAACAAACAACAAGCAACAAGTTGAAACAAAAACGACGAAATGGCTTGTTCGCATGAGATCTCAAATTACATGCGTTTCACATTATCGGCCATAGTTACAAGTTTGCGTTGTGGTGAAGCATTCAAGTAAGAAGTTCAAACCTGCTGCAAGATACACGCGGATATATCCTTGGTATTATCTTCATGCGCCAACCTTCAAGCGCGAATCTAAGGTTAGGTTAGAAGGAAAGCATAATTTGTTTGAGGATTTAACGACGTGTCGAGACAAAATTTTCTTTTCGTTCCACTTTGCTTCGTTAATCTTCGCAAATTATCAATATTTAAATAATTTTACTGGGCATTTTGTGAAACGCTATTAATAAACGTTTATCGTGAATTATAGCCTGCTATACACCGCACGGCGAGCAAACGATGATGATTATTGAACGCGAGACGGTTAGCACGTTGGTGATTCGAAATTATATCGGAATCGACAAATTATATTTTAATCGATTGCAATTTAACGCAAACACACACACTTTGCTTATGTACATCGTGTAATAATTTTTATAACCGACACAAAAAGTGCAGCACGAAAGTTGTACTTTCGAATCTAATTGCGCGCGCGCGGTACAAGAGGAACGAGATTCGATAAAATTCGATATATACGCACTTGTTGTATACGATTTGAGCGTCCATTGTTTTTCTGCGCGACGGGGTGTACCTCGTGTAGAAACTTTCGAATTTTCGCGCAAGCATCAACTCGTCTAAGCAGTCCGCGCGTGTGCGTAGAGCGAAATAATAAAGTCGAAGTTAAGCGCGGCGCGCGCGCGCGCACTTGCTTGCTATGCGGCAGCGAGTGTGGAAAAAACACACAAGCCAACTGCAACAACGGTAATGGTGAATACCAGTGCAAAGAAATGAACGCCGGCTGAAGACGGAGACGCCAGGATTAAAGAGTCGAAGAATTCACTTTCAAATGGCTATGATAAACAGATTGGCTGGCTTCCTAAGACGAACGGCTGGAAAACAACCTGCATCAGCGCAGAAAATGTTTGCGCACGCATAATAATAAACACGCTGGTTTAAAACGAAACGCTCGCAGATTTTTATAACTGCCGCGAATGACCATCGTGTGATGATGGGAATGTGTGCCTGCGGTCAGACGCTGAAATCACATGTTTTCTTAAATCCGTTCTGTAAGAGGGGCCTCGGCACAAAGAGGCGAGTAATTATACAATGAAGGTATTCTTGCAATTCAATTCCGGGTATGGGTATATCATACATACGGATTCAAGCATCGCGCGGTCATCACGCCAACTGTTAGAAAATATTAACGCATTATTAATGTTGCAAATTATTAACACTTAAAAATATGAAAGTTGGCCTGTTCATAAATCTTCATTTCATCATTTTTTTTTCTTTCTCCGGTGGGCTGACATAATTTGTTTTCGCCTTTTTTGTCTAGTCGAATAGAGACATTTTTAAAGAAATAAATAGATATTGTCAACCGCATCATTTACACCGCCCATTTTTGTAGCCACAATTGTTTTGTTCTTGCGCTGAGCTTTAATCGTGCTTTGTAGATAGGAGCGATGCGCCTATTATCATATATCGAGTTATAACAATGAGTGAGCCTGCCCTGGGACGCGGTCCGAGGCATCGGGTATATATCTCACACGGCATGTCGTAACAACAGAGATACATCATGGTCTCACGGTGCGACTAATCGAGGCCCCCCGACAAGAGATTGATATTTTTTAAAAGCTCGTGCACTCTGCACAACACACTCACACACACATACAATATAACTTTGCTGGCGATATTATGCATGCACAAAGAAGACGGGGAAACTCGGAAAGCGATAGACTAAGAAGAAGTTCACATATTGCACATAGAGAGTACACACGCTCGCCGCAGTCATCGGCCGTTTTGTGCAGTGACGTGGCCCCGACCTCGTCGGGTGCTCCTGCTGGGCCGTCCGTCTATCCGTCGAAATCTTTCCGTCCGAGAGCGAACAGCCGCACGTCAACGTTGGATTATCACCTCTCCTATACACACGTCCTTTCCGGATTCACATATCACGGGGCATTCTTGGCAAACAACTGCGCGTGGCCATAATCGTAATTTTCTATGTTCGTATAAACAACAAGCGCCAAATAAAATCGAATCAAAAACTGGAACATTGTGAATGACGCAGGCGCGAGAAACTATCGCGCGTATCATTTACACGAGAGAGCCGGTCTTTCGGTTGGCGTGTCGCTTGCGTAATCATAATAATAATAATATCGAACAGGTGCTCTACTACTACTACGACTAGTCCTAATGAAAGCAGCGGAGCCAATAGACACACATAATATGTAAATAAACGGGCGCATGCGTTACGTGCGGCCGACCGAATTGAAAAGAAATTAAGTCGGACGAAAACTGGATCACAACAAAATACACTTGTTGTCAGCATCGCGTTTCGATGTTTATAACTGCTCTTAACGTGGTGTGCGAGTTGTGAAAGAAACGCAGCGCTCGACTTGTGCCGCACACACGCACACAGGCATCGCGAGGCAATTGTGTTCTTTCTCTGGTTTCTGGTTATTGCCGATTATAGGACACTCGACCGAAGCGTTTCGCCAACAACCAACAAGTTGCGTACTCCGCGCGCGCACGCGTGTGTGTGTGTTTGTGCGCGCCGTGCACAATGTAATAATTTACGCTCTCGACTCGTAAAATTTAATTTGTTGAATACATCAGGTACGCGCCAACATACACCAACATACCTGCAATATGGTCACTGCACACCTAGATGGATAATATATTTTATGATCTCGAACGGCCCAGAGTGTCTTCCGTGAAAGTCACTTGCTCTTTCTAGCTTTAATCGCGTACATAAATCTTCTGATTAATATTACATTACGCACTAATGCTTAGATATTTATTTAATCGCTTGTTCTTTCTGGGAAACTTTTTGGCTGATGGGTACACTTAAAACACATTCCAACAATACCCATTTAGAATTTAAAGATATTTTGAAATCAATTAATTATCCAATTCAATATCTCGTAGGTATCTTGTGTAAGGGTACATTTCATAGCGTCGGTGACTGCGAGTAGTGCATTCTGGTCACGAACGTTCGATTCGATGCCAATCCAATATAATCGTACTGTTCCGGTCTAACTCGATAGCCAACTTATTCTATTTAAACGGCTCTCTATAAAATGAATTATGTATGTCGTTGATACTTTTCCATGGAAGCGCTGCGACTAGATTTCCTATTGTTTTATAGATGCCTAAGGACTTTTGTTTATGGTAACGCGACTGACGCTTTCCACTGACGGTCAAGCGGTTCTTCTTCAGCGGAATCTTTCGATCAGTGTGCGCATTTTTTTTTTCACTCGCTGCGCTCGCGGCAGCATAAACAATGACGTGTGTGGAAAAACAGTTGTTATCACATGATGACAACTCTTCGAGCAATACATGTTCGCGTTCGAACTCGACCAGAACAAACAGCGTACACAATTATTGAGTGGTTATTAACCTGCCGGGAATGTTGTATTGCCATTTTCTAATTCGCATTTGTTTATTCGAAATCGGCTTTGTGCGCGCGTTAGAGACTTTAAATAAACAATTCTATCAGCCGCGGCAGAGATGCTGGCAGCGAAAACACAATGACGAGAAGCATCGTGATGCACACCGAGAGTCTGAAAGAAGGTTTTGTCGGTCGAGCCAAAAGAACTCGGCGCTATTCTCTATCGCATCGTGGTCGTAAAGACGCGCGCACTGATTATACGTTCCTCATTCAATTCCTGCCAGTTTTTAAACACGGTTGCTTTTCTATAGAAGCATATAATTCGTTGGGTCGGGATAAATTCATCAATTCATTGTTTTCGCAATGAAAAACTCTCTACACTTGACTATTGATCTAAATAGTGCCATATTCACTTAGGCTTCGATTGTTAATCAATGCCGCGGGGTACGAATCGTCGGAGAATGCGCTGTGTAAGTTGATTGTTGTCTTGCTGACCGCGCGGCGAATGAAGCAAACGTGTATTCGGTATGCTGTTGTAATAATCGCCCGCGGGCGACTCACCTACCCTACCAGTAGCACACACATAATAGGAGATCACAATTATGATAATTCCCAATCGAAAGCCTTCGCAGCCGACTTCCAGTTTCCCGTCTTTCGTACGCTTCGCGCATATCAACGTGTGGCGAGCGAACGGGTTCATTAATATTTATCTCGGGCCCATCATCATCATCAGCATCGGGCATCGCGGCGAAATCTAAAAACAAATAAAAAGTACTGTTGTTCGTGCGCGTCCAGTTGAACCTACATGAAAGGTAATTAATTCATTTGAGGCACAGTGGCATCACGTTGACCTTCTCTCTGCGCGCGCGCGCGCACGCTGGCACTGAATGAATCGGAATGAATTTTTGATAAAGAACTATAACAGTAGTTGGCCGGTCAGTTCATTCTCATGGAGATAATTGCCTGCGGGGCGAGCTCGCGCGCGCAGAGTGTGGGTATGCGCGCCGCGAAGAAGCGGCAGATATAATGGCTACCTGTTATATAATTGGACAATGCAGGCCTTCCATTAATGATCGTTTAGGTTGCCGAGCGAAATGATTAATAAGTCGCCACAATTCCGCCACACACTTGCCCAGTGCGCGCGCGCGTACTGCGTATAAATGTACGCGCGCCTCCTCAAACCAACATATTGTGTGTGAGAGCTCAAGCTTCCAACATCTAGCTGCTGGGCTATTTCGCTATTCTCGTTGTTCGCCTTGTTCTTCTTCTAGGTCGGGTTTTAAAATTACATCCGAGCGCGAACACATCAGCATCAGCAGGACAACGAACTTATTCAGATTGTGCATGCGATGATGTGTGTTTGCGAACACGCCGGCAATAGAAATAATTCTCTCAAATTCTCATTACGCGTGTAAAAGTCCAACGAAAAAACGTCCAGCGCGTAATTAAAAACGCATTAAATCGCCAACAATCAATTGTTGCATTGCCAACGCAACGCGTCTGCGTGTTTACCTTTCAGAGATATTTTCAATTAAAAACTATGACAATAGCATATCTTTAGATGCTCATTAGTCATTACAAGGCAGGTTAACTGAAAGGAAAATTAGTTCCGCGTACGTGCACGCAGAGGTGGAGCTTTGCTGAAAACTCGCACTCGCTTGAAAAATCACTCGGTCGCGGTAGAGATCTAATCGGAAGGAACGCACTTTAAACAAACAATTAGCGATAACCATCTACATATTACATGATGATATAATTTATGTGGAACACGTCGTTACATTTACATTTTTGAACGTTTGTTTCGCGTGCTGCTTGTAAACGTAATAAAAGCGGCGTTCCGAGTGAGCACCCTTACAAGTTAAGCAAATTACATCTCATTATCACATCAAATCATATTTGAACACGACAGCTTGGTCAGCAAACGGAAGTGGAACAATTTCAGGTATTTATAACGGGTATCCTTCTCCCCGAAGATTCAGAAATGATGAGCGGGCATGTAAGAAATAAGAATCGATCGTGCCGTGCATTTTTATACTCTTCTATTCTGCGGAAAATATTCCCCAATGGGGCGCACCACGTCATCATCGTCCACTTAAATTATATTGGATCATTGCGTCACTGCTCTCTTCTCCTGTTCATGTTTTATATTTTTTTCATTTTTTTTTTCTTCTTTACTTCGCTTGTACTGTCCGTTTGTCGTGTGTCGTGGCGAACGCAAAGAAGGGTCGATACACATTTTATAATGCATCGTGACTTATTCATTGCACACAATCGAACTAAATAATTAATAAGGTCGAGTGCGCCTGTGAGGGCGAGAGGATTGCCCGCTTTTAGAGCGGGCGCACACACTACCACCACCACCACCTAAGGGTCAGAAGCGGTCGGCTTAAAAAAGCACCCCTCGATTTTATTGAGCCTTTTCCCACAAATAGGTTGTTTTTGTTTGATAACTTTGTTTGATGGCTTTTTTACGGGGCCAGACGGATATAAATTTAAAATTATATTAGGACAACTGTATCCACCGAGTTTTTCATCCATTTTGTTGGGTAAAATTGCTAAACTCAGCTAGCATTAATATTTTAATATGCAGATTTATTCGTAAACATAAATTAAGATTAGTATTTTTTTATTTCGAGAATTAACGGTAATAATCAATAAATTTCTTTGTTATTAAGGCCAGGTGCGTTATTTATAAATTTGTTGGTTATGATCAACAACTTTGGTTGGTTGTTACCGCAGCGCTTTAATAACACATCGATATTTACCCGATGGCTACTTTCTATTAAATAAAGCAGCACGCTTTGCGTTTGTCTCTCGTCGAGGCAGAGCACGCAATTGCGTCGAAAAGGGAAATTCAAAAACGTCCAGCACAGCATAAGCCCATAATAAATATTCATTAAAAACAATCACCGTCTAATCTGATTACATCACTGAAAATATTATTCCAACTACCGTATAGATAGATATAGACATATTCGATTGGTATCTCGGAATGCCAGGCATTAGATTAGAATTAGCAATTTGCATTATACGCATGTATTAATATTTCATTACGATTTTGTATTTCTTTTTTAAGCAGCCGCGACTTAATGCTCTGTTTGCATAGCCGGCCAGCAGCTTGCCGACTGATATGAGGCTGATGCAAAAAATTAAACCATTAGGCCATTAAGCATTAAAAGCTCGTTTTGTACACATTTATTTAAAAACTCTTGCGCTTCGCCGGGAAAACGTCAAAGCGTGGAAAAAAATGTAATTTGTAATTCGGTGTTTGTCCACTTTGTGTTCGGGTGGTTCACATGCGAGGAGTTGCGAAAAAATAAGCACAAAGTGGACGGTTGGACGTACACATCCGACTGGCAAGAGGGCATGCAGAAAAGTGAGATGATAGCGTGTAATTTGTGTGTCATGTTTAAAGGATCTTTATACGCGAATTTGCACGTGCGTTCGGCTCGTTCATTTCGTTTCGTCCGCGGACCCCGGTATATTTGTGTGCTCGTGTTTGTACGTTTTATAAAATGAAGTAGATAAGCGAAGCGTAAGTACATACAAGTCGAGTATTTCTGGCGCGCGTGATTTTTACAAAGATCCAATTAAATATAGTTACCTCGCGCAGGCCCGGAACACACCCGATCGACCGGTCAGCAGCACCCGCTTCACTTTGAGTTTCTGTCATTTGCCAAAGCTTTTATGCTTAATAAATAAAACTTTTATTCATTAACATAATAATTATTTCCATCTGACGACTTTATAACGAACACATTTCCTACTACAATGTAAAATGTATTTTATCGATTTTTGCTCCTTGGATTTCTGTGTTTGTAATTGTAGTTTTTTTTTTTTCACCGAGTAAAGATACCTTCCTTCACCGAATGCCACGCTCGTAAAAAACGATTCTGAACTATTTATACGCGATCATAAAGTTCGGAATTAGTTCATAAAACATTCGAAACACAAGTGTGTATTTATTGAAACTACAAACATCGCCAACTAGCGATGCATATGTACAGATCGCCGGAAAAACGAAAAACAATAAAAATCAATGAAAATAGAAAACTCTCGTGTACAACAAGAACAAATCTCGTATGTTTTGTGTGGTAAATATACACCGAGTGTTACAAAACCTCAAAATATTTATTATTTATAAAATAAATTAGTAAATAACAATACATTTTTAACAAAAAGTGATGTAAAGTTAATTTTTGTTATTAATATTTAAGTTTGCGGGAAAAAATGAAGCAACACATGAATATTATGAGTTATTCCCAGCAGAGACATGCGGTTTGAGTCGGAATAAAGTCCTGACGCAATATTTATATTAGTTTTAATTATAAACACAATAAAAGCTACGATAAATAGATGATGCGGTGCGCGTTCCGATTTCCTACGGTTGTAATAATATACAAACATTTCGACGGTGAGATCTACACACATATTTTTTTGTTTGCCTTCGAAAAGTAGGAATACACTAACTGGCGCGTCAAAAACGTAATTGCGCCACACAAATTTTGTTGTATTCTGTGTTGTTGCTGCTTTTTTTCTATACGGGCGTCTGTTTTGCTCGTAATTGTAATTCTTCGGATTGAAATGAAATGCGGCTGCCGACGATGGGCCGTAAATGCAGCAATTGCCACAGCGTTGCGTTGTTGTGTCGAGTTAAATACTTTAATGATACCTATTTCATTCCTTCGATCCTCGCGAGAGTGAAGAGGAATAATAACTTAATAAGTTACTATTACTTTTTATCCACACACCGCGCGCGCTGCACACACACACATTACGAATAATTTTCGTCGTTGTTTTTTTTTTATCAGTCTTCTTTCAAATTTGTGCGTTCCAACTCATGTCCGGCTTCGACATCATTGTTTGGTTCTTTGATTGTTGCCACTTCTTTCGTGTGGTTGAAGAATTATTTGACGAAGGAATGAGGTCAGACTCATGTTATACAGATGTGCAATTAACGTTTCTCTAGTTTGGTACTTCATCTTATCGTCATCAAATAGAAATACGATTGTTCCACAAAAACAATTCGCTGTTGAGACCAGCAGGTTTAACTCTTTTTTTATTTTGTTTTCTTGTTTATTGTGTATCGGTTTTATCGTCGCAGCAAACGTCTGTTCCTCTTTTTAAGTCAATACCACTTTGTACAAAACAATGGAACTCATTTTACTTGACACTAAGGTATGTTACTACTAAAGCGGTATGTCCTTCGCGGAATAGAATGGGCCGTGGAGAACGATGCGGCGTTGTTGTCATCATGTAGCGCGCCGAGGAGTGTGTGGAGAGCAATAGAATGGGACGTACTTGGACTCTCATTACGCGATCACAATGTACCCGCTTTTGTTGTCGCTGGTCGAGTACAAATTGCTTCTTTGACTCTTAAAATATTCAATGTGCGTAGTCACAACCTTAGAGTGCTGGGTAGGCACTACATGTGTTTCCACATTCACCACCCGAGAACAACCGGGTTTTCTTTCGACATCTTGGCCTGCAAATGTACCAAAGTGTTGCATTTTCACCAGCGTGAATGTAGGTAATAGCACGCTGCGGGGAAGAAAATTGTGATCTCAATTTTCAAAGTGTCAGAATGGTCCGCTTTTAATAACCTGCCTCAATAAATAATTTATTCATAAATGAACGTGTGAAAAGTGCCGCGCGGCGTAGATTATCGGATTAAACGTTTATTATTTACGCCTTTTTGTCAGGCGCGCGGAATGTCAGTAAAAAAAGGCGCGCAGATTAAGGCCGGCGTTATTGTCGGCTGTGAGCGGGCGTTTTTTCGAAGATACTGCTCAAAGATTGTTGTTGTTTATGAGTTCGTAAAAAGTGGACAGGCGTGTAATCAAGCGTTGTAGCATGTAATGCGGCTGTCCGGCATCGGGCCGACGTAACAGGCAACTAAAAACAATTAGAAGACCAACAACGCAGTGTGTCCGACAAACCGATCGCTTCCTGCATCATTAATCATAAAAGGCTCGCCTGCCATCCCGGCCAACGTGTTTGCATTGTACGCCACGCAACAAATGTTTGCGTGTAGCAGAAAACTGATAGAAGATCGAGATGCACACTTACACACACACACACATCGCGAGAGAGGAGATCATCTCAAAGGCACCTCATTGATGTATGTGTGTGTGCAACTCGGACGTGATCGTTTTTCTCTCCCATAACTTAATACGCTATCTTACGCTATTATCTCCTTTTTAAAATTAACACCATAAAAAAATAACGACTTTATTTTAAAGTTAAACCATGAGCAGTATGTGTGCGCGCGCGGCTTCTTGACAGGCACTTCATTTATACACAATGCTTGTCCCATTCATCAAAATTACACTGATTCATGTAAAACACGACGACAACGGGCCGCAGCCTCCCGATAAAGTCACGAAACTGTCTTGATGATTAAACTGTGTGCCCGCTTTAGTCGAAACAATAAACTTTTTTTCGTTAACCGCGGTGCGCCGGTTGATGCTGGATGCTGTAATTCCAAGTGGCGTTCTTCGTTGTCGAGATGTGTGACCACTTCTCGGCGCAGTGAAAGCACTTAACGAATTCTTGTGAATTTGTAATGTGGTGGGAATCGATGGTAAAGTTATGCAGCACATAGATGAATGTAACTTTGATCGCGTTATTCGTTCGCTCGTTCGCCATATAATAATATTGAAAATGGACGGACCGCTAGTTGCGCGATGCGCCTCATGCATATGTATGCAACGGCGTTCCATAAATGCGAGGCGGATAAGAGCAGAGCAATTGGTCAAGTGTATTAAATGCCTGCGCTCGCTGCTAAGGCCGTTTTATTCCAGCGACGCGATTATCGTAACATTTATTACACGGCAGCCGTCGTTTTATTACGAATTAGAATACTGTTTGAATAAAACTGATAGCCAGAAGTTTTTATACACCTCCAGATATTTATTTCGTCAATAATGCATTCTTTTCTATCACTCTCACTGTGTAAATTATTCGACGTGTCGCGTATTGTTTAAAATCGTGCATTTAATGAATATAAAAATACTTTGAATACTAACCTATAGGATAACTATCGATGAGAGTTTTATATTGTGTTTGAGCCTGGCTGGTTCTTGGATATTTGCCGCTTGGTGAGCGTTCAGGATTTTATTGCAAACGCAGCGTCTTTGACGCCGTACAAAACGGGGATATAAAATTAAAATTTAAGAATCATTAACCTGTTATTTCCCACCACCCGTTAAATCTGCGGTTTTATTACGAAGAATTTTTATATTTCCACCGATCGTAATGAACTCAATGATTGCGTTCCATCGATCGTATATAATAATGCGTGGCACATACGTATATAAGAAAGCGGCGCCGCAGCAAGATGTAAGTACATGCAACTGCATCAAAAACCTTTCGATATGTAGATATGCACGCTAAAAACGTACGCCTTCTCGAATTTCTTTCCTGATGTGAAACGCAGTGTGCATTTCAAGTAAACGAATATAATATCGATAACCAACTGCGCAGGTACGCAGATGTCATACGACTGCAATGATGATAAGTGCATAAATAATATTTCTAATGTCACTATGTTTATAATTATCATTATTTATGTTTCATTAATGATTTTCGAAAATTTTATCAAACACTCGGTGGTGAATATTCAAAAATCATTACGTGTAACATCCGCAAGTGAAATAATCGGATTCGGTGATTGATTAAAAGGGGTGTTAAGTATTATGATTGTTGGGGCATTAGTGCGTGAAGTCAATCGCGAGAGGGGTTCGCAGCTAAGTCGTCAACGCCTCGTTTATGCGCTGCGAATTGTTTCCTAATTCGTTCAACAACGGGGCAGGTGCCCCCGGGGCCTTCCCTATATTTAATAATACGAAATCATGTAGCTAGGTGTGTGCGCGCTCGAGCATAGCAAGGCTGGCAAGTGTATTACGAAGGGGGGAATGCACGGCTCTTGACGATCGCACGTATGCAAAATAAAAATCGCTCGGCTCTTTATTTCCGGCATAGAAGAAGGATATTTAATTTCGCTTTTTCCAAATCGAACAAATACACACAAGGCAAAACAGCTCGGGAAAAAATCTCTCCACGGCGGCATTATTTTTTCCAGCGTGTTGTACATCTGCTAAAGACGCAGAAAAAATGGAAAATGCTCGCCGCGCACAGCGTGCATCCCAAGCGCAGACGGAAATATAACAGGAAAGTGACAATTAACTTACACTGCACACACGTATATGTATTATATGCCCTCATGCTGGTGACATGGCTTTACTTGCACTCGAGCTTATCAACCAATTATTCGTCTGGAAGTTGTGCCAATATTTGGTTCAGATTTCGATAGGAACTTGGAGACCTATACATTTATTTCACATTGTCGCTGTTTGCAGTGTGATTTGATAGCTCCGCGCGCACGGTGTAATAAATATGTATATTTGGCACGCGGCGAATATGCCGACACTCGCCCACGACATGGTAGAGATTAATTTTTTAAATTTTTTACGCAAATAATATTAAATTAAACGTTGTAAATGTTTGTGTTGCAGAAGTGGACCTCACGCCGTCAAATAGATGCCATGACTTCTCGGTGAGTACCTTTCATACATTATGCATTAACACTATGAGTCCGCGTATTGGCCGCAACAAACTTTTACAACGCTTGGGAATGACTGAGAGTGGTTATAGAAAATGTGGCAGGGTTAAAGCGTATGTGTGTTGTATATACGACTGGCGCATCCACCCAAACGAAAATCTCATTCGCTTTACGTCCGAGCGCTTTTTTTTATTTCGGTTTTTCTTACTTACTGCCCATCAAAATCCTCAATTCCGACTTCGGAAAACACTTCGGCATCCACCTATTTCAATTTCATTATGTATCGCTTGCCTACAATAAAAAATAATCGACGTTTGCGGTGTGGAAGATAAAGCGAGAAGCACGTTTGTACATGTGTATGATTTGTGTGCAATTTGATAGCGATAAGGAAGGTGGAATCATATGCGCGCTGCAATGGCTACTCTCACAAGCGCCATAAGTTACTATACGTTATTGAGGGATCCAAACTGTAATTCATTTTCCAACCGGACTCCAGTCAATTATTTAAAAATTGCCGTCCCAATGCGCATCATTGCTCGTTCGTTCCGGCATGGAGGCATGCAGCCAGCTCCCGAAACACTCGTATTTTGCAGTCAACATAACGGGCCCGCGCGTTCGCTTTCTTCAGCGCTTCTCTTTTTCCGTCGGGCGCAACCAGCAAACCGATGTCGAACTCAAAACGCCGGGGGTGTTCTACGAGGCTCCGGGGACTACTTCCGACTTGTTTTACATCGTTTTGTTCTAACAATCCGATACATAACTCTTCGAGGGATATACCTACGTACAAGTTTATAAGTTGTTTTTTTTTTCTCCTTCTTCTTCTTTGGCATTCATGGCCACGGTGGAATTGGAAACTCCAGCGCGGGTGCTTGTATTGAATTCAAGCAGTTGGCGGACGTGTGTGCGTTATTGAAATTCGAACAGTCATTCGCCAAACGATTACTCTTTCTGGCATGCTTTCTAATAAATGATACAGATTGCCAGGCGCGCGCGAGGCGGATGCGAATCATGCGCAAAGTGAGCTAAAGAAGCAAAACTAATTGGTTTCGCACGATTTGGTGGTGGAACGTTAATAGTTTTCTGTAGACGTTAAAGGGTAATAAGCGAAGCGCGTCCTTAGACAATATAACCAAGTCGAGAATCATTTTCGGCTGCGAGGGTTAATGAGTTGGGGTCGGGAATGTGCGGGTTGAAAGAAAAACGTCAACACAGTTTATTTCGATATAGCGGTGCATGGAAGGTTATGAGATAGATTTAAAAAGTCGTGTGTCACTTGTCACCGTTGCCTCGCTCATTATTTTAACGGCACGCATTCCGGTGTCGCATCGTCGCGCCGCACCGACCGATTACGTTCGGTTTGCGACTCATTTGTCTTGCATCGGAGAAATATTCATTAGCGAAACTCGTTCGGAATCGAACCAATTCGAAAACGTAGCCGCGTCGCGACAAAAAGTGTTTATTGGCCGACCGCGGACGTGCCTGCACACGACAACCACAATGTAGCAACGGGAACAACGGGCCCAACTTATGCAGATATATTCGGGGCAATCTCGTGCAATTGTTGCGGCCGTAATTTAGGGTTAACCTTTTTTTCGCTTTTCGTGCGCTCGCTCGTGTTGTGTGTTGTTTTTTTTTTATTTCGCAACCTTATAACTGGACGACATTAAATAAGCAAACCAGTCCTGAGAGATGCATCGATCTGGCCGGCGCGCGGTTACAATGAATGGCGAATGCAAAAGTTGGATGCACTTAAATCATCATCAAGTATATGCGCGCGAAGAACGAGTCCGCTAATTAGAGGCCCGAGACTAGAATGCATTCCGTGGCGGTCAGAAAGTTGTGTTTGTGTGTGTGTATCAGTAAATATATACACATTTATACACACAGGGTCGGATGCTCGGGTGGTGAGTTTGAGGGGAGCCTTAGATATGACCAGTTTCGAAAAAGGACCAACCCGCTCCGCGCGCATGTATGTGGCCTTTGATCTCTACGACATAAAGAGATATAACCATTACGTTTTCATCATGTTGCTGCTTACTTACAGCTCTCTCCCGCGCGCGCGTTACTTACTATCGCGGATGGCGGCGGTGGCGGCGGCAGCGCGCCGCTCCCGGACATATGGGGATTAAGGAAATATAAGTGGCGAACTACGAGCGACTCGTTTATTATGAATTAATGTCTGGCCTTTCACATCAAACGGCCAGTGCTCATTTCGACGATGGACTCTTGACAATGCGACTGCGGACATTTTCGAGATGTAATTTTTTTTGTCGTAATATAATATATATAAAAAAACGGTATCATACCACGGACACGGATGAATCCCCAGTTGGCTCTTAGAAGTTTTTCTGGTCCATACGTTATGAATTTTAAAGTTTCATTTGTAAGAGTGGCAATAAATGTGTCGGGGGCAGTAGGAGGGTCCGAATATTATTGATAGGTGATTTTGGTATATCAGGGAGAAAGGGGAGATTTTCCGCATGGAATTTATAAACGTGAAATAATCGAAGGCGGTAGGTGTAATAGAGATAGCGCGCCGTTTTGCTCTCCCACCGCAGGGGCAGCCGAGTTAACTATCGAGCGAATTTATGGATTACATACACAGATCCAGATATTGCCCGGCCAGAAGTTACGTGCACATGTTCTCGACCGGGATACCAGTCTTACACATCTCGCACCACACTCCCGGAGCATGTACGCGCTGGCGCATAAGTACGGACTATTGTTGGTTTGTGGAGTACAAACAGCAATAAGTACCGAATAAATAACACCGAGATACAATCGTACTGGTAAGTACATGCTCCCGATTGAAATCCTATGAATTTACAAAGCGGCCGCTTGCGTAGCGCCAGCGCAAGATCGGATATCGTCGTGGTCCTAATGAAATGTTCCTTCATTAACACCAGCACAGCCTGTGAGCAGCTCCTTTGGTCCGCGACACTCGGGCGGACGTTTGTCCGCCGTCGCGCCAGCTACATGCACTTGTCGTTGCTGTTTGGAACAAGGCAAAACACTTGGCGCAATTCCACTTACTCGTAATACTTATGTGGTAACAATCTTCTTCTTCTTCTTCGGCCACGGCTCGCTGGCTACCTACACAGGAGCGGGAGCCGGCTCGCGCGCGCATGCAACCCATCCGACCGCGCGCGTTATCTGCATAACTTTAATTTGCTGCTATTATTCAAGTCCACCCATAATTGACCAGGCCGCACTCATTACACGATCCATGCCCAGATCGACAAACGGTCACGACCGGCGCGCGGCGCCGCGATCATAAATTCAACAACCGGCAATTATTCGACGGACTTCATAAACCAAACAATCCGGCAATAAACAATAATCACGCACCGGGGCACTTAGCAGGGAACAAAAACGTTGGGGACATACACTGACACAACACCGAATCGCGTGTTGACTTGATTGACAGCAGAGTTCCGAGTAGCACTGCGCCACATCAACAGCTAAACCGATTCTTTAAGTGAAGATGCCTCACGTCTACAACTCGGTGTGATGCTGTATATGGTGCGCAGGAACAAACCATTTATTTCGTACTCATTATCGTCGGAGAACAAACCGAAATAAACAAACCGTTCGACTACTGGTAACGTGTAAATTTAAATTACTATTGAAGTGAACAACGTGAAAAAACGTACGCCGCAACTTGTTCGCAGCGCACGCTATTACAATTACAGACAATGCGTTTCCTGCTCCATTATTTGTTTGTTTGTATTTTTAGTCAATCTATTTTCAGTTTGGTGTGTTACAAAATTGAGTGACTAACTTTATATTTAGCTACAATGAGTATGCATTATCAATTTGGCGATAAATTTTGACTTCTATTTACTTAATCGGTTTTATTTACTATTATCGTGTTAAGTCAATAAAACGCGACGATTTTATATAAATCAACATAGAAGTGTGTAAAATATAAAAATATATATTACACTGGCAAAACCACTTAGGTAAATGTCTTCGAATTACTTTTGAAATCCAATTTAGATTGTTTTTCTCCGCGAGCAAAAATAGATGTTTTTTCTTTAGTAATTCTCCATCAAAAGCAAAGCTAAGAAAACACCACATAAAACCAGCAACTTTATCTGTTTAAAAAATTTCAAACGATCCTCACTGCGGACAGCATTCAATGATGAATTCCTTGTTGTGTCTACAAAAATATGAATTATGAAAGATGTTATAATCTTCGTCCATGTCGAATGCACTCCTGAAATAAGTATGGAATAGTTATGAAGATGTCGGTTGTGTCAGTTGTGCAGTCGGGAACGTAAATATTTCGATATGGAAACAAATAGTAAAATATAAAGTGTAGTTGCGATAATTGCAACACGAACTGTCAAATATGAAAATATATGTATGTTGGAATTGTTCCATGCCTTGCTCTTCATCTATGTGTACTCGTATATGCGAAGCGTACGATATCACGCAAAACGCGGCGCGGCTGTTGCGAACGCCGGAGCCCATAACTTATTTATTATTTCTGACAAATTTATTATTTTTTACGAGGTCGTTATTGCCACAACTCTTGCCACTACGCGCGCAAACCAATTAAAACTAATTTAGCCGGGGTTTCGATATATCGCAACTTTTTGATGAGCAGCTTTCAACTTTCCTCTAGCGGCTTTTTGCGTTTTTTTGTTGTTGTTTCAAGATTGCGTGTACAAACCTACGTACTAGGCCTACAAAGTTTTGTACTTTTTGCCAGTTATTAGTATTTGACATTGAAAGAGTCAATACAATTAGATAAGATATAATTTCTCCCGAATTTGTTTGATATATTAAACAAACAAAACGTGTTAAATGGCTTTTGTTAATAAAAAAATCTAGGTGCCAAATTGCTCGCTGACAGAGTGACACATCACGACAATTCTCTAATTTTGATATTTTGATTACATAAATAGTAAATAAATAAAGTAAATATGTGTTTTGAAGAGCAAATACAAACAAGATAAATTGCAATTTTGGCAAAAAATAGGATTGTTCAAATAAATTATTATTTGTACATTAATAATAATAACTCGACAATGATAAGAACAGTTTCAATCGCCGAAAAACTGGTGGTGCACAAACTCAAGTGTCCGAAATGAAATAATTCAATTGGTGTAAATTTTTGGAGTGTTAGATAAGGATGCGATGCAATAAGATGCGATGTGATGCGGTTTGTCGGTGTGGCAGTGTATCGCCCGCGGTACGCACGAGCGTTTCATTCATGATTCCAGAGAGCTTCTGAGCAGGCACACGTTCACTGCCAGAATTCCGTGCGCTTCCATTTAAAATTAACATAAAAAAAATTAAGAGCGGTTGCGTATGGTGGCGGCGCACATGTGTAAGTCAACTGGATGAATATGTGCGTACGTGTATGATATTAATGCACGTGAAAATAGAACGGAAATAGCTGGGAATTATTTAACCTCTTTTCTAATCATATTTCACCATCTTCTCGTTTACTTCTGGATGTCATCTTATGTTGGCATATTCAAATAATAGTTATTTATGTATCAAAGCGGTTTTTATCTTGTAATGGCCAAAATTGTTTAAAATTTACTAAATATTTGGAAAATTTATCAAAATTTGATGTTTTTATGGTGTTTTTTTCTCGTTTTAAAAAAGTTTAGAATAGAATCATTGATCATTCATAGATTTTATGAAAAACAATTTATTTATTTATCGTTTAAATTTCAAAACAGCAAAATTTTACAAATTTTTGTCAATTTTGCTTGTTTTCTTTCATTTTTATAGCAATTTTCTAAGATTTTGAAATTAAATGATTGACAATAAACCAAAGATCAACTTTACTACCTACTATTTTTAATAAAACCAAATTTTAAACATTTTGGTGGACACCCCAAAAGCTTTTTTAATAAAGAGCGAAAATACAATGTTGGCGAGGAGATTTGCTAGGACAAAGTCAAACAAAATAAACCTTCGATTATTATGTGTGCGGTTGAGATAAGGAGAGGTATTATGTCGCCTTGGTATGATTGCCGCACAGATGTCGGCGGCTGGGACACTTGTATAGGTGGTAAATGGAGTTCCAACACAAAAGCGCCGGCGACGCTCAGGATTACGCCGCGCGCTACTCTCGTTTGTACGCGACGCGCTCCTGATCATCCTTCAATCCTCATCGATGGTTTCGCGGCGAAATGGTGTGCCATGCCATTGACGGCGCACAATTACACCAGAGCGTAATATCTGTAATCCCTTTTTCTGTTCGCGCGCGCCGGCGCCCCCTGTTCCCCCCTAGTGTCGAACACCTTATTGAACCGGCGAGCCATAATAAAACATACTTACGAAAGCTTCGTATATGCGACCGACGTCAATGCACATAACGCGCACGTCATACAAAACACGCTCGTGCGCTTAAAGCTCTGTCATCGGGTCATCAAAAAGTGTAATTATGTTTCGGCGCGCCCGTCGATTATATACATCGGATATTTGATGGACAAATAAGTTATAAGCTCCTCTTCGGTACGGCGCTGTGTCCCTAGCTGCATTTAACTTTGGCCATCGGTAAGACGTAAACTTGGCCCCTGGATGGACGGAAGAAAATGTCATCCATTAGCGCGATTTTACGATCTGTCCGAAATAAGGACTCCTGTGTGTGTAAGCGCTTAAAGTATTTAGCCCGATGGTGGCGGCGCAGGATAACATATTACAAAGTTCGCCAATTTATACTTTCCGCTGCTCTAGCCGTAAGACGCTTTATGACTGAGCACTTGTACTAGTTTTAATCTTTTGTAAGTAACCAAGTCTCCGACGGGAGTTCGCTCTTCGGAAGCTTCGAATTGCACACACGCTATTGAGTAATCATATATTATTTGCAGTGTGCCAATTTCACTAAATTAAAAGCGAATTAAATTTAATGCGGTTTTAAATGGAATTTCTGAGCTGATTACTAAGTCCGTTCTGATCCAAAGGGTACTTGATATGCCAATGTTTGAGGTTACGTTCGCATCAGGAGCGTCCTTTTGTGCTTCCTTGGTGGCGACGGCGTGCCGTGCTCGCCGTCCTCTGTGTCGGACCCGAACTTTGCAGTCTTGCATATCAATGAGGTCGGGATTTTAATGTTTTTATAATCACCGGGGTCCTGGTGTCTTGCATCAGTGTTAATGCGCCGACACTTTCGGCCGCTCTCTCGCTCGCACAGCTGCCGCCAGCTTAAAAGGGTTTTGCATGAAAAGACTTTTTTCTTTTTCATGCAAAAAGCGCGGCCTAACTTCATTAACTCGTCGGTGTCACCAGTTACGGCGAGGCTTTTTAATCTCTCAATGCTTGGCCGGTCGAAAAGGCGCGCACCGCATATTTTCGTATCAAAGAATTCGACGCATTCTAACGGAGACAATGTCTGCGTCTGTCCGATTTCGCATTCGTTTTTATGATGCGCGCCGTGAAGATACAAGCGTGATAATTTCGTGTGGTGCGTACGGTACACGACGATGTGTAATTGTACGCAGTATTATTGTCGAACAAGCCCGGGCCCTTTCACTTCTACCTTTCTAACATAACTGTACATATCATGCGCGCGCGGAAGATGTGTTCGCTTCAATAGTCGAATCTGAGGATGGTAAAAGATGCGCACAGCCAGCGCACAAATGCCTCTCTCGTTGAGTGCACATGCCTTCTTTCTTCACACGTCTCAACCGCGCACTCTGCATGGCTGCTACGCGTGTTAAACGTGTACGTCAGGACTTTTAATTGGCGTGGATAATAATTTCGGTCGATTGCCGACGCACTGATGCTGATGCTCGTGCTCGGCACGCCCTCGTCGAGCTGCGGAAAGATTTAAAGTGAAAATTTTCTTATAATAATCGTATCGTGTGTCACTGATTTTTTCCGGAGTGCAAACAGCTGCCTACGGATGCCTAGACTCCACCAGCCTAACTAAGTGAATGTTGTATAAAAGTCATAAATACAAAATATGAATATCTTCCTCGGCTTACACACGCTCTGACGTTGCGTATTGGTAACACATGACAACGGCGTGCGACAACGACGCACGCTCGTCTCTCTGCGCTTTTCACTCCACATCAGTTGACGCTTTTGAAAAAGGAGCACTGCGCCAAACGTCGAAGACAACCTGAGCGCTGAGCCCGCTTGGATAAAAATACATTCACAATGCGGGAAACATAATTCATAAAAGCTTTTAATAAACGCGTGCGCGCGCGCGCGTGGTGGTTGTTTCGGTTTTATATCTCCATCATCCACTCGTTTTCTCTTTGCGTATTAAGGAGTCGACGACGCATCGGGAGAGAATAGTTACGGTTACGCTCAAAAACCGTCGCGATATAACCCGAGCGCATCTCTGCGACCAGCCTTGCTCGTCGTCTCTTATTATCTCCGGACGTTAAGTTGTTGTGTGTGTTTTTTTTTGCTGCTTGTTTTCGGAGCGCTCAAGAACGGAATTATAAATACGCGTCTCCTCCGCGCGCGCGCGCCAGCAAAAATAAAATGGATGAGCGTCCCATTCAAAAAGCATCCCGTGCAGCCGAACACACAAAACACAAAAGTCACTTGTTCCTTTTCCCTTCGCTGGGCTGCGTTTTTACACAGCGCGCACGCATTGAATCGAAGTGTACAAGTCGCGTTTCTATGTGGCATGCCACGCTACGAAAGAGAAAAGTGTCCATTACAAGAACATAGGGACGCTTTCATCGCAAACATAAATCTCGTCTCCAGTTCTTGTAATCGCTATTAAGTTACAAGCGCGCATCGTTTACGAAAACATGGAAACGATTATCGAGAAGAGAGCCACGGACAAACAACGCGAATGGTGCTTTTTTAACATAAGAATATGCCACATCACAATGACGCGCGCGCGCAAATCAAGAATAGCATTCGCTGAGATTTGCTTAGAAGCAGTGTGTATAAATAGTTTGCGTGCCAAGTGTGTGCGGCGCACACTTGCGCTAATATAATTATTTCTAAATGAAAGGCAATCGTTTGATGGAAATAGATAGCAATAACAGATTGTATTTACTTTTCGACTCACCTATAGAATATGTTCGCGCGAAATCGGCGAGTACTTAACGGAAAAACGAAAATAAACATAGCGCTTGTGTTCTCTTGCATCACGAGTACAAAAACAGATGATGCGTTTTTGTGATTTTCGAAATAGATTATAAAGATCAAAGATGCGCATAAAGCTGTCCCATTGGAAAGGAAGCGACGATGGCGTAGTGTGAATGTGAATTATTGTTGCCTTAAAACACTCTAAAAGGGAGCAACTGAAAAAGGGGTGATTTGTGTACGAAAACAGCGTTTTTCCGTAAAAAGGATGTTTGGTCTCAAGCCTGTCCTCCGCAAACAATATTGACGCGCGCGCCGGTGTGTTTTTTGTAGGTTAAAAATATATTCAACCCCTTTTTTCGTGCTCTAATGTGCATATGCAGTTTGGTAAACATAGTAAAACAGATAGATGGGGTGCTTCCTGCAATCGGTTTGTGCGCTTACTCACTCAACACTCGAATGAACTTTGCAGCGTCTGATTCATTGACTCGCGAGCACCCGGGATGTTTATGATTCGACCACGTCAACCATCAACACTCGGGAAACAACTAAAATTATTTTAATTTCCTTCAAAAAAAAAAAAATTTAATTTTAAAATTTTTAGTGTGTGTGTGGTTTTAATTGCATTGTTGGTGCTGATCCTGATGTAGCCATAAATCTCGGTTTCCTAACCCATTAGTATGAATTATTCAAACAATTACACGATAAGAGACAAATTATTCGAACTCGTTGGTGAATTATACAGTGTTCGTGTCACGAGCCGGTGCCTTACCTGTTTTCTCGCCGCAGTTGTTCGAGGCAGCAAACAACGCGAAATCGCCGCGTGCATCGTGAGACGATGCGACCATGTTTCGCACACACAAGCAGAGATATTCTCACAGCGTTGTCTTCGTTGTCCCATCGCAATGGTGTTTGCTCTTTTATGTCCCTCCATGCGTTCGAAAATATTGCATTCGCATTTTATTCGCCGTTGTGTCGGGATAAATCGCGAATATATACAACACACAAACACCAAAGCTGTAATATCAAATGAGCAATTGCTGATAAACGTGCGCGCATGAGTGTTTTCTTTTCTGGTTTTATTCGCTGAACGTTTTCGATAAAACTTGCTGGTAGTTTGTAAATTGCGAGGAAGAAGTTACAAAGGAGCGTAAAGGAAATTACCAGATTTTGCGATTACTATTGACTCACACACAGCGCGTCTGTACCCCTAAAAATAAAATGGAATTATAAATAACAGTTTTGCTATTACTTAACCTGTCGATTCCAAGTAAGCGCAGGAAATTACATTTTCAACAAAAATTTACTTGCATAATAACTCAGCTTTATGAAAATGGCTTTGATCTTTTGTACGTCGTATTTTTTATTAATTAAAATTTACGAAATTAGACATTCTCATGGAGGTTTTTGTTCAGTGTGTGAATGTATTTATCACTAAAAACTTTTTAAGTGTAGGCGCGACCTCGGGGTGTGCGGTATGGGTATAGGTTTCACATAAATCACTTTGACGGACAGCCCTATCAGAAGCTGTCTCGCTTTTCCCTCAGCTCGCGACGCTGCCAAAACCTAAGGTCGTGCTCGTTGCGGAACGTCCCCAAAAACCAATTCATGATCTTTCAATGTGCAATGTGTCCCTTTTTAGATACACAAGTCCTGAATTATTCAGCTTACTTTGTATTTGCAATTACGTTATTTTTTTCATCGCAAGATTTTTTCTTTCTCTTTTATGAATAAGTAGGTATAGTACAGTGTATTGTACCTTGCGTGGGGTTCGTTAATTTCGCTGCGAATCAAATGTGTTATGTAGGTTGCACTCCCTTCTTTATCTCGCGCTTCTTTGTGCGGGCTAACGAACAAGCAGCGCCGAGAATGCTGTCGAAAAGAGGCCTTTCATTAGAACTTTTCCATTTTACTTGAAATTTCAATATTAATGAGCAAACAGATTGCGTTTAATGTGTATTAATTTTTCACGTCAATGTGTTCTTTAACTTTGTTCCCAGAAGCAAAGATTTTCTATCAAAAAAAGAGACGCTATTATATTAAATTTCAAAACAAGTTCCATATGAAAGCAAAAATATAATGTAACAAAAAGTTTATTCATTGATTTCGCAGGAGTCTCTCAGCCGCACGCAAATTATTTTATATCATATGCTAGCGGGGTGATGATGGATTATCGTACGTTTTCACCCCTATCAACAATGCATTAATGTTGGCAGGATATGCCCCTTTATGTGTGGGTGTTTAAACAACATAATGGGCAATCCATTTATTTCCTGACACTTTCCTCGCCACAAAACAACCCACAATGCACAGCGATCAATTGATACTAATATAGTGAGCTAATTAATCTTCCCCATTATATTTCATTACTTCACATATATAAATTAACGCGTTTGCGTAACAAAGTTGGCAACACTTTTCATAAATAAAAATACCTCACCAATAAAACATGCTTTACGTAATGCCATAAAGATTTTTTTAAATTTTTAATTGCCAGGCAACATTGTTGCTCAATTTGATATAAATTTATTAATATCGAACAATACAGATGACTGCAATTAGATTTTGCAGATTGATTCGTCATAAATAAGCGTAATAGAAGTCAATCACCGTCGCTCTCGCAGCGATCAATTAATCCATCGAGGCAATTAGCCTGCATTCGCCTGCAAGTGCTTCCATATAACTTATGTTAAGTTCACCTTAAGCGTACGCTTTTTAATTAAGCGATATATATCAAGTCGACAAACGTGCGCCGCGTGTAGAAGACGCATTGTATTTCATTATTTAAGCGCGTCGCGCCTGCGTGTTGGTGTCGTTGTCTATTCTACCTGTGCAGTGGCGCGGCGCTGTCATTCCGTTCGTGTTTGATCTGATGTAATATCGATAATTGCACATAAACACAAAACGCACGCCTGGCTGGGGAGCTCCGGCGCGTATTTATGCACACAACATGCATCGCGTTATGTTATTCAATTATGAATGCAACTCGCAATAAATACTTCGGCAGTAACAATATTTATTTCATTTACATGCCTTTCTATATTATCGCTGGAAATAATTAAAATTTTACGATGATTATTTTTATTTTCTCTCGCTATTTGTCTAATTGGATTAACTGATTTGAATTTAAATTCATTTATTGTTTATATGGTAATTTTTTTTGCGTTGAGTAAGTAAAAATTATTTTATTAATAATTTCTGGAGGCCTTTTGTGCAGTTCCACTTGACTCGGTAACGATGAATTATGATGGTTGCACGCGTTCTGCATTCCGTCCGGTGTTGTGCATTTGGAAAGTCTCGGCGAAGACGCGTCGAGCGGCGGCGAGAGAAGATTATGACTGAGGGATATATACAAAAGCAGCTCTAGTACGAGAACTAAATTAAATGAAAAGCATTGCATGCGCACTAGGTAGGTGCATGCGCTCGCCAGACCAGGGCATTGTATTTCTCTGATTAGGAAGACACTCGAAACCGCGGAGGCGGCCATTATTATTAACAAAAAAGTGAAGTGTGCAGCAACTTCAAGCCGCGCGCAGACCCCAGTCGGGCTGTGGAGAACCCACTCGACTTCTCCTTTCTAACCAACCAACACTCTATTTACTCGCGCGCGCGCGCGGGTTTGTGTGAGCGTCGCTTTTTGTTGTAGCCGGACGTTGTGTTTTTTTCTTCCTCCTTCTTCATTATTATTATTTAATTCGGGCTGGCGCGGCGGTCGTTGAAATGAGCATGAACAACAGCCGCATGCTGTGTACAACTACTGTGTACGGAAAAGGGGTTATGATCATACAATTCAACAATCCTCTTGTTTTCGGCCTTTTGATTTTGCTGATTTACAAAAGCAACGTGCGCTCCCCTAATTTGGTTATGATTATTTATAAAGGCGAGAATTATTATGAACGTGGGAGGCATGCAATTTATATTCCCGATAAGTTGATGAATTTATCAATTAGTCGGCAAATGTCAAACGACATTTTCGTAATTAAACTCGTACCTATCAATGTACAATTAAATTTGTTAATTGCAAGGGTATAGAGCACTCGGGAAATAAAATATTTTCAGACAACCGATGACAAAAAGGGGATTTATGTTTTCAATTATTCACAAAGACCTTTCCATCCCCCTGTGCAGTTGTTGGATTAAATCACGTATTCCACTTGGGGTGTATCTGTTTGTTCAGGATGTGCAGGATTTGTCTTTGAAAATTACATATCGTTAACGATGTCAACTATATAGGTAGGCTTTTTTCGATGAATGGAGGTTGGTGAGTAAAAATACGCGGCGAGTACAATGAAATGAAATCATCCTGATCACCGCACATTTAATTCGTCGCGTGCGCGCATTCACAATGGTAAGAAGTGTCTATAAATAAGTGGGAGAGCACACAAGAATATGCATTTGACTAAGTTGTGCATCTGTGAATGGACTTTGGCAAGGTGGCCGGTCTTCCGGGTACGTAGTCAAGAGTATATTGAGATGCAGCTAGGCGAGAGCCAAAATGCAGCAGCACCGGGAGAGAACTCGCCGCAAGTCGAGATTATGAATGAACATCACGCGACCGATTTAGCTTCCTCTGCTACGCGGGCTATTCATGTCGTCCGCGGAGATGACCCGTGCTCGTTTCCCGCTACCCGAACGGCTGCTTGAATCGGACGTTGTCGCTCTTCTCGGCGCTCCGTCCCCGGGTGCACACACCGCATACAAAATTGTCTCTACGCAAATAAATAATTTCGTTTTGCTCGATTTTTTGTTTGCGCTTATTCTAAACCTGTGGTGTGAGTGTCGTTTTGCTCTTGTGTCATCCTCGCGCTGCCCGAGCGAAATATGCAGCCAAACATATCCCGTTCCCGGGCGTTCGGCGCGAGAAGAACGCGAACACGGCGTTTGGTCCGCTGGTGGAAATAAATTATTCTATACATTTTATATACGCGGCGAGTCCATTTGAACAAAAATACACTAAAGTTCTTGTTCCTTTATTGTCAATATAACTCGGTGCCATTTCGAAAGGATGTTCATAAAATGCGATAAGGCGGGGAATAAAATATAAGAATATAGCATCATAAAACGAACTCAGGTGTTACGTCGCGTTCGGCCACGACATGGCGCGCACACACCACCACTCGGGAAGAATGCGAATAAAACCCTTCGCGGACGTTTGCATCCTTGCAGCCGAGACGCAATTCGGCCCCTTGGTCTCTTGCTGCCGGATAGCTCATCTCTTCATCGCCATCGTTCTCTTTTTGCATAATAATGCGAAATAATACAGGCACCTAACAGTTACGAGGACGTCATTTGGTTTTATGTTACTTTAAAGAAAGAGATCAAAGTCACTTGTGACAAACTCGTTTTTTTTTCTTTCTTTTCATTATAATCTACCTACCCGTTCCTAACTACTTAATTGCTTCTTGTTAAGGTTCAATGTAATAACTTGCCTTTGTCCCCTGTCACCGTTTTCTTATTCCCGTAAACAAGCGCGCGACACGTCCCTAAATACACTCTGCATTTTGCTTAGTAGTTGCCTCGGTTATAGTAGATGGGCTTTCCATTGTCACTGCTGGCAAGTCGCCTGCCGGAAGTTGCGCCGGCTTAAATTTAGACGCGAAAGAGTTGTTTTTTACGTTTGTTGATACATACACACACATATGACGAACCTAACGATCTGTACGTAAAACGCGTGGCAAACTATCGTGAACCCTAATTAACTCCACGAAACCCGCGACCACATGCACTAAAAATGCGTAATATTGTCAGGATAATAAAACGCTGCCATCCGGGGGCCATCATCAATGGAATGGTCATTGCATCTGATGGTGATTGCGAAGACAAATAGACTTGTTGGTTCGGTGATCTTGGACATTCTCCAAATAATGCGACCGCGTGCATCGCGCGCCTTTTTTCCCAATGCGATTAGGAAGATTCATGTTCAAAGAACGGCTGTACCCGCACAGAGGCGAGCTTCCCATCCGCATCGTTCCATTACATTTACTCTCTTTGGATTCCTCATTATGCCATCCTCGTGTTTAAGCATTAATGGGCCTGAATTATGTTAGGTCTTTATGCGCTTTCAAAAATGCCCGAAATGATTAAACGCTAATAGATGTTATGCGCGGAGGTGAGCGAGTGCGCGCCGGTGATTACCGCCGACACTGTAGTGGCCTCCGTGGATTGAATATCAAAGGCGTAAGCGCAACCCCCTAGTTAAAGGGTTAACCGCATTATCTTCGTATAACAACATGGGGATTATACTCGACCTCTGCGCGCACGCAAAGAGCACTAACGCCACCCCCATCGTCATGTCGTCGTATGCCACCCCCGGGGTGACGCTCGCGCTTCCTCGCATTCCATATTTTATGAACATTAAGCAAGTTCATAATGAGGATCTGTTTGATACTGTTTCGGCTTGGAAACAAATGATATCTCCTCCAAACGCTCGCAGAACGGTTTCATAACTTGTTAGCTCCTAAGAGACTGAATACTAACATAATTACATGGCGGTGCATTAAACCTCATTAAATTTGCATGCTGCCTCGCTCGATTTTGTTTATAGTTTCGCGCAAAGTGCGCGAGCGACTATAATTCGGCGCGCAGTTAATAAACTCTTTATTTATTGCAGAACGGGGGTGCTTTTTGACTTTCCACGTTTTCTGTAAATTATACGGCAAGAAAAGCCATTTTCGTTGCGGTGCAAAAAGTTTTTCGGCTCGATTGACGTTTGGGCGTTGCGAAAAATACTACCATTCAATTAAGTCTTTTTTAAATTCATACAAGGAAAAAAGAGGAAAACTGAACGAAACGAGCGCACCACCGGGGGCCGACGGGGGCATTTCTCATTCAGCGCGTTTCGCGTTCGTTTATACAGCGACAATGCGCCGTGTCAATGCCTAATGCACAAAGTCATTAATCACCAGCCGCGGAGCTTGCCGAGAAGCTCGCGCTGCTGCGGTTCGCGTCGCGACCCGAGATAGCAATGCCCATCTGCCGATAATCACTCTCACGTTATCTCCCTGCACGCTTCCTCAATCACCGGCTCGCTGACAGATCGCCCTCCGAAGACGAAGAAAAAGCGCGAGGCGCACGCTGGAAACCGCAAGAAGTAAGACCTTTCCCCAACACACACGTCAAACGTTCGAGCACGAACGCAAACACATGATCCAAATTAAACGATGATGAGTTAAAAATCGAAGAAAATAAAAAAGCACGAAAATCACTCTTTCACTACGTGCCTTGCGATAAGTAAGTGCGGCGACAAGAAGTAACGGCAACTTATAACACATCGCGTCATTATTTCAGCTAAACCGTAGCTAAAGCGAGATAATTACAGTAACTAAAGTGAGTGCGTTTTTTAATTGCTGAGCAAATCGATAGAAAGTACCTTCGGCGCCATTAGGCGCCTAATTAATTCATCCGTTATTGGATAATAAGTATGATATTATACGAGTTATAATTGATTGCTCTGAGGTGCCTTCTTTCTCGTGTGTGGTGCCGCCTAAAGCCAGACTGTCTCCTCTGCCTTGCGCGCCCGGCCTCTGCCCACCTTCTTACCGATGCTAAACGTCGCTACGAGGAAGGAGTAATTGCCGGTGTGGCACCGCACGTATGAGAGTTTAACAACACGTGACGACTCAGATGTACCCCCTAGTGCTTCTGTGTTTGCATACTAGAACCGTTTATTTGTTATGCCTAAAGCTAAAGCCCTAGTGCAAAAAATTAGCAAGAAAAAAATTTTGACGCAGAAATAATTTTTGTTTATTTTTTATTTTTTGAAAAAAAGTGATTATTTCAATTGGAAAGTTTAAAAATGAGCAAAATTTACCAATACTTGTTAATTTATTTAATTATAACTAGATTAAAGTGGAAATTAATCTCGTCGGTGAAACGTAATGTTATGAAAATGACTTGAACTGCTTTTAATAGCAGTTATTATCTCTAATAAAAATGAACGTCTTAATTAGCAAAGCGTACAGTTACAATAAAGTGCAGCGCGCTTAATAACAACGTGTATTTACGAGGTCTTAACGTGATTAAATAGAAACAACCTAAATGGTTGTGTAGTAGCGGCTTGATAAACGCGGAACGTCCTCATTGTCTTCGCAGGAAGAGAAGCGATACGCTCGCCGGCAGTAAACGCGCACGCGAGGATACGTGGGAGTCTAGCAGAACACGCTCCGCCTTATAATATAACAATGCGAATCCGCAAACGTTCTTTCGCGCTCCGCGGAAACAGCTTTTCAGTGTTCGGCGAGCATAATAGTTGGCGGCGGAGGCGGTCCGGCCACGTGGGCGCTAAAGGAGGATCCGAGGCGGTGCGCGACACCGCAGAGCACACGGCCGACCCGTGCCGCGCCGCCGGAGGAGAGGGAATCCGCTCCTGCGGAGAGACTCCGCTGCGCTAGATGCCCAGACGCATCGCAGCACGCAGCACACGCACACGCGTCGCATCTCGTCGCTGCTTTCTTCTATTCGGTTGCTGCTGCTGTGCCAACCACCAACCTACAAACAAACTCTTCGAGATCAATCAAAATAATATACACAACAATACTGTTTAGTGTGATACGGATTCGAGTTGTTCGTTGTTCATCGTTGATGCTCTTGCAGTGACAGTGCGCGGCGGCCAATCGTACTCGTGTAAACAATAGGTGTAAATCGGGACTCTCTCTCGCAAAGGGTGCGCTCAGTTTAGTTCCTCGCCCTCTCCTCTTGAAGCGCACCGTCGTCCGGTCCTGCAGTGTACGCCTTCCAGTCTTCACGGACACTCGCCACAGTGGCTACCGCACATTTTCAAGAGGTTCGCTCTCAGGCGGCGACTCTTTCGCCATGTGTTGACCTCCAGTTGATCACACAATTGCGGTAAGTTGCTACCATCAACGTCTATCACGCACGTAGGTGTGAAGATATCTAGATATCACCATCGACAACAACCACAAGGCGTCTGTCATTATTTGCACCTGTTATATAATCATATTAACGCGTTTTGCGGATCTCGGAAGTGGTTACTCTTACTGGTTACCCGCCATTGATAACTGGTAACCAATTTATTGTTTTTAATTTAAACAATGTAGAGAATTGTGATGATTCAACGCTGGTGCAGTTTTACTTTTTTTTCTTTTCTGATGTGTTTATTTTCGCCGGGGACACATGAGCGTTGAGACAATCGCCGTTATTGTCTCGTCGAGCTGCCCGACTGGCATATGTCATGTGTGTTTAGTTAGTTGATGAAGCGGTAACGCACATATTGCTTTGATAAATGAGCGTTTTGATGGGGAATAGATTTCGTTGCCAGAACAATAGTGTCGCATATTAATATATCGCGCTACTCTTTGCGTCATCGTTTCACCGCAGGCGTGGAGAGCCGAGTGTATTATGATGTTGTTCACTTGTTCGACGTTGCCCCGGCGTGTGTGCATGGCGCAAAAAATAGAAACAAAAAAAAACAACACAACACCGCGAGAGAAATGATGAAAATTCACAACGATGCCCGCGGGCCCCACAAAACAATATGCCTGCCGCGTGCGGCGTGAAATGCTGAAATATCTATTAAAAGATTAAAGTTTTTTTAACGACGTGATTCTTTTGTTGCCAACAACCGCATTATACTAAGTGGTCAAATATTAATAACGCGCCTGCCGACGACTCATCTTTTGCTTTTTTATTTTTTTCTCTCTGCCTCGCAGCCTGCTACTATTATTTCTGCTTCGTAGGCCAATCTTTGTTCGCTTTATTGTGGACGGTTTCAGTAAGCAAAGTGGTACGCATCTGGTTTTCGTCAAGTGAGAGAATATAACACCACGCAGTCATACTATAATGGTTTTGGTTCCTGTTGCACTATGTTGTGTGTGTGTGTTTCTGTTTTAAAACGTTTGTCTGGTAGACGGATTTTGACGAATATTTTTCAAATTTTGTTTCGTGCACGTCTTAGGTTACACACTACTGACCCAACTACATAAATCAGATTGCTGCGCTCCCCTCATAGCGAGGGTGCATTTTTAAAACATTTTCATATTGCCACAAATTTGGATACGAGAATGCCGAAAAGTTAATTTCAACCTATATTCATCCGCGGACGGCACAGGATGTGGCCAAAAGTTGTCAGTCGGGCTAAATGGCAAACAGATGTTGTCGATTCATTGGCAAACGTGTTGTCTTTGTCTTTATCTTCTTAATGCGTCCGATAAGGGCGCAGCATAAAAATGGCATTGTCAAAGCCGCTCGCAGATGTGCGCGGTGTCATTTTACATCTGTGCGCATACTTAAGCACCTTCAAAAGGCTCATTAATTTTTCGGGCTTTTTTTTGTTTTTATTTCTGCCTCTCAGCAAACATTTCCACAGTAACACCAATTCGAAGCACTTTCAAGGATTGTTTAGTATATGATGCGCTTTGCCCGCTGTTGTATTCTAATGACACATTATCACTATGTGATGTTATCACTTGTATGGTCTAAATCACGAATAACCTTCGTCGTTATTATGCCAGTTTTATCACAATCAAAACGGAGACTTTACTCCTTTTCAGACACCAAACGCACAATGCCTTCAAATAATTTTGAAGCGTATTAAAAATGTCGGCGTTTGTTCATCGAAAGGTCAAAATATACGCGGCTAACTGGGCCAAATGATCATTTCATTACTAAATAATTAAATTTGTTTGTTATTACTGCATGCATTCAATGTATGTGTACATGCAACAAAAATTTACGTAACTGGGTATGGGTGTTTGTTGAACAGCGACTTATTTGTTGCTCGGCGCATTAAAATTTCTAAAGCACAAAAACAAACAAGTAGATATTACGAGAATGAGAATCATCTTTATTTTATAGTTGATATGAATTTATTCAACAACTTTGGACATCCAACCGCGTTTCCTCGATCGCTTCCTTTTGCAATGCATCGATTGCTTGCGGATGATCAAAGTCTATTTATTTTCCTACCCTACACGAGTATTGTAAAAGAATTGTCTCCGTGGGTTCCTTTTGAGTGGGCAACGAGATGCGACGGGCCCATATTTCACCGCCACACGACGGATGTGTGCTTCCTTGAAATAACACACACGATCGTTGTTTGCCCATGTTTACGATCCATTCCACCGCCGATATTTCGATCATATTCGGTTATCTCTGACAAAGTGCTTTGTGCATTCCGGAAAATGCGACTCTCTTTAACGTCAACAAATTTGTCATTTAAATATCTCCACTCTTCCCCAACACACATTGAATATTACATGAAACAATTCAGCGCGCGAATAAAAGTTGTTTGTTAAAAGAGGGGTCGGAAAAAAGCAGCGCCAAAACCCCGTTCGGGGAATAATGCACAACGAATACACATTTGCGCGTTGAGTGGATTCGGCGTTGGTCATCAATAGTAGACGCCGAGGAGAGGTCCTGCATCGGCACACACACAATCTGTGAAAGCGATCCATTCGCGAGGCTGTTCTCCCGACGCGGCCGGCCACTACAGAGAGGACTCCAATGCTTTTGTGTCCCGCAACAGCACAACACTACTGTCCACCCCAATAATCCGAGCCTTTTTGCATACACTTACGCACACACATTCTCGGTCAACACAAACGGGACCATCCCTTTTCAAACAACTACCATTACTCGTACTCGCCGACTGTGTCATTTTACCGATTCCCGATTCACCGGGACGACAATTCAATTTCCCTCATCATAGAAATGCCATTCGGATCACTCGCGCGCGCCTATTACGCTTTGTGCGTCCTGTTCCGTTTCATTTTCAATCATCAATTCGCAATTTGTTCGTTGTCGTTTTTCAAATTATAACGTACCATCATCATGCCACGCGCGCTCAAAAATACCAGCGTATAAATAATTTATCTGGAAAACATTCTTGCGTTTCACAAATTAAAAACAATATTAATAAACGATGCAAACTTTTTATTTCTTCAATGTGCGCGCGCGAGTGCTCGGAAGATACTGAAGAACACACAGCGTTCGCCTAACACATGCGGGCATTGATTTAATCATGTCACGTTACTTCTCGAGAATTTACAGAATGGAACGCGACGCATTCAATACAACAATGTGGTACTTGTATATCTTCTATATGATATTAATTGCAATTGTTGCCTCTGCGTGCTTTTACCGGCCGTGGACGTCTGCGAGAGGTTTATAACCGCGTAAGGCGCACGAGCTAATGGTGTAAACGCTCTTTTCATCTGCAATTACTGATCGTTTTTTCATCCGAAGAAGCTAGGAGCGCGAGTATAAGAAAATCAACAATATTTCGCTGCAAGCAACTGAGGAATTCTGAGTTTTTTGTTTGTCTCTCTGTGGCGAGTTTTTCGCGTGCAGATATTTCACCATAATGTCAACAACAAAAATCACACATCAATGTTGATCAAATTCTCATTCTCGTTAGTATTTCTGACTTATTCATTATGATAATAACGGTACGATTGTTATGCCTCATCACTTCAACAAGATTCAATCGCACATGTCGTTTTCTATTCTTTTATCAAAGAATACGCACTCGACCATTCTGTTTCATTCAATGGCTACAACCCTCGACCAAGCAATCAATGCATTGTGTGACATAATGACCGGCAGTGACTTATGCGCCAAGCAAATAATTTCAGGGGACATGTAATGAATATTCAGCTTCAGCATACACCTACTCGTACTCACACCATTGGCAAATGGATTCGAAGGTGGCGCCCCCAAAATATTTGTTTTATTGCCAAAATATTGTAACGCGGGCCTTGGAATCATCCTTCATGCGTGCTTGCGAAATCAAATTCTGAGGTCGTTCATTTGACATTACTGTATAACGAGTATTGATAAATAAATGCTTTCTACCTGCGGAGAATCCCAAACGAAGAAAGGAAAAAAAAGATGCAAACGCAACAGAACGTAATATTTTATTTTTGTAAGAAATTAGATTTGTCGGTTTTGCGCGCTCTTCTCCTGTCTTGCAGCGTTTTCGTGCTCGTTCGTATTTTATTGGCACAGCGCAGAAATAGAAAAAGGAAGCACACAACAACGCACATCTGAGGTATTCTGGGCGCATAAAAAAATTCAACGTCTTTCTCCTCGAATCAATACACATCGTGCACATAAAACAGCCAATTTCTCCACATTATAAATATATAAAAGAGACGAACATAATGAATGCTGAATTTTCTATTTTTTATGTTACACATCATTTAAGTAGCTTAAAATATATTTTTGTCAAAATATATTGATACTATTGATACATAATTAACTAGAATATAATGTTTGGAACGAAATTAGTCTGATGATTATTTAACTGCTATTGTTGGTTATATTTATCGACTGTGTGACGATAAAAATTTATATAATATAGTATAATATATGGAGCATTGTTTGGTAACATTTGTGACCCTTGATTACAATATGTGATTCAGGACGACGCATAACAATGTGATATGAAGAACGTGCGGATGCGCAGCGCGTTACGTAAAGGCGAGAAATTTATCTGCATTTAACTAACCTCTTGACATAATTGTTCTCGAATTGTGGTCGAAAAATAAGAAAAAAACATTTCGTCATCCAATTTATTGACCGAGACGAATTCCGTTACTACATATTTGTGTGTCTCGCAATTTCGCAACGAGATTTCTGGTCAAATCCAAACTGCAAATGCAATTTGATGTTATTTGTTAACGGAAATTGGCATGCGGCTTTCACTCCTTGGGGCTAATTAAATAACACACATACAAACACACACACACACGCAACACCCAGGCGCGCCAAACGACTCACCATCTTTAATGAGAATTTTGATGGACATCTAATAACAAATACCTAACTACTGCCACAACTACAACTAACACCTTCACGCACGTCAACACAAGGAGGGCAGTCGCGCGGAGAGAAAGAGTACATGGCATTTTGTTATTGTTTCAGAACCATGTCTTCGAAACGAAAATCGCCACCGACGAAATTGCAAGAAGGCGCCGGCGCAGGGTGTCTGGTGGCCGAGGAGCTCGCGCCCCTCCCGCCCACGATTGTCGGCGGTGGCAGCGACGGCGGCGGCCTGACTGATCTCGACGAGACCAGCAGCAACAATCTGAGCGATCTCGGCGAAGAGGATCACTGCAATCCCGCCACATTCAAGTCATATAAATTATCCGAATCATCATCGGCGTCGCTCTCAGGCAGCGACGACGGTATTGAAGAGGATCGCAGTCCGCCGCTGAAGAAACAACGCGTCACCTCAGCGGCGGAAGGCTGCGCCAACAGTACCAACAATACACCGGTGGCGGCAGCCACAGCGACAACTGCAACAATTAACCTTGCGCTGCTCGCTAAAGACATAGATAACAATGGTGCGCAGCGGCGGAACTCGTCCGAGTGCAGCTCGCCGACGTCCGACCTAAACAAGACGACTAGTATTCATTATAACAATAACAATAGTAGTATACACAATAACAATAGTTCCTCGCATCCGATCAAGCGTACGATGGACGACGTCTTGAAGCGGCTCACTTCCAAGATGAATAACAGCACGATAAAGGAGGAGAAGCGGCCGACACCGTCTACGACGCCGAACAACTCGTGAGTGACACATGCTGAAGAGTTTTGCAACTTAATAACAAATAAGTGTAGTGTTGGGAGAGTTATGGCTTTGCTGATAGATAACAACTGCGCGTAATTGTAAATAACATCCGCACGTTTTTCTGCACTCACATCGCCCTGTATCGACTTTATTTTACTACAGTAATCGAATTTGCCTTGACTTTTTAACCCTCTTTGGGCGATAACACAACACGCACAGGAAAAATTATACAACATAACCGATTAACCCAATTCTTCACATTCATTCATTACAACAAGCGATTGCGTAATATATAAATCATTGATAAATAAATTTCCGAGCGCTGGTTTATATAAGGGTGTAGAGCGGGAAAAAGGGGAATTTGAATAATGCATGCTGGATGCTGGATGAAAAGAGGAAAATCAAAGTTCCCACTCGGGCGGGACACGTAAACACCAGCATGCAAGCCCAGTAGTTGTGGTAATTTAATATCCAATGCATATTACATTATTGAACTACCGACTAGGAGTAGTAGAGAAGCGGCTAGTCTCTCGCAGAGACCAGGCACCTTACACATCCAATGAGTACGTGCCGTTCGCCACGGACGTGCACATTGAGGGCGAGTAGAAGAGGTGACACCGCGCCACGGAAACCAGCGTCCGAGCGACGACGCTGAATAATACATCGGCTAACAAACTTCTGAATGCGTCGCCTGGTGCCGCCCGGTTGCATTTGTATATTTGTGACTTTTGCGTTGCCCCGCTAGCATTTGTAATATACTGCAATTGCGAGTGCATGCCGCCGCCGCCGCTACTGCTTTTGTTCTGTTTTCTATTACTTACTCTTTTTTGCTATCTCCGCTTCGATCTCTTGCATCTGCATGGCGCACGCCGCGCTACTAACATATGTATAAAGAAGCAGAATATGGATGCAGCAATAATGATGATTCTCTGTTCTCAGTGATGAGGGGGCGGCCGCTCTGCACCAGGCGCTCTCCGGAGATAACATTGCGGAGAAGGAGCGCCGGCTTTCGGAGATGATACTCTCGTTGCAGATGGTACGCGAACAGCTCTTATCGCAGCAGCAACTACAATCGCAGCAGCAGAGCGAACACAAGGTAAGAAAACAACATATAACGCTTTCGTTAATTATTCACTATTTACTCATATCGTGATCGGATGATGTAATCTAATTTATATGAAAGTGTGTGTACACTTTGATCGGGGTTGTATATCAACACAAAGCACGCGGTTTTTTTTGTGGATAAGGGTTCCTTTTTGGCGCGTGCGTCTTTTGCATACTTTAGGTTCTTCTGCATTCAGGTCACCTTGTTGACTTGTTCTTTTGATGCCGGTAATGCTAACCCGCAATAGATTTGATGCTGGGGGGTGCCCAGTTGTGTGTTGGGGACGTCAAGAGTCCAAAATAACGAATGAAGAATTACAAAAATTCAATGCCACCACCATCACGCGGCTGGTGTGCCGGGTGCGGCGGCGTTTTGTGCAAGAGCGCCGCCGCACATAAAGGGAAAACGTGAATGTGAATACAACTTCCAAGTTAAATTAAACATACGGCGGCGTGTACACACTGCGCCGCGAACAGAGCACAAAACACATACAAAAATGAATAATGAACGAGATGCTCTGTGATATGCCCAGACCTATTACGTACGGCGCATTTCCATTGAAGTTACACATTTGATTCTCTTTTCTGTAAAATGTTACTACATTCAGTGGCACGTATGCGTGCTTTTCTCATGTCTCTCGTGTGATGATACAAATACGCTTGCTACGTCTGGCTCCGGCGGTTTCCTCTACCTCCGCGCTTGGAGTAACAGTAAAGCTTTGTAATTTTCATACGTCGATAGATAGAGAAGGGGGAGGGAAAAAGGTTGCGGTTTTGTTCGATGCATCATCGTTCTGTTTTCGTTGCTGTGCCGACAAAAAGCAGAAAACTCGAAACGAGCACAGAGAGCGATAACACAAACACGCGCGCGCTCCCGCAAAGAAACAAAAGGAAACAAGGGTTGTGATGGGTGGAGGAAAAGGGTGGCTTTTGTATGAAAGCGCGCGCATTGCTGTTGTGGGTGTTTCAAAAGCACGCGGAGCTTTTCCGCCGCAGTAGTCGAATATGGTCTCTAATGATCGCACATTAGGCGATGCGCATTGTCTCATCCGTGACGGCACCCACGCGCGTTTAGTTGCTCATTGGCTCTGGCACTGTTCGTCGACGAATGGCCATTGGTCAAAACACACGTTCACGTTTGCGACTCTGCACAATGGCGAGACAGGAGACGACTTTTAATGCTGAAATACGAACGGAAAGCAAAAAGTCATCCTGCAACTCGCAGGAAATTGCATTAATTGAAAAACGAAATATTTTCACGCTTAGTTATAATAAAAAAATAAATAAAATTATTAGCAAACGTGATGCGAATTCAGATGCCTGGAAGAAACACGCTCGAAACTTTCCTCTCTCAAATCAAATCAACTTAAAAAGGCTAAAATGTAATGGGGGATAAAATATCTAAAGGTATGGCGGCGCATTCGGCGCATAAAAAATAAATCGACGAATGTTTCAAATGTGTGCGCGCGCGTAAAAGGGCTCCTTCCACCCGAGCGCACGGATTCTCGGCGCTGAAACGTTTATAAGTTTTGTTAAGTATCAACTGTATAGTTTTCCATTAATGGTGGTCAATTTTATATATTTATTTCGCATCGAGACGCTGCAGTCCAGGCTACATACTTGATGATTCTAGTTAAACCTTAAGAGCAGGTCTTCTTCTTCTTCTTCGTCGTGGCCGTCGTAAACTCGCAGCAGCGCGGTCCTGGCTGCATGTCCATCGTGCGCGCGGATCTTTTAAACTCGGCTTTTACGAGGATGTATTAAAACCGTGCCGCTTTTAGTTTTATAGAAGTAAGGTTAAAGAGAATCATAAATTATAATATATTCATGCTCGACTACCTATCGAAACTCGACGCACAAAGTACGCGCGAGCTTTGTGTCCGCCAATCCGTGCTGAATGGGTTCGAGTGGTGGAACCTATAACGCGTATTATGATGATAACGGCGATAAAATACTCGCCAGCAAATTATTCGCATCTCCTATGTGTAATTAATGTGAAAAATTCTTTCCTTCGTAATTTCATGGCTACCAATGCGCTTTTTTTTATAAAAAAACTTCGGAAAGTCTAAGCTTTTTGTTCGTCTTCACATGACTGATACAACAAATCGTCAAAGTCTACGCGTCGCAACGGTAATCCGTTAAAATCTCGCCGGCGTTAAGTGATGAGCCTCGAAAATAAGTTTTTTAAGCTCCCCTCGTGTACAAGTTTAACGAAGAAAAAAAATGAGCACCACCTAAACCTATAAAAAGCACTTTTCAGTTTCGGAACATTTGTTGCATGTTAACAAACTATAAGGGGTCGATAATAAATGGTAGTGCAATTAATGTCCTTCTACTTTATGTCAACATGCGATATTTCGTGCGCTGCGCTTGAATGTGGTGATGAATGTTGATCAAAGCGAGTTTTCAATTCCATCATTCATTATATTATCTCTCGTAAGAGTGGAGAGAGGCGACATCTTCGTGCGATGGGAGGAGGGCTTAACGTGTGCGCATGCAAATGTATAATTGCAACCGCAGCGAAATATAGAGAATTGTTAAGTTGAAGATTCGCCTCCGATTGGTTCGGTTGACACAAACAAAAGTAAGCAATGCGAGAGTAAATACATGTATACGTGTTTATATACACGCGACTCATCCTTCTAACTTCTTGAATGATGTATGTGACAAACATTAAAGTTACGTGCGCGAATCTGAAATACGGTTTGTTACGCTTTCAGCGAGCATGCGAGAGCTTTAACTTTGCGCACACGCGTCGAGAGGTTTGTTTGTTTCAAAAGTAAATTTATAATTACTGGCGAGGCTTTTCTTGCGTATTATCTTTCGTCTCGACAGTCGATATACGTGGATTTAGTAATCTGCGAGGATCTTTGTAAATTAATTCGAATAAATAGTCACGTTAAGCGCGTTAACGTGTCTCAGACAGATTGTACAAATATCGAATATTTGCGCCTATGGAAAACCATAGACATTATCGGTGCCCAGGTAATACTAGACGCGGATAATTTGCATACGCACGTTGTAGGCATCTTAATGTAATGTGTGGATTTTTTACGTTTTCCCGGTTCGTGTAAGCGGCATTCCAATGTCCCGCAGAATTATTGTATCAGCTTGCGAATAACAAAAACGATCACATCGAAATCCAAGCCTCGGACAACAAAAGTGCGCGCGCATGCGTTAGAACGGTGAAAGAAATGCGTTTGCATAATTATCATGTAATTAATATGCAAACAAGGAATCGCGCGAACTTGCAGCGCGCCATCCATAACGTGATCTTTGCGTACCCGTGTAATGTTTAACTTTATAGCTGTCATTTATTACTGTAATTGTCCATGTGTCTAAGTATAAGTATTATTATCGCAAGTTTTTCACAAAAACATGTTACGAAAATTTTATTTTTTTTCTGGCGGCGTATTCGTTGTATAATCGTCCTTTCTCAGGATTTGTTTTCGTACAATAAAGCGCAATATCCCCCGGGAGCTTTGTCAGCGTTCCTGCTGGCCGCGATTTGATTGCGTTTTCATTCAAATTGTGCAACACAAACGCCGGATTTGACTACGGGGATATGCATTACATTGACGGAATTAGTGTAAGCCGGCGTTGAAATGCGTGTGCGTGGATTGCGCATACATGAGAATGAGAATGACGAATTGAAGACGTTCAAATAATAAATGGACTGGGGCATGTCAATGGCGTCGCGCTGATTTATCTTTGCGTGCTCGTTTTACCAACTTACACACCTACCGCATGCGCTGAGATGCTGGTGAAGAAGAGGAGGTGGAGGAGGACACAGTCGTGCACGGTGTGCAGTCAGAAGACGGTGTGTAATTGTAGCTAATCTCGTTATCATTAGCACACCCGGGGTCGAAGCGGTGCGCAGCATCTGATTTTGGGACCATCAAAGGATCTCACCCGAGAGCTGCTGCGCTATTTCCCGCTCTTTTAGGTGACGCC
This sequence comes from Dalotia coriaria, assembly GCF_025399875.1. Classification (NCBI taxonomy): domain Eukaryota; kingdom Metazoa; phylum Arthropoda; class Insecta; order Coleoptera; family Staphylinidae; genus Dalotia; species Dalotia coriaria. The sequence continues at coordinate 6,527,129 of NW_027045447.1, read as the reverse complement.
GCACTACACATCGCCATGCCGAATTCAGTTTCTCTGTGTAATTAAGTAATGGGAATCAAAGTTGTGCGCTTTCTGATCTTAACCTCCCCTCGCCAGCTTTCGGCAAGCTGTGTGTAGACGCACAACCCCCGCGCGCGCACGCGAGTCGAATGTTTGCAATATTTGTACAAACTGTTTATATCCCGTTCGCTATCTGCATATGCATTGATGAAGCAGGCGATGAGCTATCCTTGTTTCCTGCGGCGCCTTTCAAGGGGAGGGATTTGCTCCTTTCCGCCACAGGATTCAAATTTGCTCGGCGCGCATCTCTTTATACATCCATTTAATTATTATTCCTCGGTTCGATGCTTCCCCGCACAGGAATCAATGGCTTCCCGGTTCTTTTAAAAAACCCGCGCTGAACAAATATCTTAATTATCTTATCGAGTTATCCATTTAGCAACGCAAAGGAAAAACATATGAATATAAAAAAATAAGGTTTTTGAAAGCGCACCATAATTAAACTCTACGTTTTTTTTATCTTGTATGCAAGATAATAAAAGGCCCAATTTGTTACAAAAAATAATGGATATTGCATTTATGGCAGACCACGCATCATCATTCTCCAATTTGAAAACTGGCGGACGCTTATTTTTTCCATTCGGCTATTGGGCGCCGCATCAATTGGCAATAATACAAAACCTGTATTGCGCTGCCAAGCGCCGGATGAGGCACAAAGGACTTTGTCAAATATTGGACTGATTATAATGCTCGTGCCCGTGTTTGTTTGCGCATTATACGCATTGATATCCCCCAGCAGGCTGTACAATAACAACTAATTTCCATGATTCCAATTGATGTGCCTCGGATATTCAGCCGGCGCTGCCACCATTCACGTTGGCGTGGGCTACACTATATTTGTTTGTCTCTGCCTCCAATATGTTTGTGTGAGTGTGAGTGTCTGCTTTCGAAATGATGATACACCAAACCACAATATAATGTAATGACGGTCTATTAATGTTGCTAATCACGATGAATGCGCTTTCAGGCATTTCGATTTTAATTCAACCTCTCTGACCCAACACAAATATAATCCCTTTATTTTATACATTTTTATGTTTAGGGCCAGGGGAATAGACTCCCTTTTGTTTGCATAGTGATAAATAGCAGTTATTGATGATCGCAGCTACCGATTTTAAACGTGTCATTGCGTATCAAAATAGGCATCCGATTCGCAATTTAAAGACGTTGGTGGTTGTGTTGGGTGTGTCGAATTTTGTCATGTTCTGTACTCTATAGTATGACGCTGCTGATTTTACCTGCATTATTAAATTAGTGCGCTTATCTTAGGGTGTGCGGGTAATTTAACACAATTATAAATGCAAGTCACTTCGATGTAATATGTGCGCGCTTGGCAACCTAATGCATTTTCATGCCAAAGTGCCACCGTATAATATACTCAAAGGTGCTTCATCGAACACAACGGCGATATAGTTTTAACTGACAGCGCAGCACAAATCAATAATTTACGACGTTGTTATCACATTAGATGCTCGTTTTGCGCAAACATGCAAATGATCACAATAATGGAATTGTTTACGCGTTTTACTGCGAAGCAAAATTAAAATTAACAATACCAAAGTACAAACACGAGTGCACCAGAGATCACACACGGTCGGAATAGAAAAGCTTTCGCAAACTATGCACTGATAACGGCGCGCAAAAATAACGCCTCGTGTAACTTCCAACATCGAATAAAACTTATTATATGTCTTATTACAGTCGAACAAAGTGCACACACTACACCACACCGAAATATTAATATATTCGAGTCTATTAATAATTTCACACACTCGTATGACAGCTTGATAACACTAGCCGTTGGAATTTTCATCGCCACCACCTTATATCACTTTTATCTTTATTAATGAGCGCCAAGGGATAAAATTAGTCCGCTTCTCTCCCTCTTGGTTAGGTAGATATACTGCTGTAGTAGTAGTAGTTTGGAAAGCGTGTTGTTTTAATAATTTTCCGTGGCGTGCGCGCATGAAAAACTTCGCGCCCGTGTGTGAAGCATTCAAGCCGATTTTTTCTTTTTATTTTTAGTACAATGTTTGTATTATTTTTAATTTGGGAATGACAGGCGACGGCGCAACTGCAACATTTAAAATTCATATATGTTGTATAAATAAAGCGTATAAATAACAGAAATTAATCTGACGCAGCATCATCGCGTGCTCGAGCGCGACACAAGCGCACACAGCCTAGATGTGTTTCCTACGCTTTTCGCATCCGAATTTCTAATAAGCGCGGATAAAACATTTCGACTTGTTTACGATGCGCGCCAATAAGTGCATTTTGCAATTAGCCGTACATATTTGGCGAAGGCAAATAACCGTTGTCGAGTACGCCGTGACGCTAATTTATTGACGTTACACGTGTACTTCTGTTGTTCTTCTACCGCTTTATCGTCGCTTCGCATGCTGACGGGCGCTTAAAAATGCACTATTTGAATATATTTAAATAAAATAAAATCTTACAATTTGAATTCAAATTGAGCTTGAGTGCTATCCTCACTTGCGCGCTGCAGACGCGCGCGACTACAACTAAACTATAATCTAAGCAAATTATTCTCTTGCTGGAAGATTATAGTTACAAGTTATTGCTTGCGAAATAATTTGCATAAATTATATAAGAGTATTACTTGTATAATGACCATTAACTACTTGTACAATTTTGTTGTTTTTTGTGTTTAGTTTTTTCCTTTTTATTTTTTACATGCAGAAAGTAAAATCGATCAGTTTGTGACTTAATTTAATATCACACAAAGTAGTAAAACTTAAGTGGAAATCAGAAGCCGGTAGTTTTGACGTTTTCGACTCGCCGTAGCAATTCGCTGCTTATAAATATTCCGAGCCATTAAATTAGGCAAAAACAACAACAGCGCGCAGAAGATGTAAAAATTACAACGTTGAAAAATTAAAATTTATGTGCGTTCTTCGTTTTTAGTTCAGAGATGTTGATTGCGTGTGTGCGTTTGCAGTTAGGGAGGTAATTTTTACGGCGGCACTCAGTTTATATACAGATATCGAAAATAGCGTTTCGTCGCAGCGCTGTAGAGACTGCGCGACGATATAATGACGTTACATAATGCAGTCAGTCAGTCGACAAGAAGAAGAAATGAATAAATATATACCTATTATATGCATCGCGCGCGCAAAGTGTAGATATAGGAGTTGTGTGTATTTCAGCTCCTCGCGCTCTTCTCTGGTATTTATTATTGAATAATAAACGAAATTTTACGACGTTGTGAAATGTTCTCATTCTTATTCCTCATCACTTGCATATTATGTTGGCGCTTCGGAATTGCTTTCGATAAAGTGTGTTGAAGCGACGAATGCCTGCAATCCGGGGACCTTCTGAAGAAGTGACGGTCGGCGCACTTACACATATTTATTCTACAGGATAATACATAAGGAAAAAATATTTATTTTGGGCAAAAATCTTTATTTTTGCGATTAAGTGATGAAAATTTTAACTAATTTCAATTATAAATGCAAGTATTAGTGTTTATGTTTATTTGTGACGCTTTCACGCAAAAACTACTGAATAAATTTTGATACATTTTGTTATAGAGATAGTTTTAATCGAGGAAAATAAAATAGGCTTCTTTTTATTGCAAAAATTTAACTTAAAGCGGGGAAAATAAGGGATGAAAGTTACTATGAAAATTATTATTAGTATTACTAATTTATATTAGTTAAGTATTAAATTTGTTTGTTTAAATTTGTGTCAATTTTATAATAGTTATTTTTGAATAAAATTATGCATACAAAATTTGCATTACAGTGCAGTACAGGAAGAACAAGACGACGACTTGAGAACGCACGAGCAAGAAAGATAAATTGGGCATTCACATGACAAATTGTATTATTTCTGGCACGAAGCAGGCGCGTAATTGTCAAAAGATTGCATTATTATTTGTGACTCTCGGCCGCGCGCCTCGTGCACCTCGTCGATGGGGCATGCTCGAGTAGCATTTTTATAAACTGCAGCATAGCCCGCGTTGACAACACAATAGTTTAGCCGAACTAACAGGCCTGCTCGTTATTTCTGTACTAATTTTTCATTATTAGCGCTGCACGGCAGAAGTCACGCGCGCATTTAAAAAAAAAGAAGAAGTTTTTTAAAAAGATGCTCAAGACGTTATAAAAGATGCAATCGTGGGGCACCGGTTCCCAATTAAAACTAATTGTAGAAATCGTGATTTATAGTGGAATTACTCACGTCGGTGATTATTTAATGTGGCAGTTAACATGCTATTAAACACGCCCCGATCATTCTTCACTTAATAGGGTTGCTCGTCCGCAGCGACACACGCCGTCCAATTTATGCGATGCCATTCCATTACGCAATTACTTAATTACGCCTCAAAATTCATTAGCGCCCAAAATCCGTGGTCTATGAAAACAAACATAAACACACAATCAGCGTAAGGGGTAAAAATAGTCGCGGGCGGTTCTGGTTTGTCTCCGGTTACCTATTTCCACAGCATCCACAGTCATAAATTATTCGACACATTTGAGTGCCGCGCACGGTGCGCGCCTATGTTTAAAACCAAAAGGGGTGGATTATAAATATCAACCCCTTTGTGTTTTAAGCAATGTGTTTGTGAGATCGTGCGGAGATACATATTTCACGGATTATGTAACATCCGGTATTAGTTTTCGTCTTTTCTTCGTCCGGTGGAGATTTTTTCGGAAACTTGCTGCAGAAAGTAATGCAACCCACAATACTCAATGCTAGTTATTGTTAGAGGTTATGTTACCAGTTCATTTTAGAATTTTATCAAAAATTTGATGAAAATTTGTCCTTAAAATAAGAAAAATTAACCTAAATCATGTTGGGTTTTCGTTGTTTTTGTGTGTTTGCGGTTGTTATATGATTAATTAGGTTATGTCACCAGTAAATTTTGGTGGTTAAGAGATTTTTTGAGGCAAATTTTTATAATTTTCAGAACATTTGTTAATTAAAATTTAAAAAAAACTTATGCTTCAAGCTAAAAACAAAATGTGAAAATGTGAAAGAAGCATTTTCTGTTCTTCCCTGTAAGCTCGTTTGCCTCCTCAAGGCCGACGCATCGATTTTCTAACCAAACAAACCAAAAGCAACCTGCGCTGTCTTCAGAAAATAGAAAATTTAACATAAAACGCGCGAGAATTAAATATTATCGGGCCATTGACTGTCGTTTTCGTATAATAACATCGTCCGTTGAACGTGCATGTGCGTTAAGTCCCACCGTATAACTACGCGCGGCGTAAACCAGTTTGAAAGTCAATCATGCGACTTCGTTATCCCCGCACAAAATTAATAAATTACATTTACATTGTATACGCGTACGAGTATAATATAATATCTCTGTCTCGCGAGCGGAGAGATGCGCCTCGGCGTTTTATAACTTACGAGTACAGGTGCTTTAAACGCTGGCTGCTTCTTGCGGTGTGTTTGCTCGTGTCGCGTCCTCCGCCGTCCACCGTCCACCAGCACATAGACACATACACACATTCACACATGAGTTGGTTTTTTTTTTGTTGCGTTTGTTTTGCTCGTTTTTCGAACGCGTTGTTTCAACAACGGTCCGGCGTGTAGCGCGACTCGCGAGACGATGCCACAATAACAAGCAAAACGATTACAAATTACCATTATTTCATTCGTACATTTCATTATTCCAGCTCGCGCGCGCTTGTTTTGTTCGCATTTATGCGCCGTGCACGAATTACAATCAAAGGCAATTGAAATAAAGGGGACAAAACAGGAAAATTAACTTTGCGAGCGCGCTGTGCTACACGAAGTTGCTGTCAGTTACATTAGTTGTTGCGTTGTTACCTTTTCTCCGCGCGTCCTACTGCTCGCAGCGCAATTGCCTGCATGGGCATTTATTTGTTGTCGTCGGGATGGGAAAGCCATTAAAATCGGCAAGGGCGAACGCGCGGATGGCGACGACACGATACAAGAACTAATAAGATCATTGACACGCATATTTAATCCCTTACGTCGATCGAAAATACCAGCCAATCGCATTAAACACACTCATTAGCTATTCCAATTATAAATTCTCATAATATTATCTATCCGATGTCCAATGGTGAGCCGTGCGCGCCACACATTCGACGCTGGACGTTAACTTTTCTACATTAGTTAATGAGTGAGCCTCTCTTTTATGTTGTGCTGTAATAGTAACTCCGATTCGGACACACAAGTTCAGATGCGGCCTGCGAACACAAAATAGAAATTCTTTTTTGCCTTTGCATCGATTTCTATCTCTTTTATTCATAGTCAATAATTAAATACAATTTTTATTACGTTTTTATACAAAACAAAAACTCCGGCATCCTGTTTCTCCGGCTGCTTTTATATTCCAACATAAATGGCCATTATCGGTAGATTTAAATTGTCTAATTAATGACCAATTAAGGCTTATTGTTAGTCAATTAATAAAGTAAATTTTTACATCTGCCGCCAAAGCTATTGTTATTTTTAGACTTTCGAGTGTGTAAAGATTGATACACCTATAATTTATACCTACAGCATCAGCTGTTTTATTTATTTTTTATTTCCAAAGCTAAGGAGCGAGAAAAGCGCTCTCGCAAGACGAGTGAGGCATGAGTGAGCGTGTGCGCCTAAAAATACTTAAACTGCGCTATGTGTGCCCATCATGCTATTAAATCTTTAAGATATTTTCATATTTTCCACTTACATACCTAACCTTCATTCCACACTATTGGCAAGCGTCGAAATCGTTGTTATAAACGCTGTAATTAATAAATAAAACGCTACATATTGGTTTCGGCACATATCAAAGCAAAAGAATCAAAGTAAAGCCGGTTGCTTTGTAGTGATAATTTACAATTTTCGGAAACAGCGCTTGTTCAGCATGCTTTCTTCGTTTGTAATCAAGTGGGACGTGCGCGCGTTGTGTTATTGTGACAAGGCGCGTAATTTATTTCGTATTTCGCGCGTAAACGTTGCGTCATCCGCGTGTGTCTGATATTTTTGATTGTAATGTTTCTAAATATACCGCCGAGTGATATTAAAATACTCGTCGCGAATCTATTTCGATACCTTGTTGGATTTTTTGGCGATTTTGCGCGGGTCGTTGAGGCAAATTGTGCTGCGACGGATTTTTGTGCACGTCAGAGCTACACAAAAAACTCTTTATTAATAGTCGCAAATAAAATTCACCTGCGTAGAATATTCTTATAATAATTTTATTATATACCTATTATTGATTTGATATTTATTAGAATTAATTAATTTTTCTATTGAAGTTCTATGAATAGTTATGTTGCAAGTTCATTGTATTTTACAAATAGAAGACCCAAGTGCAAAATGTCATCTCGTCTAGAATGTCATTTTATTACCCAGCGACATTGTAGCCTTCCGCGACGAAGTGCGGTAGCTCCAGCAATAAAAGCGAAATTCAGCATTTAAACGCAGGTTTAATGATCGGCCGGCATTTATGAATTTAAACTCGTGAAATACAGCAAATTGAAAGATGTTTTATGATTGACATTATGACAAAATCACTGATTTACGAGCACTTATTCTAATTATTGACTCGTTTTCGGGCCGCGCGTTTGCGACGAAGAAGAATTTTCGGTGACACAAGCCTTGATAAATAATGCTCGTCCACGGATCGCCTCATTTCTAAAGATACACACACAAATACACTTACAATCGGCCGAAGAAGCGCGAGCGCGCACCCAGGGTCCGGCTTTTTATTCATCGCCGCATTTGTGTAATATATTTCGACGATATTAATTGGTATACTTTCTATGCGGCCCGCCAGAGATAGGTGAGGAGCGTTTTTATGTGAAAATGACTCGTCCCAGAGATCGACGAAAAAATAATTCACGTCGTTGGACATGATCGGACATTTATTTTAATTAAATTTGATTTAGTCAAATGGTGTCTCGTATTGAACTCAATCTTGATACGCCTGAGAGGAAAAAAATACAGAGATAAATATATTAACAGGCCGTGAAATTGCTATGCCGCACAAATATACACACACCTAATGATAAATTATGCATTCGTTTAATATGTGAAACGATATAAATCGATTAACATGTTTTTATATTTCGAGTTAAAACGCACGCGGCTTTTTTCTGTGAGTATTTTAACTATTTGGAAATTGCATTCCGACGGGCTTTCCAATTCGATCATAAGAATTCATTAATTAGTTGTGTCTAACCTGCACGCGAACGTTCCGCAACCCTTGTCGATGGGGCAATCAAACCACTTTATTACGCGCGCAGGGCACGTGCCCACCAAACACGCGTCGTTACCGCACGCACGCACCGAGTCGAGGATGTAATCCACCCACTTGATATAGAGGGAGGGCTTGTTATTTTGTCCTGTTGCGTGTAATGATGATATAATACCCCTTTTGGTTTCCTTGTTCTTCGCTATTTGTCGACGCTCCCCACAATCGCGCTTCCTTGCGCCCTCATTGGGGTTTGCCATTATGTTATTTTAGGATTATATCTGGGGATCCTTGCCGCACTTGACATCAAAGATGCGTATGACAGATAAGCAAATAAAGTATTATCTACAAATATTTGTATTATGCCAATATACGAATCGGAAGCGACTTTGTTTAAAGAATGAACAGAGGGTTGGTATTATCTAAACATATTTGACTATTGTTAACACATCAAAGGAAAATTTTAATTTTTTTCTTTAAAAAAATTTTTATTTTAAAATTCATATGAAGTTTATTAAAACCAAATTCTTTAGGTGTCATTAATTGCTCCGCTAATAGAATTTCATTGTACAACCCCTCGCTTTAATCGACCCCGCAAAGTTAATTACCCCTAACAGTGGTTAGCTTATGACAGCATGGTTCATAAATCATATTTCGTGCTTGGTTCATATTCCTTCACGTTCGCCGTTCACATCGAAGGGCTCATGCGTCACAGCAGGCAGGAGAACACTAACATTGGGGCTGGCGCACAATGCACCCAACTTATATCTTCACGCCCGACTTGCGCCACAATAGACCCCTCATTGACTTAAATATTTCAGCGACGACATATTCGACATGTTACAAATATGCGCCCGAAACGACGTGCATTATTGGAATACATTTCCGACCAACGCATTCCACTTCTTCATCGAAACATATTATTCAAAAGCTCTCGCTTGTGAGTGTGTATAGCGAGACGCGAAGCAATCTAAACAATAAACAAGATTGAGACAAATAAATAAATCACTGGGAACATACCGAATGGTTGGTTCACCCACCGCTCAAGCAATATTCGTGGTTATAATTCGTGCTTCTCTGATTTAGGGTTTTCCATCTATACCTCCATGTCGTACCTTTTCATAGATACACTTCTGATACGCTGCTTCACGTGGAAATCTCGTTGATTAATGCGTTTATGAATAGCTTTGTGTGTCCAAACGTTTGAAGGGCGCTGCGAACCTTATGTTCGCCACTAATTGAGTGTATTCAAACAATACACAAACATTATGTTTATACCTTCCCCTTTCGCATCCCCGCCGTCATATAGAACAGTAGTTTTCGGTTGATTGTGCACGCGATGTGATGCGTCGCCATGGTGGCATTGATGGAGCAGCAGTGGGAGTGATGAAGGGCGCGCGCGAAGCAAATGAGTTGGCGAAGAACATCGGGTGCGCCGAGCGTGATGGGTTCAAAGAGCTTAACTTGTAATCCGTCTATGATTTTAATGCACATTATTTCGGCGCGCTCCTTTGTGTATTAAACGCGTAGCTGGGAGTAAGGGAATACACATGCTTTAACAAACATATCTGATTCGGTGAATCAGCATATATATATACATGTTGCAAAATTCACAACGCACGGGTTAAAATCGAGATCTAATATTGCTTTTTATAGTGTTGTTTGTATCCAGACGCTGTATAAATAAATCGGGTCCCTTGATGCCAAACACAAATATAATTTTAATCGAAATGACGTCCTTATGTATCTCGCACATATAGGCAACCCACACATTGCGTGTATTGTCTCGAAGGGATAAAACAAACGCCAAAGTGAACATCGTTTTCCCTCTGGGAGAATGAGGACGATGAAAGCGGGTGGCGAAGGAAGCTTCGGCGGTACAATCAAGCATCGCACATTGCCTCTGTCAGCAAGCATTTTACGCATGACAGTCGCCGAACACACTCTTAATATGCGCTTCGGTCGCATTCGGTCTACGCCAACGTTGACGGCTCTATTGCGCTAGTTATAATTTCCTCTTCTCATGTGAGAATTTCCTCGCCACAGCCAGAGCATAAATTTATGAATAGTGGGTCTCTTTGAGCCAAGACAACTCGTGCGCATTCCGTTTTGGTCTCCTTCGCAATTTGCTGAAAGTTTGTAAGCGCAGGAATATTAAAAATTACACTCTTATGGCAGGTATAGAGGAAAGAAGATGCCAGAGAGATTTGTATCTGATAAAGTTTCGATAACGCAAAGAATTATGATTATGAAATTCCCCAAGAAGCACGGAAATGCACACGCTCGTGATATAAATCATCATCGTCAACATCATTCAGTCGCTAAAAATAAATACATATTTTCATCGCTTCACGTGCACGTATATAGACCTACATGTATGGAAGGAAGCTCGCCATAACTTCTCAATAAGACTTTGTTGTCTTATAGGATCAAAGCCATCGCCGATGCGCCTGTGTCCCGGCGAGGGATTTCGGGTCCGTGCTGAAATTTAAATTCGTTTCTTATTTTCAGACACTTTTGTTACTGATCTTTTCAATGCGGGCCATGTGCGTGCGTGCGTGTGTGTGGGTTGTTGCTTTGTACAAAAGAACAGTGCGCGAACGGAGGAGAGACAGGAGTTGGAAATAAAATGTAAAACACGAAAGGAATAAGTCGTCGTCGACTAGACAAACGCCGCGCCGTCGATATTATTGTCTTTTTCATTTTATCAGCGCGACGGACATGCATTACATTTTAATTCCATTTCTAAGGCTGCTGTTGCGCGCATTGTGAGACAGCACGTAGAGGAGGAGAGCACTTTGTTACCATTCATACATCGCCGAAGACACTCGTGTGAGTGTTGCGGCGCGCTGCCGATATTAAGCGGATTACGTCTCAGCAGCCTTTTCAAAGAGCATTAAAGAACATAGGTGATAATAACTTTCATATAAAAGTGAACTAGTTTGACAGAAGAGCCAGAGACGACGCGCGAGATGAAATGTTGAAGATGGTTCGAGAGAAGAGCAAAAAGAAGAGGAGGAATAGGGAACGTAATCCTACGTCTAGGGAAGAGCAGAGAGAGAGTATTATAAGACTCGACCATTGTGGATACTGACGTGACAAATCCAAAGGGAATAGCAAACCGATGTGTCGCCGACGTCTCTTCGTCCTTTTTTGTCTCCACACACACACACATTCATAGACATGTATTGAAAATCGTGAAGCTTTTCAGTTAGATTATATCTCCCTCGGAATAATGGGATAGTAAATTTTCTTTCTTTTCATACATTCACGCCGGGTACATAAATAGATACGTAATTAGAGTGATAAAGCGTGAATCTATTCTGTATTTTGGAATATTATCGCGATCGAGCTTAAGCCGAAAAGTAAGGCAACTAAGGCAACTTTGTCAAGCTGACAAAGCTCTGCGCGAGCAGCGAATTGAAGTTGAATCATTCGACAAGAAGAAGGGGATCGTGCGGTCATGTTCGATGGCTTTTTGCCGCGGCTGCCTGCATGCGGGATGGATTTATATAACACGTGAAGGCTGTTGTTTCTAGCGGCCCATCATTCATTCGAGTAAACATTGTAAATCAGCCCGCCAGTTGGTCGGTCGGTCGATTCGCTCTCGACAACCCGTGCTCTTGCCCGCGAGCATCACACATCGCAATGCGTGCGGAACGTGCAACAGACACACACACATACAGTCCCATTTTCAGTGTGCATCTCTTCGACACTGTTTCCCAGTTCATAAAGTTAACACGAGTTTATTTGTTGGAATGGAACAGTCGAGTTGCTCTAATGCGTTTGAATTGTTCGATAATAAACAAACTCTCAATGCATGCACTTCATCCACCATCGCTGGGACGGAACTAGGGACACAAGTACACTAATCGCGGGACGGAACTGTAACAAGAGCAAATGGTTGAATAGAATGGAATGTTGCGAAACCACAAACTTCCTCAGCGTGGTAGTTTTTTACGCGCACATGTGAGAAGCCGGATTCGGATGTAGGATGTGAATTCCTGAAATGCTCGAAATAATTTTTCCAAGTGTTGAATTCAAATTTCAAGGTGCCTAAGAATAACAAATAAAACGTCTTCGGGATTGGGTAGACAGAAGCGGAAATAGTAAACCGCCCACAAAAACCAGATGATAATTAAATTATTATGTTCACATGATTTACGATTGCATCGTAAAACGCGGGAATCTACTCAGATTTTCTTCGTTCGCCATCACCATTCTAGTTCCTTCCAGTAAACATTTCGCGGTAATATAAATCAGTTGTGGCGTTGTGACATAGGCAACCAAACGCACTGCACGCGTATAAATTAAACCTTGAACGCACATTTTTCTTGATTTTATTGATGTGGAACGCATTTTTCGACAGCTACATTGACTTCCAACAACGACTGGATTATATTACAATGGGCGTTATTGTCTCGCCACCGACTTCGACTTTGTTTAAAAGCGGTGTGCTCGAATAAACATCCATAATAACACATAAATGCATGGTATGTCTCGGCGGCGCGTTTCTGGAGAATATCCGGCGTTCACATGTGTTTAACAGATGCAAAATACTTCTCGACTCGAACACGTCCGAATGCTATGTTAAGCCACACACGCATGTGTAATCATAGTAGTCTTCTTTGTTACGCTCGGAATTGGAAGACGACGAGAGAAGCTTTGTGTTTTTCGTAACATTTTATGTGCGCTCGGTTATTATTGTATCTAGAGCCCGTACGCCGTACAAAATTGATCCACGAATTTTCCAGCCGCTAATTGTACACTTTGATTGCTTTTTCTCAACGCGTTTGATCTTCTTGCATGTGAATTTAATTTTCCTAATTATAATAGGATCCGAAACCACCAACCGCTATCCTCACACTTTAATTCTCTATAAACTGCTTGACTGCGACTTGTCTGTTCGCACTAGACGTCTGTTGGCAATTTTATGTGTCTCGCGTACCCGTTTAACTTTGTTTTTCCAGTACGAACTCAAAACGAAGAATGAACATGATAGGTTGTAGAGATAGGTATATAAGATATAATTATGAATGAAAGTTTAAAAATAACTCGCGTTTTTAATGTGTTATATAAACATCAATAAAAAATGTCAAAAAGAAAAAATGGTCCAGCTGAAGTATTTATTTCGTCTAGCAGTGCTAGAAAGAGAAGACGCCGGCTGGCTCGTGCAGAAAGTTGAATGAAAGATCGACTAAATTGTTAACGCAGCTTGTTGTTTAGCTGGCCGAGTAATTAACACGCACCGGAAGAGATACATCATGTCGTAATAATGACCGACACACCAGAATAATCTCCCAGCTTCTCGCAGACGCATGTGCAGCAACGCCTGCTTTGATGCATATCATAGTGTTCTTATTATTTGCGCGCAGACCTAGAATCCGGAGGAGATCTGTCGGCTCCAATCCCTTCGTTGTCATTTCATGTGTGACACATCTCTAGCCGAGCTAATAAAAGATTCTTTCATTCGCACGAACCTGATCTGCATTCGTAGATCGAGTTTCTGAAATGAATTAATATCTTCAATCAGATGCATCGCTAGAACTCTAGATACAAGCGCAATTCGAATGAGTCGTAGAACTTTAATGACCTGAAGTTAATATTAGGGTTTGAGATGTGCGGCCATCATCAAATCGTGTATTTATTAAATATTTACGACGATGTTGTGCGGTGCGCTTACCGTGAGTATCTTGTACGGAATGATGTTGGTGGAAGTTGCAGTGAATGGAGGATAAATTTGGACGGATGCCGGCTTATATTTAGTAGCAGTAGGCGGCTTGGCAACCTGCAAATACTTAAAGAAAAAAACCCAGCAGCGGGAATGTAACAGATGGACAAACTTCTTTCTAATGTATCCTCGCGTGCACTCGAAGTTATTCAGCGTTTAACCTAATAATAACAAAAACAAAACACCCATTTTCTTCTCGGTTGTTTTACGACAGTTTTTTTTCGTTTCATTGCAGCAACAGACCGCTAGTCAACTCATCAATGAAACTGAAAAGGAGCAGGAGAGGCAGCGCCAGCGTGAACATGAGCACTTCATGCAGCAGCAGCAGAAACTGCAGGAGTTGCAAGGACAACTCATGGCGCAATACCCGGGTGCTGCAGGACCTCAAAGTCTTATGTATTTTCCAATTCTGGAGCAGCTGCGCAACTTACCGCAATTGCCACCCGGTGTAACAAAGAATGTAGGTGTAGCAATTCCTTTAATTTGGGAGTTTATTTATTCGTATTCTTGATATTCTCTGCAGATGCTACCATTTCATCACAGTTGGTTATCAGCAACGCACCTGGGGCAAATGTCCGCGTGTATAGAGAAACGAACACCGCCCCCGCAACCAACTCCATCTCCGCCACCGCCATCAGATCCCGACGCACCGTTAAATTTGAGCAAGCCAAAATCTTCGAGTTCGGGATCAGCGGGGTCGAGCCCACATAATTCTTCCATTGGCCATCAACATGAACAACCCGTCGCAGCGACGACACCCAAACTTATACCTCCTCCCAACCTTTTAATTTCACGTCCATTCCCTCCTTATGCTGGCTTGCCGCCACAATTTCCTCTACAGCCCAACTCTGATAGGCTTAAGAAAGAATTGTTGTCTCCTGATAAAAACCCCGCCTTTCCTTATTATGGAGGTTTCCCCGCACCGCATCAAAGTAAACGCGATGAGCTTTCTGGAAAGGATGATGCAGATTTCATTTCGACTTGCCAATGTAAGGAATTTAATCATTTTAAAAGTTATATGAAGAATATTAGGTTTTATTGGTAAATAATTAATTGTGAATATTTTAATGTAGCATTATGGGGGCCTCATGATGGAGGTGCATATAAATTACCGGAGGATAACAATGAAAAAGCAAAAATTGTCCGGCAGCCAAGCGCCAAACGCGACACCGAAAACAAACCGCACATTAAGCGACCCATGAACGCCTTCATGGTATGGGCAAAGGACGAACGACGGAAGATCCTCAAGGCGTGTCCAGACATGCACAACTCAAACATATCAAAAATCCTTGGCGCAAGATGGAAAGCTATGTCAAACGCCGAGAAGCAACCCTACTATGAGGAGCAATCGCGATTAAGCAAGCTGCACATGGAGAAACACCCCGATTATCGTTACAGGCCGCGACCGAAGCGGACATGCATCGTCGACGGTAAAAAGATGCGCATCTCCGAGTACAAGACGCTGATGCGTCAGCGACGTCAAGAGATGCGACAGCTGTGGTGTCGGGACGGCTCCGAAATGAACTTTCTTCCGGGTAGTTCGGATTTAGCCTCACCGGCGACTTCAACCTCCGGTCGGCCGTCACTATCGCCGCCGCTCAGCGGTCTAATGAACGGCGCCGGGCCCTCATCAGACAATTTCTATTATCGCGACAGCGTCTCGCCGGACGTCCTGAACTACTCCAACGAGCACGCACCTTCGCCGTACGATTCTAGTCCTAGGCACGAGGACGACTGAAACAGGGCCAGTAGGGAGGCGATGGCCTTCCCTCAGACTCCCTGGTATTAAACAAATTTTCGCACAACTCGAATGTAGTCAAAACACTTAAACGAATTGCAAACGACGGGAGGGAAGCACAATGGCATGAGACTTTGATGCGATTTAGTTGAACGGGCAGTCCAAAATTCTGTGTGCCATGTTTAATAAAACGATGATATTTTGCTTTGTTTTATTAGCAGTGATTCGTTTCATAATGCAACAATCATTGTCGTTCGAATGGAGCGTTCGAATCGATTTGAAACTTTTTGATCTCTTGGACAACTTGCCAGAGGACATTTTTATTAAATTTTAACTTTATATACGAGTACTATAAATAATTATCGGTGTTGTAGATGTATTGTTATGTAGATATTATATAGAATTGAGCCGATAAAATTGAATGAATGAGATAGTTAGACGGACGCGTGTTTCAAGTTATTTATTAAATCCTTAATATTATTATTTGTTTTTTATTATTATAATATTTTTATTATTTTTATTTTGTAAATCTGTAAAGAAGCGGTTATCGACTTGTAATCTACTTAACTTTGTTTTTATTTTCTTGCATTGCATTGGATCGGCTTTACAATTTTGTTTCTTTGAGTGTTTCTCACATTGTTCTCAAGTTTTGTTGAAACAGGTGAACACGACGTGCAATGATTTAATGAGCATAAGCTTAATTTTGAACAAATTCAGCGAACAATATTCATGCGTCACCATGAACTAAAATTTTTACTGTTGATGTTTATAAAATATATTAAGCTATAAGAGCCAGTACACATTAAGTAATACTTTAATTTATTCGCTAAACGTTTAGTTTAAATTGTCCTCATTTTCTTTGATTTGTTTTCTTTATAATTAAAGAAAAAATTAGACAACAGAAGCCATACCTTAATGTTCTTTACTACTTTTCCCAAAAATTAATTCTAATCGCGCACTCTTGTGCGCTCTTGTACAGTAAAAATGTTGTTGGTTATAAAGAAAAAAAACATGATACAATGTACTTAGACATTTATAAACTATAAACGATATTGTAGACAAACCCCAGTAACTTATAAATACATACACATACAACTTACACGAGCGTCATTGGCGACGTAGACACAAAAAAACATTTGTGGTGAAAAGATATTATCGAAAATTGCTTCATTCACTATTTAGTAACTAGCGAAAGCGGATGTTGTACATAATTATTAAAAAAACACACTTGTAAAACAATAATGATCAACTAATTAATCTATTTCGCAAACGTACTTAGAATGCAAAATTTGGACAACACCATGAAATACATACGTTTGGTCATTATGTGATGTTATTTTAAGCGATGGTTAGCAATGAATGAAAAAGTTTTGCATTGCATTGCGTTGCATACAAGTAACATATGTAATATTTAATGAAATAATAAGTATACAAAAACACGTACAGCATTTAAATTATTCCACTTGCAAGCAAATTCAATTGACGACTTCGACATATACAACATTTTGAATGCATACATGTTAAGACATATGAAATATGATTAAGAGCGTACATATTTAATGGATTAACGATTATTTAAATGAGACATTAAATACTATAGGGCTAGTGAATGTTTATATACATAAGGATATGATATTGATACTAATAATACCATTCTCAATGTAAATTATTCTGATACATACCTACGATGAATAAGTACTGTATATCAAGTCATATATCAACAAACAAACACTGTTTACTAGGTCTAGGCTCACTGTTTACTGTGCCAAATTATAAAAAGAATAAAGATGAAAAATGTACAAACTTATGTTGCTTGTTTTTCTCCATTACATTCCATTTTTGCAATGATATCAATACCAAGAATAAATAATTGCTACATTAACCTTCCAAAGGTTGAGAAACGATAATCTAGTTTGCTGTGTTTATTCTCTTAAACTAGAATATAATATTTGCGTGTTTGTTTTATTTTTTTTAAAGCCCATTGTACTTATACATTATTATAATTATAACTCATTGTATAATTCATAATCCGAGTACGGGAACAGCTATTTTAATTTTAATTTTAATTAACATCGTTCACAATTGCATCTTAAGATACTGCTTCAGATGCTTTAATAAGGTATCAATATTCATGTGGAGCATCCCATCAATGATGAAATAATTTATACCGTTGGATGACAACTATGCCTGCTTAAGTATTCATGACAAAAATAAACTATGTACGTACTAAAGTTGTTAAGCCCACGTATTTGTTGTGGTGATGTTAATGAGCATATAATGAAGCGTTTAAATATTATACCATAAAGATGAAATACCGAAAAACTGAAGAGTTCCCATGATTTCTAAAACAAATGTGTCTTGATTGCGTCGTAAGTGATAAAACGAAATGGTAATTTATCAAAGCATCTCGTTATGCAATTACTAATTAAGAATCGCGCGATGCTAAATGCACAATTTATGTCACTTACCATCGTAAATAAACGCATAACGTGCTTAACAACCGACGCAATCTGCGATGCTGTCGAAAAACAAGAAAAATGTGCGAGATGTGATTTGGTAACGCAGGTGAAGTGCCGCGTTTTGAACCAGAAATGTCGATTCGATTTTAATCATCTCTGACATATTCTAATAGTTATGTGAAACAAGTGTTACGTGTTACATAAACATTTTTTTGGTATATCGACGAATAATCTTCCTCGTTTCGGACTGCTTCGTTTCTCTCTACTCTCAGCAACACTTGTGTCTTGTGTCTTCATGATGTGGTGTATCTAATCGATGATTGCACAATCTGAGTTTAGGAGTTCTGTTAATGCGGGCAAACATTCTCCATAACTCGGGCACTCTAAATCTTTTTAGACTGGTCGACCTCGGACGATTTGCTGAAGATTCGAGAAGACGGAAAAGATGGATAGTGAAAGCAAGTTGTAGTGCAATTCTGGACCAGTGAGCAGATGATATAAGATTTGCGCACTCAAAAGAATAAACTCAAATAATTTATTGTCACTCAAGGTTGGCAAATTACAAATTACAACTATAATGTTTGTAAAAACAAGAAGAATCGAACAAAGCAAAGTGTAAAGTTGCACAACATAATAATAACTCCAAATTTGTAAGCAACATTCATCATCCTATGCAGTATTTGAAACGTGTGTTGTTGTTAAAGTTGTTGTTCTTTTTTACAGCTCTATTTTGTGCTTCTTGACGCGAGCAATGTGTTGCAAGTTGCGATACCGAGACAATTGAACGTAAAATGTAAGCAGTGCATGCAATGCTTTGTGTGATATATGAATGAATGAAATGTTTTAATTGTTCGCCCATTTTGCGTGTGAACTTGTGCCGGAAAATCCAGCCTAACTGATGAAATTAATGTTTTAATAATAGCGTTAACACATGCAGCAGACATAATGACAACGACTTCGTTGAACTGATATACAAAAAATCAATTGTTCTTCGAGTTCCTAAACGTTTAGCAATCTTTTTTAAGCCCCGCATCATTGTGTTGAAACTGTTGAAGTTGAAACACATCCGCGCCGGTGTCTATTTCTTTATGTTACGTTTGTTTGCAAGTTGAATTTATTTTGCCTCATCTGTCTCGAATATTTACACAGAAAAAAACATAAACTATTACATTGCATCAACAAGTCGTGCAATCTTCAACTAAATATGAAGGACGAAGCATTTAAGTAAAGGTCCAAATAGGAGATTTGGCTTTTCCTATTTCTATTTCTATTTCTATTTCGAAAAGAGAATGTATTTGAGGATTGATAGACGATCGCATTTTCGGATAATATTTTTATGTTGTTTGTGGATTACGCAGTTATGCGATTTAAGGCTACAGTTTCAATTCTATAACGGTTCCAGAGACTTTCTGAACAGATGAATGCGTTGGAAATGAATGCTGATGCAATTGTCGTTCCTAAGTGTTTTTGCATTGAAAGCAGAACGTCCAAACCGTTAGACACAATTAGATGAATTCATAGGAAGTTAAAATGAATAGCCTAATAAAATTAAGCCTTTTTGTAGTAAGAATATTCAAGATTAAATAATGAAATTAACCACATTGCAGTGAGCAATCTTTTGTTGTGGGTCGGCAGATTGTTTATGCAGATCAGGTATCAATTTACACAGTGTGATGACCGTGAAGCCAACGATTTCGTCCGTGCGCGTTGGTGTTGACTTTTCACTTTTACCTTCATTTAGTTTTATACTCTTTGTTGCGCGGTGATGCATATTTTGTTCAGCCGCCAACCTTAATTCGCAATAATAACGAATTCGTGCTCGCAACCAGCAGCACGACTATCTGCTAACGAACGCTCCACAAAACATCACCATCAGCATTTTCAACTGAAAATAAACTTCCTCTGTGATGATGCGCTTGTGCAAAAGCAATATAGGGCATTGGGTGAAAGTGCCTTCAAACGGCGCTGAAGTATAGTTGTAGATAAGTGCAAAAAAGCGCAGCAAATTGCGCAGGTGGTCATTTGTGCCTTGTTGCATCTCGCGGCCAAACGGAAAGATGTTACCACACATTCGGTAACCGCATTCATTATGCGAGCGCGTATATTAGGTATGTAAGATGCGGTAATGTGTGTGCGGTGTGTTCTGCACAAAACGTGCAAGTTGAAAAGTGCGCGACGCGTCTGGACCAGCGGCCAGTCGAAAGCGAACCACCTCCGCGCTAACTTCGAGCGTTGAGTCGCGACTTAACTTGAGTCTAGTTCAGTTGAGATCAGTTGTTCTTGCTTACTGGTCGCGCACACGCGAGTGACTTTTATCTACCTACAATCGACTTTGTTTGGCTTCGTTGCTGCTATCATCGCAGCGCGCGAAACGTGTTTGCCGCAATAATGCAGTTCGTGTGCGCGTTCGTTCAGTGCACCTAACAATATTGTGTGTTTTTGTTTGCAATTTTGTATAATTACATCGTGCGACTAATTGGCGAGATTATTAAGTGCCGCAGATCAGTTCGCGAAGCGTACAAATAAAGAGGTAACTAAAATCAAATAACACATTGCACATTATCATGCGATCATGCCGGAAGCGGTCTGAAAACGAGTTTGTTTATCGCTTTAATTAAGCGAGAAGTAGTCTAGTTGTTGTAGAAAGTGTATGTAGTGTAAAGTGCATTGATAACAGTTTGTGTTGTTACATAATAAGTATACAAAATCGCGTTTGCAAATTTTATTAAATTTAATGAATTTAATTAGTTTAAATATCAATTATTTTAATGCACAACCTTCAAAATATAAATACTTAGACCATTCTTCACACAATAACATGTAAATTTAATAACTATTTATCGATGTAGGAAGTGCAACGTACATTATTTAATATTTACGGCATGACAAACAAACAATTTCGACTCATCTAACGCGGAAGACGAGTGTAATGAAATTGTTGAATATGTTTAATTACGTTTTTGGAATATTTTAACTTTTAACAAACAAGTGAAAATCAAAACACGTTTGTTTTGCATAGTAGTTACCTACTATAATCAAATATTCATAACAATGATTTATTCGTTGTTTCCTTAGTATTCAATTTAAATTTATTGAGAAATATCTTGGTTTAAAACCGTTTGAAATGATTTAATGATGCTTTGATGATACAGCATCAATTAATTTCTTATAGATTAGGTCATTGACCAACTACTTAACCAGGCTGTTAGTGGCATTGACACAATAATCCGAAAATCCATAATTATTTCATCTTAAAAAGTTCCGTTTTACCTCTAAATTAATTTCGAAATCATTCATAAACTTTTTTTAAATTTATTTAATTGAGGAAATTGCTTGTATACACAAGTTTTATAAAGTTAATGGAGCTAGACGAACAAATGATTGAAAGGGATTTGGTTTTCTTCAATAAAGTGAAAGCATTTACTTAAAGAAATTACGCATGTCAATTGGTGTATTCGTAGTATTATTACTATATTCATATATAAGTATAATAAAATCAGATAAGAAAGTATTTTACATATGCACAATTTATGAATGTGTACTTGACCATATCTTGTCACGACTTCGTGTGTGTAGTAAACTTGACCGTTAAATACGATTACTGTTAGTTGTTAAATAAATGTCGAAAGCGGTGCCAAAGTCCCAAATGTATTCCAAACACAAACACAGATTATACTCGTGTGCACTCACAAACAATGATTAGTTGTTTTAACTACCACCTAGATATTTGTGCCAATGTATCTATAATTTCGTTTCTGAGAAAGCAATAATGTCAATATAACTACAAGTGTGTTCTGCATGAATTGGTAGCGCAATTAAGCACATACTGCAACGGAAAACTATTTTCTTAGCGTGTTTGAGAGGAAGTGTATGTAATAGCACGTACGGAATTGCAAGTTGGGGGTTATCAACGAGCAATCAACAATATATTCATTCATACCGTAGAAGAATAGAAACGCATTCGTAAATCTTGCGCAGACAAGACATTTTCTTGTCATTTGGAGTTTCGAAAGTTGCTATGGTGATGCTGCGCGCGTTGTTTCACGGTTGATTCGACAATTGTCGAAGATAATGTGTGCGCAAGAGTTAATGTTACTATGTACATGTTGATACCTAGACGAAATTGTGTTAAACGGTTACAGAGCGCGCTTTTTAACAAACAAAAATTACGCTGTTGCACAAAAACGGTAGTGGTGACCTGTATGCTGTTTGTCGGTTGACCTTAAACGATTTGCAGTTTTTGTTACTTTTTCCTTGTTTGCAAGATGTGAGCATGTAATGGATATGTACAGGGTGGAGCATGAAGTATCGTTGCAGATAATTTTACAAGTTTTGTAAATACTTACGTCATTGGTTGCATGTCAACGTTCATTTTCCTGAATTTGAAAGACATTGTCACATATTTTTCATAGAAATAGTTTAAACTTTCTTTTTATTTTATGTTAAGATGAGTTTGCATGTGTGAATTCCAATGAGGAGTTCGTTAAGATCAATTCAAGCAATAATAAATTCCCATGACTTTAGAAATCTGAAAATGAATTGTTGACAACTTCAAAACGGATGAAAATGTCAAAGATCTCACAAAATGGTTGAAGATTTAACAAGAGAGCGTAGTTTTAAGCGATAACCAAAATTATTATACTCTAAGATAGTTTTATCAACTTTGTACATCTATTTTTTCCATAATCTGACTTCATCGGAAAGAAAATGCTGTGTGGAAGTATTTAACTCTACATCTTCGCATAGATTATTATGTTATTCAAGTTTTTCTTCCTAGGGTACATTGTGGACGCGAGCCTTGTGAATTATGTTTCAATTATGGACTCTTTGGGCTGTGATATTGTCGTACATTGTTGTTAACGTTGCACCATTAGAAAATGGCGTCGCACGCACACCGCCGATGGGATGGCTGGCGTGGGAACGCTTTCGATGTAACACCGACTGCAAAAACGATCCTGAAAATTGTATAAGGTGCGTAACATTAAAGTTGAGTCGATAAAATTTCTTCAACGTTCGCTTTTTTCTCTTCTTTGTTGTGGTTCAGTGAGCGGTTGTTCCGAACCATGGCTGATTTGGTCGTCTCGGAAGGATACGCCAAAGTCGGCTATGAGTATGTGAACGTAGACGACTGCTGGCTGGAGAAGGAGAGAAACGTCCACGGACAGTTAGTGCCGGATCGCCAGCGGTTTCCAAGAGGAATGAAGTCGCTGAGCGATTACGTAAGACATGCAATAATTTCGTTTTAATTCGATGCTTAATCTTGCGCTTGTTGTTGTTGGATTACATCTAGGTTCATTCGAAAGGTCTGAAGTTTGGAATTTACGAAGACTACGGCAATTACACATGCGCCGGCTATCCGGGCATATTGGGATATTCTCAGATCGATGCGGCAACATTCGCCTCCTGGGACGTTGACTACGTGAAACTGGACGGGTGTTACGCGCATCCATCGGACATGGACCGAGGATATCCGGAATTCGGATACTATTTAAATCGCACTGGACGTCAGATGATTTACTCCTGCAGCTGGCCTGTGTATCAAATCTACGCAGGCATGCAACCGAATTACTCTTCAATCATTCAACATTGCAATCTGTGGCGCAACTTCGATGACATTCAGGATTCCTGGTCAAGCGTGGAGAGCATTATGGACTATTACGGCAACAATCAGGACAGCGTCGTGCCCAATGCCGGTCCCGGCCATTGGAATGATCCAGATATGGTGAGAGTTATGATTACGTTCACTAATGCTTTGCCTTGAGGACATAATGCAAATGTCGCTTTCTAGGCGCTCTTAACAATTTAACAATATGACTGAGAATTCGAGAATGAATATTGTCACATTTAAAAGTTGACGAGTGTTTTTTTCGCTGTAAATGACTTAAGTGAAGACTTCAAAGCGAAGTGAAATTTCAGTCCCATGCGAAAATGCAACTTTTACTTTTTTCCCATGGATTTTCTTCCATTATAATTGCGCCTGCTATTACAGCGAGCTGTGCTCTCAGACACATCGTCTACAATTTATCTTAAACTCTTTTCTTTGCTTTTCTTAGTGCAGATTAAGTCATTGTTCCATGTACAAATTTCATAACGCCAACAATCAGTACCAAAGTGTACCAATCTAAAAATTAAAAAAAACAGTATTAATTATTTTACATTTCCAACGCATTGTACAAGAATTTGTTATAATTGTCATTATTGTTCGTTAGTTAATTACTGTTTGTCATTGCACAAACCGCGATCGCATTTTTAACCAATATCAAGGTCTGAAATTAATTCCTCTAACTTTCTAAATATAAACAGTGATACGAAATTCCGAATTTGAGAATATTACGTACAGCTGAGTACTTATGATGGTGTTTTATCAATATATGTACTCTTGTTGGTAACTAAACCACTTTCACATTTCTTTCTGATCGGTTGGCGAGGTTTGTGACTGCGCTCGAGGC
Organism: Dalotia coriaria; assembly: GCF_025399875.1. NCBI lineage: Eukaryota > Metazoa > Arthropoda > Insecta > Coleoptera > Staphylinidae > Dalotia > Dalotia coriaria. The sequence goes on along the minus strand of NW_027045447.1, from coordinate 6,502,507 downwards.
CTAATGTGCGAACGTGACACGCGCCTATATGTGTAACTAAATCAGGGTTGGTCTTGCAACTCTTCGCTTCCGATTGCGTTAAAGATTTGCAAGCGACATTCTAAAAGTGTCATAAAACTATCAACTGTGAGAAGTTGCAGGCCTAACGTTCTAATTGAAAGTTACTTAACACTGACATATTTTTGCGTGTGAGCTGCACGCAATATCATAGAGGAATGATTATGGACCTGACCACTGATGCCTACTTACATGAAGTTGTAAAGAAGTGATGATTATATTGTTACATTGAAAGTTTCTCTTTTTACAGATCTACAGAATACATTTTTTGTTCAAAAGTAACAATTTCTCGCTTATTCTTGTAATTAACAGAATATCTTCACTTAGATTTCACGCATTGCTTACTGATGTGATAATGAAAAGCCGGAGTTGGGCAATACTCATCATCTATTCGAAATACCATTTAAATAAGAAAGGTCACGCACGGGTATTGCTTCTCTGGTTCTGCTTTGACTCCAACAAGCTTGTTTATACAATTGCACAGCATGGACGTGTGAATTCTTTACTTGACGTTCTAAGCTTCACTTAGATCTCTTATTCATCGTTATATAATAAATAACAAGCGTCGGCGGCGTGTTTTATTGGTTCAAAAGTCACCTCGCTTTCTATAATTAAAATACATACTAACAACCACAATTTGATTAATTATAGTATTATGGCATTTACCCTAGTTTTGATTCGATTTTTAGTTGATCATCGGTAACTTTGGTTTGAGTTATGAGCAGTCCAAGACGCAAATGGCAATTTGGGCCATTCTAGCTGCACCGTTACTAATGTCCGTTGACTTACGCACCATCCGGCCAGAATACAAAGCAATCTTGCAGAATCGCAAAATCATCTCCGTGGATCAAGATCCGCTTGGCATTCAAGGCAGGCGTATTTATAAGGTAATAATATATGTTTGTACGATTGTATAATACGTTACGTGAATTAATACCTGTGAAATTAGCATAAAGGAATTGAAATCTGGTCGCGTCCGATCACACCTCTGTACCAAAATTACTTCTCGTATGCGGTGGCATTTGTAAATCGTCGTACGGACGGCACACCATCCGATGTCGCGGTGACGCTCAAAGAACTCGGATTAACATCGCCGACAGGTTACAGAGTCGAAGTATGTATATTATTACTTGTAAATTTTCTTACCACATACTTATTAACACTTATTATTCCGATCATGCTTGTAGGACCTCTACGAAGATGTCGATTATGATGTGTTGTCGTCGCAGACGAAGATCAAAGTGAAAGTGAATCCATCAGGAGTCGTAATATTGCGTGCTGATGTCCAGCCGGACTATACTCGACGGATACCATTCTATAGCACTCAGAGAACCCCGTACGATCCGATCAATCAGGTGTTCAGGGTAAGGAATAACGGGTTTTGAGTGTTTTCATTAAAATCGTATTCCAGCCTGTGTCTTGTCTTCAGTTTATGTGTCTCTTTTTTTTGTAAATACTAGTTTTGTTTATTTAATTTTTAATGTTCTTTTATTCGAAAAGATTACATCATAATGACAATATTTTTTATACTTTAATTAAAATATAAAGTTAATCAATGTTGTAGTCGTATTTGTCAGTACCTATGTGTATGGTTACGGATAATCCTCGCACGTTTGTTGGTTTCCTTTTGCAAATCAGAGTACCTTTTAATGTATCTCCTTGTTGCATGTCTAGAACTTTTGGCAAATAAAACACAGTTTGTTTCCAATGTGTTTTCTTGGTTTTCGGGCCGGTTGAGAACATTACTGGCACTTCTAAATCAAAGAATGTATCGAAATATCCAACTAATCCAGTGACAGTACAGTCTTTTGTTATTTCTAATTCAAATGGAGCTGTAAAGTCCGGTGTGCCTGTGGTGCATGTATTAATATCAATTTCGGTCAAAATGGCAGAGTTGGCAACAATTCGCTCATCGGGCACAACCTCTACAACCGCTTCGGAGATTACATCTGATTTCATACAATGCATTTTAAATCCATAAACGTCATCCCAGTAGTTTATTATCTGGTCGTACCGTTCTGCGGTAAAAATAAGAAAGTTGTTCAATTCTTTTTTAAGTAGTTATTTTACTTGCTCACCTTTGTCGGAACATGCTGTGATTTGAATGTTACAGCGATTTGGTAATATAATACCGTTCGGTTTGAGGTGGTTGTCTCGCGCGTATATTACACTATCCAGCATGCCCTCGAATAATAAAAAGTATCCCATCCATTCCGATATAATAATATCAACTTTATCCACGGGTAGCTTGGTGTCTTCTAATCGTCCATGCAGTAGTTCAATTTTGTCGTGTAAGTTGTTTAGCCTTGAAATTGTACGCAATTGTGTTTTGTTTGATTGTTTCTATTAAAATGCACAACAAAAATGTAAATACCTGACAATGTCCATTGCTTTGAATACAACATCAGAGAGATCAATTCCGTAGACTTTTTGGGCGCCTGCTGTAGCGGCAAACATGGATAATATACTCGTACCGCAACCAACATCTAACACCAATTTATTGTTAAATGTGTTTGTGTTTTTTAAGATGGCGTCTCTATAACTTTCAGTGCGGATTGTGTCCTAATTGATAATAATGATAATTTATTCGTTTTTAATTTTAATAGTACTGAAAATTACTTACACTAAGCATCTCTAAATGGATATCATAATGAGCATAGGAATTGAAATATTCACTATCATTTCCTACTGGAACATGACTAACACACTTTGGTGCTTGATAGTTTTCATCACCATGTTCAACTATATTCTTTGTGATCTCTTTCATTCTTGAGATATCACTCAAAGCATTATCCAAAAGCATATTTTTATGCTTTATCTAAAAATATCATTTAATATGAGGTTGAATAATGTGCAAACATCTTACCTCTGTTGATAAATCATGAACTTGTTGTTGTAAATGGGCATAAGAAAGTGAGATGGGACTTTTTCCATCTATGGCATAATGTGGAGTGGAAGGAGCACTACCCAAATCATCAAAATCTTAAATTTGCAGTATAAAGAACAATTCATACTAATATAGAGAATATGTATTACCAAACATTAACCAAGTCTCAGTTTCATTTGGTTTTAAATATTCATCACTGTTCCATGGTGCAACTTCAAATTGCATCAATGTGTATGGTTCAGGTTGATGTTTTCTAATATAATTTATCATCTTAATGAAGGAGTAAATGTCCATGTTATACTTGGTTTTAAGATCTAATGGATCAAAATCATGAAGGGATCTGCAATGATCCATTGCTACTGCAATTGTACGAAATTGCAAAGGGCAGAATAAGCATGTTGTCTGTTCTGCAGCACTTTCCATTTCATCCCAACCATCAGAATCATCATTATCCTGCATTGCTGTGGCACCATCACAGATGTCCTCTAGAGGTGGAATGTCTAGAAGTAAGTGGATCATTTTTAAATGGATTATTAATTATTTAAAAAGTAGTTTACCTGCGTCGCTCATTTTCGAACAACCAGAAATACCCACACGTGTTGAAATAACGCAGTTAGCGCAAGTTAACAGTAGTTTGTTTTCTTAACAGGTTAGGTTGTATTATCGACTTTTATTTTAATTAGTTTATCTATTACAGGTAAATAAATAGGCAGGTACTAATTTCTGAATAGTATCTATGTATATTTAAAGTAAATATTTAAAACTACATTACATATTTCAAAAGTTAACAAACATTTTAAAATGTATAGTAGTCATAAATGTTCCTAGGTGTCACTATTATGTTGAATTTGGAATTAAATTAAGCTTAAAAGTACTATATACATGTCATAGAGGGCGCTAGCATGCTATTTGGTGGAAAATTCATGAGTTTGTAATCGTTCCAGCTGGTTCAGCGCGCCGCACGTTCTGCGCATCGATGGTGAGCGCGCACAAGTTTGCTGCAGTGCATTGTTTGTAGCGACTGGCTGCTCGGCGCAGGCATCGCGCAATCAGTTCGTGTCCGGATTGCTGTCTGTATGAGCGGGGCGCGCGCGTGTGTGCATCGTCGTCGCCTATCCGCAGCTCACACAGGGCGCGTTATCCAACTTGAACGCAAAATCTTCGGGTGAAAAACAATTGCGGGTGCAAACACAGTGCGTGAACAAGTGTGTTCGGTGACGGAACGAGTGTGGCATGTGAAAAATATTTCGAGCGAGAACAGCACGCACACCATTATGGAGTAGCCGAGCGCGCATACGGGAGAGAGCCGTGAGCCGTCGACTGCGTTTGCTTGTGTGGTGTGTGTCTCTGCGCGCGCGAGTCATCGCAAGGGACCTTTTCTTGCTCGCGCCCAAAAAGGCGCATCGTTTCGCCTGCGTGTGCATTGTGGATATAATATACAAATAAACATGAGCAGACACATACCAGCTGATAAGGTAATTATCGATTTTGCGCGCCGCGGATGAGATGTGTTTTTTGTTATTGTTGGGGGGCATCGCGCGCCTCCGCGTTGCAATTGCACCGCAACCGCACCCTTCCTGAACCGCCAAGAGAAGACTTATCATCTCGCAAGCGTATGCTATCATCTTAAACAAATTTCATGATTTTGTATATACACTAGGCGTACAAGTGTGCAAATCTGCTGCAGCAACAATCCGACAACTGTTTCGGTTATATATGAACGACCTACTTTTTTAGCCCACATTCAATTCACGTTGTGCAGCTCTGTCAAACAAACGTACGAACAAGTTTAATGCGCACCGCGCAAACAGAAACATTTATTTCGATTGACACTTTGCAAGTGTAGAAGATAAAAAATCACAACAAAAAAAAATCACAATTCAGAATATTCTTTTTTCCACTGAAAAAACAACGTTGTTTATTTGCAACGCATTAAAAATAAACTCGTATGAAGTGAATTAAACTGCGAAGATTAACCTTAGTTAACATTCTTTATTTATGGTTGTTTATTGCATGCGCCAACAGTATTTGCATTTCTATTTAAGTGTGTATGTTGCAATACAATTGTATTTTTCGCGGAATCATTATCTTTATAAAAATGCTGCTTATAAGCTGTAGATAACTTTGCGTCATATGAATCATTTCCTAATTCAATGTAATTTTAATTTTACAATTAATTATCAACATATATACTTGGAATTTGCTTGAAACCTTTTCTCTATTGAGGGTGGCGATTCAGGTAGTTGAATCCTACCAATAATATCATACCACGATGGAAATAACAAAAGAGCACCTTCCTGAGCCCACCGGCACTGATATACGAAATACAATGACGGAACGTCCTCGCTCAGCGAACAAAAACGACTTGTCTCACATTACAGAATGGATCACTTGGTCCACTTGGTCCTCGTAAGCATGAAGCGCAGACAAGTGTTTGCCGGATCCCCTTCGATCCGCTCTCGGTTGGCTTGGGTGCGTTTGCACTGCGTACACTGGCCCTCACCTTGCTAGAGGTATATTTTTCGTTTTTTTTTTCTTTATTCGGTCGACATTATCCCTGTCCGTTCTATTATTGTATTTTTGTATTCGAAGCGCTGCCGCCCCGTTGCCTCGGCCGCCTGTTTGTGTTTTGTTGCCAACGCCGAGCGCAGCGCGCAGGTTGAAAACACTTTGTGATGGTTTGCGTTGCGAAGGCATCGTCGTTGAAAACTAGTTGAAAACTTGTAGGAACAGGTTCGAGCACTCTCGTGTAGTATTCAAGTCGAGAGACGAAATATGAATAGTTAGATGGTGAATTAGATATGTTGCAATGCCTTCAAGACGTTTATTTTCTATTCTTCTTTTTTCGGGGTGGTTACACTGTTACAAGTACACTAAAAGGAAAAAATGACAATACTGGCATTGAAATAACATTGCGCGCCATTTTTATTTCCGTGTGAAGCGTGCATAAATTGTTTTCAGTTCTATTTTTGGGAAAAAGGCAAAATACATTTGTTGCATTTACTTATTGTGCGAAAATCGTTTCGATATCGATAGCCAATGCCATCGGTACTTGCTCGTGTTTGCTAGCTGTGCGTCTATTAGCATTGATCGAAAAACGTGGGATCGTCAAGGCAAAATTCAACTTATAAAGCCAAGCACAATGACGTAGTTACTTTTATTATTAGCTCCGCAGGCTTTATGCTCTCTGGTTCCTACGGAAAAGTAAGTACATTTATTTATTATTGATGAAACTGTATTTTACTAGATCTATACAGTTCCGTTTTAATCGGTTTTTGTTCATTACTTCCTAGATATCGTCAGATGTGGAAGTTGAAGTTATCAACAACAAAGTTTGTTATTGTTTGAACATGATTTTTCACTAAACCATCCCAGACAATTCATAAATTAAATGAGATGTAGGGAAACAAAGATGACAGCAACCAAACAAACTGTTTTTGCTTTCTAGGTTCATAAATAACGTACTTACAAATATGCAAGGCAATGCAAAAACAACTCCAATATAAATACCATCTTGAGAATAACAAAAAAAAGAGGCATGAAGTTTAATCAATGCTCTTCAGGGTTTTCTCTTTACACAAATTTATTACCTACTCTGCGCGGGGCGTCATGTGACTTGATTTATTACATCAACCAATGCAGTTAATTCCTTGTAAAAACATCACCGAAAATAACACGAGAATACAGTATTGTGATAACTTGTGTTGTGCGTGGAAATTTGGGCGACGACTGCTTGAGTTGAGATTGTCATCGAATATTCGAATAGACAACGCTGCGGTCTGCACACCAGCAGTCTTCAAGACTCCGAACTTTCTTAACTTGTTTATTGTGGTTTTAATATTATCTGTGTGCGCGCACAGCGCTTTCGAGAGTTTTGATGATGTGTGGGCGCTATTTTTAGCTGGGCAGAAAGCCCCTTTGGCGATTACGACTCATACTTAGCGCCTCGGGATGGATCCGTGAAGATGATGACACATTTAGTCACTGGGAGAATGTGTGTACAAAGGGGGAGATATTTTTTCGAAATCTATTTGATTCTCTACAACTCAAGTGCCTATGATTGATTGCCTCTAGAAAGAATATTTATCTATATGGAATGATATTCACTCCAATATTGGTTTTAATTTGAATGTCACACGGTGGTAACATTTGGAGAACCAAGCCTCAATTTTATGACGAGTGGGAAATGTGATATTATGAAACACATGTTTCCCGTAAAATCTTTAAACGAAAGTTTTTGTAGCCGCAGTTGTGAAATGTTACTTTTGTATGTGTTTTTAATTATATCCGCAGTGTTGGTCGTTGAATTTCATGCTGCATATTAATATTTATTAGTTTATTCTGGTTGAATGAGTGCTTTTAATTATTAATCACTTTTAGCGTCTTTAATACTCGTCTTCATGCTAAAATCGATCAAATTCTTCGATTTGCTTAGGTACATTAAGTTTAAATTGTTTGTACGGGAAGTAATTACTAAGTTTGCAACTATCTTCGCTTTTATTTCGTTAATGAATAATAGATGAACTAGTTATCGAAATGAACCAAATATTTAAAATCCGGTTTGCGTTTAGTAACAGGCGACACACTCAACTTGTTTAATTATTGCGATATTGCCATATTTTCATGCAATTATCTTCCAGTAATTTAGCATGTATGGTTTTTTTTTGTACCTAAAGGATAGAAAATAATTATCGCGCCTTCACAGTGAATATACTATTTTCATTTCTGTGCGCAATTCAACCCAACCGAAAACCTTTGCGAGCAACCACACGTTGCTGTTGCGTTTTTGTCACCAAGCCACAAGCTCAGCGAACCAGCGAGATGCGATGTTGCTTTATGCACGAACCATTAGTTCTTCGTGTGTGTGTGAAGATTCATTCGAGCGCAATTGATTTACTCCTCCGCAAACGCGCGCGCGTTCGTTATTGTTGTTTCGCATACATCGGGACGAAATTAATAGTCGTGGTGTGCTGGTGCACGAACTACAACTTTCCACGGACCGTCGGTTATGTTTTATTAATATTCGAAGCTCCCAATTTGCAGTTAACTGTTTTTCGCGGACGAAAATCGTGACCGGGCGGGACGCGATAGATGAACTTCTCGAATTCCACCGTGCGCGTTCGGATAATTCAGTGCAGTTGTAGTGTGGCCGGCGTGAAACCGCTGTTAGATCAAAGATCTGACCCCGCGTCGTTATATTCTTGTGCTCAGATTGTACCTACTCGCGAACGAATACAGGTTTGACTTTTTAAAGGATCGTATTCCTTTCTTACTCGCTGCCTGGCGTGGCTTGCTTGATCTTTTGATACACTGCATGATACCTTGTCTATTATACTGCACTGCACTCTTCTTTTGCTTGCTTGCTCCATTCTTGTTTATACGCCGCAGCAACAATATATGCGTGCGCTGCAAATTAACTCGACTTTTTACGGGTAATAATGAATTACGTTCTTGGTTGGCATTCTTGGAAGGACACTGCGACGATTTCGTTTTTACGAAAAGCACCCGAACGAATGATATATTGAGGAAGTCATCAGTTTCGTCTTTTCAGCGTAACAATTCGTTCGACCACAATAGATAAGAATAAAAAGCTGATTCTAGGTAGCGTTTGTATTGGTAGTAGGCTTTTTTTCGGAAATATACCTAGTTTTCCAATGTCTTTGTTGTTATTTATTACGCTTCCGTTATGTCAGCACAAACTTTCGTTTTAGCCACACGCAGTAGTTACGGCCTGGGTTTTATTCGCGACGTTCATTAAATGGAAATAAGTGAAATTCATTCATCGTCGTGTGTATGAATAATAGTTTCGAACGCGAGTATCTTATCTAATTGTTACGGTCTTGTGACCGTGCAACACAATGGTAAAAGTTGATTTTGCAACCAATGAATTCACAGTGTTACGCAGGCAATTTTTTGGAAATTACTTAATAATATTGTTTTGTTATAAGAATCTACGCTTTAATTTTTTACGATTTTATTGCTAGTAATATATCAAGGTGTACAATTTTATTAATGTCGCTGCATTCTGCAATCGAATATTTTCGTGCTGCCGACATCTTTGTTCTCGGCTCACCGAATGCATCCTCATAAATTATCTGCGCATCTGGTTTCGAAGTACGCGCCGACATAATAGTTGGGGGCCCTTTTCCCAACTGGCGTCTTCTCCACCTCACGCTCCCTCACTGGAAATTCCTTAATGCGGAATTCCTGGATTACAACTTCAATAAATACATAGATAACATTCGTGCGCCAGCTCATCACTTGAAGCATACCTTTCATTTTGCTTCCACTGCTTTTTCTACTAATTAAATGTAGTTTTTCTTGTTTTAGAATGATTTATTTACGAAGTAAGGTTGAGAAATTGTGTTTCAATGGTAGATATATGGGTGTGAACTTGCACACCAATATTTTTACCTAAGGCAAGGTTTGCACTAAGGTTGCGATACTTGAGCAACTAGAAATTATGCTGGTTTGCAAATTTAAATGCTTGTTATGGTCTTTTAATAGTATTTATATGTTGGTATGCAGAGGTTAAGGTTGGACTTACATTATCGCAAGTCAAGTACATTTGCTACTCGACTTGTAATACGCAATTTCCTCATCCACATGGTGAAATACACTCTGTCAAAGTGATTCTTTCACTTTTGCTGCGTAAATGAATTGGGTGCGATTAGTGGTGCTAATAACGATGCACATTATGAAAATGTGGTTTATCAAATTCCTCTCCACCCTCTCGCAACTAGATTAGTTGAGGTCACCGCGGTTCAGACCAGAATTTGAAAACGGGATTTCCTGTGCGCCCCGAACCAACTAACACACGCGTCTAATCTTCATCACCAACCACCGACTGCTCGAGTGGAGAGTCGCAGGACTTGGTCCCGTGGTTATGTGGCAGCTATATGTGCACGTTCAATGGCATGGCATGCCTTGGCGTAGGCATGGTCTCTTCGTGCGCTCGCCGGGCCGGTCCGCGTCGGCCTGCTGGTGTCATTGATCGCAAGTCCCACACGTTTCCTAAACACGGAACCATTTCCTACATTACCAGCGTATGTACGCTACTGCGCACAGTACAACGTGATCATATTTACGTACTTATTCCTCTCTATTCCCATTAGTTTAATAAAACATACGACACAAAACGTGACTTGATTCTATTGCTATTACAATTTAAAACAAAAAAGTGAAGCAGGTTTAGTCAGTGTGGTTTTTGCAATTTTGTCAACAATCGTAATCGGGTAAAACCAACGGAAATTTGCCGCGTGGAAACAAAAGCAATTAATCAGTAGTTATTGCTTTGTACTCGTGTGTTACACGTTGTGTAGACATATGGTCAGCTTCCCCTGCATGAGAATACATCCCCCCGGTGTATTATTTACGCGCGGCGAGTTTGAAATTTTTAATTATCGAGATAATGGCGCGCACATAACGCGCACCAATTTTTTTGTTGCATCCTTCTTTTTCTGCGTTCGTTGTCGGTTTTCTATTTGGATCGGCGGAGGCGGGCGACGTGCCAGAAAAACTGGCGAGAATGTGTGTTTCTGTGCGAGAAAATGCCACGCCGTTCGAGGCGCTCTCACGCTGCGGTATATTGATCACACTTTTCTCCCTCTGTCGTTTGCTGTGTCTGCCCACATTTCCAATTCCGCGCTTCGATATGTTCGCTTTTGTGCGCGTGATTGTATTTTTGGCACCCACAAATAGGCTCTATTAAGTTACGAGTCTATATTTGCTCGCATTATCATTTTTCGCTTTATTGGCACTTACTAATCGCATGTTAATTTGTTTCAGGTGAGAATGACATTCGATAAGTAGTACTGCAAACATAGACAAATGGCGCAAACCGTAAGTTGTTTTATCTAGTTGGTACCGTTGCTAATTAGTCAGTTTAGACTGAATGCGTCCAAACAATGGACGAAAAAGAAAGTAAATAATTACGAAATTTTATTTTTTATTTTGCGGTTTGTGCGCAAAAGCTGTTGTTTTGTTTTTATGTTAATATAAAGTCGGGTGCAACGACTCAAGTATAGCGTTATTATTCAGTTGAGCGCATTTATTTAAAAAGTCTGTAATGGCGCGGTCGGTACACTCACTCGGCACTCGCACACAGTGCAAAATTGAGCAACAAATTGTTGTTTATCGGATTGTTTACGTTTTAAATCATCATAATTATTGTAATTCGCTGTAAATCGTTTTATTTGTTGAATGCGCATGCGTACGCGGCTTTCTTTCGCTTCCGTTGTTATTTATCGTCTGAAATGTGCAAAGCGGCTTTATTTATTAGTAACCACGAGTATCGCGACGGGAAACCAACAACGCTGGGTTCGTTGAAATTCCGCTGATAATGACACTTTCTCGCATTTATTGCTATTTAAACAATTTATTTCAAATAGAGTCCCATAAATATTTCTAATAATATATAGGGAAAGTAGCCATATTTGGACCATTTTTATATTTTTTGATTTATAGAGCCACATATAAACTGTCAATAAAAATTAAGTAGCGGAAAAGTAACTCACAAGGCTTACCAACAAAATGATATTTTTGGTATAAGTAAAAATTATATTTACACCCCTCAAATTTCAATTTAAAAAAATTGTGTTTTTGGTCCAAATTAAGAAACCGGTTTCCTAAATTGGACCGCGCGGTTTCCTAAATTGGACCATGCTTTTTTAACGGCAATTGACACAATAGTAAATTTTAGTTTTAGCACTAACACAAGCACATTTTGTATAAACCAAAGTGCGGCATTTCATACAGTGGATCATTTCGAAGATTTGTGCTCGTCCACAAGCTTTTCTAGGAGGTCGAAAAAATGATATACGTTTTCCCTGTTAAAACCGCGGTGCCTGTCTTCGGTCCAACTTGGGCAACTTGAAGAATTTATATTTAATGATCAACAACAATCTTAATATAACATAACCTCTCAAAATTAATACTATAAATTAGAGATAAATAAAGAAGCTTTCTGATGATAAAATAATAATCAGTAAAACTAACGTTTAATCGGCTTGACAGCTCTTGCACTTACGTCGTTATAATAGATTTGATAATCAATGATACACGAAGTTGTTGCCACGACGAAAGCACGCGGCAAGTTTTAACCCAAATAGTTGCATTAATTGTTTATAAATACGAGTAAAACGAGGGGCCAGTCTATTATTGCACAAACTTCCACAGTCCGCGGATATCGTGGTGGTCCAACTTAGGCGCTGGTCCAAATTAGGCTACCTTCCCTATTATCATGTTGTAAATTTAGTTTAAAACCTTATTTTTTTAAATTGTCTAGAATTTGCCAGAAACTTTTTTTTCAAATTTCTTTTATTGCAAACAAAACTAATAAAACTTTTAAGTAAATGTTCATAAACTAATTATACGAACGTAATATGGCATATTTTTTGAAATTCGTGTTTTAACCGAAATAATTTTAACTTATAACAGCAAGTAATCAAAGTTCGGCAGACGGTGCTGAGCGCCCACACAATCAGCGAACCTTCTGCTGCTGGCGTTGGCGTTTGACGGCAAAACTGCTCCAGCTGTGGGTTGTCGCGCAATATAAGGGTAGAGGTCCCTCTTACAAATTACTTCGTGTCTACCGGAGTATTACGGCCGAATTGCTTTACGTGCTACTCGTTACGCTAGACTTATGGCTGATATAGAAAAGTGTGAAGCTTTCTGGCTTTACCGACGGACGTTTGTGTTAATAAGTATTGTGGATCGAGCGTCGTTATTTTCGAGAAATATCGCTTGACCAATTAAGAGTTCATTTTCTTCGCGTTGGAAGCGTAACCTAGGAAATCTAGTTTGTGCTGTTCTAGAAATCCACTTCCATTTTCTGTATCTATTAATACAAACTTATAACTTGCATCAAATGACCACATTTCACTTCTGTTTGATTTTTCGATTTGGTTACATTTAAATAATTAAACTAAATAACCACTTTATTTCGATCCCTCGCTTTCATCATTCTGTTTTTCTTTTCCTTTTTTTCTCTGCTCCCTGTTCGCGGCCACTCCGGACGCACTACACGTTACTGCGTTAAATATTTTTCATTTACACCCTCTTGCACGCACTTTCCCTCCCTGTCGGATATGTATGCGTAGCGCGTTTCGCCCACAGTAGGCTAGCTTTCGAGCGGATAAAAAGCAATGTTGCGCGGTGAGGGTATTGCGAACCTAGCGAAGGCATTAGGGACTTTATAAGTTAATTCTGTGATATATTGCAAAGCCTCCCGAGTGCACGAAACAGTCCCCCAAGCATATAAACTTTTCCACGGATGGATGCGGCAGGAACCGCCGCGACGTCTCTTTTGCCCGCGTGCGAGACCTGGAGTCATTGTGCACGAAATCTCCCCGAACTTTGTTGGGGATGTTGGAAAATTGTTCGCCCAATACAGGCAGCGATTTTTGTGCGTCGCCGCGGCCACATTACACCAGCGTAAATAAAGAAGAAAATTATTTTTTTATGTTCCGACCTAGTAACTCGATTCGTTGATTGTGTGAGACCGAGTACAGTTATAGACGCGTTCTCATTACGGTTCTTCGCCAGCGGAGTGACTTCAATGAAACACAAGCCACCAGGTGTAATAAATATAAAACAAACTAAAAAAAAAACGCATAATGATTGTTTTAGTCTTAGACTTAGGAGCAATGCACGTTGAAACAAAAAAATAACCGTTTTGTGTCGAAGAAAGAAGCATAGTTAATCTTGCATGTGTGCTTGCGAGCATTTTCCTGCAGAGCAATAAGAAACAACGGCAGTAACAGTTTTCCTAAAAGCTTCAATGGCGGTTACGTTCAGTTACAACATCCGGCGCAGCATAAATGTACTAGTGGTCACTGCTTCGGGTGGTTGAGCTACTAAGATAAGAGATTTTCGGGCATGTTGCTATCAAGCGGCTTCGTGTTGCGAATAAATACGATTTTCCGCAGCGGATAGAAAACTGAAAAACACCGAAGACTGAAAAACTAAATTATGTTGATGTGTTTGGAAGAAAGAGGAGATGTCAGATACTAATGCATTATTCAATTCTTTTATTGCGCCGCACAGTCGGGGTGAAATTGCAATTATACTGGTTGTTTTCTGATTATATTTATTTACTTGGGTGGAATTAATTTTTAGAAGAATTTCTCATTAAGGTTTTGCCTTGTCTCATCATGGATTCAAACTCAGTGAGTTGATTTATCTCGACGTGGGCTGACATTATCAATTAAAATATTCTGTTAAATTAAGCCTGCTGGAATTAATTTCGAGAATAAGCTCCTGCCTGTATTTCTTGTATTTTGTATTCTTCAGCAGTTGTTTATTTCTTGTTTCCAATTCCGATGGCTTTCCTCGGTGCTGCCTGCCTTGACTTGTGTGCTTCGGAGAGGTTTTCCACCATTGGAAATTTGTAATGGCATTGGTTAAAAGGAGTGAAAATTTTATTCCGTTTTGCTATCGGCAGATACGTCGGGGCTTGTGTCCGGGAGGGTTTGCCGCACAGCAATGTAGGTGCCTACATAGAGTATGAAGTCTTTAAGTCTTTTTAGATAAGCGCTACGAGTCGAATTTATGAGGGCATCGGAATCGTTTAGTTAGACCGTTTCCATTAAGAACAACCTACCGCCAGACACACGTTTCGCGTTTAAATGGGAGCATAATGTATAGCAACCTCGTAATAAATCTCGCCGGGGAGAGATTCCTGCGATTAGAAATTCAACGGGATTCAAGTATTTTGATGTCATGAGATTTTATTTTTCATATTTGCAATTCGTCGTTGAAGAAGAAAAATGTAAGAAGAATAATTGAATAAAGTTGATTTTTGTGATTGTGTTTGACAACGAATATGATATATTTGTGTATATTTCCGTGTTGTGTTGTGCACAAAATCGAATGCGGAGGCGGCTAGAGCCAAGGGGGCGAAAACTTAAACGAGCGATAAGTGCGTAGCGCCTGCCGCGTCGGCGGTGGCCGTTGCCAATGCCGCCGTCGTCGCCGCCGCTGCTGATGCCGGCGCTCATTCGCATTCCTCATTGCCTTGGCCCGTGTGCCGACGTTCGCCGTCGCGTTTGGCTCTCGTTTCGTCGGTATCGATCTCGCGCCTCGGCGTATCCGTACACACGCGCACATACAGCCGCCCCATGTACACGCACACACACACGCCGTTAACACACGCGCGCACTCGTTGTGTGCCCGGCCCCTCCTCTTTGACCCAGAACTAGATCCTTGTATGTCATCCAGTGCTCTTTCGCGTTCGGCCGCCGGCCCGTGTAGGCAAAACGCATGGATACGATCGAAACAGGCATCAGCAGGACGTGGACAATAGAAATTATGCAAGGAAGGCACGTTGTGCGCCCCGAAATAGCTTTACTGCTGTGTATGTGTTTTTTTTTCTACATATGGTGGTCCGGGTTTCTCAGGAGAGACGCAGTTGCTAGAGAAAATATACGAAATACATAATTTACTTTGTGTGCTGCCCGCATGAGTCATGATTTGGTGTAAATCCTCCGTTGGAGCCATTGAAGCCTCTAGGGAATGATATTCGTTCGATATGTTTGACTCACATCGATGCTGACTTCCCCATTTTAATGATTTGGTGCTAGTTTATTGATGAGGGTTGGACCTTAATCGTGTTTGAGTAGCATAAGCCAGTGCCGATTTAAATTATTTATCCATCTTAAGGCTTTGCTTTTAATTTATTTATCTTTGGGATATAAAAATAATTGTCTGTCACATAGTCTCGTGAAAACTTTCAAGCGGCGGTGGTTTAGGTATCAAAAAACAGTGGAAAAAAGTTCAAAGGTCATCAGAAAAATAGATAACTTTGCAGAGTCGCAGAAGTGATGGGTGAGGTCTAAAAATGAGAGGGCCTGTATAAGATACACTGTACTTGTAGTGCCTTTCTCTTTGATACCTTCGAGCCACCCGCAAAAAGTGGTGGGGGAAGTTTGCAGGTAAACTCACTGCCTTTCATACTACTGCATACAAAGTGACAAGGAGTCTCCAATTAAATTCTTTATTTATACAATAACAGCTTCTTTTGGTAGCAGGAAGCGATCTGAATACACCATATTCTCATGACATGAAAAGTCCTTGAGTGATTATATCTGTTTATAATCTGCGGTTCATTGTGACGCACTACGCGCAGCTGGTACGATCGACTAGAAACGTGAAAAGTTGCTGAAAGTATGATACGTTCGCGGAATATGTGTCTCTTTGTGCCGCACGTGAATGCGAATGCTTTTAAGGTGATCACAAGAGAACTGAAACATAATGCAGCCGAGAGATGTGAGCTGCGTGTACCGTCTTGACCTGGTTTCCTCATGATGATGATGATGCCCGGTTACAAAACCGAGTTAGTTGGAAACCGCAGAAATGCGCGCGTACACGCCGAAGGGAATATAACGGGCGCATTTGTGCCTTGCTATTATACAATCTTATTACACTTGCTTAATTTTCATCAGTCTAAAGTCATTTGCGTTTTGCTCGATGGTGCCGCAGATGTGAACTTTTATGAAAATAGTGAATGGGTCAATAATGTTTATTTTTACTTACTTTGCGAAGCTATTTTCTACTCCGAGCGATGTCTGCGGTTCTGCGCGCGCTTTGCCCCCCTTGAGAGAGGGGTGGTTGGATATTATGAATGTCGATGATGAGGACGAAGTGGGTGAATAGCGAAACGTCACATCGCGTGAGAGCAATAGCGTTGATTTCGTTAGCGCGCGCACTGCACGTTGGCAAACACGTTCTATGAGGACACGCGGGACGATTGCGAAGAGGGAAGATTTGTAATTGCGCATTGAATTCGTTGGTTGCCGCACAACCGTAGATCTTCTTCTCCCCTCGGTCGGTTGGTCGCGAGGCGAACTTCTGATAATATTAAGGGCATTGGCACCCGGCGCGTTATAACGCCGGCGACATTAACGAATGTGACGGACGTTTTTCAGCTTTGCAACCCTCCACGTTTGCCCTCCTACGTTCCAAATCAGACTTTTATTCATCTCGCACACACAAGAATATAATAATAGAATTTCAGCGCGGTTTTATGTCAATGTCTATTTTTATTTTACTATTAATTGATTCGTTGCAGTTTGTGACAGTCTGGAAATAATTAAACCTGTGGCGTATATCGAAATTAAATCGCTATTGTTAAATTATGGAATATTACAATGATTTCTATAAATAACTGGCTTTCGAAAATAGCGTTTTTTCTTTAAACTTTAACCTTGGATTGTTGTAGATATGTCTGTTCTTTTTAGACACCCACTCATTAAAATGTATGTAGAATATTTTTGTTGATGTAATATTTATTTTTCTGCATATTACGCAACTCATGATTATTGATTTGTTAAATATTTCATTTCGGCAAACCTCCCAATCCGATGTACGAGATGTATTCTCTCAGTGGAATTATAAACTGGGTTTTTACGGCATAAAGATAAAAAAAATGACGAGTGGTATTAATAACATGTCCATAAAATTTTATTTTATCATATTATTCGTTTTTAAAGATAAAATAAAATTACAATGTCTAAGAAATAAATTTCTTATTGAAAATTATATGTGTGTATTTGTGTTTTGTCTTGATGAAACCATTTCTAAATGGCCTAACGAGCCATGAGAATAAAATATAATATAATGCATGTGGCAACGTTTGATTTGATTGTTGGTGCAGTTTGTCAGGTCAAAAGTGAAAGTGCGCGTATGCACCAATTGACATCTTTGAGCTGCGAACATTTGAGGTCCGGGTATTTATTATTGTTATTATAATTTTAATTTAATTTGTAAATAACGTCTGGCCAACGCGAGACTAATTTCGCGATTGCGTCTGCTGTGGGTTATTTGTTTTCATTGAATTGTTTAACAACCGGCAGCCGTTTCGTGCTCATTCAATTGCATTTCGTCCGCGTGCTGTTCCTTGCATATTTGAACAACATAATTGCGCTACGTGCGTTCTATTGTTTGTTAATTAACGTGTTCTATCGAATTCTATTAATTATTGTCGTTCACATTGCGTGTCGTATTTTGAATTATTACATTCGTGTGTGATGAAGCGAAAAAGATAAATGTCATCAATTTATTGACAAATTGGCAATCAACTTGGGATATGTACCTTCATTTACGTTAACGTGTGTATCGCGCTGTGTTCGTCTTTGATGCTGAAGTTGTTGTCTTGTGCTTTTAATCAAATTTAACAATGCGCGCGGCGCACGGTGAACCATAAATGCCGACAACTTCGTTGTCATCGTCGGTTGCCTGAAATGTTTGTCGGTATCTGCAGAGTCTAGCATATCCTCCGTTCGTTGCCTTGTCTCGTTACGAGACTACTGTTTGTTGTGTTAGCAACGAGACCAACATTTAATAAATACGACACAAGAGTTGCCGCGTCGCGTCAAGTAACGGCACACACGCACAACTTGCTCTGCCTCACTCTGGTATCTTCACTAATAAAACGTATTTACAAGGATATTTAGGAGTGAAGACATGAAAGGATACATTGTTTAACCAGATGTCATTGTTGAACATTGTGCATGCGAACAAACAGGAACGTATACGCGCGGCAGTTGAACGCGCGCGCGCTGCTTATTTCGACGTTTATGTTCAGGTTTCGCGTTTGCTTGATGAATACCGCCTACCTGGAAATTTGCTACTGCCGTTTGTTGCCTGGAATGCAGCACATTGTCGACGGCTACAAGCAATCGCCATTTTTTTTCATCATCATCTGCAAATACACACTATACGTGAAGATTATAATGATTAGTGTGTTGATTAAATTGGGCGCGTCAAAAAATTTACATATGCGAGATTACAAGATTATACACTCGCGTATAACAAGTTACAGCTATATTAATTTGGGAAGGAAAAATGATGGCAAATGATGCACGCTTTAACGACCGCAAGAGGACAATGAAACGTTTAGAAATTACTTACAAAGAACTTATGTTGCTGCCAAGTTCAACGCACTGAATTGTGTGCGAAAACGATGTGTAAGTGTGCGTAATTAGTGCGGCAACGCGATGCGTAATCGTGGCCGAAAAATGCACGCAACGATTACTCTTACAGTTATTCATATTTCAGTTTAAATTTAGCGCGTTTCCCGGGTTTCTTTGTTTGGGAGACAGTAGTGCTATATTTTGCTGATGATTGCCTCGGGAAAACCACTTACTTACAAGTATTGAGAGTGTCTATAAACACTTTTCGTTTATGTGTTTTTTGATGTATGTATATTGATTTTTGTTTTTTTGGAAATTTGTTAAGTTAAAATTTGTGCCTGGGAATTTGTGTGGGAATTCTTTTTTTGGGTCGAATGTAGTAATTTTGAGTTGTTTCATTCACTGCCGGAATGTTGGTATGAATTAGCTGCGGGGGAAATTTCGAGTGAATTTTTGCATTTTCGTTTTTTTGGATTTACATTCGCAGCGCACGCGAACCAACAATATATACAGCTTTTCTCTCTAAGCCGACAGTTAAGTCAAATTCCCATTTAATTGACACGAATTCTGACCCGAAGCAAATGTCCATTATTAAGCAAATTGTTATAGGTGGTAATTTCCACATTCTAGATACAACTACAGCAACGAAATTCTAAAGCCTCCTACGTGCTGCGTCGTGTTTTATTTTATTTTTGGTATAAAAGATAAAAACGTAACTTCAAGTTGTTGCTGTTGTCGTCGCGAGATATTTTTAGCAACTTTAACAACTTTCGTCGTTTAGCGAATGAAACCTTGCAGATAATCGTAGCGACACTAAAGGACACGACATTAGAAAGTGGCAACGTTTCGATGTTGAAACGCAAGAAAGCTCGCACGAGAAAAAGCAATTCGAAATTGCGTTTTTACTTTTATCTACCAAAAGTAGTTTTCGGTCGCGCACCGGAATTAATGTACCAAGAATCTCTCGACGTCATGTTACTAAAACTGTTCGTGCCGGTGAAAACTATACTAAGTACATATCGAATGCGATGCGCGTACCTCAGCGTATTCTCTCTCGTAGTCGAATATCCATTAGGAAGTTGCGCGCGGTGAAATATTAATGAGGTGAGTGTATGTGCACGATCGACGACGATGCTTTGTAAAGGAAGTGTGTACTTCGGAATGATAAAATAAATAAGCAATGTATGGATGTTTATAAATTATGCATATCTACGCGTTATTTGGGTTTTTGTAATTATTGCCGCAGCATGCATGATGATGCTATTCTAGTCTCGTCGTCGACTAGCAATTACGGATATTTTTGTCCGTTCACGGATAGCCGCACACCATGCACAAGAGCAACAACGTTTTATTCGACAATTAAACCATTTAAGTGTTCGTAAAATGCTCATAGTGAATGCGGTCATGATGGATTTAATAGTTTAATTAATCTCAATTAAGAATCGCCGCCATAATGTATAATTATTGAATTAGTGACATCACACAATTCATAATGTGAATATGTATTATTTATTTTTTTGTGGTTGAGATCAAACGAAGAAGTGAAAATAATTTGCGGTGGGGTCACAATGTGCAATTGCTAATTAAAGCGATATTCCTTTTTTTAATGATCAATTACAATGAGGCAATAAACTACAAACTCGGATCGCTGAATTTCATCATTACACGCGCGCAATAATTTAATAAGAATTGAATTATAGTAACAGGATGACGTTACGACTACGTGAGGCATTGTTCGATGAATTATTGCAATGTAATTACAAGTATTAACAATTAATGAATATAGAGAAAAACAATTTCAACGTTTGCGGCGGTTATCACACGTACTCATCGCAATGAATTTTATATGGTGGGTGTTGGGTTTATCATGACACAGTTTGATAGTGGTGCTCATATCGATTGGCAGACGGAAACACGTTTTGTGCTAGTGGTGCAACCGTGCCGAATGGCGCAAAGTTAATAGAAGCAAAGGAGGAAGCACGCAAGGTTTTTTCTTGTGTTGTAAATATTTTATTCGAGTGGAACGTCGCCCCGCTTGTAAAAGGAGTCCAATGCGACGCCGACACGAAACCAAATACGAATACATTTCTGCGGCGTTTTTTTTAGCGAATATGTGTATGTTGCTGGTGGTATGTACAAGCTGGCAGACGGCAGCAGTAGCGAGTGAAAGCGAAACTTAATTTTTTATTCTTTGTTGCAGATCAACTTGAGACTCATTCTGGTCAGTGGCAAGACGAAGGAGTTCTTGTTCAGTCCCAGCGAGTCGGCGGGGGACATTGCGCAACATGTTTTCGAAAATTGGCCCGAAGGTAATATTTTTCTTTCGCAAACTACACTTCTTCTCGTTTATACATGTTCACTTCCACTGAAAATTGATGAATGTTCCTACTTGTGTACTTACTTTCATTTCTGTATTAGTAAAAATGCTTTTATTTTATTTCCGTATTTTTTAAGCGTTGAAATAGAAAGTTGCTATGTGTAATACTATATACTGCACGCTGTAAACTAGGCTCATAGACAGAAACAGATAATTTAATTAAAAGCGACTTATCAAATTATGTTGAGTCTTGTTTGTCCTCGTTGTGTGAGCATTTGTATTCTTTGTTCTATTAGATTAAAGTTAAGAATTATATTTAGGTCAATATTTATGCGAAGCAAGGGTTTTTAAGTTTTACTATTTTGTTGGGTTTTTGTGTTTAGATTGGCGTCAGGAAGCTGTGGCGAAAGCAGAGATCCTACGGCTCATTTACCAGGGTCGCTTCCTTCACAGCAACGTCACGTTAGGCGCATTGGGCTTACCGTACGGCAAAACGACAGTCATGCATTTGGTTCCTAGAGAAAATTTACCTGAGCCTAATTCACAAGGTAAACGGTATGCTTTTGTTTTGTTGGGATTGATGTACTAATTCAGTTTTGATTGCAGATCAACGACAAAAAAGTAAAGGCGGTAATAGTAGTTGTTGCTCTGCCTCGTGTACTATACTTTAAGAAGATTGGGACGTCGACGGAACGGCCAAGGAAACAACTGTCAAGAGTCACATAATTGCTCCTAGCTTATTGAATATTAAACAGCCGATTCAAAATCATCAAAGCAACAATAACTTAAAAAAGGAAACAATTAATAATAATCGTATATAAATGAAAGAAACAAAACAAATGGGTGACTGCACTGAAATTTGACGAATTAACGTTTAGGAGGAAGACTTTGTGTATTTAAAACTCGTAATATTAAATCAAGCAAAAAGCAAGAAATACAAAAATACCTAAAAAACAAATATTAAGGAGTTGGAAACGTCGCGCGAATATTGTATGCCAATTGTTCGGTGTGTATACATGTCTGTGTAAAAGAAAACAAAAGAAAAAAGATAGCAGTGCAGGCGTATTGCATACTAACTTCAATCTAAAGAGAACCGAGTACGATGAAGACAAGCGAAACCGAATACTGAAAAGTTTCCATAATGTTGTGATATCATTTAGTGTATAATAATATCTTATATAAGTATATATACTCATGTGCCAGACTAGAGTGTGTTTTCAGTACTACATTTCAACACGGAGAGAGTACGATGCATAACATATTTTTGATTTCATCAGTATCAGTGAAAACATTTATTGTCAAATGTCGATACCAAAAATTACAATAATTCATCGTAGAGCTAGCGCATCATGCCAACCACGGAGCTGGATCATCTTTATGAGGAGGAATGTTGTTCTAATCATCATATCCATTCTGTTGTCGGCGACATCATCATCTCATCGCTTTGGATCATCGACTTCACGGTCAACCATTAACGCTAACGTCGAAAGCGAGAACTATATTCTAGTATCGAATAAATGTAGTACGATTTGTAATTTCTTTAATTATTTGTTTTATACTGAAAATTTTAACGTGTAATTTTTAATTGGTTATTTTTAAATTTGCTGACTTGCGAAATTCTTAGCTATAACAACCATCTGAGCAAAGTAATCTGATGTGCGCTGGATGCTTTGCTGGGAAGCGTTGTTGCTGGTACAGTCATTTAGTTTGATACTCGTTCAGTTGATTTTCTTCAGTATTATTCATCATATCGAACGACAAAAAAACTGCAACACAAACATTGAACACACATACGGCGCCCGCAATACTTTCTAACCTTAAGTCTTCTGTCCATTATATAAAAGAAAATGAAACTTAACGCGTATTAAATGAAGAAGAAGAAAACAATTTAAAGACTCATATTATCTCTTGGACAGCGGTAGGATATATTTATAAATATTACGTGTTTATACATGCATATAATTAGAGCATTACATAAACGAGTTGTTCATTAACAACGCGTGAACACAAAATTAAAACATTTTTGAGTAGAATATTTCGAAAGCGTTACCTGTGCGTGACCAGGATCTTTATATGCAATTTTGCGGATGTTTCGTTGCGTTGTAGTAATTAATTTTTATCAATTTAATTAATTGTACAGAATAACCTTGCATATCTCCTTCCTTGCACAAAAACAAACTACACACCGAGAACAGCAGTAAACTCGAATTGATTCGAGCTGAATTCGTGTTTCAGTAATTGCGTTGCAAAAGATACATTACACACTGATCAAAGGTGAAAATGAACACATCCGCACATCAGCATTAAACAACCTTTAAGTTAATTTACGATCATTTCGAGTTATACAATGCCTGCGGATGTGTTTATGACTGCTTTTGATTGCAAAGACAGTGTTTGATTTGTTTGATATATACTTGATAAATATTGTGTGGTCCATTTTGCAAAAAAAGCTAAATCAAAAAAACCATCGTCATTATCATGTACATTATACTCTTGAAATCGATTAGCGAAACTTAATGCAAAGTTATCTATGTTATTACTATTACCGATAATATGAAATATTTATTAATTAAGTATTAAATTACAAAGTATAATGTATATTAGAATTTGGACCATGCAGCAAATGAAAGAACATGAAAATAAATACATGAGGAAACGCAAAACAACGATTAACATACCAAGAAATACATAAAAAGAAAACGCATTTTGCATCTTACATTATACACACATCGTCGCATACATTCACGTTTTATTTATATCTATTATTTGATCATGACCATCGGCGAGTTGCGAGTTTCTACATTATAGGCACTAAACCAGAAACACCACAAAATTGAATCGATGCGTGCAGAAATCGTCCTTCTGTTGTATTCGAGTTGAGGGTGGACGAAATGTGGAAGTTTTCGCCATTTCATCATGCGGTGTAACGCAATATCTGGTTGAATGTATTTGTTTCATTTGAGATTATTCGAACTAACAACAAAATTATATTGTAGAGTGAGAAATCATCACACACGCAGTAAAAGAGGTATAAAATATATATTTAATTATTAATTAATGAGATATATTACAATCTATGGCAAAATGAATTGTGTTCAATTTCATTTTGTTGTAAGTATAAATCTTGTTAAGACTTATGTTCAAGAATCTGATGTCTAAATAATAGCGTTTTATTGTAAATATATAGTAGTATTGTAAGAAAATGTATTTTTTTCAATTCCTTTATTAAATCCTCAGTGTTTATGATGCTTTTATTTAAATATTATAAATGGTACAACATATTCATATTCATGATTGTGTATATTGGATGACGTGTTAATTTAATATAATAAGGGGTATTATAAATTTTTTCAAACGTAATCAATTTGCACATGTTGCATTGTTGCATTATTCAACTCAGTGCGCATGCGCGTGAGGGTGGCCACCAACTTGCACATTGTAGAAGTGCACTATCAACATATTTGTGCGCGCGTTTTCTACGCGAAGAATATTTATTTGTCTTAAAACGATAGTTAAATAAATAAATATTACGTTGTATTATAATTCTTAATTGTTGAATATACTACACATCGAAATAATTTGAAGATTGCGCCACACGAAAAAGAGGGTGGTGGGAAACGACAACTGTAGTAGCGCGGCGGGTGGACTTCTCACGAACTAAATTATGCGTCCTCGCCGCCGTGCAAAGCGGGCGAAGCCATATTGATGTTTGCGTGCGTTGTGTAGTGCCGCCAGAATGGCTGACAACGACATAGATTTATACGCCGACGATATAGATCAAGATTTCGTGCAGGTAATTGAATTTACGTCTCTTTCTTTTTAGTTGTATTTGAATTCAGTAATTGCACGTCTGTTAGTTATATATTTCTCGCGGTAGTTGTCGCATGTTTTGTGTTAGCAAGCACCGAATCAATCGCCGGTTCAGTAACTCGATGTTTGCTTTTAGGATGAATTCGCTGGCGACAATGTAGATTTGTACGACGATGTGATATCCACGCCGGCCGCGGGCGGCAACAACTCGGATGGGTTAGATTCACAACAGCCAACATCAAATACAAACCCTGAGGACACCAATGGCTCTGTGTATCCATCACAAGGTAACAATATTACGCCAAATACACTGGGAAGAAGGCATCAGCTTTATGTTGGAAATCTGTCATGGGTATGCGCTTTATTTGTTTGTTTATAAATTAAGTTGTAACCTTGACAAAATTATTGTAATTTTAGTGGACTACTGATCAAGATATTATAAATGCAGTCCGCGAGATTGGAGTGTCGGATTTCAATGAAGTAAAGTTCTTTGAGCATCGGCCGAATGGGCAATCCAAAGGCTTTTGTGTTATTTCGATGGGGTCGGAAAATAGCATGCGAATGTGCATGGACAACCTTCCTAAACTTCAAATACATAACCAGAATCCCGTTGTAACTTTGCCAACAAAACAGGCATTAAGTACATTTGAAAGTCAGTCAAAAACTCGTCCCACTCCACCTAATAACAACGGCCCTCGAGGCTCCCATCCCGGCCAAGCTAACCATCCTATTTCCTCAGGTCCCCATCAAAGCTACCAGCCCCGAATGCAAATGAACTCCCCGGCACGCGGTGGTCCTATGAACCACGGCATGCAAGGGCCTGGTCCGAACGGCCCACGCATGCAAGGCCCTCCTCCAGGGTTTAATGGACCTCCACAGATGAATCAGAACAACATGCGCTTCCAACAGCCTCAATGGAATGGTCCTAGGCCGAATGGACCCGGACCAAACATGGGCCCAATGCGACCGCCAGGTCCAGGTGGCCCACAAGGACCGCCCGGGAGACCTATGGTAATTTAATATTTATTTCTCAATTGTATATTTACTATATCAAAATTATGAAGTTCCAGGGACCACCTCAAGGAATGCAGGGTCCTCCACGAGGCATGTCTAACCAAGGCCCACCGCAAGGACCACCAAGACCCGACTGGAATAGACCACCAATGAACCAAGGTTTCCCACAGCAAGGTCCACCAAACATGCAAGGACCTGGCCCAAATATGGGACCACGTGGTCCACCAATGGGCGGTCCGCCGAACGGGCCCCCTCAAGGTCCGAATCAAGGCCCAGCACCTCATGTAAATCCAGCATTCTTCAACCAAGGTGGACCACCACCAAACATGGGTCATCCTATGCAAGGAGGTCCTCCAGGAATGCCTCCACATCATGGCATGCAACAGGGACCGCATGGACCTCATGGTGGCCCAATGGGCCCGAATAATGGTCCTCCTCCAGGCGGGCATTACGGTCCACCTTCGAATATGGCGCCTCCGTATGGAAGTGGTCCCCAGCAAAGCGACCATCGTAATGATATGCCACCAATTAGCGATCAAGAATTTGAGGATATAATGGCACGCAACCGCACGGTTTCTAGTTCGGCAATTGCGAGGGCAGTTTCAGACGCTGCCGCAGGCGAGTACGCCAGTGCGATTGAAACATTAGTTACGGCTATTTCTCTCATCAAACAGTCGAAGGTGGCCAACGACGACAGATGTAAAATTTTAATTACATCCTTACAGGACACGCTACGCGGCGTCGAGGATAAGAGTTATAGCTCTGGTCGCAGGGATAGATCACGCTCGCG
Organism: Dalotia coriaria; assembly: GCF_025399875.1. NCBI lineage: Eukaryota > Metazoa > Arthropoda > Insecta > Coleoptera > Staphylinidae > Dalotia > Dalotia coriaria. Next base: position 6,475,721 of record NW_027045447.1, on the reverse strand, counting down.
AGAGAGGTCACATCGTCGTGGCAGACGCGAGCGATCGTCTTCGAGATATCGCGAGCGGAGTCGGGAACGGGAACGCGATCGGGATAGGGATCGCGACCGAGATCGTTATTATGCCGACAATTACAGAGAACGTGACAGGGAGAGGGATAGATCTCGAAGCCGAGGTGGCGAACGTGAAAGAGAGCGTGAGCGCGACTATCGTGACCGGGAAACTGACGACAGGTAAGTTATTATAATTTTTTAAATTTATTAATGTTTAGTTTAATATGTATAATTTTAACTTTGTCAATTAACATTAACACATCCAAATTTTTAGGGTGTCTCGACCAAGAAATAAGTCACCACCCGATGGTGCTGAAGCAGCGGGCGATTCGTCAAAGTCGCGGTATTATGAAGAACGATACCGTGATCGCACCGAATCCGGACGTGCACGCGAAAGCGATCGCGACAGAGATCGTGAACGTGATCGTCGTGACGAAACTCATAGATCTAGACATTAAAAACCTATCATTTTAAAACATTCGAGTATCTACAATTATTTTTATGTATTGTAGTTAATTTGCGTTTCAACTATACGACTAGGTGTTAACTTTGCACGTCGATTATGGACTTCAATCATTACGTTGACAAACGAGAAGCGATCGGAGCAGACCGACGACAATGAAGTGGAGCAAAGAAGATTGTATGTTATATGATAAAAATTGCGTGCAAAAAAATAATAATTTGATGATTTTTATTTGTCTGATGCGAACAATCAACCCAAACACCTTGTTAATTTTATTTATATTTATTTCTTTTTTGTTTTTGTACGAATTTGTTTGCATTTGTCTGGCTAACTTATTAGTTGCCCCGAAGTAGTCACGATGTCTATGTATTTTAAGCAACGAATTTTATTTTATTATTTTTATTGAATGCGACTTATAACTGATGATGAACGATGTCGTAAATTGTACGGAGCAAAGACTGAAACTGTAAAGACATTGTATTTCTCTACGGACTCATTATAAATGTATCTGGCACTCGTCATCATACAAATCTGATTGATTTTATATTCGAATTGTGGCTGCGCAAAATTCGTATTTAACTGCCACTTACTTTTTGTGATATTAGTTCTTAAGGGAATGAGAAATGAGTAGACTGAGAATTTACATCTTGTTTAATCAAGATGATGAGCGAAACTACTAATTTTTAATAGGAATTGTTTATATTTAGCAGAACTATTTCATTCAATATTGACAAAGGAACCAAAATTTAATTGTTTTGACTGCAAAAGTAAAACTGTTTACTTTTAACCATTGCTTTGAGCAAGCACTTCAGTCAATTGAAATTAGTGGACCAAATACGTACACATTATAATAGTGAGCGAATAATTTGATAGATATACAACTATTTGAAGTTAAATATTTTTCAATTATACGTCGTTGATAAGAGTTTAAAAGCCAATAAGGAATTCATTTAATTATTGAAGATTGCGTGATTTCTTTTATAAAAATACTTTTTAAATTTGAATATCAATTTTAATATTATCGGAATATCATCATGGCGCTGTACTTGAAAATGTAAAAACATTTGAGTCAATTTTAAAACTCTTTCAACTGTTCATAACCACGCCCAAATCGTAAGCAAAAATTATCAGGTCTTAAAGAAATAAGTTGTAAAAATGTACAAACTAGTTTAAAACAACGCCTATGAAGTAAATAAACATACTAGGCGAGAAACGAACGCGCATGCGTGAATCTTATTATGTAAAGTGTGAACTCGTCTTTACATGATTCGACCATTTGTGAGCAAGTCATTCTGCCAGTAAGCGGCATTTAACCTCAAAACAAATTACGAACTGCAAATCATTCATAAAGTTCGTAACTCTAAGGTGAGGAGACCAGTAAAATATGAGTTCAATCGGCACAGGAGTAAGTTATTTCATGTTAATGAAATTCTATCCACTAATAAGAGTTTATTTTATAGTACGACTTGTCCGCGTCGCAATTTTCGCCGGATGGCCGTGTCTTCCAAGTGGAGTATGCGGTTAAAGCGGTCGAAAACAGTGGCACCGCTATCGGTCTCCGAGGGAAAGATGGTGTTGTCTTTGCCGTTGAGAAGTTAGTTACTTCAAAGCTGTATGAACCCGGCGCAAACAAACGCATCTTCAATATTGACAAACATGTTGGAATGGTAATATTTTTGTATATTTATTTGTATCTATGTTTTAACCAAATTTGTGTTATCTATGTTTTTCCTCTTTTATATCCAAGTAATTGTCTCAATTTAAATTCATGTTATTGTTTTAAATATTTGTGAATATTTTGAATTAATTTTATTGTATATATGTAGGCAGTGTCTGGACTAATTGCTGATGCAAGGCAATTGGCTGAAATTGCCAGGAAGGAGGCAGCCAACTACAGGTCTCAGTATGGTGTACAGATACCATTAAAATACCTAAATGACCGCGTCAGTATGTACATGCATGCATACACTTTGTACAGTGCTGTTAGGCCTTATGGATCAAGTGTTATTATTGGAAGTTATAATGAAGCAGATGGGCCAAGCATGCACATGATTGATCCATCTGGAGTGTCTTATGTAAGTTTAAATTGTAGTATTGATGTTATGTATGAGTATTACATTTTCTGGATATAGGGTTACCATGGATGTGCCACTGGTAAAGCAAAACAGGCTGCCAAAACCGAAATTGAAAAGCTGAAGCTTGCGAATATGACAACAAAAGAGTTGGTAAAGGAAGCAGCACGAATGTATGTTTGTATAGATTGTGTTTTTGATGTATGTATAATTTTCATTTACTATTAATATTTCAGCATTTACCTCGTTCATGATGAACTGAAGGACAAGAACTTTGAAATGGAATTGTCTTGGGTGTCTGCTGATACAAATGGCCGACATGAAAGGGTACCCCTTGATATTTTCCACGAAGCTGAGAAAAGCGCAAAGCAAGCAGTTGAAGCAGATTCTGATTCAGACACTGAAGACATGTAACTTAAATGTGTATCTTTTTTACTATTACTATCTTAAATATTACTCACAATAAATAAATTTAAAATTGCGCATTATTTCCAAACCGTTTGCGCTATTTTAATTTCGCACTGGATTTCGACGGGGTTGTTCTTATCTCTTATTGTCAGGTGGTTCGTGTACGATAGTAGTATATAGTTTTGTACTATATTCGTGACCGTGTGATGGCGTTGCGTGTATTGTTTGCTCACGCTGCAGGAATAAAAATTAGTTTCGCCGTATCCGACGGATGGTTCGCACGCGGTCGTCGCGATTCTCCTTTCTTAGGATTTAAATCTGTAATGCGTATTACTTTCGGTATTCTTAGTGATTATTTTTGGTTATTGTGTCTCGCTAATGATTTATCGCTTATAGATTGTTCGCGAAACGCAAATGTAGTGTATTTGTTCGTGAGCGGGGTGCCGACGGATGCCGTTTACGATGGATGTTTTACAATACTAACCAGTAAGTAAATTAAATAATATTCTCAACCGCATTGATTGATTTTATTGCGGCCTTTTGTTGTTCTTTCTTATCATATTTTCGTAGTGTTTTATAGATTGTTATATTCATGAATGTGCTTACAATTGCTTAGCATGTGTTGTCATCTCAAGCGAAGCGAATGCTTATTTCTTATCTTATCAAAAAAATGAATTTTTTAGGACCCAAAGAATAGAATTTTTAAAAATTTTTATCTTATCGAGAATTTTCCAATTTTTCATATTCTTCAATCTGTTGGTCGTTATCGCTTTTAGTTTAAAAGGTATGCACTATTCAAGTTTATTAACTTAAATATGTCAACAACATTGATTTTTCTTTGTTTATTTAGTTATATTGCAATTAATTGCAATTGTATAGTTGAGTCTCATTTGGCGTACCGTAGCAGGATGGCGGTGAAAGTGACTTCCATTCAGGGCACCGTACGAGGGCAGCGGTAGAAGTGACTCGTATTTAGGGCACCAAATGAGGATGATTTTTTTCATTACATAGAGTTCCAATTTAACTAGCTTTTTTTATAGAGAATTATCAGCAGATTAAGAATCTGTGCAATCTTTCAGCATAACAAATGTGAATTACATAATTCGGATTTTAAATTTTTATTAATTTTTTTAATCCAAATTCCGGGACTACTATTTGCATTATTTATAGATGGCACTAGCATTAACAAAAATTGTAAAATAGACATGTATTGTTTATTTCTATAGCTATCAGCAAGCGCGAGCATTCGACACGAGAATTGTGTTTGTTTTGAACACAACTTCCACTTTCTTATCGCATTCGTCGCGAGAATGCAACGCATGAGATCCCCTCACGCCGCATGTTGGCGCATCTTAGTTTAGTTTTGCAGGTAACGTGCTAAAGCGATTTGCACACAAGATCGCATGCCATCGACGCACTGGCTTTGCGCATCTATTGCTTTCTTATCATAAACTGTCGCGTTGTTGCTTGCACAGTTTGCAGCCAGTTTCGTACCGATATCTGGTTGTTCCAATATTTTACGCGACTCGTATTGTGTGTCCGGACATATACTTTCCAAATTCACATTATATTCGATCATCAATCGACTATAATATTGTTATTTACTGTTTGCGCGTTTATTGTCCATAAATGCCGGTTAAGTGTATCGCCCCCATGTTGATTTGATATTTATCATAGGATGACCCATCGTGCTGGTGTAAGTAACTAAACAAGATTGTTTGTTTTTCACCGCTGTGTCATTATAATATTACTAAATTGTATTAAATGTTTTTGTTTTAACATATGTTTTCTTTGTTTATTTGCAGAATTTGCCGTGCCTTGGAGTCCATGAGTTCTGCATTGGTAAGTTTATAATTCAATTATATTTTTCATTTTAATTTCTGTGTTCTCCATTAGTTTGTATTTACGTTGATTTATCGCGTTCCACCGCGTGTTTCAAATATATAAGATAGTTGCGTACTCGGCTGATACAACTCAAAATTAACTGTTTAGTTTTTCCTTCGCTTACAAAAGCGCAAGAGTTGTTCTTGAAGATGCAATTCAGCGGAAATCTGCCTAAACCATCCCTATCCCATTTTTGTCTCGGTTTTTTTAAATTCCAATTATTTCGGATTAAAGATTCTAAATCTTTGGAAAATTCTCTATAAGATAAGGTATTCAAAATTCGGAAAATAAGAGAGGTCGAGAATAATTCATAAATAAAAATTTGCTCAAGACAATTCTTGTTTTATCTCACTGAGAGGTTTATCATTTTCAATTTTAGGAGAGTTTTGAAAATTTGTTTGTTTTTATTTACAGTATAATTCATAGATGGTACTAGCAACAACTAAAAATTGCTCAATTTTTATATTTTTTATCATCAACATTTTTGTGTCGCGTTGCCATCTGCTTATATCGCATGCAGTATATTTTAGTTTAGTTTTGATCGCATATACCCCACGAAACAAAATTATTTTTAATTTTTACCTGATAGAGAATTTTCCAATCTTTCATATTCTTGGATCCGAGGGTCACTTGCAATTTTAGTTTAAAAGAGGGCACGTATTCAGGGCACCGTACAAGGGCAGCGGTAGATGTGATTCATGTTCATGGCACCGTATGAGGGTAGCGGTAGAAGTGACCCGTGTTCAGGGCACCGTACGAGGGTAGAAGTGACTCGTGACTCTTATTCGCCCATTTTTTTTCAAATTATTTTTTATATCTTAGATTTTCAATTTAACTAGCACATTTTATAGAGAATTTTCCGTTGATTAGGAGTTTGAAATCCGTTTTTGTCTATCACTGTAACACTGAAATAGATGTAAATATAACTTTACTGACGTTTGAACGTGTTTTATAAAGTGTAAAATACGCTTTACACACTTCGTGTGTGCTAACTAAGCCTTGGTAGGTTGAGACAATTGGAGATAACGGCATAATCTCGTGACATAATACATCAAACATAAATATTTAAACCACGAAGTATAGATACACAGGAGACCGAACGTCATGTTAAATTAATGGTCAAAATCTAGGGAACAGAACGAAAAAGCCTATACCGTTCGGACTCCTTATATCTATACTTCGTGATCGGTTCCCTCGGGTTCCCAGCGCAACCAGTGGCAGAAAAGAGAACTATGAGATGTGTTTATAATTGTGTACCATGACTACGACGAAAAAGCCTATACCGTTCGAACTCCTTATATCTATACTTCGTGATTTAAACTTTACTTTAATTTAATTTGATAAGTTATATAGGTAATTATTTATTTTAGTTTCAGGATGGGTAAAATTATAAATGTATCTTTGTAGCACTGAAATACAAATAAGTAATATTTTACGTTCCAACACTTATATGAAGTGTAAAGTAATCTTTGCAAACTACGTTTGTGTTAACTAAGCCATGGAAGTAAAAAAGTATAAGTTAAAAACTATAATAAATAAAATTTAACTTTTGTCGGTACTAAGTTAACGCAATCATTTATACAATTATTTATATATATTTTAGAAGGTGCAGAGTTATAATTATTACATTGTAACACTAAAATACAAATAAATATAACTTTACCGATATTTAAACATTTTTGATTAAGTGTAAAGTACGCTTTACATACCACGAATGCGTAAACTAAGCTTTGGCAGGTTGACACAATGAAACCTAACATATAATATCGAGATATAATACATAAAACATAAATATAAAAAATTTATATATAAATATATAAAAATATATGAAAAAATTATAAAAATATACTTTTGTTTTTATTAAATTATTATAACAACTAATATAAATATTTATTTCAATTTTAAAGTGTGTAGTGTTATAAACGTAATACTCCTGCACTGAAATAGAAATAAGCATTATTTTATTGTTCTACACACATATAAAGTGTGAAGTAACCTTTACAAAAATGTTTGTGTTAAGTGAGCCTTAGTTGTTGTACATAAAAACTACTACGATAAACTACGACAAACACCCCCAAACTTCAGCAATATTTTGCACATTTCTAGTGTTTTGCGATGGAAATTGCAATTAACTTATAGAGAATTTGGTGTAGATTGCCAATTTACAATCCATTCATTTCTATCTCTTTTAGTATCAGTATTCGATTGTGTATAAACACGTTTTCGTGTCACATTTATATCATACTCGTATTTTTCACTTCGCGCAGAAGTTTTATTGCATGTTTAGACTCTGCATTATTTTGTCTCTGTTGTTCTCTTCTCTGTTTTAGAGCGAGTCACGAGCCAAATTTGAATCGTCGCTTCACCGGCCGACTCCTGATTTAAAATAAAATAAACAAATATACCTCTTCCCTCATTTCCCCTTAACAATGTCATTTATTACGCAGATATTTTTTTTTTCGTCAACATTACTGCTGAGTGTTGCAACGCGTGAAATACTGGTATGTAGTATATGTAATTAAGTGTATGTATTGTACTTATCGACACGTGCTGGTAATATGTACATCTTTTTAGTCATTGAACGCGATTTACTCACCGTTTTTCATGAAATATTTGTTTTTTTTTTCGAGTTTGCATTAGCGTCTCAATAACTTCGGCACAGCATCTAAAGATGCGGAATTAAATTCTCCGTCGGGTGGTATTTGTTGATGCAGGAATTAAACCTGCAACCCGCGAAAATTTGCATTAAAGTGTGATTTACTCACCGTTTTTTGTGAAATATTTGTATTTCTGTAAATTCTCCGTCGGGTAGTATTGGTTTGATGGAGGAATTAGACCAGCAACCCGCAAAAATTAAAATTAAATTCCTGTTTTTCTCAATCTTATGACATCCCAAAGCCAATAAATTCTTTTCTTATGCCGAGAAATATTGAAAGTAAAAGTAATTTTCGTGTATGTCAACGTGTTATTTCAACATTGTGAAATTTTAGTTTGGTCTTTTCAACTACGAGTTTATCAGTACGTTTGTGTATAAACAACTTTTTCTGTTCGATTGACGCGTATTATCGCTACGTACCAGCCTTGTACCTGGCTAAGCAAAGCGCTCACGGCAGTCGTTTCACCGCGTGGTCCGCGAACGTGTCCCTCTAATCGCCGTGCATTTTGAGGTTTAAATTGGATTAATCGTCGTGTACATTTTCGATCATCAGCAAAATATTTGCAATGGGCATGTGTGCCTGTTTTGTTTAATGATTTGTGGCGTTTAGAGTCTCCTTAAATAAGAAATAAGTGTCCATTAATCTGTGCGTGTGTTTTCAGTTGATAGAATATATTCCAGGATATAAAATCCTCTCTTTAATGCGTAGGTTGCTGTGTAATTAAATTTTTTACGGAAAGTTACGCCGGTTTAACTTAAATTGATTATTCTATATGAGTGATATAAAATTTGCATGCATCATCTTGCAAATTACAAACACATGGCATGTAGCATTTTTATCAGAATTCTTAGTTCCGTTTCCGAAAATAGCATGTATGATTTAATTACTACAAACACTGTTTTAAAAAAGTATCTGAAGATTATTAAAATTGGTAATATTCATATGGTCGACCACGATCACTTTGTCGTCGGCCGTCGGCTCGGCCATCTTTTCGATGAACACGTGAATGTTTTTAATCGATTTGCATTCTTTAGTAAAATCTTGTACGTTGAATAGTTTTTCGTTTTCATAGTCTCCGTACATTTTAATATTTACAAAAAAATAGTTATTTTTATCCTCCCTACCAACTGTATTGCCACGCGTCGTCGCTTGCCGTCAGCTGATTTGAATGTTTTCCGCCGGATATTCTATCAATTTATGATGATGCTGTATCCGACGGTTACTTTATGCAGTTCAGGCATCAATTAATAAAATTTTGATAGCATCTTTTTGCTCAATTTCCGATGATTTTTTGGAAAAATCTTAGATTTTGTATTAAAATATTGTTTTTATTTGTAAATGTCCCTCTTGGTGTTGTGGATATTAACTCCCTTTGTAGTTTCAAAAGTTTTCTTTTTGTAACACCATGTATGTTAGTTTTCCTAACACTGCGTAGAAAATCGCCTGTATTTGGGAGTTTTGAGTGTTTTTTGTTTCCAAAAACTGTATATTCTTCTTTTTTGTGTCCGTGAAAATTTTGCTACAACTGTTGTTTTTAGGGTTTTCCTCATTGCACTTTGAATTTTCTTTTTGTGACACCCTGTATATTAGTTTCCCGGAGTCTCGGGTGAAAAACGAATGATATTTGCAGTGTTAAAATATTTTTCTGTTTTCACATAAAATTTTTCATTTGTAACACCCTGTATATTTGTTTTCATTTTCAATAACGTAGAAAATGAATTATTTGCTAATTTCCTTATTCCGGTAGAACTGAACTTCTACTTGCTTATATGTGCGCGGCTTGGCAGGTCGTAAGTCCTATTTCAACATGGCGGCACCTATTTGGTTGACATGTAAAATGTAAACTTGTATTCTGTTGTTAATAAAGAAACAGTAAGATATATTGACTTATTTGATTTGTATGTACGCCTTCTATCATTTCTGAAAGAGTTCCCTCTTTCAGGGGATGATCCCCTCTATAGAAATTGTTAAGGTAACCTGTATGATTTGTGTACTCCATCTTTCATTTCAGCTGCAGGTCAGAACTTGTAAGAATATTTTTAAGTGTCACCTCTCTTGAGGCGACTTAAAACTTAGAAATATTTGGACAAGACCTTATAAGGATTGTCCTTATTAGGAGTTCCCTCTCTCTGGGGGTGATCCCCCACCATAAAAATTGTTGATATGCCTAAGAATCCTGGGGATGAAGCGCAGAGACATCGTAGCTGTAGGATGGGCCGGGAGCAATGGACGCATCGAAATAGTTAGACTGTCTAACGACACGAGCCAAAAAATTTAAAAATCTGATCCACTCCTGTTGCTCTGTCTTCTATCTCCCCTCCTCTTCTCCACTCTCTGTTCTCTTCCTTCTGCCATCTACTCTTCTCTGCTATTCCTTCTCCATTTCTTTCTTTCTTACTTCTCTTATTGCCTTCACTAGTATTGCAATTCTCTAATATTTCATTGGAGTTTACATATGCAACCCAAATTACACCTGTTATTTTTATATTTGAGAAAAATGCTTTCTACACCTGTAATTCGATCCGTGTCTACTAGCATGCTAGCGGGTGCACGTACCCACTCGACCACCGAGTGTTTTTATTATTGTTATTCATTTCTTCTATATATGTTTATCTTTTATTCAGTTTTTAAAAACAACAAGATTTATGTATCCGCCTTGCTCAACAGCGGATGCAGTCAAGTATGATCTTTAAAACTAATTCTGAAAGCGGCAAAAACGGATTAAAAATGAAAATATGAACTGTTTTTCAATTGTTTCATTTATTGACAAAATTACCCAAACAAATAATACAAACTAAGCCAAACAAGCTTCTTCATTCTTCGATATGTTACTTACTCATTAATCTTCACCGATGGTGACAGTGTGTAGGATCGCAGGCAATGAAACCATGGACAATTTTTGGTCTCTCACAATTTATATTTATTTCTTAGAAGTTTAATTTAAAAAAATACGGATACGTCAGTTACTAATGTACAATGTTTACATTGTACCGACAGCACGCGAAGATAAGACTATATGCTGTCCGCACCCCGCAGAAGGTTCCGTAAGAGAGATTTGCAGTACAAACAATGAATCAACTTGCTAGAACGCGTTTATGAACTTTCAACGCCCGACTAATCACTAACAAATCACTACACATGCCGCAAACGATGGTCGGTCGACAATAACTCGATTAATCGAATTAAATAATTAAGAAACACAACAAACCACGAGGTTTATGCGTGCGTGCACACAGGCGAACAGAACCAAACTAAATTCTAGATATGTAACTACGACTTGATGGAAACCGCGCGCACATACGTATCACAACACGCGGCAAGGTGAGCGGGGTGCAATCAAAAAAGTGGGTAAAAATTAGCATAAACAAACGCGCAGAGATGAAAACGAAAACATTTCTAATGTCTTTAGTAACGGTTTTAAAATGATTCTAGTGTATTTCTAAGGGCAGCAAAAACCCAATATTAAAATGAACTTTATAAAATCCAATTCGGTATACCACTATAAAGAAGACTAATTTATTATATTTGATTTGTTTGTAAGACAATTTTCGCATACAAGAAATCATCTAATCATAAAATATTTATTGATATATTTGCAAATTACTAATAATTTACATCTTTAGTCAAATTGTATAAAAGAAGATCAGATTCTTCTACATGAAGGTATTTCTCAAAGTTCTATTTTACTGTCTTCCATTTTAACGACAAGAATCCCAAATTTTATAAAACACGATTAAATTTTCTACAGCAGACTCCACTTTAAAAATATTCAATAATCATTTAAACTTCGGGAAACTAACATACACTGTACAAAACAGCACTATAGAAATGATTTCAAAGTATTTTTCTTTTCGCAGCGAATTAATTATAAATGAAACTTAGCATAAGTAGCATAACATGTATGTAATGTAACTAATAATTACCATCAATGCAGAATATTTAATAATGATTTTGCTTATCTGTAATATTAAATTAATCTATGCATAACATAGTTCACACGTTGACCGCCTACGTGATTTAATTCACACTGTCCGTTATACTTTGCCTCCATGTTGAATGGAAAGGTATCTTAACAATCTTCACTCGGGTTGTGGGCAAATTCTGTAGCAGCAGGTTTTTCAAATTCGACAAGGGCAAGATTTCCACTTGTGGCGTGTCTGAAGGTGACGCGGCCTCGGCCTGCGGAATGCCGTGCAAAGGCACGGGTTTGAGCACTGGAATACTCTCGCTGTTGGTTTCATTTGATTCCTTTTTATCTGGCTGCTCGCTGCTCTGCTGACTTACAAATAACTGCGTAACCCTTAACAACTCCAAAGTCACACCCCAAACGAAATGAGACAGTGTTTTCTGTAAGCGCAAAACGCCACCAAGAACCATGTGGTTAGTGGTCGCAGATTGCGATATATACGTAGGTATGATCAATAACTTCTTAATATTAAAACATGCACCCAACGTCTTATCAAAACCGGCCTTTATATCGAAATTGACCAATTCGAGCTGCTGCAGTCCAGGTAATTCTTTTACTGCCTCAAGAATTTCGAATGTGTGACAATCCCCTTGACCCTTTTCCAGCCGTAATTTTTCGAGCTTTGTTAGTTTACTAAGAATATCAGTACCAAAATGTTTGGGGAAATCTGTGCATTCACCTAAATCTAAAACTTCCAGATTTACCAAATCGGCAATTACTTCAATATTTAACTTGTTGAGATCCTTGATAGATGTGATCGACAGGTGCTTCAGCTTCGTAAGTGCTTGTAGTGCGGAGAGATCCGATGACAATGTTAAACCAGCCATTGACTTCAATCTTAAATCGACCAAATTGGTCAGATTCTCGAACGGTTCAAAAGTCATGCCTTCGCATTTGATTGTGACTGCATTAATAACTTCAAGATTGTGATTGTTACGAGCTAGGTCTTCAACAACCGAAGCTAAGCAACGACATAACTCAATACGCCTCAAACTTTCCACTTTCTTAATTGCGTTTGTGAATGAAGGCCAAATATCATCATCAGTGGCATTTGAAGGCAACAACATCTTTCTCAAATCAAGATGTACAGTGCCATGTTGGCGCAAGGCGTTTGCCATACCGTCAAAGCTATGAATTTGTGAATTTTTCATTCGCACCGTACGCCATAACGCTGGATAACGAGACATGTCCCGCCACATTGTACACACGCAGCCGGCACGCAATAAATCCTGCACTTTTAAGTACTGAAACACACCAAAAAGTGTTGTATAACCATACTGCAGATTTTGCATATATGTATTCATAAAGTTTGGAGGGCCTGATCTCGCTACGGATCCTTCTTGTGAACGCGGAGAAGGCTTAGATGTTTTGACGGGTTCTGCAGGTTTCCTGTAACAAATGAGAGTTTCCCATTAGCATAGCAATTTTACGGCAGTTACAATTTTAAAACAGAAACTGGGAGTCTCAAAATTAAATAAATATCATATAAACTATGTATTGGAACTTGTCTCGGCTCGAAGGAGGACAATAATAAACTCAGCAGAAAAAGTGGTACAAGTAAGAAAGTGAACTCACTCGTCTTCTGCGGTCGATGGCGTGAAGGCCTCCTGCTTACACTCTCCTCGATCCGGGGTTTCTGCCTTAGATGGGTTGCAAGCAGAACTTTCGGTTGGACTTTGCGGACAATCAGAAACTACATTTGTTTCGCGTTGTTTAAATATCGCAGTGCTTGCAACATCGGCCTGCGCAGGCGATCGAACTGAGAGAATATTGTGCCTCGGTACAACTACGTATTTCTTATTTCCAATGTATTCAACCAGCTGAGGTCTGCGCGGTATATTTGCAAGTGAATCCGATTCATTATTACTGACTTGTATAGTCGAACTTTGAGGAAACCACGTAGTGAGCGAACCGACCAAACTCTTCTGCTCAGTATTATTATTGTTCAATTTCAATTTCGAATTCGGCGATAAATCCGCGTTCTGCCTTTCGGGAGCGCTTGTATTATCAGTATTTGCAAGAGCAGGAGTGAAAGGAGTATTCGGTTGTGGGAGATTGGTTTCTGTTGACAAACTAGTTCCGCTGTTCCCGTCGCTCGGTTCTTGTTCCAGTTGACATTTCTGCAGAATACAAACTTGTAAAGCTTTACAATTCATCCTACAAACGATTTCTGCAACCGAGTACCACCAAGGTAAGACTGAATTGAATTAAAAATCACATCAAAAATAATGAATTTCGCGATTTTTAACAATTCCAGTTTTCCCTGGATGAACATGTTTATACCTTGCACACATAGGCTTGGACATTGACCTGCGGAGCAATTCCGACGCATTCATTGTGATAGAGACATAGGCAAATGCGACACTGCAGACAAGGAACGAGTCCCTGCATACCATCGCACCGAATAGAACACGGTTGGCACGGTTTCCTATCCACACTGCAATGTTTTGGTAAGGTGAGAGGATGGAGGACATTTATCATGGAGTTAACATCCTAACACGTTACGAGTCTCAAACTAATTCCAATACAAAGTTGCAAAATAAGCTAACCAGACAAAATTTGCAATCAAAATAAACAAATAATAACTATAGTGGACTTACTTGATCTTTTTCTTGTTAAAGTTCCAAACTGGAGCTTCAACTTCAGCTTCCTTTTTCGTCTTTTTTATCGCCGGTTTAACGGGTGCTTTAACCTGAGGTTTAATTATCATTAAATATTTTTTTAAATGTGTAACAATAAAAACGCACCTTAAAAGAAGCAGATTTCGCAGATTTGCCCTTTGTAGGTGATGCCGCAGGCGGTGAATCAGCTTTCGATCCCTTTTTCGGCTTAATTAATTTCGACGTCATTTTACGATTAATCTGAAGCGGCGTTGTGTTACCTTGTTTCGCAAACCGAACAATTTCCTTATCAGTATCATCCAAACCTAGCGTTTCCTTGCAAAAAGTAAAATTTTCCTGCGATAATTCACGGTTGTTATGCAAATTATCCGTAATTTCACGCATGGACCGAAATTTTTTCCCAGCCGCGTTGTAATAGTAGACGTCCCTGTTCCGACAACCGTCTGTGAACGTTGTCCGGAAAACAAGCTCACGCTTCCAGCCATATTTGAACGGTTTTAGATAGTTGGGATTTGACATCGACACAGGCTTTGTCTTTTTGACACCTTTTTTTGCTACGGGCGACAATCCACCCTTAGCCTCAAATTCAGACTCTTCCCGTAATATTTCTCCTAAATCGTCTTCGGGAAATTCCCCATTCTTTGCCCCCGGACTTTCATGTGTTCGACTCCCTCGAGAAGCACCTTCGGATTTGGGTGTACGTGTAATTGGTCGTATAATATCGCTATAACGTTTGTTGGGTACCCGTGCTCGCTTCCCCTTGCCATAAGTTTCACTCCCCGTACTTATGGATATAAAATCATTGCTCATTGATTCAACTACTGGCTGCTCTACAACGGGCGTGATGACTTCTAATAAAAACAAAACATTTAATTTAATTATTTTAATCACATATCTTTATTTTTACTAGATATATTACCTGCAGGTTTGCTTGGCTCAATTGTATCCATAGCAACAGGTACCTCTTCTGCTTGATTTGTGTTGTTGCTTTCTTCTGGAGTCACTGCTTCATCATTATTTGTCGAGTCCTCCTTGGTGTCTGCTTTATTATCAACAGCACTCTCTTTTGCCTCCTTGATAACCTCCTCATCAGTCTTTACTTCCGTAAGTTTACGTTTGCGCGTAACGCGGCCGCTTTCTTTCGCCGCCTCTGCTTCTTTAACTGGCACAGTAGTAGCATTTTCTGTATCAACTCCACCATCTTTGTTACCGTTTAGATTTGGCGCCATTTCTGCGTCGGTATTAGCAGCCGGAGTATCCTCGGCCAATGTTGCTTTACCTCTGGTGCGGGTTACTCGCGGCGTTGCCTTCGTGCTCTCCATATTGATTTAGGCCTCGCAGACAAGGTTTATTTAATTGGAAAACATTAGAAACGATAGCAAACTCGATGCATCGTTGTGCGTCATTAGATGCATCCGCCGCGTTGCTTAACCTTCAAGATACGGTTGCAACGGAAGGGTAACGTTAGCGCGACTTCGACTAGCACTTGCAGTTACGACTACTTTTACACACCAACTAGCACTGCCAATTGGATTATTTCCCGTTGCTACGTCGTTTGTTAGACAATCAAATTCGAAACGAAACAACAGGCACTCGCAAGATGAACGACACTTCACGCAATAAGCGGCGTTCTCGTTAGGGGGCGCATTGGGTGCATCAACTTACGATCGTGTACCCTCGCTTGCATTTTGCATGCACTACTGCTCCATCTAGTAGACAAGTTTTCAAGTTGCACAACTTTAGTTCAAAGCTATCACACACAGATGTCGTCGCAATCGTAAAGCTTTAGTTTTAAAGTTTTAAATAACGGAGAAACATAAACATTTATGATGTGTATTTGTTGATTATCAATCGAATCAATCTCCATGTTTTTAACTTTAACTTATGACTCTATTTGCAAATGTGCAAGAGGAAGTTGTAGTTTGAACTAAAAATAAATGCAAAATATGTGATCGGATTTACAAGTTGTTTGCTCAGTTCTCACAAACGAAAATACATCATCGGGTGCGTACGGAACTTTCGGAATACACATAAAATTTATAAATGGATGCTTTGAAATGCAACTATAACTATAACGCGGAATGCACGTTGGCCCCAAACAATAAATTTCGATGACATAAACTTCAACAGACTAACTAAAATTACATCAAATTAATTTCGCCGCATTGAAAAATCTAATTCTACATCAAGTCTCGATAAAGAAAGCGATAAAAATTTGGCGCAAAAATTACAGCCGGACTTTTTAATGCGCGAATTATAATGAAGCGATTATTTATTAATAATAGTGCGGCGGTGCGCAGAAATCAATGCAAAAGTTCCGCGCGGCGCGAAAAGTGCGAAATAAAATCGTGATCGCGCGCGCCGCTGGCGGGAGCGTGCAAAAAACACGCTCCGACCGCTCCAACCAACCTGCGCGCCGGCTGAGATCAGCCACCGCCAATCGTATGCCGTGCGCGTTACATCAGGGTCTAAAAATAGCTCGTATATAAGCGAAATATCCGCGCGGTGTGGGTATGTTTGAGTTTGGCGCGGCGCTCCGGCAGCATCTATTCCACGAGCGCACGCCGTTCTATGCGATGAATATTATCCACGACAAGGATTACAACACGATCAACACGGTGTGCCGCATCAATGAGTCCGACGTGAGCGCGCGCGACGAACGTTTACCGCCCGCATTATACGCGCGACTAAGTTTTCGCGACTTTCGCGCACCACCAAAGGCACCCGGAGGGCAGCAAGGGCAGCAGGCACCGCCAGGGCAGCGGCGGCGGCGTCTTGGCACGCCGCTCGGCAAAGTTTCGTTCAGGCGCGTCGTGGTGAATCCTACCGGCGGCAGGTGTCCGAACGCGAGGTAAATGCTTGTTTACCTAACTGCCACTGCCACTCAACTCCTACATTTACCTAATATATCTGCATGCGGATGCATGATTCAAATTAATTAATTTATTAATTTTCTAATTTATATATCTGTAAAATATTTATAAAATTTTATAATATTGGTCGGGTGGATAGATGTGCACCCAACACTCATCTTTCATTCATTGTCTTAATAAATGCATTGTTTTCTTAATGGTGAAATAGTAGGGTTCTTAATTAAGCAACATAAAAATTCAATTACGGCTACGTTACACTATCCCGTCTCATGCCTGCCGCTGCCTGCCAAGCGCATTCACACTCAACAGGCGCGCTTCAAGTGGCAGCGCAATTTACGCGAGGCGCTTACGCTTTTATGGCGCCCACATTTGATAAAATCGTTTCAAATTCGATGGTAAAATGTTCTATCAGTTGTGTCCAAGTAAAACTAACTATTTACGCATTAAAATTAATTTATAGTTTCGATATTTAGTAATAATTAAAAGGAAAAAAGGGAAAAATTAATTTAAAAACACAATTGTTTATAACTCGGTAATTAAAACAACACAAAATAGATTGAAAGATTCTATCAGATGAAATATTAGTTCAAAATATTGTTTTTGCAAAGTTTGAGATAGTATGATTAAAATATTGCGTCAAACTAGATAAAAGTCGTTAAAACTCCGAAGCAAAAAGAGATACAAACTACATTTTGATTTTAACGAGTTGATATAAACAAGAACTATTGACTGTGGTATTTTAAAAATAAATAATTAATCTATAATTTAAAGAAAACAGCTAAAAGTTAGGAAATTATGCGTGAAAATTGTAAATTTTCTCATAACTTTGTTATTTAATATCCCAGAAATTTGGATAGAACATTATTTGAGACCTAAGATTAGTCGTGACATAAAAAATATTCCTGCGCATGCGCATTCATCATCAAAACACTTCAAAATTCTAAAGTTATATCTCAAAATATGATACAAAAATATTTGCAAAACAAATACAACCATGAAAACAACGAGAATATTGTATCTAGTAATAAATATTTTGATTGACTATGAATAGTGCATTCAACATGCAAGCTCATTAATTAGTTCGCTCGCTTATAAAGTTAGAGTAATGAGGCTGAAAGTTTATTCGCGCGTACAAAGTTGTTATGCATAAATCTTCTGTCTTTGCAGTCTTTCCTCTCTGTGTGTGCCATTCATGAGCTTGTTTATCCAAACGAAACATAGCAACACATCCAGCGGGTCTCCATCTTGCGCGAAATTTGAATATGTATATAAAAAAAGTTTTTATTGCCCGGCCCGGTTGGTGTTTCGCCGAGATAAATCTGCCGTGACTCAAAGCAGACAAATATCCGACACGAAGGAGGCAGAACAGGCAGAAGCACACACAAAATCCAACACAACACAGACAACACACTAGGTAGAACTTTGCGCGCTTTGCCGAAACAGACAAAACCGCGCGTCCGCTTTTTATCCACACCTACAGTTTGTCCTATTTAATGATGTACATTAGCCATCATTTATATTGGTGCTTTTTATTGAGCTAGTTTAAGTTTAAGTTTACCATTATTGTAACGCAAGTCTTCTCTGAAAGTAGCGCAGAACCGAATCGAAAACTATTCACTAATTGAAACCATCAACGCGTTGTGAAAGCTATACTTGTGCAGAAATGCAAACAAATCAAATTTAAACGAATATATACGTAAATAAATGTTGCTTTTTATCGTTTTTCGCAAATTTGAAAAGGATTATAGTGACACGCCGTGTGGAGTTGATAACGAACGGGCGCAAGCGTTTTGTAGTTGCGATTACGAAGCATGTGTGCATCGGCGGCTACGGTGTGCGAGCAATAATAAACTTTTATACCTAAGTGAGTCAAGGTTAAATTAAATCGATTCCCTATAAGGATTTAGCCAGCCGTTGTCGCGCGTTCGCTGTTTTTATGTGCTCTCTTTTTGCGATGAATGCGCTTTCGTGTTCTGGACACCAACAAAGTTGGGAGCAGCCCGACGACTACCTGGGAGCAGCAATACAACACAGGGTGTTATTTTCACTTTCGAAATCATTTCGAGGTCAAATTATTGCCAATGGAATGAAAAACAGGAAATTAAATCGGATAATTAATTATTATTTTGACAAATATTAAGTACCGATTTATAAACATAAATTATTGCATCCGCACAAGAATTTAATAATAAACACTTCCTTTTATTGAACCTACAAACAACTACACAAGTATATTTTCTCTTTGAAGCGACACTTTTTCAATGTACATACTTACATCATACATTTTAACGGCGAGTTTTGTACTTAAACTTATCCAAAATTAGTTTTATGATAATTTGTATCTTAAAATAAAGTATCCGAGCATTTGAAATGTTTCAGGCTGTTGTTGCTCTGCATGTTTTCGATAAAACTTATTGAAATGTGTTATATGTTTGCTATTTGCTTATTTAAAATAAAATACATAGTTGTAATTTTGCAAATTTATTGCATAACCATGAATTTTACGTTTCTAATTGTTTAACATCGTAAAAGCTTTGTAGGATCAAAGCGAGTACAAAATTCTCACAAATTTAATTAACTGAAAGATGGTGGTGATAGTTTACGTCAATGAGTACTCGCAAGTGTGATGAACATATAGAACATACGCACGATGCAGTGGGCAAATCGTTAATTTTTGTTACTATTTATGCGAAGAAAATTGGATGATTTTGCATCATAAAGTAGTTATTTCAAAACGGAAATAATTGATTAAAGTTACACTGAAAAGGTGATTTAATAAGCAATGAGTTACCAATTTTAGAAAACCAGAAGTTTTTTAATTTGTAAAAACAAATATTGTTGTAACATCAAAACTAATTGGGATACTAACTTTTGATTTGCGTATTTTTGGTGGTAAAATTAGATGAGCAGCGCCAAAATATAGAAAATATTGTTATTTACACATAATTTAACAAAAAAACTAGGAAAATTACAGAAAATTCAGCGAAAATAATTAATTTAGGATTATCTATGCTTCCAACATCGTAATTATCAAAAGTTAAAAATTATTAATTAACGAAACATTGGAGATATTTCATATAATTGCCATACTCTAAGACAAAATTAGTTCTGAGCATTCTTTTTATACCTAATTCAATATTAACTCTGTGAACTTTAAGTTTTTATTGACTTTTGAGTTTAAAAACCTTTATCAGATAAAACGCACTCACGTTTTTCCACTTACTGGTACTTCTAAGAACAACTAAACAAAAATAATTCATAATAGATATTATTTATTACTAAATTCTAAACAAGTTTTTTAATATTTTGTGAATATCTCTATAAAACCATGAATCACCTTTAGAATTAAGACCTCCATTCTAATCCTCGAATGAATAAATCCACTAATAATACACGTTTAATATTCGAAATTTTCTACCCGCCGGCGCATTTCGTATGCCTACGATCTCAGCATCTTCAAACAAATTACTCGTATACATAAACACAGTCTTTTGCACATACGCACCGAGATCGTTAATACCATTATCAATAAATACTGCGATATTGTGACCTCCTACAAACATTTATTTACTTATTTACTCGCTCACACCAGGTGTGTATGTTCGACTACTGACTACACAATTTATAACGCGTGTGGGCATACCTAATATTTTTCTGCTTCACATTCATCATCGGATTCATTAAGTCACAATGCTTGCCTAACGACACCGCCGACAATTCAATCGCGCTTGTCAATCCGGGATAAACACCCGAGCATATATTTCTGATAATAATTAGATACACACGGCAAAAAGACGAAACGCATTGTAGTCGCGCGCGATCGCCGCCGGCTTGTAATCACGCCTAATGATCGGGTTTCGTTTCGCGTGCGGCGTGCGTATAGAAATGCCGGTAATTAAGGTGGCAGCGAAATGCCTAGAGTCAATTCTTGTCGAGCGGCATAATTGGTATTTAAATTTTATGCGATCACACTATAATGTCTCCGTGTGAGTGTGTGTGTAGCACCTCGCGATGTGACTTTGAATTAGACACACTTGCGAGTCATACGAGTTTGTACACTTTCATTGCTGGTAGAGGCAGAGGTAGACGAATCGAAATGCAGAAATGTCATTGCTAATAATGCTATTACGGGGCTTGTGTAATGAGCGGCGGACGAGATGAAAGCTCACGTTTCGTATATATGCAAATAAATAAATGTCCATAATTCTATGGCATAGCGTTATTTATTATTTATTAAAATTAATAACGAGCGGAAGATGTTTTTCGGATTAATCATGCGAGAAATATTTTAGGACAAAATTTGCATTTTGGAATCAATTGCAGTGGATATTAGGTTTTAATTGGTACCTTGAAGTGTTTTGTTTACTTTATGACTAAGGCCACTGATAATAACAATAATAATGATAATAAATAATAGGAAATAATTAAACAAGCTTCTCTTCAGCAATTATCGATTAGTTTGGCTAATTTTTTATTATTTTATTGCAGTGTTTGCTAAAAAAACACAAAATTAATTGAATATCTACAATAAATTACTAGTTTTTCACAATTTCTTTGCTACAAAATGCCTATAAATATAAAATAAAGTCAGTAGTGTTATGTTATTTATAATTCCAGGATGACTGAACAAATTTTAATGATATTTAATATGAAAACATCAAGAAAACTAAAGAAAAAAATATGAAACAGAACTATTTTCAGTCATTGCAGTTGAACGCGAGTCATTTTAATTTGTTTTCATAAATCAATGCCAATAAAACTTCAGCATCATGAATGAATAATTATTTTAAGCCGACATTTATATATGAGAGGGTGTGAAGTTTGCCAGGACAGTTAGTGGGTTATAAAACAAGAACTAAACTTCCACTGCTTGTTATTCTTGCTACAGACATATGACATTTCTACTCAAAATAAAATAAAACCGTATTATTATTATTATTGACCCGAGTCTATGTTGATAGCTAATAAATATATAAATTTAAAAATATTCAAATAACTTGTTCCGTTGCTCTTACTCGTATACTACAGCATGATGGCATTTTACGCTTGCTTATTCTCTTGATGCTGTTTACTCTGTTATCCCGTCGAATCCACAACACGATGCGATGATTCATAAGCATAAGTATCATGTGCGCGGAACACACCAGCGCGCAGCCAGCGGTCGGGGCCAATCGTTCAAAGGTATTTCAATACCCGGCAATTACCATCGCTTTCTTACACACGCCACTGAACAAATTGACATAATGGCTGTGCCACCCACACTCGCCACAGTATCTAAGTCAGTCGATCGCGCCTGCAAATGCCGCAAATCGCCTCAATGCATTCGCACTATCGTGCACCTACTACAGGTTGTAGTAAGATTGTAAACCATTACCAATATAATGATATCATGTGTAAACATGTTGTTGTAGTACTTCCAACACCTTGTACCAATCAGCGAATGCATAATATAATCTCCAGAACAATAACAATCACGCGACCTTAAAATTCACCCTGAAACTTCAATTATACACCAACCTAAGTACTCTTACTATATACGAGGATATAAAAAAATTCAGAAACATTAAATCTAGCACTAGGACTTTCAAAAATAATTTTATTATTACGAAGATAATCTCCAAGTTTTATATTAGAGTTATAGTACTAGTGCTGATAGTTGTTATTACTATATGTAATTGTTTATTGCATTTTTCATAACCCACAAACTACAAGGACGATTTTTCTCTAATAAGCGCATCTTCAACAGCGCTAATTTAAATAAACGGCGTATTAATCTAGCGGCAAATGAATAAACATCCATATTATGATTTTATAAATATATAGTTCGTAATCTTTACGACTCTTTAAAATATTAAAATTATAATGCAAAAAAATGTGAATAAATTATATTAGTGTCGGTTGCCCAAGGAGTCAGAAGTCAAATAGTGCCGTGAGTGAGCTATAATAATTTTATTACTTATATGTCCGTGTATAATGTACTTATTTATACCTGTATAGTATAACCAATTCGTAATTGCTATGTTTGAAGATATTTTCGTTACTATTATGCGCGACGGTAGGTGGTCCGCAAGACCAATACCAAAAATATTTATTAAAATGTGTAAACAAATCAACACAATTGATAGTTTAATTTAATAGAAATAAAATAAACTAGCATTTGTGGGCGTTGACGATTGTTTCAAAAGTACCTTGAAATTTTTTTTTGTAAAAACTGCAGCAAACGCTCGCGAACAATATAGATGTATACGCAGGTAATTATTATGCTAATGGAGGTGTCATCGAAACGAGTGATTTATTGCTTATTCCTGAATTCGCCGTGCTCGTAGGTACATACTTGTACACTTATTAAACGGTCATTGATTATACAATCAATGGCCTTAGTTGGAGACGCAGACAAGAGAACAAAACATTTCAAGGTGTTAATTAATGCCTAATCTACTGCAATTGATTTCAAAATGTAAATTTCGTTCCAATTTGAATGCAAAAAGAGGCATTTTTGCACATATTGACAAATTGATTTCAAAATGTAAATTTCATTCTAATTTAAATGCAGAAAGGGATTTTTTTGACAAATACGACAAATACTAGGATAATAATAATTTGTTTGTTTTAGTGATGTGCAAGAGTATTAAAATAGGATTTCAACGAATAAAGTGAAAAATAAGTAAATTTCTGTGAATTCAGCAAGAAAATAATTATTTTACGCTAGAAAAGACGATGAAATATTTGTTAAAAAAATAAATTTCATTAATAACCCATTAATTTATTTGCTACGAGAAAAACTGACGAAAAACTTCACTAAAATTTGCGAAATTAGTGAAATATTGAATAATTCCCTTCCTAATTTTTTCTTGAACCAAGGGACACGAGCAACGGACATTAAAACATTTCAAGCAATAAACTATTAAATTTTACTATGGCGCCTGGAAGCTGCGACACACTTATGCTGTAAATATGACCCATATTCAACTCGGAACACGATTCCTTAGACAGAAGTAATCTCTATTTATAGAAACCCATTAATTCTTTCTTTCTTACATCTGTGCCATGTAGATGTGAGTGTGCAACCACAGAGATATGAGATTTGTGATGTTTTGCCCACTGAGTATGTGTGTATTTATCAACAACACAACACGGTGACGCATACATCGTGGTCGAGCCGCTCGATTATGCTAAACAGGATCACGAACAATCATTATTATTACGTATTAATCATTACGTATTAAATAATCAGCGACTACGTCGCGAAAAAGAGTATGAGCTCATCTGTGGTCAAACGTTCGAGAATCGCGATTTTCTTATATTATTCTTCCACTATACGCGTAGTAATACGAAATTTGCACATTACGCCATTATTATATTTATATATATAAACCGACATAAATTTCATGAGTCAATTATGCAGATTATGAGTTTGTTTATAAATAATAGCCAATGTACGAATCGACATCGACAATGATTGGCGCTCACGACAAGATAGTATAATTGATTCATGTTTTTTGCTGGAATAATTCAAGCCGTTGAGTAAACAGCAAAACGAGTGAAATAATTGCGGATTAATTGATTTGTGCATGCATAGCATTTAAATTTGTGCGGGCGAATAATAAATCGGAATAAATTGATCGTTCAAACAATCATTTCATATTCCGGCAGACAGAAATGTCAAGGCGTTGTTATGTAAACAAATTTTTACCCGAAAAATTTCAATCTTTAATTAGTTAATTTATTTACTGAAACATTCGTTATAAATTAAACTTATGGAGATATTTACCAAATGCAGAATGACAAAATTTGACACGCTCGTTAATTGCCATCGTTACTAAATCACGAATTTTTTTGAGTATCTACAAATGCCTTATCTTGTTTGAAACCGAGCATTCAACAGGAACTCCTCGCGCGTTCGCAAATTGCTACAAGCATGTTAAACACGTTAATTATGGTCCTCACGATCAGAATTAATTATTCACCCGTGTAGGTATGTGTTGGAGAATACGATACGAAAGATGTATTTATAAGAAATGAGTAAGTTAGATAATGAATGTGTAAATGACTAAGGATAGGCTGATCGGCGTGCTCCCTTGCAGGCCATTAATCACACAGTCGATTGTTAATTGATTGTCCTGTCATTTTTATGGAAGTGCGCATATCCAACTCAAACTCAACTTAAACCATTTTTCAATTAGCTGCGCGCAGAGATGCGCTGTTTATTATACTAACAGTGCCATTATAACCCGGAACATAATGTGTATACATATCTATAAAATCATAATCTATTTAAAGCGCCGGCGGATCTTTTTTGCTTTTTTCTCTTTTAAGTTTATAGATTTTTGTTTTGGTTGCGCGCGAATTTTGTGCTAAATGGAAAAATCAACATGTGAATTTTAACGGCGCTTGCGAAGGCGAACATTTGTTTAAACAAACGCGTTTTAACGATTTTAGTCAGTGAGCGCTAGCCAGTGTCCCCCTTGGAGCGCGTGTAGGACCAGAAGTTGCTCCAATGGTCCAAAAGTCATAAAACAACCACATAAATATCAATTAAAACGAAATTTAATACTTCAACTTGCATGCATACGCGTATTTTGTGTATAATAAAATTGTAAATGGGGACATTAGAACATTAGAATGAAAAACTTATTTTATTATGGCCTGGCTATGGCTGGAGATTAATTATAACATTAATTTTTTTACAGCGAAAAATAGCTTTTTTTGTGCAGCACGGTGTCAGATTCACATAATTTTTCATTGCTTTGACTGACAGATATGTATTAAATCATATTATATAAGAAAGAGGATAGTTTATCTGATATTCTGTATTATTTTCTGTGCGTTTTTATCAAAAGTTGAACGTATATTGCATTTATTGTCGACGCTGCTGATTTTTATCGTGTATAAATTGAAAGTTAAGAGCGATACAATGTTCATCCTCAAAGAAAAATGACAGCTCGCACACTTTTTGTCGAATTAGCCTTAAATCTACAATAACTGCCCTATATATTAATACTTGAATTATTTTTATACCATTTTGAATAACTGAGTTATAACAATTTGAAAACAATCTCAGTCATTCAAATCACTGCTTTGTTTGATTTTCTTTAAAGTATGGATGAGTCAAAATATTATTTAAATTTAAAAGTAATTCTCCCTATAGTTTTAGTTATGATCTATGTATCTTTTGTCAAAGCTTCACATTTTTATCATATTTAGTTTCGAATTTATAGTAATTTTTAACTCGTTTTTCCTAATTTTTTCACGAAATTTATACAATTCAAACTCTTTTCCTGGTTATATTTAATCTCCCGTACATTTCTTCTTCACTAAACCTATTACCATTTTTTTCTGAATTCCAATAGCTCCATTAAAACACAAAAAAATCCAAAAACGATTATATTGTAAATGAGCTTTTCACACCAACTTAAACGTACATTTAAACCTATTTCCGACTAGGTAATAAGTGAATTAACTACAATTATGCACGCTAATCGAAAAAACTACTCGTTAATAACAAAAAGCAACAATTTGTGAGGAAGAGCACACACGCGCCAGACACGCGATTCGCTATGCCTCTTTAGTAATATAGATTAATGCAATCGTGCGCTGGATGTAAATACATCATCGCCGCGATTAGCAGTAATCGCTGAACGTTCATCAATCCCTCCACTCCGCTCTTCGACAATCGACGACGTAGCATAGCGTGTGTGTGCACTTAATAAATTGGCCGTTACGTCGCCGTTGTTTGCGGTTAGCCGCGTCACGCCGTCTACAAAACGCGCGCAAGATGTAAGTATAATAGTGGAGGTGTGCGGATGCCATGCTTCAGTCACACTTCACTTGCGCTCCGGTTGATGCCTAATGATGGCATTAGGATTAGAATTACGCGCCGACCGGAGTTTTCTTAAATATTACTACGTTAGTTTTGTTAGTGTACTGTGATACCAACGGATGATAGATAAACAGGAAGATTTTCGTTTTGGGTAAGACGCAATTAATTACTATATTAATTTCAACTATTGTTTGTATAATGATGCATCTCTGCAAGTGTGGTGCATCTTTATTGCTTCTTTATTTAAATTTGCCGTCGTTGTTTGCTCAGTGAATTTATGCGAGTGTCGACGACACAAATGAGTAATAGTTTGCGGTTCATATCGTACGATTTTTAGACGAATTACTTACTACTCACAGATGTAGCTACGTGACTTTTCATCGTTTTCTAGAAATTTGTTTAGAATTGCGTTCATTTAGATACGGTTGTGAATGCAAATTATTATGATGCATACGCAGAGAATAAAAGTATTCGTAGAAATTTGAGAAATGCATTTTAATTAATTTATTGCATTCAAATTCCTTATAATAATTACTGAATAAGTGCTGAAAATAGCGCCACCATGCCAATTTTTAATAGCAATCATAAATATTTAATCGTTTGTGAGATAGTGTGGTATAATATTCGCAAATAACTTTTGGTATTGCTTTTTTGTCTTTTTACTAAATTTGCGAAAACGTGCTTTTTGCAACAGTTTTAAAGGAACTTCTATCAAATTTACGCAGATTTCGAATTAAAATAATTTTTTCAATCATTTTTAATTATCCTAGAGCAATAATTTACCAATCAATCAATAGAAAGTGAAATTAAAGTTTTTTTCCTTCTGAAAAAATAATTATTTTCAAGAAATTTCAGAAAAAATGATTAATAAATTATAGTTTCTTGCTCAAATATAAAAAATTATTATGCACAAATAAAATTATACACTATTATTTAACTTTGTAATATTTTTCAACTTTTCCCAATACATTCACGAAGCTTTGCCAAAAACCTAAAAATACCCACACTAGTTCAATTACATTTATTTCGAGCTTGTATTTTTATTCGCCACGCGAAAACATTTGTTTTCCGTATATTCTTAGTCATACGCAGCTTCCCCAATGTCTTATCTGCGTGCGTTTTATGTGTTTACAGTTTACGCATTGCGCGCGAATATATGCATTACAGCATCCAACACAAAATAAAAACCAGGGATTTAGGTTGCGACCAAAGCAACCGACCACCCATTGCCACGAATTACGATAATTTTACGACAAACACGCTTTCAACAAGAATATCTACATGCATCCGATGTACACATTGCACATCCAATATTCCGTATTAATAAACTTGTTACTGCATACGCTGCAAACCGCTATATTTATTCTAAAATATTGATTTTAATTCACACATTGTTATTAATTACTCATCGCTGTTATACAGTTCATATAATGCGTGTGTATTTACGATGACTGTGAATTTGAACGGGTGCCAAAAATGTGATAGGGTGGATGATTTAGTAGTCACGCTTTGCTGCGTGCATTTTGCGTTTCATGCAATAAAATGTTCACGTATTCATGTTACAAGGCGGGATGTGAGACGCTATGATAAATATTCAAATCGACTATCGCACGATGTGGATAAATCGCTACGAAACGCATTAGTTCTAATTATATTTTTCGGCTACAATACAACACCTGTTACAAAAATATTGAGCTGCAATTTGTATTAAGACGGCTCCTGGCATCTTGATTAATCGCTCGAGTTAAAAGAGGAAAAAGGGATTAACTGTCCGCTTGTTGTGCATGTCATTTGGATTGCTTCAGGGTGGTCTGTGATTGCTAAGCTGGTAGTATTTTTAAATTTTTATGGGACACATATTTCTTGGGAAAAAGGAATTTATGCAATACATACTTAAGGTTTCACTTTCTGAGTGATTAATATTATTTCTTTTATATTTTCATGCCAAAAATGCAAAATTATGAAAATAATTAAATTTTAATCATTTAAATTCAATTTACTTATCTATTTATTTTCTCCCCTAATATTCTTATTTGGTAAATTTATCGCATGAAATAAAAACCGAGCAAATTGTTTGTCGTTTATGTTTAAATATCTTTGCGGTGATGAAATGTGTGTCAGAGGTTAAAAAGAAATCAACGCCGACAATAAAATATGCTAGTACGTTCGTTTCGATAAGACATTTTACCAATTTATCTAATCAAAATGCATTAATAATTAGCATGTTGAAAAAAACTACTATGTGTTAATGTCATATTACTTTATTATTTATGTTTTATGCATTTACCATTACCGCAGCTTCCATCTACCACATATTAAATAGAATAAATATGATTAAAATTATTGCGATAAAAACCACCATAATTAAATTGAATTCATGTGACTGCGGGATTATGTATTTCACACTCAACTGAAGAATTTTATGCATTTACTGTGCATTAATGCAGAAAATAAATTTAAAACTCACTTCAAACGCAAAAGAACATAAATTTTCTGCACTTTAAATTTATTTATGAGCAAAATATTACTTGAAACAAATTTTCAACTATTTTAAAAAGCTTCGTGTTTAAAATAGCTTCACTTTAATTAATTTTTTTACTTTTTACTTCAAATTAATCCAAAAAATTCTCGGAAACTTTCAATTACACTAAATTAACCACCACGAAAATAAAATGTTTCTAGTTAAGTACGATGCGGGTAACATCTAAAACGATTGCGCTAATTAAATGTATCTACGAGTTATCTTAGATTGCATTAAAACTTTACTTAAAACCTTATTATGTAACACATACATACTTTATTTCACACTAGTTGACCACTACAGTTTGTACCTCTTTTTTAAATCATGCTGTGAGAACTAAACACAATTGTTCATTGCGAACACAATGTTAATGCAGTAGTGGTTCATTTCAAATACTTGACAATGTGTTTGTTTTTATGATTCTGTTTGATGTTTGATTATGCTTTTATTTGTTACTTAACCACATTACATTTGTGTGAAATCACATTAGTATCATGCTACGAAGTTTGAGACATTCGGATTTAATCAGTCGGTAGTTGAAAACAAAAAAAAGCGAAACAGAACAAAACAATGTAATAAATAAATGCAGATTGTCCGAGGATGGGACACGGCTGAATCCACATGAATGCGTACGAAACGCAATTGCATTAATAAAATTATCTTATTGTCATAGGTGATAATTAATTTAACATCAAATTAATCAAAGTTTTATAATTTTTGCAATTTTTTAAAATTTGTTGGCAAATAATTAGATTTTCTGATTTATTTTATAGCAATTTTTTTTATTAATTGATAAAATCTATGACTAACCATAAAAATTATTTTGTTATCAGCTTTGATTTTGTAGTTATCATGATTTTTTTGCGATTTTGACAATTTAAACTACAAAATTCCGCTTTTTACTTTTTTATTCGTTAAAAATAATTCAGTAAAATGAGGCAGATAATTTTATACACATAAAAACTCCACTAAATTCTCTACCATTTAAAAACTCACTCAAATCTCTAACAATTTAAATAGTTGAGTTATAACGATCCAAAAGCAAACAACTAAAAAAAACCTTAAGTAGATAATTACACTTTGTCTGGATAGAATTAAATTGCTTGCTAAATTAATATATTTAAATTTGTTTGTTGTCTGAAGTAGCATTTATTTATGAACATGCCGGCGAACCTAAAAGGTGCTGTTTGTCATTGCATTGAAATCAATTTTAATGCGTGTTAATAAGCGCTAATTGTTATTATATGACTTTCTGCAAGCGACGAAAACTCGAGAGATTTGTTTACGGCTTGTGTTGTGTTGTGCCGTATAAAATTCCGAACCTGGCAACCGTGTTTCGCGGCTGCTTGTTTTTATTTACTCGCCTCGCGTTGTGCTTAGTGTGTGAAGGTTAAAAGCGGCAACTAATTGACTTGAATTTAAGATGCACATACCTATCGATAATGGCGCACATTATTGCGGCTTAGTGGATTATCTTCCAGCGAACGCGCAAAGTTAGCACGAAAAAAAAACGAATGAATACGTTTTTCATTGAAACGTTCTTCGTTCTTACACTTAGTTTTTCACTTTATACAGCTGTCGCTCTTCATTAACCCGCGCAATTAGCATAAATTAATTAGTGAAGGTAAAAATACGCACGATTCTGTCTTGTTTGCATTTGTTGCAAGCGTTTTTATCTTCGGATGTTAGAAAAATAAATTAAAACCGTGAATTTTTCCACACCCTATGGCTGCACATTGAGCTTAATTAAACATTCGTGCAATTCATTGTTATTACACGGGTCACAAAGTCGGACTGTTAGTTTTACATGCGGTCCATTTCCTGTCCCATCAATTTAGCACACACACAGCGGGCGTTTGACGCGAACCTTGAGTTGATCACTCTCGAGCCTCTTCCTGTCTCATTGTTCTTACAAAATGATGATTTTTAATAGTCGCGGTGTAATAAAATGTTAAATGTGCGCACGGAAATTGTCCGAATGCTAAAAACTGTAGCGCACATGTTGCATTCGAGTATGAAATGCAATTCACGAAAACTACCAAAGTTTTGTACGTTTTACACGTGTGTAGTGAAACAAAAAAACAGCCATCACGACCATAAATGTCACGTATTTGTTGTTCGCTATGATTTACACAAGGCCGCCACCCACAATTTCGAACTGGTTGGCGGAGTGCACAAATAAAACGGCAGTATTTAATTAGGTGTAGAGATAAACCAATATTAAAGTTGATTGCGGACGGATTTCCCGAGATCATCACTTATTCAATGCGTGTAGTAGTTGTTTAGTGACATGAATGTAAAGTAGATTATTAAGAAACATTTAACGTGCAAGTTGAATGTATGAAATTAAAATTTTACATTTCATCAATGTTTGAATACCGATAGACCCCAACCATCTGGATTATCCGATAAAAAATGAAAAATGTTCGAGGAAAACTTCGTTTATTGTAAAAATTATTTCATAATTTACAAATATTTGCAATTTTATATCCCTAAAAGACGGTTATAAAAAAATTGCTGGTGCCTTCTTGTATCACTGCCCAGACAGCAGACAAAGTCGGCAAATCATCAAACGTTGTATGTTTACTTATAAAACTGATATACCATATCACAACTCATATTACCATGTCATATAACATGGTTGTTCATACATATTTGCTTGATACTGTCGTTCTCACACACATAACACGTTTGCAAAGACATAATGTCATTTTAAAATGTTTTCGAATGTTCAAAAAACTAAAAATTATGCAAATTTAATTCGTTGTTTCTATTTTTTGCAGGTGAGTTGTATTTTATTCCCGAAACGCTTACCGAAAACCTTAGAACAAGATGACAGAAACCAACAACAAATTCTATAGGTAATTACGATTTAGTTTTATTAATGCAACGGTAATAAAGTCGTCTTTATAGCGCGTATAAAAATGTCCAAAAGCAGAGACTTATTCTTCATTGCGCATTGGTCTCGGTACGTGTATCATTTGATTTATATTCAAATTTAATTATCGCGTGATTGCGGGATTTAATGCGACCTTCGCCGGTGATGTTCGCGAGGCGATTTGAAAAGATGTTTTTATGGGTGAATTTTTCATGCTTCAGCGTAAACGGACATTAAAATATTATATTTTCTATTATTATTCACAAATTAAAGCCTGTAGGTGTTAAATAGATTCAAAATGTACTAAAAAGTATTTAAAAACTAAATAAAAAGTCTTACCTTTCCGTTTCGATAACGAATTATCCAACATTATCTGAAAATACAATACCGAATAAATGTTAGTTCATTTGTTGGATATTGTGTGATAGAGGAATTTACAATTCAGTATAGTATAAATAAATACACTGCGATAAATCTTCGCCGAAGAAATTTAGTTTCGGTTGCTAGCGCGTTAGCTTGTCGAAATCAATCTTGACATGCTTGGCGTCGGGCGTACAGAATGCGTGAAGAATGTTCGTCGAATATTTCAAGTTAAATGTGTACGCGTTGTGTACAAACATACGCAAAACAAAATTCTACAAAACGAAAATTTACTACGTCTGGAGAAATTGATTTTGCCTTTGCATATTAAAAATGACCATTATAAATATTATAAACCTTAATTTTTATTACTCAACAAATTTGTCAGACTTTTAACATTATTTATCTATAATTTAAGTAGCTTTAACTGGTTTGTATAGAAATCAACCGCTCGTAATTAAAACCAATTCTTCGCGTCTTCGTTTTAATGCTAAGCAGATTCGATCACGTTTTCAACAATTTCGTGATTTTAATATAAATGAGGTAATTAGTTATTACAAGTAAAGTGAATTTGTGTCATGGTTTAGCGGTACATACTTCTGATTACATTTTGCATATTTTTATATTTAGAAGAAAGTTTCAACATTCTTCGAAAATTAAAAATAGAAAAACCACGAAAAAAATAAAAACGTAACTTGATAACTGCATTACGATTGTGCAACGTTTAAGCTGTCTATGAAATCAAACACGAGTTGCGACATTCAATTAACACCCGCTGGTTGATTTGTGCGATTGAGACACGTCTTGTTTTAGTAAAAATCGTTAAAACTCAAAAATCACATCAGATGCACATCAACACAGTAATTTAATATCTTTGTCACGCTTAGGAGAGTTAATTAATCAATAAATACGTTTTTTATCTTGACGATTGGAATCTTTGTCTCTTGAAGATTGCTTAAAGTGGCTCAACGGAATTTAGTGAGTTGTAAATAGAGAAGTTTATTGCTTATTGACGAATTACTACCGTCCATCAACGCTGTGTGTGTGCACGTGTGTGATGTACGCAGCTTTGAAGTAGAGAGTTTTTTAAATTTTATTTTATTAAACTGTTGGCAGCCATCAACGCGTCAGTTGCACAAGGTCCATCCGTTTTATAAATTCGGGTATATTAGTGAATAGATAAAATTACGCGATGATAAATTGATGATGGTTTAGATGAATAAATGATTTAACTTTGATAAATTGAAGTTGATTTTATTTTTGAATAGCGAAATGTGTCAATATCATAATATTTTTAATTCTTTGTTTGAAATAATTTGAATAATTTGTTTGTTTCGCGTATTTATTACATGTTTTTAACAATTTACTGCTGCTGAGTAAACAAATTTATTTAAAACTTGTAATTTTTAGCAAAATGCAACTTTTACACCTTAAATTTGTTAGTTTACTTAATAATTCTTTGAATACAAAATTATTTTATGTAAAAATTTTCAATTTCCGAGTGAAAAGTGAAAAAATAATTTTTTGAAAAATCTTTAAACTTTGAATATAAAAGCAACATCTGCAACTAATTATTATTATTTATCATAATAATATTTTCTGCATCAGTAATTTTACATACTAGTACACTGTTTGCGTGGGCGCGGATTGATTTAAATAATTCCTTCGAAAAACGAGAAACACGTGTAGTACTGCCATACCACAACTCCGAGATGGCGATGTCATTTCGAATGATTTACGCTCCACGTCCAATTGTAAATATTATTACATTAATCCGATGATAATTATATTGAATTTTCCATTGACCCAATTACGATTCGTCGCATTGTTTACGCGGCGATTTATGCGTTTTTCTCGAAAGTTAGACAATAAAAATTTTAAAAGAAACATGGGTGTAGTTCGTGTGTAATTATTATTGTTGGTGCCGCAATGTCCCGCGTGTTTCCAGGGTTGGCAAATAGCACACAGCAGTGCGCGCGCCAGTGTGCGACGGCCATTAACATTAAGCAAACAACACGTAGCGCCGCCGCAGCCGCCGCCGCGCATGGTAATTGAAACCGGCGGACGAAATTTTAATAGGCGCGCTGCTCCCTATTCCACACGCGCGTATATTATACACACACACTGGATGCGAGAGGCTAGGCTAGGCGCTAGCAAATTTCATTAGCAATAAACACGCGATCCTTAAGTTGGTCGCGCGCGTATGCCGATCGAACAGGGATGTATCAACACGTATTTAGAGGTGAGACGTATGTGTGGTGGACGCACCGGCGACGAGCGACAATAATAAATTGAAACTTGCACGTTTAACGACTTCCATGGCACCGTAATACTGAATTAGAACTTTTTATTTTCCCATTCAAAGCTTTGACGAGGGATTTAATTAATGTCTAGGTCTAGGTAATGGTCATTTACTGATTAAAATATATGCACAGGTTTCAATTATGCCTCTCGTAAAAGTTTTGCAACTCCAAATTACACCAGAAATTTATTTTCTTTAGTTTTTGCAAGTCTTTTAAATTACAATTGTTAATTTTCATTACACGGCTGTAATCTTGGTTGCAGATCTTCTGCGTCAAGTTGAGCAGGGTTGCCATTTAGTCTTTGTCACTAAACCGACCATAACCTAATTTTTAACGATTTTTTTATGCAAAACTTTCTGAACATGACAAAATAAAAGTATTGCGCAAAATATGAACAAGTACGTGACACTCCGTCATTGGTTACGGAGCCCACAATATGACTCAAAGGGTGTGTTTGTTTAAAAAACGTACTCGTCCGCAATTTTTCATATTTCACCGTAATTTCAACAGCAATAAATCTTTCGTGAATAAAATAAACTAAAAGACAAAATGAAATTTTTATTGCGCTGCGCCTTTCTGTCAAACGCATTAAGACACCCTATAAGTACGTCGCTTTATGATGTTAATCTGATATATCCACTTCTTTATCAATGATAAAAACGCGCAAAACTTTCGACTTATTATGCGCGCCGAGAAACCGGTACACACGCATTTAGTGCCCATCCTTAAAAAAGCGCTCCCAGTCATAACAATCGCGTTCGCGAGCGCGGATAAAACCCCAAATATGAATGCGAATGTAAACAAAAATGTCGCCAACCAGCGACGACCGACGGACCAGCCCACGGTAGTTTCAAGAATCCGCACACACACACACACACACACCTAACCGCAGTAAATAAACTCTCCAGCAAAGAAATGGGAATGGAAGCACACCGAGCGCAGCGCATTTGGCCAATTTTGTAATGTAATTCGGTTTCTGCGCGAGAGGACGAAACGCGAACCCGAAACCGAGTACCAGTTTCGTCGTTTTGATGACTTCGCGGCTCCGACGCGCTCGTCGCGGTCCTAAAGTGTGCCTCGCATCATTTTTGCCTTCCAGTGTATTTATTGTGCGCTTGGAATGAAAAAAAAGTTTTCAAAAAATACTCTGTGATTATATCCACATATTGATACATCTGGTAAGCAACCAACTAAATTATTAGCATTTATCTTATCAGTAGTGCATTTTTACGAAATGAAATATATATATTTTTTTAAATAACAAAGTGCACAAAAACAACAATTGCTGTATTCTACAGTTTACACCCACGTTAAGTCACAAGTTATGCGTGTAGTCGTCTTTTTCTTCGACGATGTGAAACCGCGTGAAACTGAAAACCTTGACCTCTTAATCCAATGATTTCCAGCGTTTAATTATTACTTCAACGCACACTTAAACGAAACAGTGCGCTACGTACCAAGTACGTGCTCTGCACAAGTGTTTTTTTAGAAAATATTTTTATGAAGATGAAATTAATCAAAGGACAGATGATTTTTTTTTCATGTGGCACACTTTACAGTATAATTCCAAGATTGAATTTAAAAAAACAAAAACAAAAAATGGCTGCGCTGTCAAACTGTCATAATTAAATATCTGTCATTCGGCTGTCAAATGTCATATTCTTTACTTTCAACCTTAACCTAACTTTTGTGCTAAAAACTTCAAATTAAGCGTGTTAATAGCAATTTTTTAAACCTTAAAAAATAGAACAAGTTAATATTATGCAATTCTTTTTCTTTGTAACATTTAAACAATAAATCACGACTCCGCCTTGACGATGAGACAACGTGAGTTACTCGCGTGCTTTTCTTTCGTTGACAATATTCATAAATTTAATTAAATTAACCCGTTTGCTCAACACACAAAACTTCAAATTTCAAATAGCGATTATCATAAAACCGTAGCGCAGGAGAAATTTACATAAATTAACATTTATCAACTCTTCCTGTCAAGAGCCTCGCCGAATGAATTCACAATCTGTATGTGTGTATGTGTGACAATTTTAATTTTGAAACGATGATGAATTTCATATTGCAACGCATCTCAGCAGCCCAGCGCAATAAAGTCTCTGGAATTTTTGATCTATTGTACGTATTGTGCGCCTGAAACGAAAACATGTTTGATTCATACGGCACGCAGCACGTGCTTGAATTCTAATTTCTACTCGGTTTGTGTACCAACATGGACTTGAAAGTGAGTTGTGCTTGCTATACATAGAAATGCCATAATACAACATAAAAATAACAATAATTAAAAACTTATACATTATTTATAAATTTGTGTGCGCTGTGCGTCTTTTTTTAAATTTCATTTTATTTCTCTCGAAACGAAATGTAAATTTAATTCTTTTCTGTTAGACATGGTTTTGCAACGAGCAATATCGACGCGTCGATTGGAATTTATTAATTAGTTTTTATATCTAATTGAATGGATAATGTAAACCGCAAGGACCCTATAATTAGCGACAATTATAGAAAACCTGCGTGTTTCTTCTTCAATTGAATGAAATTTATTCAAACAAACAAAAACAATTGCAACACTGTTATTTATGAGCAAGTTATTGACAGGATTTTATATTTTATTAGTCCTATAATTAAATAACTCAACAATGTTGTTGTTTATTTGAATTTATTTTCATTTTGACCACGAATTTAAGCTCTTTTTAGAGACATTTATGGAATTGTGTACTACGCACTAATCCTACAAATGTTTAACACTTATTACGTTTAACTATTTAACACTATTAGTAAATAATATGCGCCTATTTTTCATACGTCTTTGTTGTAAATTTAACCAGACTGCATGCATGCACGCTTAATCTTAGTTTTGACTATAACTAAGTATTTGTTATTATGTCAACACGCGTTTCTGCTTAACACGAACAATTACAACCAATGTGTTTACACAGTGCGAAATTGAGCGCAGAGTTTGGATGTGGAATATCAGTTGTTATGCAGATTGGTGGTGTGCATGCGTTTACCTAGAAAATGCGATTGTTGTGTCAAAATCGCTCGCGACTTTTATCTTTACGACTGGTGGTCGTTAAGTTCCAAACAATAGAAAACGTTTTATATGGTGAACTGATTTATTTGAGGGAGAAAAGATTGACATGTTAAAACACGCTGAATTAATTGGTGCATTGTGTAAGTCTAACAAGTTATGACTTGCGAAAATTTTACACTCACCTGCGCGCTGAATGCAATCTGATCTCATTCTAGGGCACTATATCACGATGTACTATTAATTTTCAGCCCGGATTACCCATAAATAGGAAATATTTGCGATAAATTGTTAACAACTCACGAACAATCACGCATAAACGCATGATTGATTTGTAGGTTATGTAAGCGCGGTAGTACGGGTTGCGGTCACCTTGGACGGCGCATACGGTTGCTGCAGGAACTAAACTCGCAAATCAAACAAAACAAAAAGACAAATTGACTGATTGTCAAGAAATATTGTCGACAAATAGCATTTGCAATTACTCTTGTAGAGTTAGAACTTATAACGATACATGACACATGTATTTTTACTTGTTTAAAGTCATATGAAGAAAAAACTTATGTTTTCAGGCAGATTGACAATCAAATGTTTTCCTTTTGTAATAAAAAGCAGGTAAAACATTACAATTGCTGTTTTTGAAAATAACAACATAAAATGCATTTGGCAAATGAGTAACTTTATACATTACTAATTATTCCTCAATGAATACTATAAAATATCAATAAAACGTTCCTGACTCATTGAAATGAACAAAACAATCAATTGAAACAGTGCTGCCAACACACTTTTCTTCCAGAATGTTAAGATTACTCAAAACTACGCTTCAAAAGACTATTATTAATACAAATTAGAGTCATTGGTTTATAATTTCCAAACTTTTCAACCGCAACCATTTTATGATTCCGACTAAACGGTCAAGCATCGTGTTTGAGTAAAGTTGGTGTGTGCGTACACATAATTTGAACAGGATGTGGCAATTTAGTATGGACAACCCATACATGTACTACTACTACAAATTTCTGACATTACTTTTAACACCCATACATGTACAGTGATGGCACGCAGCGTTTGAATTAATAATTGTGAGCGCCACCATTAACTGTAATTATCGTTAATGCGTTCGCACTATACATATATGTTTTAATTCATTTTTCTAGTTTAATTTTAATAGCATTTATATAGTTATACTGTCGGTTAGGCATAAAACTCTAAAATTTCATAATTGTTAATAAATAATGGAAGAAATGTTAATTTGGTAGTTAAATCATGCAATAAACAAAGTTTTGTAGTTTTTTAAGTGGTTATGCATAGAATAAGGTAAAATAATGTAGTATTATATTCACCAAAGGTTGAAAAGCAGATATAACAGCTGGAAAACTGAAAATTCTGCTGTAGAATGGTGTTTTGTGAAAAATATTTGAATTGTGCTGGAAATTTCCACACTTTGGCAGTAAATACCAGATATTCACTGATCATTTCAAATCTACAATAAATCTGCATTAATATTGTTCACTAGATGTATTATTTACTTACTATATTGGAGGAATCATAAAGAAATACGCACAAATTATTCAAATTACTAGCAGAACAACTAAAAGTTGTCATAACCTCACTTTTTCATAACTGACTTGAACCGGATTATGTATATATAGGTATATGCAACACATATTGCTTGTTTTGTTTTAATTTTCTAAATTTAATAAACAAACACATTAATTTATAGATCTTATCTAGTTTTAATTTCAAACCGAATCGTGACCCATTAATTACGAAGCCATTAATTCATATGCGTTAATTAAAACTAGTTAAAGAAAGCCAAAAGAAACAGAAACAGATTATCGTGAACATTGAAAGAATGTGCGCAATGCGCATGTGTTTATTGTACCAAAGCCACATTTGTAAATATTAATCGCATCAAACAGGATCGAACACAAAGCCACGCAGGATATTTACACATACATGATTTATGATTTTAACCAAGTGCTAGCGGTTTTTACTTAAGATCGAGATTTTTGGGTGGGTTGTTATAAATTTAGACGAAATATAAAGCGCTTGTTGTGTCCACGATGCGCGCTTTTTTTCTCTGCGCGACCATACTGTATAGAAAACATCCGTG
The DNA here is from genome assembly GCF_025399875.1 of Dalotia coriaria. NCBI lineage: Eukaryota > Metazoa > Arthropoda > Insecta > Coleoptera > Staphylinidae > Dalotia > Dalotia coriaria. The sequence continues at coordinate 6,435,693 of NW_027045447.1, read as the reverse complement.
GGAGCGACAAACACATGAGAAAAACCGAAAAATATAAAACATGTGTTCTCAATAAGTAGGTTTTTATATGTCACAATGAAAATGCATTTAGTTTCATATATCTCATAAATATTTCGTCTATATTTATTCAAAACACAACACTGCTTAATTATTTTAACAGAAACAACAAAATTCGTGTCCGTAGATGTTAATTTTTTTTTATTATTTAACATTTTATGGAACACAAGAGTTTTGGGATTTGGTCGGAGTCTGTTTCGCTTGTTTATGTAACAACTTTGTTAGCGAGACCAGCTGCGACCCTGAAATTCACTTAAAACTTTTCGCAAACACAAAACACATATCTTTCATCTTCTATTTCGATGCATTCCAGAAGAGATTGTTTAGTTTTTAGTTAAAACTGTTTCCAACGACTCGGATTAAATTCGTGCGCGGAATTTATGCGCAATAGCAAGACGCAAGGTAAAAAATGGGGTGTTTATATTTACTTTGCGATAATCAAAAGAATGAAACGCACAGAATACAAATCATTTATCACATTGAGCAGATAAAACGCCGGCGGGTGAAAGATATAATGCGCTACGAACGCAATCGAATTAAAATAGGTATGTAATAAATGTCGTCCCACTTTGTGGACAGAAGACATTTATTTTATTAAATACACGCTGCAATCATTTATTCTGCTCACGAAACTAATCACACAAATCTTTCCAGCGTAAACAAGTCGTAACCAAATATTCGTCACGTCAAGTGTTGAATTGTTGAATATCGAAACATGGCAATAAATAAAAGTGTCTTTGTTGTCAGGATGAAATCGTTCTTACATTACTCGACTTGACATCAACTTGCATTAAATTAAATAATCTTATTTTTGTCAATGTAATGTGGGTGTCTTTACATTGCACCCAAACGCCTCCACCGATTTTAAAATGTCGATTTTGTTTGCTTTCAGAAAGCTTGCACCTGTTAAACAAAAGGAATTCATCCGCCCAACTGAACGAAGAAGATTGCAATCCAGTTGTAGTGCTGCAACAAGACGAACTTTATAATAAACAGACGTACTACTTAATTTAGTTATTATGCATATCATGCATAACTTGGATACCAGCACGGCGATGGCGGCGGCGGCGTCGAACAACTCAGCGACGCCACGCACTCCAGAAATCGTCAACTCATTGATCGCCATGACAAACCCGCTGGACTTCATGTGCGGCGGTGATAACAACGGCATCAATTACGGAGCCACGTCGATGAAGCGCTTTTATGCGAATAGCGCTTCCAGTGATTCGAACAGCTCCAGCTCCAGCCAGGAGTCGCGCACTGGCGGCGGCCATCATATACGCATCAATGCCTTCCCACCGACGCCTGCACCGAGCATCCAGCAGACGTGCTCGCAGCTCATCAAAGCCGGACTCAAACTATCGATCGAGCAGAAACGAAAACTGCAAAGCGACAACGAGGATCTAGTCGATCTCAACAAGATCAAGCGGATCAAGAGAAACGAAAGTGAATCCGAAGAGGACAAACAGAGTAGCATACTTGGGGTATGTATATACACTTCTAACCTAACACAAACATAACCTTACTTTTAGTTTACTTTTATTTCGTTTAATATACTTCAGACACTGATCACGTTTACGAGCTCTCCTAGTTTTAACTATCCGGCAAACACACCCACACCATTGTTTGCCATATGCGTAAATCTTAAACATTAACACCGAACAAAAGGCCGAAGACGAACGCCGCGAAGCATGAAGCATATAGACTCGTGGACATAAAACCCGAAACGTGTCACTCATTCGAAATTAGTTCTTTTGTTTCAACGCAGACACTCGACATGCATTGAACTTTCATTGTGCCAATTTGGTTGATGCAAAGTTGAGGAGTTGACGTTTGAGTAGGCACCGCAGGTACATAGGGCAGACGTCAAAACAAATCAATAAAGAATCGTAACAATTATTGCTCTGAACTAGATTGGCCGCGTTTGAAAATGCTGCGATTGACCTTCTGGCTGACTTTACAAAGTGTAAAAAAGTAATTGTATTAAATGGATAGATATTTATGTTCAACACACGCTTCCACTGAATGTTTTTTACTACTCCATCACTGCCCACACGTTAAAAAACACAACTCGGGTATTGTGTATGCGGCTAATCGTAATTCATTGCAAATGAATTTTGAACAATACTAGGTGTTATGTAAGGCGACGCGATAAACAGGACACGTTTTTGTTCGATTGGCGCGGCGCCAACAACCTGTAGCTTGCTTGTACCCGTATGAATGTCTTTGAACGCGCTGCCAAGTGCGATGCGCCATTGCATATATCAATCATACTCATTTTGGTCTTGTGTGTGTTTTAGTTGACACCTGAGGACGAAGAGCGACGCCGTCGCCGACGTGAGCGCAACAAGATCGCTGCGACAAAGTGCCGCTTGAAGAAGCGCGAGCGCACCGCGAATCTCATCCAGGAGGCCGAAGTACTCGAATCGTCCAATGTTGAATTCAAGGCACAATTTTCGGCGCTCAAAACGGAAAAGTTGCGCTTGGAGGAAATACTACGCCAGCATAAGCTGTCCTGTTCCAAAGAGCAGGATTCCGCGTATAATCGCCTGCCGCCAATGCACTCGATCGAAACGACAAGTAATCACCATTCCTACAGTCGTCCGCCGACGTCCACGGTGGACACGAACGACTCCTGCTATCATCACCAGCAAGCGAATCAATTGGACTTCGATTCGACGCAAATGTACAACACCTTGCAGTACAAAACGCCTAGTATAATCGTCGAGTCCGTCAACGACGACGATTATCCCAGTTTGACGGATCTGGATAATCCAAACGACACTAGCTACGGCTACAATTACGGACAGAATCAAAACTACAGCTTGGATGGCTGCATGGCCTAACAGTGTCTAGATATTAAACACTCACAGAGTTTTAACATTTGTTATACCGTTTTTAATTTTCATATTTTAATCGTGGTCGACTCGGATATAATGATATATAGTAAAGCGCGCTTTAGATCTTGAATCTATGAATCTCCCAAATGCTTTGAAAAGTGTCTCCGTTGCTAGCGCAATGTAAATTTTCAAATGCGCATTCGGGAAATTCGAAATACCTGAATTAATTTTAAATTTTAGCCAAGGAGGGTGTGTAAATCTTATTCTATTAATCTGTTTGTGTCAATTTGAGGTTAGAACAGTTGCAAGTCACGAATTTATTGATGTAAATTCGATTTTTGCTTAGTATAGATGTTGGTTTAACCTCAAATGCACCCCCATTTTAAAAGGTTGTCTTTCTTTGTTTCTTCGAGCATTCCAAGCATGATTTGTAGGAGTTTTAATGATGTATACAATCAAACTGAAAGATAGTATTGTTTTTGAATTCTGTTTTTAACTGCCAAATTGTTTATCTCAGCTGTACGCAACGCTTTTGATGTGTACATACATGATATCGAACAGATTGGCGCTACGATTTTGATTTGAAACTTGATGCCTCTAATCTATATCGTGTGAGATTGAGATTGAGATGATGCAGAACTTTGTTACTTAAGCAATTTATAGAGATTTGTATAAATTCGCTTTAAGAGGCAAAACCAGTCGCACAATTTTTGACTATTTGGTGCGACTCTTTGTTGCGAGGAGAAAAAAATGAGCATGAAAACTAAAATGTAGACATTTGCACTATCCTACTCATATATTTTTATAAGCGCTTTCTGCCACACGTAATTAAAGCGGATCCCTGTGCCTTATTGTTGACTTTCATTAAATATTTTATACTTTGTAAGCAATAGAATGGCATTAGTTGTATATGTATATAAAAGAACTAACTTTTCACACAATTCCATTCGTGAAAAGCAAACACTAACAAGATGAGATCAAAAAGAGATTCGAACGTGAAGATTGATGCAGATTAAGAACAAATTACATGCACAATAAGTACATACGTTGTTAATTAATTATAAATATTAATGAATTTGTGATATATCTATTAAGAGATGAGATGGCTTAACGACAGAAAATGTAACCAGCATTTCTATTTTTATTAAAAGATGCCAGGATTGGGTAGATGACGAAGTGATTCTGTTTTGTTCAATGACAAATATTTTTTTTATATAAAAATCAACACGAAAAATTGCAAGAGAGAATTTTGATGGGATGTATACAGAGAAAAACTTAAAGTTGTGAACATATTTCAAATATTAACGAAGTTGATACTTGGTGCTGCACGGATTTTACTCGATACGTGTCTAAAATAGATTTTATTGTTACCACATGCAGAGAATTTCAAGTCAGATATATATTAATTGTCGCAATTACCAATTTGTTTATATAAATATTATGAAAATTTGATTCAACACTTGTTACCTGTAGTTTTATTTCCACTTTACGGGTGAATAACGCATGTTTAATTCATTTTACCATTGTTTTCAATATTTTTTGTATAAAATTGCTGTTATAACTTTGTATAAATCATTTTAAATTGTATTATACCATCATATTTAATTTATATTGTATATTTTGTATTTTGCAAATGATATTGTGCCTATAATTTCTTTCATTTTCATTCTGTTGTATTGACTTCACTTTCATTTAAAGATAATGTCGTCAAAATTATATTCAATACACAATCAAATTTTTAAATTGCCTTCTTTATTTAGTTCCAGTGATAAACGCACATGAAATTAGATATGTGAGTATCAACAATTATTTGCCGTGTTGGTAAATAAAGGTAAAAAAATATTATACTGCATTGTGTGATAGGCAACCAACCTTGCACATTAACTTACTTAAAAGATGGTGGCTAGAAACGTTTAATAATCATATCATCATCAAATCATTGATTTTATTCTGTTAACAAATACTTTAATCTAGATTTTATACCAGTCATATTATATGTAAACCTTTTAATTGTTTATTTTAACCTAAAATTTAACCCAACTTCTAAAATTAGCCGCTAAAGTTTCATTTTTATGATTCCAACGTGTTTTAATTCTGCATATAGAATTGTTTCATGTATTATTATTCAAGTACAAACATGACTATTCATAAACAGAACTAGTTTTTTTACATTCTCGCTGTTATTACCTCTTTAATCAGTGTTACAATGTCACATTCAAGAAATTTATCATGTTCAGATCTACAGATCCAGAAATCAAACAATTGAAAACAAATTATCCACCAAATATTCCATGAACACCTAATTTGTATTAAATTTAAATATCCTTACCATCATTATCTACTTAGACTGGTTATTACAAAACTATTAGTTCCTACACATTAAGAGTTAATCTATCTTAATTTTAATATTACTTTTGAGGATTACTTGTAACCTGGCCATTACCATTGTGGAATAAATAAATACTGTGTTCTTTAGATTACATATAAAATTTTATTTTTGCTGATAAATAAATTCAACACTTATATCAATATTATGAAAATATAGTGGAACAAAGATGAAGAATTCACCAAATGATATAGAAAAACACATTGTATTCAACACAAGATTGCTTTTTATAGGTATATATAGAAATAAGTTAATTTTAAGTATTTATGATCCAACAATGATATTGTTGATAGGTATATGGATGAGTTTAACAAAGAAGCCAATGAATCCCATGATGCAGAAGCCAATAGCAGTGGCAATTGCAATCTTCTGGAATTCTAAACAGATACAAAACATAATTATTATCACCAATCACTTCACAATCATGCAAGACATGCAGTATGTGTATTAAAAATAACCAAAAATATCTGTACCTTTTCGGTCGGGTTTTGTGCATCGCTTGACTAATCTGATGGAGTCTTTGATGAAATATTGGCAGGGCTGAAGGGTGCTCCTAATCTGGTCCATGTTGATAATCTAATTAATGAAATAAAACATATTTAGTTTCAACCCGAACAGATACCGTTAGTTGAATGAATTTGTGTAGAAATGGTTTACTGCGTTTCAATATTTGTGACTTACGTGGATTGGGTTTTGAGTTGATATAAATATAATTCAAGCTTGGCAGGAGCGAACAATTTTCGTGACGGCTGTGCAATTGCAAGTCGACTGAACGAAAAATCACCAACACGTTACCCGTCAACCGGGCCAAGCGTCACTTTGCAAGCGGTGTTGGAATCGCCACGATGGCAACACGCGCGTGACGTGTTCGACGAACTTCTCCTTCCGCGCAATGCTTTTTCACGTTTTCTAAATCGTGAAATGGACATGGTAGCGCCCTCTGTCGGTGGAAAATGTAACAAATGCTTACAAATAGTTGGGTTGGTATAGTTCGAATGTAAATACAAATGGTTTAGTTTACTTAGGAATAAAGTTTGTAAAATAAGATTTTCTTTGATTATTAATACATAAAATATGATTTAATTCCCTTAAATACATGTAAATAGTTATAGTTTACGCAAAATTGTTATTTACAGCAGGATTTTAATTGAAATTAGTATAAAACTCGTTTTTAGATTGAAGTTTGAGCTGAATCTTCTGAAATTGAAAGTGTTAAATTGAATCAAAAGGTTAAGACACTTTGCATTAAATTTATATTAAATTTGTAGTTTTATACGGTGTAATTACTATTAAATACACAGCATGTTGTTTTATAGTTCCATTTCATTTCCTGTTTGTCTTCAATAAAGGATCCTGTGCAATTATAGTGCCCCTACTACAATGGCACAAATTGTACATATGCGTGTGTATATTCAAGTATCATTAAAATAATTTCAGTGCACGAACTCGACGGATATCAATGTAAATTATTAGATCTGCAAACAAGTCCGACAGTTTTGTTTATACTGCGCTTAAAGCTTTGTTTGATAAAACGTAAGTAATACACCAAATTATATTATCACAAAGTAAAGTTTAAACTTTTAAAAGTAAAAGACTTATTTTTATTAACCACCAGTAATCATGGAGCGGTGCATGTCTTTAATTCTTGTTGTATTCGCGTTGGTTTTGAGCGGATTTGCGGATAAAATTGCTGTAAACGATTGTGGTAAGTGAATATTTAAAATAAAGCAAAGAAAACTTTGTATTTAACATGAGAAATCTTTGATTATAGGTTCAGTAAATGGTAAAGTAACAGAAGTTCGTGTTACGGGATGCACTGAAGCAGACAAGCAATGTATTTTAAAAAGAAATACAAATGCAACAATCGAAATCGATTTCGAAGCGAGTAAGTAAAGTTAACACACAATAAAATAAATAATAGAATTATACATTTATAATCTATTTATATTTCAGACAAAGACGCAGATGAACTCAAAGTTGTCGTGCACGGAATCATTATGGATATACACACACCATTCCCAATGCCAAATCCAGATGCGTGCAAGGACTCAGGCGTGGAATGTCCGATCGTCACAGGAAACAAATATGCGTTCTCAACCACACTACCAATCCTGAAGGCTTATCCCAGAGTAAGTGATTAGTAAATATTAATTTGTATCAAGGTTTTAAGTATAATAGAGGATAATATCATTTGCTTGTTTAAAATTAATAGTTTTGTTTGTTAACCATAATCATTAGACTAATGTTTTGTCATTTTAGGTTTCTGTGGACATTCAATTCGAATTAAAATCAGATGAGGATTATGTCTGCGTGTTGATCCCTGCCAAACTGCATTAGTAATGTATAAATATTCATTGTATCTTTGTAACTATGTTTGTCTGGATGAAAACTAGCCAGTGAATTATATGAAAGTAAAATAATCTGCGAAAAATGCGTATCTTGGTCTCAAGCTTCAATTTTCTTCTTTCTTTTTGGGTTTTACGCGTTAGGGCAGGCATCGTTGATGTTTTGCATGCTGTATGACACTTGTTCAACATTCTTTATCTTCCTAATTAGGAATGTTGTACATATAAATAGAGTAAAGTACATTAAACAATAGTAAGTCCCATTTGATAAAATCGTCATGAATCACCTTGATTTGTGTTGCAATTTGTTGTTGTCAAAACAAGGTACAATGTTTCACCTAAACATAAACTCAACGTTGATTACAAAAATCATTCGAAATAAAGTCAGTTCTTACTCAAAGTTTAATATTTTAGTAAAAATAAACTAGAGCCATATTCGTCTCACGAGCCACGTTAAAAACTTAATAGTATATATTCATCAACATATTATTCAGCCTAATGCACAATCTAATAAAATATTTTTGGAGTATTAAAACAGTTTATTAAAATCTTACCTACATATAGTCGTACGGCATAATATATTGTATGTATATAATAAAAAAATAGTTTTTACATATTTACAAATGAACAATTGACAAATGTTAAACACTTACAAGAATGCACCACTATCAAAAAAAATCAATGGATTCCCATCAAATGCACTTGATTTTCTAGCGTTCGTCTTCGTCATATTTACATCTAAAAGTGTCAAGGTAGTTTTTAGGAGCTTTTCAAAAGCCACAGCCTGTAGAAATGATTGGATATATCGTGGACTTCCTCGGGCCTGCAGTCAGTTTGGTAATTATCGGTCGATGGACTAGGAGGAGGTTGGATTAAATCTATATCTACGATCTCCGACAGTTGCTCACTTTTCCGCTTCTGTCGATGTGTGCCTGAAGAAGCGCCCTGTTCAAGGCTCTGTCTCGCGCGATAGATTGGTTCGTATTCTACTAGTTGAGCGACAAACCCCTCATTGGGTTTTATGCATGCGCGCCTGTCTTTTACGAACTTATAAGCGTCCCTAAAACATTAATATTGATTATATTTGATTTTACATGGTTGTAATTATCACATACTTGCAATTGAGACCAAATTTTTCCATTACATATGCAAGAACTAATGTGGCACTTCGCGAAATACCATTGTTCCCATGAATAAGCACCTTGCCATTCTTGCCTAGTGCTTCATCAATAAACTGCCTCACTTTAGGAAAGTGTGAAATAATGCTTTCGGTCGCCAGGTCGGCGATCTCGAGCGTCAAGTAAATGATTGTAGAATCAGCAAATTGTGGCTTAATATACTGAGCTTCTAAGCTCTGTCTTACACAAACAATATGTGTAATTCCATGTTCAACCAAGATGCTATGTGAGTTCTTTTGGGCCACAGAATAGGGACCAAGAAATAGGCCTGGAATTATTTCTTGCATGTTGCGACGCATCGAGTACTGCCATCCCACCGTCGTAGGATAGTGTGGTACATTGTTGTACACGGATGTCATGTCGATCAAGTCCCCCATCTGCAAGGATAAGCGCACCAGACGTCAGGAAGGTTAGGTCGGAAGAGAATTACGCGCCAACATGAAATTCCACTTGAAATGAGCTAACAGCGTGCAGGACATGTGGAATGCAGTGCATTAAACTTATTTGCAGTAGTGATTAGCGACTAAAGTATGTGATATGGAAGATATTCAGGATTTTTAATCAGTCGGGTACTAACCTCGCCAACGTAGTAATATGTATGCTAGAGCAGCGTCGACATGTTTGAACGCAAACTAAGCTGATGGATGTTAAAATAGATTCGATGGTTAGAAATAAATAGTGTTACGGTGGAAAATCATCGCGAAATCAATGAGAATTAAGTCGATTTAAATTAAAAGCATTTTCGCTAGCAACAACTGACAGATAACTGACATGATTGACGCAATCTTTATGGACGGGATGGACAATCATCGAACGGAAGTGTAAATTTTATCTATAACCCGCGAATTTCAAACATTTCCTTGTAATTTTTGTAACATTATAATTGTTATTTATAACAATTGTATTAAATTTTGATAAATATTAACAAATTTTATAATCGTTTTAAAAAATGAAACTAAATGTGTACAGTTGGCACGCAGATTAACCAAACTAGACCTGTCAAAAGATGATGAAATGACAGCTGTCATGTTAAGTTTGCAATTCATTTGTTTTAAATTTTGTTACAATAGTAGATTTGATTTTGTTTTAAATGGTGCAAAGTGTAAATACTCTAAAACAATGACTCTTCAATTAGCGTCTCACGGAACAGACGCCGTAGTGTCTGAAAAATCATTTGCTGAAATGGACATTTCGGCATATGTTGGCTCATGCCAATTTCTAACAACGATTGTGCCACTTTCAATTGCTTCCGTATTGAATAGGCGTTGCAACTTTGATCCAGAATATATTCGTAATTACTCTTTGAAAGGAGTGCCTTATGTTGGATTTCGGTCAAATATTCCACATGGACATAACTTGGCTAGGTTTTTAGCAATGCAACCACGTATGAAGACGTATATCGAACGAAAACACGTAAATAATTTGCATTTCAATCATATTTATAGTTACTAACATTAAATGTTTAGCTCAAGGAAATTTGTGTTAACATTCTAAGTCGAGAAAGTGATGAAACAGTTGAAAAGTACGTTTTCAAGTTGACTTATAAATCTGGTGATGGGTAAGATTCATTTTTCTAACTTTATATCAAACAGTAAAACAAAATGGTTGCCAACATGCGCAGGAATTCCGCGCACATTAAAATTTAAGAAAGCTCTTCAACTAAACGCAAAAATCTTTACAAAACTGAACATTTTAGCAACTTTTCGCGTGGACGAACAGCTGAAGTGGTTGCCAGCAAGTTTTTCAATCAAATAAACCAACTTCCCAAGAACAATCTCGCTGACCATGAAGTAAAAATCATATTCAACTGGCAATTTTATGATAGTACGTCGGTACATATATATAACTCATCGTTAATCATACTTATCGCTTATTTTTAGCGGTTCCTTTTGACGAACTTGCTTTATATTTCACATCGGCCAAACGCAAACGGTCAGAGGAGCGTCATAAATATGTTACTCTGGCTGCTGTAAAGACGCGCTTTCATAAACTTGACGTCTTTGTCGGCTTAACCAATCAGGATACTCAAGACAGCCAGGAAAATCAAGACATTCCAGGACAGACTCCAGAACATGTCTCAGGAAGTGAAAAATTCCACTTCCCCTGACCCAATCACAAAATATCATGAGTGATGTTCTGGAAAATCTGTCAGATGCCTTCACACCTCTAACTCCAACACCTGTTTCATCCAAAAGGTCATCCAGAAGAAACATGAAATCTTCCAAAAGAAAGGGATCTAAGAATAACTAAATTTATTACACACTATTTGTACATCTAGCTTCTAAAGCAATCATCTTAAATTCCAAACCAGCCAGGAGTGTTTCTTCTATCCTTGTTCCTATCTACAAAGGTATTGTAGCTTTTCTTAGCTTCTTCCAGTGACTTTTCTTCATCTTTACGTTGTTCTTCCACTGATGAAGGGAAAAGATCAGGAAATTCAAAATGTTCACCTCTTGGTAGAGTCACATAGGCATATTTTATGTCATCTTCTTTGGTTATATATCCTTTCAAGTCTTTTTTCATATTACCTAGTGCTATTCTTGTTCTTATATCAACAGATTTAACATCGTATATTTTTTCTAAATAGTTTTTGATATCATGCTTTGTCATCTCCATTGATACAGAAAATTGTACAACATTTGTAGGCTGTTCTTCTGTTGGTCTTATTAATTTCATCCAAAAGTTAGGCAGGAAAACCCTCAATTGAGGCGCTCCTCTTTGATATAATGGATACCTAAGATTATATATCGGTTAATATCTAATTATTAATAGATATTATTGAAATAATACCATCTAGTTGACATTATTGCGGTAATTTCTTTAAATTTTCACGTTCTTGAACAGTTCAGAAATATTCAGGTTAGGAATATTGTCAAATGGCAACAATGCACTTTAATGTCAAAACAAGCTCTCTTGCTCTCTCTACGCTCAATTTTCCCTGCTTTTAATTGTACCCCAATTGTTTATAAACAATGCGGGTGTTTTTATCAAAGCTAGCTGGTGTAACCGGCTATGCAATACAATATTACTGCATTGCGCATTGCACATTCGAGTACCTCGGCGATTTGGTGATGGTAAGTTACACCGATTAGAATAACTAAGCAGTGGGGTAACGGCGGTAATTTCAAACAGTGTTCCGGACCATCAATGGAACCTACAATTTACTCCGATAATATTCTCTTCACGGAACATTTGACGCCGCTGTTTAGGCGTCTGGAACGCGGTGATATTGTAATAGCAAAATGTCCGACCAACCCGAAACAACAAGTTTGCAAACGTGTAAAAGGACTTCCCGGAGACCGCATCAGAGTTGGCTATGCATCCGTCGAAATAGTTCCACGAGGACACGTCTGGTTGGAAGGTGATAATACGCGAAATTCATCAGATTCCAGGAATTATGGACCGGTTCCACAGGGACTCATCAGAAGTCGCGCTGTTTGTAGAGTATGGCCATTCAATGAGATATCTACGTTAAAAGATGAATGATATTAGTAATATTTGTTATAAAGATAGAGTTTCAACAATAATAAATTAATGTTATTATAAGTTTATCTTTAGCACGCGATGTTATGCGGTTGTGACGTTTGGATTGGTAACGTGCAACGTTGCTTCCACTGCGCAGAAGCACGCAGAAGTTCAAGCACTGCGAAGCAAAGCAGCAAAGAGGGGGTTATTCGAAGTTGGTACGTTTGGCTCGCCTCGGGGCTCGGTGAATCGGTGTACTGGTTGCGTTTGGCTCGTTGCGTCTGTCCCAGCGTCTGCAGCCGACCGGCATTGTAACCGAGTTAGCGTGTGAGTGATGCCGGCTTAATAATGCGGACCGGGAGCGTGCTGAAACAATGTGCGAATTGTGATACCGCCCTGGATGTTCTAGTGATAGTGCACGCGTGAGGTAACGCCATATAGCTGACGCAGAAGGAGCAAAGGGGTTGCAAACGTTCGAAAAACGTAAGGGCGGCCTGTTTGTAACACACAGAAGATCTACCTATGCGCAACGATGCTCAGCAGCAAAACGAAACACTACCTGCACGTCTGCCTGCTCTTCACTGTGATAATATTATTCGAACTGTTCTCGGGTGGAATCAAGCTCGGCGCCGACGAGACGTTAGAGATCAACCCGTGGACGCGCTACGGCTATGTATGGACAATAGTATTATACCTGCTGCGGCTTGTCACCTTCCTGCCGCTACCGCAGGTGTTGTTTAACTTCGCCGGCTTGATACTCTACAATGCCTTTCCGGACAAAGTCATCCTCAAGGGCAGCCCCATTTTGGCGCCCTTCATTTGCATTCGGGTGGTGACGCGCGGCGACTATCCGCAGCTAGTGCGCACGAATGTCAACCGCAATATGAACAAATGCATCGACGCCGGCCTGGAGAACTTCATCATCGAGGTGGTGACTGATAAACCGGTGAATGTCGAGAATCATCGCCGCATACGCGAGATTGTCGTGCCGCCCCAGTATCGGACGAAGACGGGCGCGTTATTCAAAGCACGCGCGCTACAATACTGCCTCGAGGACTCGGTGAACATCCTCGCTGATTCCGACTGGATCGTACACCTGGACGAGGAAACACTCCTCACGGAGAACTCAGTGAGAGGAATTCTCAACTTTGTCATGGATGGCAAGCATCAATTCGGGCAGGGACTCATCACGTATGCGAATGAAGAGGTTGTTAACTGGATCACCACATTAGCGGACAGTTTTCGCGTTGCTGATGACATGGGCAAGATGAGAATGCAGTTCTATACGTTTCACAAGCCGCTGTTCAGCTGGAAAGGATCCTATGTGGTGACGCAGGTGGGTTGCAGTTGTTTTCGCAGCGGAAAACTTGTTATTTGGCGCATTGCGACAAAACAGTTCAAGTTGCTTCGGGTTTTTTTGGCTATATTTCTTTTTATAAGTTTCTGGCACGCAGCATCGTATTTACATAAAAATTTAGGGCAAACAAATGAAATCATCGCATGTTGATTGTATTTTAATTACATGATAAGGTATTGTTTGCATATTGTTATCAGTATAACAGTAATATTTGTTTTTTTCATGGAGAGTCCGGATCTGTGCGCATCATGGAAATCAATTGCCACTCTATTATATTAGCGAGTGCTGCAACCCCATTTTATATTTCGGTGTGTGGAGGCCGCGTGCGCAACGTCACCGAAGAGTTGAATGAATCTAATTTAGTTAAAACATGCCGACTTGCTTCTGGGCTAGCCCTAGTCTATTTATCTTGTTTGAATTACTGAATTACAAATTGTTTACCTGAGGGAGTCACTGTCACTGTGCAAATTTACAAATTATCGCCTCCGCATGCTAATGAACCGAAATGAACTAAAAACTAAAAATTTCCTATTTGTGACATAATATTTCATCAGAATAATGCACTACATGCATTAAAATTACAAATTTTATTACACAACCAAACAAAAATGATGAAATAACAGAAAATAAATAAAAAATTTCAATAAAATTAAACCAGAACTGGGCTGATATCAATTGTGGGAAGTACTGATAATATTCCAATCATTTTTAATTGCATATTCATAGTACAACGCTACAAATAAACTGGTTGCAAATGTAATTTGCATCAATTGTGAAGCATCATACAATTCACGTGATTTTGATGCAATAACATGCAAAGCTATACTTGTGTTACGCAAGCAGAAGAGTGTTACATCCACACACATGCCAACAACAACCACAGCCATGAACAACGTCATAATAACAATAATTAATAACTTCCGATCGCTGTTTTTTCATATATTTTTTTTAATTGATTCGCTCTTTGTTGCCCATATTATGCTGGGGTTTGCGTGCGCGCACATAATGTGCATTGTATATATTCAGTGACAAACTATTATCGCAATGTAACACAATATAGAATATATGCTTCTATTCCAAGGCCACTGATTAAACTGCGGTAATGACTGTGTTTTTTTTTATGTCGGGCGCTCGTTAGTATTTTCTGATTCGAAAATTTCAAATATGAAGTTTTATTTTATCGATTTAATGCCGGAAAACAAGAATACCGTTGTTTCTGTCGGTGTGTAATTGCGTTATTACCGTTTTCCTACGAATGCAATTTGTAATTTTCCTTCATTTCATCTAATCTTTGACTGCACTCAATCAAGCGTAGACACAACTTGCAGCAAATATTTTTTTCGCTGTGTGTGTGTGTTTGTTTTATCCGCATTGCACGCCAATGCCAGTGTACAGCTATCAGAACGTGACATCCTTTTGTATATTTTTTTTGCCTTTTACATCAAACTGTTATTAAACCTTTTAATGGCGTGCGGCTGACATTGCGACATTTTTCATTAACATTCTCACACAATCCGGGCCTCAAAAAATAATGCGCTGGTAAATTATTGACGAGTTGATTTGCTTTGTTTATCTATTGTTGTATGTAATGACTTTTCTTTATTATTTATACGTGATGTATTTGTTCACTGCTCACTGGCGCTCACCTAATGGTGAACCGTCGCTCAAACATTTCGTGTACCTAGTGTACGCACGAAATGAGTTGGAGAAATTGCCCTCCGAGTACATTTTGTATGACGCACTAATGTGTTTTTCTCGGTTTTATTTGCTTTTATTGTTGAGGCGCACTCAGCGCACACAATTTCCAGAATGTGTCGGAATAAACAGCGCGCAGTCAATAAATGTGGTAAAAAATGTGTCTCTATAGTCTCCAAATTCAGTCAAATGAAACTCGGTTCGTCATGTAGTATATTAAGTATGAGTTTAGTGTCGGCATGTGACAATGCTGCCCGAACTGATACGTTGTGTTATAAAATGTGTAACGAAACGTGTAATTACGGCGTCCTGGAATCATGCTGTTGCTTTATTTGACGGAAAGAATACCGGCCGGTTTGGGAGTTATGCACGAACAGATTATTTCGACATTTTTTCGTGAAAATTTACTTTTTTTTGGGCTGAGGTGAAGTACGTGACGTGCTAACTTGCTAACTGTGTATATAAATAGCATATTTACGGCCTAATTTTCTCCGGCTCATTTGAAACGAATTTATACTCATTAATACCCGGGATTTTACAGTACCAACTGTGTAAATCAAATTTCTAAATATAAATTCAAAGCATTTTCTAAAATGAAAGTCATTATTAGTTAAGAAGTTTTGACAGAGTTTAATTTCAGGTTATGTTTCATAGAATCAAATTTCTAAATTTAAATTGACAGTATTTTTAAAATAAGAGTCATTATAGTTTCATATTTTCACAGAATATAATTTTAGGTTATGGGTCACAGATAAGCAATGAAATTCTAAAAATTTTATGACTAGATTAAAGCAGTTAATGATTCATTAAATTTTACAAGTCTGGCACCTAAATTACATCATTTATTCAGAAACAAATTCACTTAATTATCAACTATTTGTCCAGTTCACGCACGTAGTTGATTCGGTGGGTGTGCAACTCGAACATTAAACTTTGAAACAAAACGTTGAGCGTTGCGATAAATGGCTCCGTTTTTAACTTCAATGACATCCATTTGCGCCATTATATTAACAACTCAAACAAGCAGCACTTATTACTTGAACATATTCATTCAATACCTACTTTGGTCAATAAATAATAAACTTATGATTGACTGTATATAAAAATAGTTTTTTTAATGGTTTAATATGCAAGTTCTTACTTCTGTCTGCATATATTACGTTTGGTGTAATATATATTTGTATATGTTACAATAAAAAGTATGTTATCTGCTCCAGACATGCGCCAAGTTCAAATATTGACTTGTGTCACTCACTGGCGTTATTGTTGGTTGAATCGGTTGAATCATAAAGAGATAACACCCTTGACTTGAACTTGATTGCACAATATGATTGACTAATAATGTATTATCTTTTATTTCCAGCTCGCTGCCGAGAAAGCTGTGTCGTTCGATAATGGCCTGGACGGATCCGTCGCCGAAGATTGCTTCTTTGCGATGCGTGCGCATAAAGAAGGCTACAGTTTCAATTTCATCGAGGGCGAAATGTGGGAAAAGTCGCCGTTTACTCTCTTTGATTTCATCCAGCAACGCAAGCGATGGTTGCAGGGTATTCTACTCGTGATACACTCGAAAGCGTTGCCTGTGCGCACGAAGTTATTGCTCGCCATTTCATGCTACTCGTGGGTGACGCTGCCGTTGTGCACCTCAAATTTGATCCTCGCTGCGCTCTGCCCCATCCCCTGCCCACCGCTGGTGGACTTCCTCTGCGCGTTCATCTGCTCGGTGAACATGTACATGTACGTCTTCGGCGTCGTCAAGTCCTTCACGATCGTGCGCTTTGGTATCTGGCGATTCATGCTGTGCATCATCGGCGCGCTGCTGACGATGCCGATCAACATCGTCATTGAGAACATTGCTGTTATCTGGGGCGTTGTCGGCAAGAAGCACAAGTTCTACATCGTCAACAAAAACATTCGCCAATTCAACGTATGATTTATGTGATACGTATATTATAGATATTTAATGATGATATCGATAGGAAGGGACAGTCCTTTTTTTTACTTAAAACTAGTCGCTACGTGCACTCGTTAAGATTTGATTTCTACTTTTTACATGCCGAAAAAAAAACTGATATTTAAAAGGAAATGAAAAGACTTTGTTTAGATATATATGTTCTGCATTAGTTTTGTGCGATCTGCGTAAAAAAAAAAAAGACTTATTATCACCAACTATATGCAGTCACATGTGATCCCTAACAATTTAAGGTAAACTCGTCGTGTTTTGAACACGAACGCTGTGTGCTTGCGATCTAAAGTAGACATTGAAACGTTGCGTCATGTGAAGATTACTTAACCACCTAACTAAACGACTGACTTCGTGATAGCAAGTCGCCATCGTTTTTTATCGATTATATTATTACACAAACACAGCACATACCTACACACCGCGCAGTATACTTATGAATATGACCTATCATTAAGTCATTGTTTTCGATTGAAGCATCTTTTGTTCATGTAATTGATACGAGGTACAAACGCGCTTGTTTATTGTATGTAAGTATCTCTACACTCTGTATTCATCTCCTCTATCAGTGCAAATACTCGCCGATTGTCGAATATTTACACGCACGTATTTGAAGAAAGGTACAAAACAGATTTATTTACATTTCCGCTAGATATTATAAACAAATAAACGTGTATTTGATCAAAATGAGATTATTTGAGATAACTTGACGAAGAAAATATTGAAAAACCAGCCGGAATATGGATGAGTTGATTAAAAATAAAAGAAGAAACATATTTAATACTTGCGAGTGTGATTTTCTCTCACCACGTATACAGATATCTATTATTTACAGGGGTGATTTAATTGGTTTCATTGATTTATTTTCAGTGCGCTATATCAGGCGATATCGATTTCAGTTTTATGAAAAATAAATATTTATGAAGTAATATGTGCTATTCTTTCCTTTTTATTTGTTCCCGTTGAGTGTGTTCAGTGGAATACAGCAAATGTATTTTTAATTGCTGTTAGGCACACGTCGGAATGTGCGCTTATAGTATTTTGGCAGATGGCAAGGCCAAATACAATTAACCCAATTTATTATTATACTAGATTTTATATGCGGGTATCAATTTGGTAAACGAACACGCCGCGCGTGTGTATGTATTTAAGCAAGTGAGTTTATTTCAGGAAACTATGTAGCAACATACCTGATTAACATATTGCATCCCAACGCAGGAGTTTTTCGTGGAGTTTTTCATACGATTTCATTGAAGGTAGAAAAAGTTTACACACGTGTTTTTTTTGAGCGAGCGAAATGAGTTTACAAACGCATTTTTATGATAATGAACATCCTTGGCTTAATTTTACACATGTCATGTCTAGAATACCATTATTATCACTGTATACTTATGTGTGGTACATATTGTTGCGAATTGTCTGTTTTATTATCTTATTATATGCGCAGAATGGTATTTTAATGCACAAAAATACGGAATTATTTTTTGAGTTCGTTTTACACGTGATATTCATTTCATTGTCATATAAATGGATTGTATGTCAGTTGCAGGCAGGAAAAAGTATTCAAAAGTACTTTATACGCGTTTGTAATGCCAACCATGAAGAAATATGTGTCTATAATTGGTTTTTGTAAACAATGGCCACGTCTGACATTGAATTATAACTGAAAATCACTTAAATTAACTCGTATTTAATGAAACAGAAGTAATGGCATACAGAAACTGCTTTTGATGATTATTTTCTCTGCGAAATTGGGAAAATCGCCAAGATATCAATAAAAACGAATTAGGCAACTCTGTCGTCACTTCCCCGATCGAGATTTGTCAGCCATTTTGTATATTGAGTGTAGTTTTCATTGATTACATTCTATAAACACCAAGTTCCCTGTTTTGTTAACTCAAAATTGATGTCACAAATCGCAATTATCATTTACGCAATAGTTTTAAAGTTAAAAACTAAATTTTTTATCAAAATACATTCCTGTTGCATCTGCGCAATATAATTGCAAGTTGCATACTAAAAATACCTTATTCGATACCAATATGTTTAATTTTGCGCACGTATACAATAAACTACACGTGTGGTGCCATGGTAAACACTTCACGTGCCACTTTTGACGTCATTCTATTCTCTTCCACCCCTTAGTTACCCCTTCATGCTCCTTATTGCAACGAGGCAATAAAATAAAACTTAGTATGTTTGATCTATGATGAAACCTCGGTGCATTTTCCATTTTCTCGAAAAACTATGACGCGTGCGTGCCACGCCACGCCAACCGCCAACACATGGGGCGCAGACCGCGATATTTTGATTGGTCGCAACACATTATGACGACAGAACACCCACATCGCTTCATTCCACTAAGTTTAGGCCAATCCACTCGGAAAATCGATAAAAATTAATAACAATATGATAACCACACACGCATAATATAAATAAATGCACTGAAAAGATTTACATTCGTCATTAATACATGTAATTGCATAAATAAATCAATATTTCGATTAGATTTAAGAAAATTTTAGTATATATTGATTTATAATGATTAAATTATATGCTGAATCTGATTAGGACAGGTATATTGCTTGATTAGACGCGCTTACAAGTGCATTAGAATAATATGCGCTTCATTTGTTTGATGTGTTTTCACCAACGCTTTGTATACGTGCGGCGGTGGATGTGCGCCGCCGACACCGATCCCACACGAAAATTGCGCATAGCGGCGGTGGAGCGGCGGCGATGACGTCAAACGACGGTTGCCACCAGTCTTCAGTGCTCGCATTACGCGCAAGCCGCGAGCTCACTGTACGTGTCTTCGCCACCGCCAACCGCCACGATGGTTCTTTCGGCTGGCTAAATGCCGATATTACTACACCTGCATTCAGTAACAAATCGGGCACTCACTCACTCGGTACTCGCGTGTGACCAACAACTCACAAAAGAGAAATAAAGTGAATTGGATTTCATTATGCCTGTGATAACGCACCGCCACGATAAATATCGGAACAATAACGCAACGAAGTCATAGGTAAGTTGTACCCAACAGAAATAACCCACCCAAATTTATGGATAAATTTTGTTTTATTTTTTAATATAAAAATATTATTAGTTGAGGGCGAGTTGTTTTTGTGTTTGTCGGGGGAAATGTTTCTAATGTTGGGACATAGAATCGCGCTTTTATTGTCGCTCGCATGCGAGAAATATGGGGCAAGCTTTTTGTGAATGAACCTCGTATCGCGCTCCATAATGGTCGAATGCATGTGATCTATGTGGGCGAGAAGAGGAGACAATGTAAGGGATGGCGAGAAATTGTGCGGATCAATACCTCGTATACTGGCACTGCTGCTGGAGACCGAAAGAGGAAGCAGGTCTATGTATATACGAGCAGGATTCGCGATTTTTGCGGGTTTGCGATGGGGCGAATGTCATATATAACAGAATACTAAATTTAGCACATTAATGAATTACCGCAGACGCACCGCATACACCTAAAACAAACTGATTTCTAAGTCATAAACATTATTTCTATATTATTACAGATAGAATAAGATGACAAATGAGAAAGTAGCAAGAAGTGTTGCTTTAGAGCAGGCGTACGTACACGACGTCTACGAACAGTTCTGCGAAAGCTCCAGAAGTCGACCATGGCCGCGTGTGCAGGAGTTCATCGAAGGGTTGGAGCCGGGTTCGTTGGTGTGCGACATCGGGTGCGGAAACGGAAAATACTTGAACGTCAGCGGTGGCAATATATTCAATGTGGGCGGAGAGAAATGTCGGCGATTATGCGAAATGGCGCATGAAAAAGACAACGAGGTTAAATATACCATAATTATAATATTCTTATCAACTAATTTGATAAATGTGATTGACAGGTGTTGGTGCTTGATAACTTAGCGCTGCCATTTCGTGATGAAAGCATGGATGCAGTCTTGTCGATTGCAGTCATCCATCATTTTGCAACCACTGAAAGACGCGTGAGTGCGTTGCGTGAATTGGCACGAGTGCTACGCATCGGAGGACGGTTGATCATTTCCGTCTGGGCGATGGAACAGAGCCACCGGAAATTTGAATCGCAAGATGTTCTTGTGCCATGGCATCGGCCACAGCACCTGAGCACACCGTCCCTGGAACTTACATCGACCACGAATACTTCGGAGGATGATTGTATGCATTATCATGCGTACAGTCACACTTCTGATAGCGAGAGTGGTAAATCAACAAGGTACGTTTGCAATCATCATAAAATACGCACATGTTTATCATGAAATCTATTTTTAGAGGTAAAAAACGTGGAAAAACGAGACGTACGACAAGATCTATTGACCCCAAGGCTCCGTCTCCAAGCAGCTCGAGTTTGTCGAGTCCCAATGAGACTTGTTACTCGTTTGTAAGACGAGCCATTCAAAAACTAGCCGGTGGACGTCGGATGGGTGTACATAGACCATGGTTTATGGACAGTTGGTCACACAAGGAACCACCACCTAAACGATATGATCCGGATGGTTGTGAATGTTGCGAGTGTGATGCTCAAGATTTACCAATTGAATTACGACGTGTGGATGATGATGAAATGCCTCAACGACGGCAGACATTTCCATCGTCGCAGATAATCAACGATATTGTCACGATGAAGTCGAGGAGTCTTAATAATATGACCGCAATGGAGAACAATAATATCATTCGATCAAATTCAAGCGTGGCGAGTATTCCGGACGCCATTTCAACATCAGATTCTAACACCAGTAGCATTCGATCAACTAAACCGAAACTTGTCAAACAAAAACAATCAATATGCGAGGAAGACGCAGAAGAAGATCTTGACAAACCGACTGAGATCCAAAAACTGCTGCCTGATATTCGTATTGAGAATAGGTCAAAGTTTCGTGGAGGTGTACAAAAGCAGCGGTCACTCAACGAAGAACTCATGTCAACTGATCGACTGCAGGAAAAAGAACGACTGCGTAAACATATTCATAAACAAGCCTCACTCAATGAAGATTTGATTTATCATAGGAATTACTCGTTTGAAAACTTCCGAGACACGTACTTTTATACGAGCACAGCGAAGCGTTTGCAATTGATTAAGACCGGCTTCACGAATAAAATCAAATCAACGAACATCGAACGTGTGACTGGTGCATCACTCAAGAATGGATTCGTGCGTATGTTTCAACAATGGAAGAGTTCCGAGATGATTTCACCGACGATTCCTGAAGATGATGTCGCAAATAGTTGTAATGTACAGAAAGCGATTATTATTGAACAGTGCAACGCGAACAACGAACGCAGATCGTCGAAAGAAGACGGATCTGATTCATCCAAAGACAGCAGTTTACAAAGTGACACCAGTGTTGATTCCGAAGATAGTTTTGCTTCAGTTATCTTCGTACCGAAATCCAATCCCATGTCGCCTACATTGTCCCCAGGTCCAACATCTCCACGTGTCAACACTAATTCCGTCCCGAATTCACCACGCATCAAACAATCGTCCTGCCCTACAAGTCCTCGCATCAAACAAATGCCTCTCAGTATCTATCCGTTGACGAAACAATTGAGTTCACCGAAACCCACCACTGCTAGTATCCTATCACCGACTGATATTAAATTAACCGAACGTAGATCATCCATTCCGAAACCTGTCAATGAATCGTTAGCCCAGAAATATGCAGTTTCTCCGATTCCGAAATTCAAACCTACGGCAGTAGAAACAAATAGCAATAACAACACAACAACTACTACGAAGGAGAAGGATGTGAACTTACAGAAAATCAAAGATCTTCTCAGTTCGAAACCGGGTTTTGGTGCGCGTACCTCGAAACACAATTATCCCATCGTGCGTCATAGTTCAGTCTCCAACGGGAAAGTAGAGACAATCGCAAAACCTCTACCGAAACTGTTATCCCTAGAACTCTTCAATCCGGAGACAGATGATAAGGATAGTGATTCAAGTGCAGTGTCTTCGCCAGAGTCAGTTGATAGTGTGATCAGTGTGAACAATTCCGAAACAAAGTCAAAGTTTCAATTCCCCGAAGTGCATCAAGAACGCACAGCGCTGCTACAAGCCGCGCGGGACGTCGCCGAATCGCTCGACAATGCGGTCGAAAAGGTGATCAAATCATCGCCGAGAGCTAAACGCAGAGAGATCAAGACTGACGAAGTGCAATCGGTCATGCAGCGCCGGTACGAATCGGATCGCATCCCACTGCTAGGCGATGATGACTGGAACGAAGAATGCCATAAACATCTGACTGATTTCGCAGATAAGCTCAGCGAGAAACTGCTGCATGAGATTGATCAGTATCAGGAGAAGTTGAAGTGCAACGAAGCTGCCGGTAGCAACCATTCGCTGGAACATATCGACGACCCGTATATTCATAGACTGAGCGAGGAGCTCCAAGATTTATCAAAACTAAGCGCCGAAATTCAAAAACAGAACGAATATCTTGCCAAGCTCAGCGCCAGTGACAAACAATTCTATTGTCCCAAATGTAAAAAGTACGAATGTAGATGCAGTAGTGGTAAACAAACGAAGCGAGTCATGAAGGTACCCGCTATTGACATCAATCGTCCTGCGGAGGATATTGAAGCATGCGGTAGTATGATAGCCACCACATCCTTACCAACGAATGGTAATCATAATAAACTAAACAAGAATGGCGCGAGTATTGATTCCTGTGATTCCGAACGTGGTAGCAGTCCGAATTCGACAATTTCTACATCCACCGGTACCGGATTACAACTGAGTCGACATTCGATAGAATCTGAAGATACTGTAAGTCGTTACAGTGGTGATGGTGGCAGTACAGCATCGTTAGCTTCATGCCCCGAATGGAAGACGATCAAAGGGAAACTCAACATCGAAGCGCAACAACGCTCCTCCTTCGACGAGAAGAGCACTAATTCCAAGCTCTCATCAAAGGACGCCTCGAACAAATCGAACCTGATACCGTCGCTCAGCGACACGTCGCAAGAATCCCTACCCTCGGACAACGTCGGCGGCGAAATCACGTATCATCGATATTATCACGTTTTTAGAGAAGGTGAATTGGACCAACTGATAGAAAAGTACGTAGAGAACCTACACATTATTTCATCCTACTACGACCACGCCAGCTGGTGTGTTGTCGCCGAGAAGGTGCAGGTATGGACAATCTGACCAGCTTTCATAATAATACTGTCACCGGTTACAATCAAAACAAGAAACATTGTAAAACACATTCTAGCGTATAGATGTAACATCGAAGGAGAGACGACGACATTCTAGAACGTTTTGCTCAAGTATTTTCGGTTTGCTTCAGGACATTTTTTCACCAAACAAACAAATATCAACAACATTGTTAAGCTTGAAGGACGTCAAAAAAGCACAAGGTGTACATATTGCGCTAAAACATAAGAACATATTAGTGAATCGCCACTTTAAATGATAAGTCTTGTTAAGTGCTACATAGTCGCTGATATAGAATCCTTCCTCCACACAGTATTCAAACAATCAATTTGTGGTTGTAAATACAATTTTTATGATTATGCCTAAAATTTCAAAAAAGATGATTCTTTGAACGAAACGAGAATAGTATCGATTTATAAATGGGCGTGTTAATGCGAAACATTTTATACTACTACTTATGCGCAGTATTACGAAGAAAGAATGAGGTGTAAAAGTATTGTTCGGGTTTGAAGTTGTTGTTTATATGATATGTTCTTGAAATAACGTAATTTTTGAAGAATTAACTGCTTCATAGTGGCGTTTGCTTCAGATTTACAACTAATATTAATAATGGCATGAATATTGTACTCACTGGCATTTCATATCAGAGTTTACGAAAAGATTTATTGAATGATTGATTGATTGATATGGTTTGATCAGTAATGTTAATAAGAGTAAATAAAATTTAGGCTAATTTGTTGATTTTGAGAGTTCTACTTTCGTTCACAATGATTCGAACATGATGATATTTAGAAGTTACTGATAATAAAGTTTAAACATAATATTAATATCGTAGATGATATATACTTGAGCTGACAAATAATATTTAAATACATCTGATCTTGTACATATTCATTAAACATGATAGCAGATTTTCTACGTGTATACTTTTGTTACAAACTAAAAACTCTACGTATTTGATTTCGATTCGTTGCGGAATTCGATTTTACTTCTCATGAATACAAAGCTTTAATGTTCTATATAAGTATAAGTATAGATTACGTTCTCTTACATACACCAATGTTATATTTGATTGTTATTTTTATATGTATTAATAATTATGATTGCAAATTGACGTATGTACTTGCTTCGAACTGGTTCGTACGCTGCGTACTTTTATACAGAGTACACACAATGAGAAAACAAAAAAAAAATAAGAAACCGAACTTTGTGCCTGTCTTGATTGTTATAATGTATAACATATTATAATAATAAAAAGAAATCTTTTTGATACGTCTTAAGAAAGAAGAAAAAAGTCTAAACAAAAAAAATAACACACAAGGAAACAAAATAGCATCACTACTCATTGAAGTTCTGTGGATTGGATTAAATGTGTTTCACTCTATCGATAAATGAAAAATTACCATACGAAAATAAATACGATGTAAATACGAAAATAAACAAACATATTTACAAAAAATTCGCAACTAAGTGTATGATTATTTCCTATTTCACACGAAATACGCGGCGAGTTGCGCCATTTTGTCTTTAGGTTGCTTGGGCCTGGAACGCCCACGACCTCGACCAGCACCACGGCCACCGCGAAATGCACGCGGGCCACGTTTATTCGCGATTGCTTTATGCTTATCGACCAGTTTCGCAAACTCTGGCATACAGAACATGCAACCCGTCATGTCGGTCGCCTCATTAGGCAGCTTTGTCTTCTCAGATTGATACTTGACATTCAAGAGCTGTGTGCCACACTCACAGACATCATCTTCCACGCTTACCTTCTGAGCATCATCGAATAAATGAATAATAATATCGCATCTAGGAAAATGGAACAATTAAATAACTCAGTTGTTTATAAACATTGAATAAACTTACTTGTTACAAACTAATTTCCATTTTGGTGCACTACTTGGATCCAACACAAGTACACCAATTTCACATTCAATGCAACTCGAGACGCCATTACTATTCAAACTATGAGGACAATTCGGATGTAAACAAGCATTACATCCACTTCCCTTCTTCATATCCCTAAATAAACAAATAAATTATGTCAATATTGCTAAAATTCTAAGTATTACAGCAGTTAATATACCTGAATGGTGCATGATTATAACAATACGGACAAAACGTAAAACTTTTGCCTTTATTTCCCATTGTCCACGACAACAGTTCAAAATCATCCAACGGGCACTTCAACTCCTTATACAATCTTATATTACCATTCTGAGGAAGTGAATATGTCTCATCACATTGTGAGCAATGTAAACGTTGAGGTTTCGCTTGGATATACTTCATATAACGACGACATTTACCGCATCTATAATGAAAAACATGTTTAAAACAAAATTTAAAACCAGAAATGCGTTGCATATTAGTTACAACATAAAATAATATTAAATTAAGTTAACTATTTGTTATAAACACACTGAAGCTTATTTTTGCAGGTTTAAATTACCTGGAAAACAAGTAGAATGGTCTGCAAGTGTAAACTCTTTATAAATTTCAAAAATAACGCGATTAAAATTAATCGATATGTAATTACCTGCAGAATGCCTTGCCGGAAGCACTCAACGGACTGAAAGAAACCTCGAATAATTGATCCATTCCGTCAATGTTCTGCACAAAGTATTGAAACTTCAATTTGAATATTTCGACGGTGTGTTTAAGCACTGCTTGAAAATTTGCTTTACCAGCTGCTATGAGATTCAATTGTTCTTCTACAGCTGAACGCATTGTAGGCAAAACCAATTGCGGATCAATCTATTCAATTCAATCAAAAGTATTATTTTATTGAAATTGTTTCAAAAGAATTAAATTTTTACTTTATTACCTTTTGATAACCATGCACAAGAACAATTCCCAACGTTGTAGGTATAAGTCTCCTACCACCAGACACAGTCACATAATTCCTTTGACAAATATTATTAATATGCACAGGAATAGACGCATCTGTACCAATACCATGTTTCTCCATCAAAGTAATCAACTCGGCCTCCGTTAAATAATCAGGCGGACATGTTTGGTGTTCAGTTAGTTTACTTTCAAGAATCGGAACATTATCATTAGTCTTAAACGTGGGTACAATTTCACCTTTACCCAACTCCTGCCAAGTCATCACTTTAGTAAAACCAGGATCAAGCAAAGTTTTCCCGGATGTTGTAAATACTTCTTCGTTAATAATGAAAGTAGCTTTCGTGCTTAAATACTTGCAATCTTTTGATAATGTACCAATAAAATGTCTGGTTATATAATCGTATAGCTTCCATGCATCTCCATCGAGTTCCGAACGTGATGCGCTCCTCATCGGAGTAATTGGAGGATGGTCGCCAGCATCATGTCCGGATTTAGGACGATTTATACCATCACGTAGAATTTCACTAACTTCACTTCCCCAGTCTGAGTTGTGTTGTTGTAGTTTCAATGCGCCGAGTAAATCGAAGTTTTCCGGATAACGCGTGGTCTCTGTACGAGGATAACTGATATATCCTTGTGTGTAAAGCCTTTCCGCAATTTGCATTGCATGATGTGGTCCCATACCAAGACCGGAACTTGCAACACGCATTAATTCAACTGTGTTCAACGCCGGTGGTCGCGGTTTTAGTTTTTCTTTACTTATTACACTTTGTACTCTTGATAAAGTAAAATATTTTTAGTTAAATGTTACTTATATAGTTATTAGAAAGAATAGTAGTACTTACTTTGCAATTTTTGTTTCTCTTACTATTTGTAAGAAAACATTTGCTACTTCTTTATCAAAACAGCGCATCCGCTGCCAGTCTAAATTAACAGTTTGCCCTTCATTTGTTTTAACATAAACCTGCACAACCCAATATGGTTCAGGCTTAAATGTTTGAATCTGGTCATGTCTCTGTACACAAAAGCCCAAAGTTGGAGTTTGGCATGGACCATAAGAAATTAAAGACGCATCTAAATCGCCATAGCGTCCTTGGAAAAACTTCGTTTGAAACCTGGTGAATGCACAACCAATGCGCAAATCTAGTTCTTGACGGGCATCAACGCTTTTTGCTTCGTTTTCGTTCGGTTTTCCTTTGTTAATATTTTAAATTAGAGTGGTATTGTTTCTTTTTAAAATATTCTTACCTAGATTATTAAATGCGGCTTTAATATCGCGTTCAGTAATGGCAGAGAATTTTGCTCTGTATGTTACAGCATCACTGTATACATTTCCATGTATACTGCTGGCAACACAATTCATAACTTCATAGCAAATATTTTCTCCTTCTTTGTCACAATCTAGCCATAATACTAAATAGTCACAACCTTTGGCTTCCACACTCAAAAATAAGGGCATTTTTAACTTTGCTGTTGCTTCCTTCTTCTCTGTTGGGCATGAAAAGAGTTCTACAGGATCCACCCTATCCCAGTTGTTGTATTTGCCAAGGAAGTCCAGACTCATTACATGACCACATACAGAAGTCATTTTTAAACGGACGTTCTGCCCCATAAAGGAACCGGTCCATTCGTGGACAGAACAGGAGCCATTTAATCCTTAAATTGTTGATTTTATATTATTTTCTGAAATGTTGTCATGGGATTATTTTACCTTTTCTTGAAGAACTTTTATTGTTGGATAAAATATTGGCTAAAGAAGCCGCCAAAGAAGGCTTCTCAGCTACCATCAACACCGTTTTCATGATTGTTTGTTGTTGGTATTTCCTTTAAAGAAAAATAATTAGGTTTTTCACATTGCCAATTGCCAGTTTTTAGCTGTTTGTAGCCGGCCGGCATTGATAGGATCAGAACGAATAGAATGGGTAAAATTATAAGAAATAATCTGCGATTGTAAAAGATAATTTATTTAAACAAAAACATAAAACAATAATATTACAATAAAGTTACAATAAAATTATAATCATAGTAATTTTGATTAATTCCGCTTTATAAAATTTTATTTTCGTTTTCTTTACCAGAAATTACACCATCAGGTAATCCATTGAATGTATATGATTTGAACATGTATATGAAAATGCCTAACCCTGACATGTGTCACACTGTCAGAATCTTATTTTTGGTGACCTTGGCTACTAGCACTGAGTTTGCAGGGCACTCGATTCAGCAGCGACTAGATTTATTTCGATATAGACCAAATTCCAAGTAAACAGGTAAATTATAAGTGCACTAAATAGTATGCCCTATTAAACTCAGCTAACTATTTATATTCACTATTCTATCCATCACTTCCGTTTTCCCGTAAATGAGAATCAATAAAAGTCTTTACTAGGATAATTATGTAATAGCTAAATAGTAAAAACAATTTTTAGGCATAATGGGTCACGGATTCGGTGAATTGTTCAAGATGCGCGGTATCATCCAATACCGCCTATCGCCCTTTGAACAAAAAGCATTTGCCAATGTGGTTTCACATGGCATTCCCAACACTGTGAGAAGGATGAGTTCATCTTTCCTCTATGTTGTACCTCGTAAGTTATATATAAGATGACATTTATTTATCCCAATGTGAAAATTTCTATTTTCTAGCATTTGTTATCGGTTACCTAGTTTATGACCAAATTGAGAAAGCTCATTACCAACTCATGAGGAAGAATCCTGCTGACTTTGAAAATGATAAGTAAATGTAAATAAAATATGCTGGTAGTGTCATAAAGTTATAAATAAATTATAGTAACAATACATGGATGTTATATTATCTTTAAAATTCCCTATTTCTAGGATATCATAACTTGATTGTAATTATAGAATGTTGACTAATGTTTGTGACTGGAAGGAAACAATGATGTTGAATGTACTTTTGAAATACTTCCAAATATTACGTAGCAAATGCGTAATTTTGGTGAATAACATTTATTTTTGTCCTATACAAAGTTTTATAATCAGAAACAATGGTTTTGTACACAATGAAATGCTGTTTTGCTGGTTTGTATTTTATTTGTTTGCAAAGCGAATTTGGTTGCCTATTATATTTGCACGAGGTACCACGATAACGAACGAAATTTAGTGCGATGACTGTCAGTATTGATTTTGCAGCTGTTTTGTTGGTATGGCATCCAAATCTCTCTCTCTCTTTCTCTATTTCTGTCCGCCGCATTTTATCCTACAGAAAATGGCAGTCGGCTTGTGTTTGAAAGAGACGACGTTAGCGTTCTAGAAAGTTCCAGTTCTAGAAAATTCCCTATTGGTTGGTGTCTCAGTTTCCACTAGCATTGCCGGCAGTTCGAGCGAACAACTGCGTTCATTTGTGTCTGCACGCTGTACTTGCTGGCGAAACACGTGAATCCAATTCGCCGCTTTAAAACGTGGTGATTTCATTCTACGCTAACATAGAACGTTGTTTATTTCGAACGTAATATCGACGAATAATGGCTGCAATGTCCGTCATCGGTATCGACTTCGGCAACGAATCGTGTTATGTGGCGGTGGCGAAGGCGGGCGGCATCGAGACAATCGCCAATGACTACAGTTTGCGGGCAACGCCGTAAGTACATAATCCTTCGTTTTTATTGCATTTGATAATTAAATCTCCCATTGATCAATTGACATTGTAAAATTCCAACATTGCCATATTTGCGCATTTTCCTAATTTGGTTAGAAGCGCGTATGATTTCACGCGGTTTGCGTTAAGGTGGGTGTCTCTCCAAATTCGGAATCTTATTACAGATCATGCATTGCATTTTCGGGCAAAAATCGCATTTTGGGGGTGGCCGCCAAAAACCAGCAGGTCACCAACATGAAAAACACCATCTTCAATATCAAAAGATTACTGGGTAGGAAATTTAAGGATCCGTTAGTCCAAAAGGAAATCGCTTCTTTGCCTTATAACATTTTGGAAACAAAAAATGGGAATATAGGCATAAAGGTAGGTTTCATTAAAAATTTACAGCTTGCAGCTTACAACAAGTTGTACTTGTAGGTCCAGTATTTAGATGAGGAACACATTTTCTCTCCAGAACAATGTTTTGCTATGTTACTTACCAAACTGAAGGACGATTCTGCCACCGCTTTACAAACACCGATCAATGATTGTGTCATTTCTGTTCCTTCTTACTTCACCAATAATGAGCGCAAGGCTCTGCTAGATTCAGCGGCGATTGCGGGACTTAATGTTCTGAGACTGTTCAATGAAACCACGGCTACGGCATTATCATACGGCATTTATAAGCAGGACTTACCGCCGCCCGAAGAAAAACCGCGGAATGTTGTGTTCGTAGACTGCGGGCAATCTTCGCTGCAAGTATCCGCGGTGGCATTCCACAAGGGTAAACTAAAGATGCTAGCCACAGCGTCAGATCATGCATTAGGCGGGCGCAACATTGATACGATACTCGCCGAGCATTTCGCTAAAGAATTTCTTGCGAAATATCATATTGACGCGAGAACTAACGCCAGGGCTTATGTACGTTTACTCGCTGAGGTAGAAAAGATTAAGAAGCAGATGTCTGCTAATTCAACCCCACTACCATTGAACATCGAATGCTTAATGAATGATAAAGATGTGCATAGCGAAATGAAACGCGCAGATATGGAGGAACTATGCGCGCCATTATTCCAGAGAGTAGAGGTGACTTTGAGCACTTTGTTGACTCGCTGCGGTTTGGACGTGGCTGATATTCATTCTGTAGAAGTTGTTGGCGGTTCTACTAGGATTCCTGCGATTAAACAGTTGATTGAGAAAGTTTTCCACCGGCCGGCTAGTACTACACTCAACCAGGATGAGTCGGTGTCGCGTGGTTGCGCATTGCAATGCGCTATTTTGTCGCCGGCAGTGCGTGTGCGTGATTTCAGCGTCACCGATGTCCAAGAATATCCCATTTATGTTTCCTGGGACGGCAGTGCACATGATGAACCTGGTGAGGTTGAAGTGTTTCCGGCTAATCACGCCGCGCCCTTCTCGAAAATGCTCAGTTTCTACAGGCAGGAACCCTTCAGCGTTCGGGCAGCGTACAACTGCGATGTTCCATACCCCGATAAACATATTGGTAGGTTATTGATGAATTTTAATGTGTTGCTTGTTAATTGTAGGGTTTTTATAGGTGTTTGGACTATCAAGGACGTGAAGCCTAGTCCGGATGGTAAAGAGCAGAAGGTGAAGGTCAAGGCTCGAATTAACTTGCACGGTATTATGGCCATCAGCTCCGCTCAGATGTACGAGAGCAAGGAAGAACCGATGGAAGCTGATGCAGATGCGCCCAAAGCAGGCGAGGATGAGGCTAATGACAAGGAAGCCCAGCCGCCAGCGGAGGCCAATGGCGCACCTGAGGTAGGCCCCAGCTGGACGAAGAAAATATCAGCCTTGTTCGGCCGGGTACGCTCATCTAGCCCTGGCCAATGCCCGGTTAAATCCAGAAACGCAAACACTTTTCAAAATTTTTATTTTGCACTTTTAACTTGAAAAAAAAAACATTGCTAAAGAAAAACCTATGCTGACTAGGTTTCGTTATTTGTATACACATGTCTTGTGTTTTGTGGTTTTATATTTTCTTTGTCTATGTTGCATTTGCATGTATTTCTTCATCATATTTTCGGATGTGTATGTTGCTTGAGTATCGAAACTTTAACGTGTTTTTAACGATCAAGTTTAATTTCCAGGAGAGTGCTGATGACAAAAAAGAGAAAAAGAAGAAATCTGTTAAGAGTATTGAACTCAACATTGAACCATCAGTGTATGGTTTCTCACAGGTTGAACTTAATCAATATACTGAGCAAGAATTGAAGATGATTGCTGCGGATAGGCAGGAAAAGGAACGTGCGGATGCGCGAAATGCTCTTGAAGAATACGTGTACGAGTTGCGTGGTAAGCTCGGAGCAGATTGTGAACTAGCTCCGTACGTTTTGGAATCCGATGGTTCTGGTCTCCTCTCCCAATTGGACGATATGGAAAATTGGCTGTACGAAGATGGCGAAAATTGCAACCGCCAGGTATATGTTGATAAACTCGCCGAGTTGAAGAGCAAGGGTGAACCCATTCAAATGCGTCGCGTTGAGAGTGAGTTGCGACCTATGATTCTTGAGAGCTTTTCGCGTAGCCTGCAACTATCTCACAAGGTATTGGAGGCGATGAGATCTGGTGATCCGAAGTACGCACACGTTACCGATGAGGAAAGGAAGAAAGCCGCCGAAGCGTTGGAACATTCGTTCAAATGGTTGGAAAAAACTCATAATAAATTAGCTGCTGCAAAGAAGCACGAGAATCCACCCGTTACCGTAGCGCAAATCCGCCAGGAAGCGGCGTCGTTTGAAAGCATCGTCAATCCTATCTTCAACAAACCACAACCGAAGGCGCCTTCACCACCTAAAGATGAGAAACCAGCGAAGGAGAACAACGCGGACGCGAAACAGGATAAGCAGAAGACGACTGAAAGCAATTCGGAAGAGAAGATGGATTGTTCATAGAAATTGCACGTTGTTTAGATAGAAAACTTATATATAAAAAACTAAAAACGATATCAACGTTCGATATGATGTTCAGTTCATTTACACTTTCCAAATCAAGTAGCGACATGGAATCTGGCGTTCAATTCACTAATGCTTTCGGCCGTGGAATTGTTCATTTTGTAAACAACTCGACAGATTTTTCCTAGCATTTCCTAAATTTGGTTAGCGACATTTCCAGAGTTGCGTTTATTTTGCTGGTGATAATATGATAATTCTAGCTACAAATTGGCACCGTAGGACCACTTTGAGGGTGACAGGGAGGACTAGTGTAATTATTTTCTACTTGTAGCCATTTTTGAACCGCAACCGTAATTTATCCGGATGATTTTTGTAACTCAGTTTGTTTATTGGTATTAAAATTTGCTAATACACTCGAAAGTGCTTTTATTCCAATAACGAACTAACGATGTAAGTGCACCGTTATTGCCAGGCCAATAAATATGTAATTCCATAAAATGCATCCGAAAGTGTTATATATGTATTTCTTTAATTTTATCACATTACATTTTATTCGGCGTATTGTTTCTTCTTGCAGCACGGCACGAATTGCAGGAAACCGTATGTGAACTCAGTGATTAGCAGTAGGAACATAATGGTGCAGACGATGTATTCGATTTTTAGCACCGGATGTTGCAATACGAATATGTAGACCAGCCCCAACAGCGAGAGAGCTGTGAGGAATTGCGCTAGGAAGTCTGATAAACCTGAATAAAAGTTTCAATTGTTCTAAATCGTAAGTTAATGGAATCACAGGTAAGCAGTTGGTTTTATCTACAATCTACAAAACTACACACATTAGTTGTTGGTTTGTGGCACTGGAAACTTGTGTTGTCGGCGCTCACGTGAAAATCGCAAACCAAACACTTACACTTCCGGTCTAAGTCCCTAAGACGATTAAACATAAGCAACTTTATCAGTTCGGAGATTAGAATACCGGCGACCACGGCACCGTCGAGTTCGATGTGTGGCGTCGGCAGCGGGCCGTTGAATTTGGCGAAGACGATGAGCATTTCGCTGCCAGCGAACACACCGAAATAGTATACGTTTAAGTAAAGAAGCACTTCGTACATGAGCGGCGCATCCATGGCTGGCGATTATGTAAAATTAACTAACTGCTGCGATTCCGCGATGCCGTCCCAAGTTAGCCCGCGCCGCGGCAAGGAAAAAATGTGTCCGATACGCGCGTTTTGGCTCATTAATATTTTACATTTATTTATAGCGAAAGCAACGTGTAATTAGAAAATATATGTAGAACGAGCGTGTTCGGTATCTGTACCATTTTATTTTTAGGGGCGACATTTCATCGCCAGTTTTCGGTAATAATACAAACTTATGAAGTTAGCAGCTAGTTAACATTGTGCGTCCGTAGTGGAAGTGTCTTTTTAATCATTTAAATTCGTTTTTCTTGCAGCACGGTAAGAATTGCAGTGTTCCAAAGGCCAACTCGTTGACGAAGAGTACGAATGTTATGCTGCAGATGATATATTCCATTCGCATCACCTTTTCCTGCTTGATCAGGATGTATAAGATGCAGCACAGTGAGATGCAGGTTAACAAAACGGCGATCACAACTGCAACAACTAAAATTAAGTTTATATTAAACTTTTGCACGAATATAAAACAAGAGTTAAATATAAATGCCAACCTGGTTAAAGTAGTTACGATATTATTTCTAAAACGCACGCGAGTTTAAAATCAAAAAGTCTTTATAAACTTTTTAGTTGGGTGATAAAAAACTATTGCAAAAAGCATTCATAGAAACTAAATTCAAATTCTACTTTACCTCTACGTTGCTCACGCATTCTACGAAACACAATAATTTTAACAAAATCGGACAGTATTAAAGTGGTCACAATTGCCGCATCTACTGCAATGAGATCGGGAGTCTTGTAATTTGGACTAAAGAACTTTGCAACTGTCATTAGCGGATGGCTCAGGGCGAATAGCGGGTAGTAGAAGACATTCAAGTACATAAGTACATCAAACATTAGTACAGCATCCATTCCGTGTTCGTTTGTTTGCGGCCTTTTAAACTACGTGTAAACTAATTATTATGTCAATGTAGTGTTTGTCTAATATTTACTGTTTCGCTGATATCGATTGCGATTTAGCGATGAAATTTTCTTCCGCTGCACCGCAGCTCTGCCCTGCCAAAACGTTCTCAATTCGACTCAAAATACAATATACAAATTTATTAATAGACTCTAAATTTAGCCGCTTAGTGGTTATAATGCACAAATCGCGCTTTCAGCGGATTGTAATTGACAATCCCATTTATTTTACATTTAAATTCTGTCTTTTACTGTTTATTTATCAAGAAGTAATTGTTTTGCAGTTTGTACTTTTGATTTGTTCACGGAAACTTTGTCTTCGGCTACATATATGGTTGCCTGCTTAAGCGTTCATATCTCAACGGATTTGTTTGTATTTCTTCTTAGTTTCCGGTTCCTATGGCTGCTAAGGGGCTGTCCATTAATCACGTGATCTTTTTTTTTCATTTTTTGGACCCCCCCTCCCCCTTGGTGATACGTCGTGAGGTTTAAGATTACCCCCACCCCCATCATCACGTGTATTTTAATCCCAACAAAGAATAATAAAATTTTTCTCTTTAGAAATCGTGCGTTTGACGAAAAAATAAATACACGTGATATCTTACTCCACTCCCCCCTCCCCCTGGTGATTTTTCGTGATTTTTAACAAACCCCTCCCCCCCCTTCATGCCTCACGTGATTAATGGACAATCCCTAATAAGTATGCGACGATTACATTTTTCGATACTTTTCGTCTTTCTTCGTGTATTGACGGCTCATGCGCTTTAAGAAATCGAACACATTGGGAATTACCGGGAATAACCTGAATTTATGGAAATCTTCATAATTTTATATGAGTTTTTGGTGACATTTAAATAATGGCAACAAAGGCTGAAACAAAACTTCGTAAACGAAAAGTACTTGAAAATGTTGCGGATTCGTTATTCATGAGAGGTACCTATGTTTGGGCGAAATTTAATAGTTCCTATTGGCCAGGTAGAGTTCAACAAACTTTAATTGTTATTTAATATTTATTGCACTAACAATGACTAACATTTTAAGGCATTATTATAAACCACAAAGATGTACAATTTAATGAAAAGAGAGACCACTGTATAATATTTTGGTTTGGTGACCATAGAATTTCACATGTTAGCCAAAATGGTATTGTACATTTTGCAATCAACTTTTCTAAGCATTACAAATCAAAAAAGTCTCCACTTTGGCAAAAGGCAGTTGAAGAGTGCATAACAGTAAGTTTTATTTCTCAAAAATCTTTGAATATTTAAATCCATTTGTTTGTAGCACTATGGATATCCATTTACTGCTGGCATGGGTTTTAATTCTTTAATTGCATTTGCAAGAAGTAATGGAATGCTGAATATTGATCATACCTCAAATACTGAAGGTATTATTATATTTTATTAAAAAATGAATAAATATGCACCATTTTTGTTTTAGATTTGCCTGAATTTGTTAAAATTTCAATTCATTCCAGAGAATTATTGAGAAAACAACAACTTGATAGATCAAAAAAACTAAGTAAGATTTGAATAATGCAGTAAAATCTGATAAACATCAGTTTATAATAAAATATATTTTATAGGAAAAATTCAATATTATCTTCCACATGCTATAGAAAAAACTTGTGTAGCATGTTTATCTGATCTAACTGAAAATGGAGTTGCACATCCACTCTTTGAAGCTAAGATTTGTGTACAATGTGCAAAAAAGTTGCAGGAAGTACTTTATTGTGTTAAAGATGGACATTATGTAAGTGTAATTTAGTTTATAAACAACTTTTACTATTGTATTGATTGTAGGAATATTGTTTTGTTTGTGGTAATGCTAAAAAGTTTCAATGTAAGAATCCTGCATGTGAAGCTGCTTTCTGCAACTTTTGCATTAAAACTTACTGGTCATTCACAATGGTAACTAGTGTGCCTTTTTGTGTTCTTTGTACAAATATGGTGCAGGGTTTACTACACGTTTCTGAAGAACATACGCTGAAGGTATATTATTCCATTTTGAATTATCTAAACTATTTTTTGTAATTGTAGTCAGCCATCTTTATTACAACCAATGAAACTGATCTATTGCCCAATGAAATAGTTTTAAATAAGTTTCCAAAGATGAATGCACGCTCTCAAAGTGATATAAAGGTTCTAACATTGTTTTATGGATCATCAATGAGCATTGAAGCTGTTTTTCCGTTTCCTTTCAATATTTTACTAGCTATAAAGTGTAATGGTTTATATGAAAACTGCGACGCGCTATCATACAATCGAATCAATTTGTATGAAGTAAAAAAACAGATGAATAAATATCTGAATAACACTGCCGTGAGGCTGGTTAGTGTGACGACGAACACTCCAATTAAAAAGAAGATTGTGCACATGCACATTGAAGATGTTACACGTATGAAATGCAAAGAGATTGGACATATTTCACTTATTATTGGTGGAACGAATATTTTGAAGAACAAATTGCGACATTTTCGTAAGTAATTCAGTTTTGTTTCTTTGCAGAAGTGAAGTTTTGTTTAAATGTTTTGTTGTGCAGGGCGAAATTACTTTGTTGATCTTTTCATGGAGTTCTGGAGAATTATAAACCTTTTTAAAGAAGAAGTAGATACAAAAATATTATGGTTGTATGAAATGCCTTGCACAATGGATGTGGAAGAAATTAATTTTATCACACAGTATGAAGTCTTTCAGTCTTGCTGAAATAATTAATTCAAACATTTATAATGTATTATTTTAGGTACCTTGATGTTAAACCTAAAATTATTACCTTCAGAAAGATGTATTGTTATGTTTGGACCAACATTACCGCATAAAGCAATGTTTTTTTGCATATTTTATGCGACCAGCATTTAAACATTTAATAAATACAAGTTTTAATATCTAGATGGCGCTGCGTTCGCATTCTACATTTTTACGTTTTCTAGCTGCAAATATGAGTGATGTTATGTTTGCGAAGCTAACACTTTTCTTCGAGTCGCAGCAACACGCACATTCTTAATGCATTTCTTTCAATCATTTAAGTTTAAAGTACGTAGTATAGTCTTGAAGCCACAGAATAGTATGCACGAATCGTACGACTCGACGATGTAATGGTTGCACAAACGACACAGAACACCAGTCGGCCCCCTCCGTCGTATAATAACATCGCGGGGGCCCTCTCACCGTCCACCAGCAACGGTGCTCCACCATCCTATGAGGAAGCCATCAACCCCAATGGTAGTTATTCCAATCATTCAATCATTTTGGGTATAATCACATGATTTTTACAGCACCACCACCATCATATGATTCACTCTTTGGTAGAGTACGAGAGGCTAGGAAAACAAGCAAAGGCATCTTTGATTTCTTTAAGAATGTTTTCATCATATTGCTTGGTGCAGGTATATTGATCTGATAAGAAAATGTAAAGACATTATTGATTATTTGTGTTTTTAGTTGGGTGTACAATAATCTTGGGTGTAACAATAGCTATACCTATATGTATGATAGTAATGGGTTCAATATATCTCCATGAATGCCCACAAGGAGAATACATTCCTGTGTATTTGCTGGTTGGGGGTATATTTGGTATTCTCAAGCAGTTGTTACACTTGTCTGCAAGAGTAAGGGAAAGACAGGAGGATAGAGATGCTGAGCATTTGAGACAATCTCCCACACAAGCTCTACTTAATTGTTTTATGTTAGGATGGTTTATAATAGGTATATTATTTTATAACACGTTTCTATGCATGTTCATCTTTTCTAAAATAATAACATTACAGGATCTGTCTGGGTGTACAAAGAATTTGAACCCAACTATGACCCAAATAAGGAAAACGGCCGCTACTGCAATAAAAGCCTCTACTTGTTTGCTTTCTGGTTGATCACTTCAGTTTACATTCTTCTGGGTACAGTCACAGTGTGTTTGTGCTCACTGAGCATCGCGAGCATCATTTTTCAGCCTCAGATTGGTGGAAGCCAAAACGATATGTCCGACGGCCGAATTGAATGGTAAGTACATTTATCTTTTAATACAAAAACATTTTATTCCACATTAAATTTCTCACAGTCATTATTTGTTAGTATTTTTCGAGTAACAAATGGCCGACTTTGTCTTTGTACATATTCACGATTTACAAATCGGAATTCATTAATATTGCTACTGACTGTATGGCACCTACGTTGGGAATTATGTTATCCAGTTTAAAAACTACGACGAACACCATGGTTCCAGGAGCATTGGTTTCTTTTGAATTATTTGTGGATTTAACTTTTGTCATACTACTACTACATAACTTAGCTTAATTAACAAAATATTACAGTATTCATCTCGCCATCACTGTGAGATTCTTGACGTGCAGATTATTCAATCATTTTGTATAGTGCACA
Organism: Dalotia coriaria; assembly: GCF_025399875.1. Taxonomy (NCBI): domain Eukaryota; kingdom Metazoa; phylum Arthropoda; class Insecta; order Coleoptera; family Staphylinidae; genus Dalotia; species Dalotia coriaria. The sequence continues at coordinate 6,395,413 of NW_027045447.1, read as the reverse complement.
GCAGAAAATCATACCAATGAGCTGGAAATTAAAACCAATAATATTAACATTTAAATATTGTAGGATTAATTAGTTTGGTACGTACCATAAGGCCAGCGACAACAATACCAGCACCGCCGATAATGGCCGCGTTTTGCTTCACATATTTATTCAGCGGTGACGTTGTAGCATCCTTTGTTGTAGAGGTGAAGAGTTTTGGGTTTCGACGAGTAAGTTGCATCGCCCCGGCGTTTTTCGGGAACCGGTTCGCGACAGCAGGAGTCCGGAATCTTAATAGTACCAATCTCGGTAGTCGGTGACGCCACAGCAATGGAGACGAGATTGGGTTTCGTCCCAGGCTTCCGAAATTAAGCCTATCGTTGCCTGTACGATCGGATGGAACCAATCATTTTCATTGCGAAGAGTTGTTTCGGCTTTGGCGCGAAAAACATATCCCAGAATACCACCAACCAGCATGGTGACAAAGATTAAAATACACGAAGATGAAGTACTGAAATATTTCAAAAATTCATTGAACAAAATGTTACTGAATAATAATCGGGAATACTTACAGTTACCAACATACAGCGCACTTCCTGGCCGAACCAAAACAACCAAAACATGAAATCACCGAGACTAATATCCCTGTTGTAATTACATAAACGGCACCGATGTACATATTCGTGCCCAATAATTCATTCGCAAAGGATTTATCCACGACCGTCCATACTCCAAGTGCGACAACGGTAATACCACCAAGCTAAAATTAAATATTTTAGTGCTCTCAATATCCATAATATTTACCAGTGTTTGGTTGCAGTACATACGAATATAATGAAGTTTATTATAAACATGGAGTATTTCATAAAAGTGCCGCAGCCATCCATATGGCTTCCGTACCCCATGGTTGAAATCTAAAATAAAACGGCATTGTAAACAAAGATCTTTCATTGTAAGTACTCACACGCACGTATGTATACACTACTTATACTTTTAAACGCACTTGTAGCACGCTACTGGTGCAAGGTCTAAATATGCATGCAAAACTATCGATTTTTTGTCCAGCGCCTCGGCAAACACGCGTTTACCGAAATTTTAAAATTAGAAATTCAACTTTCGCTGTCGCTTGCAACAAGCGAACCACGCCAATACACTCGTTGACGACTTGCGGCGCCGAAGAGGCAACAAGAACTTTGGAAACAAACGCACGCGCGCGCGCGCTGTTCCACTTTCGAGGAACGTGGTGGAACGCAAACCTTGAGGCAAGAATACTGGGCATTGGATCAAGAATTAATGCGGCCGACGATTGCAACACACCGCTGCATAATTATATCTTCAGACCACCTGTATACGTTTAAAACCATGCCATGCATGTGAATTCCAACAGGTACGTTATTGTTAACTTAGCGAGTAAATTAACGATGGTAATTTTCACACTTTTGCAAGAACAGTAAACAGTGAGCTCACGTGCAGAAGGTTGAATTCGTGAGTCAGAACGAATAGAATTCATTTAAAAAGGCGTGCACCAGTCGTAACAATAACATACTGTTAAGGTGTTACATAAAATAGTTGTTATATTGTTATCGAAACGACCACTCTTGCCCACGTTTATTGGTAGTATGCGGTACTAATATGAACCTTGTTTTTAATCTTCCTTACGCTTTTAAAGTATGACTTTTATTTTTTTATATGACTTACCAATTAAATGTGTAACCGTAGGTTAATTAAAAAACAAAATTCACTTGTGGAATATTACTAGCTGAAGAAGACGACGTTAAACGCGCGGATATAGAATAATATGCGCCGCGGACGCTTGCTTGAGTCGCACTGCATGTTGTTAGTTGTTTCGTTGATTTTGACCAATACCACATCGTGGTCCAAGGACTTTCATGTCCCCGCTCGCAGTTATTGCTCGAGTGCGAGAAAATTTCTTGGATTTCCGCGCTTGAATGTTCATAGGTTCTTATGAGTTGTTGAGTGTTAGCGTTTAGTTAGATGAAATTGAAATCTAATTGGCACACACGACAGGCAATGGAATGGTCAACTATGATAATAAAGTGATCTAGTGATCATCACTACTCAAACATGATTAATACTTAATTGCGTACTGCACTATGGTGTCATACTCAACAACTTTCACTTTACGTGTCATCCGATGTAATCATTATTACAACTGTTACTGCAGTTACCACAGAATGGATGATTTCTACTACTAGAAGGCCAACATAGGCTTAATGTTAATTGACTCCAATTACGGACGTTTGCTTTTCTTCAATAGCTCGTTTATATGTTAGGATTGCGTCGAATTGATTGCGCGTGGGCGTAGGAACAATATGTTTTGCAATGTGCTTTGAAAAATAAGATAACAAAACTTCCTTGCTGTTTGTTATGTATTGCGTATTTTTACAGATTTTCCACCCATTGCTATACTTATTTACTTAATAAAATAAGAGTATGTAAATGGTATGTAAATAATGCATTTATTTAAAACATTTTACTTTTCTTTTTCCCTTTGTGAAGGATTGATTTAAATTCCTCACGTCGGCTTTGACAATGCATTGATTAGTTTTCATTTATTGACTGAAATGCAGGGGCAAACAATTTGGAAAATATTTTACTAAAGAATGGTCAATCTCTTTTCTATTAAAAAATTATTTTTATAACAAGATTTTTTTAAATAATTTTCGGTCAAAAGAATAAAGTTGAACATTTTTATTTTATTTTTAAGGTCGAAGTTTAAGTTATTACATTGTAAGTACATATCTGAGAACTAAAACGGCTAGAAAAACAAGGATCCTACACTAGATCTTGGAAGTGAAATTCTCAAGAAGATTAAGCATATTACCCTAAATTGGTGTATTACTCCTAATATCAGAATGTTTCGTTTTCAACTCCACATGCTTATTGGTGTGAGGTACTCGTCTAAACAACTTTTTTGTCAAATGCTGTGAGCCAGTTTCATGCTTCCCTCGTGCTACGAACGTTCCAACGTTTCATTGTGTTGTTATTTGCACGCGGCTTGATCGTTTGTTCATTAAATACGACTGATTTTTACGAGTATTGCATAACATTTTATTAATTAATATCGACATAAATATCGGCAGTTAATGACAACAAATGTCTTCAGTGTTTTTGCAAATGATGAGTTACTTCCGTGAATTGTTGATAAACCTGTGTTTTACTTTCGATTATTTTGATGCCGATAATTGACCATGAATAGGTATCCTATTGATAAATTCCGCAAGTATAATTAACGCCTGTCGCCGACAGGATTTCACGGAATATTGTCAGTCATTCAGTCCGTTAAACGACGCAAACATCCTTAATAATATTATAAATGCAAGTATGTCCTGAAGTTTATCGTGCTTTCACGCAAAAACTACTTAACAGATCAATATGAAAAATTTGTACACATATTCTTAGTGGTCCCTGATAGGTTATAGGCTACTTTTTATTTAATAAAAATAATTATTTTTAAATTAAAATAAAGCAAAATTGTTTAGTCACTAACACCTCTGCATCTGGTTATTTGACTACTTTTAACGCCATCTAAAGCATTCCAGCAATGAAGCTCACACTCAAGTACTATAGCAATTATCACACTGTATTACCGACAGCTACGTCAACATCTCCAAATCCGTACACATATTCTTAGTGGTCCCCTGATGGTCCTGAATATTATAGGCTACTTTTTTATTTAATAAAAATATTTAAATAAAATAAAGAAATTGTTTAAATAATAATACCTCTGCACTACTAATTGACTACTTAACGCCATCTAGCATTCCACATCTAAAATTTAAACTTTATTGCATGTAGCAATTTTTCACATAGATAATCCTTGCCAAGCAGGAATATACATTCTTTCTATCAATCCGTTTCAACTATGTATAATGATTTCTAATATTTATTTGATGGATTCAACGCGAGCGAAGCCGCGGGATAAAGCTAGTACTTAATAAGTGTGCAGCATAATGCAAGTTCAAACACACGTGCTTTTTCTGTTTCAGTACTTTCTGTGATTACCCGATGAACCAGTAAGTTAATAAACATTCTTACATTACAATTTCTGCCTTAAATTAATATGGCTTTTCAATCTCGCTGCAGACTGTAAGGTTTGTACTGTCGATCGTGGGTTTTATTGAGCGTATTTTTCTTAGCACTCATTTTCTTTTGATTTCATAATTATGCAGTCGTGTTGACGTGTTTTAGTAAATCAACAATCAGTTATAAAAAGTAATATATTTATAGAAGACTATTTAAATTTACTTCCATGCGTATGTACGCTACTCGTACGCTTGTGCTTAGATGTACTGATTTTTTGGTAGTTTTGGGTGTCTAACGGGCGAACAGAAATGTCCTAGGACAACGATTTTTTTTTTTTTTATCAGATTGTGGTGAGTGAATTTGTGTTATCATTTACATTTTATAATTTGTGTGATAAACGCAGGAAACCTGCAAAAAGATAATTTTTGTTCTTCGATGTGTACTGATTTTTGGTAGTTTTCGGTGTCTAGCGGGCGAACAGATTGTCCTTGGACAACGATTTTTCATCAGATTGTAAAGTATTGAATTTGTATATCATTTACATTTATAATTTGTGTGATTAGCACACACGGGAATCCTGCAAAAGATAATTTTTGTGCTTTGACATTACTGACTTTATGTAGTTTTCGGTGTCTGGCGGGCAGATAAAGTAATATAGGAAAACGATTTTTATCAGATTGTAAGTATTGAATTTGGTTTATGTTTTCATAAATAATTTGTGTGATTAGCTTAGAGGGAAACATGCGAAAATGTCGGTTTTGTGCTTCAGGCTCATGCTTAATTTTTGTTGTTTTATACTTGGGTATCTATGGGCGAGAGAGGGAATGTCCTAGGACAACTTGATTCTTTCATCACATTACTTGAAGTAATGAATTTGTTTATCATTTTCATTGTAAATTGTGTGATTACCATACAGGAAACCTGTGAAATGGTCATTTTATTGCTTCGATATGCTAATTTTCGGTTGTTTTAGGTGTCTAGCCTTGGGCGATCGGAATGTCCTAGGACAACGATTCTTTCATCCGCATTGTAAGTATTGAATTTGTTTATCATTTTTCATTAATAAATTTGTGTGATTAACACAGGAAACCTTGAAATGTCATTTTTTATGCTTCGATATGCTAATTTTTGGTTGTTTTGGTTGTCTAGCGGGCGAACGGAATGTCCTAGGACAACGATTCTTTTATCATATTGTAAGTATTGAATTTGTTTAATATTTTCATAAATAAATTATGTGATTAGCACACAGGAAACCTGTGCAAATTTCATTTTTGTGCTTCGATATGCTAATTTTCGGTTGTTTTATGAGTAGATGTCTAGGGGGCGACCGGAATGTCCTAGGACAACGATTCTTTCGTCAGATTGTAAGCGACATTGTTTTTGTGCACTGAATTGCGGTGCGTAAGCATCACTTTTATACAACTCTTTGTATGTTTAACAACAACTTGTAAACATGATTGAATCGCATCGTATGCATGAAAGATGCCCCCAACTGCGGGTCGGTTATCAATCTGTCTTGCTTAGTTCGGCTTAGTCGGTTGAGCGCTGTTGCGAGTGCGCACGTGTTTTGTTCATTAATCAAACGTGGTGGCACTTTCTCGCGATTCTTGATATTTTGTAGCATTACTTAAATCGATTGACGATCAGGCGCATTTAGTAGTAACAGCCCACTGCGGTCAACGATTGATTTGAGTAATTCTATGCGGATCGCGCGTCCGTCGGATATGTTCCGGTGACTATGGATACTTACTGGAGTTAAATGAAGTTAAATTTATGTGTTTGACGTGAATATCTGCGTGGAATAGAATAGAAGTGTGTATCAACAATTATACATACAATTTCCAGGAAACGTGTTTGTGCGCTTAGTCCCTTATTGATATGTCACCATCAAGGGTCGGGAAGTGCCCTTAAATCTCTCTCAAACTACTGCAATATATGTCATTTTTGAAAAGTTGCTGTGGAAAATGGTCTGTAATTCGCGTTTTCTTGACTGGAATTTAATTCTGTTTGCTTCAGGTGATAGAAGATGAGTTTTTTAATCTTATGAACTTACATACAGTCACCCTCAAGGGTCGGAAAGTGCCCTTAAATCACTCTCAAACTTCAGCAATTTTTGTCATTTTTGAAAAGTTGCTGTGGAAAATGGTCTGTATCTCGCGTTTCCTTGACTGGATTTTAATTTTGTTTGCTTCAGGTGATAGAAGAAGAGTTCTTTAATCGTATGAACTATAGTCAGTCACCCTTAATGATCGGGAAGTGCCCTTAAATCATTCTCAAGTTCAGCAAGTTTTGTCATGTTTGAAAAGTTGTGGTGGAATACGGCCTGCATCTCACGTTTTAGTTACTCGATTTTAATAATTTTGAGTATCTGGAAGTATTAAATTAATCTCCAATTATTTGGTACTAGAAGTACCAAAACAGGCACTGCTTGCTATGCACCCATAGTAAGGATCTGTACGCGCGGGACTTGTATGTAAACAATTTTTTTGCTGCGTTCTGCGAACGTATCGCGCAATACTGATAGTGACCTCGTGTTGTCGCAGTTGGCTGTATGCATTTTGCTGCACACGCAATTCAATTCCGGGCGTCGAGTGTGGTGCGCGTGTCCTGTTACTTCAGATCATAATTAAGTAAATTGATTTATATTCATTAAGCAATCGACTGCATATACCAGAATCGGGGTTGACCGGGGTTTTACAAGCGTGAATGCATGCTGCTGTGTTTAACAATCGTGGATTAATTCTCGATTCACCTGTACGCGCGCGTCCGTCGGCATTCAGTTATCGCTTGGATATATAATTAATTCCAGCAAATGAACAACTTTGATGCCCAGACAAGTAGTTTGTGAATGCACGAATGGAGTTTGCAATATCTATAGGTGAAGTGTTGGAGATGTGAGTGTTTAAGGCAAGTTTTTACTACTTCCGAATTTGCTAACTGTCGATATTTGTCTATTTAAGAAAAATGTATCTATTATTATTGTTGTCAATAAAACTCACGGTAAAATTATAATCTCATGCATATTTCTTTGTGGTATTCCCTGTGCCGTTTTCAGTATTGACGTCTTGAGTCATATTGCATATAAATCTTATGCGCGTGGAGCGAGCGGAACATAGCTGCGGCTTGTGTTGTTATTTTTAAAAATTGAAACATAAATAGAAGAATCAAACAACAGTGATAAGAGCACTCGGTGGTCGAGTGGAAACGTGCACCTGCTGGCATGCTGGCAGACACGGATCGAATCTCAGCTATAGAAGGCATTTTTCTCAAACATAAAAATATCAGGTGTAATTTGGGTTGCATACATGAATTGCAACGAAATATAAGAGAAATTGAAATTCAAGTGAAGGCAATAAGAGAAGTAAGAAAGTAAGTGGAGAAATAGGAGAAGTAGAAGAAGGAATAGTAGAGAAGAGTAGAAAAGAGAACAGAGAGTGGAGAAAAGAGGGAGGAGATAGAAGAATGAGCAACAGGAGCGGATCAGATTTTTAAATTTTTAAGGCAAAATGTCCACACGACAGTGTGTACAGTGTACAGTGACAGTTCATCAGGTGTCGATAAAGTGTCCACGTTCCCGGCCCATCCTGCCATGATGTCTCTGCGCTTCATCCCCAGGATTTCAGGGCATATCAACAATTTTAATGGTGGGGGATCACCCCCAGAGAGAGGTGGAACCCTAGTATGACAATCCTATATAGTCTTGTTCAAATATTTCTAAGTTTAAGCCGCTTCCAAGAGAGGTGACACTAAAAATATTCTTACAAGTTCTGACCTGTATTGCCGAAAGAAGAAGCAATAATAACCCACAAGATAAATTTTAACAATTTTATAGTGGGGATCATCCCCTGGAGAGAGGGAACTCTTAGAGACCTGTTCCAAATGATATAGAAGGGCAATAAATCAAAGAAGTCAATATATCTTTACTATTTATTTATTAGCAATAGAATACAAGTTTATATTTTACAAGTCAACAGGATACGTGCTGCCATATTGAAGCCAAACTTACGACCTGCATAGCCGCGCACATGCCAGCAAGTACTACTTCATAAAGTTCTGCCGGAATAATGAAATTAGTACATAGTCAATTTTCTAGGTGATTGGAAACAAATATACAGGATGTTACAAAAAGAAAATTTAAAGTGCAAACAAAAAACTCTCAACACTACAAACGCCGCTCACTCGACAATCAGAGAAACTAATATACAGGGTGTTCCAAAAAGAACATTCGAAGTGCAAAGGGGACAATACTAAAAACCACACTTAAAGCAAAATTTTCGCAGAGACAAAGGAAAACATATATACAAGGTGTTCTAGAAAGAAAATCCCATCAATCAAAACATAGCACACTCAAAACTCACAACTAAAGGTGATTTCCTACGTGCTGTTAGGAAAACTAATATACAGGGTGTTAAAAAAAACTAGAAACTACAAAGGGAGTCCATATTCACAATATGAAGAGGGACAAAATTTACTACAATATTTTAATATAAAATGAGAGATTTTACCAGAAAATCATCGGACAATTGAGCAAAAAGGTGCTACAAAATTAAAACACTAACATTTTAATATATTGTGAATATATATTTATTAATTGATGGTAGCATCAATTGTATAAGCATCATAATAAATTGATAGAATATCTGGCGGAAAACACCTAAATCTACAGACGGCAAGCGACGGCGCCTAGCAACACAGTGGTTAAAGATGATAAAAATAAAATAACAATTTCTTTATAAATATTAAGATATACTGAGACTACGAAAACGAAAAACTGTTCACGGTTCAAGATTTTATTTAAACAATAAATTATTAATTTAATGATGCAATTCGATTAAAAATGTTTACGTGATCATCGAAAACATGACCGAACCGACGTCAGACGGCAAAGTAAGCGTGGTCGACCACATGAATATTGTCATTTCAATAATCCTCAGATAATTTTAAAAACCGTGTTTGTAATAATTAAATGAAGCATGTTATTTTCGGAAACGCGACTAGGAAGAATTCTGATAAAAATGGCACCACGTGTTTGTAATCTACAAAATTAATATCCGTCAAATTAAATAATTAATTTAAGTTAAACCGTCTTTAACTTTCCGCGATAAATTTTAATTATCCACCAACCTGTGCAATTGATGTGAGATTTTCTATCCTGGAAATATATTCTATCAACTGAAAACTCGCGCAGGGATTAACGAACACTTATTTCTCAATTTAAGAGGACCTCAACGCTATAAATCATTAAACAAAAAATAGCAAGTACTACATCTTCATTGCGAATATTTTGACGATGACCGAAAAGAATACACGACGATTAATACAATTAAAACCTCAAAACGCATGGCGATTAGAGACACGTTTGCGACCACGCGGTGAAACGACCGCCGTGTGCACGACGCGCAGTAAGGCAGGTACACAGCGACAACACGTCAGCCGAACAAAAAAGTTGTTTATACACAAACGTACTAATAAACACGTAGTTGAGACGACGAAACGTAAAATTTCAATATTGAAATTGCACATATACACGGAATCTACTTATACAAATAAATAATTTTATTGTCTTCGTAAAGCTTACTGCACCTTATGATACTCACAATTGTGTTCACAATATCGCGCCTAAATTAAATATTCACTAAATGGGCAAAGGGAGTAAAGCTGCATCATATTTTTTTTGAGTATTTTTAGCGACCAAGGGTTTGAAGATTATGAAACTTTGGGAAATTCTCCATCAGATAAAAGTATAAAACAATAAAAATTTCCTGGCTAAAATGTCCAAAAATCAATTCTATATTTTATCATCATGACTCACTTCTACCACAATTTTGTACGGTGCCCTGAATCGAGTCTCTTCTACTCACTACCTTCGTGCGGTGCCCTGAATCGAGTCTCTTGTACCGCTACCTTCGTGCGGTGCCCTGGAACACGAGTCACTTCTACCGCTAACCTTCGGAGTTCGAAAACAATATAATAACATTTAAAGAGAAAATGCAAAAATCTAAGTAGGGAAACACAGTCCAAGTAAAAATCAAAGGAAAATTAATATTCAGGTGATGTAAAGAGAAACGATAAAATTAAATGTAAAATGCCCAAACACCAATAAATATGGTCTATTAAATAATAAGGAAAATATATCTACCGGGTGATACACAAAAGAAAAATTAAGATTTAAGCAGGAAAACGGATGGAAACAATTAACAAGGCGACCATAACAAGATAATATGAGAAGGAAGCCATCGGAATTTTAAAAATCAAAAATGTTTAGACCGAAATCAAAGAAAAGTGAAAACTAAGAAAAACATAAAAAATAAATATTTTAAAAATTCGTATTTTCTTTGGATATGAAGGAAAGTGACGAGTTGATATTATAAAAATAAAGCACAAAGCAGAATTTATTTAAATCATGTAAAATAAACCAGCGACCAGCCCGGATAGCCGCCAGAGGATCAAGAACGCAGCCGACGGCATGCGACTATCTTAATCTTTTTGATTTGTACATTAAACAAAAACAAAACAAGGTATCAAATACGAAATCTAAATCAACTTTATTGAAACAGAGACAAAAATTATTAGTAGGTTTAAAGACCACACAGTTAAGGTAAAAACAAGTAAAGGCAATAATGGATTTGATTTTCAAATGGTTTAAGAAATGCGAGAACATACCTTGATGCAAAATTAATTTTTGCGCTTTTGGCCTATCCAATAAATTGTAAGGACCTTAATTATGTACATTGTAGAAATTATGAAATACGCGTATCATACAAAAAGAGTATCCGACGACTGACGGAACATCACACACGCTTTACCTCTGCGTGTGTACAATCCGCGCACGAACGCCGCACAACACTCGCGCACATTCGATGGAGCATTCAGAAACAGTACGTAATAACGCAACAAAAAATTACGGAACTCAAAATATTGCAAAGAAAATGTGCGTCCAGATCACCTGACGACAAAAATGAGACTAATGTCGTACGCACGTCAACCGCGCGGCGACCGCACAAAACTGCAAGAGATAAAGAAACTTGTTTGTTTGTAAACACTGATACTTTCAGTGTGGTAGTGCAGAACATGAGAAGAATTGTACTATGCATGGAACTATTCATTTTTATTAAATTCTTAATCGGATTCTGATAGATAATTTAATTCTACACAGTTTTAGTAACTAACATTAACCGTTTAGACCCTATTTACAATTTTAGAGAAAAATGCATTCGTTTTCGTAGACTTTTTGTTCTTGACATAATCGCTAAAAAATTCGACTCTGTTCTTTGACCGAAAAATATTTTAACACAATAGTTCGATTCTGTTTTTCGATCAAAAAAATTTTAACAAAAAAATTCGACCGAAAAATTTTAAGTAAAAAAGTTCGATTGTTTTTCGACCGAATAAATTTTGACAAAAAATTCGACCGAAAAAATTTTAAGTAAAAAAGTTCGACCCTGTTCTTCGCCCTAAAAAATTATTAAAAAAAGTTCGACCCTGTTATTCGACCAAAAATGAAATATATTGGGCAAAAATAGCGATACTCGAATGAGATTTTAAGACACTTCCAAAGGGTTTATAGGGTTAAAAAGGTATGAATAGTGTAAAGGGTCTCTCGAACTTTAACATGACGATAAGAAACTTCAAGAAAATCAGTTCACGTGATACAAGGTGTTTTTCACACCATGTTTTCAAATTTTCCTAAAATTTGCTCATTTTTGAAGAGCATTTTAGGGCATTTCCGAAAGGGCTGGAAGGTATAAAGAGTATGCATCGTGTAGACAAACTCCCTGACTCTCTTCTGGCGTGGAGAAACTAGAAAATAGTCAATTTGTTTACGAGATACAGGGTGTTTTCCACACTATGTTTACAAATTTTTCTAAAATTGCTAATTTTTTAAGGGCATTTTAGGGCCCTTCCAAAAGGGCTGGAAGGTTGAAAAGGTATGCATCGTGTAGACAAACTCCCTGACTTTATTCTGGCGTGCAGAAACTCAAAGAAAGTCAATTTGTTTTGGAGATACAGGATGTTTTCTACCTCCTCTTTACAAATTTTCCTTAAAATGCTGATTTTTGAAGGCATTTTAAGGCACTTCCGGAAGGGCTGGATGGTTGAAAGGGTATTCATCGTGTAGAGGAACTCCCTAACTCTATTTTGGCGTGGAGAAACTCAAAGAAAATCTATTAATTCACTAGATACAGGGTGTTTCCCACACCATGTTTTCAAATTTTTCTAAAATTGCTCATTTTTGAAGGGCATTTTAAGGCACTTCCGGAAGGAGTGAATGGTTGAAAGGGTATTCGTCGAGTAGAGGAACTCCCTAACTCTATTCTGGCGTGGAGAAACTCTAAGAAAGTCAATTAGTTCACTAAATACAGGGTGTTTACCACAACATGTTTTCAAATTTTCCTAAAATTGTACATTTTTGTAGGGCATTTTGGGGCTCTTCCAAAAAGGCTGGTATGTAGGAGGGGTATGCATCTTGTAGAGGAACTCTCCCGCTCTAACAATTTTATTTTTTAATGTACTCTTCATACATGGCAACAAGGCTAGCAGGCGTTCTAGGAGTGATTAGCAATAAAGCTTTATCAAAATGTCTGCTTTCTACAAACTCAACAGCTATATCTTCTTCAAGTGCTGCCATAGCTGCTTCATGGCAAATTGCATTAATTTCCGCCCCAGAAAATCCCACAGTTCTTCCTACCAGATCATCAATATCCACGTTCTTCACCGGCATTTTATCCAGTTTAATCTTGAAAATATCACGTCGTGTTTCCTCGTTCGGCAAAGGCACATAAACAATCCTGTCTAGGCGGCCCGGGCGTAAAAGAGCATTATCAATACGATCCGGTCTGTTAGTCGCAGCCAAAATCATTACATCTCCTAGTGATGAAACTCCGTCTAATTCAGTAAGCAACTGAGCCAATACTCTTTCCTGAACGCTACTTGACCCACTCGCAGATCTCTCACCTCCTAAAGCGTCAATTTCATCAAAAAATATAATTGACGGTGCCACTTGTCTCGCTTTTCGGAAAACATCCCGAATTGCTTTCTCGGATTCACCAACCCATTTACTGAACAACTCAGGACCTTTAATAGCCAAGAAATTCAAACCACTTTCAGTTGCGAGCGCTTTCGCAATCATAGTTTTCGAACATCCGGGTGGACCAAACATCAACACTCCTCTTGGCGGCTTTATCCCTAACCGAATAAAACTATCAGAATGCTTAAGCGGCCATTCCACACACTGCTTCAAAATCAGTTTCAGCCTCTCTTGACCACCAATATCGCCCCATTTTACATTCGGCACTTCAATTTGTACCTCACGCATCGCGCTGGGACGAACTTTCGTGAGCGCATAACGGAAATCTTCATAACACAGCTTCTCTTGAGAAGAATGAGTTGCTGCAGTAGCACACAAAGATATAAGATCAGCACCAACAAAGCCATGTGTTTCATAAGCTACTTGTTTCAATGTGTTATCATCACAATTGGCCCCAAGTAAAAGTTCTAAAATATCCAATCTATAAACACATAAGAACATAAATTAAATCGATTAAATGAAAAATTATAATAATTAATGGCGTACCTTCCAATCGGATTTGGAATAGGAATCTCAATTTCTCTATCGAATCGTCCGCACCTTCGAAAAGCTGGATCAACGGCATCTAATCTATTTGTAGTACCAAGTACAAATATTTTACTATCATCATTTAATAAAGTATCCAATTCGCTGAGTACACAAGACACAATTCGCTTTTCAGATTCGGTAATCCGTGAAGTTCTATTCGCGCACAATAATTCGATTTCGTCAATTAAAATAATACAAGGTGCGGAACTTCGTGCATCTTTGAATAGTTTCTTTAAATTCTCTTCAACATTGCCGGAATATTTGCTGTACAAGTCAGTGGAGTTAACTTCAATCACATTTGCACAAGCAGTACTAGCTAAAGCTTTAGCTAAATGTGTTTTGCCAGTGCCAGACTGTCCAAAAAGTAATACACCTTTACATGACTTGATAAATTTCTTCTTATTGCATAATAATGCATTATCCAACAAAGATTTAATTTCTTCTATTTCATTCTTTAAACCACCCAATGTACTCAGTAGGTATTGCACTGGTTTAGTCTCAGCTTGAAATTCTTCTTCATCCCTAACATGATGTTTTATTATTAGTAGAATGTGGTATTTTACAATAATCCTAAATTATTTACTCACTTGTATAATAAAACTTGAGTTTTATCTGTTAGTAAATAAAAGTGATTGGTTTCTGATAGATTTAATTGATTAAAATCCTCAACTAAATCTTCATCATTATTTTTATCTGAAGTAATTAGTTTAACATCTATTTTCAGTTGTTTTCCAAAGTATAAAAGTGTTAAACAACTTCCTTCTGTCACACATCTACCAATAAATTGATTTTTAAGTCTTAATTTTAGTTCATTTGTTATTTCCATTGTTTTGGCTGCATTTGTAAACAGTAAATAAACTGATTTTGCAGTTTGATTTGTTTTGTATTTGTTTATTGATAAAACCATATTATTTTTGAGTGCATTGTTATCCATAGCTTAAAAATAAAACTGTATTAAATAGAATAATTTTATTATTCAAATATATTTACCATTCTTTGTTAAAAGTACTGTAACAACTGATTTTTCTGCAGTGGGCCAAGCATTTCCTATGAAGGCATTAGCTTGGCCAATTTGCTTGACCAAAACAGTATCACCAATGGCAATGCTACATATTTTCATTGCAGATTGACTCATAAAGACCAAAGAATCTTTTTGTTCCTCTGTTAATCCTTTTATCATATCATTGGATTTAGTATCTAATTTACCATACAACGTTTTATCCAAAATGAAACTGTGTCTTGGGTCATCTATGCTTGGTGGACAATCATTTGAATGCAGCTCAACTTCTTTGGATGATATTGAAGCAGAACATTGTTCACATAATGCCCATGCGTTCGGTGCTGATTTACCTTTCGGGGTAGTCATTTTTTTCGCCATTCTAAGGACTAAGAAGAAATTGTTAAACTGAACGCAAATATCCCAATTTCACAACAATCCAACGTGCAATACTAAGGTTAAGTTATGTTATGTTGCGACTCCTTGTGCAAAGTTTTTAAAATAAACATTTAACTTTGCAAATAAAGATTTATATATTTTGTAAATTCAAATATAATTCAGTTAAGAGTTACATTAGTACATGGTTTAATAAATTTTAGTTTAAAAATTTCTTACGCCCTTTAATTTTCAATCGTGAATATTCGTAAAACTTGTCAAAAATTACATCTGTACATAAATATTGTACATAACCCCAACGTTTCTGGTTGCTCTTGCCATTTTTGGAGTAAATCCCGAAGAGTTTAGATGTGCGGACGATCGCACATGTTAACACGTGCTTAACCGATAAAATAATCAATTAAACATGGAACAAAAATCAGATACCTCCTATTTAAGGAGTTTACTGTCTAGCCCTGCTAGACATGCAACTCCAGCTGTGCCTATACCAGATTGGTCCACACCGACCACTTCTGGCATATCCAGTATGGGCCCCCCTGCTGTAAGTTACTGTTAATAAATATCTACATTAAAAAACAATTACTTAAGTATATGCTTATAGGCTGTTACACCTAAAGCTGCTTCACAAATGATGGTTCTTACTCCGGGCTCTGGAGTAGGTGATCCACACACAAATATTACTTTACAGTAAGTTATACTTATAAAATAATATATAAAATTAATAATTCAAATTTTAGAAATTGTGTTGCAACCCTAGACTTGGGCTGTGAACTGAATTTAATGTCAATTAATTTTCGCACACGAAATTCCGAATATAATCCCGCACGTTTCAATGGCGTTATAATGCGTATCAGGGAGCCAAGAACAACAGCCTTAATTTTCAGATCAGGTAAAATTGTATGCACCGGTGCCCGTAACGAACATGACGCTCTTTTGGCAGCTAAAAAATTTGCCAGGATAATACAAAAACTTAATTTTCAGGCAAGTATTACTTGTGGTTACAATGAATTCAAAATAATTTTCCATATGCTTGTTTCTAGGTGAAATTTACTAAGTTTAAGGTACAAAATCTTGTAGCTACTTGTGATCTTCGATTTCCAATTAAGTTAGAGAATTTAAATCAAATGCATGGACAATTTAGCAGGTAAAGTTCAATTTTTAATAATGTGATCAACAAGTTGTAAATTAAACAAATGTTTTACGATTCCAGTTATGAACCTGAACTATTCCCCGCATTAATTTATAGAATGGTGAAGCCACGGCTAGTAATGTTAATATTTGTTAATGGTAAAATTGTATTTACCGGCGCTAAAACACGAAATGAAATAAAGGAAGCATTAGATAATATATTTCCAATACTTAGGAGTTTTAGGAAGAATTAGTTTTTTTATTGCATTTATTAAGTATAACTACCAATGTGTTTATAAGTTGGTACTTTTTTAATTTATTGAGTTGTATTAATTTTGTACATAATATCTTTAATAAAGCAATTTTGATCACAATGATTTAATCCCTTTATTTTTCATTTCCCATCATAGATTTTCATCAGAAAGTAATAAATTTACGCAAAACAACACTAAACCTGTCAGTAATAAATTGCATAACTCAATTTCTAAATAAGAACGTGCCTCAGGTTTTGCATAGACCTGAGAGACGAAGATTAGTGAGTTATTTCCACTTATGTCGACTTACTCAAGAAGAAACATTAATTTGCGCGCAAAACGTAAATATATCTCCCGAGATTCTTCGAGATGGGAGGTTTATTGAGGTTCAAGCAGAAAGCAGATACGAAAATTACTTTTTACTCTAATGCTTACTCATACTTCGTTTTATTTTTCTGATTGCCTTCAGTTATGTAAAAACATTCAACGTTATTCTTTTTTTTTCTAGAAATAGAATTGGTACACTGACAAATAAACAAATAACATATTGCATATGAAGTAAAAACGATATTCAGGTAGCTAAATGTCTCTTCTTGTAATGATAATCCGGCAGGTTCACCTTTATAAAGCATCTGCGTTGTTTAGTGGCTGGCATATCGGATTTATGCTGAAATGTCAAAGGTTACAGCAAAGCCTGGATGGAGGATGGACCGAAACCAGTTACCTGAGCAACATAATGTTGTTATATTCAAAATCAATACATAATAAAAATATACTGCTAATACTTAATTTTTCTTCCTTTATTCAAACTAACAGACAACAAAATTTATAAATATAACTATAATGAACAAATTTAATCAAAATAATTAATTTTACATCGTTTAACTCCTTTGGGATTTGTGTACAGATTGTTATAATCTGATAAATTTCTTGAAAACATTCAGTCAATGATGATAAAGTTGTATGTATAGAATGCGAGGCCCTAGCAACAGCCAGCCAGGGTAGTGCGCTACGGTCACCGACCCTACCTCACTCGGAAATCGCTTGCAAGTTGCATTCATCGAATGACCCACATTTCCGCAAAGCTTCATCGACTCACACCCACAACTCGCACCTACACCTGTGCATTGACAACTCAACCCCTGCTGCAATGCACACGTGCGCGGCGCGAAAGGAAAAAAGTTCAGAAAACGTTCCATTTTGGTTGCTTAGCAGCGTATGCCACCGCCACCAGACAATCACGCTGCCAACAAGGCATGCCAAGTCGGCGTGTGGAAAATTAGGTCATTGAACGTATATTACGTGTCGAGGGGTAGTGCAGGTGTGGGTGGAAGGTGAAAACAGCGCATTTCCTCACTTTTCACAACACATATTGCATGATCCACATCGCGTTACGTGTCTGTCGGTCAAAAACTGATTTTGAATCGATTTTAATTCTGATCGAAGGACAGGATACTGAAATATTGATAATAAACAAAGGAATAGCACACGCAGTAATTGATTTTGCCATTTATTCAGTCAATAATCAATCATACAATAATTTCAGTTAGGTAATGTTAGAATCAATAATCAATTGATAATAGTATATACAATAATGTTAAATATTTTATCGAATTGATAAGGAATGCTATCTACTTATTTATGTATACGCAAAAGACGTTTGAGTTCGCCTCAGTTGAGTTAGCCACACCAACAACATAACAAGAAATCAATAACCAGTAAGTTCAATATTTTAACAGTCTTTGGAAGTTACGCAAACATGATTTATATTATCAGAAAATGCAGCAAGTATTGAATCTAGATGCGTATGCTAATTCTAGTAAGACAACATCGTATATCAGCGCAACTATCGTATATATATCTAATTTTGCACAACGATATTGAATATGCAGTAGTATGTATTTTACTAAGTTATCAAAATATAGTTCATATATATACATTCGATATAAAATTAAGGGGATATGTACAACATTGTCACGAAGAGTTCTGCAGCACTTTTTTGAGTGAATAATACGTTGAAATAATGGCGCAAAAGCAAACTTATAGCCTTAGTAATATTGTTAGTTAATGTCATTCTAAGGTACTCTGTTTTCATATTTTTCTTGTATCAATTGGACGAACAGTTTACGCGTAAAGAAATTTTGATCTTTTTTTCTGCACAAAATCTAGAAAAATATCTATTTTTACCTAAGTTCTAGTTCATGCGGAAGAACAGTTGCCGAGAGTTATGAAAGCATACTATTTCCTACACGGAAGGTTAGTTAGTACATAGCAGCATGCTTGAAGGGTTGTTTTAAAGCTTTCCCAAAAATGTCAACACACCGCGTTTCAATAATACAGAAAATAACGATCGATAAAAGTGGTTTTTGTACTTTATACTCGCTCATTCTCTTTGAACTGTGATTAAATCTCGTTATTGTGTTTTTTCTTTGATTCCTGTATCGAAATATTGACGTACATCCCATTTAGCACCATTACCATTCTTTCCTTTAGGACCAAAATCATCGATAAACATCAATTCGGATTTTTAATAAATGTACCGATAATAATCACGGCTGTTTTGTTAAAAAAAACAGAGGATTTTAATTTAATAAAACATTAAAATGTCACCGTGACTATATGTTATTCTTTTGAGTAAAAACAAAATGGTGGTTTTAATTTAGACAATGAACTACTTATTACAGCACAGTCCTTTGTTTCTCTTTGATATCACAGATGCGATGTCTGTAATCTTGTACGAAAGAAACCGAACATATTGACAACTCTGTATATTTCAGTACATAGAGAAGAACACTCACACATATTTCGATGCAAACCAAACGAAACGCGAATTCGATAGAATCGGAAAGATTGATTGACGTTTAGCATTTAGGTTGCCTATCTAATAGAGAACAGCGCCATGACGAGAACTGTGCAATGTTTTTTTATCTTCATTTAATATTGTTTAAATACCTGGAGACCCTCTGTTGCAAACGATAATTGATCGACAAACAAACAACGAAATATTTAATTAATGCCAGCACATTTTCTACTACCGATCAGTTCGTGATATCCTCTTTTGTGATCACCCTTGCCTGCTTCTAGTTTTGTAATAAATCTCTATCAATCAGTCTTAAAAATCAATACATAGACGTATAGTACATGTATACCGTGTACAATATGTTTGTGTGCATCATATACGTACATAGCTTCGTCAGTAATTAACAGTGTGTGTGTTAATCATTTATTCGTGCTTCTTGAGTACGGAGAGCTGACGAGTGAGGCTGTCCTCGCTGGAAATGATGCGCTTACGCATCACCGGCTTGACTGCAACGCTGTCGGCCTGTAAATCAAAAAGCGAGGATATAACGTCCGGGTCCTACCTCAACCGCGGAAATTTTGGCATCGTGCCAATGTAGTTTATGTCTATCTATAGTCGGCGTCACTAGTCTGCGCCACTACGTGCGGAGTGTGAGAAAATCGAAACATGAATGAAATGCTATATAATCACCTTTTCTAAACTCTTCTCCATGTCCAGCATGTGTTTGATAGTGTCATAAACTGATGGTTGTCTAGGCCTGTCCTTCTTGTAGACATCATTAACAACAGGAGCGAATAAATGTTTAACTGGAGCTGCAGGCCGCGGAAGGACAACTTCTTTCTGTCCACGTTGAGTTTTCTTCGATGTGAAACCATTCGTAACCGTAGTGGTTGTACTCGGGGTTATTGTAGGCTTCACCGTCGGTTTTCTATCATCGCGATCCGTGAACCATTGAAGGTGACCATCAACAGAGCGTTTCTTCTCGTTAAAGTCCGAATCAAAGAATTCGTTTGACTTTTTATTTGAACCTTTCTGGAACCAACTCCAACGATCGTCTGGCTTGACTTGTTTCTGTTTGTTTTCAACCAAACTCTTGAGTTCCAGTTCATCCTCATCGCCGGAATCGAAATATGTAGATTTACTCTTGGGTGGATATTCATCGACCTTCCCGTAGACGTCATCATCGCTGTCGAGTGAATCTTTATACATCTGTGACATGATTAAATTATTCAGAAAGGCAGCGTTGACGTCATTGTAGTAGTTCTCGTCCGTAGACGAGTTGGCATCATCCTCGAAATACGTCTCCTGACCAATCGGTTGCGCATCCTCGCGTTGTTTGCGCTCGGCATCATGTATCATTTCTTCTTCGATATCGACGATGGGATCCGCGTCTTCATATCCGTAGTAACCGAAACCGGTACGCATCAACGGCCTGTCGTAGTAGTAAGGCAGGACGGCTTGATATACCTCATACTTGGAGGTGCGCGGATAGTAGACCGGGTATGACATCGGCTCATAGTAGTACTCCTCCGGGTAGGTCTGGCTATAGGGATACATTTCGTAGTAATTCATTGGATATCTCTGGGAGCGTAGGTAAGGACTCGCTTGGTAAGAGCGTTGTAGTCGGCCATACCTTTTCGCGCCATAGGCAGTCGGATATGAGTGCGATGGCGAACACAGAATCACCAGCACTTGAAGCAGCGGCAGTAACTTAACAGCAATCTGCGGACAAGACACCGAATTAGGGCATAAGGGCTGACCTAGTTCTCTAACTTCTCTGAGTCAACAGGTTATTACTCCGAACAATTTTATTTTACCGCAAATATATATAAAAATAACTTACCATTTTTTATTTCGATGATAAAAACTTTTTTCACTTTTTTTCGCGTTGATGTAACAGGTTTTATCACTTCACAAGCACAATCTTTGCGGATTAATTTAATACGTGAATTGAGTTGCACGTCACAACGTTGAAGAGCGCAAATGCGTCGCGACGCCGATCCACTGCTATTTATAACTTCCTCGTGCGCCATCCCCGCCATCATCGGCCCACACGTTATCAATGAACTTAGTGTCTTAGTGGGGGCGGCAGGTTTGAAACTGCGACAGTGACTCGCGATTGGCGGCTTGCGGTACGGCGAAGGTTCTCATTGGATTGCGACGTTATTGATCGGCGGCTTGGATCAATTGTTGCGACATGGCGCAGAATCAGTCCGGGCTTCTTTACCTTTCAAGCTGGCGTCTCGTTTGCCTACCCGCCTACCCAAAACATGCACGGTTCCTTTGTTGCACGCGTCCTTTTTGCTTATCCTGCACGTTGTTACTACGCGTGGTGGGAGACCATTTCATTCATAAGTTGCGGCTGCTTGGATCCCAGACTCGATCGAAATTTTCTACGTCACGATGAGCCGATGTAGTTTGCCTCTGCTCGGTTCTTCTGTTTCATTCGAACATGGAACATACCATTCTGGTACAGTTCACTTAGAAAATGGGTATGTGCCACATAATCTAAATTTAGAATACGATTAAATATAGTTAGCACCGACTTGATGAGTAATTTCTTCATGGAATTACTGATACTTTCGGGATACGTAGAAGCGCTATGAATTTATAACGATATTATTAAAGTTTAAAAATAAACGTAAACTGAACCGTTTGCCATCAAACATGTTTATTTTTTTATGAGAGAACTTGAGTACAACAGGTGCCAGCCGTCTATTATTAGATTAACTGCGTAGGTACTATGTCATTTAGTATGTTGTCGTTGTGTAAATCAATAGTGAGTAATAAGTTGGGTTTTATGCTATTGATAGAATATGAACTTTAATGGAATGCTACTTCACATTTTCGCAATTTAGGTTACGCTTGTTTTAGTACCAAAGCTGTAGGGTGATGGTAATTAAATTATGAGTGGAAAGTGAAGCATCCATTTGCTTCCATTATGACATAACAAAGATGGAGGAGAATGCAATATCATGGAATTACTAAGTTGAAGAACGAAAATTTCATATTGCAACATAAATAAGCTTCAAAAGTGCTTAAATCTCAGAATTATGTGTTTTTGGTTGCATAACTAATAGTTAATATGTAATCATTTTAAAATAGCTCCTAATTAAGGTTATATTTAGATCTCAAATGTATACTATAATAAATTATACATTTAAACGTATATGGTTTTTATTAATCACTTTGCGGTATAAAAAAATAAAACCATTTATTCAATTACTACTTATTTAGTGAGATTTTTAAGAAATGATTAGAACAAACAGTTAAATTCGTGTGTAACTAATTAACCACAATATTTTCAATATTATAAATAAACAAAATATTACAATTAATTTTTGAAGCTTTTCACCAACAAAATTGGCAATAAATGTCAAAGTTTCACTTTATAAAATAATGAAATTGATAAATTTAAAGTCCACATTATCCAAATATAAAATTCAATTATTTTTATGGAAGGCCAATCAAAATGCGAATTGTAACGCATTTACCAACGTAAATCCCTTTATCTGCATCTAGTTTTTATTTATTCATAGAGGAGATAAAAGAGATAGTCGTAATACTCAGCCCACGCATTTTACTGCAAAACTTCCTGATGTTTTAAATAAAATAATAATTGCTGCAGGCGCATGTATAATAAATACATAATTCAGATGCTGTAAAATGAGAAAATGTTTGTAATTTTCCTGTAACCCAAAAGGTTACGTATCCTTTGTATATCTGTGCTGAGAGAAATAAAATGCGCTCACGTCGCTTGCGTTGGAGAAAACTGTCATTTATGCACGCGCGCACAATTTTAATACCACCTGAACTGTCCTGCTGCATTCGACTGATAGATTATATTGAACTTGTAATTAGTTATGCAGAAAATATCGAACTGCGTGTTGACATTACTGTGATATTATGTGATCAGAATTAATATCTTCATTTAAATTTAATTTTATTTGGATAGTTAATATTTGATACGTGAATACGTGAAAAACATATGAATTAAATATTAACTATATTTATTAGATGATTAATTATGAAAAACATGCTTATTGACACTTGAAAGTGAATGTATAGTGTTTTATGTGCCGTTATTTCGTTGTTGATTAATGAGAATATGACGATGATTGGTTCAGGAGGTTTGTTTACAGGACTTGTTTGTGGAGTTAGTGAAATTTGTCTGTGTGCGCGGGTGGGCCCGGGACCGCGAGCATGCGGGGGCGGCAGCTACGTCTAGGCTTGGTGGATGTATAATGTTTGCATGTTTTCAAAGACACATATGTCTCCATTAAAATAATATACAAAGTTGATGTATTGCTATAAAACCAACGTTTTTTTTCAATTTGCAATAAAATTATTTGTTTTTTTCAATAGTTTAATACTAAATAAACAAATTGAAGATAGAATAAACATAGATATAAATTGCTACTATATTTAATTGTATTTGCATTAGCATTTAATTAACTCAAACACTCCAAGGACCTTGTTGGCTGGAATAACAAATCGAATCGGACATCGCTGATCGTTTTTGCAAAGCACGGCGTTCGTGGGCAGCTCGATTCTAAAAATAAAACGGGGCTTGTTGTGCTTTGCTTCCATTCGGTTTCCTTCTTTAACAAGTGATAGCAAGTCTCACCAAAACACACGATGCGTGCTGAAGTTCGCAAGTCGTCCGTGTCGCGACTGCCAGGAGCCACGGCGAACATTTCGAAAACAACAGGACGAACGAGAACGACGAACAAAATTAATACGATTAAATAAATACATCAACGAAGAAAATAAGGAAGAAAAATTGCGAGACTACATGAATTTTTATTACATTTATTTTCCAAGAAGGAATGCATTTAAATGAATTATAAAAAAAGTGTTTAACTTGACCGCAAAGAAATAAATTTCCATCTGTTGCAAATGTGTGAATGAATTTCGGGGCAAAGGAGAGGGTCGTGTCTAAAAATAGCTCGCTGAGCTTCTCGGTTGCCTCTCGTTAGCAATATGTGGTTGCGCAGACTGGGAGCGCCGAAAAACTTCGATCGCTCCAGAGAGATGCCGAGCATCCTCCTGTGGCGCGCCCCGAATGCTGCAGGAAGCTAGGACACCCACGCGCCGCCCGGCGCCGTCGCAAAAACGAATCGAGGGCGCGCGCGCCCGCGCGGGTTGAGGCCCTCCACGTTGTCGGCGGCGGCGGCGGCCGCGTTGAGAGAGGTCAAACATTTAAGCGCCCACGCGTTTACGCCGCAAGCATTACGAGTGCTTTATTATTTAACACGTACCGGCTGTTGTGCGCTGTCAAATAATACACAATCCCTAAAACTTTTAACGACGGATAGGGCATATGTTAGGTTAGGATCTGATTTGCAATTAATTATTATAAACCATGAACACGACCGCTTGAAAAAGTTTACTTCAATAATATAATAGCTTCTCAACAGGGAGATAAAATATGAACTTATAATCTATCTATTTAACTATTAATTAGTTTTTAGTTTTTGCGCCAAATCGCAAATCGATTTGTGGTTCGCTTGTCGTAGTCACAATTAATTCTGCTTCGGGTTCAGGTGAAATCAATTCAGTTGTTTTAATTGGTGTCGATGTGGTTTCACCAGATGATGAAACAACTTCCGTCACTAATGCAGTGTTAGTCTCTTCGTGGTTAGAGGTGCTTTCATCGGACGAATCAGACCAATCACAATTGCTGTCATGATGATGGCCCCAACTGTGATGCGGATGGTCATGAAAGCTTCCGTGATGTCCATGTCCATAGAATCTATGATCATGATTGTGGTATTCACTTGATCCGAAGTTTGGATAAAGCGAGTGATATTCAGGTGTATGAAGAGTATAATGATATCCACGTCCAAAATGGCGTCGGCCGCCATATTGGTACCGATCTGCATCAGAACCATAATAATGAGGACCAAAATCAAATGAATCGCTAAACCTACGTGCGGATCTCTTCTTTAGTTTGTGTATCTTTTTCGATATTCTGTTTACGTCACTTTCTAAAAACAAATATATGTTAACGTCAATAGAATGCGCAATAAGCTTGCGTAAATAAACAACAATCATCACACAAGGGTTATCGTGTCACAATGACCCGCATACTTAATTTTAAGTACTTAAGTTTGTTGTGTCTTAACTCAATCATGCAACTGAAAAAAATGCACTAACCGGTTACTTGGTAGATCCCATCCTCACGCGTGTAACCCGAAACATTCTTAATGACAAACACCCAGAAGTAAATCACATCGCCAGCTCGTAGTTTCAACTTGCGATTCTGATAAATCCATCTCCCATTCATCTTCTCAATGATATCCATAGCAAACTGTCCATTGCCCATTTTCTCCATCTTTTTATTAAGATTGCCATGAAACGCAAACAGTTTCATCCCGGGTTCATCCGGTATCGATACTTGAAAACCTTTCGGTTTAAGAAGTTGAAATTTCGGCTGAGGAATCTCATACTGCTCATCAGCTTCAACGCTGCACAGAAACACCAACACCAGCACACACAACGTGCGGAATTTTGTTTTGACGCTCGCCATTTCGTGGGCTCACTTCGACTGGAAGCGAAACCGTCGAATTTACGTGTTTATATAGCGAACTCAAGTTTGATCGGTCAAAACGATATAAGAACATAATAAATACGTGTTTAATGTACATGTGTGTGTGTGTGTGTGTGGTCAGTACATATAGGAAATTCCCATTTGAATGTTGTTTCATGCCTCACATCAGTAGCATATTATTGTTTATCGGAAACAGAAATTAATCGATATGACTAACGCATGTAATATCACTTCAAAAAACGCAGTCGCGCCAAAAAGTAATTAGTGGTCAGTGCATACTCATCTACATCCACCGCATGACAGCGTGCAATAATTACCAAGTAAATGATACATTTGTATTTGATTTGTTACATTTAGCTGCGTTTGTTTGCGTTTTGTGTGAATACACTTGTTACATTCTTGGAACACGGCGCGGGTATTTTTTATTTTTTAACTGTAAATAAATGACCGGAACACATTTCAAGGTTTGTGACAAAACTGGTAATGAATCACAAGTGGTTTGTGTTAAAAGGGTGCAATTAAACGCGAATCTGTACTTACACTAATGGTGAAGATCATAAAATTTAATTACACACAATGACTCAATAAAAAAAGTTGATTTTCAGGCTGTGGAATGCAAACAAACATAAAAAATATGTTTGACTTGTAACAAAATATATATTTTTACGTTCGTAAATGATTAGCTAGATATTCACAACAAGATACATAAAATCACAATTATGTTAAGCTTATTATTATGGCATCGTATAACTCTTTAGTTTCCCTTCAGGGCGATTTCCCTTGGTACATTCGGCTCCGGCAGTTTGTCGTAGGATGCGTCAACGTCCCAAATGTCCTTGCCGTACTCGATGATTGTGCGGTCACTGGAGAATTTACCAGCTGATGCGATATTATTGATTGCCATCTCGGACCATTTACTTTGGTTCTGAAATTCCATAAAATATTATTAAGTCAAACTATAAACATATTTATTTATTTATTTGTAAAAACCTACCTGATAGACGGAATTTACGCGTTCTTGGGTTTTAATGTAATCCTCATAATCAGCGAGTAAATAAAACCGATCGTATTTCAAGAGAATGTCTCCAATGTCCTTGTACTCATCAGGATTGTTCGGGCTGAAGAAACCGTTTTGAATCTGATCAATGACTTGCTTCAGCTCGGGGATTTTATTGTAGTAATCGTACGCATTGTAACCAGTTTTCTTCAATGCTTCTACCTCTTCCACAGTCATACCAAAGATGAAAATATTCTCTTTACCCATTTCCTCGGCCATTTCAACATTGGCACCGTCCAATGTACCAATTGTAAGCGCGCCGTTCAATTGGAACTTCATATTACCAGTGCCGGATGCTTCCGTGCCAGCCGTGGATATTTGCTCGCTTAGATCCGAGGCAGGAATGATTTTTTCGGCGAGTGTTACGCGATAATTCTCCAAATAGATCACTTTGAGTTTATCGCCAACGATCGGATCATTATTCACCACATTGGCGACCGCACAAATCAATTTGATGATTTTTTTGGCGGTATAATAACCGGGCGCTGCTTTACCACCGATCATCACCGTGCGTGGCGTGAATTTCCCGGCCGGATTCTTCTTGATGCGATTGTACATTGTGATGATGTGTAAGCAATTCAACAGTTGGCGTTTGTACTCGTGAATGCGCTTCACGTGCACGTCGAACAACGACGCTGAATTCACCTTAATGCCGTAATCTTCCTCGAGCAGCGCTGCCAATTTCAATTTGTTCTCCTGCTTGACTTTCATTACAGCACGCTGGAAATTCGCATCTTTGGATAATTTCTGCAACTTTTTCAATTCATCCAAATGTACAATCCAATCTTCACCGATCTTGTCGGAGATCAAATCGCTCAAACCGGGGTTACACATGAGTAACCAACGCCTTGGTGTGATTCCATTGGTCTTATTCTGGAACTTTTCCGGTGTCAACTCGTAGAAGTTCTTAAAAAGATCCGCTTTGATAATTTCCGAATGAATCCTTGCAACGCCATTGACAGCATGCGAGCCGACAATAGAAAGATGCGCCATATTGACACGCTTTTCACCGTCCTCTTCAATCAGAGACATGCAACGCATTTTATCCATATCTCCAGGCCATTTCTTTTCAACATCTTGCATATGCAAGAAGTTAATATGGTAAATAATCTCTAAATGTCTCGGTAGGATATGTTCCAACATACTGGTCGGCCATCTTTCTAACGCTTCCGGAAGTACAGTGTGATTTGTGTACGCGCATGTTTTGACAGTGATATCCCATGCCTCACTCCATGACAATCCTTCGATATCAACCAAAATACGCATCAACTCCGGAATTGCCAATGATGGATGAGTGTCATTCAATTGAATCGCTACTTTTGTAGGTAACAATTTAAAATCTGTACGAATTGCGTCCCTGGAGCCAAATTTCACTGATTTAAACCGACGGATAATGTCCTGTAAAGTAGCAGCTACCATGAAATATTCCTGCTTGAGTCGCAGTTCTTTTCCTTCGAAGAAGTTATCATTGGGATACAAAACACGTGAAATGTTTTCGGCTAAATTACGGTCCAATACAGCCTGGATGTAGTCGCCATCATTGACTGAAATAGATTTATATCTAGTTAATAACAGTGGGTGACCGTGACTGCAATTTCAAAGTCATACAAGGTCAGGTAACACTTACAGAATTTCAAATTGAAATCAATCGGCGATTTGGCGCTCCACAATCGCAGCGTGTTCACAACGTTGTTATTATATCCGGGTACTGGACTATCGTAGGGCAGGGCGAAGACGACCTGCGTGTTGACCCACTTCTTGCCCTTCGGCGTGTCTTCAACGTGCCCGTAGAAATTGATCGGGAGCATATACTCGGGTCTGGCTTTCTCCCACGGATTGCCGAAACGTAACCAATCATCCGGTTCTTCCTTCTGTTCGCCGTTGACGATTTTCTGCGCGAATATTCCGTATTCGTAACGAATGCCATATCCGTACGCGGCCATTCCAAGCGTCGCCATTGAATCCAAAAAGCATGCGGCCAAACGGCCCAAACCGCCATTGCCTAGACCCGCATCCTCTTCAAAACTCTCCAATTCCTCAATATCCAAACCCATCTGATAAAGCGCTTCGTCACATGGCGTTTGAATACCCAAATTGATCATTGTATTCGTTAGTGAACGACCCATATAAAATTCTAGTGAGAGATAATAGACTCTCTGCAAATGTTAAAAAATATATCTCTGAGGTCAAATTTATTTAGATCAAAGATTAAATTATATTAACCGATTGATAAAATAGTTTTAGTCATAAAAAATATATTATAATTTAATTTACCTTTGGGTCGTTTTCGTAGTAATGTTGCTGAGTGCGGATCCATCTGGAAACCAAATGGTCTTTGACTGTGTGGGCAAGGGCAAAGTAATAATCCCTTGGAGTGGCCACATTTCGGTCCTTGACGAGCGTGTAATGCAGATGACGATTGAAAGTCTTCTTAATTTCGGTCACGTCGCCAACTTCGGCGATGCCTCTCACACTGATCTGCTTCCTTCGCTCTTGATCCGATTGCGGCTTCGACATCTTCGGCGTGCGACGTTCTTAGCGATATTAATTTCGATTTTGGAATGCCGGCTGATACTGTTGTGATAGGCGAATAGTCGTAGAGGTCAATTCGGGGACGCGCCGTACTTAAACCACTCGCGCATGCGCTCTAAACAACATTCAAACCCCACCAAGAGTAAAGTCATATTAAAATAAAGCAAACAGACAGAGATATCATGCGTTTTAATTTCCACACAAATAAATATACAATTGCAAATGGAAAATGAGTGTTTTTATGTTTACGTAGAAAAATAATTTATGTTCATTAGGAATTCATAATTGCTTGGCGTAAAAATCAGTTGTCTCTGTTTAAAGACGAAGAAAATAAACATCGGTTTCGTTGCCCTTGTTGTGCCTGTGGTCGCATTTACAGTTCCTCTACTTTGCTTCTTACCTCTACCTCTACCTGTGACGTTCTAGGTAAGCGAATAAATCTGAGTCGCTATTCAGCCATGTTGAGAGCGTGCGTCTGCCGCGCAGCGCGAAGCGAATCACTCTCAGACTGATAAAAAAAATTCGTGCGTTTCCGTCGTCTCGCGATCTGCGTGTGGTTACTCATTGCGTGTGATTATAATCAAAGTGTCCTCATTCCACGCCCAAAATCTGTTTTCAAAGCGCAGCGCCTCAAGAAACTCTTCGAGTCTCTTCAATATGCGAGAGTTGCGCGCCGCCGCAGCATCATAAACAAGAGTTGCCGTGTGTGAGCTACTTCCGTGACCCACTTGAAATCTTTACCCAGCTCAGTGACTGCGTGCCTTTTAAATTTCAACGCGTGTTAACATCAAAATGTTCGAGTTACCTTCTATCGGAGTGTGAATGCTGCGCCGTGCGTTGTTATCATGTCCACCAGCAAGAAGCAGCAGCCGTATTTGATTAAATCGAATAGTGTGGACGGCAATTCGGTGCCGCCACGGTACCAACCGCCTCCACAACCACCTGGTACTAATCCAGGTATACTCAAACATCCAACGATAAAAGATGCTGGCAAAATCTATCCAGCAAAAGATTTAAATCTGGTGAAACATCAACAAATACCATCATACGCAGGACAACCACAACAACAACAACAGCAGGTTGCTAATAAATATCCGCCGTATCCGTACCCTGTTGGTCTACCACCAAATCAGGAATCGCGCACTCAAGTGCAAATTCATCAAAGGCCGCCCGCGTTGGACGAGCCTGGAATCCCGCAAATACCACAAATCCCACAACGTGTTGCGCCGAATCATAATAGATACGAAGAGGATTTGATTCGACAGGCTGAGATGCTTAAATTCGTGCGTAAAACAGATGATAATCGGATTATTTCCGATGCGGGACCGAGGCATATGCCGGATCCGAGACACATGCAAGGCGTTGTTGTTGAATTGCGTTCGTTGAAAGAAGCAAACCAACGACTGGCGGACGATAATCAAGAATTGCGAGATCTCTGCTGTTTCCTCGATGATGATCGCCAAAAAGGGCGGAAACTTGCTAGAGAATGGCAGCGATTCGGACGATACACTGCCTCGGTTATGAGACAGGAAGTATCCGCATATCAAAGCAAACTACGCGAGTTAGACAACAAACAACAGGAGCTCATAAAAGACAATCTCGAACTTAAAGAGCTCTGTTTGTACCTGGATGAAGAACGTGGTAGTACTATATGTCCATCATGCGGTAGTAGTACTTCTACCACTAATCTACGTGACGATGGCGATGGTTCTAGTTCCAGCACGAATGCCGATGAACCACCTGTGCCCCAACAATTCACGACTGGAAATCCGCCGCGGCGGTCAGCAAGCCGGGAGCGTCTTTTACATGAAAATTTGGCACGCCAAAGGAGCACATTCAATGGTACAATAGCCTACCGCACAATTGTAGCCTAGTGAAATCATTCATACGAAAATCTTTTGTTACAGATCAAATAATGCAGTATGTACGAAGCCTTGAGAACCGCGTCAAGCAGCTCGAAGACGACAAAAGAAGCCTCACGCATAAAATCAATCAGATTGCGACCAGCAGTGGCGATGCCACGATCGCAATACCGCCCGAAGCAGGTGTGGGTGTTTTGTCAGGTCGACCGGAAGCTGTTGTAAGGGCGCTGCAGGTATTAGAAGTGCGCGAACAACTCGAACGTGAAGGGAGATTACCTGAACGCGGTGAAACTATTGCGCAAGTAACCAATGGCGACATGGACGATGGGGAAAAAGCTCTCGTACGCGAAATGTGCAATGTGAGTATACAAAACTTTCGAATCATGATGAGAAAATCTCGAAATAATGACACAAGTATTAATTTCTTTATGCAAATTAAGCGATATAAAAGTCTCACGCTAATTTTTATCGTTGCGGTGAAAGCTAATTATACAATCAGCGTTTTCTTTTTCTGATGATACTTTTAATCTATTCGGTCGCTGTACGGGACTAATCTATTTTACATAATCTTAATAACTGTTTGTGCTTGCAGGTCGTTTGGCGGAAACTGGAGGAAAGCCCGCAGTCAAGACGGTGAACGCCATCTTTCCCATAATTCTCACATTACAATGTCCTCGAAGACGTAACTTTTATTCCGCTTTAACGTGTATTATCAAACATTTATATTTATTGATTTTGAATAGTTCTATCTTATTGTCTATGTTATATTGTTGTACAAATTATTCATTTTTAAATAAAATTTTATCAAACTACCCAGGATCTTTTGCTGCCCCAAACTTTTACCTCAGAGTTCTGATTATTGCGGGTACTAGCACTGCCTATGGTCAGGCCGAAAGATTTACAGGTCACCAGCAGGAAAAAGGACAGCGCACAGAGCGCATCATGTTCAGTCGTGCCTGATTCGTCCAGTAGTCTATCAGCAAGTCTTTAGTCCCCTTCCTCTTCGGTTCTGGTTGGGGCGATCAAAAGATGTTCACCGTCCAATTTTGGCCCATTAATTTAATTAATTTTAGCGAGGCTGATACACAGTAACACATTTTGATATACATAGATGTGCACTTACCTTACATGACGTAAATTAGAATGTAAAATGCAACGAATCAGTGGTTATCAATCAACTTTAATCAATACTTCAAAAATTAACATCGGGGAGCATTTGCATACGCTGAGAGGTACACAGGGATGAGATTTTGTACTAATCATATTTATATTGAACTATTTATACTTTGGAAAATGAAAACATAAAAACAAATAATAAATTTGGTCAAAATCTTACGAAAATCAACACTAAATATTCATCAAATCGATATTCGTACTTGATTACACAAACATGCTAAAGAACCACCATCATGAATTTTTGTCAAGACAATAAAACGTTTCAACTCGTGTGTGTTCGTAATACCAACAGTTTGCAAAAACGTGTATATATGTATCAATTATGTTTTGTATCATTAGGTTGCAGTGATTCAAAATGCACAATGTTTCATTTTACTTAGTTGCATCGCTGTTAATAGCGATGGCGACGACTGCTGCGGCTGCTGCTATAGTCGTCGTACCGACGTGACGAGCGATGGTGTGAGGTACGTCTTCGGCCGTAGTCCCTGTCGTAGTGATTGTCTCGTTCGCTTCTTTCCCTGCGCCTGCTACTATAGCGATCCGAGTGCGAGTCGTAACTAAAAACATCTCTAAGTCAGGCAGCCATCCTCATACATCTCCATAACGGTTACAAATGTGTGTGATTCCCTAAAAACGCTCGGACACTCGACAGAGAGACTTTAGTTTACTTTTTTTTATAGCATTTTTTGTGGTTAAACAGATTTGTTTTTGGTTTTGCACTCAAGTTGGCTAGTTCGCTATTTGGGGGGAGCCGCAATTTGCTAGCACAATCCACATATCTCAACCATTCTCACCAAGACCGTTTCTTTTTGACCGTTTTGACTACTTAGCCTATGCCATAACACAATCCATTATTATGTTTAACCAAACCATATAAACTATGCCAAAACGCCATGAGCCTGATAAACCATAAAACAACAATTAGGTGCAGAAATACCCATCACAACAAATAACATGGTACATTAAAAATCAATATCATATTATGAATAGTATTAATCAATCGACTCTTGGATTGACGAGAAGCTACTATTGACCAAAAATGGCTATTCAATTCGGGAGCTATTGTAAACGGCTGTTAACGTACCGGGAAATGAACGAAAAACAAATCCACGTGACTCACACCACTGAAACACACGCTTGCTGAAATAAGCTCACAGAAGAATGAACTTATTTCTTGAAATTAAAAACATAATCGCGCGAATAGTGACACGTGAAAGCAACAAATACAAATACAATAAGCTCCCTCAAACAAAACACACCGAAGCAGGACGAATACTTACCGTGATGAGCTGCGCTTGTCTCCGCCACCTCCACCGCCTCCCCCGCCGTTCAAGTCGGGGCAATCTCTGTAAAAGTGACCCGAATAGCCGCATTGGTAGCAGCGCATATTCGGATTGAAGAATCGGCGACCAGAGCCGCGGGTTCTCGGCTTTGCATATGACACACGAATTCGAGATCCAGCTACATCCCTAAAAACAACGCAATTTCTATGATTATAAGAGATTTTAATGCAATTAAACATAACTTACACTCCATCACAAGCCTGTAGAGCATTGGCAGCGTCCTTTTTATCTTTAAAAACAGCAAACCCAAAGCAGGGTGTGCTGTTTGTCATCCAGATCTCCTTCAACTGTCCATGAGCAGAGAAAAGCTTCTCCAAGTCCGATTTGCGCACATTCTCACCCACGTCAGCAATGTGCAGCCTGAAACCGTCAATCTCCTGGCTGGAGCTGCGCGATCTCGATCTGGACAGGCTCTTCGAGTAGCTGGATCTGTCCGCGCTCTTTTTGCTAGCCTTGCTGCTCTTTGAGCTGCTTCTGCTGCGGCTGCGACTACGGCGCACTTTCGGCGAGATCTGCTCGTTGTCTCTCATTTCGTTCGTGTTTTTGTACGTGTCGACGTTCGTAAGTCGGTCGCCTGGCAAGAAACAAACGCAACGCGTACGGGTGATCTGATAAAAGTGACGATGCGTTCCGCGCGGGTGTTGGCCGTGTTGGCTGCAACGTTGTGTACGATTGCCGAGCTATTTCAGAACCATGCTAGCGAGTTAATGGAATTAGTGACCGCTCCACGGCGGAAATGCAATGCGATACTTACGTCTCTGGTGTGTGTACAATTATCGATTAAACAAAATGAAGGATGCACTTGTTTTATCAATTTTAGTGTCGAGCAGTGTCGAGCTCGATGCGTGTATTGTGCCACTACCACTACAGCAATGACGATTGATGCAAGTCACCAAGCCGGAACGTAAACGAACGCGTCTGTGTGCACCGACACATATAAGGCAGAGTAAACAAAATGTTCGTATGGCTTCGCGCGATGTCGGTACCTTTTTACTACATATATTGAGGGTTTCAGAAACACATTAAAATTTAAAACGACAAATGTCTTCATTAGCATGACCTAGATAAACAATTTATGGTGGTTTAATGATTAAATGGAATGAAAATTGCTTGTTATACATGGGCTGAGTTACAGCGTTACAGGTTATACCAAATGGCACGACTACTGTTAACCCCATTTTAATATTTGCATTTCTTCGCTGAATTTTCTATTTATTGCGACGCAATATGCAATATCTCATAAAATATTTATCCTACAACCGGCGATCATGATCGATTTTGTAGTAAATCACTTTTGTTTGAATGCTTTTCAAACAGAATGTTGTTTCCCATAGAAAAACATCGAAGTTTATGTGTATTAAGTATACATATGTTACTTTATTATATTTTCAAATGCATATTTACAAATGTGTTAAATTTATCTATTTATCATAGGATGGTTTGATGATGAGAGTAATAATAAATTAAAAATTTATTCGCTCGTAGGAGTCGTCTGTTGAACGTCGGCGGCTGATACAGTCGCCGTACGTACAATACTTGAGGGATTCATTACCCTTGCGAAGACTTGCCTTCCTTGAAAGCCTTTAAACAAACAATTACATTTATTTTTCATATTATTTTAACTATTTGAAATATTTACCTTTAGTTTGTTGCGCAATAGGTATAACTTTTACACCCTGCAACGATTTAATATTAATCGCTGTGCCCTGAAACCCAGCCGGCAATAAAATCTGCTGCGCTAGCAGTTGCCCACCTTGTCCCTGACTCGCCAGCACAACACGCTGTGCACCACTCCCAGCAGAAGTGCTCGCCAATCGCACTGGATGGCCACCGACAATAATTTGATTCGATGTGCCTTGGTTTTGTATCAGATTCGAGTTTTTCACATTCGAACTGAGGAGAACCTGAGGTTGTACCTTCAATTGTGGAGCTAGCACAACCTGCTGGCCTCCTTGACTAATAACATTCACCGCACTTGTATTCGCAGTGCTCTTCGACACCGCCAGTAAACTTGACGTACTCGTATTGGCCTGGGACTGAATGATAACATTCTGCCCTTGAATATTTTGCAAACTACTGCCTTTTGATGCAAGCAGTAACGGCTTACCGCCTAAATGTGCAAGATTCAAGTTGGCGGCGTTTACCATTCGTATTGAATTCGCATTCGCGGCTGATGTTTGTATACTAATCGGTTTGGCATTCTTATTCGTCAGTTTAATCTGATTCTGACCGATGATCACTTTAGGTTGGACCAACTTCTGGCCGTCTACGTTCTGCGCGATAAACTTTGCGTTTATTATCTGTTGCGTTACTTTCTGCGGAAATTTGCCTATCGATTGAGTTTTCGTCATGGTTTTTGTGATGGGTTTCGACGCGGTGACCGTCGTAGTGGCGTTTGTTGTTGCTGTCGATGATAACACCAATTTCGGTTGGTTCGACAACGTAATAAAATTATTCTGTGAGCCTACAACTTGAGTAACCTGAGAGGTTTTATTCTGTGGGGAACCCAACTGAATGATATTGGGACCGCCTTTTATTCCGGAAACTCGTAATGTTGTACCTTAAAGATTAAATAACTTTTGAGAAACTCCATTAATAGGAAATCAATACAATACAATTACCTTGAGATATGCCGCCATGTTGTTTCTGATGCGCTAACAAACTCTCAACGGAAATGACTTGCCCCGCCGAGTTTGTTAGAACTTTGGCGACAATTGGTCCTTGATTCGAACTCAAACTAGT
The DNA here is from genome assembly GCF_025399875.1 of Dalotia coriaria. Lineage (NCBI taxonomy): Eukaryota > Metazoa > Arthropoda > Insecta > Coleoptera > Staphylinidae > Dalotia > Dalotia coriaria. The sequence goes on along the minus strand of NW_027045447.1, from coordinate 6,358,931 downwards.
CTTATTCGTTGCATTAACATCTAAAACATCAATTATTAGTTATACATAACATTGAATTAAACATTTATTTACATGAAGTTCTATTTCCTGCCACTACTCGTGCTTGACCAAGCAAAGAAGTTCCAGGAGCCGCCTGTACACTCTTCTGAATCACCGGCGATTTATGCCGTATCAACACTTGCTGCTGCCCTGTAACTTGCGCTAAACTTTTCTGTCGTATCGTTTGCAACAATTGCTGTTGTTGCGATAGTGTTAATGTGCCTTGTTGCACACGAATAGGAGTCTGCTGCATATGATTACTCTCTGGACTATCTAATTTACCATCCGACGTTGGCGACACATCATTCTGCCGCACATTTCTCAACAATGTTACATTTTTAATATTAGGTAATTGTTGCGGTGATATACTCTGCAAGATCTGCTGCTGTATTGATAAATTAGTTTTCTTATTGTCTTTGTTATCAGGCATCTCAACACGAATGAGCTGCTGCTGATTGAGTTGTTTTTGATGCGCGATCGTCTGCAATAGTTGTTGGGTGATAATCGGTGTTTGGTTCACCTTTGACGTGGTGATGACGTTGCGTCCGTCTTGCTTGATAATCGTGTTAGCGCTCGACGGAATGATTAACGATTTGGCGCCCTGATTCGACGTGATAATTTTCACGAGACTCTTCTTGTTGGCTTGTTTTGGCATCTTATGCTGCATCGCTGACGGTTGTACGACCTGAACGACTTGGTGTACTTGCGATTGTGTTGTATGAAGTTGCGGGACAGGAGATTGAGTCTGCATTGGTTGCGTGATTGACTGTAGAGCTTGAGTTATCTCTCGATCTTCTTGTGAAAGCTCTTCCACAATAGGTGTTGGCGTAGGCGGTTTCACTTCCTGTTTTATTTCTTCCACCTTCACAACAGGACTGTTAACCAGCAGCGATTGAGTGTTAATATGTTGATTTTGTTGATTAATCAACAGTGATGTTTGTTTAGGTGGTTCTTTGATAGGTTTTTCGACTTCCACTGGTGGTGCAGGCGTAAGAATATTATTTTTAACCGCGTTGTTATTCTTTTTATCAACTTTGGGAGTTTTTGGCTTAGCTGGGGACTTTTTCTTCTTGTTGCTCTTATTCATACCTTGATATTGCTGATGTATACGTTCAAAATCTTGCTCGGATCGATTCCGATGCAGATAGATCCATATCTTTCGTTTTGGATCATATTTGACGCATGGGTCATACTGGGTGTGCATTCTATCCAATGCACCACTGACAACCGATTGCAGCAGATTATCAGGCGCTGTGCTGGAAATATATTGACTGCACTTGAGCAATTCGCAGATTTCCGCACGAGTACCTTCGCCATTCGGTAATCTTGCAGTGGCATCTCGGACTAGTGATAATATCGTGACGAAATTCGGTCTATCAGCGCTGAGCATCGTGTGTCCACGCGCTTTGGTATTACTCGAAGACGGACTATAAATACCCTTCAGCGGACCAACAACACTCTCGTAACCATTACAGCGATACGTAAATGATTTATGTGGATTATCGTAGCGCAAACGTTCCTGCTCGCGGAATATTTTCACTTCTTCCGCGTCAGCTTTACGCACCTGCCAATCTGTGGGACAACGAGGCGGCGGAGGTGTTAGAGATCTATCCAAGTCCAAGTCAATGTCATCCTTGTCGTCCTCCTTTTCTTTTATTGATATAACCGGCTTCATTTCGCTCTTGTGGTCCAACCAGTACTGAAACAGCGGGGCTAACAAATTATCAGAGTCACGACCGGCGCCAATCCATTGGTATTTATTCAGCGACGGCTTGAATTCAATATACGGCACAAACTCATCGGGCTGTTCGGGAAAGTTACCGCTGAGAAAGTTAATAGCCGATTGCAGATCAACGAGCCAGTTGTCCGCTAAACAGTACCAGTCGTTCAACGCTGTGATCGGATTCGCCTGCCACGCGCGCAACTTATCCTGCAGCATGGGCATATCCATTCGATGCTCGGGCGTTGAACAGATTATATCACGTATGAGTGCTAAATAGTTCGCATGCGTATCTTGCATTAGTTCCACTTTGGTTGAAATTTCCATGATGTCAATGGAAGAGTCCTGTAGATCAATCGGTAACTTCATCATATCTATGCCTTCCAAATCCGATAGTGTCGCTGGCGCAATATATTCCGTCTTAATTGGTTCGGTTTTTATTTCTTCTTTTTTAATTACCACTGGAGGAGGAGGCGGGGAGTGGTTCTTGTTTGATGATAGTCGGTGGTGGTAATGGTGGCGGCGGCGTCGGTAGTTGAGGCACTGGTTTCGGAGAAAGTCGATGTTCCGTCTTGATCTTTTTCTTGCCTTCTGATTTTGGTGTGGGAGGTTTACTGGGATTTACAAGTGCTGTAGCAGGCGCCATGTTTACAGGAGGCTGATGCGGTGGTATTGCAGGTACGACAGTAGGCAAAGACACTTCGGTCGCGATTGAATCCGAATCAGATCCGGACGAAAAGTTCATCTCGGATGAATAACTCACCCGCTCGGGTATTTCCTTCTTAATTTTCCGCTTCACTGGTTTCTGGACGACCTCGGGCTTGACCAGTTTCTCGCGTTTGTTATAATTCACTCTAGCACGTGTAATTATATCCGAAACATTCAAGTCCTTTGTCTCGTTTGATACGGTATCAAATTTACGCTTGCGATGCTCCTGTAGCAAATGCCGATAGAAGTTCTCTGTGATGATGTATGGATTGTGATTCGGTTCTACATTCTTCTCCAGATCGAAACCAGCCGCTTTCGAAGCAATTGTTGAAACAATTACTTTTTCGCCGTTGAGGACTTGCGAGTTTTTAATTGTGTTTAAAACTCGTTTATCTTTGCGGCTGACAGGAGTTGGTGCACCTTCGGGATAATTATCATCCGAGGAGAATCCGCTTTCGTCTACTTTCGATTTTATCGATGCTAATACTTCAAAATACCTGCGTTTCGTTCGATTATAAATCGGATTCTGTACTTTACTACTGCTCGTCGTGCTGGGACGTGGTAATCGTGGTTCAACTCCTGGGGGAAGATTGCTCATCTGACGCATTAAGTTTTTTCGAGACTCGATTATTTCAGCGTGCAAACGTTCTTTAAACTTTCTATGTCGCCAGAGGCTTTCTTTTCGTTCTGCTTTTCGAATTAAATATCTGAAATAAACAGATAGCTAGATATAATCATATAAAGTAAGAAAACTAAAGATTAAATTAAATTATAACGCCATAACTACATTAATAAATCTAATATTGACAAAAGAAAATTAAATAAATAAACAATTTGTAAATATTTATTAAACAGACCTCATTTTAGCAATATCTGGTCTATAATGGCCATCCTTCAAGTGTTCATAAAAATTATCCAAAGGGCTAGAGAATTTAAAGTTCTCCCCTTTGAATAATTTCTGCAGAGTGATGTTCTGCTCCTGCTCCTCATTTCCCTCAGGAAACTTGGGCAGAAATTGCCTCAAGTGCTTCTGGTTTGATTCCCCAAGTGCACTCCAGCTCCTTGCAAAGAACTCATTGAAAATGTCTTTCTTCTCACATAAGCCTTGTGGCAGCAGGACCTGGTTGTTGTTGAGCTTGACCATCTCCAGTTTGTCATCATCAGAAGAATCTGTAGAGCACTCTGAGCTTGAGTGCTCCTCAGATGACTCTGAGTCAGAGTCAGACATGGTGTTGTTATCTATAAATAACATGATTTTATAATATTTAATTGTGGAAATAAACAAATCAACATACACATGATGCAGGTTAGGTCTCAATTCTTCCACAGCTTCTTCTGTGATTGTTTGATGCATTCAATGATTGCCTTAAGCATGTTGGCATAATGTGTTGAGTAGTTGAATGTTTTCACATTGTCAGCAGGCTGCTATTAAGCTATTGTTAGTTATTAGTTGTACTTCCATGATGTAACTGCAAATTGTTGTGATGAGTCTCTTCTGCTAGATGTTTCTGATGCATTTGTTTCATACGATCAAGCTCCGAAGGTCACCTTACAGGCGCAAGCGAGTTATTTTCGAGCGCTCCTCAGATAATGAGTTCGTTATTCGTGGGGCCCTGCTTCAATGGGTTTTTATAGGCTAGCAATAAACAATCGAGATTGAAAAAGCATCGAGTGGCGGAGGTGGGGAGGGGTAGCATCCATCCGAAACGCAAGAAACCCTTTGGCGATGACGCTCGAGACTCGGCGCGTATGGTTTCGAGCAGCGAGAAACGCGACCGCACTCACTACAAACTGGTATTACATAGACGACGCCTGCATTGCGGATATGCCAGCCACAAGCACGGCATATACACAGCTTGCGTTCTATGGTAGTGGTGGGCCGCGAAAACCATTTTGTTTTGCTGCCATTCGTTCGTCTTCAACATGGCAGACATTAATAGAATATTCTAGACTTTCAAAGATATGTGGCATTCTTATAATAACCAAGTTTAGATGTTTAGTCATTTGTGCATAATCATTTCTTCAAACAACTTCGTTTTTCGCCAAAATTAATCTTTGAAATTCGAATGTCCAAGAAGAAAATTCAGCATTCCATAGTAACATTTAGTTCTCGCATGTTGTCTAACTTGTTTCACCAAATAATTATGCACTGCGCATGTGCAAACTCAATTAAAATCGATTCCTGGCTATACAATTTTAATTTAAATTGTCGTTAAAATAACTTTATTTTATGTTTTACTATACCATTGATATAAATAAATGTTTTGTTCATTACACAGATTATTTATGGAGATTTTAAATATAGTAAACTTTTGTCGGCAGAGACACCTGCTACTGGTGTCACTTGGCAACCTTGTATCAGTACGGCACAAACATGGCGCTTAACCTCACCGTTAAGGTGCATCCCGTAGTGTTATTTCAAATTGTAGATGCCTACGAGCGACGAAATGCGGACTCGCATCGTGTTATCGGCACTCTTTTAGGTAAGTAAACGTTTTTTGCATTGGTTGAAACATTGTACTTTGTATATTTTGGTTGTACATGTGTCCACTGTAAACCTAACCTCATGATTTCTTTTGCATATAATTTGCGTTTAAATTTGAAATTTACCGTATGCTTACACTTTTATAAAAGTACACGTATTTATTGCTCACTAGGATATTTCTACATGAAACAGGGGTTGTTATATCTTGTTTATAATAGTTTTATCTAATCACCTGTTAATAATTAGGGAATCAAAAGTGGTTACATTTTGCAGCATCATGACTCATTAAGAAGAATAATGTCAGAAAAAATGCATCCCATACTTTGTTTTTATAATATGAATAGAAATGAGTCTAGCTAACCTTTTTGTTTGTTTTGTTTTTAGGAACCCAAGATAAGGGTATTGTTGAAGTGACAAACTGCTTCTGTGTTCCACACAAGGAATATGATGACAATGTGGAAGCTGAATTGAGCTACGCCAGCGACGTTTACGACCTAAATCGTCGCGTTAATTCCAATGAGAATATCGTCGGCTGGTGGGCGACCGGCAATGAAGTCACCAACCACAGCAGTGTCATTCACGAATACTACTCACGCGAATGCACAAACCCAATTCATGTCACCCTCGACACCGGTCTGCAAGGAGCACGAATGGGGCTGAAAGCCTATGTGTGCGTCAACCTTGGCGTGCCCAGCGGCAAGCAAGGCTGCATGTTTACACCGATCAATGTGGAGGTGACCAGTTATGATCCGGAAGTATTCGGATTGCAGCTGTGCCAGAAAACACTGGGTGCACCCGGTGGTCGGCCACGCAATGTCCACCCAATGTTAGATCTGGCCCAGATTTCTGAAGCCGGCACCAAGATGGGCGCCTTGCTTGACCAAGTATTACAATACGTCGAAGACGTGTTAGCTAACCGCGTGCAGCCGGACAACGCTGTCGGCCGCTCACTCTTGGATCTTGTCAATTCCGTTCCGCACATGAGCTCTGAACAATTCTTTGAAATGTTCAACAGCAACGTCAAAGATTTGCTTATGGTTATTACTCTGTCGCAATTATTGAAGACGCAGTTGCAGTTGAACGAGAAGCTGACCCTGTTGACATCAGTGTAGGAAGATTTATTATAAAAACCTCTATATACGCAAGTGGAGAGCGCGTGTATTCCAATTTTGTCTTTTCTCTAATAAAGTATACTTTTATTAAGGGATAAAACAAATTGTATGAATTCTTCAACTTAGAAATACATATGCCTATGTTTCACCGTTTAAATTTTGTTTTTTTGCGCTGAAATCACGTTTTAAAACAAATAGTTTGTTTATTAAAGTGTGTATACTCTTTTTTTTCACATGAAAAGGATTTTTAGCCTCTGGATCTAGTTTTAAAGGGTAAATTTGCTTCATAAAAGTGGCTATGCTATGTGCATTTATGTAACTTCAAGAAAACTTGGATCATTCGAAGAAGAGAGCGATTTGAGGTTTGTAAACGTCTGTTAGTCGTAGTTAAAAATAACCATAACTCACTTACTATTCTACACTTAACTGACACAAACTATAAATTACAAATTACCTGGTTTTCAGCAAGATACAGATTATTTTCGGTACAAAATTCAATATTTGGTAAAAATACAGTAAACTACGTTAAAATTACAAAAGATAAAATAATATTGCATTGTCAATTTTGTATTTCTGTGAATTAAAAAAAATAGAATTAGTGGATCACTACACACCTATAGTGACTGCATTCGTTTTTAAGCTTTACTGCACTCATAGTTTACAATGCAATTAATACAATTTACTATCATCCGTTTAAGCTAAAAATAAAGTCAACATTGTGCGTATTTTTGCAACTGTTGTTTTTAGAAAATACATCGCGCAGCAACATTTTATCAGAAACCAGTTTAATATTTTGACACGACATTTTATGGTGTATTTTTAGTTTATTATTGTTTTAAATGTTTAACTTTGTTCTATATATAAGATTCTTCTCCGCTGTCGCGCAACATTTTCACGCAAAACGGTTATAAAACTAGTCACGTCTTCGGTTGATTTCTTTTCGTCGAAGTGTAACGCACCAGAGTTGCAGTAACCTTGTAGCAAAAGCAGCGCATTTCGCGTCGAACAGAAGAGCAACGAGCGGAAATTGTGTTTGAAGGGAAGTTTTCAGCGGCACGTGAGTAAATTTAGAAAAATATTGTATTCCCACAAATATATATGAGTTATATTTTTATTTATACCTATTGATTTTGTATCACTAATCAGATTCATGGACTTATCAGATTAAATGCTCATTATTTTGCTCATTAAAATTAGATTTACATTAAAGGTCATGCAATAATATGTAAATGTATAAAATATATTTTGTAAATTTGGAGCGCTCGTGTAAACACAGACAATGTAGGTACATATAGGTATTGATGTTAAATTAAATGACCTCGTAGAGGATTTGGAGGCGGCGGGCGGCGCGCTATTCATGACTTGCACTACGTATTCATTAAATACGCTCAATGCGTGTAAGCGGATCGTAAATAGTTCCATCGGGATCACGAGAAATATCGAATTTACAGTAATTTTCAGTTTATGCTGCCTCTACACGACAATATAATTCAAATATCCAACAATTTATAATTTTAGTGTGTAAAATTATTTTTTTAGACACGTTAAGTAAAAAAATAGTATTTTAAGTATCAAGTGCGCTAAATGGCATGTTTTGCAACGTTAATAGAAGTGAAGTTTAGGCAATTTTTTAAATTCCATTCTATTTCCACGTTTAGGTTTTTGTATTTTAAAACTGCGAACTTTGTTCGCATACTATTGGGAAATGTAAGGTTATGAACACCTGTGAATTGCCGCACTAAAGTACTTTAGTCACGACTGTGACAGTCCGTGTTTAAAGTACAACTTTTTGTGCCTCAAAACCGTGGAAATACCGTGGAAGTAGAAAAAGTATATTTTAATATCATAACCAAAAGCAGGTTAGTTTATTGTTTACTGAATATCATAAAAATGTGTAATTTATGCAATATTTATTTCTGAGCTAATTTATTGTTACCGATGACATCAAACACAATAAAAGCACAATATTTACCATCATGATATGCAATCATTGATATCAATATTTATGGCGTATTGATTAGATCATTAGATGCGCCGCATTGAAATTTTAATGAGACTTTTGCATTTTATCTACCATAGAGTGTAAAATTTGAAGCGGTTTGTGTAGACCTTCAGCGTTCGCAAATACAACGCGCACAATTTCCTGAAAATTGTAAATAAGAGACAAAGCGCGCAAATACGGAGAGTGGAGGGAGCGCGTATCGAACACATTGCTCGTGAAAAGCAAACGCACACATAAAAGGAAAGCGATCGCATTCGAACAAATCGAGGAAAACGCGCTCGCGAATACATATTTATTTGGCTGATGATGTGACGTTATTACACAAACCCGCTTCCTTGAACGGCGAAGAGGAAGAGCGAATTGAATTGCAATCGTGTTGATTTCATTGAATGTCAGTAACAACATATTATTGCCCAACAGAATCATTCGGGAAATCTTTTTTATTTGGTCAAATAAAATGTAAGTAGTGTTTTATTTTTTTGCAAGTAATCCAGTTGATTAATTTCTTGTTTTTTTTGATTAATTATGAGCTAAATCCGTGAATAAGATTCTAAAATTTTATTTAAAAGAGAGAAAAATGTTAATACTGCATTTTAGCGCCATCTAAGTATGAATAATATAATTATCAATATAAATGTATCTTCATATAAACTTTCAGCCCTTATTTCACACCCTTAAAATTATATTTATGCAATAAAAAGTTATCTATTTGCTTTTTGATAACCAAAAATACATCTACACCAAATTTAACCAAAATCGTGTCACTGGTTTTTGTGTGAAAGCGTCCCAAACATACAAAAAACCTTAAATATGCATTTCAATAAGTACTTGATATGATTTATAAAAATAAAATATCCTATTCAATCAAAAATATGTTTTTGGTATACTACATGCAGTTATATTCCAACTAACGACTGCTCATACTTAAAATCGTAGGTACATCAAACGCTGTGTACAACAAAACGATTTGCATTCAGATAAAATGGCCCCATAAAACGCATTTTAAAGCCGGTTATTTTGCATGAATAGACTTTCCTGTTCTACTCGTAGGTACTTTTTGCGTTTCGCGTATGCATGCGCACATGAATGTATCTTTCACTGCAGATGACAACATGTAGACATACGCGTCCGTTAAATTCATGCACCATAGTCCCACCGCCTCCAAATGAACATCTCGCAGAACACGAAAATTATATTCGTGCACTGAATATACGGATTAACGTAAACGCTGCAGCGGAAAGTTATTTGATGTGAAACTAACACCCCGTCGCAACTTTTCAGCGATTGTAGCCGTACATATTTTGAAATTAATAATGTTATGCAAACAGATATCGTATGAATGCATAATTTTCCAACTCACCTGAAATTTTCAAATTTATTAAAACAACAACATCAAAATGTAGGTATTGGATTAAATTCTAAATAAGATTTTATAGATTTCATTTATCGAAGATGGAAATATTGTGCAAATATTTTCTAATAAACTGTTAAAGTTATACAAAGATGTCTTTGATGAAATATGCTGAAAAGTTCCGCATCTCTTTGCGGGTTTTCATTAAAACTTTGCTGTCTTAAATCTTACCGCTAATGGCGCAGCGGCGGTTCGCAGCGAAACGAAACAGATTTCAAACACTTCTTTTAAGTACGAGTATATAGTATCCTTATATGAAATACCGTATTGTGGACGTGATCATAAATTATATTTCTTGCGTTAGAAACCTTGAAACTTTGAAAATATATCAAAAATTCAAAAAAAAAAAATCCAATCACCATTTTCAACAACTAGATATCTATATCCTATAAAACCAAACGCGGATTATTTGTAAATTTTAATTAAACTCTGTGCACATATCGCAGCTTGAACAACCAAACAAATGATTTGATTTTAGCACATTGTATACACACGTACTCACACATCGCAAAATTTAATTAAGCGTTTTTATTTGTGCAATTATATTTTATTTACGCGTTGCCTTTTTAATAACACAATATTTTTTCGGCGTTGTAAAAAATAATTGCACAAATTGGCCTTGTGTACGTTCACATTTTTTCCTTCAAATATTTATAGCTATTGGAATAATTAAAGGGCGTATATGCGATGTGGTAGGAGTTACGGCAGTCGAATGCGAATTAATTATGATTCGCAGTGCGAACGAGGGTGGCGCACCGCTTTAAATCGCTTTGAATTTATCTTCATTTGTCGAGTAGTGCGCGTTTAGGTTCACAGCACCGCCCTTAAGAATAAATGATCGTGCAGCATGTAATATTCATCTGGTTTATCGACGTTTTTCTTAATTTGGCGAGCTTTAGTCGCCCAAAAGTGTAAAAAAAGTTTTACGGACCAAAAAGACATTTAAGTGGTAAATTATTAATCTTTATGCAATGAAATTAGTTTGTATTGATGTAAAAGCATGAATAATTTTATTAAATTGATTCATAAATTGTTTACATATATAAATATTTATGTTTAACTTCGTTGGAAATCAACTGATTGATTAGGTGTGTGTTTTGTAATTGAAATGATGTGATATTTTGTTTATTATTTTGCAAGTCGGTATATAATTATTTATTATAGTTTTGTTTGTTGATTTTGTTAATGATTTCCAAAATTCAAAAAAAACTATAATTATCCTAAAAAATATACAAAAAATAAGTTTAATTAATGATATCAGCTTTGCCGAGTTTTGGAACATCAAATAAAGTTTGCATCGTTTATAATTTAACCAAAGCTTGTTTCAAAGTTCTGTGTACTAGTTTACTAAAATGACCACCACAGAGCAAATACTCAAAAGTTTCCTTCAGCACATATTTTTGATGCATAAACTTCTAGATTTTTTAATAAAACAAAATTTTATGTATTTTTCTAACTTTTTCCTCAAAAAGTAAAAAATATTAAAATACTCAATCAATAATACATAGGTAATAAGTCTACGAGGTTTACACGCACGTCAATAAACTACGGTTTCATTATTTGCTCTGTGTAACTCGATTGGAAATTGATTAGACATCCAATTAAGCAAATTTGCGTCGAATTACCTACTTTTATTTGTTTATGTGTGCTGTTAGGACAACAAGCTAAACCGGAAGCGGTAAACTTTTCAATCAACCAATGAATGATCCACACAAACAAACTACACGCTTCTAAAAATACAAAACAAAAAAAAATAAAACCACCACGACCACTACCACCATAATTGTTCAGCTGTAAAGGACGACAGCTCGTTATGTGTCGAGGTAAAGGGACAAACCGACGAATTGTATAAATGGACAATTAACTTTCTGCGCTTGCCGTTCGCCATGACGATTACACAACCTCAGGATGCGCGCAGGCACCATCATCGTCATTATCATCATCATCATAATCATCGTCATCTGATGTGCGAGACGTTGTGAGGACAATGTAGAGAAGAGACCATAAAATGGGGCGGCTGCACCGGTTTCCTGCGTCATTATAGTTTTGCAATAAACTTTAAAATACGTCACTTTCTCTGAGCGCTATTGTAATGGCGCCTGCTGGCGCGCACGTCGCTTAGTTATAGCCTGTGCTTTACTGCGTACTCAAAATACGTGCGTAAATAAATAAAAGGCTTTCATCAAGTTTGTGTTACGCTTGTAAAACCGACTCGGTCATTAACAAGCCAGTCATCTTTTACGCAGTTACTTTAGTAGGTAACTACTTTATCGTGCGAATCGTAAGCGTAAATGTTATGGATATAATGTAATCCAAACCACGATAAACAAAATGGCTGACTTCTAGATGAATGAATGTGGTTAGAGGTTAAAAAAGTGAATAAGAAACTTTCAGTATCGATATGAAATATGTATGAATCTATAAATCTAATATTTCAAGACGTCCGTTTCGATGGATATACATACAAGCCCAACGCATAAATAATTCAGAACGCGCCCATTTCGTGTCGCCGATGTCGCAAACCCTCATTTGCGACAGTCACCCGGTACATCCGTTTCTTTTACGTAAATCCCACCAGAGCTTTACATACATGAATATATCGTCCATAACCGGTATTTTTATTTATACAAGTTTGGCGCTGTGGTAAACGAAGAAGTTGCACGCGAAAGGAAACAGAGGAAAGCAAGAAAAAGGGCACATTTGTGGGACGCCGCAGAAAAATGTGTCGTCTACACAAATTACAAAGTGCTTTGTGTGGTTTTTAATTAAAAGCGGCGCTTGCACACACATTCAGACGGCGGCGGGTACCTGCTCGCGCCGACATTATGTATGCATAAATAACGCTTTTAGTAATTAAAAAATGAATACCGCTGAGAGATAAAAAGATTCTTGTTGCAAATTAATTTAGAACTTTGTAAGGAACGCTACGGGGACATTGTATAATGTAATCATTCAATTTACATTCAACTACGACACTGCTAATTTTAGAGAAAAAAAATTGAATAGTTACAAGGGTTGCAATGTTTTTCAGGGTTATGTTAAGATTTCATGCATTTTTCAGTTGGAAAATTGTGGAATAAGTACAAAATCATGTACTATAATGTTTTTCTTCTTTAAAATACTGTTTCTGTTAATAAAATAAAAGTAAAAAAGAGGTTAGGTACATTTTTGTTATTTTTTGTTTTATAACCTCTTTTTACTTGGCAACGTTGCAAATTTTTGACGCAATACATGAAAATAAATTGACAAGATATTTTTAGGGTTATGTTAAGTTTTCTTACATTTTTCCGATGTAAAATTGCAGAACAAGTACAAAATCAAGTACTATAATAATTTTCTTCTTTAAAATTATGTCTTTGTTAATAAATTGGATGTAAAAAGTAGGTTTATATGCATTTATATGCATTTTTTGTTTCATAATTTCATTTTTGCACGGCAACGTTGCAAATTTTTGACACAATGCATAAAAATTACTAGACACATGATATTATTAAGGTTATGTTAAGTTTTCATGTATTCTTCATTTGCAGAAATGCAATTACACCTTTTTGATTCCACAACGTCAAAATGTATTGTGATGCATAAATATTACGTACCTTTTCCCCATTTATACATTTCTATTTGTCTTCATTATATAAATTTCCTTTTCTTGACATTTCTGTTAAATTTATTTAGATATTGTTGCGGGCTCTCAACCCTTGGCGCAAAATCATTACTGCACTCCTCAACTTGCGCACATTTATTGCGTTGAATGAACATTTTTAAAGTTAGAGATATATAACAGGAAATTTCCCCGTCTATAAACGTCACATTTCATCCAGTTTGCAAAGCGTTCAAAGCATTCGTGCGTTCAAGTTGAACATTTTTAATAAAAGTGATACTTTTCGTGTTTACACTGGCAACCTGGATATTAAAAACTGTCCCTATTGTGAATTGCGGTGCAATATAACAACTAATAATAGCGAGATTTCATTCCAACTCAAATGTAATTTACAATAAACTTCAATATTCAATACAACACAAGATGAACTCCTTTAAATTACATTTTTATATCATTCGCCATTGTCATCTCTTCGTAATGATACAACTCCCATATAAAATAACAGGTTACAATAAGCAAATTGAATTCGATGACGATAAACACCATGCACAATCGTCTGTAGAATCTTGCAGTGGCAAATGCATCTTGATTCGGTTCAGGTAATTCGTTATTATGTAGATACATATTATATTCTCGTCATTTTTCTGCATAACTAGCAAAAAAATTTAATTAATATCAATGTATGACAGAATTTGTGAATTTGATTGACTTGACAGATCTAAAACATTCTGCAAACAATAACAATGATACGAGTAATAAACGGATATCCACAAGCATGTTTGGCGTTGGCATGAGGGTGTCTATCGCGAGTAGTTGTGCCATCAGATTATTTAGTGCAATCCGCTGTTTGCATATCGCAGGGCATGAGAGGACGAAGCGACGCGATGAGATAACCGTGTCGGGCAAAAGCGCGGAAAGCAAACAGAATTTAATTTACTTCTTCCTTTCAAGTCTCCCCCTAGGAGTTTGGACAGGTTATTAGTACGGTTATACGCTGTGTATAAGCTTGACAAACATTTTCATCATTCAGGCAGCGGCTAATCCAGCCGGAAAATGAATAAATAGATTCGAGCAATTCAATAAACGCAAATAAACGAAACTAAAATAATAATGCGGTTAATAAAATGAACGCAATTAATTATGCATCAGCCGCACAAAAAACATGCATTTATGCATGCGGGATTTTTAATGGAAAATCCGACTGACTATTCGCGGAGAGAGAGAGTTTGTCATTTTGCGTGTGTGAACAATTGATTTTGCAAATGCGCACGGCTTGTTTCGGCGGGTGCACAAAAAGTGGTGAACGTGAACAATGCGCGTTTGTGTTTGCCAAGTTCTGTTCTGTTAATAATCGCATTCCATGAAAATTCTCTCTGATTACACGTTTATTATTTTGTGCAGATGCAGCGCCATTGTGCGTACCAATGGCATACCATTCCTTCCAAACATTCCTTTGTCAATAAAAATAATATTCATGCATAGGTATCACGAAAAAAAGCAAAAAAGTAGTTTTAATAAATATTTTCCACGAAACATGTTTTATAGTGCCGAGCATGTTTTTTTCGAAGGATTATCCATCAACGTCAGGATATACTCAATAGCCGCATTCAGCAAAGTGCATGTTTTATTGGATACTAATAGAAATGCTGCAGAAGTGACAACGGGAAGGAAGGTTACATAAAAAATTATTCTACTCGAGCGTTTTATCATTTACGCCGGGTGACAAGCTGTAATTTATCATGCAATCTGCCACCGAGTTTGCAATATTCTTATTCACCACGGCTGACTAATCGCAAAACTAACCTCAATTCACCATTAAACTAAATCCTAACCCAATTAAATATTTTCTCTTGTTTTTTTTTTTAATAAATTCAATGCACAAAAATACACTTTATTATTCTGCCGTTAGAACGATGTGCAGGGATTTGTGCTTGGAACACAATGTGGTTTTAATGAACGTAAAACGTAAATTCCTGAGTTTACTGTAATAAAAAATATCTGCACAGGTAAAATATGTCTAAGGCTCTAAGGTAACGTGATATTACCTAATATCAAGCGTGTTTTATAATACACGCACAGAGATTTTATTATTTTATTACGACGAAATGCCTCGCATTTTATTGCATCCCATGTTAATGTTAATTATGAAAAAAAAACATCAGGTTAGAAAAACCTGCGCGGCATTAATTTCATTTGAAAATTTAAATTCTACTCTTTACGACCAGAAAGAGAATGAGATAAAAGGGATGTAAACGAATATAATGCAAAACGTAAGCGAATGGACCGCAAAGGGTTGTTGTTGTTGTTTTTGAGTAGAATGAGGTCGTCTGCTGTGAATGACAATGATGTAAACTTTTTGTATCATCTAGCATCACAATAAATATTAATAAATACATGTTTCTACACGGAAACAAGAAACTCATGAATATTATTCAACTCTACCACGGAATAATGTCTATAATTAAATTAATTACGCAAGGTAAAATAAAATATAAGCTATTTATAGTAGAGGTACTTGCAGGGCGGAAACTTTTAACATCGAAAATTGGTTTATATATGAAATATACGTCCGCACGTGGAAAGGTGGTCGTAAGATTATTGGAACAGAGCGCGCGTCGAAGGGAAGTATGGAAAGTGGGTCAGGACGGGCCTGAGGGTGAAGGTTGAACTACCTGTTGTATTGTCGACCCTGTTGCGCTCGCTGGGTTTGCGTCGGCCCCCGATTTGCGCTCGGCGTCGCTTCGTTTCTTACCGACACTCGCCGCCCACCCAGATGCTGCATCATTTCCGCCCCCGAGTCTATTTTTATCACTCACTTCGGGGTGGCTCTATCTGCGTGCGCTTTCGCTACGCTCGAACAGTTTTCTCTTTATAGATGCTTGCGTACGCATCGGACGAGTCGATAGCGACGTGTTTACGTGCGTGATGCCGACGTTATCAATTGACTCGTCTGCTTCCTTCTTATTTTTTTCTGTTTGAATGAAGTTACTTTCAGGAAGCGTCCTATTGATTTTTATTTTCATTCGCTGAATAAATTGGTTTAAAAATGTTGTTATGACGATAATTTATCAAAGGCATCACACAAGTTTCAAGTGTGTTTCAAGTGATCATTGTCTTTTGTCAGAGAATAGTGTTGAGTTAGGGATAAGGAGTTGGGAGTAAAGGTACGGGCCGAGTCAGAAAGGTAGATCCGTATAACATCTGAGCGCGGTGTACTATATATATGGTCTAAGAGATTTGATGGAGAACTTTGCTAACATTTCCATTATAACACTTCCAGCGTTGTCCCAAGCGTCTTCAGTGTCTCGATGATATCAGCGCGCGTGGCGGTACTTACCTCACAATATGCGTAAGGCGTAACGGCGGAATTCCCTCGGCTGGCGAAACTTTCGCGTGGCGTACGCTTCGAGTGGTGTTTCGTTAAGGCTTTCGTCAAGCACATTTTGGTCCGTCGGGATGGAAAGAGAAAGCGAAGATGCTGCGGGCTTTTCTTAAAGTTTCTCGATTTATCATTTTGCTATCGATCAGATGAATATAGACAATGTTTTAGTTTTTGGAAACATTATGTGAGGGAAAATGTTTCCGTTTACAATTTGTTGTATTATTTGTTTTGAATATATAAAGAAGAGGAAATATTATTTCTATGTTTTATTTTTAGAATTATTACAATGCTTACCTTAGGTGTGCTTTTATCGAGCTTCTTTTATCCAAGCCATAGGAAAACAACGAGGAATAAAATCTTAGGTTATCCGCATCGACAAGAATGAAAACTCAATAAAATAAAACACACTCAAGTTATAAACAGAAGAACGTAGGTTTTACAAATACAAAAACTATGTTTAATAGTTGTTTATTATTTGTTGGTTATTATACAACAAAACAATCAAGTTTTACTTGAAATTTACTTTAGTGACCGTCACTTTTAGCATTTTTCTAGGTTAGAAACGTTTTTATCCGCTTCACATTTGACAACCTTACTTTCTAAAGCTCTAGCAGTGTTACCAATACACTTGGGAAAAACAAAATTCACTATTTAGTAACTAGTTTTGTTTTTACATGTTTTTTATCCTTTTACTTGCTTTTATGCAAAAAACAATCATAAATATTCTTATTATTGTATTTATAAACACACAGCATGTAACATATTTTCAAATTTGTGACAAATATGCACCTAAAAAAGCTCTAATTAATATTTAACAGCGAGTTAACAAGCCGGTGGAAAACAAGAAGGAAATGCAACTGAATTAGTTACAATTTCCGCAGCCACCACAGCCGCTGCGCCCAAACTTTACTTATCCTCGCCAACCGGATTCGGTTTTCGTCGAGAAATAATTTCCTAAACTAACAAAACGCTGGGACAAAGGCACGCTCAAGCACAACATGATTAAATAAATAACATGCACTGTGTACCTACACCAGATACACTCGTCTACACGCGAAAGTAGCAGTCAGTCAGTCTATGTCTATAACATAAAGCCGTATAACGAGCACTCGAGTGCGGCATGAGTTAATTATCCAAACATGCGCTCTGTCTCAACAGAATTTTTCATATTTGAGAGCCCGACTGCAAATTGTTGGAATGAAAGCGGGGTAATAAGCATGTGATATAAAAAACAAGCTTGAATGAAGTAAAAAGTTTCGTCTTTCGCATATTTCAAGCAAAGAAACAAAGTTTTTTCAGTTGCAAAATATTATTTTTAGAGGAAGCATTAAATTTGGCTCAGTTTAGTGTATTCAGTTAGTGTTTTGTTGTTTGGGTTAATATAGGCAACTAAAACAACACAAATAGCTTAAAATTATGTAAATTTTAAGGTTAAATCAAAATGTCAATGAAATATTTTTGTTTTCTTTAATTTTAAGACAAAATAAGAACAAAACAAAAGAAAAATGCTTTTCATAGTGATAATCAAGTTTAGTATAACAAAATGGCAACTTTTGTGGGTCTGACATTGTGCACTGAGCTAAATTGCAATGCTAAAGACAAGCATCCATAAGCACTACTTACTAATTAGTCGTTGCGGTAATTATTCATGAATGCAAACTACCTAACTAATCTCTCTCAAGCTAAGCAAACTTATAACATCCATTTACATTCAGCCTAACACATATCTACGACAAAATGCACACTAAACTATGATATGATTTTGATTGCAATTAATTATCAAGACTGAAAATGATACCGACAGCTCAATTTTCATTCCGCGCGTGTTTCGTATTGAATTTTTAACGTAGGTAGCTGTATATATAGGTTATGTGGTTTAGGCTTTTTGTTTTCTTTTTTCCTTGTTGTATTATTCGTCTTTCTCTGCGTTTGGAGCTAGAACGGCAACTAACATCCGCGTAAGCCGCAACCGAATCCTGTCGTTTTCGTATTTCGCCGTTCGTCGCCCGTACGCCACGCAATAGAAAAATTGGAAAACATATATATCAGGGATTTCGATTTGGCTCGTGCTTCTTTTTGTATGCCGGCACACAACAGCGTAATACGGCGCGCGCGGTATCGTAAGCCGTAAAAAAAGCATGTTTTTCGCGAAACAAAGCCTCGCTGCGCCGAAATACGTCAATCGCGGGTCAATGCCGCAACGTATGCGATCGCGTACGTTAAATGAATCAGGAAAGCACTTGCTTCAAAGCCGATTTATTTCGGGCGATCTTTGAAATTGTTTCAATCTATTCGACCGGCGCATATGGGAATTGCATTGCGATTGTTGACATTCTGTCGACTAATATGTATGCATTTATTTTCTATAACTCGCAAACATTCGACAATATAATTGGCAATGTTTAGCTGATTCAATAAATTTAACAGTGTGCATGTTTGTAGAGAAATTCTGCCGGTTCAGGTAATTTGTGCCTTTTGTGTTTACAGTGTGATTTCAGCTGGAAATTATATAATTTTGAATAAATATGCAAATCCACTGGATCTTTTTATCGACATTCACTCGTTAAATGTTGTGTTACATAATATTTTAATGTTTTACTACAAGTTAAAAGCTTTATTCAAAAACATTCACTGAAATAATATCAGTAATAACGTGTTATGAAAATATATACATTTTAACTGTATAAATATATGCTTGATTTAATGTTAGGCAACCCAAATTACAAACTACAACCTAAAAATTCAAAAATTTAGCAAATTTACTCAATAATATTGATTATTTTATTATGTTCGGTACTTATACCACAACTCAAACATTATTCTTTTTAAATTTACTCATTTTACCATTTTACTATGAAATATTTTCCATTTCCTTGAATGACTTCACAAAACATTGCATCACACAATGACATTTGACGACAAATCAGCACCACATTTGTTATTTACGAAAATCTTGTCCCCAGAGAAAGGAGAAAAGTCAAAGCTTGACACCAAAACGCACAAGAATGTTTTTCTGCTTCCTGCTGACCTCGCTAAGCACAATAATGGACAACGCAACACGCACACTCGTTTTTCGTGTTTGTTCTTTGTATTCTTCCGTCTTCTGCCATGTCCTGTGCGCCGTTTTCAATAGAAAATGACATTGTAGTTTTTTGTAGGCTGGCCAGCCGGCAGCGAACTTAACTCGGTCGGTGGGAAATGCTCGTGTTTTGCCAGATAATGGAATGTGGGAAAGTCGGAACGGATGGTGCAATTAGTTTCTCGACGCTGCGTGCTCGGATGTTAGTTTTTCTATTCTAAAAGGATATAAATGAATTATGTAAATATTAAAACATATAAAATAGAATTTTTAGGTTTTTATGCTGAAGGAGTGAAAAATTGAGGTTATTTTTCTGTGGAAATATCAAAAATGTAATGTTTTGCAATTAATGGTACTTATCATTTGCAAAAACAAAAAATTAAGTAAATATTTGGACTAAAATGTATTTTTTTATGATATTGTAATGAAAAAGTGAATGTTTTTTCTTTAATTTTGTTTGTAAACGCCTAAAATACAATATTTTGCATATAAAGTTACTTATAATTTGCAAAAACTAAAAATTTTGTAAAAATTAAACCAAAAATGTTTTTTATGATTTCGTGTTAAAGAAGTAAATATTTTCACATTATTTCTGTCTCTAAACGTCTAAAATATTATATTATGCAAATAATATGACCAATAATGCAATTACGGCATTATTACCAACAAGTTACATTAAAATAACAAAGAAAACATTAATATTGATATATTTCTACTATTTACAAAAGAATTTATTCCGAAACTAGATTAATATTGATTTACTTTTGCACAAATACAAGAAACAAGTTTGTATATTTGGTTGCCAGTCAAATCATTCACACTTCAACGCTTATAGAAACCATCGATTTCTCAACATCTCCCAAATATTACATTCCGTGCTTATTTCAGCGCGGAAATGGATTCGTGAAGGATGAAAAGTTTCCCACCAAAGTTTCGACAATATTTATCACCACAACAAATAACTATACCAACATACATAATAAATTCCAAACGACACTCGTATACTTTGATAGCAATATATGCACGCGCATATTTCTCAGGTTTTCCGCGCGAAACGCGTAACGCGTAGATTGTTATCACCATTACCTCAAGTACTAGGCACCGCCTTGTGTATACTAAAACTAACTAGAATATCCATGCGAGATTACAAAGGCATTTACAATAATTTCACCTGCGTCTGCACTACATCATGCGGTGTGTGCTGTTTGACACTGTGCGAGCGTCGCCGCCATTTCGATAAAGCACAAGCATACATTAGAAATGAAAACGAGCCGCGGCGCGCGTTATTACTGCAACATTACTCAGCACTCGCGGGAGCGGAAAGCACCACCGCCGCCTCTCATATTCAAAGCGTACGCCGGGGATAAACACGAAACACAATTCATATCTCCAAAACAAACGGGAGGACATCTTGTGTACCTGTATGCATGTCGTGTGTCAAACATGGATTACATCATACTATTATCTTGTATTTTCGTGAATTTCAACCTGTCATAATGTAATATTACTGATATAGAAGCAGAATATGAAAAAAAAATTCACCACATTTTTACTTCTACAAAAATCAATTACTTTGATGCATTAATAATTCAATGTTTATGGTATAACAGAACACGAGCATCATATTGACGGCAGAAAATAACGGAAATTTTTTTTATATGTATACTTATCGAAAAGTATGGCAAAAAATATATGACGTGGAAGTGCGGCGCAAAGCTTTTTAAATATTAAGCGTTTCTATCGGCTTAAATGATTAAGATTTTACGATGTGCCTGATGGCGTCGGCGAATAAATAAGCTTTCATCGTGGCACTTTTTCATCATTATTTATTCAAACAGCGTGTTACAACATTTTCTGCAGCTTTGTTGCAATGGAGGCTTACTTTTGTTTAGTTACATTAAAGGAGATTCAGGTGATGATTTCTATTTCGCAACATTATTTTCGCAATAATTTTTTTGTTCGGAGAGTTTTTTGTGCTTTGATCTTAAGATTATTAATCTTGGAATGCAAAATTTCGTACATGAAAGTAATTTGTGTACTTGGTCGGTTCGAGATGAGACGGAATTTATATGAGGCTTGTTTTGGGCGATGACGCTTTTATTCCATTTGTTGTCAAGTTTTGTAATTAAATTTCTTACTTATTTACATCTATAGGAGAGTATTTACTGTACAAATCTAATAATACCTAATTTAATATCAAATTATATCATTTACATGAGTAAAATACGACATTTTACATTTGTAGGTTAGGTACATACAAGTTTGTATATTTATGTGGTAAGACCTGTTTATGTATTTTGTAGATATTTGTTCTTTATAGGTGCATAAACATTAAAATTTACGATTGTAAAGTCGATTAAATATTAACAAGCTGTCACATTGCGTTGTTAGCGTCTTTTTAAGGTTATACAACATGAAATGTCAATAGACGCTGTCAAAACGTTACCTAACCTAGAATAATATCTATTTAAATTTTTTATTTGATAGTATAAACACGTTTTAACACTCAGATTAATCATTACTGTTCTTTTTAATAAAAATGTTCAAAAAATATTTAATCTCTAAATGGATACAAGTGTTATCCATGATAAAATATTAATACTACTACGAAATATAAAAGTTTTGACTGTTTATTTTATTATTGAAATATGCAATTTAATTAATATAGAAAATATAATCCAGGCTAGTTGTAAAACCAACAATATTGCATTTATAAACGTCCGCGGAGGATTTATTCCTACACTAAGCCTAATCGATCTCGTTGCTGTGGACACATTCTGCAAAAATCAATTTACCGTAACCGATAAATAAACAAAACGAATTAACCCGGGGTCTTAATTACATTTTATATCATTCCGGTCATGCCGGTGGACCAAAAAGCTTACCGTGCGTTGTGTTTTTGCATCGATTCCGCGCGAGCGCGCGCGCACCGGAAAAAAAAGCCCAGTTCGAATGTGGAAGACATATGCATGTACAAATGGATATTCATTTATTTCTATTTGGCGAGCAATATTTGCGGATGATGTATGGGCGAGCGTCCACCACAATGTGGAACGCAGCCGCGCAATTTTTTTGTGTGTTTTTTTCGCGGTGTGTTGTTTATGCTAGCAACGCTATCCGTTACCGCGGGGTCTCTTTTCGCTGTGTGATGCTGTGGAAAAATAAAAGTCGCGGATTAAAATACGCCAGCATGTAATGCAAATATTGATTTGTCGGTTATATTAAAAATTCCTGCTTTGGCCTAGTCTGTTCCGGCGCATATTTTACAAAAACATTTCGCATTTTGAGCATAATATTGTAAACCGATTGGTTTTATTAAAAAAACATCACCGTATTTTATTTCTCAATATAATTTTGAAGCCAAAAAATTGATGTTTAAGGTTAAAAATAAAAAATCAGTTTTAGTAAAATAGATGGCGCTAGTGTGGATTTGGTGGTGATACAATTGCCTACGACGTTTTTGTGTGGTTTTGGTTGACTACACACACGAGCAAAACGAAAAATAACACGAGATATGCCACAATACAATCCTGAAGCATAAAAATTAATTTTTAAGGTTGGAAAGCTTCCAGTTTTGGTCAAGTAGATGGCGCTAGTGTGGATTTGATGGTGATTCAATTGCCTACGACGTTTTTGTGTGGTTTTGGTTGACTACACACACGAGAAAAAAGAAAAATAACACGCGAAGTGTCTGAAATGCTTGACATTTCCATTACAAGTGGCTGCAACACCTCAATCATCAATCACAATAAAGAAGTCGATTGACTTTTTGTTTGCAAACTGCCGCACTGACGAGCGCAACACATGAATGATAAATGTTTATTTTATGTGTGCGGAAAGTATTCCAACTTTCGCTTTTATCATCATGCGGAAAGCGAAGAAACGTAGAAAGTTGATCATCCTATTAAAATATCGAATTTGCATTAAACTTTTGTGCGCTCGCGATCGGCTCGCAGCCGGCGGCGTTTCGCGTAACAAGTAACTTTAGCATCCCTCATGTTATATAGAAAATTCGTTCTACTTTGAGTTCTCCAACTCGCAACTGTGCACATGGTGAAAAGAAGCGACGCGGGAATATAAACGTCTGTCCGAGCACTTTTGAAGACGCTTTTATGGCGAAGAGAAGAGAGAGTATCGCCGAAGTGGGCACGAAGAGATTCGCAATGACCCTTGCCTGATCTTTAAGACCTTTGATCCTTTAGATAGGTTTGCAGACGCTGTAGACGCTGATAGTTGTGAAGAGCTCTGGTTCATAAGGGACAGTAGCCGAGTAGCAGTAGCAGAATTGCTCTTTTAGAATTATCAGCCCGTTAAAGACGTGCACGGCTGCGTACGTGGCGCGATGTCATCGCCGAGTAAATTTATCGTCTTTATATCGACATCAGAGGAACCCCGGAGCGAAAACTTTATGGCTTCCACATTGATTTTCACATTTTTATCTAACATCAAACATCTTACAGAGATTAATTAAAATACTTGCGTTTCGAACAAAGCAAAAGCAAATTCTACTAATACTAATACTCTGGCACTAATTGAATGATTTACTTTCCTAATCATAATGTTCTAAAGTCTAAGGTCAAACCTTAAAGGCTTCCGGGACAGAAGGGTTGACTCCATTTTAGTCTGCGCTGAATAATCCCGATTGTTCCTGTGCGCCAGCATGTCGATATGCCAGCGATTAGGCAACCCGCTAAAAGAGCTCCAAACCCGTGCATGGATTAAATAATCTTTGCAAACCAGTAATAATTTTGCGTTCGCTTCGCGTTAACAAACCATTACTTGGTGTAATTATCGGTTGCACGCTGCATTGGTTCGGATAGCGCGTTGCGCCGTTGCTATTCTCACATTTCTCCCTAATTGCGACTCGGTTGGTTTCAATTAAATATTGCATCAGAGTTGATGTGGTAAGAGCTGAAAAAAAAACAGGAAATAGAAAAATGTGTTTTTGTATGTTGTTGGTTGTAATAGTTAACGATGATTACACTGCGGTTGACCAAACTACATTAATTTAATTTCAGGTTTACTTTAATAAATAGTTATGAGGGTAGTTATAGATAATTAAGGCTGAATTTACATAAAAATGGAAATTTTATTCATTTATTACTTGACCTTATTTTTATGTTAATTCTACAACCAAATAATATGTTAATATATCTATATATGTGGAGAAATCAGTGTTTGTATGTATGTTTTAATTATCTCATAAACGGCTTTACGAATTTTTAAAAAAATTTCAGAAAATGTTTAGAGTAGTCTAGAAAGTAATATTGTAAAGTTTAATAGCAAAAATATAACTTAAACGGTGTAAAATAAGCGATCAAAGTTCATATGGCAATTCAATCATTTTTATAGTTACACAATACACATCCAGATGGCGTTAGAATGTATTAATATATTGGCTCAAAATTAAATTTAATTGAGGTAATATTCTTAAAAAACAAAGTCATGGAGATTTTTTTCACTTTTTTTTACATAAAAACTGAATAGTAAAATTTCAATCTGCAGTCTTGTAAAAGACTAAAAACCGTAAAATTTTTGTACTTTTTACTTTAATTAATCATCCTGATAAAAGTTTATACCTAGCAGAATGTTCTTGATAGGCTATCTGTGCGATAGTCATCAAGAGCCCAGAAAAAAGAAGTCAAATGAAAAGAAGACAAAAATAACCAAGTCTTTGATCACGAAACCTTTGATTTACTACCGTGGTATGCAGATTAATCTTAAAAGAAAACCAATACTCGTCCACATGCACATTCACGTGTTTTTACATTACAGAATTTTAATTTAAAATAACTTAAACATTTTCTAAGTTTAATAGCCAAATAAAAAAGAATTTAAAATGAATAAAAAAAGTGTTTAATGAAATTTGTCTCGTTTCTGTCTTAAATGTATAAATATCCTGAGTTTAAATTAGTGTAAACTATTAATAAAGTGACTTAGTATTGTCGCAATGCTTGAAGCTCTCTGTTCTCGTAAGCTGTGAGATATAATTTGGGTGCTGTTGGCGATTTTGCGCTCGCAGTTGCGAAAACCTAATTATTTTTCAGCGGAAATTACAGGATCTTCTTCGCCCACTTTCCTCCGGCTCTTCCACGTAAACACGGAAGTATCACATTACCAAAAGCGAATTATATCGAGTTCCGTTGTTGGTACTTAATAAAAATTTGCATTCTATCATGCTTAAAATATGCATAAAGCATTTACATTAAATCGATCATTCCATAATACTCAAAATTGAATCTTCTTCTCATATTTCAAATTTACCAATAAATAATCCGTCGTCGATGCGCCAATGAAAAATTGCCGCAAAAACACGAGCTTAAAATATATTCTACATGAAACTTCACTTAAAAGCGAATCGGTATAATAGAGATAAGGAAACAATTATATGAAAGTGCATTAAAAGTTCGGGCATGGAAACTTTTTCTCCGTTTTGGCGAATTGCTTGTCCGTTCCAGCTTTTACGGGCATATTCACAGATTCAGGACTCGGACTAATTTGTAAAGCTTTGCTGTGAACGCAAGTTTTTACTCTTCGCCATGCGCGGTGCTTAGGCGGCAATGTTACGAAAACAATTCGCCAACTTTTATGCCGTATACGCAGATATCTTAAAGTTTTGTGTTTGTAAAGTTAGTTGTTTTAAAATTTCTTTACGCTATATTTTATATCTTCTTATAGAAGCGCGCGTAATTTATCAGGTCTTTAAAGACAACTTGGTCACACATTAAACTCAGTTAATGAAAAATGTATTTCTTAGTGTATTAAATGATTAAAACATTAAATAACAGAGAAATTTTATGTGAAAGTGAAGTTTTAGGTTGGTTTAGTATAATTGGTTGCCTATATTACGCGTTTCAAGTTTATAGATTTGGGGTTATGCATTTTATTTACAATTTAACAGGATTCTCGGATGTGAAATTGATAAAACATCAAATTAAAATTGAAAACGTCCTAATTTCACTATGAAATCACCAGTAAACTTCATGAACGTTAATTATTTGTGCAGAAAAGCTAATTTACCAGGAAAATGAACAAAAATAGTCATTAAAATATATTTATACTTGTTGTATACATAAATGCTTGTTTAATATAAGAAACAGCGTGAATACGGCGAAAGTTGACTTTATTATTTCACTTGGTTATTGATTAGGTGGTTACTCTAGCGAAGATTGATGACGGCCATGTTTCTTGCCGAAAAAGGTGAAATTTGCTCATTGTGTATCATTTATTCTGTCCCATATGCGTGGCTTCCGCTGACACAAACATAATCGATAACTTTAATATCCGTATGTGTGAACGCCATTCACCAGCGTTGATGAGATGACAGGTTTGATCGAAAATGCAATTTTACAATTTTACCTAAACACCATTTGCGTTAAATTTTTAAAACTTAATATACGTTTTAATTAAATATTACAAATTTAATCTCTGCTCGCATTTCAAAGATTACACAGCGTGAAAAAACATTTCTATTGAAATGTGCCGAAAAATGTTTCATTCTTGGCGCATCTCACGTTCCACGGATTGAAGGAGAATCAGAGATTTGCTTCGAATTGTCAACATATACATAAGGACATTGTGTCGCGTTATTTGAACACTTTACACGAATAAATTTTAATGGAATTTGTTTCGTTGTCCGGATTAAATGCGTTTTCTAATTAAAAATAAATTACAGATTAGAATAAAGTCTGCAAAGGGTCATCATAAGCCATCACCATAGCAACATGAATAAGGAATATAATATTTTAATTTCCCTCATGAATACCTGCATCAATAAATGTCTTAAATTTATTTTTAACGGAATTTCAGAATAAATTTCTTAATAAACTATCAATCGATGCGCGCGCATGATGTCAATCAACATAACCTTTTCCAACTCAACATTTGACATAACCTAAATAACCTAAAAATACCATTCTTAAATGTTATTATTCAGGTAATGATTTTCTTGTTAATTACGATGTTGCGCTGCTCACAGCCGTTACATTAACACCACATCACACATTTCTGGCAAGTTGAGCCTGATAGGTATGCCCGAAGATGCCTAGTAGTGCATTGCGCAATCTTTATCAATAACCCCTTCGGCGCTTTAATCTCTTTCGTATACAAAGCTTTTAGTTCACCGGCGTCGGCTTTATGGGCTTTTGACGTGCGAGAGTGCTTGATTTGCTGCATATTTCGCCCTCGCTTGTTTGCGTTTATATTTCATTAAAGTTCGAAATGTTTCATGCAGCAGCCGGGATTACATGCCCCCGAAATGTATTGGAAAATTTGAGCGCTTGTCAATGTTTTACGCATGTTATGTCCAATCCGAAACTAATGGCACGTAATCTGGATTACAATTCCAACTCACTCGTTGATTATACTATACAATAGCTGTACTATTAGGTTAGGTTTGATAATTTTTACGTGATGTACATTTTTGTGAGATTATGTATATTTTTTATGTGAAAGATGTATTGGTTGTAGATTGTTGCTAGTGCAGTGTAAAGTTCCGTCTAGAGGCATTGAATTTTAATCTATATGATCGGCTTTCGGTCTTTAGTGGATTCAATGTGAACGGTTGCGGATTTGCAGAGTGAATGCGCCGAGGTAAATTCAGCAGTCGGCATTGTTTTGTGGGCAAATTAGTTCACAAATTGACGTTGTTGAAAGCCAGAAAGCCCCGCAGCGCCGAGGGCCGCTCTCATCGGAGCGACCGAACAAAACGTATTGAATTAAGGATTAAAACACAACTATTGTTTGTCTTGTCAAAACCGACATGCGAGCCTGTCGCTCAACTGCATGCGAAATGCACATTTATTAAAACAAGCAAAATGAACAATTCAATTGATTAATGATGTTTTTTCTTTTATTATTTTAAAATAAAAATTAAAAAATGCAAAATTAAACTTTTTACTTTAATAAAACTAAAACTAATAAAAATAAAATACAAATTTATACCTATGCAATAGAGTCAGGTATTCAGTCAGGAACTTGCATCGCTGAAGAATTTGTCGTAATCTTCGTGTTGGGAAAATTGCTGTACACGCAATTGTAGCGTTTGATTCGCAGCGTCTTCCTGACAGGAGCGCGGAAGCAGCAAAACTGATTAAAAGTTATATTTGGATGAGATACATAAGGAGAATTCTTGTTGCCAAAGTCATGTTTTAATGTTGCAGAGATGCCGAGATGGAAATTCTCTCAACTTCCATCGCGCAAGCCAAACGTCCACGCAAACTTTTGATTGGGTTCGTTATGTTTTTACCAACCCTCAAAAACACATTCATTTTGATATCAGGATTTATCTTTGGAAATTAATTCATTAAATTTATATAATACCCAGCTAAATATCCGCCCGAAATCAATAATTTCGCAGACGCGGAAAAAACTGCTTCAATAAATAATAAAATCAAATGAATTCAATTGGAGCGTGAAGACACATTCACGAAGAAGTTAAACTTGATCGCATCAAACCGGATTAATATATCTCCACTTATTGATTTTCCTCGCTTGCTTTCCGACGTGTTTCGTGGGCCAATCGCATTTCTGTTTTGCAACTCGAGTTTTGTTTGATGATTACATATGAAAGATCAATTTATTTTTGATTTGGCAGTACATACGGCTAGGTAGTGAGTAGCTTATTGTTTTATTTCGCAACAAGAATGAGAGTGCTAATTTTAAGAGGATTATAATTTCCATTTGCATCCATTAGTTGCTGCTTTTTACTAGTCGGTGATTTTTATATTACAGTTACATTAAATATAATATTTCATAAAATGGTATTCTTTTGTGAATTTCGAGTTGAAAGAGTTATTTAAAATATAAAAATGGTTATAATGCATTTTTTACGGTTTTTAGAAAAATTATTATGAATAAAATTATTTAATAAAATGTTTAAAATAATGGTTTACATTAATATAAAATATTTGAATGTTTTTTTGTTTATGTATGCTTTAAAAATATTGTTTTACTCAATATTTTGGAATATTTAAAATATTACGTTGTTTACGAAGGAATTTTAGCAATTCAGGGTCTAAAATAACTTTTTAAACACTGCCATTAACTGTAAATATATCATATTTTGATATATTTTAAATATAGAAAGAAATTCCTGAATGTTAAATCGATTGAACGTCGAATTTCTGTATTTGTTGCATTTCTATACTATGTATGCAACTTTTCATGCATGCACCATTATAAATCATTATAAATGTTATTATCATGAGTAAAATTATTGTGTAAAATGTTTAAAATAATATTTTTACACACTAATATAAAATATTTGAATGTTTTTTGTTTATTTATGCTTAAAAATAATGTTTTACTCAATATTTTTGAATATTTCAAATATTCCCCTTTTTACGACTGTATTTTAACGTTTCAGTGTCAAAACTAACTTTTTAAACACTTCCATTAACAGTAAATAAATCCTATTTTGTTATATTTTAAATTTAGGATGAAATACCTGCAAATTATCGAAATACTCTCATTTAATGCAATTCAATGCAATGTATGCAACTCTTCATGCATGCACCATTGCAAATTCAACACATAACTAAATGAATCAGAAATATAATCGCGAGTGTTAAAACATTCGTGAACCAAGCGCGCATTTAATGTAATTTCGCTTCACACAAGGGAGCACCGTTTGCAGCAAAGCCAGCTCTAAAATTCATCATCCCAAATTTCGCTTGTTGCCAACCCGGCAAACTGAAGCAACATGCGCTCGCCCGGCACCTCCACTCAATTTCGGTATTTCGTTAGCTATCCGCTTAACCGGTCAATTTCTCGCGTTTGCATTCGAACGCCGAGCAGGATCTCAATATTGGACGCGTACTAATCAGTTAAGCATTTAACAGGCCCGTCACCGCAAACCTTGGAACATTATTAATGCATTTCGGTAACTAATGTTTAAACTCTCAACTAAATAATTTACTGCTGTTTATATTTATGTTTGAGAGAAAATAAAATTGCAACAAAGTGTTAAATCAATTATTATAAAAGCTTTCAGATATCTACTTTTAACTTATGATCGATAAACACTCGTAAATAGGGCAACAAGTTGCTGCAGCGTAGAAAGTGCTTGCACTGCACGACAATCATATAAATGCAGAAATGTCCGTTTAATTTATTATCGAATCGATTAATAATTATCACCAACGTACTTAGATTATATTTATTGCCAATTGGCACTTAATCGAGTTGCAATAATTGCATCCGCTATTATTCGCACGCAAATACAAATTATTTTAGGTTAAATTACATTTTAGCACCAAAAACAAAATTTGCTGAAGCTATTTTTGTTATTTTTGAGTTTTTGTACTTATTTCTTCTTCAAACAGCATAATAACTATTAAAATATTTTTTAAATTCAAAGAAACGCTAGAAAAGAAGAAAATTTATCGTAAGGTTATGTTATTTGAGGTTATGTTGTACGTAACTATTAAATATTTATCTTCAACTGATTCAGTTAATTATTTATATGTTTTCTTTAGCTAATAACTTTATTGTATACTTAATTTGCTTATTTATGCATAAATTGGTAATATTTTCGTGATACAAACCAAAATAAATGATTTTTGGTGTCGCTTGTGTCGTTTGCAACGCGATCTTCAATAAAATATCAAACCTAAAGCGTTTTAAGATAATATCAAAGCCATAAATCGCTAAATAATTAATTTACAACCAGATTTATTGAAGTTTACGTATACTGCTAGTATATTCATGAAAAAAATTCAATAAGATTTTCCTCAAAGCAATACTTACTTTGACTTAAGTGCGCCATAAAATTTTATATCAGTGGAAATATTTCGCTTCTCTTGTTTTTCATGCATTGGCAATCATAAAATGGCGAGCATTCGCATGCAGTATGTGTATGCCCACTTGAGAGTTTCACTTTCTGACGTTTCGTGCGTGTCGCTTTTTATTATCGAATAAGCGCGCCCGCGGTTCGGGGCGCATATTGTTTCCGGCGTGTTTGCGCCGCGCCGCGCAACTGTGTATCCACGCGCGTTCGGCTGATAGGACGACGGCGAGGGCGTCACGGCCCGAATTGCGAACGACGCTCGCCGAAAGCGCCGAGACGCCGGCCGCAGTTTTCAGTGGCATATCATCGAGCACGCTGCGGCGATATATACCAGTGCTGGTATTTTAAGTGAGCGGACGGGGAGGCATCATCATCTCGCTGCATTCTCCCCACGACCGTGTGCGGTGCGTTAATTATTCATCAATATGCGTTTTACACGTGGCATCTCATCATCGCAATGAAATTCGCATTGAGTGCAAGTAAGTTGTGTTTATTTTTATTCTCATGCAATTGTTGAGATGTGTAAGTGTTAAGTTAACCACCTGTTGTTTAAAACTTTATTTTGAGTTATTTCAAGTAAATTAACTAAAGATTTATATTATTTTTTAGTGTAATTAAAGTTTATGCCAGTATTTAAGTATCAATATGTTTTTAATTGATTTCAAATATTAAATTTGCTTCTATTTTGTAATTTATGCATTTGATATGCAAGATATGCAACTTGTAATGATTCATTGAAGATTTAACTCTATTTTGATGTATTTCTCGTATAAAACTAAGAAAAAAACTATGAATATTTCTTTATTGGAGCACAATCATGGAAAATACGGGCTATTTTTTGTTGGTAGATAAGTTTTCTTCCGTTATTATTTAAATTTTAAGTTAAATCGTCAGTAAAACCTTAGATTTTCCACTTCTTATATTTAAAATGCAACATATGCAACCCTTTACGCACTATAAAAAGTTTTAACTTTATTTTGATTAATTTTAAGTTTTAAACTAATAAATACTAAAAATTCTGATTATTTTTGAGTGTAAACAAGGTATACACCAACAAATAAGCAAAAACTGGCCCTTATTGCCGTTGTTAATTAAATTTACCAGCAATTTTACTATAGATATTGATTTAATCCCCAATTCTGCACTTAAAATTCAACCAATGCAACTTTTTTTACACCATTATTATTTTTGACACCTATAGAACTCTATTTTGATATATTTTCAAGGCGTAAACGGAAGAAAACAAAAGATTTTTACTATTTCCTGCGCACAATCAGTGTGCACGCTGAATATAGGTGAACGGCGGGTGGTTTGGTTATTTATAGATTGTGCGGGGTGCCGTCCGTTATTGGCTACAACGAACACTTCCAACGTAAAATTCACAAATTGATTTCGCAATATTTAAACTCTTCGCAACGCATGCACACGCACACTAAAATATAATTGATTAAATTCGCTGCAAATTGATTAAATATAACGCAGTTTTATCTAAACAAGCGTTTAAATTGATACGGTATTATGCGAAACTTTCTGTTTGATAAGTGAGTGTAAATAAACGACAAAGCCGTTTATCTTTGTTGTGCAAATTATTGTTTGCTCACCGGGAGGCGCCAAAGCATCCAGTGACGAAATGAAGCACACGCGAAATATGCGCGGAATGTACGAAGGGATGAAAATCCATCGCAGCATAGTTTCGAAAATAATTACATGGAATGCTCTTCGGCGTTTTTGTTCGGGGCGCGCGATTTGCAATAAAATCATCATCTGAACATGCCCATTGACTCAATACGATTCGAAATAAGCGCTGAAAGAATGCACCGGTCAATAAAATGAATACGTAATCCAGCGACGATGACTGGTCACTAGTTAGTACATACCTAAACGATGTGAAATATGATTGCGCGTAGGTACCGACCGGCGAAAAAATATTCATTCCATGTACGCGATGATAATAAAGCGCTTCGAGTTAGCACTCAGCCGGTGCGCACGTTACACACCCACATGACGCCTACAATAGCTTCGGCTCGGACACACACATTCAGATGAACACGCTGACAACCCCTTTTCATCGAAACTCGACTGGGGGCGGCCGGGCGCGCGCACACTCCGCGTATGTGTGTGGGTCGGGACTAGACACAGGTGGTCTCTAAATATTTATACAAAGCGAGTTGTTTGAGCAGTGAAACTCGGCGTACGACCATACACACACACATATACACGTCGATAGTCGCACACACGCGGCCGGAATTTCGCTCAGCACACAATCTTTTATGCGGCTTACGTTCACATATACACACACACACATGTGAATGTTGTGTTAGCACAGAAGTGGAGTATGAACATCAGTGCGCTATTTTAGTGTTTAGTTTCGAACCCGTTTTCTCTTCATCCATCTCACTCGCTTTATATGTGTGTTTAATATATTGTGGGTGTGAGTGCTTCTGCTCATTGTGCTGCCGTTCGGTTTTGGCGCGACGGACGCCAAATTCCTAATTATTGCAAAATTCTCTATGAGTCCGTGTTGTCCCGGTAACTTTTGGTCTCGCTATTACTGTGCAAACTCATGTCGTGCTCTGCTCGTATTGATGAAATTATTTAATAACGTTAATGGATTCTGGCCAGGTGTGTAGATTCTATGAAATATTGAAAAATTTAATTAGTTTTCAATAAAAATTGTATAAAAAGTGTAAAAATTTAGGCAGACTGAAACAAAGGAAAGGTTATTTCATGAAAATGAATTTAGTTCGTATTTTTACCACCAGGGGATGAATGACAATTCAAATCGAATGTCAAAAGTGACATTCACTTCGATGATCAGCATTTAGAGTGACATAGCATAATTCACTCACAAACAGATTAAAGATTTGTTTAAAGTTAGAAATAATTAATGTACTTACTCAGTTAAAGTAGCACTCCAGTGTTTAGTGTTGGTGAAATCATTAAAATTAAAGATATTGGTGCAGGTTAGTATATTCATTTTTCTATTATTGCATGATAAATGGTTGATTCAAACAAAAAGTAGGGTTATTTCATTTCGAATAGTTGAGTTTTGTTCTCACCGGGCAAGAAATGTCAATTCAAATCAAATGACAAAAATGACTTTTGACAGTGAGTGTAGAAAGTACGAAGTCATTGCGTGACGACGCATAGTGCACAGAATAAACAGTTTAAAGTATAGGGTTTGGCTGAAAATAGTTAATGCACTTTATTTAAAGTGATAATTTAGTGTTTTGTATTGACTGATTTATCCTAACGCGAGGTATTAGTGAAATGCAAGGTTAGTACCTAATGATTTCAACTCATTTAAATAATAAGATTTTGAGGTTATGTGAAAAATAGTCATTAAAATTGAAACACAAAAACTAAATGACTACTTACATATAACATCTATCTTAGCATAATACATTTAAAGTTTCCTTTATAAAAACATCACCGTTGACGTTGATTTGTTAGCACTATATTCCTGGAACAAATTTTTTGTGTGTTATATAGCTGTTCAGATAGTTGAAGTACTACGATATAACATTATCCTGACTTTAAATTGAGACTTAATGTACTGTATAAGCAAGGAGTGTGACAAAGTTAAATGGCTCAATGAATTTTAAAAAGTTTATTTCCATATCAAGCGGCGCAGACCCCCAGCGGTGCGGGCGAACGCAACTTGACGCATGGTGGTTGTCACTCGCTTGTGGACGGATTATCTGTTTAATCCTAATACAATCTCCTGACACTGATTGATTATACAAAGTGTGATCAAGTTTACGTCTGAATGTACAAACAAGCAAAAAAGCCGGCGAAATTCCGTTGCATTCTCGTATATAATATAAAAATATGCAATGTTGCCATGTTTCTGTACATATCTTCATTGAACATCGGTTAGTTAAAGTTAACGAAAGTTTAATCAATCATTTTCGTTTTGTTTGAAGAATAAAATTTAAATTCCACGCTGTTTCGCAACCCAATTTAATTTTTTTTGTTTTGAGTTGGATAGCAAGACGAAGAAATGTGAATATAAAATTTCGTAAAGTTTTCCTTTCGTGACACGTTTTATTTTATTCGGGAAAATCGGCGCTTGTCGGAATATCTTGTTATGCGAAAACCAGTCCGAAGAGAGTCGGTCAGTCACGTACGCTCGGTTGCACAAAAGGGTCTCGTTCATTTTGGGCGCCCGCTTCGATTTCAGATTTGCTCGCCGTGAGAAAATCGCAGCACGGGACACGTACACGTGCGAGAGGCCGGGAAATGAAATATGGTACTACAAGATGTCCATTATTTACCTACTTTCTGGCGCTCTCAGCACCGCTAACGCTCACTTATAAATTTCCAACGATAGTCAATGTCGTTTATTATAAATAACTGCGCGCTCGGCCGGCGGGTGCCTGCTCTGGAGCACTTTCAGCCGGCGAGAGTGCCTGCGAAGCAAAAGTCCGGAATAACACGCAAGCTCCAAGGAATAAAAATTAATTAAGCATCTGCCATTGACTAGCGCGTTCTTTTCAAGCTTTTTTTTTTGCAGACGAAATGAACAAAAACAAATAAAATAAAATTTATCTAGAGAGAAAAAAGAAATGAATTATGAGTATGGTAGGATATTGGTTAGATTGGCAGGGAAATTGAATTCATAAATTAAATTAAATTGGATTTCAATTATTTATGCATATTTTAATTATAATTTAATTAAAAATCATATAACGAAATCTAGTTTAATAAGTTTTCGAAATGTGTGTCAAGTATTTTTTGGGATTTTGAGGTTAAGTAGGTTGGAGAGTAACAAAGTAAAGGAAAATATTTATCCTTTTATCGAACGTCAACTTTAAAATATTGGTTCTGGCAATTAAATTTGATTGCATTCAATAATCCACTCTATGATATCTTAGAAATCTTTATTTTTCATTGGTTTGACATTTGACAGAGCTAATAACCCGATGCTATCGCCCCTATATGTCAATTGGGGATTTAAATTAAAATTTTCCCCAAAAATGTAACTAAATAGGAGAAAATATTTATTTTTTCATCATAAAACATTAAAACATTTGAATTAAATTTAATTCTATTCCATAATTCATTCTTGTTGCTCATACAAATCATGATTTGACATTTGACAGCGCGACATCAGCGTCCCTACATGCCACTAGTTAAATTATAAAACTCTGTCAAAAAATGTGAGCACATAAATTGCGCCTGAGAAAAAGCAAACAATCTTAATTGAGTTTGAACGTCGCCGCTAGTCGAGTGTTGGAACAGTTATAGGATGACGTGCAGTGGAAGCTGTTAGAAACATATGCGGCTGTTATACGTACGCCGTAATTAAGTTA
Organism: Dalotia coriaria; assembly: GCF_025399875.1. Taxonomy (NCBI): domain Eukaryota; kingdom Metazoa; phylum Arthropoda; class Insecta; order Coleoptera; family Staphylinidae; genus Dalotia; species Dalotia coriaria. The sequence goes on along the minus strand of NW_027045447.1, from coordinate 6,322,289 downwards.
TCCAAGATCCTTGTGATATAGGCATTCCTCTAGCAGTCGGCACTCTTTGCTAGGTGTTGTTGTAGGTTGTCAGGTCAGAAAGACGCATCTTCAACTTGCGGCACGGCGCTCTTCTTCGACTCTTGAACTGCAGCTTCAACATCAGCTTCGTTCAACTCATATTATTCATTGCCGGCGACGTGAGTGCCTTTCAAAACGTGCGAGTGCACTCCGAATCACGTGAAACATGCGCCTAGCTCCACTCGTGTTAAATGACGAGCGCACGACTGCTTCGAAAACATTTGCGGAACGATATGGCGTGTGGTCGGAAGTTATCGACCCGGCAAAAGTGCGTTTTGTAAGTTAATAACGTTTAGTTAACTTGCAACGCGTGCCGTGCATTTCAATATTCGGTTTGTAATTTGTTCCACGCGCAACAAGTAATAAACACAAACTGGGAAGAATTTTTCACGTTTTTTTTTTGTTGCTGGAGAAATTGCATTCATGAGTTTGAAATTATTTTTCCGAAGTGAGGAGGATATTAATTCATTAAAGCAAACGCACCGCATGCGCGACCGAATGTCATTTCCTCGGGTAGTACCTATTGCGCTCATTCCCGGACGCCGCAGAATCGGAAACCAGATCGCGGCGATTGAATGAATTATTCGGGCTTTTGCGTTGCATTAACGAGACATTTTGATTGATTACATGCGAGCTGTTGAATACCAAATACCACACGCGGTGTAATTATATGCATTATGTTAGCAGGTCGTCATTCGGACAAAACTATGAGCGATTAGTGTAAGCAGACATTACTACTCAATAGGAACATATGTATATCAGTATCAAATTTGAATACACATTGAATATAACGTCCTTAATGGTTATTCAAGGAAACACGAAAACAAAAATTGCAGATTCGTATCAAAACGCTATTAATTTGCATGTTTGGTTGCATAGATTACAAGTATAAACAAGACACGAGTAAATAAACAAATGCTATAACAATATTTTAACGTGTGATTGGTTTTAGTGTTGCCTTTATTGATTTTATGTGTTGTGATACACAGCGATTTTTGTAACAACGCACACAGAATATTAAAAAGTTACATAACCAATTTTTCCCTTTTCTAAAACTGTTTTTCAATTAATTCTTATTCTTTGTACATTTTACTCACATTAAAACAAAACATTTGTTCCACTGCTATTAGTATTCGTTCCATCTGCGTTTCAATACCGGCGAGCGCGCATTGGCGCAGGAAAAAAAAAACGAAACAATTTTAATAACATTCATTTAGAATTGTATATAGATGTTGTAGTCTTTGGTGGGCCGAAGGCGCTTGATATTTCCTCCCTGGGCGTCTTTCGTACAAAGCGGCGCCCCATGAATAGCAAGAGGACGACAATGCGAGCGGTCGTCGCCGCCGCCGCCGCCGCGCGCGAGAGTTATAAACGAGCGCACAAAAGAATAATATTGAGCTTTGTTTTCTCGCGACACGGGATGTTCGCAGGGACAGCGACGCATATTTCGTTGAGATATGATATATAAACGTACACCAGCGTATACCAGTACACAAACAGACGCTTGCTTTATTTATTTTCTACACTTTATTCTCCGATGGCGTGGATTTATTCACGCTGCGCACTTGAGCAAGCAAATAAAGCACGTATGATGGTTATTGCGAATAGTAAAAAGCACCGAAATATTAATATTCATTTATCCGCTCACAGGTAGGTATACTAGAGGGGTAGGTATCTGACTAGAACAGGGAATGTTATGTGTGATTTAAATTGCAAATCCACAAGTTGTGCGGCTAATGGTTGCGGTAATGCTTGTTTTGTGCTTGTTTTATGATTCTCATCGGGAAAAGAAAAAGAGGAGTGTGATATAAATGAATATAATCATTTATTAAGTCAATTTTATTTCTCTTTTTATGGCAAATAATGTAAAAACGTCAGTGGGGGTCTTTAAAATAGTTGATTTATTGATTTGTCTCCAAAAATATCAAAAAAATTAAATTTAAAAAATAACAAGAGAAGAAAATAATAAAAATGATGAGAAAGATTCCAAGAGATGAATATTCTTGGAATACTGCTCTCTAAGGCAAAGAAATATATATTTTACAATTATTAAGCTATTTTTGTCATAAATTATGAGTTTAGTTATTTAATTTGCAATTTTAAAACTAAAACGTTTGCTTGTGACGTCAATGTTGAGTTATCCAACAATAGCAGTCCATTTTTTAAATTAAAATAATCATTAACTTTTCATACCATAAAACATTTAATAGAAATTATTCATCTAATTTTAATAACACGCAACTGAATAAAATTCTGTTAATAACTAATTTAAAATGACATTTATTAATAAAACGGTATAAAACATACCGGGACACCTAGTTTTTATTACCTAGCCAGCGTAATTTTTCAAATTACTCATTTAAAAAGTGAATTTAGATTGAATTTTTCGCGCTTTCAAGTTAATTTTCCGCGCACTCGCTTTAAGAAGAGATACGGGGAATAATGAAAACTGTACCTTTGTTTACTTTCCCATATTTACCGTATTCGAAGGAAATGACGTTTAATTAAACTTTGTAAATATTTGCGAGCTAGTTTATTTATTCGAATTCTTCTTCCGCTTCATTTCATACGAAATATTTTCCGAATGCCTGCGTTTGCGTGAAATAAAGTCGTTGAATACAATCTCCTTCACATGCACTGAAGAGGGTAGAATTTGATCAGATAAAGCATGCCAATAACAAGGCAACATATCTTGTTGTCAGCATTACGTTGTTAGCGCCGTGTGTCACGGATGCCACAAGTAGCTGGGCGCGTTGTCGTGTTGGTTGCGTTTTACAGGCGTAGCCTTAAGGATTATTGAGTTAATTATGATACAATCAAACCATGTTTGAACTATATGTACTATACGTTCATAGACAATACCACACGACCTACAGGCATTCTTGTAGTTTGTGTTAGCGACGTTCGCTTCGAGCAAGATTTTAAATACGCTTCGTACATTTAAAAGATATCCGGCTTGAATACGCACTCATTTCGCGTAACGCTCAAGGGGATAATGTTTTTGTGTTTTCGATTGTTACAGCATTCGCTGCGGAGAATTAGTAGGTATTTTCCTTTGTTCTGTTTTTTGAGGTATTTAGAAAAAAATATATTCAAAACAATACAAAAAAAGTTTTGATAATCTCGTCGGCAAAGACTAATTTGTTTTCGTGCTTTTTCCTGCTTTCATTTGCTTGTACGCGTGTGCCTTAAAGCTTTTCATCGGGCTGTTGCATGTCATGATAAGCGGGAAGCTTTGGGAGATTATATTTTGACATTTTATAAATTAAAAAAATTATGACTGCTATTTTAGATACTTCATTAACACTACAAGGCAAACACGACGTAAATATCTTTTTATGGTTGAAATGCAACAAGTTATAATAAAACCAGACATAATAACCAATTATAACCTCAAAATTTAAAAATTAGTTATATTACCATTTAGGTAGTTGTCAATTGTGGTTAGGTAGTAAAGTAGTGCATTATTTGAGGTTAAAACGGTCAAAATTAATTTACTGCGTCATGTAATTAAAATAGTTATGAGTTGAGGTTACGTGGTAAGCAGAGCAAATTGTTCATAAATAATTATTAATTATACTATAATTATATTTAGGCATCACAAGTATTAATTACAACTTCCAAATGCAAATAATAACTCACTCGTAATAATACATCGTAAAAATTGATGCGTATTGTGGTTATGTGGTAAATTTGTTGAATATTTTATGTTAAAACTTTTCAAATAAGTTTTTAATTCACAAAAACACTAAATAACATCAAAATTATGCGAACATAATCATATATTACTTTAAATTCTTTACCTCTGGATATATTCTACAAGCAGAAAATAATCTTTTCCGTAAAATAAAATACGCAGTAAAATATTAACGTACATAAAATGCACAAATATGTAAACGTCAAATAAGATCTTATTTCCACGCGCATAAAAATTGCACACACAGCATTATACAGATGGACTACTTAAAATTATAATACGAAAAAAGTCGGGAATATTAAATTTGTTATTTCATATTCATCTGCTTTCTTACTTACCGTATAATATAATACATCTACCTACGTACTCGTATAACCAACGGCGTGCGGCTTGCTTCGCCGATGCGTTGTCCTGCTCGCAACAACCTGATTTGTCCTTTCTTACTCTCTTGGTTTAATGCTCATGCATGCATGCGACCCGACCACACATCGAGGTATAAACGGCACGCACACAACCGTCGCGGGCACAATAGCACTGAATTATGTAACCATGGCAATGAGGCCCTCCGGTAACGAGATTGCCAAAGGTACACGTCGTACACACGAGCGTAGCTTAGGACAGGTGCGCGTGCGGAGCGATGGACCGGAGGGCGAGCAGGCATTATATTTTCCGTGGCTAAAGTATGCAACAGTTTCCCTATCTATATCCTTCTCACCTGCTGCGATTGCCCCACGTAGGTACATCGCAGAATGTATTAATATCGAAATTAATTACGCTGTGACGGTCAATGTCCAATGTGTCCCTGTGGTGGCCATGAGGCAATATGCATAACATTATATTTCGCGACGGTGGCGGTGGAAGTGGAATCGGAGCAATAATCATAATTACGCTTTCACGCTAATTGAGCGATATTAAGAAATGCTTTGTTTCCGGCGCGCGCACACGCTGCGTCCTCTTTGTGCGCTCGACAGATAATTGTTGTCCTGCGTCGGAACAGAATTACCTGACGCGCGCGCGGGATAATAGAATGGGAGGAAAATTAATGTTTGTGCCGCTTTGCCGCACGTCGCTGACAGGTCTATTGTTGTTTTTCCATATGACGTTTCTTTGTCGTCGCGAAAATATGATTTGCATTTTTGAGCGCGCTATAAAATTATATGCGGCTGACTCGTACTAATGGAAATTGCGCCGGCGAGAGCAAAACTTTGCTGGAAATGTAAGAACTAACAACTGAACCGTACGTATTATTTCCCACCAACTTTTATCTTGGTTCTAGTTTTTCTACGTCGCATTGTTTTCAGATAAGAAATGTAGCTAATGAACAAAGTTATCTACGAAAATTGACAAAGCGATTTTTAATTAATTTTTTTTTTCGAATTTACAATTGCTGGGGAATTGAAGACAGGTACTTATCATTGTCTGGTAGAGAGATAAAGCTGAATAATTAAGTAGTGAGCTAAGTTGTGGTTTATATGTACATGATTACAGACGAGCATAAGTACATACCGAGAACGAGAGTCTAGTTGAGCTTAACTTGTATAGCATCGTAAGCAGAAAGTTGTCGGAACTGTAATAGGATCTTGTAATTATTGTATAAAGTTTGCCCGGTAAATATTTGTTTGTGCCCTGCAGGTAACTTAATGTTTTCGCTTCACTTGATAAATGTCATTGTATTTATACAAGCAAACGGAAAATACGTTTCCTTTGTTTCGTACACAATATTTGTTTCGTTGTTTTGTAAAAACATTATGTAATTATTAAATTATTTAAGATAGGTCAGTTTATTGAAAATTTTTGGGTGCATAGGCAACTTTTCTTACGTTAGAGTATCATGGGAGTATCTTCTGCTGCCATCTATAACAAAAAGTAGTACAATTAAGTTAGACACAACATTTTAATTTTAATATTTTCGGGTTATTGTTAATTTTAATTAGTAGAATTTGCAAAATAATACAAATCGCAGTGATCAAAACATTTAAATTTAACTTCTAAGAATTTATATAATTTCCGATTTAATGCGCAGCATATTAGGCAAATATTTATTTATTTCGAAATAAAATGAATACTTATTACATTAAATAAAGCATAATTAATTTTAACTATAGTATATTTATCGTTCGCAAACTAATCATAAATAAATATTCGACCTCGCGATGCCGAATTGTTACACTTGTACATTGATGAAAATTGAGTAATATAATATCGCCACAATTATATACACTGCACCTGTAACAACGGCATCAAACAATAATATTCCGCGTATTAATTAGTTGCGCGTTTTGTAATTATAACTGAAATGCATTCGAACACTGCAACAATGTGAAGTGAAATCCACATAATGAACGAATAACACGTGTAGATACTATATTAATATCCATCCAAAAATGTGATATCTGCCTGAAATCGTTTTTAATTAAATAAATTTTACCGCGTGCCATTCACGTCGCTTACGAAACAACGGATGCAATCCACCTTAGTCTATGGACCTAACCGAGGGTTTAGTGTCCGCCGGTTTAATTACAAGCATTCTAATTAAACGATAAACATCGATATACAGTCCCTTTATTTACACGAACAAATATATTACGAGTACCTTTTGTGCATAATCTATTTCCGGGCGTTTGGAGCGCAAAAAATAATATAATTACCCAAATGTGGAGGCATTCAGTGAATATGAAATGTAAATTTTGGAAATGTAAACTTGCGGATTTGAATCAGTATCAGTGCTCGTTTAGCGCACGGCGTGTACGAATTTGATTTTACCCTCAACCAGATGGTCTCGTCATTATTCATTAATGAGGCTTGCATATTATGTAACCCAAACCCTTCGAACGCCGCAGGGTGTCTCGATTGTACACAAAAACGAATTCAGAGAAGTACTACTTTTTTCTTCGCTTTGCAAATATCACAGGACGTAGGAAGTTGGATGAAAAACCAGCAGGAAAAAATCTAATTAATTACGACGTTTATTTTTTTCTTGTCTTGAACATAGTAATTAAAAGCCGCCTCGCACCGAGTATTTTTCAATTGAATGAAGCGGTATAATCTTGACAATACATCACTTAAGTAATTTAAAAACGTTGCTATGAGTTTATTATAAGCGTATGTTTATAAACTGTGAAATAAAGCAAAATGAACATTGTTTAGATATAAACGTTTAGAATTAAGCAACGCAGAATAAATAAATATTCTAGAAAATATCAGGAAATTCAATTAAAAACTGGATTAAGAAAGAAAAACGTATTTTTCAAATTTAAATTATTTAATTTAGGTTAGGTTTCTGTGAGTTTGTGCGTTCATAGGCAACTTATAAACCATTTGTGTATATTATCTGCTGCCATCTGCCGCCTGAAACTAAAAACATTATTATTACTTCAATTAATCATTTCTTTTCTTAAATTTGTGAAAGAAATGAATTAAATTGACTTAACAATTAATTAATTTTGTTTCGTAAATAAAGCAACTTCTAGAAAATAAATTAACTCACGTGAGTAAAGAAGACACTGAGTGTAAAACGTACGAAATTAACTCGTAAAGTTTTTATTGTGTGTTGGTCACGTACGACAAATCCAATTCTCGAATTAAGTCTTACTTGATTGCATAAAACCTAGGATGCTCTATTTGATGCTGTGTCAAAATGCAAAAAGTGTCCAAGAGTAAGCGGGATAGCTGTGCTGCATCACTATGCGCGAGTCGTGCTTTTTTCTGCTCTCTGTGTTCACTCGAAGTAAAAGAGTTTTCCGCAGAAATGTTATGTGGATTTGAAATGATGCACTTTTATTTCTAAGCCTGCACGTCTGTTCGTTGAAGCAAAGCGAGAACAAGCATTTTAAAAAGTACTTTGCTTTGCTTACGGCACCCGCATCAACGAGAACGAGGCTTTAAAAAACGCGCGGCGGCGAGCGCGAAATGGAAATGGCAAATGTAAGAAATTAAATTGCGGTTTTACGTCATTGCGTTTTTTATTTTATTTTGCGCCTGTTTGGGGGATTACGTGCGCGAGAGGTTAAAAAGTAGGCCGCAGGAGGAGTGTTCTTCTCCTGTAAATCAAATAACTTTTTTTTTTGCTAAATCGGCGCTGATGTTGAGTGAAAGTGTCATTGCAGTTGTAAAAAATGCCTAGGCAGTAAAATAAGAAAATTAGGATTAGTAACATGCTGTCACAATTTATTTATGACATTATTTGACAAGCGTAAGTTAAAAATTGTAATTTTTTGCGTTTGCTGACACAATATTTTTATCGATTTGTATGCAAACATCAAGTATTCATGATTTGCATTTATGATTCTAGTATTGTTAATGTTGGTAAACAAAATTTACTTTTAAACTTATTTGATCCATTACTCTGATAAGCAACATTGTTATTTATGTAATTTAAAGCATTATTGATAAGACTTTAAACTTATTTTAATTCTAATTTGTATGTTTCAGTTTTAAAGCCGCAAGCCTGTTGGAGAAGTTGGAAAATCACCAGAAGAACCTAACAAACACAAATCAACCATTAAAATAAAGGTATTAATATTAATAAGTTGTTTACGTACTTTTAAATTTAATTTTAAAACACTTTGCCACCGGAGTTAATACTTTTATTGATTTTGGCGTGCCGAAGGAAAGAAAACAAATGAAAAAACGACTTGAATATCAGATAAAAAAAAAGCGAAACACACGCGTCAGGGATAAAGGATCTAAAAGGATAGGCCAGAAAAAGTTACGCGGTGCGAAAATGATTTTCATACAAAACCCGGCCACACGTTTTGACAGGCGTTATTTTTGCACGACGTAGGTTGTTATTCTTATATGCCGTTTTCCATTTTGTTCCTTGTCGAAAGCGCAGCGCGCGCCTGCTCTTAAGGCACTTGAACGCTCGCGGTGAGCAGCATGCATTGCGCTAGTGTTTTTCTTGAATGAGGCACAAAATCTAAAAGAGAAAGCTTTTAAGAGTAAAAATTTCGTCGAGCGTAAAACGCATTTTGAAATGCCGCTGTAGGTACGCACACGGCGCGGCGGCACTTGTCGGAATGCGAGAAATAAAAACGGCATTACGACGTACACGTGATGACTGCCAAAACACAACGTTGCGCGAAATAATCGTAATCCTTTGGAGCGGAGAGAACGGCAAGTTGAACACGTCTATTATACAGTTTTTTTCCTCCAACTTTTTTTTTGTGTTGCCGCACCCTACACCAACACCTCCACGTATTGAGAGTACACTTTTGCGCCCGGGGTCGCACATAGTCCTGCATATGAATTCAATTTGAATACGCTTTTCTACGCGCGCATAAGGGATATTGTTAGCGCATTCGAAATTTTCGAAACGTACTTTTAATGCTTGTGCTGCACGTCCGCTATGTTGCGAATGACGTGTGCACAAAAAAATAACACGTAATATACATTTAAATGTTTGGGAATTACTAATGCCCTGGCAGTCAACTTGCATAGAATTTAATCTAGGTGGAGTTAAACACTTGTTGTTTGTTGGAAAGAGCTTAATCATGTTAAAAGTTTCGATATAATTCTATATGTTTCTATTGCAAGTTGTCAACTGGAAATTGCAGCCAAAATACGGATAACGTGGGAAATACGGTAAAAACTTCATTAATATTAATTAAAAATATTTTAAAATATTTATTTTTGTATGAAAAGTTGTAATTTTTTAATTGAAAACCGTCATACTCGTAATTATGCAACGTATATTTGTGACACTTTCACTCAAAAACCATTGAATTAATTTTGATACATTTTGGTAAGGAGATATTTTTCAACATGGAAAAGCAAATAGAACACTTTTTGTTGCAAAAATATAACGAGAAGGGCGTACAATGAGGGATGAAAGTTGATATGTAGGAGTAATTATAGTTTTAGTTATATGTTTCAAACCCAGAGGGCGCAAAAGTGCATTTTTAGTGTTTCTCATTTTTGCAAATTAAAATTAAGAAACCTACTAATGTAGTCGGCACATAATAGGTCCATGAATTAAATAAGTAATTCTTTCTACTAAAATCCACGCTAGTTTGAAGATAAAATTCTTAAAAAAGCTGCAATTCTCCAAAAGTGCATCTTTTCGGAATTAAATTGAGTTGTATTGAAAGAATGCATCAATTTCATTATCCCGATGTAAACACCTTTTAGATGACTCACCACATAACCAAGGCGTACATAGTTTCGTTAATTCCCGCTTATGTTAGTTTAGATTTAGATTCCCCGAATGCCTCCACCGGAGCTTCGGCATGCACAATAACTTTGTGCCCTGAAAGCTTTACGCTCTTCCTATTATTGAATTGCGAGCGGAACCGCGCCAACAATACCAGCCCGCACTGAATAACTTACGCCGGCGGAAGATCGCATTCAGATTATCCAAGCTGCTGATGTTTAAATGAAAACGCGCCGAATAAGATACGCACGCGAAGAGATTAAGACGATACGTGTGAGAAGATGTGTGTGCGGTATGACGCCCCCAAGGTGTGTTTGCTTGAGGCGTGAGTGTGTGCGGGGGTGGAACCAACAACGAAATCTATCCGCAAACAACGCTAGTGTGATATCGCACACCATGAGTCCGTGAACTAAATGCATTTATTGTTCCTATTCTGCCATTCCAATTATCTTGGTTAAACAGAAGCCGCGCGGAGTCGGAGCGCGGCTACACTCTGCAAAATGGTTAATGCGAATGAATTAGGCGCGCGTTTGTGGAGGCGTTGGGGTGTATGAGTAATATCACGGTTCTAATTGCGCTGATTTTGTTCTTTTGTTCATTTAATTGCTAAACAAAATTAGTGTGCACGTATTTTGCGGTTTAAAATGCTATAATTTCCGGTGTCGAATTAAGTGGGGCTTAAAATTAACTATTTGGTATTATTGAAGGTTGTAAAATGTAGTTTTTAGACCCTTAGACTAAAGAATTGGCTTTTTTGCACAAATAACTAAATTTGAGGTTATTTACTAAACATAACCTATTTTTTGGTCTACGTCAATAAAATGTCAAATACTGTTTGACTGTGGCCAAGAAAAACGTGTTTAACTCAATTTTACTTACTTAATTAGCCGAAAGAGTTAAAATCAAATTTTTTTACTACAAAAAACACTTTTTAACAACGCAAAAAATTTCCATGTCAAAATAAATAAAAATTAAAAAGTAGGTTATGTAGAGACATGAAATTGACATTTAAAAATACGTATAATTTATCATGGATAAAATTAATTGATTAATGGACAGAATGATAATCCAAACAGCGCGGCAGTTTCGAATGCGCCGAGTTATGTGAACTGCGTCCCCTTTGGGCTGAGAATGCGTACGCCGGTGTTTTCTTTCCATTAGTCTCCAAGTGTTAAAATTGATTATCTGCATGGATGACACCTATCGAACCGATGGGCCATCGCTTTCCGCCGCCGCTCTCAACACACCCTCGCGCACACAATTGGCGTGCTTTGCGCTCGACCCCGAAAAGCACGCTTCTGGGCTTTCGCGTAGTACCTCTTCCACATCCACCTCCGCAGCACACGGTTTGCACCTCTCCAATGCGGTTAACGCTATTTCGATGATGTTTTCGCAGGGCGAGGGCGGCCGGGGTGTGGGCCAAACCTTATGCATAATTTATAACTCGCTCTCGGATATGTAATCGTTTGTGTTGCGTTTGCGACTCTTCGACATTCGGCCTTTATTGGATATACCGGCGCTAACTAAACTAGCTATATATGCGCCGGCGTGTAAAAAGCATCTTTTATTCGTGTCAATGATGTAATGCGTAATGAAATGTAACGAAACGATTCCGACTGAATGTCGCATAAAATAGTTTAAAAGGTGATAAATTGTGTCAAATGTAAATGCGCACGAAATTGAGTTGCTAAAGTTGAAAACGTGCCCTCGATGGGATTGCCGCCGACGCTGACAAAAAGAGCACTCCTTTTAATGAAAAGCAGGACGACGACTACCTGAACACACCGAAATATTCCGCGGCGTCACAAACCGAGCTGCTAGTTCAAAGCGCGTTAAAATTTTTGCTTCTTTTCCGTTTGCCGCCGTCAACAATGCTTCAAGCATTTCGAAAAGGGAGCTTAGTTGTCGCGTCACAACCAGACATATTAATATTTCACACATTCGGATTAGATTATGTAACAATTTGAATTAAACGCTCACAATAGGATTAACTAAATCTTTCTGAAAGTAAAATTTTATCTTAAATTTCGCACACAATTACACATCCATTCAAATTGTAATTGTGCTGCGTGATGGTGTGAATATTTCCAATGCCAAAACGTGACTTCAGTATACTTCCGCCAATTATTTCGAGACTTTTCAATCCGCTTTCGTTTCATTCGGTTTTTCTTTTCTGTGTGCAGAAATCGACAAATGAATAATTATTTCTATATTGAAATGCGAGTCGCATTATAGAAACTAATCCAATTGTAAACGTATTGTTAAAGATTATAACGACGCAAAAGGCAAAATTGATCTGATTAATATTTGCGTATTGTTATAATATGTCTGACGGGTTATATTTCTACAGTCAAAAACGTAATAACTTTTAATGAGAAGGTTTAAAGCTTCTGCAATAGAGTCGAGAGTTTCATATTATTAATAATGCGGGATAATGATAAAGTTTGTTACTAACGGGCGTATTAAAATGAATCGATTGCAATTGGAATTAAATTTATCGTTATTGTATCGGGCAATTGTATACTATAGTTCAAACAATCATGTAGTACAAGTTGCCTATTATTGACTAGGCCAATTCCCAATTAAAAATGCATAAGTAGCTTTGGTTTTGTTTCACGTTTAAACTACTTGATAAAAATTTATATAATTTGGTGAAAACATTGATTAGACTTTGGATTAAAACATAGGCTACAATTTGCTGCAAATTTTTTATTGTAATAAGATAAAATAGGAGTTGCAACATTTTATATTAAATTAATGAATATAATTTCACAATTTTTAATTATAAATTGGATTTTTTGTAGAGAAAAAGTTAATTTTGCACGTGAGTATCCAGAGAACAAGATTTACTTCGTGTTTATCACATTTTTTGACTCGAAGGTTATAAATTTATATTTTACATTGTCTCTGGAGGTTAAAAAAAAGGTTCACCGACGAATTTTTGTCACCTCAGTAACTCCCCGAACGAACGGAACATTTTTTCCACTTTTGTATGCCATACGTGAGGATCGTCTGCAGAAATTTGACCCGTCGGAATAAAGCCACTGAAAATGGCCGTGTCAAAATATTTGTTCAGTGGAATATATAGATGCAAACAATTCCCGTGTGGCAAAACATAACTTTTTATTTAATATATCTCGAAAAAATATTTCGGATCAAATGCGCCAAACTATTATCTTTGCCGTTCAGACTTGTATTTCTTGACAACACAAGGGAACTGCGCTCGGATAAGCTTTATTTAATGCAAGACTAAACATCTTTACGATCCAAGAGGCGTATATTCTCTTATTCCGTGGTCTAATTAATTTAATTAACAATATAGCTGACCACTTGATTACATCCTGGCTGGCTTGGTTGAGTGTTTATAAAATTTAATGCGCAATTATGCTAGTTTTCTATTAAGCTTGAGGAAAATGTGCCGCGTGACGTATGCTGCTATTCGCTGGCTGTACCTGTTGGATCGTGGGATGCGCGGGCAGCTGGCTGCCTGGCTGGGTGGCGGCGGTGGCGGTGGCGTCAGGGGAGCAAGAATGGCCGGATTGAATGTAGTTCACCTGCACAGATCGTGCGAGTGGCGCTTGTGTGCTCCATTCTCCTCTTGCGTAGCGTAGACGCGTGCAGGTCGAGTAGGTAGGCATCCAGCCGCCGCGGCCGCTGCCGCCGCCGGTGCTGGCATCGGTCTCTCTCGCGGATCGATACGCTCCGGCAGAACGCGTGGCGCTCGCGCCGACCGTTTCACATTATCCGGACGCTGCCTGGCGGCCCCCAGTCTAACGTCGACGGCGCGCTTATTTTACAGTGCGCTGTCAGTGTCGAGCTCGCGCAGCGGCACTGTGCCGAGGCGCCTCCACCGCAGCTTTTGCTAGTATGCTACAGAAGGTGATCTCGGCAAGTGCTACATCGATACGTACCCAAATTTGTGCGAGATTTATTTGCTTTCATTTTTTCGTTTTCAAAACCTAAAAAAAAAACTAGTGCGATTATTAATACACGGTTGAATCATGCATAAAAGAAAACGTAAATTCTCGCTGAACATGACGTTATCGTGCTTATTACCACTACTCTGACATTAAAACCACCTGTTACGAGCTGTTTAAAAACCAAGGGACACGAACTTAACTCTCTCAACGACCACTCGGCGACTTGTGCGTTAATCGACGACGGTAAAAATGTAATTTGCCCAATCAACATCTTTATTTGTTATTCATTTTTTGCGTTACGTGTTTGTACCTTTTTATTCGTTTTTTATTCTTTTTGTAATAAAATAAGCTCATTTAATGTGTAGATACAATGTGTATACCTATTTTATATTTAAATATTGTTGTAACTACTTATTAAATCTTTCAGATGTTTGCTCCGAATTGTTAATTAAACGCATTTTTACTGAAAATCATATACAGAAGATCTGAATAATTCCCGTAGAAAATCACGTCCACTTACAAAACTACCTGCAAACTACCCCCGAGCACACACCAATACCCACCGCCAACCATTAGCAAATTGAAGGCCGAGTAATTAATGTAATTAATGTGTTTGTTTGGTGTTTGATGTTGAGCAGGCTGGCAAGGAATCCTGGCAGAGAGTGAAGGAGCAAGACGGAGTGGGGCCGTCAGAATGAGCCATGGCGCAGATACCGTCGCCGCGCCTGCGTCATTACAGGTTCTGATCAAAATCAAAAACAAAAAAAATAACGCATCAAGCATCAAAAAATTTTGCACGCACTCCGAACGTTCTCTAAGTACCTTTTGAAATGCATATGCGACAAGTTGATTTGATGGATACGCAGAACGAGTCATTTATTATATTATATTATATTAAATTATACAACATCGCCGCTACGTTTTTTACTTCTTCTTTCAGCATGCCGCTGTATAGCACCGCAAAACAAACATAATATATTTACTATTATCTTTTCGATGTTATTCTACATCATTTATAGCTGTCTGTGGGTGTGTTTTGTGTGCGTGTGTGTGTTTATTATTCATGACGAGCACCTTTTTTGAATATGCCATCATTTCTGGAGCACTCTCGACTTGGTTATTTATGCAAGTGCATTTGTCATGCAAATGTGCAGAAAGTTGGACTGATATCGTGTTTTGTTTGCTTTGCTTTCCGTAGGACAATGACGGCCATTTGCTTCGTGTGCAATCTACCGATTCTCTCGCATCAAGTCGGATTGATATGGCAGGGCGGCAATGGATGGGACGACTTGGTGCGCGAGCAAGTCGAAGAATCGACGATTCGCCAACGATTGGGCGGAAGACGCGATTCCGCAGCGCAGGCAACCAGTATATCACCACCGACGGAAACGCAGGAAACATCGCCGCCGACGTCGGGCCAGCCGAGACGAAGACGCAGCTCGCTTGCTCAGCTTACAGACATCTTGAAGGAGTGGAGCGGTGCGTCGACGAAGACACGCCGGAAAGCGCCGCTAAGTCGCCGCGAGACACTGGCGGATTTAGCGCGCAGTTTACCTTGGGGACGGCAGACAACCACAGATGGCGCGCCGAGTTATAACCGAAAACGGCGCGAGTCGAGCGCGGATTCGGGTATTAAGAGTATCAGCGGTAAGTCTAGACGGGACTCACAGCAACATCACACCTTTTCGGACTTCCGGAGCGAGGTGGCTAAACTATGGCAGCGCAGGGAATCAACTACGGAGAGAATTATTACAGCCAGCTCACCGCCGAGACGAGATTCGGGCGAGTCGAGTCGAAGTGGACGACGTGATTCAATTAGCCATTCGTATGGCGCTTCCAGGAGAGGCTCAGGCGAGAGTGGACGCAGTGGACGACGTGATTCCACCACGCTGATCACTCCCCTACCTCCTAAGATAGTAACCGCACATAAGAAACGTCGTGATTCGCGTACAATTAACGACACACCATATAATCGTCAAGATCAGCGTCCTTCTACCTCCTCCACCGCTTCCGATTCAACTCCTATCATCCAAGTGGTCACTACTTGTACCACATCAACGGATATGGGCACACAGGCACTGCCACCGCCTACCATTATCATGTCCAGCGTCACACCGCCGGCCACCTCACCCACGGTGCCACAGGTGCAGGCGACAACGCCAACGCATCCACTGCTTTCAACTCGCCGCGATTCCACAACCCAATGCAGTGTACGTCTTGGCCGGCGCGACTCACGCAGTCATGCAAGTCCAGAACGACGCAATTCACGCCTGCAGCGTCAGAATACCGCCTACGACGAAAGCTGCCTGCCGCCCGGCGGCTGGGGCCGACGCGGATCACAACCGACGGCATTGAGCCCCGATGTTGACGACACCGGCCGCAAATCCAGGCGGGACAGTTTAAGCCCCGACTCGGCGTCTCGCAGCCGCCGCGATTCACGCACCCATCTAAGTCCGGATCGGTCGGGCGAGCGCGACATCAGCCCAATGCGAAGGAGCAGCCGTCGCCTACGGCGACAATCCACCAGTATTGCCGGCCGTGGCCACCGCTCGCCGGATTCATCGTCTTGTTCATCGCGGGATCCGAGTCCATGTGCCAGACCTATGCCCGAACGGGGCGAATCGCATAGACCCATGATCCGGCGGCAGTCAACCACCGAAGAAATCCTGATTGCTCGTGGATTTAGACGGCAGTCTACTACCGAGGAAATGATTCGATGCCGAAACTTTCGCAGACAGAGCTCACAGAGTGATGACACGTCGAAATTTCGAGGACGGCGGGATTCTTGTGCTCAAATCACCGATGGCACCATTGCATCAATGACCATTGAAACATCAAGTACGTTTTTTGATTCGAGCACTCAGACAGGTAGGATTTGTTTGGTTTTTTAATCGATAACTTTAAATTTCTATCAAAGATTCACTGTGCTTATTCACTATCGCATCAGTGCATATTCATTCTAGCTCTCGATTTATACCTGTTGCGTGTGCTCTCATCATACTTTTTCTATCTTTACAATATCTTCACAATAACTAATTTAAATAATGCTGGGTATTATTTTTTATCAGTGCGTAATTGATTTGGTTTTATACAAATAACAAAACACACAAGTTTAATTTACTTTCTGACGTATTTATGAGATAAGCAACATATACGAGTAAGCCACATCCGGATGATTCGCTGGTTGTATAGTGAATGTAATTTATTTAATTTAGTATCGGATTTTTTGTTTGTGTGAATGTTTAGTCCGGCTGGCGAAATAATTTTAACGTGCGCGCCGGCATCTCAGTAATATTTGTGATAACACAGTTGGTAATCGATCGGGGGTGGGGTCGGCGCCGCGACGCTGCCTCAGTGGTTCCGTGGCGTCCGCAGCACGTGGACCTATCCTTCTCTGCCGCCGCCGCCGTCGCCACCGTTGCCGCACGTCCACGCCGCGCACATCCCACAGTCGAGTCGAACCCTAACGTAAGACGTGCACGAATACACGAAATTCGCGCTAGGTGTAAATTGACATTGCATAAGAAACGCAAAAATATCGCGAACGTTGTTATTCTGCTGTGTTCGGCGGGAAGTATGAGCAGACTACATGAATTCCACGCCGCGTGACGATTCAGTGCTTGTGAATATCGGGCTGCAACAGTTGCTTCAGACGGACAATGGGTAAAAACCATCACAATGTGTATTGAGACGTATATATAGAGCATGTGGCTGGCTACACCTATATTATTCTGTTTTATTTTTAATTCGTTGATTGCTTTGTGCCGTTGTGTATTGTAGTACATTATTTTATTTTCGTTTAAATTACTTACAAACGTGGAAAACATTTAACACGTGTTGCTTCGTAGTTTTAATTGTTTGCATTTTTTTATTTCGAGTTTTACTTGGCAAAAAAATATGTAGGTGTATAGAATAAAACCTTGGCCATGAGAATATGTTCGCAAAACTTGCAGCGATCAATTTTAATCAATCTAACAGCTTTCTTTGTTGGTTTTCTGTCCAGGTTTGTGTCCACAAACAACTTAAAGTCGACGCCAATTTGTCAATTAACTTGTATGGACTAAAGCAACAAATAAAGCAGAGAAAAGCGTACGATTTGATTGCTTTTGTGTTACATATTTTACAAATTTAATTAAAGCAGTTCGCGTCTTGCATTCAATTCAGAATTGCAAACGATTCAATAGCGATTGAATCGAGAGTCAACTGGTGACTATTTCCTGATGAAACTTTGTAACATAAAACTCTTGTCATGATTTTATTACTTCACTAAAAGCTAGCAAACATTAAAATTATGATTAAAATTATTTTAACTAAATTTTAATCAACACTGCATATTAATCACATGAATATAATCTATTAATAACACGTATTTTAACATTTGATTGTCCGCTGCAGTTACGCATTATTTCCGTTGCATTAATTCACATATTCAATTGAATATGCAAAATGTTTTAAAAACATTTATTGGAACAAAGGGCTAAAAAGCAAAAACAAAAGCTGATATTGTTAATTTAATGCGTCAAATGCATCAAACTCATTACACTTGATTTGCGTCAATTAATTTTTTCCGCCGTTTAGCGCCCACAATTGATACAATTTAGGACAAATAATAGGTTTGCTTACTAATATTAATAACACTATAGATATTGAGGTTGTTGGGAGAAGGGGAATACCCTTGAGCTGATTTCAATTACAGACAGGTCTTCGAAATATGCGAGCCAAAGGCGTATTCCCGATATTCAATTTGAAATTGGAAATGTCGCACAATCACGTCTGCAATAATGTTCAATATTCTCGCGCAAAGCGACGGTCTATCAAACGTGGTGTCAAAGCAAACAAAACAATAACACTAGCTGGTGTGTTGAATATTCAGTACGTTCTAATAGAACTGTCATTTTTGTTTTGTTCTTAGAATCATTTTTACAGTTTATTACAGTGTGAAACTGCAATTATTGGTATATTGGTCAATATAGGTTATGTTTTTATGAACGTTGCATGTTGGGTTGCATACATTTATAGGCTTGGCTTTTGCCTTCATGTTTTTTTATTGCCAGTCAACTTGACATACTTGCGTTGGACGTTATTTATCCTAATATCAAATAATAAATAAAATATCCCCAAGTACGCTATTATCATTTTTATGCGTGCTATATTAAACTTAATGAAGCATAAACATTTGATGCATTTCCATAATTTACACCGGCGTGAATTATAAGTTATTAAAACTGGGCATATAGGCACAAGCGTAAATTATTTAGTACCTCATCGTAGTGGTTGTAGATAGAATAAAACCCATTAAAACAACCGGAAATGCGCTAAGATACTTGTACCTGTATTTATCTAGGCGTTTTTTCGCTTTTGTTATATTATCATTAGCTGTTTTGATGGATGCATTAATTTAAAGTTACCCGTTTATGTTAAATAAATAGAGTGGCACTTGAGGACCGCCGGCTGTGTGCCTGCCGGGCAAAGGTAAAAGGAAGTTGTACCGGTAGCGTCGGATAGGCCGCAGCAAGATGATGAAATTGCAACTCATTATGAACTAACTTGCTTCTCTAGCGATTTCGTGACGCTAATTTCAATTAACGTGCGAATGCTGCGCTTTATAATATTTATTTAAATTCTCTACTGGAATGGTATAAATAAGTAATGAAAAGTTGCAGTTTACAAGCAAATTGCATAATATATCTTTAGATTTGAATAGGAAATACTCATTTTGCCAATGCATTGAGTTGAAGTACAAGTACTGAGCGCAAATTGCAATTTTGTTAATTATTGCGTTATTATTTGCAAGTTTATTATGTTTTATTTAATATACTATGAAATAGTTTCAAATAGCATATCATTTTAATGTTAATAACGTTGAATTTTACAAATTTTGTCATTAACACTAAAGTAATGTTTTTTGGATGGATAAATATAACAACATTTTACTTTTTTATCAAATTTCCACCCAAAAAAATACAAAACAAAACTTTTGCAAAGATTTTTTCCATAAACCTCAATTTTTGAACTGATAAAATTGGGTCTCACAGGATTTGCAAAAGCGCTACCGCGGCTTTTGAAGATCCCCCTAAACAACATTTACAGCATAGCAATTTGTGCGACATTTACCACCGCAAATTGTTTCCGTAAACTGCAGTTGCATAAACTGCGAAACAAGTTTCATTCCATTCTGTGACTAAATCATTCGAAAAGTTTTGCGGCGAGTAAAAGGCACAACTAAGTGCGAACAACTCCTCTCTGTTTGTAAATGAGCTTTACCCGGATTCGAAAATGTGGCAGCCATTCATTGAAAAAACAGGAAGCTAATGACTAAAAGTAACACTGATAATGGCTGTTTTTCATCATCATGTTTTTCTCTCGGCTCTATTCAATGGTTTTTGTCCCACGCGCCTGAATGTCATACGTGAAAAAGCACAATGAAAATCAAACGTTTTACTTAATGACTTGTCATTTTAGAAGCTCTTATTTTTCTAACTCTCATTAATCTCTACACAATTATACTTTTGTAAAATCTGGCATTTTTATTAATAAAAAATTTTCTTCTTTTTTATAGAGCCGTCGCCGTTGTATGATAACAATCATTATCACGAAGAATGTCTGCGTTGCAATTCGTGCGGATTGAATCTAACCGGGCCGAATCAGAAGCGTGCCCGTCGCTTCAAGAATCACATTCTATGCGATCTGCACTTTGCCGATGTGGCGCTCATGGAGTGCTCGGACTTCATGCAACAGTTGCGTGCGTTCAAGCCGCAATCATTGGGCTGCGCTGTCGCGCGAAGGAAGTCTTCGACGACGCTCATATTTCCGCTGCCGCCACAAGCATGTTCCGGTAAGTGTTTAAAATCACTCATCCCGGCGCCTCCACCCTATATATACTTCATACATTGTCTGGCGTTCTTTTTTTTATTTGCTATAGAAGTATTGCAAAGTTACTATAATTGGAAATTCAAGCTGAAAGCGCACCGTTCCAAAACGAAAATTTCAATTAAATCAGCACAAAGCGGTGCGCTGCCGACCGACGTATTTAATAATATGCTGGCAGCTGCTACTTAAACATTATATATATAAAGTTGCCGGCGCGACAATTAAACGCCGTCAACTTTCTGAACTTTCGGCGTCTAATTTCGAATGGTGTACATTACACACTCCGGCGGCTACCCCTCCCCGATAATGTTCGCACTCGGTTACAGATTCTTCGCCCTCTTTGTCGCATAGCAGCACCGAAACGGGGCTGCTTTCTGATACAAACGGCGGAGATCCGGTGTGTGACACAAAGTCATGTCTTGGAGTCAAAGGATTTTATAATGCGATTTATCGCGTTTGTTTAGAATACAACAGGACGAGGAAATTAAATTATTATCGCTGCTAGATGGAGATTTTCAACGCTTTGTTTGCATTGTGCGCCGTTTTAAAACTCCCGCGGGGGTTACAATTTGTGTCATGGACATGCTCCATTTCATATTTTTATTCTACATCAAAATTATTGCTGGCAATCTAGAATAATATAAATACTGACAAAATGGCGTCGCCTGCGGTAATAATAATAATAATATTTGATAAATATGCTCGTCACATAGTGCGGCAACCAGGCCAGCAGGCTTCATAAGTCTAGCTAACAGAACCGTGACTAGGCATGAATAATAATTACATATCAAAACAGTTAAGCCTGCACGGTGGCACATACATTTTCCGTGCAAGAAACCGACGAGGGACAACGGGAGCTATACTTAATCCGCCTTTACCTTATTTATCATCAGGTCGTAATTTTTCGTTTCTTACGGATTAACCTCGTCTTTTTCCTTCCTGTAGCATGCTTTTTGTGTGTTTTCGCAAGTTTTTGCCTTTTTAGCTTTTGTTACTTTATAATTTATATAAAAAAACAACAATAACACAACAAAAATCGTGTTCTTGTTGTATTTTTATATGCATCACCAGTTATTACCCTAATCTAAACTCTTTTCAACATTTTTTAACTTTTTGCAACATTTTAGTACTGAAATAAGCTCGTAAAATGTTTATCGAATCCGTGTGTTGATGTGCTTTACTTGCCGCTGGCATTTTAGTTCGGATTTGATGAATGCGCTGATTGCCAGCGCAAATTCCAACTGTAAATAAATGTGACGTGCATTATGCACTAATAGTAGACGGGCAAATGCAAAAGTATCCGGCGATACGTGCCCGAAAACGCTCTCGTACAGCTTTGGTTGTTTTGCATTCGCTTCATGTGTACCCGCTTCTATCAGCGAGCGTGACTGCATCGCGGCTCTTTCAGTATGCACAAGCATGTGCGAAGAAGTTCGATAAAAAGTATCGCGCTGGGAAAACATAACAAATCGTCAGCTATATATCCAGACCAAAAAGCTATCAAATATTTATCAATATACTTTATAGTCTCTTTTACAACTTAATTATTACTTACTTAAAATGCTTAAGAAATGTAAAAAATCTTGGTAAGAATATTGCGGTTTTGCACCAAGTTTAAAACATGAAATATTGAGGACAATCGGTGGCTGCTTTTTTCCATGAGAATTAATAAAGCATAAAATGAAGATTTGTGCGCCGGCCCCGGGAATATTTTTTCCTTCAGCTCCTCCGCCGTACCGCCTGCGCACGTACGCCGAATTCCTTCCGCCACGTACCCGACCGCCGCCATTGCGATGGATGGCGCTCCGGTTGGAATATGAGTACTAAACGAGACGCCAGCATCTATTCATCAACTCCGTCACGTCGCACCCCAACCCAAACCGCCGCATGTGAAAGAAGGGAAGTGTGTTAATTCTCATCTTCCCGCTTGTTCGTCCTGTGTATAGTCAGGTCACTCTAAGTTTGAGCACCAAGCTACATTTAGTTCGTTTGGTGTTCTACCTTACAGTGAGTTGACTGTACACCAATTCAACGTGTGATGATTATGATAACAACTAATTATCTACGATGACGACGATTACTTCATAATGTATCATGGACAATAAAGCGAGCATCCGCGCAGCAGTTGATGATTAATTAGTTGCGAACTGTGATTTGAACACACTATAGGATTATCGTTTTAGTTCGGTGCTCTAAGGCTGCTATTGCTTTTAGCGTATTGCAAATTAGAGGTAATTAATCCTAATTACGCGATATGCATTAATCGATCAACTGGAAACATCTATAAAGGCATCTACATGTTGAACAAGTCTTGTTGTTGACACACTACAATAATATATTAATATAATTAGGGTGTGCGCAGGCAAACCCCGCCTCAAGGAGTGTCAGAATATGTTCGCATGAAATTATTGATTAAATTGTGTTGAAAACACAAAAAATATGCGCGCAAAACACATCGATTAATTACGTTAATCGTGCGATACGAATGTTCTAGATGGCTGCGAGATGTACATCGACTTAGATTGATTTATCACTCAAAGTTCCGTTTGTGGCGTCGCGAACGTCCGCAAACAAGATGTCGTCGTTGTGGTTGTTGTTGTTGTTGTTCAAGTGTGTTCTGCGCCACTAGACTCACTTACCACTACTATAACAACGTACATCGGTTCGTAGTTGGGTTGTGTTTGAGCCAAAGTTGGAAATTTCCGCGTCAGAAAAAGACGCTTTTGATTTATGATAGTAGATCACTCTCGGCGAGATTACAGCGAGGCTAGTATCCTAAATGGCGAATTAAGTGTATATTACGTACATACTGGAACTGGAACTGGAGTCGAGTTACGGCGCAAAGAAGAACAAAAAAAGCGAAAGCTATCGCCGCGTTTTATTACGGACATAATTCTTACTTAACAATGTTATATTAGGTATATAATACGCACCTAAAATGTACTGCGGCGCAAACACGCACACGCCGGGGATGTGCGATAATATTAACAAACTTATTATCCCCCGGGTGGTATAAGTTAATTATTTCATGCTGCCGACGTCGCTACAATAGATTGCACAACATTAAGGGATATAATCTTTTGCCCACCTGCCTGGGAAATCATCATTTTGCAATGTTTTACATAGAGAGTATAGGAAGATGATACTTTTGTAGATTTGATGCATTATTTTAAGTGAAACGTGGCTACGCCGCAATTGGTAGTGTGGCAGTGTACTTAGAAGTTAGTTACATAACCTATTTGCAGTATTTACTGAATTAAGTTCGGTTTGGATATTGAGATAAAGTAAATACAAAAAATGAAATAAAATTTGTGATATATTGAAGCGAATGGAAATAACTTACAGTTTTGCAAAATTTCCTGAACATTACAATGTAGACAATATGTGCAAAGAATGTCCAAGGGCATAACCTTATCCATAAAATTATTTTCCTTCATTTATTTCATTTTTTCATGAATTTTTTGAAATTATAATATTTATTCTGTTATTGAGGGCAAAAACAAAATCTATAAATCAAGTCAGTTCACCATTTATGAGTTAAAATAAATGGTGCACCCAACAAACTTTATTTATTAACGCAAATTATGACAGAAAACAAGTTTGCAAACAAATAGTCTAGTGTTTTACCTGGGTAAAATATATAGTAACTACCATTATGGAGCTACAGGTGTAATGATTCGTCCGCTAATGTAGATTTGTGTGCCTTCCAGATGAGTTTTGTGAGGAATTTCCGCACAACTTCATTCCGACGCCAGGTTATTGGATCGAATGCTCGCGCCAGAAAATCGCCACCGACACGATCTGGGACGAAAGCGAGTCCGACCACGAGTTGCCCGAGGGCGACGAAGACGACCGCCATTTGAATCTGGACGAGAATGGACACAAATCAAGAGACCACGGTGAGTAAAAGCGCATTCCACATCATTTTTTTTTTAAAGAAAATATCGGATTATTGCGAAAAGTTGAATGATTTACATAAGTTCCAAAGTCCTAAATTCTTGGCCGCCAGCCGTAACAAGTTTGAAGATTATTTTGTACGGGCCAAAGTTAGGCCTGTTATCCTTATTTTTTCTTCTACCCGCATTTCAGATTATAAACTTATTAAAACTTTGTAGCGAGTGCATCAAGTAAATTGTAAATGCGTAACGCGTACTTAAATCCAACCCCTTGAGATGGATTCATACTTTTTGCTACAATGTTCCGACTGTGTAATACGGAAATAAAGCATATAAAAAACAAAGTGATTTCTCAAGGGACACTTAAATGATGAGCTTGAGTCTTGGAAGAGCACGGGCACCAGCCAGTCTGGCTGTAAAACATTACGAACTAATGGATGTCTAATCGTCTTCAATTTTTTTCCGCTCTTCTCTTTTTTCTGGTATCCGCACCGCTGCTTCGGTGTATCTAAACATAAAAGGATGCGATGATTTATACGAAGACGACGAAGACGACGACACGTCATCGCCGCGTAAGAAGACGACCATCGAGGAGCAATGGGAGAAGAATCAGGCCTTCGAGCTGACGAGCGTCGAGCAGGAGACGTACGAGCGGTACTTTTATGGCACCGAACATTGGAATTACTTCACCAACGATGAGGATCTTGGTCCTGTCATACTTTCGATCAAGCAGGAGACGCTCAACGGGCGAGATCAATTCAGGTTAGTGGCACATTTTATATTCAGTTTTTTTTTATCCCAGCTAACACTAGAAATGTGTTAAAAATCAATAAAAAATAGTCAAGTAGAGAACATAAGGACACTTCTAAAGAACAAAGGGTGTATAAAAGGATTAAATTAAATAAATAAAAGGGTTCATACGAGTAGATAAATATATAGACGTATAAAAACATTTTTGTTTGTTACGTTGGAATATGAAGAACCGAAAAACGCGGAATCCATGTTTGTATTTTATATGCGTAGAATGAACACTCGACGTCAGTTGTAAATATGCAAAACTGGCTGTTAATTAGCGACACTAACAAGAAAGGCGTTTCGCTAGACTTACTGCGAGCGATTAGCGCGTTAATTAGTGCGTTATGTGTTAAATTAAATGCTTTTCATGTTTGACTTCATCATGATTACTTTTTGTTCACAAATAATTTAAAACAAACATTTTATTTTCATTATAACTATCAAATTTGACAACTTTGCATAGCTTGGTTATGTTTGTCTCCAACTAGCGCCATCTGATGGTTTATAAATGCTAATATAATTATTTATAGTATTTATTTGGATATAATATGTTTTTTAATGATAGATTAGCTGCTGTCATCACTAAATTAATAGTATACACATCGAAAGTTACTCACAGTTATTATAATACTGTTAGAACAATAAATTAAAAGATATTCATTAATAGATAAGGCCGGAGATATTTGTTTAATTTGGTGAATATTTCCCCCCTCGAAATAAATTAATTCCAATGACGTAGCATTATCAGTGACAGCTAGAATGCTGTCAAAACGGGTAGATAACATCAAAATTCCAATGACGCTACACCTCTATCATTCGTTATTCATTTCCAGCGTATCGCATTGCACACAATCGCGAATATGAATATCGATTCAATCGCGTTTTTATTATTGTAGCAAAACGGACATTTTGCGCTGCGATTTCGCTCGGTTTGCACATCACAATCACGCGCGCGCACGCCTAGCCCTTGCCTCGTTTACGTATTTACGACGATACATGACACACTCGCGTTTACGTGCGAGCGCTGGAATGGTACACAGAGAGATGCGAAGGATGCAAAGCGCGTATAAATGCGAAACGTCCAAATTGATAACAAGTTATTCGACATGTTGTCGGGGCTTGTGATTGATGGCTCGTTCCGATTTTAAGTGTGCACTCGACGAATCGATAAATGTATAACAATCGTGCGGACGAGCTCCGGCGCGCGAAAAGCGTGTTTGGAAAAAGGGAAAAGGAAGAACGTGAATGAGCGGCGGGGGAGGGTGTGGAGGAAGGGTGGCATCGGGGGTCTGTTTGACGGTTTCCATTTAGGAAATTCGTTTTTGCGTTTTCTGCTTCACACCCACCCAAAAATGTCATCGCACGTCGTCGTGCTGTCGTCTCCGCACGATATTCATCGATATTTTACAATTGCACCAAGGACACCGCAGCATTTTCATCTACAGCATACTTTTATCATCGCAGTTTTTGCTTTTATTTCTTTGCCCAGCGAATGTACTCACATATACCTCTTCGTGTACTTTCATTCACCTCTCCAAATATTTATATTCGTTCGCTTGGCGTTCGAAAAAGCTGCACTGCGCTGAGAGCCGCTATTTACTGAAATAATATTTTCACGTGCTAAGCTTTCTTATGTCTGGCGAGGTCGATGCGAACACGATGCTTTTACATCCAAGTAATCTAACACCTGAGGAAGCGCCAACAATTCCAGCTGAATGATGGAAAACATTTTGTTACACGCCGAAATCCAGGCGATCTGTGTGCGTGTTTGGTCTGTATTGCCGAGATTAAACTTAACTACGCTGCGCTGCCTCGTAATGAAAGCCGGGAATTTTCTTCAATAATTTGAATAATCCCAGATTTGCGCGCGGAATTTAATTTCGCTCACGACTACCGCCCTGACTATCATCGGCGGAACGGAACAACATTCCTAGAACACGATCTAATTCTTTCCTTCTCTCTCTCTCAATTTGCAGAATATTAGTGCGGGCCATTAGCTACACGGTGCATGGATTGATCCCGGCCAGTTGTGTATTCGCCGACAGATATAATCGTGAAGAAGTTGTACGATCCCTCGGCAAGGAAGTCAACATCAATCCGCCGTTAACACTCGGTCAGTTACCAGACACGCCTGAGGAGCTTCTCAAATTAGATCAGGTAAGTCTTATTCTCACAAAGTTATTACTTGTTAAGATAAAAATACCCGACGAAGATTTTGTGTACTTTTTTT
Organism: Dalotia coriaria; assembly: GCF_025399875.1. Lineage (NCBI taxonomy): Eukaryota > Metazoa > Arthropoda > Insecta > Coleoptera > Staphylinidae > Dalotia > Dalotia coriaria. The sequence continues at coordinate 6,294,670 of NW_027045447.1, read as the reverse complement.
ATTTAATATAAATTTGGTTTAGCGCGCACAATCTTGTCGTAACCGTGTGCTTTTGTGATTCGGCGAATTTAGTCGGAAATAGAAAAGTGGCGCGCAACTCAATACGGGTAACGAAGGTTGGCTCCTGAAATATTAAACGACTTTTACGGCGCTCCTGTATGTGCGAATATTAAATTTTCAAATTTCCACTTTTGCCCCGTGCTCCCTTTGCGCCAATGTTCAAACATTCTCCAAACCTTTCGATTGATTAATGGATTTTTTCCTGCATGGTCTGCTACACAAAGGAGCGCAACTTGCCGAGATGGCGTGCATGTGTGTCTATTCACACAAAAATTGATTTCACATTCATTCTCGGGCAATAATCAGTCATTGCTGAGATATTTACTTTCGTCTAAATTTAGCTGAGATTGACTTTAAAATATACGAAAAAGAGACGGAAATAAAGTGCGCGCACGGAATGACCGAGCGCTGGGATTAAGACGGGTTGTAATCGCCTGGATATAATCAATCAACGTTTATTCACCCGGGGCTGTTTGTGTCGCTGCTGCAAATCCCCCAAAGGTTTGCAAAATTACTGACTATCCACGAGCAGGAGTCGTAAAAAAATATATGAAATTAAATTCAATTAAGAAGTAAACTTGAGTCATAATTTTATCGTCCTTTCTTGGACTGATTACTTTAAAGAGTTCAGTTGAATGCTGGAGAGTCTTTCAGCGCGGAAAATCGCGCGAGATTAAATTGCTCGTTAACTTTTTAAAAGCCTCATAAGTCGCGTAATTTCACTCGACGCAAATTGTTGGCGGACATAAAGAAAGTTGCGACTTTTATTTGCAGGTTTTTATTAAATCGGAACTAAAGGTGGGCGTTATCTATGTCGTCGAAGGACAATACACCGAGGAGGAAATTTTAGACAATAACGCAAACTCGCCGCTCTTCGACGAGTTCCTGCAGGTTTTGGGGGACAAGGTTCGCTTGAAAGGATTCGATAAGTACAAAGGTGGTTTAGATACAGTGCACGATCTTACAGGCAAGTTTAATTAAACTCAGCGAGAAAAAAATCAAAAGTTTATTTTGAGTATTTATTTAATGTCTAGGTTTATATTCGGTGTATACAAATTGGCGTAACATCGAGATCATGTTTCACGTGAGCACACAGCTGCCGTACGAAAAGCACGACCCACAAAAATTGCAGAGGAAGCGTCACATCGGAAACGACATTGTGTGCGTTGTATTCCTCGAAGCTGACAATACGTCCTTTTCACCATCGTGTATAAAAAGCCATTTCCTTCACACGTTCATTCTCGGTATGTACTTGTATTATAAGTTTAAGCAGCGGCGTAGCGTGCCTTGTCGGGGCCCCGTATAAAATTTTTTTGGAGGCCCTTATATGGAGGTAAAAGTTTTTCCTTACACACTTTGGGGGCCCCCGTGACCCGGGGGCCCCGTATAATTGATACGGCAAATACGGCGGTAGCTACGCCCCTGAGTTTAAGGCACTTAGGGTGTGCGGGAAAATAGGAAAATTCAATTGTATTACCCAATTTAGTTCGCACGTCGCCGCGGATCAAGCGAAAGCCGACACGCTATGAGGTGTCGGTTGTCACCCGGGACGAAGTCGGCGCTTACAAACCGTATCTGTGGGAGCAGAGCGTCTTCGACAAGGGCACCATGTTCCGTGAGTGGCTGCTGACGAAAATCGTCAACGGCGAACGCGCCAGCTACTCGGCGCCGAAATTCGCCCGCATGCAGGAGCGCACCCGGTCGCAGATGCTCGAGGACATCGTGGCCAATTTGCAGAACCACGCCGAGACCGGTCAAATTCCAAAGCCGTATCGGCGAGGTAAGGTTTTCTTATTGCCGACAAAGCCGGCCGTCAGTCTTTGGGGACTTGAGAGTCAGTCCACCACCGCTCGGCCAGCGTTATTGATTGTCGTCTTATTTATGGCCGTTTTATAGGTTCCTGGAGGCCCATAGGTCACATGCGACCGTCGTCACCTCTACTAGATAGCGTGCGAGATCAATTCGAGGATTACGATCAGCTCGCTAAAGATTTCACTAAGATGTTCTTAAACGCCGAGGAAAACCTCCTCGTCAATTCGCAGCTATTTGACGTTGTTTTCATGGTCGGACAATCCAAACAGAAAGTAAATTTTGCCATTACTATTACACCTGTTAGTACAGCATTGATTTTGGTTGGAATTTCAGACGAAATTCATTGCTGTTCGAGCGATCCTCGGCGTGCGTAGTCGCGTGTTTCAAGAGATGCTCTACGGAATCCAGACGGGATTCGGATCTCCCCAAGTGCCTGTCGCCGAGCTGCTCGCCCGGCCCGTACCCACCCTGATGAGCCCGCAGCAGTCGCGCACAAAGAGCAGCAACTTCCTGCAAGTGCCGGATATAGAGTCACCGCGTCCGAAGAGTGTGCCTAGCTCGCCGATGGTCCGACGAGCTATCAGCCGCATCGGGACCATTACAGCCGGCTGGGGACGTTCAATACGGAAGCACAATGCGCCTTCACTCTCGGCGGACGATAAAAAGAAATGGGCCAGCAGCCATGACTGCTCCAGTAAGCTATTTAAAACGGAAAACACACGTAAATATCATTTACTTATTGTTTTTTTACAGATAAAGAAGTAAAGGATAAAGATAAAGAAAAACCAGCGCAACTTCCCGTACCTAGATTAAGCGTGTGCGCTGATGCCCAGAAAGTTGATCGCGCTAAATTAGCGCAGACCGAGTTCTCGATTATCGAATTCGATCCGGATACATTTCGAATATTGCTGGACTACTTACACACCGGCTCGTGTCCGCTTACCTGCTCGACAATACCGGGCCTTATTTGTGCCGCTGAACATTACGACCTACCCGAACTGCTTCAAGCTTGCTTTCATCATGCCAAGCAGTTTCTCAGAATCGAAGTTGTACGTTGTTTATTAATATAATTATTGTTTTGTTTTAGATCAATTAATTAATGTTTTGCTTTGAAGGTGTGCTGCATGCTGTGTTCACTAGAAAATTATTACTGGCGCTACACTTCGGCTTCTGAGTTGGTGAATATGATCCTGGCGTTCGTAGAAACGCGAGCTTATCAATTGTTCCAAACGCCCGAGTTCTTGACTCTTAGCGAATCAATGGTGCAGATGATTATGTGCCGGTAGGAGAAGTTTGCGAGTACATTTGGGTTGATTTAAGTTAATTGTTCGGATTGTAGAAACCTGGAGGTGCCCGAGGTGCGAAAATTCGAAGCGATGCTCAGTTGGGCAAGGCATAAGATCCGAACAAAGACTTCTAGCAAACTCGATGCCAAACTAGAATTTAAATGTATCATGGAACGCTTAGCGCGCGATTTGAAATTGTATCGGATTACGCCCCAAGAACTTATTAAGGTAAATAATTAATCCTTCTTTTTATTACTTTTTGGTTCATCTATAACATATGTTTCTGTAAAGGTTGTGCTACCGTCGAAGGCGATTAAGAACGAGCGCATCTTGGAGACGCTGATGTTTCAAGCCAATTCGGGTATGTACCGCATACAGGATTCCTACTTGAAGGAGTGCAGGCAAAGACTGCAGAAACAAGACTCGCGATTCTCCGAATGGGAGTCCTTCGATTATAGCGCGTAAGCATTCAGTACATTTGCGTAAATGATCGCTATCGATATGTATAAGTATAATTTTATAGCTTTCGAGTTTATATTTTGAAAAGAAGTGATAAATGTATAAAAAATGTTGATGTACACTTACATAATTATATAAACTGTTTACAAGACACCATGAAAATGAAACAAATTTCGGAGATTGCAGGACAATCTAGGATAACTCAGACCGGGACGTCGGTGCATATATAATATAAAGGATAATTTAGCATTGTTGATTATTGTGCTTTCTTCTTTCTCGCACGGTTGTACGTACTAACTTGAGAAAGGCGATAAATTATTGTTATGGCCACTATACAGGTTGAAGAGATGCGTATTATACCTTTGTCTTGAAGAACATTTGATGCTGGATGGCTTTTCCTTCCAATCGATTTCGTCTTCTTAATATTGAACAAAGCAACTGCATGTGTTATGTGGTGTGTGATGAATACTCGGCAGGTTATCGTGGACCCTGTCTATATTGTATTCAATTAAAGAAAAACAAACAAAAACAAAACAAAATTAACTTGCTGTTGTGTATGTTTGATGTTAATATCAATAAAAACATATAATGTAAACGTTAAATATATGTATATCTGATGATGATGATGCAGCGCGATATTTATTTATAAAAATGCTAAGCATCTGAAAGACTATATTACGTAATTCGTAGCTAGCCGATAAAATAAAATTTTTAAATGTTTAAGAAGAAGAAACAACATGAAATATTTTGATACAAATTGATAACATTATCGCCAAACGTATGCCACATATAAAGAAACAACCGTAAAAGTAAACATCGTATAATATCGAGCGTGTAAATCAACAAAGTATAGATATACGAGTCTTAAATGTACAAAATATAAAAGATCATTTTATATTTTTGCAAAAACATTTCAAAATTTTAATGATTGTTATATTATATCCATATTATTACATATATATTCAACGTTAATTTTTCACACATCTTTATTCGAATTCATATTATAGTTAACAAATGATACTTGTAATGAAATTAACTAATCAATCATCATGATGGAATATATTGTATAATTAAATGAAAAATGAAAATGTTGTAATATTATTGTCTGTTGAGCAAAACGCGAAAACAATGATTTGTGCCCTGTTAAGTGTCATTCATTTGCACGAAATTGTTTCATTCGCTTTCAATGGATCTTCCATACTATTGTAAGCACAAACCAAGATGTAGCTGATTGCCACTGTTTATAAATGTGCCCTCACAGCGCAAGAGCTGAATGCGACGATTATATTGAGTTGTTGGCATTGAAAACTACAAAATGGATACATGTTGTTAAGTTGTGGAAACATTCTCAAAATGTACAATTAATTATTATATTTTGTACTTATATAATGTGACTTTTATTGCAACATATTCGGTATCTTTAAATTCGAGTGTTATAAGAAAATATTGCTAATATTTGTTGCAGGAGTGTTTTTTATTAGCAAAACACCACCGCACGCACTAGTTGTACCAGTTGGCCTACCCCCACCACTCATAACAGGTTGGTATCAGATTTAGAAGGACAACGCGCAGCGCGCAATGCGCTTAGTCATCTCTGAGTGCTCACGTGGTGCAGTTGCAGGTTTTCACGTTCCTGATATTATCCGGGCTGATTTGACTTAGTGGCATGAGGTTAAGTGTTGTTTAGCGTGCCTCGTGGAAGTAGATTCACCCACAACGTATCAGGATCTGGAGAATCGTAAGTAAACACTTTTCATATTAGATTGAATCTTTATTAAAATTGTGACAAGTCGCGATTTGCATTACGAACCGTTGAAAAAATAAATTATAAACCGGGATCAAAGTTGACAGACCAAGCTGTAACAGCCTCTACAGAACAGTTCATCAAAAGTAAAGAGTGAAACACAATCCAGCTGACCAGAATAACAAACCCAACAAATCTAACAAAACGAAAATTGTTTCTCCCACACAACATGATCTGCCTTTAATTTACAAATGAGTAGAAGTATCTTTACAAGAAAAGAAGATGTTACAGCGTTGGGCTCTCGGGAATCTCTTAAAGCGCTTATTATTTGAAGATCTTGCCCTGGTTGAACTTTCGGCCTTTGTTGTCGGTGCCAGTCCATGAGAAATATTGCGCGACTAATTTCTTCGTCTCCTCAGACTTAGGATCAAGTTTCTTCCAGTCGTACACCTCGTAATCGATCTGCCAGTCGGGGCTGAGGGGGAATGCCAATTCTTGGCCTCTCCACACCCAGATACCGGAGATACTGCTGTTGTTATCCTCGCCGAATAGGCACACCGACGCAAAGGCTTGTTTACGCATTTTATCCAAACGTTGGAACATTCCGGTGATAAGGTTGCAGCTCATAAACACCTTGGCGAGTTCCTCGTTGTACTTGTACTCGCCCATCCAGATGGAATAGTTCTCGGCGTCGAACTTCTCCCAGAAGTACGGAATTGAGACAGATTCATCCTCATTGGAGTAACAACGCTTGTAGTCGTCCATGTTGAATGTGCCTTTGGGGAGGGAATCGAAGGGATCCTTGCTTTTAGGTTCAGCGGCAAGTGCGGCCTCGGCAGCGTCCATTTCTTCTTCAGGTTCTTTCTCCTTCTTGGGAGTAGCTTTCTTTTGTTCTTTCTTTTCTTCCTTCTTCTGTTCCTTCTTATTATCTTTTGCTTTGCCTACAGAAACGAACAATCACTTTAATAAGTCGTCATAAATTCATCATTAACTGTTTATTTAATTAATTTAATTTATTTACTTTTTCAATTTTCATGTTAATTTAATTAATTATTTAAAGTTGTTAAAGATAAGATGAGATAAGATAAAAATGAAATGTTTTGTAAGTAGCATTCAGGTATAGAGATTATTATTTAAATGAGGTGTACTTACTCTTCTTCTTTTTACTAGTTTTAGTTTCAGATGTAGTATTATTAGATTTGTTATTTTCCACATGATTATTAAGAGCAGCTTGCATGATAAATTGGTTATTATGAGATCATCATTAAAATAATATTTTAAATCTATACCTGATTGTTGCTGTTGTTGTTGGAACTTCTTAGGATCTACTTCAGCCGGTTTATCGCACAATTTAGGTTCGCCGTTGACAGCTTTGAATTGTGGCTGGTTGACGACAGTGAGGAACCAACGGTTGACATGTGAATATGGCTTACGGTATGCGGGATCCATCACCTTGGAGTACAGATGCAGTAAGGTGCAAGCCACACTGATATCTGCCAGTGTGATTCTTTCACCAACAAGATATGTCCTTGTGGACAGATGTGTGTTTAACACACTCATGATAGCCTTCACATCTTCCTTGGCCTTCTCAAAGTTCTAAAACATTCAGATCTATTTATAAGTAAAGCTTATGCAATTGAATACATGCAGCAAATCATAGCCAAGTTGTGAATTGATGTATGAACATTATTAACTCTTGGTCCTCAAGGCATTCAAAAGAATTGAATGGTCAACTTGCTATAACTCTACTTTGTTATGAATTGTGCAATTAAAATGCAAAAATCCACCTTTGATGAGAGTAGAAACATAAAATAAGGTTAGAGAAACTTACATTCTTGTTGTACTGTACAATTCCCATTACAGGGAACACCCAGGGGACAGCAGCTTGCAAAACTTCATTGTCAGCAAAACTCATCCATTGCAATACTTGTGCTTTATCAAAATCACTGCCACCGCGCAGCTGATTATTGGCCACATAGTATGAAATTGCGTTGCCGTCGGTTAAGCACTTGCCATCATTTGATTCGAATGCCGGAACCTTTAAATAAAATAAAAATTTTAATAACATAAAAATTGCTTAGATTATAAATGCACTTACTTTTCCTGTGGGGAACTTCTTTAAAAAGTCTGCGGTTTTGTTGGTTTCCCCAAACACAAAATTGCTTGCAACTTTGACGTTGGCAGATGCATATTGAGCCGCTACGAGCGCCTTGTACGCACGAAAATTCTCGGGATAAGTGTATAAAGTCTGAAAGAAAATATGCCTGTTAATCAATCGTATACACTTCCAGACATCAAAATCTATCGAATTTAAGTCACGATGGCCTATTATTGTAGGTGATTTAGATTGATTCGTTCAAAATACTTACTCCGGCAGCCATCGTACTTCGCTAGCTGGATATTGAAAGGAGGCAGATCTGATTGGAGTCCGACGGGGAGCCGGATATTTTTAGCCGTGAACTTGACAAAAGTGACATCTTTCTTGCCAACACTGTAGTTTGTAAATTGACACGGTTGCCACGTTTTTATAGTACATTTGGTTGTCTACTTCGATTATCAATTAACAAAAATTTAATTCTCATTGTTTATTATTTAATTTATATTGCAATGAAAAATTTATTTTGTTTTATTTAGCAAAGAATATGAACAAAATAATTGTTTGCTAATAATTATATAACTTGCATGGTCAGACTGCATCTGAAACTATTAATAGTTCTGCTTTTCCCAGGCGCAGGACGTGATTTCATTTGTTATTTAAACAAATGACATTTTTACTGCTTTTGAGTGCATTCCGTCCACCTACACTAATTCAACTGGCAGTATTATTTCATTTTCGCATGAGTTATTTTTACTTTAGGCTGTCAAAAAAGTTGTAGATGCCAAAAGAAACCTATTTCCCGGAGAAACAATTAAATTGCACCTGCAATAAATGTTTACATACATGATTAATGAGTTTTAATTAAATTAATTATGTTTTTATGCACACATACAACCTGCTACGCTCATTGATTGAATATTTGTATAAACCGCGTCGCTGCTGCGCCGTGCACACCAGCGCCCCCTCGAAGAAATGGTACGCAGTAGGTACTAGAGTGTAGTGTATCAGCGAGCACATTTTACGATAATTGTAGTTATTTTAGTAATTAAAGAGTGACGGCCGCATAATAATCATGGTAATTGCATTTTGATAATTAGTCTTGAGTTAAATAAGCCATTGCTGTGGGTGCACACTCGGCGCACTGCGCGAAAATGGTTGTTATTCCCTTCTGGGCAAGCCCATTTCTCCAAATATTATTTGCAAAGAAATAAATGTTTTCCTATTGATTATTTTCAGGGTAATGAAACCTCTCTGCCCATGGAGCTATGCTCAAATTGTAAGTACACTTGGATTCAGCCACTTGCATGCTGATACACATTAATTATTAAGTAGCTGGCTGCACCTGCCAGTAGATTCACTAATTATGTGTATTGTGATTGTGAAATTGAGGTGCTCCACTGACTTGTTGTTTATTTGTAGTCGACGCCGATGAAATTCGTCGCCTGGGTAAACGCTTCAAGAAACTGGACTTGGACAACTCAGGTGCACTGAGCATTGATGAGTTTATGTCATTACCTGAGCTTCAACAGAATCCTCTGGTACAACGTGTTATTGATATATTTGATGCTGATGGAAATGGGGAGGTTGATTTTAAAGGTAAGGCTATTGTTTGTGTGGATTTGTCTGTGTGTAGAATGACCTAATTCTGTTTGAGCATGCTTTCAGAATTTATACAGGGTGTCTCTCAATTCAGTGTCAAAGGTGATAAACTATCAAAATTGCGCTTTGCGTTCCGAATTTACGACATGGATAATGATGGGTATATTTCAAATGGGGAACTGTTCCAGGTACGTAACTTTATGTTTCTGTTCTAAACTATTTCGCGCTTTTGTCATTCTTTGCTCTGATTGGTGGTTTACTCTGCGCAATCGCAGAACATACATTATTTGACAGGTGGTTGTCTGCAACCAGTCGTACTTTGAACGTACGCTCCTAGCGCATGAATTCAATCTAACAAAAATCACTCCTTGCGCTTTTTTTTAGTTCAGTTGCTTTGAAAATGCCGAGTGTTATTAAGACTTGTTTACAGGTGCTAAAAATGATGGTTGGAAATAATCTCAAAGACACCCAACTTCAACAAATTGTTGATAAAACGATTCTCTTCGCCGATAAGGACGAAGACGGCAAAATTTCTTTCGAAGAGTTTTGTTCGGTGGTTGGCAACACCGACATACATAAAAAGATGGTCGTCGACGTTTAAGAGATATAGTAATGCCATTAACACTAACACAATTAAAACAAATGAATGATAACGTTCGATTATCTAACATTAACATTATCTTTAAATTAATTTATAAATAATATGACTTGCTGTTGGATTTGATATTTATACGAAAACACATTTTCGGGATAACATCTCCATATCATATATGTTTGGCGAATTGTTATAAACAAGTCTTACTCGCGCCCTTATACAATAGGGGTAAACGTAAACGTTCAAGCTTTAAACCAAAAAACAAAAATCAAACAAATGCAAGGATTGCGGATTATGTTGAAATGCGTATCACGTTCATCTGATTTGACCAAATACATTTCCGAAAATGTGTTTAACGCGACTTTCGGATGGAATCTCTATTCTATATATCTTTACATCACTTATTATTCTATCTATAGGATCACGTTTAACTATTGGATATTAAATACAAATGAAGCAAACATATTTCAACTTATTAGTCAAAAGTCATTAATTATTACGTATGTGGTTGTTCAGATAACAATTTACTAATCTATTTAAACTAAAAAGAAAAGATTCGCTACGATTAAGTGCTGCATTCGATTAGAGAATTCATCATCTGCATTAGTCACATAACTAAAAATCTAACACTTGCGTGTGTTTTTGGTCACGATTCATTTCAATCATTCGTCATTTAAGCGTAGACTTAAGTCGAAAGTACTGTCTTATTCTAAGAATGCTTCTCGTTCTTTAAAACCAACCATTATTTTGTTAATCAAGTCACTTGATACTTAAACTTGATATATGAAAATCGGATAGTCAAGTGGGAAGATGAAAAAATGATAAAGAAAACGCAAAAAAAAATCGGAGAGTAAATTAAATACACATTATACATGTATATTAATTGTACTTTATGTTTTATCTTGGTGTTGTGTGTTTTAGAGGTAACAGTATATGTATAAAACAAAAAGTAATCACACATACAAATTAGTAATAAGCATGTATTCTAACTTATTACGTCAATCTTCAAAACGGTCTGCTTAATACACAACTAAATGATATATGGTATGTACTTACTCAAAAACGAACTGATCATGCATCAGTCATAAACGTAGAAATGTCGCTTTTCAAATCGAAGCAAAGAAAAAACACACTAAAATAAAATAAAAACTCCACGGCACTTATTAGCGCGTGCGTGGCTTCCTGGCGATTGGGTTACAGTGCACAACCTGGTGGTCGATTAGCCACGCGAAACTTTCGTCCACATTGATTCGCTGATAGTTTCCGTCTGTGTGCGCCGGGAATAAACACCGAATGTTGAGGGATTCTCTCTTTAGCTCAAGGCACTATCGATAACATTTTATGTGTAATACTTATTAAATACATTAGTGAAGACACTAGCTCGTCGTAGTGAAGAAAAGCGTAGCGAGATGACATTTAAAAAAAAAAACTACCGAGTAAAATACCAAAAAAACAATTTAAACGATAAATTCCCGTTGCAACCGCCGTACGTATAATATTATGCTGGACAGTTACTATAATACACTTGCGCCTCTTGTATAATATGTTATAATATGGTTGTGTTGTGCTGATAAAATAATATTATATAATATCTAGTTGAATCTGTTTTAAAAACTTTATGTTGTTCCAATAAAATAATTTCACCTCTTTAATATAGTCTCTATACATACATTAATTAACTTAAGTTAGATTAAACATAGTTTAAATCCATCATGTGCTTAAAAATATTTGCTACTTTAAGACGTTTTTCTTTTGTTTTTAAAAGTGTTACGATGCTTAGTGCAATTTCTAGTGGAACAGCCTCTTCGCCTTGCATTTCATCCAAATCGGGAACTTCATGATCGTCTAACAATGACATGATGATAGCTTCCATAGTCATATTGAACGCAAACATTCCATTCGCTTTCATTTCTTTAGCCATAGCATCATAAGTTAAAACATTTGGGTTTTCGGGGACAAATTGAGCGAAAAATGCGCTGAATTCTTGGCAGTAATACTTTATGAGGTCTTCGCGGTGGTTGGCGCGTAAATCTTCATCAATACAAGCGTAGGTGAAGAAAAGTAAATCTTGTGCAACAGTAGCATATCTTGCGAGTTGGAAATCGATCAACACAGAATGAACCGGTTGTTTTTTCTCGTCGAAACGGATTAACAGATTAGGCATCCACGTATCGCCATGCGCGATTGTTTTGAAGTTTGTTTTTGCTGATGGTGCACATAAAGCCACTGCTTCACTATAATACAATAAGAAAATGTAAATACAGTAAATTAAATTATTTTAAACTTAATAAGTTACCCATAATAATCACGAGCGAATATTTCTTTCAACCTATTGCCGTAAACTTCAGGAAGTTCTTTTTCCACTGCGTCCAAGGTAATAATTGAAAGATTATGCTGGAACTTGGCGTACCAACCGCGAAAATCATCGTGAAAATAAGTTTCCTATAAATAATAAATACCAAGATAGGAAACGCACAAAAAAACATGTATATTTCATTTTTACCCTTAATTTGGAAGCTGTTTCCTGGAATGATTCCGGGTGGAGTTCTTTAAATGCATATCCAAGAGCGTGATATTTTGATAATACTTTTAAAACAAGTTTTGCTCTTTCAAATGTCAATGCATCTGATCGACTTGCACTTTGATATCCTTGATAGGACAAGTCTTCAAGAAGCATATAATCGTTTGACCCATCAAATTCACCACATAAATAACTAGAATAATAAATTAAAATAGATTTAATTTGATTTATAAATTTGATAATTTAAATAAAACGAATATTTACTTAGGAATTTCGTCATAAAGTTGAATTGTTTTCAACGCATTAAATTCCTTTTGGAATGCGTCAAGTTTTGGCCATATTTCCTCATAGAAAACAATTTCATTGGCGAAAAAATCTGAGTTGCGATATGTGTTCCTTCGCGCAACATTTCTCAGCAAAGATTTGCCAAATACATGCAGTTTAAATGGTTTGCTGTCACCACTACAAACATTTACATAAATATTTATAGAAATTATTAATGATCTAACGTGTATCTTACTTGTTTTCTCCGGTATAGTCAACTGAAAACCGTGTCACTGTACTTAAATACGAATCTCCTTTACTTGTCTCGCTTCCAAGTGTAATATTGATTAATTTTACTTTATCACTGTTGCTTTGCTTCTTCAAAACAGTTTCGAACACCTCCCAAGTAAATTTCGGTGAAACTAAATCCTGTATTTGTTTAAATTGTTCCATTTTTAAAGATTGTATTGATCCCGTGTGTCTCTGATGCTGTTTTATCTGTTTTTTATGCTTTATACTCGTAGTGTAGAATGTATGTGCCTAAAATTTCCGAAATGATGAGCTGGACCAATAGAATTAAAGCATGTTATGTTTGTATCAAGTTCAATAACTTTCTAAGCACCACCACGCACTGTACATGTACTACACAAAAGTCAAGTTTACACACTATAAAGTATTATCTGTCAACAATACTGCTGATAATAAATCAAAGAAATTTATATGCCGCATTCAGCAAATATTAGTATATTTCCTACAATTTTCCATGCTCTTGACAACGTGGACGAGTTAACTTGTTTTGCACGATTACAACGCAATTTAATGAGACTCATTCATTTCAATGCCAAACTACATAACAAATTAAATAATCTCGTAACAATCACGTTTGAAATTATGATCTAGTCAAAGATATGAGTAAAACTCGATTGCCTAACAGATTTGTTATCTGTGTTTAAAATATCGTTATAATCAACTACTTTGCTGTGATTTATAGCAAGAAATAATAAATAAATTATTGTTAGGTTATATTTTTTTAATAACAAATGAAATTAAAACACATTGTCTTTTTATATGTCGATTTATTTCACAATACAATACAAATTTGCTACAAAACTGCTCTCGTGTTTGGTTAGATCTATGTATCTGCCCAATTATACACAAAAACAAGTATAAATTAAGAAAAGTATTAAATAAAATTGTGATCCATCATATGCTTAATGATCTGCGCTAGTTTCACGCGTTTTTCTTTGGTTTTCAAAGGTTTTACAATCCATACTGTCTCCAACGGAACGGCATCTTGTCCCTATTAAAATAATAATAATAATAATAACTGAACATAATGAAATAATCAATACATACTTCAATTTGATCCAAATCAGAAACTTCATCATCATCTAGCATTGACATAATGCAAGCTTCCATAGACATACTCAAAGCAAACATCCCATTAGCTTTCAATTCATCCATCAAATCATCATAACTTAATGCAACTTCATTTTGTACATGTTTGGGGCATAATTGAGCAAAAAATTCATTGAATTCATGGCAGTAATACTTCAACATGTCTTCATAGCGCTCGGCTCGCATATCAGCATCTGTGCAAGCGTAAATAAAGAAATGCAAGTCTTGGGCCAATGAAGAATATCTTGTCAGTTGAAAATCAATCATCACAGAATGTATTGGTTGCTTTGATTCGTCATAACGAGTCAAAAAGTTCGGCATCCACGTATCTCCATGTGTGATTGTCTTAAATTTTGTGTTTGCTGTAGGAGAACATAAATCTATAATTTCCCTATAATAAAATTTTAAATAATTATGTTTTGTTTAACATTAATAAGAATAATCATACCCGTAAACATCGCGGGACGCAACTTCTTTAAATTTATTAACGTATTGCTCTGGGAGTTCTTGTTGTACTGCATCCAATGTAATATTAATCACATTTCTTTGAAATTTCGTGTACCAAGTACGAAAGTTAGCGTGAAAATATGTCTCATTTAGTTTCGTAGCTGTCTGTAGAAATAGATCAGGTTTCATTTCGTTGAAAGCATATCCAAGTGCGTGGAAACGTGATAATATTCTTAAAACAAGTTTTGATTTTTCAAATGTTAACGCATCGGATCGGTCGACACCCTGGTAGCCTTGAAATGACAAATCTTCTAATAAAATATAATCGTTTGTGCCATCAAACTCCCCGCAAAGATAACTAAAAACAATATTAGTTTATTATTTATAAATTATATTAACAACGATATAATGTACTTGGGAATCTCCTTAAACAATTGATTAGGATTTAATAACTCCTTTTGGAATGCATCCATCTCCGGCCATACTTGTTGATAAAAACGAATTTCATTCGTGAAGAAATCGGAGTTACGGAATGTTTTTCTTTGTGCAATATTCTTCAGTAAAGATTTACCAATTACATGTAACTTAAATACTTTACTGGTACCACTACAAACAAATCAAAAGTTAAATATTTAAAGAAAATGTCTTATATTTGTGTCTATTTTACCTGATTTCTCCAGAATATTCAACGGAGAAACGTGTCACTGTACTTAAATATGAATCTCCCTTTTTGGTCGGTTTTCCAAGTGTGATATTTATTAATTTTACATTTTCACTGCAATTTTGCTTTTTTAACACTGTTTCAAACACTTTCCAAGTTAATTTTGGCGATATTAAATCCTGTATTTGTTGGAAAGACTCCATATTTGTTTAATCACTAAAATATAGTGACTTTGAAAGTTTTGTTACGCCTTTTATTCAACATACGTAATAAACGCATTAAAAGTGGGAGCGAGTATTATAACATTGGTATAAGTCCACCGGAATAGAGTAATTTCTTTAGATTAATAAATGACTGAGTTGGGCCAATAGAATTGAAGCACGCTCTTCTTTTTTCTCTAATAATTTGATAACGATGTTTTTATCAACTTGATTTTCGGCAATTTGCGCTAAATTGAGATTCGCACTCAATTAATCAATAAATCAAACAAAAGTAAGCTTATGTACATATGTATATGTTTAAACAAGAACCAAACATTTTTGTTATTACTAATTGCATAACAATTTAAAGTCAAAACAAAATATTGCATTAATTTACCTTTTTTCGGCGGATATTTAATTAGTAAGTGCACTTGAAGGAACTGTAGCCAACTTTACATACACAACAAAAAAGATTAAATTGATAGGTTATGTTTACATTTGTAGTTGTCAAGCGAGAAGAAAACACGTAGTTAATTTAAATATTAAATTAGTTCCACGACAGAAATGCGTAAAGCGAAATTAATTAAACTAATATCTATATTTATAATATTAATTTGCAACTATGGGCACGGCCTGAGAACATACAGCAAACAGGAAATCGATAAATTTCGGTTAGTAAGCTTCTCATGTAAATATTCATTTGTCTTATTTATCATTTCATCAAAACGTAACTTGTTTTATGTTGTGCTTGTAGAGATGAAGTCAAAGAGATGTTTTACCACGCCTATGATAGTTATTTAAAGTTTGCTTACCCTTATGATGAGTTGAGGCCAATCAGTTGTGATGGAGTTGATACTTATGGAAGGTACTCCAAATCTATACATAAATAAATGAATAGTGTACAATATATTATTTTTAGCTATTCATTGACTCTCATTGATGCATTGGACACTCTAGCAATAATGGGCAATTACACAGAGTTTCAAAGAGTAGTAGATATCTTAACAACCAAAGAAAACTTTGATTCCAATATAAATGTGTCTGTTTTTGAGACAAACATTAGAATCATAGGTGGATTATTGAGTGCTCATTTATTATCACACAAGTAAGATCTTTTACATGTTTAACTTACATAATATTATTTAATATGCTATTTCTAGAGCTGGTATAAAATTAGAGCCTGGATGGCCATGTAATGGTCCCCTGTTGAGGCTTGCTGAAGATGTTGCCAAAAGACTGATAATCGCGTTTGATACTCCGACTGGAATGCCCTATGGAACCGTAAATCTTCAAAATGGCGTACCGAAGGCTGAAACAACAGTAACATGCACCGCTGGTATTGGTACATTTATTGTAGAGTTCGGTACGTTGAGCCGGCTGACTGGTGATCCAATCTATGAGGAAGTAGCGATGAATGCATTGTATTCGCTTTTCAATCATCGATCTTATATCGGTCTTTTTGGCAATCACATTGACATCGCAACTGGGCGCTGGACAGCACATGATTCTGGAATTGGAAGCGGCGTTGACTCGTATTTTGAATATTTAGTCAAAGGATCGATCTTATTACAAAAACCTGAATTGCTTGAAATGTTTCATATTGCTCGTAAAGGTATTGAAAAGTATTTAAAGAGGGATGATTGGTATCTCTGGGTGTCTATGACTAAGGGACAAGTAACTATTCCGGTTTTTCAATCATTGGAAGCTTACTGGCCTGGTGTACTAAGTCTTCTAGGTAAGTACTTATATAATTTTAATTGAATAATATTTTATATTATATGATTTTAATAGGTGAAACATCAAACGCAATGAAAACATTGCATAACTATCATCAAGTGTGGTCTCAATATGGTTTTACACCGGAGATTTATAATATTCCTCAAATGGAAGCCGGTACGAATCGGGAAACGTATCCTCTAAGACCGGAGCTTATCGAGTCGATAATGTATCTATATCGGGCTACTGGTGATCCATTTTTAATTCAAGCTGGTGTCGATATCCTGAAAAGTATTCAACACAGTGCGAAAACACCTTGCGGTTATGCAACAGTAAGTTTATCAAACAATAACATCGTATATGATATACACATTTTTATATTTATATTTTTAATAGATTAAAGATGTGCGTGATCATAGAAAAGAAGATCGTATGGAATCGTTTTTCCTCGCAGAAACAACGAAATATCTTTATCTTCTTTTTGACACTGATAATTTTATCCATAATTCTGGCCAGCACGGAACAACTATTGAAACACCAAATGGCAAGTGTGTAATTGATGCTGGTGGTTATATATTTAACACCGAAGCGCATCCCATTGATCCTGCAGCTTTACATTGCTGCCATACAATGCCAAAGTTACAGCTCCATGATTTAGATGCTTTGCTTTCAAATAAAGATACTTTCCGAGGAGTGAAAGTTAAAAAGTTAAAGAATGAGGCGCCGATTGTAGAAGAGCCTGTGACTGAAATAAGTGATATGGATGAAATAACCACGGAGTCGTCAAAGAGTTACCAAATGGATGATGAGGCATTCAATGTTACAGTTGATTCCGAAGAGGAGCCAGCAATTTTGGTCCAAGCACCGAAAGACGACTCTGATAAGAGTATCTTACCGGATTTTATGGAGCAACCGTTGCCAATAGAGAAGAAGTATAATCTGCAAGAACTCTTGATGAAAATTCGCAGTCGTGCGAAGCAACCGACGAATATCACCTGGGAGGAGAATTATTCCTTGTTGACGTGCCGCCCGCAACCGTTCCTTCAAAAGATGTCGATTTATGGTGAATTTTTCAATGAGGTGTAAGTATAATATAATATTGACATGTGCAACTGAATGTTGAGTAATTGTGTATAAATTATGACACAATTTGTCAATGCGTTTTTCTAAATTATTTGCAAGCGAAATTATGTAATACTTTTGCCGCTATGTCCAAGGACGTCATAACAACACCATCGGAAGATAACGTTCTTGCAAATAGAGGCTACAAACTCGTGAGAAAGTTGGGCGAAGGCAGCTATGCGAAGGTTTACTTAACCGAATACACGAATGCGAAAGAACCGGAAAAGTCGCAATCGCTGGCATGCAAGATTATAGACACATCTAAAGCGCCCAAAGATTTCGTTAAAAAGTTTCTTCCTCGTGAACTTGATATTCTCGTCAAACTCAACCACCCGCATGTTGTACACATTCAAAACATCTTCCAACGCAAGTCGAAGTATTTTATTTTTATGCGATTTGCTGAAAATGGTGACCTGCTTGAGTTTGTCGTGAAAAAAGGCGCTGTATCTGAAGCGCAATGTCGTGTTTGGATGCGGCAACTTGCCCTGGCTGTTCAGTACTTACACGAGATGGAAATTGCGCATCGCGATTTGAAATGCGAAAATGCGCTGATCACGAGTAACTATAATTTGAAGCTGGCCGATTTTGGTTTCTCGCGGTTTGTGATCGATTATAATGGAAAGCGCGTAACGAGCGAAACTTACTGCGGTTCCTTATCGTACGCCGCACCGGAGATTTTACGTGGTGTGCCATACCATGCAAAAATTGCAGACGTTTGGTCTCTCGGTGTTATTTTGTATATAATGCTCAACAAAGCGATGCCATTTGACGACGGTAATATTAAAAAGTTGTACGAGCAGCAAATAAATCGCCGATGGAAGTTTCGCGCTAAAGTCGTAGATACATTGAGTGAACAAGTGAAGAGGGCCGCATCACATCTACTGGATCCGGAAGTGACGAAGCGGTGGCGAGTCGAGCAGATCTTGAATTCAGATTGGATGTCCATCGATCCCAAATTACTGGAGCTAACGCCTGCTGAGAAGGCGGCCATTCAGCATGCTCATGATCAAAAGAGGAAGTACATAGAGGGTAAAGGCAAATTGGATACAAAACAAAGATCCAAGTCAACCGATGATATCAAGGTAATGACTGTTGATGAAGGTAGAGGTAACAAGATGTCTTTCCCATCGTTATCTCTCTAACTTCAATTATAATAATTTCAATTTCAAACTAAAATAAAAATAAAGCGCAACACATAGATATGACCGTAGAACATGAGATTAAATAAGCATTATAAAGATATCTGTGACCAAGGTAAGTGAAATTCAGTAAAATTAATTTATGCAATTTTTCTCTAGACCTGTACAGGGATATACTAAATAAGGGATACACATTTTCCTAACGTTAGAACATTGTTAAAACTGTATAGCGTACAGTAAGTGAATACTTTACTTAGCTTGTCTGTTGAACATTATCTTATTTTGTGCATATCTTGTGCTTGTATAGAAGAGTAACTTTCAAATTTCCTCCTTAGTTTCAAAATTAACTTTTAGTATTAACACACTGTGACAACAGAAAATTGCCATTTTAGGTTTTTGAGGCATTAATTTTTGTTTGTTGTAGGTTTCTTGTAACTGTGCACAATTATCTTCCGTAGATCAGTTAAGGTAATTCAAATTATTTCTTAAACACTATTTTGCACTTATAAATTTTTTAGATCGCTGTATAACAAAAGCAGCATTACAGTTTCCTGTCTATATGTAGTTGATTCTTCTAAAACTAGATGGCGCTACTGTCAACATAAGTTTTATAACAAGCAAATAGGTTTGACCTACTACACATAGATAGCGACACAATCGTGATTATTTCTATGTTTTGTCATTTTCTTTTCCAGCTCAGTCTGTTTTACGCTGCTTTCGATGCTGCGCGTGTTTTGTTTATTAGTTGGCCTCTTTGTCATATTTTCCATTCGGTGTTGATATTAGAATCGGTCGGCAATCACCGAAGTTTACTAATGACCAGCGTAATAATAATACCGTTTAGTGAATGATTTATCACTCATGGAAATTGAGCGTACGCACGTGGCAACTAAGTTTATGAATTTAATGAAGTTTATGAAGATGCCCTCAGGGCGAAACATCTTAACTCAACATATAAAATTGTAAAATCCAATTAAATCACGTAGAATTTTATAAATAAATATTTTAAAAACATACAATGGATTACGTATTCACAATTGAAAGTAATAAAATTAATAGTTTTAGTATTAAATTTATGTGTATACCAGGAATGTAAGTGTTTTTTTTGAAAATATGTGCTTCCCGTGCATCAACTCTACTAACAATTTGCGGAAACGTGTTGTGCGCTTTGGTACTTTAGGAATGGAATTACAGGTACAATCTTATTGGTTCTATAATAATTTGAAATGATTCAATTAATAATGGATTACTTAATCTTATATTCTTATTCGCATTTATTCCTAGTGTTTACTTAGTCGTCTTCAGGATCAGTCAAGGACAACGATTCTTTTATCACATTGTAAGTATTGAATTTGTTTATCATTTTCATAAATAATTTGTGTGATTTGCTCACAGGAAACCTGTGAAAATGTCATTTTTGTGCTTTGATATGCTAATTTTTGGTTGTTTTAGGTGTCTAGCGGGCGAACGCAATACCCTAGGACAACGATTCTTTTATCACATTGTAAGTATTGAATTTGTTTATCATTTTCATAAATAATTTGTGTGATTAGCCCACAGTAAACCTGCGAAAATGCCATTTTTGAGCATTGATATGCTAATTTTTGGTTGTTTTAGATGTCTAGCGGGCGAACGGAATATTCTAGGACAACGATTCTTTTATCACATTGTAAGTATTGAATTTGTTTATCATTTTCATAAATAATTTGTGTGATTAGCACCCGGGAAACCTGCAAAAAGATAATTTTTGTGCTTCGAAGTACTGGTTTTTGGTAGTTTTAGACGTCTAACGGGAGAACTAAATGTCCTAGGACAACGATTTTTTCATCAGATTGTAAGTATTGAATTTGTATATAATTTTCGTAAATAATTGTCTTTAATCTAAAGTGAATTAAATGTTAAATATTAGCAATGCAGATGCAGATTTCTGTAATTTCAAAGTTTCATAACTTGATTATGCGCTAGTGGCAGCTATCTATTTTGTTTGGTTCCGCTACGGACAGATGACGCTTCCATCGATTTGGTTTAAATTCATACTTAAATTTTGTGGTTGTTTCTTGTGCGCTGAGTTGCGGTGCGTACGTCACTTTTATACACAGCTTTTATGTTTAACAATATCTTGCTACATGGTTGTTATTGCATTTCTGCCGTATGCATATAGAAAAATGCCCCTCCATTTGCGGGTTGGTTATCAATCTGTCTTGCTTAGTTCGGCTTAGTCGGTTGAGCGCTGTTGCGAGTGCGCTCGTGTTTTGTTCATTAACTAAACATGGTGAGACTTTCTCGCTATTCTTGATATTTTGTTGCATTACTTAAATCGATTGACGATCAGGGGCACGAATGATATAAGTGATTTTTTTGCGGAGTGCGCGTGGCGTCTGTCGGATATGTTCCGGTGACTATGGATACTTACTGGAGTTAAATGAAGTTAAATTTATGTGTTTGATGTGAATACATTTAGAATATCTGCGTGGAATGGAAAAGAAGTGTGTATCATCAATAATACATACAATTTGCGGGAACGTGTTTGTGCGCCTTAGTCCTTTATTGATATAAGAACAAAGGAGTAAGTAACATCAAATAAAATTTTACTTTTATTTAACTTTTTAAATCTTGCACCATGTTATTGTTTTATAATAATTGAAAAAGATTCAGTCAATAAAGATTTAGTTTTACATTCTTGTTTGCATGTGCCCTAGTGTTCAGTTGATCGTTTTCAGGATTAGTATTAAGTCAAGTTGAACTCTAATTGTACACCATAGTATAGTACAGTGCGTGGAGCGTGTGCAACATATCCAAGGCTTGTGTTATTGTTTTTAAAAAGTTGATTAAAGTAGAAACATATACAGAAGAATCAAATAACAATAATAAAAACACTCGGTGGTCGAGTGGAGACGTGCATCTGCTGGCATGCTGGCAGACACGGATCGAATCCCAGGTATAGAAGGTATTTTTCTCAAACATAAAAATATCAGGTGTAATTTGGGTTGCATATATGAATTGCAATGAAATATAAGAGAAATTGAAGTACAAGTGAAGGCAATAAGAGAAGTAAGAAAGTAAGTGGAGAAACGGAGAACGGGGAAATAAATCGGGAGAAGTCGAAGAAGGAATAGTAGAGAAGAGTAGAAGACAGAAGGAAGAGAAAACAGAGTGGGGAAGAAAAACAGGCACTGCTTGCTATGCACCCATAGTAAGGATCTGTACGCGCGGGACTTGTATGTAAACAATTTTGTTGCTGCGTTCTGCGAACGTATCGCGCAATACTGATAGTGACCTCGTGTTGTCGCAGTTGGCTGTATGCATTTTGCTGCACACGCAATTCAATTCCGGGCGTCGAGTGTGGTGCGCGTGTCCTGTTACTTCAGATCATAATTAAGTAAATTGATTTATATTCATTAAGCAATCGACTGCATATACCAGAATCGGGGTTGACCGGGGTTTTACAAGCGTGAATGCATGCTGCTGTGTTTAACAATCGTGGATTAATTCTCGATTCACCTGTACGCGCGCGTCCGTCGGCATTCAGTTATCGCTTGGATATATAATTAATTCCAGCAAATGAACAACTTTGATGCCCAGACAAGTAGTTTGTGAATGCACGAATGGAGTTTGCAATATCTATAGGTGAAGTGTTGGAGATGTGAGTGTTTAAGGCAAGTTTGAGGAGGAGATAGAAGAAAGAGCAACAGGAGCGGATCAGATTTTTAAATTTTTTGGCGCGTGTCGTTAGACAGTCTACTGCTTCGATGCGTCCATCGCTCCCGGCCCATCCTACAGCTACGATGTCTCTGCGCTTCATCCCCGGAATTATCAGGCATATCAACAATTTTATGGTGGGGATCACCCCAGAGAGAGGGAACTCCTTATAAGGACAATCCTTATAAGGTCTTGTTCAAATATTTCTAAGTTTTAAGTCGCCTCAAGAGAGGTGACACTTCAAAATATTCTTACAAGTTCTGACCTGTAGCTGAAATGAAAGAAGAAGCACACAAATCACCCAGGATACCTTTGCAAACAAAAACTCTCAACACTACAAGCGCCTCTCACTCGATAATCAGGGAAACTAATATACAGGGTGTTCCAGAAGGAAAATTCGAAGTGCAAAGGGACAATAGCTAAAACCACAATTAAAGCAAAATTTTCGCGGACACAAAGGAAAACATATATACAGGGTCTTCTAGGAAGAAAATCCCATCAATAACATAGAACACTAAAACTCACAACTAAAGGTGATTTCCTACGTGCTGTTAGGAAAACTAATATACCGGGTGTTTAAAAAAATTGAAACTACAAAGGGAGTCAATACTCATAATATGAAGAGGGAAATTTACAAATTAACAACAATATTTTAATATAAAATCAGATATTTTACCCGAAAATCAATTGAGCAAAAAAGGTGCTACAAAATTAAAACACTTACATTTTAATATATATTTTATTAATTGATGGTAGCATCAACCTTATAAGGTAAGCGACAGGTGAAGCATCATCATAAATTTATACGAGTAGAAAACAATTTTATAGTGGGGATCATCCCCTGAGAGAGGGAACTCTCTTAGAGACCTGTTCCTGAAATGATAGAAGGTGTACACAAATCAAAGAAGTCAATATATCTTACTATTTATTTATTAGTAATAGAATACAAGTTTATATTTCAACAGGATACGTGCTGCCATATTGAAGCAAAACTTACGACCTGCATAGCCGCGCACATGCCAGCAAGTACTACTTCATAAAGTGCTGCCGGAATAATGAAATTAGTACATAGTCAATTTTCTAGGTGATTGGAAACAAATATACAGGATGTTACAAAAAGAAAATTTAAAGTGCAAACAAAAAACTCTCAACACTACAAGCGCCTCTCACTCGATAATCAGGGAAACTAATATACAGGGTGTTCCAGAAGGAAAATTCGAAGTGCAAAGGGGACAATAGCTAAAACCACAATTAAAGCAAAATTTTCGCGGACACAAAGGAAAACATATATACAGGGTCTTCTAGGAAGAAAATCCCATCAATAACATAGAACACTAAAAACTCACAACTAAAGGTGATTTCCTACGTGCTGTTAGGAAAACTAATATACCGGGTGTTTAAAAAAAATTGAAACTACAAAGGGAGTCAATACTCATAATATGAAGAGGGAAATTTACAAATTAACAACAATATTTTAATATAAAATCAGATATTTTACCCGAAAATCAATTGAGCAAAAAAGGTGCTACAAAATTAAAACACTTACATTTTAATATATATTTTATTAATTGATGGTAGCATCAACCTTATAAGGTAAGCGACAGGTGAAGCATCATCATAAATTTATACGAGTAGAATATCCGGCGGAAAACATCTAAATCTACAGACGGCAAGCGACGGCGCGTAGCACAGTGGTTAAAGACGGTAAAAATAACTATTTCTTTATAAATATTAAGATATACTGAGACTACGAAAACGAAAAACTATTCACCGTTCAAGATTTTATTTCAACAAGAAATTATTAATTTAATGATTCAATTCGATTACAAATGTTTACGTGATCATCGAAAACATGACCGAACCGACGGCCGACGGCAAAGAAAGTGTGGTCGACCATATGAATATTATCATTTTAATAATCTTCAGATCATTTTAAAAACCGTGCTTGTAATAATTAAATGAAGCATGTTATTTTCGGAAACGCGACTAAGAAGAATTCTGATAAAAATTCCATCACGTGTTTGTAATCTACAAAATTAATATCCGTCAAATTAAATAATCAACCGCCGTTAAACCGCCTTAACTTTCCGCGATAAATTTTAATTATGCACCAACCTGTGCATTGATGAGGAGACTTTCTATCCTGAAATATATTCTATCAACTGAAAACTTGCGCAGGGATTAACGGACTCTTATTTCTCACCTAAGAAGACCCTAACCGCCATAAATCATTAAACAAAACAGGCACACATTTCCATTGCGAATATTTTGACGATGGCCGAACGAATACACGACGATTAATACAATTAAAACCTCAAAACGCATGGCGATAGAGAGACACGTTCGCGGACCACGCGGTGAAACGACTGCCGTGTGCACTACGCGTAGCAAGGCAGGTACACCGCGATAACACGCGTCAGTCGAACAAAAAAAGTTGATTATACACAAACGTAATAGTAAACACGTAGTTGAAAAGACGAAACTAAAATTCTCAATATTGAAATAGCACATATACACGGAATGTACTTTTACTTTCAATATTTCTCGGCTTAAGAAAAGAATATATTGACTTTCGGATGTAATAAGATTGACAAAAACAGGAATTTAATTTACCATTACAAATAAGTAATTTATTTAATTTTTTAAAATTCAATATTCACTTAAATGAGTAAAGGGAGGTGCTGCGTCATGCTTTTTCGAGTATTTTTGGTAACATTTCAACTAAAAACGTTAGCGACCAATGGATTGAAGATTAAGAAACTTTGGAAAATTCTCTATCAGATAAAAGTATAAAAAAATTAAATTTCTTGGGCAAAAACGTCCAAAAATAATTTATATTTTATCAATACGACTCACTTCTACCGCTACCCTTGTACGGTGCCCTGAATCGAGTCACTTCTACCGCTTCCTTCGTACGGTGCCCTGAACACGAGTCACTTCTACCGCTACCTTCGTACGGTGCCCTGAACACGAGTCACTTCTACCGCTATCTTCGTATGGTGCCGTTAAGACGAGTCACTTCTACCGCTACCTTCGTACGGTGCCCTGAACACGAGTCACTTCTACCGCTAACCTTCGTGTTCCAAAAACAATATAATAACATTTTAAGAGGAAATGCTAAATTCAAGTTGGGAAACATAGTCCAAGTAAAATCAAAGGAAATTAATATACAGGGTAATGTAACGAGAAAACGATAAAATTTTAAAGAAAAATCCTAAGTTTAAGTGGGATGACATATATCTTTCCCCTTTTGACAAATTAACCATGGGAAATTAGTATACAGGGTGTTACAAAAAACCACTAGGGGAAATTATAATACAGAGTAATACAAAAAGAAAACTACAATATTTTAAAAGAAAATCCTAAGTTTAAGTCTGATAACATATATCTTTCCCTTTTGACAAACCCACTACAGGGTGATTTAAAAAGAAAACAACAATATTTTAAAGGAAACTCCTAAGTTTAAATGGGATAACATACATCTTTCCCCTTTTGACACCACGGGAAATAAATAAACAGGGTGTTATAAAAAGAAAACTCTAAAAAGGTAAAACACCCAAACAATAATAAATATGGTCTATTAAATGATAAGGAAAATATATCTACTGGGTGATACACAAAGAAAAATTAAGATTAAAGTAGGAAAACGGATGGAAACAATTAACAAGGTGACAATAACAAGGTAATATAAGAAGAAAGCCATTAGGAATTAGTAAGTAAGTACGAAAACATAAAAATAGAACATTTCACAAATTGTATTTTCCTTGGATATGAATCGCTTTGGGTTGGATATTACAAAAATAAAGCACAAAGCAGAATTTTTAAATCATGTAAAACAACCAGCGACCAGCACGGAAAGTCGCCAGAGGATCAAGAACGCATCCGACGGCATGCGACTATCTTAATATTTGTAATTTGTACATTAAACAAAAACAAAACAAGGTATCAAATACGTAAAGCAAATCAACGGTATTGAAACAGAGACAAAAATTATTTGTAGGCTTAAAGACCACCACGCAATTAAGGTAAAAACAAGTAAAGGCAATAATGGATTTGATTTTCAAATGGCTTAAGAAATGCAGAAACATACCTTAATGCAAAATTAATTTTGCGCTTTTGGCTTATCCAATAAATTGTAAGGACCTTAATTAGGCACATTGTAGAAATGATGAAATACGCGTATCATACAAAAAGAATAACCGACGGCCGACGGAACATCACTCACGTTTTACCTCTGCGTATAAACAATTCGCATTTAACGAACGCTGTACATCACTCGCACACAATGGAAGGAGCATTTAGAAATATTATGTAATGACGCGAAGAAATTAAGGATCTCAAATTATTGTGAAGAAAATGTGCGTGCAGATTCCTCGGCGACAAATATAAGACTGACGTGGCAGGCAAGCCAATCGCGAGGGGAACCGCGTGGCGACCGCTCAAAAATTGCACGAGATAAGAAAACTTGTTTGTTTGTAAACACTGATACATTCAGTATGGTAATGCTGCACTAACTTTCATTCACATTATTTACAACAGGGAAAGTTTTAACCATTAGCGTCCGACGGCAAATCACTCCGAACACACAAAAAACATACAAAACGCACTAACGCCTTAAAAGATTCCACTCGCGATAAATCAATAGCATAAAACCAAAAATAGGTTTATTACCAGCAAATATTAACGATGTTTAATCACACATAACACGATTTATCGAAACTAAAAACGTGGAGCGCGTGACACCAGAAGAGATGCGTACGGACATTGCAGCGACCGTGCACTATTATTTTCAACCGTACGACTAGTTTTAGTTAAAAATGTGCATCGTTGCGCCACCTGAGAATTCCTTACAGTAACGCGATAAACATACTACACCATATCTAGTGTTTCGTAGTATGGCGTGATGTGTGCCTTGAGATCAACGAAAACAAAACTTGCGTCAAAAATAGTACGCACCTTACAAGACTTTGATGATATTAAATAAACATACAACAAGACAGAATTAATAAGTTGTTATTATATTCATAACATTGTGATATATAATTTGTTGTCAATTTAATTTAGTTTATTGCAAACAATGCAACACACTAATGATTTCAGTACTATATATGTTTCATGATCATTCATTATACATATTCTCCCTAAACATACATCATAATGGTGAAAATAAACGATATTTTAAGTCTTACATCCTTAACTTCACTCATGATAAAAGCACACGTTTTAAATTATAGACATACCCAACTTAGAGACAGTTGTAGTATGCTACTGTGAGCTATTTGAAAGAACTGTTTTATGCATATTTATACACATTTCCACCTGTATATAAAATTTGGTCAACTTTTACAGTTATAAATTAAGACTGTATAATATAGCTAACTGCTACTTTCCTGTATGTTGTATGATATTGTATAGTATTCCGGTAACAAATGCTACTTAAGTGTACATAGTTTATTATTATTTATGTTAAAGCAGTAAAATGATGCTTTACATGATTACACACGTTAACTTCATCGTTTAATACTCATCATACAACAAATAATCAAACAACAATAATTCATATTTGGTTCAACCTCCATAAAACTATAATATTTAAATATATGTTTCATTAAAATATATCTTATAGTTAGTATCATGTAAAATGCTACAAGTCAATGAATTTCTAGTGGTTCGCTTGCTTTGAATGTAATTTACATTTGAATTCGTTTTGGCACTAGTAAGTCTGTTAAATATTTGCCCGAAATTCGCATATTTCTAGGGTGTATATTGTCAAATATGATGTTTTATACGTTTATCATCTACTACTAGTGTAGAACACAATGCTAGTAGGTGTCACTAATCTTAATAAATGCACAGAAAAGTAATATAATACTTGCGCCATGTTGAATATTTAAATAAAGTGGTCAAAATATACTGCTGGTTATACAATACATATCATTGATAATAAGGCAGATCTAGATTCTCTGGGGAAGACTAATTTCCGAGCTTTTTTTCATATAAATACTTGCAATACATACAAATGGCTAAAATGTGTCAGGAACTTTTAGCTATGAATGAAGAATTTCCTTTGTTTCCTTGCTAGAGCACCCATTCATCAACCCTTGCTACCGCCATCTTAATCTAAAGAATGCGTAGACCAGTGAAAAATCAAAAAATCAATACGTTAACAAAACTTTATGTTGATTGTCAGTTCTTGTTTTACACTGGGCGCAAATCAGTAACACATTCTTAAAATTCGTGTCGTTCAGGTATCGGCGAATTAGTTGAAGAACCCGAAAGACTGTCATCTTCAACGAGATGATAAACAACCTCGTCCCTTCCGTTCCTCTTCGTCATCTAAACACAAACAACAAAGAAGCCATTAGTGCTTGTGCAAAACATGATTACAGTATAATAAAAGCAGAAACTAGTGTCAAGCAATTCTTTTGCCATGCTGCAGCTAAAACTCCATAACAAACTAAAATATAGAAGCAAAAATAATTATCTAGTTATCAATTATTCGCAATTTCGCCCGTTTTGTAATTTTTCTGTTTGAGCTTAAAAAAGAAACAAAATATAAATAAAATATTAGCCACTACGCAAATGTTGTCTATCATATGCTAGAGATTCGTGACGAACCTATAAGACTCTAATTCGGTTATTTAAAACTATGTAACAACACATAGCGTGTTAGTAATTTAACAATGGATAACCATGATTTCCGGAACCTAAATTCGTCATTTCGGCCGTGCCATGTGTGCGTGTGAGCCGTTCGCAAAGCATGAAAAACAAGAGCACATCATTTAACAAAGCTCTTATTCATACGTCAATTTTCAGGCCGTTGATAATCATGTCATTTAAAAGCGAATATTATATACCCTTGAGATAGAATACAATTGCATTTAGAATGTAATAATGTTAGTTAATATTAGTGTTAGTAACTTACACCAATGTTAGGAGAACCATTCTGACAATTTTCACCTGAGTTCGCATTCAGTGGACAAACCAGATCGCCGTAATCGGCCTCCGACTTGCTCTTGCTTCTCTTCAAAGAAAAATGCGACTTTTTAGCAACCTGAAACAGAAGAAACACACGTTGCAACTAGAAATCGTTTAGCGAAGCATGATCAAACCTTGAGTTTAGCAGATGGCGTCAACGGAATATATCCCAAAGTTCCTTCGGCTTCACGCTTCGCCTGTATGACATCTTTGCCCAAGAGTTCCTTAAAGTGCGTATTCAGATGCCGCCGCAGCAAAGTTTTGTTCGCCGGTATGCTCAATAGCGCGGCGAGCAGTTCAGCGTTAAATTTATTCTCGAGCACCATCAGGCCACCGTGTACGCCCGCCCCTCGCAAATTTGGGGCGTATTCAGCCAAATCCACGGCTTTCAACCATTCCATCACCCTTGAATGCAATTAATCAACATGTTACACCTATAAATTCTAACACATTGAATGAAATCGAGGAATATAAGTACCTGTGTGTCGTCCATAACGATATTTGTTTTGCTGTCGCATGTTCCGGATCCTCGGGCAAAGTGCGTCGCTGTAAACATCCCGGTTCATAGTTGTTCTCTCGAAGGACCTGAATGCCGCGCTTTATACTCGCCACGTGTAGTAGCGCGGTCACGTGCAGTAGCGCCAAATCATCCATGGTGAGTCTGTGCAGCACGCGACCGTCAATGCGGTTTAGCAGGAAGTTCTCTTTGTGTTGCGGTAAGCCTGTGTCGTCCAGCCAACGTAATACCCAAGCGGTGTCCAATTTACCTTCACAAAGGAGCGATTATAGACCTAACTTCTGAGAACAGTCTATAAACAACTGTAATAATTACCTGCTTTTGACAAATAAGGATCGCTAGAACTGTTTTCTTCAATGTCAATCAACGCCAGTTGTAACTTCTTTTTGTGCAGAGGATTTTTAATCGCCAGTTCCTTTTCAATCTCGCTCAAACTTGCTTCCTGTAAATGCTGACCATTTTTGACCCAACGCTTTGCATCCACCACGTATTGATCCAATCCTAAGTCTTGCAACCAGTCGCAAATGTTTTCAGTGTCCCACTCGGCGAATGGTTTATCTGGTCTATATAATAAAATTAAGCTGGTAAAACCTAAATTATTTCATTTAACAGAATATAAATTACTTTATAAGAGGAGGTGTAGGTTCACTCCAACCCAAGCGCGCAGACGCAGTAGCTCTAACACCACCACGTTGGAAATCACTACAGTTAGATGAGAAGTCGTCCAAAGTTCCAGAGTTGGATCGTTTGATTTTACCTAGATAAAAATTTAATGAGTACAAAATAAAACAAAACATATGATAAAAAATAAAAAACAAAACAGAAAATTAAATTAAATACCAAAAATCTTTTTAATTCCTTTTTTGTTGTTGAATTGAAGTGACGGCGATTGCGGTACGGATGGATTGTTCGATTCTCCGATAACGATTTTTTCGGTTTCGGCTGTAAAAATCAAATTCCGCAAACTGATCATCATCTGCACGACTAACGAATGATTCAAGCAGACGCCATTGTCACATTCCAAAGCAAACAGTACAGATAAAGCGGAAGAATTGTGAAAGCAGTGCCTTAATTCTAATTAATGCGTGTTAATCGGTGAATCAAAATTAATATTCTTTGATGCAAAACATAAAGTTAAGTGCTTTTGTTGCGCATATAATTCAGTTTTTGCTATTTTAGTGAACGTTCCGGTTATCTAAATTAGTTTAGTGTGCTGCACACGTTTGTTCTGTTTGAATTTTTCACCTAGATTGGGCACCGAGTGCCCCCGCGCCTTAACCCCAAGTAGTGATGAAAGCCCCATACCAAATGCCACTCCCTTCTTGACCCCGCCATTCATCGCCGCCGCACCGGCCGAGGATGATGGGTTCGCGTTCGCGTCCACCACCGAAAAGGACGTGCCGCCATTACTTAGAAACTGCTGGCGCGGCAAGCTGGAGTACTGCAGTTCAATCTGGCGGCGGTAGCTAGCCGGCGGCGTCTGCGAAACAATTTGTTGAGTTGCGAATCGATCCAGCCGCCATATTCGGAAGAGTTGTAATTGCGAATAATTACCTTGGGTGATTGATGATCCGATCCGTCAGAGCGGCGAGGTGAAGCTGATAGCGAGCCGACCGTCACGGGACTGGGTGATGGAGATTTCCTCAACTAAAAGATAAAAATCAAATGGAAAACCCCACATTAATTAAACGCAAAACATTTTTAAATGAAGTCGTTGTTATCTAAACCTACTTGACTGCTAGAATGAACAGGTGTAGAGGTAAGCGCAGGTTGTGGCGACATTCTCGCCAAGAACGCCGCCTTCTTGGCTTCGAACGCACTGTTTGCGATCTGTTGTTGTTGGGCTGTTTTCAATTCGAGATTCTCGCGCTCCAACGCCGCCTGCTGCAGCTTCATCTCGCTGATCGCCGACATCAGCTCCAACTTTTGCGTTTCGAGCGACGAACGCGACAGCATCTCCTAATGAAATATGAAAATGAACAAAGGAAAAGATTGCGTAATCATATTAAGTACTCTTTGAAGCGTATCCTCGGCGCTGATAAGCATCTGCTTCTTTTCGGCGAGGGACTTTTCCACGTCCGATATTTTCTCGTTTTGCGCATCGATCTGCTCGCTGAGGACCTGCACTTGAAGCTGGAGATTATCGCGCTCCTGTTGCAGCTTACGAAATCTTTCATCTTGATCTGGAAGCTAATATTTATAAATTAGTAAAAATATAAATATATAAATAAATAAATTACAAATATACAAAGCGGAGTTGTCGTAAGTCAAATTGCCTTATCATTTTCATTCAATATAAGCATTTTGCGGAGTTAGTTATTAGTGAGTGTTGTGGTTTAGTTTCCCGTGTACCTTATTAGAATGCAAGGGAGGACCCCAGTGGTACGCCCGTGGATCATAATAAAAAGGTGGCATCATGGGCATATGCGGGTATCCGCAACCGCATCCGCATAAACTTTGCGATTGATAATCGAGATGATTGCCACTGCCTGTATTGCTATACAAATTCGGATGACTGCCGCGTTGTTGTTGGTCCATTGGCGCGCCACCGCACATCAGCATCGGATTACTACCATAACGCATTGGATCCAAGCGTTCATGCCGCCGATGGAAATTCTCATAATACTCAGCGGGCCCGGACGGATTACAGCACCAATTCTGACAGCCACCGCCACCACCATGGAAATTCGATTGATTAACAAAATCCTCCAACCGCGGCGGCGATTTGAGCGCATACGATGATCGCGATTTTTGATCGCGTTCCTGTCGATCCGTGCGTGGCGAACTGTTGCGTCGACGATCCAAACTGCCCGGCGCCGATTTATCACCGGCTAAGGCCCGCCGCGGCGTCCGATCCCGATGGGCACTCGATTGCGAATGATTGCGATTTATCGGCGGCTTGGCGTCCGTTAACGGCGTCGAGTGCTTCGGTGGAATCCATTGGAAGTCGCCGTTGCAACGCGTCGAGCTATCTGAAGAGTGATTTAAAGTTCAAGCCTTGTTCTACACCACCCGTACACTGCTTGTAAACAGCTTTGGCGTGGTAGTTAAGCGCACCTTTCCTGTTTGTCTCCGGAGTGGATGAGGAACTATCGGACGATGGTGAGTCCGTCCTTTTAGCACTGCTTTCCGGTTTATTTCGCGTCTGCTTCAGCTTTGCGCTGCTTTCGTCCTCTTGAGTCGTCGATCCATCATCGCTGCTAGCATCTGAACGGTATATTTTAACATGAATTACAATTCACATTTATACTACGTCTGTACATTATGTACTATTCAGGGGCACTTGACTTTAAAAGCAGCGCAATTTGCGCTAGCTGCATAAATATAAAGACTAATACGTTTCAAGTTGATGAGAAGCATATGTCCATGATGATTTTTTTGTTTACAGAGTCTAATTTTAAAAACGGAATTCATCAAAACACTAAAACACGGAATTAAAAGCGCGCGTATTCAATAATAAACACCGAAATATTTGCTTGAAATAGATCGCGATCGGTAATACGAATTCCAAAACAATAAACCAGCATCAAAACCATCCCAAACATCTTTAATGGAATCTATTTCAACTTCTATTAATATCAAACCAGTCGAAGCTAATAATTCCAATCCGAAGCGATGTCGGTTTTGTTTACGACCTGTGCCTGCTTCTTTCGGGCCTTCAATTTTACGACAAGATAATAATCTGTCCCGAACAGTAGCAAATCGCAGTCACATGCAGCTTGCACATTTCAGTTACAAACAGACAGACAGAAACACGCGTACAGAGATTTTCCAAGTTTCAGTACAATAATTGAATTCCTCTCGAGGATTCCCTGCAAAATATTTCACTAATCTAGCACATGTGCAGTTAATTTAGATGGGGTGTCGTGGTAAATGTAAAATATTTCGAGTACAACCCTGTAATCTGACTATGATTGCCATTTTCCAGTAGTCCCCTGCTAGTCAAGCGTCTTTCATCCTGCCAGCAGGCGCAACGCACAAGCACCACGTACATTATTCTGTGTCGCGACCCACCCTTCCGTTTTCCGCCCGGCGCGCAGCATGCACGTGCCCGGCCGCCGATATAATGGTCGTGCCGGAGCCCCCGACGCTTGGCATGCACTCACTCAGTCAGCCGGGCCCCGCCGGTTATTAATTTCGCGGCGCACGAGTAGACGTCACTTACAATAAAAGGGCAATAATACGTCTGACTATGACATATACTTCTTTTCTTTCTTGCACAATTGAGCCACTGCCACAGCCACCGCTGCATTCGCAATTACTATTACAATCGTGTTAACAACATAAATTTCATTAATTAACTGACGCCGGTTGAAACAATACACAGAATAAAAAACGACTACAGAAATTTCCACTATCTCGCGACGGGTCAGCAGGCTTAATCATGTTTCATTTTATGGTCGATTAAACAATAACGATAATCGTGTTTTTGTTTATTGTTTTACAAGTAGTCGATTCATGTTGTTCGATAGCAGGAAACATTTGTCTATGTTGTTTACATAACGCATTGGTGTAATACCTTCCTGTCTTCCTCTTTTGTATCGAATAAATCAACATATTATGGTATTATATACGAATACATGTGCTCCTTTGAATAGCGGTGGCGTTATGCGCCATCCGCAAAAGAGTTGTGCTCGTCGGAGCGAGCAAATGTGGTTGTACAAACAGTTCGGGTGCGCACCGAAGAATGATTGCAGTTGGCGTAGTGGATAACACAGAAAAACACTGGAATACGCCTAAAATAACAGCGTGGCACAGAATACTACTATGCTAGGGGAAACAAATAAAGAACAAAAACAGCGAAGTAATTTATATCGGCTTTGTGATGCTGGTTGTCCCATATTTCCAGAATTCACTGAATTGCAGACTGCAGCACTTCATTCCGGAAACTGTCAGTAAAATAAAACTGTGCCGTAATTAATTTGTGGATAATTATCTTCGCTTAAAATTACTTGCAATAGGAAATATGACATGTTTATTGTTGCAAAAGTTTTTATCGTCAATAAAATTCATTACTGAAAATTTCATTTCAACCAACTTCGTAAACTCCAAAGGCTTGAAAATTAAAATAAACAAAACACGCAGAGAAACATGTTTAATTAAGTCGCGCATTTCCGGCCGGGGCGCCGTAAATGTGATAATTACCATTTCCTCGCTTCGGACTGGATTTCGCCGCTTTTTGCTTGCGCCGCTTCCATCTCCTGCCATTCAACGTTTGTTGCTGGCAGGAAACAGGCACCGGCTGATGCGGCGGGGTTGCGGCAACATGTCGCGAATCCATTTACGTTATTAAGTGACACAAGACCATTAGAACACGTTCATGTTTGTCACGTCTTCGCGTCGATTTAACACACGGCGGGGAAGCACGGCGCCTCCACCATCAGCGCCGACCAGACAAGAAAAACAAACATATGATGCACGGCGATAAAAAAAAACAGGAAACTAAGAGCGAAACGATGTGTGAAGGCGGCGAGTTGCTCCCCGATGAATACCGCCGACAGACGCGCACACATCAGGTTTGAATTTTGCGCCCGAAGCAAAAAGCAAGAGATGTACACAGAAAAACGTTAAAACGAGCGACTCGCGAGGCGCGCGGACCGATCGTGTTTGCCGGCCTGCACAGCTTCACCGATAAAAACGAATAAACTATGCGTGCGTTTACGAAAAGACGTTCGGAAATATTCTATTTGCGGCGGGCCGCGTGCGCGCTCTCCCTGAATTTGTTCATTATACACATTATACACGCGAGCACACTAGATCGGACTCGCGAACAGCCGCAACAGGCACACTGCGGGCGCTTTGGCGGCGAGCCAAGCTTTTTCATCGTCTGCAGCCTCCAGAAGACATTCAACAGCCACACAAACGCACACACACATTGAGCACGTAGCACGTGAACCAGGAAGAAACTGGGAGTACGAAGAAAACCACTACGTCGCACTACGCTATAGATCTAGGAAGCACTTCTATAGTGAAACTTGTACGAAGCAAACTAGAAAACAAGTGGATAGAAGACATGTGAGATGCAACGATGATGCAATCGCATGACAGTCAAAAAGTACTCAAAGCAATAAAAGTATTAAGAACCTGCTGAAAGCCGATTTGGATAAGAATAGCGTGGCCATCTTTTATCACTCTACAACTGCCAGGTTACAGCATTATACAGCTACTCGTATGTTGTTGATACAATCTGACAGCAGGTTAGAAGAAGATAAGTGGTGATGTGTCACACGTTCAGCTTTCAAATTGAAAAACTTTAATTAATTAATTGACACCCATTTAACACGTATTTCTACTTCAGTATTTACAAACAAAATTGTATCACCCGGCACCTCCACAAATAAATGCCGAAATTCTGTTTGAATATAAAATGCGTCATGTAGACACGAAAATGTTGTTTGCCAAAAAAGTGAGCACTATTAGCCGGGCCAAACATAATTACACATAATACTAGTTGGCACATGGAACAAAAGTGAAAATACTCTACTATTTCAATTATATTATTACAGAACATAAATGGCGGTGAAATAATTAAATTAAACTATTCCGGCAATCATCATACAACATAAACGAGTACTAGAAATATAAATAGAGCATTTGTATGTCGACACATGTATATTCTGCGTGTCTGTTTTGTTCAGTGCTTTTATGATGCAGGAAAAAACATGTTTGATGAGGCGCCGACGCCCCCGCATTGCGGCTGTGCGTGCGAATAAATAAAACGGAATATTTAAAGATTGCAACAAATTGAAACGCACTATATTGATTATAATTGTAATTATACCTTCTCCTTCGTCAGTAGAATGCATACCGCAGCTACTAACACCGACATCCTCTTCAGCAATGGTCGCTAGACCAGCTGGCAAGTCCTTACATTCCTCTTCGGTGTCCGATTCACTGCTACTACCTCCACTACTGCTTGATTCTGAAGTGGAGTCTTCGAAGTCATCAGATGCTACATACTCCGATGTAGTGGAGGCAATCATACAATCTTGTGCTTCTATATAGATATATAGCTTTACAAATAATTTTTACTCCAGGTGAAGTATTACCTTGCGTGGCAGATTCTATCTTCCTCATTGATTCAGCAACAAATTTCTGTACATCCTCAGCTGTCAAATCAAAGTCTAAAACGGCACCTTCGAACGTATTTACGTGATCGTCGTCGCTGCGCGGTAAAGTTTTCTCTACATTACTGATGCGATTCTCGCTGTTCTCACTCGTTTGCCGCGCGAATACTTTCGGACGATTGGCGTCGAACTTTTTCCGCTTTTCCGCCACAGCACTCATGGTTGGCGCGACCCCGTTTAGTAATTTATTCGCGTCCGCACAATTCTCATTGCTGGCGACAGTAATGTTATCTCTTGCCACCGCAATTTTCACATTTTTATCCGTCGTTTGCTGGTGCAACATAGGCTTGGACTTTTGTTGCTGCTGGCGTTCGAGGAAGGCCACCGCGGCCGCAACGGCGGCCCCCTTCTTACCATTCATCGCTGACGTCGTCGTTCGTTGCACACAGATCGCGCATTGTTTATCGGCAAAACAATAACAATCACTCGAGCCACTCATTAACCATGCAACAATATCACTATCACTTGATAAACACATAAACACTTTTGCGGCGGATAGTTTTTTAAGTGGCGCGCGCATTTACGCGTCCGACAAGGCTTAAGTAAGTAATGCGTTAACTGTCGTTGTTGGCGGCGACGTCGTCGTCGCCGTGCGGCGCTTTTTGGCGTAGACGGGGATTATTTTTAGCGCCGACCTCAAACGCGAACGAGAGTGGATGCTCATTTAATTTTCTCACATGTTACACGTGAGGATGCGTCGTGGTGTCTCGGATAAAAATGGAAATATCTCGGCGAGTCAGCGGTGCAATCGATTTCGTGTGCGTGTGCACTGATTAATAAGTCACAACTGCGTCGGGTAAATGCACTTCCGATTGACGGCGGGCTTGAATAGTTTACAATACTCATCGACCAACCCGCGCCGGCTGGCTGGCTGCCTGACTGACTGACGAGACGTCGTCGCGCGTCCGCATGACTAAACGACTTAAGTGCGCCTCATCGTTTTCCTGCTTGACGTTTGTCGCGCTGCGCTTTGCATGCGGACGAGTAAAACAGAGGCGCAACTTCTACCATGTTATGTCAATACCAACTGGCGCTCAGCAAACAATATGTCACTCACTCATTCATCATCAGTCCATTATCAATTTTTCACCTCTCTTTTGGCAAAATTTTGGGATGAGATTTATTTTGTTTTAACCTGAAAGTATTGCACGCGGTGTTTATCCGATATTAAACTCGGTCTGAAATTCAATTATTTATAACGCGCATAACACACGCGGAATGCCGCCTGCACGGAAATGTTATAAATAACTTATGAACACGGAAAAGCTCTGATACGGGCGGGGAATGCGTGTGAAACGATGATGATGTGCTATATTTGATACTGGGCTGTAAATATAAATAACGCCGTTGATGAGGTGATGATGATGATGGTGTTAGAAATATTGTCAAACGTACAGGACATATTTTAAAACGCTCCATAAACCCACTTCGAGGGTGAATAAAACCATAAACTATAAAAGGGTAGTTAAACTATTCATTACATATCAACACCAACACCAACACCAACATCTTTATATCAAGATTTAATAGCAATAAAAAACGGAATTATTGAAATATTTAGAAGCAAATAAAGATTTTATGATAAAATCAATTCAGTTTTAAAGAATATAGCAAATTCCCGAAGGTAGCGAAGGTATTAAAATCTGGCATTGAATGTGCGACGCACCCAACTCCCTGAGCAATAATTTATTAATATCGATAGAGCCGGAGACACCACATTGCAGTATCTCGAGCGTGCATTTTGGGCGTCGCCTGAACCTGAACGATCCATACTCTCCCAATACGCGGCGCGCAAGTTACAAATTCCCTCGACTTTTCCAGCGCGTACAAAACCGACAAAGAAACTGCAACATGTTACGAATGTAAACAAAAACGAGACCGCAATACCAACTTGCAATTGACTCACTAATTATTTTTAACGAAGGCTTCCCTTCAAGGCCCATTTAATTAACTCCAGTGTGTCAATATTACAAACATACAGGCTACTCAAACATATTGCAACAAATGCAATATTGCCTCCATTCAAAAAACAAGAAAATAAAAAAAAATAGATCAAAGCAGATTTTCTTTTCACTTTAATAAAAAAACTTCTATAAAAAGTATTCTTTTGTCATAATGACAAAACCTAATTAAGTTTAGTTAATAATAAATTTAAGACTTTATTTATTAATGAAGAAGCAGGACGAATTTAGCCAAAACAACTGGTATAATACAAAAATATTTCAAGATGTGTAGGATTGCCATTGATTTATGTGCACACCAGTTTAAAAAGATAAATAGATAATGGCCAGATAACTTTAAATGCAGACGTGTGCTGTGCAGGGTCATAAAGAAATGTGAATGAAACTAAGATCATGGCTGGATGATGAAACGATTTCGTTCATTATCGTTCCGGAACAGTTTCGGATGACGGAGTTACGATTTCGAATTGTCGCGATGCGCTTTGCTGATTTATTGGTCTCGAAGACAACGCCACGTGCGCAGCAGGATTTGAGCACGTTAACGGAAAATTCCAGGCGAGGGGAAAATAAAATAAAAACAAAACAAAGACAAATAACGTGGCTATAAATAAAGCCCAAAATGTCTATTTATATAAGCATATAGGGATATAGGCATCCACCAAACGAGCATGTAGAGTTAAAAGTTACCACTCGGCATGTTGAGATGTCCTTTTTTAGCTCCCACTCGCTTGGAACTAAATGACACCCTATCAGTTATGTGTCCATTGCGTGCAAGATAGAAAACTGAATATTTATACGCGAATAGTTTGTATCTGTCTTCATTTCCGTACAAAAATTCAAACCACACCAGATAGTTTATTAGCTTTGAAAATTAAATTTCAGGAATATTTTCATTCCGCAAACATTCCAGAAGCGATATCAAAACTGCATATTTTTCACAGTACGTTGGTTCATGCAAATTTCGAAATTCCCAAGCGGTCCAGGTACAAAATCAGCTAAAATGAAATCCTTTTTTTGCTGATTTGAGTAGAGTAGAGTCGAGTTTTCCACTTTGTAATGCATAAACAATGTGTGGTTTTACGGTGGACAATCATTTTTAACCCAATTAACAAACTTAATTAAAGACACACAGCGAAACCCAGCGTAACAAGCAAAACAAGCTGTTTCGTGACATCAACACATCAAAAAATTACCATTTTGTCCCGCAAAGCGCCGCAATGTCAACCCTTGCGGTTTTTTCTGGTTGTGCAGCATCCTCGTCCTCGGATGGAGGCGCAGAAGGTTCAGGCAAAGGTCGGCGTCGTCTCGTTGGCGACATAGGTGCATGCGGTGGCAGGTGCGGTATGTACCCATATTGATTATAATTATACCCATAATTCGCTGCATGTATGTTAACATAATCGTGCTGCACATGCTGATAATCACTGCTCGAAGATGCGGAACTTATCGGCCGGCCGTGAACGGTTTGTCGTTGCGAGCGTTCGGGGGTTTCGATGATAACATCCCAACCAGACGCCGACGTGCCTGCATCTTCCGTGATTATTCGATGTCGTCGGACGGGTGGCGTCGGGATCAATCGCAATACAAACGAAACTTCTTCACTACTCTCGAGATGCTGGTGGTGCAAATCCATTTTCACACCCCAAGTGAAAAATAAACGTAAAATCTGTCTGACTTTTCCCCTCGTGGGTGCAGGTAGTTAGTAAAATCCTGCTGACGATGTGTCAGTAGACGTGGATGTGCTTATCTCACGTTTCGTCCGTGGCGCATGTGAAATTCCACAGCGGGCGACGAAATTGTGCACTGGCGGAACGTGTGTCCGAGTTTTCCTACGCTCCGCAAGCATTTCAGACTCACTTATATGGTAATAATCGGTAACCCTTCAGTGCGCGTGCTGGCCCTCGGGATGCAAACCGTACTCTCGCATATTTCACGAGCACGGAATATTTAAACTGTCCCCGCGCACACAAACACCAAGTTACAATTTGCCGGTTGCCCTGTTCCGCGTCGCCACAACTCGACCAGCATGATGTATAAATTGAAATTCTCCGCTTTCATGTGCAGAAAACTTTGAGTCGCATCGCAAACGCGAAAAATCCACACATGTAAACTCTTTAAAAAGCACCGAAAGCACGCACCAACTGTCGCAGCGATAGTAATCTCTATATCTCGAATTGTCAAGCGAATAGTAAACGCACTACTTTCCAACGGAAATCAGAATTAATCACTGGGCGGTGCGGCGCAATCACGAATGGAACGTCGCATCGCCATGGAAACGAAAAGCTCGCCGAGAGCTTAGAAAAAGAGGCTGGCGACAAATGCGACTAATATACGGATGGAACGCCGGGTACGCTTTCTGATTGTCGATCGAAATAGATTTAGAATTAGAAAATAGTCAAAATGGTGGAAACGAAAATCAACGCAAAGAAAAAAGCCAAACACAATATATACACATACGCAGCGTAAAACAACTTATAGAGAATTCATTTCCGAGACAGAAAATAAAATCGCCTCCAGAAAGAAATCAGCATCCTCCATGTGAGCATGTCGAGATAACAGGAAATTGCCGTAGCTTTACGCTGAACTTTGAATCAGATATGAACTTACACACTTCGAAAGCTTCTTCCAACACCAACCAATATAAAAAAGATAGCAGCTATCTCCATCTTCTTAAAACTTTTTCGTCGCAGCGTATACAACTCCCAACTGAATACACAAGTTTCGATATACTTAAGCCCACACGTCCGCCGATGAATAAAAAGATTTACATCGTGCCAGCGGTGGCGGACGGGTTGTAGGTGTTAATGTTACAATTTGTCTTCGACGCACAAATCGTGAGCGTCGACTCGTAGCGAAAACGGCTATCTGTCGGCGTTAGAGCTTAACAACCAAAACAACAAACATCGCTACGCACAGAGAGAGCAACGAATCGTGTCGGCAGGCAATTTGACTTACTCCATTTAGAAACACACATTGTTTCCGACAATATCTCGAACGTTCATGTTCACAAATTAGCAGAATTCCATGTAGGCGACACTTACCTGGAACAAAAATAACATATTTAGTCATATTATCAATATTTAATGGGTAATAGTGAAATATTATTCTAACCGTTGAGTTCAATTCCATTTCTAACAATGTTAAATTAAAATGTGTAATATAGTTGCACATTATATCATTTGATCACTAGGTTGTCATGTCATGCCGTGCACGGTTTATCATGATTAACTGCGTGTAGGACATTAATCATATTAACGAATTATTAACGAATAGTATTGATTTATCTTATCAGTGGATATATTTCAGTGGTTATCATAAACAGCTTGTTTATTCTAGTATATCACGGTTTTTAAAATGCATCAAAGTAGAAAACTTAATTACTTAGATAAAATTTTCGTTATTAGCACAAAATTATTATTATTATTATCAACTAATCAAGAAATGGAAGTCTAGCACGTGCGTCTGAACCGCAACCACCGCACTGTGAACTGGTAAGAGTTGGCAGTTTGCAGTTTGCCAGCAGTCAACAATTATATCAGCGTGAAACAGCCGCGTGCGCTGATAAATCGCATTTGTCATTGCCATCCAGTCATCCCGGGGAATATTTGAATTGTGCTCTCCGCGCGTCTCATGCGTGCATAATTGTCGTGGGCTGTAGCTGTAGCCAGCATGATAATATAATACAATTAATAAACGTTTGACTTATGAAGTGTAGGTGAGTAGGTATATGCGACTAGGATAAATACCGTTTTTACAAATATTTATTTAGTGAATAAAAGTGAGTCACTGGTGTTTGTGCACTTGCATAAAATACAGATAAGATTTTCTTGTAAGTATTTTACGTTTTTCGTTCAGTATACTCGACAATCACATTTTCAACTGCTGCGAACCAGGCAGAAGATGATCGATATGTCTGGCAGTGGTGTCACATTCGCATTATTTAACATCCAACCACGCTACGCCGACTACAAACGTAGATAGCATAGATACGCCACGCCAGCAATGCTTAAAAATGCAACGCCCTGTA
The DNA here is from genome assembly GCF_025399875.1 of Dalotia coriaria. NCBI lineage: Eukaryota > Metazoa > Arthropoda > Insecta > Coleoptera > Staphylinidae > Dalotia > Dalotia coriaria. The sequence goes on along the minus strand of NW_027045447.1, from coordinate 6,251,240 downwards.
ATTGGAATGTGTTTGGGCCTATTGTGCCAGTCACAACAGTTGATAAAGTTTTAAAAATTCAGCGTACCGAGGCGTTAAATATTTCATATCCGTAACAATAACGCAGTGTAAATACATGAAAATCCAATAATAAAATATGAAATTTCATAACTGGTTATTTGTGTATAAATATTATATTCGGTTCAATATTTCCTCCGCTGTCGCATGGAATGCCTTTCTTTTGCACTTCTAATGATATCCCCTCGCGTATCGATTGCGGAGTATATATGCCAGTATTCCAACAATGCAAGAATCTCGTTGCTTGGCAACCTCTTCTTTATGGCCAAATGTTATTAAGCGACATTTTGCGCTCGATGTTCAAGATTTTACTCGAGTAATAAGAACAACACGAGAATGAAAAGTGACGCGAATTTCTAAATTCCCCGAGACTAATAATAAAATTACCGAAAAGTTGAAAATTTATGATGTCATATAGAGACTTGCTTTATTGCTATTGGACTTTGCTAAGATTTTCCGCTGAGAAAAGCGATATTCGAAAATAAAACGTTGCACATAAAAAAGAATTATGTTAAAGACACGTAGTAGGAGCCCGACATAAAAATCAATTGCAGAAGGTTAAAAGAAAAAACGCAAACGTTTCACTTCTGAAATTTTACGTTGACGTATTCACTATTCGTAGAATGTTATTGAACGATCTATTATTGAAAAGCCTAGTGGAGTAAGACAAGTGTGAAAATTTAACAAGGCGGAAGTGGTGCAGAATAATTCCTAGCTGCGAGTGCAACCGTAAAATATTATCCTTTGTGCACTACTGTGGTGTGGTTGTTTATTAGTGCACCATTTTCAGAAACAAAGTCAACATTTTAGGAACGCAATAAATGCCTGAAACAAGTAAATTGCTGAATAGAACGAAACATTTGTTCAGCAAACTATTCTTATTCTACGGTAAATAAACTTCTTCCTCAACTAATATTTATCTTATTCATTATACTGAAGAGAAAATGTAGACACAGACATACTTGGTACAAATTGGATAACAAAATAAAAACTTATACAAGTTTTGAAGCATTTAATTAGTTTTAACATTTGTTGTTATTATTATTTTTTTTTAATTTTAGAATTAAAATTTATTTTTACGATATAAAACAAACTGTTTTTGGCAAATTAATAACCTAATATCAAAGAATCTTGCGCTTTTCAACCATTAAAAATCAATATGCGACCATGCAAGCGTGAAAACTACACTGCAAATTCCATAAATTTAATATACAACCCTTTAAAGTAAACACAATATGAAAACAAATAAAATTCGTATTTTAAATTATCATTCCACTTTTATAGCACATAAAAATAGTAATTTATAGAGAATTTATTTTCCTCGTTAACGATCATAAAATGTGTTCCAGGTTATGTTATATTCGCCGGCATATCTTTGAAACTTTCCTCATTGTGCAACAAATAAGAATCCGTCGCAATATTCAATATACATGCCTGGATGGCTTTTAATGTCATACCATATATACTCTAACATTATTATGAAACTAAATTAAAATTTGTTAGATAGGTATTGCGTCTTATATAATTCCAAACTTTCGAGTATCATTTAATTCGAGTAAATTGCACTTCCCTATATAGATGCGTCGCAATGCATATTTACGTATAAACAGATCGTATACAAGAGAATTAAAACAAATGGTGTATTAATATTGTTGCCGTAATTGCCGACGGGCACGTTCAGTGCGCTACGTGAAAGTTATTTTAAGCGCAGTGTATTGCAGACATAATTCACGCTCAAATAATTATTAATAATGCTGCGATTTTGAAGCGAGTGGTCATGCTGAAATCAGGGTAAACAATTTTATGTTTTGAGTTGAGCTATTAAAAAGAGGATAATGAAATGTTTGCTGTTGATAGTACATAGTTGTGTTGTTGTGAATGCATTATACTCGTAATGCAACAACATTGGCAATATATTATTGTAATATTTCATGTGGGCATAATGTAGGAGTAGGATATTGATCGCCTATAAATATTACCAATTATCTAAAAAAATATTTATCTAAAACACTATTTTAATCGTTTTATATAAAGTAGGGGAGGGTGGGGCAAAGTGGGCCCCAAAAGCGAAAAAAGGGAATTTGTTTACTTTTTTTTACTCGTTACACTATTTTTTACATCCTTGTTCAGTATTCAATATTAATAAGACGTGTCTATCAAAATAAAAAAAAATCAGAATATGGGGCAAAGTGGGCCCCCACTCATAAAAATTAGGCTCTTACCTTTGTATCAATTTTTTGCTTATATTATTTTCTTTTTTTATTTCTTACTTCGAATTTGTTGTGGATAAGTTGTTCTTGCAACTTCATCTTATATATCAAAAATTTTAGGGGGCCCACTTTGACCCTCAATTTTTTAAGCCTCCTGAATTTCAGGGGGCCCACTTTGCCCCCCCTTCCCCTATACTTATTACATTATTACAACATTTAATTAATTCAATTAATAATTACCTATTTGGTATCTGAAACCACTTAAAAACCCCTATAATTTTATTTTAAGTCAAATTACTTAAAAAATAAATGAATAAATGTTCAATAAATATTACTTTTAACAATATCTCTTAAATTTTCTTCTCAAATACTTGATAAAAGTACTGAATTATTAAACAGTGAATCAATTTAACCAAAAATGAATAGCAACTGACATATTTTCCTCTTAAAACCTGAAAACATCCTAACAATCATTAAAAAAAAACTGTAATTAATGAAAATGAACTCCCTTTGGATGAATCAAAAATGCAAACGTTTCTAATTAGATTAAATAGATCATTCACTTTACCCGGTAAAAGTTGGAGGCAAGTTACACTCGAGTGTCAGGCGCAACGGGCAAGTAACTTGCCAAGGGAAGAGCATTATTAAATTAACTTCTAGTGCGCCTGTTTTCCGGCATTCGCGCTGTCAATTAAAAACTTACGGCCGAAAACCGAGAATCCGCACTGAACACGGTCCGCTGCCCGAGTAACCAAAACTTAATTAAAAATCAATAGCATTGTGGTGCAATTTTGAAAACAAACCACCACAAAACATCCAGACAACCAGCGCAGACATCACACGACATCATCCCATACTGATAATATTTTTATTTATTTGCTATGTCAAATAGAACCGTAAATTTCCGCTAATTAAAATTGAAATAGAAAATCGATTCGTAAATTGAAAACAAATACGGACCCGGTCAGGTGGTAGTTAATAATCACTTTACATTCATTAAATATTCATTAATTAAAATTCATAGGCAAGGCAAGTCTGCTTTGTTGTATAATTAATGAATCAAAATTTAAAACCGTCAAAACTGATGACAGAGGGATTCAAAGTAGGTAATTAGTCGAAAATATCAAAATTCATTTCAAAAATTCATTCAAAAAAAATAATTATTTATAAAATATTTTTTAATTATTCATAACTTTTTATGTAATAATCAAATAAACAAAATTTTGGCGCAATTAATTGTAAAATTCATTTAGGAAGAAATTTTTAAACAAATGTAATTATTGAACAAACAACTTTCGAGTAATTAATTAATAACTAACTAAAACAACAGGACTATGTGCAACTAGTGATATAACTGCAAAAATAATTTCTATATGTGTAACTCATAACGATGATGAGTTTAATGGACAACAAAACTTTGGTATTAGTCACCTAGTTATGACAAATATCGCGCGGTGGTGCATAGAAACTTTGATATTAACAAAGTTTCAAAACAGCATGCAGAAAGAGGCTTTTAGTTGGGTCACAAAGTGGGTGAAACGCTGCACTGCGGCATTATTTAATAGCAGTAATAGAGAGAAAATGTGATTTTACCTGCAGCCAATGTGTGAGTATCCGCAAGACGTTCGGATCGGGTTGCGGTGGGGCGGTGCAGTTCTGTACGGCGTTCGCCAAAGTATTCGCCGCCTCACGCACCCCCGGCGGTGAGGATGCGAATCCGTAGTCCGGCGAATGGGCTGTTATCGAACCGGTGTTGCCTATAAAGAAACAATATACAGTCGTTATCGTCAGTAGCAAAAACATTTAATTACTAGTGCTAATAGTTTGCGAATTTCATAAAATACAATTGATTGAAGCTTAAATCTATGAATTTAATTTCGTGTTGAGGAATTTCATAACTTCAAATCTCATTTGTATGAAAATTGAATTCGTTGAAGCGTTTAATTGGATATTTCAATAATAATGTTATGTAAATATAAAATTATAAATAATACATTACTAAAAATTGCATTTTCGTAGTTAAAAAAACATTTTTACTAAAATTACATATTGCACACATAAACATAAACATAACAAAGCAGTATTCTTATGCATTGTCCTGAATATATACAAATATTAACAAATATTTATGTTCCTAGCAAAGATATTAATTAAAAACTGAATTTTCAGTTTTTCTTGTGTTGTGTCTGGTATGATGTTCACATAAAACAATGACGAATTGTTCAGCGAGGTGTTCTGCCACGATAAAGGGCACTGCAAATTGCAATGTGAATAAAAAATAAAAAACAAAACCGGTGGTGAGGTTGGTTTTAATTAGCACACTTTTAATTAAAGCCGCCCAGTGCAAGCGTCGATGTAGATCATAACCGAGCATTCCAAACTTCGAGGGGCAATGAAATAAGAGTACCTACGGTTAGTTATGCGATATTATATGATTCGTAGGAATTAAATCAGAACGAAAATAAAAAATTGCGGTGAAACTTTTTCATGTACCATCTGCGCTTTTTTCCAGCTTTAATCTTTCTTTCATTTTCGCCCAAGCCTTTCATTTCATTGCAGAATTCTTTCATTTTTCCGCGGTGGTAATTTTCGCATCTCGGTTTGCGGCACTAATTAAACGAAATTAAAAGCAAGCGCAAAAAAATCTCCGCGACGTAACGTTTGCTGCATTTCCGGTGCATTCAAACGGCGTCCTTCATCGCATCTTTAAGATTCAGGTGGTGTGCGCTTTTCTTTTTTAATTTACCCCGTGAATAGAGCAAGCCAAGCGTTGAAGATAAGAGAAAGAGGGCTTCCACAGGCGAATGGTTTAAGACTTTGAAAATGTTGCTTCGGATAAAAGCTTGCCAAGAATAAAATTGTTTACTTGATTTTTTTTCTTTAATATAGAACAAATGACAACAAAGTATATAAAAAAAAAAAATAAATTTAATAAAAATGTACAGGTGGAAGCATTTGAGTTCTTTGTGCAAAAACTCAAGTACGTACATGTACTTTGTAGGGCAAGAACAAGCTCAAACAAGAATACGAGTTAAAAGATATGAAAAAGGTAATAAAAACCTCCAAGAGAAAACTCCAACTTGAAACTCCAGCAAGAAAACGAGAAAAGTGGCGTATTGAATTTACATTTGAAAACTTTTCAAGCACCCATAGTTGGCTAAAAGGCAAAGCACTAAAAGTTTCCTGTAAATAAAATGTTTTGACTCCAGTAGTGTTTCTCTATTTACCTATTAGCATAAATTCATTTAAATTGACCGACAAGTAACGCCTCTGTTCCAACCAACGAGTAACTCAAGATAAACATAATTGCATCTAAAAATTACCATACTAATGAAACGCACACGAATAAACTTTTATCGTATTGTGTCTGCTCGAGACAATTTCGTTCCGGCAGTATTCTTATCTAGTGTTGTGGTGTGGACGCATGTCGCATCTAGTTTGAAGTCGTTTCGAATCTTCTAGAGCTTTTCAGATAGCGTAGGGAATTCGCAAATCCGAATTTGCTTTCAGATGCAACTTGCACTATGCTTCAATGCACACGCTTTTGTGATAAAAACGAACAGATAGCATGGGATGTTTTATGCATGCATGGAAAATTGCAAATTTAAAAAATATTTAATTTATAATATAGTAGAAGCGAAAAACTTACTGTTTATTTGCGCCGAGTGGCACATATTGAACCACCACCAGCGTGTCATTTATTTGAACAAGTAATGTCGCTTCACAACTTCATTCATTAATTATCATTAATAGCGCGGCTTCGGAAATGGCATTTATTAAATCTAATTAAAGTTTGTCACTTTAACGCACTGGACGTTGCAAGCGACATTGTTCGCGCTCAACTTTTGCCGCCTCACATTTCGGTGGAACGTGTCCGTTCGCATAAAAAACACCATTAAACTTTCCCATTAACATTGTGGCGGCTGGATGAAACATGTTGCAAATTTAAAATGTGTGCACGAATGTGTGTTTCATTAAATTCCTCTTAAACTTTTTTTTTCTGTTGCATTTTATACAAATATTCAAGCATTATTCTTGTCAACAGCATTTCAATTCAAAAAATTGAAAAAAAAAATACCGGAATTAAAGAAATATTAAAATTTGCTTGGTAATCACAAAAAAGACACTGTAAATATCACTTGCAGGATTGTTGAATGTTCGCTGATGGTTAATTGAAAACGAACAGTCCGTCGGTAGCGATTTTTGGCACGCGTTAAGAATGCAAATCGATTAATTGCCAAGTTCAAGCCGAGTTCATCTTTGCGAGCTTTCCGCCTTCTTGGCATTCCGCACGCGTACCGAAATCCACCAGCGCGTCGTCATCGCGTCCGCATTACCCCTGCCCGCAGCTTTATTACAAGCATCGCGGAAAAGGAATGCCATTATGCATATTCACAGCGCAGTTTTCGGGTTAAGAATCACGCACGTTGCGGTCGCGCCGCTTCCGCCAGCCTTCCTTCCTCCCCGCCTCATTTTCATAAACTTTTACCCTCTTGGCGCTGATATTTTTCCTCGCATTATTGTTCAGTGCGTGATGAAATAAAAGTAATAAACGAAATATAAAGAAAATAAATTTAATTTAATTTGATTCACAAACTTCCAATATTGCTTTTGAAAAGTACAAACGGTAATAAAACGAAAAATATACGACCCTGTAATTAAATTGAATTGAGATTTATCGCCAAGCACGATTTAACGATTATACTGCAAGTTTATTGAAATCAAATATTAAAGAGATTTTGGACAAGGAAAATTTAATATAAGAATTTAATTTTACAAAATTCAAGAATATTTTATCCTTGTCCGTAACCCAAATGGCAAACGCAGGAACGCTCGCATTAGATCGCTATCCAAATTCAGAAATTGCGGCAATTCAACACAAGCACCCGCCTTAAGCGGCGCCAGCAACACAGAAGGAGAAACACTTGCGTTCCCCAAAGTGTTGTGGTTTCGTCCCGATTAATAACCAGCGATCAACAACAAAGTCGTTAAGCAAACTTCCACACAAACCGAGGATGTTTGAGGGTGCGGATGTTGTTGCTCGCATTTAGCAGTCTCACGCACATTCGTTTGCACCCGCCGCTATCTGGTACGATTCAATTTCGACCTACGAATTACGTGCTTACACAGTTTCGTTGTTTTTACGCGCATCCTTTCGAGGCTCGTTTGTTGCTCGCGTAGTTTTCGCACGAGTTGAACCAGTGCACAAGGTGTGTCCTCGCTTTTTTGTGTGAGTATATGCTACGAGATGACACTGTCGACAAATGATGGTCTAACCCTTTTTATGTCACACAGGACTAGGTAAAGGGAAAGGATGTCCGCCGAGGCGTGCCTTTCATGTTGTGCTTTTGCCGATTTTCTTTTGTTTGCAGGATTGTAGGTTGGTTTCGGGTGCATCGAACCATCGCACCTAGGCAAACGTGGATTGTGAAACAAATACACCGAGTGTGGACACAATCAGAACTAATAAATAATTTTACTCAAACATTCAGTATGATAGAAAATTAGAGGTATCGAAGCAATGTGAAACCGTTTAGCCCGCCCAGCTAAAACCAAACACGAAACACGTCCAAAGATATTAATTACAGCGGACCGCACGCAAAAGGCGAATGGACGAAACAATATCCAATCGCAATCCAATCATGCGCGAGCGGCCAGAGCAACCGAAATGCAATCATTCAAATATTTCGTATGTCGCGAAGGTCATATTTAAGCACTTACGGAAACACGCGCGCAGAGCACCCCAGCTGCTGATTGAATTATCCGACGAATTGGGAGCGGTCGAACGATTGCGCCCCCAAAACCGATAACTGCCACACGCAGATCAACTCGTGATCCAATTCCCCTTTCCCGAAAGTTTTCCAGTTACTACCAGCCCACCAGGCAACTTGAAGCACTTAATAAATGAGAACGAAATCTATCCAATTCAAGGAAATGATTCGAACGTGCAAACGATCAGCTGATATTGCCCCGAAATGATAATACCTAGCAAACAATACAAGACAAGATGATATTGGAAAATACGCCTGTAATAGATTATATCGCTATATTTCGCTGCCGTCCATCAGACGATATTGAATATTTTATCAAAATTTAGGGCGATACCTTGCCATTCCTCCCCCAATCCACCTTAAAAGCATCTCTATCCCTTCAGAGTGAGTATACATTAACAAGATTCTAGCTTCACAATACACCGACGAAGCAATCTTTTGCAAGAAAATATTATCGTAATCGAATTAAGCTCCTTTGATTCGTTTTAATTTTTCTTTCCAAACTTCCCACTTACGCGGTGGGCTTTGTGCCGAGGACTGGAAACGAATTGACTCGCTTACGCGCCTGAGCATGCACGCGCACTTCCTCGGCGAATGCTGGAACACCAACGATTTATCAAGTTTTGCACCGTAATAATAATAATCAATCTTCTTCAGAGTATGGGTGTGTGTGGCGCGCCTGAACAAACAGAACCGGAAACGACTTCATTTAGTACTGCTATCAAAAGGAGTATGTACTTTTCGACTTGAACAGATTTTAGGGAATTATGCAGAAAATTTTAATAGAGAAAATTATGTTGAATTCAAAATATATTTTTACTAGTAAACCAAAGAAAAGTGCAATTAGTTTAGACTTAAATGAATTTTATTCCCTTGCTATTGCAAGCGAAAGAGTGAACAAATTAAACGAGTATTAATCACGATCACAAAAGCTTCTTTCCACTCTAGTCGTTGTCTAGTGCAACTATTGTAATCTCAATTCCTCGAGTACCCATCTTCTATCCACTCCTACTCATTGGACACTAATGGCACAATGAGCAATGGAACTAAATTCGCTATTGCTACTTAAACAGAGTGTTTATAAACATTATTCATACACTAATTTCCAAATACATCAATACAAATAAAGATGAAAAGTAAACGCATCAATGGGAAATCCTCCTCCTCTTTGAATCCTGCATCCTGAATCGTAATTCCACATTGGATTGAATACATCTCTCACTAGCAAACATAGTAAATCCATTCATCAATCCAGTCTAGCCGAAATAGATAAAAGCAGATCAAAAGAGCAACGGAAAAAATTTATACCACCCGATGCAGTTTTACAAACATTCAGTATATATCGCAACTACCAACGCGCTGGATGAACAGTGACGGCATAGGCCCATGCACACTGACAATAAAATATTATGGAATCGTTAATTAAAGCGCATCAGTGTAGTGTGTTGCGTCTATCGTTAGTTCAAACACGTATATTTTACTGCCGCTATCGGGGAGTCGCATAGCCCGTGCTTCAATGCAGCTACTGTTCGCTGGAAAGCCGCAATGTCGATAGCAATTCCAAAGCACATTGCCACCATTACTCCTATGGCAAGTGCAATGCACAGCCAGGATGTGCAATGATGCACATATGTGAATTTTACTTCTTTATTTAACTTTAAAATAATGTTTTTTTTTTAATTTTTGCGTATATAAAATAATATATTTTCGCACGTTTGTATAAAAGATCTCATTTTACACCCAAATATCTAGTTCTAGTGGTAAACCCTGTATTTTACAATACGCGCCCATAAAATAAAGATCTATACGGTGTGAAAACCAAACCCAACCCTAAATATATGCCATAGGCTCGACTGCCTATGGCGGCTATATCTGGAGGCTTGCATCTCCGCACACAAAATCTATATCCAACTATAGGCTGACTATATAGATATAAAGATCTATAGGCGTGAAAGTGTCGCTACGTGTGCGCCGGCTGGGATAAGCCGGTGCGGCGGCGGCGAGACCGCCCCTTCCGTATTGTCGGCGTTTCGATGCTTTTAAGGATTGATTTAATGCGAACTCCACAAGTGTGTAATTTACATCACGGAACGTCGAACAAGAGCGAATTAATTTTGCGGCGCGCAGAGAATTTTCTCATTTTTTCCCTTTATGAAATATAAAAGCATCACTTTACTTTTGTGCGGCGAAATCTACTTTACTGTGATGCACTTTCAAAGACCGAAAGAATTCACCATGATGAAATACAAAATTAATCATGGACATTAATTTCTGCATTAACGTCATGTCATGATTTGAACTTTATGGCCCTTTTTATATTTTAACCCAGAAGCTGATATTTTTCATTAATCGCATTCGGTGCTGTTCCTACGCTGTCCAATGCACGAATATTACGCCGCAGCGCCGGTGCCCGCATTAGAGAAAAATGCTTCTAAAATTAATGTAGAGTACGTACAATTTCTTATATCCTATGGCAGGACGCAAATGTGGCCTCTCCCAGGACGCTTATAATTCAGAAATAAAAAAACAATGTAGGGGAGGGTGGGGCAAAGTGGGCCCCAAAAGCGAAAAAAGGGAATTTGTTTACTTTTTTTTACTCGTTACACTATTTTTTACATCCTTGTTCAGTATTCAATATTAATAAGACGTGTCTATCAAAATAAAAAAAAAATCAGAATATGGGGCAAAGTGGGCCCCCACTCATAAAAATTAGGCTCTTACCTTTGTATCAATTTTTTGCTTATTTTATTTTCTTTTTTTATTTCTTACTTCGAATTTGTTGTGGATAAGTTGTTCTTGCAACTTCATCTTATATATCAAAAATTTTAGGGGGCCCACTTTGACCCTCAATTTTTTAAGCCTCCTGAATTTCAGGGGGCCCACTTTGCCCCCAGGGGCCCACTTTGCCCCCCCTTCCCCTATGCTTTAGTAACTCTACCAACAAAGGCAGAACTTTTGTGGAAAAACATTAAAATGTGTAGGTATTAAAAAAGTTATTAAAGTGGAACTAATAACCGCAAATATTTCAGTCCTTAAATCCAGGATATCCTGCATTTAAAACACTTTTATCTTATTATTATTCAAAAAGACCCAGATTTTTATAATGCACAAGTTTTAAGAGGAATTTAATAAATATATCAGTCGTATTATAGTATAAATACTCTGGTAATATGTATATTAAATTTAATCCTGGTATGATCACAAGTTTTGAATATAAATTCTACACGGATGGTGATTTTAATCTCACTCGCGTAATAATAACGGAAGATAAGCGCGTCTCGCGAAAGCGCAGCGTATCGCACCTGTTGATGCCGGCGACGCGGCTTTAACACTGACCGCCTCCGACAGTGAAGGGTTTTTGCACTGCCGGCGCTGCAAAGCGGGCGTCTGCGCTGTGCGTCAAAAGCCGCCGCGCCACTGCCGCCACCGCCACCGGGTGATATGATATCACGCTGGGCGGTCGGGGATGATGCATTAACCCGCCCAAGTTGATAACATCTGTAATTATGGAATTAACATGATCGCTACATAACTAGGAATATTATTTACACTAAATATTAATCCCTCCCGAATAATTTTACATGTTGTGATAAAATATAATAGAATTACTCTAACTGTCCAGAGGAACTTTATACGACACATAGTCATACAACCCCTCATCAAAACTGTCATAAAATCGCAAATTTGTTAGTAAAACCAACATTATGATTCTTATTGGAAACTTCGGTTCATATTCTCTCGATACATACATTATTTGCGTCCATTTCAAAACCACAGAAAGTATGATCATGTTTTTAAAAAATTCATACTTATGATAAAATCATGTTCAGGTGCGTAAAAAACGCTTTTTTGATACTATAGCAATAAGTCATGTACCCACCTCTTATATTTTATGTATTAGGAGCAAGTGGGAAAATAGTACCACCTTCAAAATCATTTCTGAAACCATAAATAATTAATTATTTGCTATCGAAATGTATATGATTACAATTCATTTACTTATTGCACCTTTTTTTAATGCCCCTGTTTTTATTCCTCACAATTTTGATACTAAGATATTAATCATTAAAATTATTCCAGTATGTTTATATTTAATGTGGGTTTATACAATTAAAAAATAACTTAAACAAATAAAATTTTATTAAGTGCGAATTCCACTAATATCTCCTCAGATATTTGTTATTATTGCTCCAATAATAGTAAAATAAGCGATAGAAGTAGTTGAGAATAAACGTAATTTTAATATTTATTCATAACATGCGTGTCGCACCCTCGAAAAGCTAATTTACTAAGGTAGTAAAAGTAAGTGAGGCAGAAGAGATTCGCCGGATGCACGCACTGAAGTCCCAAACGAAAAAAAACGCACCCCGTCAAAGAAAGGAAGCAAAGGAACATCTTCAGGGTCTTCATCTTGAGAAGGGCGTCGAAATTGAAAGCTTTCTCGCGCCGTCAACATCATTCATATCAATGAGATGAGAAATAGCTTGAATACAGAGAAAATCGAATTTTTGTACCTTTCACACCAACCCTCCTTCATATGCGAAGCATAAAAATCAGTCTATAAATATCCCCCTATAAATATGTATCCAAATAGAGTTTTAATGAAAATCTCAAGAACAGCGTTAATTATTACTCTCGTTTAATCATGCAGCGAAATTAAATTCGCTAAGATTGCAGAACACTTGCGACAACTCATCAACGGCGTAAATTAAATTTACCCCTGGGAATACAACGACTTTTAGTTCATGAATATGAAAATAAAACAAACGAATTTTTTTCTTCTTCTTTAATCGACAATCTGACGGCTAAAAATATTCACAAAAGCATTCAGTGCATTTAATTCCATTCTATTACTATGAATGAAGATTGAAAAGAGAATAGTGCCGCCCCAATTATTTTAACGTCATTAATGCGCCATTAATGAATTCATGATATTCATAAGAATCACACACATACACATATAAAGACTATCCGCCACCGCAAAACAGAAAATAATTGCAGCACTACGCGCCATTACGTATCATTGCGCGCATTGTCATACATAAACCAACGCATTATGGCGAAATTGAAATTGCAAGCGGTGTCAATGTCCCCGGCGAGCACCATCTCCCTCGGGGCAGTCTGGTGGCAAACCGGAAGTCTCGCCATACAAAACGCGCAAGCATTCAGGTAACTTGCGCCGAGGGTGTATAAAGTATGTCGTAAATCAGGACTCACAGGAAATGTACTAAACCAAAATGTACACGACCGACAGAAACTTTTAGAAATCTATCGCGTAGAAGAAATGTTTTTCATGTCCAACACTCGCGGACAAATTGTACGTGATCAGGGGGCGTGAAAAAAGTAGACAAGAAAATGGGGTGATAAACGAACCACCTGTACGCTCATTCACCGATGAGTACACCCATTCAATGAGCTAACCTAACCTCATTCATAAACCAAACACAGAGCAAACATTAAAAACTGCTTTCTTTTGTTTTTCTTTTGCGAAACAATTGCTATACTGCAACACAGAGAATTTTCTGTCGTATAATAAAACGACAATAAACTATACGTATAACAAATAGCAATTTCTCATATCAGAGATGGAGAGATAAGTGGCGAATTGTTTTTTCACTTGTTGATGTTTGTTTTGGTTCGCGTGTGTAACACCAACACGTGCACAGCTATTTACATTCCGCTGCAATTTTAACTAAACTCACCGGATATAATCCCGTCCATTTGCAACAGCGCGGCCTCCAGCAGCTTGCTCGCCTCCGTCTGCGGTGTGCTGGGCCCCATCGACTCTGCCTTGCCCATTGTAGTTGCACAGCCGAATCAAAACGTGATTATCACAGGCGACGACCTGCTACACTACAATAGTTACGACTGTTTTCGTAAAACACACACGAAACCGGCAATCGTACAACTAACAAGCACCCGAAATACAATTGGACGTGTAACGCGTCCGCACACGCGCGGTATGCAACCTGCAACCGCGGAAGAATTGTGCACTCAAAGTGAAAGTTTGCAGTTTATTATTATGTCGCGCGAGTCGACGTAAACACACGCTACGCGCACGGCTTGCGTCCGCGTTGTCGCCGTTGCCGTGGAGCGACACAAGCGAACAGGAAAATACACGCACAAGGTCATCAACTGCACACTGCTACACGCTGAATGAAGCAAATATAATTTTATAATACTGATGGCGCCATCTGCTGGCAGAAAAACTTAACTTGTGCATAACACATTTTAAAAATCTTCTTATTGCAAAAAGAATGCAAATAAAAGTAATAATTTAATTACATTTACCTAATTTTTAATTTAATACTGCTTAATATTTGATAATATTGATTGAAAACAAAATAATTTATGAATAAATTATGTTGAAATGATACATGCAGCGCCATCTGTGAGACATAATCGACAACTGCACGATACATTGTTGCAGTTTGAAAACAGTTTTGAAGGTTCACTTTAGCGCAAATTGCAAATCATTAGCAATAATTTGAAACACGCCTAGAAGGTCACCATATTTGTGTATTATGCAATATAAATATGGAGTTGCGCAATGGCTGTAACTCAAGTATGTATGTATTAAATAAATACGAGTCAATTTCACAATTTTTGCTACGTCATTTTACAGATACCAACAGGCTGAACCATGAACACAATGAATTTTATGAATTGTATTAATAACGTTGTATATATTTAACTGTATAAACTTGCCTGGCTGCAAGTTATAGAATCGCACAGGTAAAAATCAGACCGATCGTTTCGCTTGGTGAGGTACTGCATTCGGCATTGTTTGTCAAAGCCGTGTGGAAATTACGACGCGCATCACGGCGACGACGCAGCGAACGCAACGCAGAACGGAGGAACGTAGGGTCAGGTCAGTCAACACAACAGTCGATGTGAGTGCGCCTCAGCCAGCCAGCCAACCAAACGTCGACGAGTCACGTTTCAAGTGCAAACGAGTCCGCTAGGAGTAGATTTACATTATATTTTGGAAGCGCCAGTCAGCCACCACTGTCTCTGCCGATCCGCCGCGTTGAAACAGTGATCCGCGCCGAGTGCCAACTTGTGCGTGATTTTCACCTAACTTCAACTTCATTCAATTCGAAAAATGGCTGAAACCATTGATAAGCCAGTAGCCACAGATGACGCGCCGATGGAGGAGGAATCCGCTGGCGGATTTCTCGTCGGTATCGTGGAAGAAATCATCACCAGCCCGCTACACCTCACGCTTGTCGTCCTCATCGTCTTTCTCATATACAAAATTATGCGCAACAAGAACCCAGCGACGACGTACACGCCGCCCGAGCCCCAGCTACCGAAACTACGCAAAGACTTTACACCACAGGAACTACGAGCCTACGATGGCACACAACCGGACGGCAGGATATTGGTCGCTGTGAACGGCATCGTCTTCGATGTAACCAAAGGCAAACGCTTCTATGGCCCCGGTAATTAAACCACCAACCCATGAAAAACGCATAAATTACATAAACTATTATATTAAAAATTGTAGGTGGGCCTTATGCGGCTTTCGGCGGAAGAGATGCCAGTCGTGGCCTGGCCACATTCTCTGTCTCAGCGTCCACAGAGGGTTATGATGACCTCAGTGACCTATCCCCAATGGAAATGGATGGTGTACGAGAATGGGAGGCACAATTCAAAGGTAAAAACTCAAAGTGTTTTCATGTAAAAACCGAGCGAAACCAGTTTGCAATACAAGCATTAATAGCATCTACTAGCTGACATGCTAAAAATATTATTGTAAGTGTAGCCAATGTTGGTTTGGCAAACAACAATAATCAGTGCAAGATACTAGATATTATCAGCTTAATCAATACATTGTACATATTTGAAGAAATGTCATTTATTAGAAAATGTGTAATATTTGTTCGCGATGCACACGATGATTGCCAGAGTTATTTATAGAAACGATTCTGCAAATATTCATTGTGATAAGCTAAACATTGAAATACAGTTATGCAGTGCTTGCCGAGAGAAAATGGGGTAAAACTATAAAGAAAGTCGTTCATGTACTGCACCGGTTTGTGTACACATTAAACCACTCAAACAATGACTTTCTAGCTGGGCTGTGCAACAAAGATACTTAGAAATCCCGTCATCACATCGGATAATAATCAATAAGGCGGATAATTCGACCATTAAACACGCATTATATTATTAATGACTATTAAATTAGCGATCTCTCCTAATAGATACCGAAATTACGCGCGTTACAACATAAGTTTTTGTTGTTATTTAATCGCTATCTTTAGCAATCAATGTGCTGTAGTTTTTGATAGTTTGTCTGGTGTGAAAATATTATGACTGTGTCAAAAACCGCTAGTGCACTTTGCTCGCACGGTTGTAGCGCATGATGTTGTAACACAGCGCATGTTTTATGAACAATTATTTGTGTATTGCGTCAGTTGTAACGGCGCGCAACTAACTCCATTTCGTCGTCGACTGCCGCCGAATATGTACAGCTTAAAGTGTCACATAAACTAATCACTACTATACTTTTACTTGCACAGAAATTTTTAAATTTCAATAACCGGGTTCACCAGCTTGATACAAAACATGCAACATGATGCGGCATATTCAGTTTTATTTTCGTTGGTGCGCCGCTCAACTCCGTATTGTTTCAAGGTTGTTCATTTCGAATGATAATGCGCATCATGATTGAACCTCACGCTCACGTGATTCGTATTTTATGCAACACCAAATTTTAATGAATTTATCTACGCCTTAATTAAATATTGCGCTTTTCGATGACGACATATACATATAATAATCACTATAAAAGTGCACGGTGTGTTTCTTTGAACATATTTTATGTGGTAACCAGTTGAGTTGAAGTAATAACATAAAATTAGCCTAATGATACACTTCCTTGGTGATGAAAGTGTACTTTGTCCTCTAGTTTATCATTATCATCATTGTTTTTGACTTTTTATTTATTAATACATTATACATCATCATTGATGACAGTGCAGAAAAGTAATTTTCAAGTGTTTGTGTTTATTACGTTGCAGAAAAGTATGACAGAGTCGGAAAACTATTGAAGCCCGGCGAGCAACCCACAAACTATTCCGATGAAGAAGAAGAACCGAGCAGCGCGCCCCAAGACAAAAAAGAGAATTAAATTTCCTGCGAGCAAAGAAAATCTAAACTAATAAAGAATGGGTTAGAGGAACCTTCATCCAAGAAGTTTTATTAAGCAAGTATCATTTTACAGCTGCGTCCGAACCAACACAACATCTACGGGGGAAGAGGGACGTCATACTTACTTTATAATTGTGAAAGTCTGATTCTTGTACTATATTTTTTTATCCGATACTATCTTACACGCTATACCCCATGTTTAAGTTTAAGTTTTAAATGAAATACACGGAAAACACATTTTAATGGGGTGTCAACGCAGAGACAACTAACAACAAAACATAAAAATCAGATGTATCATAAATTGTGTATGCGCGCCTGCGACTTTTAAGAAATTAATGTAACATATTTATATTGTATATTGAGGTGCAAGGTGTTTTTATGATATCCGGTTTCGTTTGATTCATACGCTGCTCTCCAGTTAAAGAAGGTGTACATTTATCGCATTTATGTACTTGTTAATTATGTAAATGATGTAAGGCTTTGCAATTTCTCGGTTTACGTCTAAATTTTGTTATCGATTGTTTTTATAACGAAGTAAATCATATGTACCGCTTATGTTGTTGTGGTAATGAAAGTAAAAAGTATCTATTTTATAGAAGGACAAACGTTTTTCCCCTTTGTTTACTTGTTACGCACTTTCATTTGGGTCGTTGGGCAGTTTATCGACGTTTAGGGGCAACGGCCAAAAACTATCGATTGCAACTGGGAATTATTCATGCATCTAATGAAATATTCATCATTTTAATGTTAATATTCGTAAACGTAGACGATTAAAGTGTGGTAAACACGGCGATAAATAACCGCATAAATTTCCGCTTGTTATCAGTTAAAAATTATTCGAAAAGTTACGGGTATTTACCACTAGAGGGCCATAGTATGCTTATTTTGAGAGTTAAATATGAAAAATATTGTTAGAAACTAAAATTATTTAAACGGAGATATAATATTTGTTTTACAAAATAAATCTTAATATAATTTATGATTTTTGATATTTTTAATCATTCCTGCTGGATTATTAGTTTAAATGTTATATACTAGATGGCTACACGTGGTTTACACGATTAATAAACACTAGTCAGCTGATTAATGCGCCATTCCTGCTGGCACGTCATTAGTACAGTAGCTAAACATTAGGTGCTGCCGCCAGCCTCCTGCTTTCGAAAGCATCGATAAACTAGATGCGCACGAGCGGCGGGTTTGCGCCCGAACTGCTGCCGGGCACAGAAGGAAGCACTCCGCGTTTCTGCAGGCTGCAGCCAGCAGTGAGAGTTGGCCTGGCCAGATTAGCTAACCTACCTCGATGCGTGCGCTCAGCAGTCGGGCATCGCTCAACCGTGAGTGTGTGTGGACCGCGCGCGTACATGCTAGTAGCCCAGTGACACATTGAACGACGATAGCGAAACGAACTCAGGTGCAGCAATCTCGCAGGATGTCACCTTGATCGGGGGAGGCTGCGGCGGGGCAGGAGAGCGCGCGCGATAAATTTCGACACGCACGCAGTACTAGTTACCAAGGGACGAAAAAAATGTTATCGGCCGAAAGGAGTGACCACCGCCGCGTCGACGACGAGACAGCAGCACGCAACCAGCAGCAGCAGCGCAGCTAAAACGTCTCGCGCGCGTGCCGAATGTGTGTCGGTGCATCCTAATCGCACAGGTGATTCTCGAGATTCGGCCGGGGGTGGCAGCGCACGAGCAACAGCTAGGCGCCTGTTCATACCAACTAGTCGTACGAAGCGCGCCGCAGGACGCACAAGTCTCTAGCGCAACGCAGCGCACCAGTCGAAATCGAAAGAGAACCAACAACAACTTTCAACAATATTCAATTAGAATGCAGCGCGACGACGGTCGCGGCCACCGGCGCCCGTTTATCGATGCGTGATTTAACGCGCTTCATCCCCCCGAGCGCGCATCATCGAGCGGACGTGCGGACATTTGCGGCACAGATGCGGAAAAGCGTTCGACTTGCCATATCGTCGATGTCACGCTGATCTAATAAAACTCGAACGGCACACCTACACACCGCCAACGGGACGACGGACGGACGGCCCAGCAGCAGGTTGAGAAGGGTTGCGACGTGTGAGTGTGCGATTGTCATCGGCGGCGATGTCGGCGGTGCAGGGTCGAAGCAGCACGACGACGCTGCCCGGCGGTGGTGGCGGCGGCGGCACGCCGACCAACTTCGTCTCGCTGCGGCCCGTCGAAGTACCGCCGATGCTGCAGGCCGGCGAGAAGTTCATCAAATGGGACGAGGTAAATATACCACCACCAACCACCAAAAAATGCATTTTGTTTTAAAATGGCCGCTTGTTATGTTGCCATGACAACACCACCGATAGAATAACAAATAATGCGAAATTTTTACACGTTGAAAATATCTGACCCACACGCGTCCAAACTTGCAGGAAAAGCGCTGTTAATGTATTTTGACAGTTGGAAAACTGCTCGGAAAGTTTACGCAGTTCGAAATAGCGTAGGAAATTGCTGCCCGACATTTGCGAGAATGCAAAACATGCAATTATACTAATTAAAGCTGAAAATGTTCGCTGGTAGGTGTTGCGAGTGTTTTAAAAGGTTAAATTTAGAATATTGATTAGTTTTCCACATGTTTTAAATAAATATCCTCAATATTCCTGCCTGAATCTTTATACTCTTCAAATCTAACCTCAAAAATATAATTTTTGCTCTTTTTATAACAAAAACTTGTAAATTTTCTGTGAAATTTACAAATAAAACATAATTTACATTTTCTACTTTACCAAACAAAACTTTGCTTGAAGCTTGAATGCGAAAAAAAAAACACATACCAAGAAGAAAATGCGTTTGTTTGCGTAACTGCGCACGAATATCATAAACACTGCATTATCACGAAGTGCTCTCCGGTTAATGCATACTACTTAGTGTGTCATTAGGAGTTGGATTATTCTATTATCACATTTTTGCATGCGGCCGGTTACGCGCGTACACCTCGCGCTCCCCGTCGCCATCATTGTGATGTTAATGTTGTTAACAAATTATATCCATTCATTGTCAGCGCGCTGGCGAAGGCGCGCGCGCGCGCTCGTCTCTCGCGTGTCCCAGTTATGCCAATAACACGCAACTGGCGTACGCGACGCGACGCATGTAAATCACGTTCGGAATTTCGAGCATTCAGACATTCAAACGAGTTATCAATTAATAATCGTAACGATGTTGTGTATTGATGTGCCTGCCATATCAATACGCTCAGGGCTACGTATTCATATAGATAATGTTAATAAACAAACATTTTCAATAATGTTTCGATGTTAAACTTAATTTTGCTCACCTTACTCGGGAAATTCATGTAAAAAACTACACAATTCACTGTTTTACTCTTGTATTTTTATAGGTTATGTTTTTCTTTGACATTTTTCTGTCAAATCGTAAAAATAACCTTGATATGACCTCTGGTGTGAATTGCATACTGTGGCGCATGGAAGAAATAGTGTGTAGATAGCGTAAATGAAATAAAAATCGTTAAACCTGCCGCTATAAATAGTTTGGCAGTTGGCATTACCGTTAATATTCCGATCCGCAATCTTATAAAACTCGCACATTGCGTCCGGTTCCAAATTAGAAACGTGCAGCGCACTGGCATGCGAAAAATGCGAATAATTTCAAACACGTCGAAAGTTACGTACCACCTAAAATCCCGGGTACAAGAAAGGCAGGCGCGCACGCTTCCGCTGCGCGAGGAAGGCACGACAAGATTGGGAAGAACGTCGAAATTGGCTCAACGCCGAAATGCGGAAGAATTGAAAGCGGCAGAGGTGGTGCTCTAGGGGCAAAGTGTGTGCGTCGGGGCGATTCGTGTGTTTATGTGAGCCGGGGAGTGTAAATTACCCCCGAAGGGATTAGTTTGATGTTGCAACATCAAATGTTTTGATATGACGTGTTGTTCTACTCTCTTATCACCAGTACGCACGCAGAGAAATGCGAAATGTGGACGAGTTGTGCTGTTGTGTTATGTTGTGTGTGGCTGGCGCGCGAGGTGGAAAAGGTTCAAGGATCAAAGCGCGCGCGGTTCGGATGTATTTACATAAAGTTGAAGGTGGCGTGTCTTGAAAACGGGATATTAGGGGTTGTGTTCGCACAAATTGATTCATGATATAAAATTTACATTATGCATACGGCTGGTAAGCGCACCTATATGTGTGTGCGGTGTAATGTTTCAACCTTTCAACTGGGCACGCAGTTAAGACTAGAGCCAGGAACCTTTTTCGCAAACATGTCGGATATAATTTCATTTACATTCTGGGAGGGAAATAAAGATATTTCAGTATTTTTGAACCTGTTTGGCAAAGATCTTTTATACTTACATTAAAAAAAATTATAATTGAAAAAGGTATATTTTTTTATAATATTTGATTTATTGCATTTGACTATGGTTCAAATAGTAAAATATTAAAGTATTTGAAAATTCTAAGTAAAAATGAAAATAAAAGTTTTATAGATAAGGTTATATGGTTTAACATAACGACATTGAGAAGCGATACTAGCGCCACTTAAAAAAGTAATATCTCTTTGATTCAGGCAGTATATTTGCCAATACAACACTTCCAATATTTTCCTATATATTTCTGTTTTATGCCTTTTATTCACGAACAATTGAATTAAACTTAACCAAAAATAGTACAGGACCTCGAAATTGAACAATATATCGATATTCCAATTTTTCTTTTTCAGAATATAATCTTTTTATATTATAATATCTTTTTCTCAATTATTTTTAAAGAAAAATTTATCGTAGTTTTACATTTATTCACAATTTATTAAAAACTGCAAAGTGTAATCAGTTCTTATTATATCAGAACACAAAACAGAATAAATTTCAAATAATTAATTGTCGTCTTTTATCGATAAGACCGTACGAAGTCCGCCAACACAACTAGTTTTGTAATAAAACACTGCGATTGTTTCATTGTTCTATATAGGTTTTAATAAAAATATACCTAAATGCCGTGGGCGTATTGTGAGAGTAATGTCTTCATTAAAGCTTTTAATGTGTTGTTGTTGCAAGCAATGCATCAAAACAGCACACTTAGTTAACTTTCTCACGGTTCTTCGTTGCTAGTTTCGTTTATTGCTGATTCAATACGCGCGGCAAATGAACGTGAAAATGTCGGAAATAAAATTGAAACGCAATGCCACAATGTTGCCGTAGGTTGATGTTTAATGCTTGCAATAAAACTTTACGGCATCTTTTTCTCAACTGGTTTTATTTTGTGCTTGTTTGTTTGTTTATTAAATTAAGTTTAGTATTTTCCCTATAGATACTGAAATTTAATAAAAAGACATCTTACAAGATGTGAAATTAATTTAGGATTTTCTATGGTTTTACTTGTGCTCATCTCCGGATGAAATGAATATACGTACAATGAGCGTATGCAAAAAAAAAGTAATCATGTGGCGTGGTTGATGGCGGCGGCGTCCTACAGCCGGCAACCACACTTCAATTAGATTATACATCAACTTCGTTTGAAATGTAACATAACTAAATATTTCCTTTTTATTATTGAAAACTAGCTTTTAGTAGAAATGTAATTAATTTTCACATTCTTCTTTCTTAGAAATGCGATAATTGAATCTCAATATAAACTTTCATTCCTTATTTAACCTATTTTAAATCACAATTTCCGATATTTTAATAGTTATTCTGCTATTCAGGGCTTTGTCGAATCCAAAAAATCATTGACCATCAAAATCTGCCCAACAGTTCATGAGTTATAAATGCTCTAACTAACACCACTCTGTTTTATATATAAATTTATCTGTTTTTAGCTTTTTTTAATTTTTAAGACACTCTGTATATACGAAAATGCTCGAATGGTCATTACAACGGTTAATTCTATTCGACTTATATGTCCCGCAACATTAGCATATTTAGTACCTAGAAGCCCAAGATAGAAAACACACAAGGGTTGTTATCTAGTTACACCTTCATTTTCCGCCTAATCCATTTACACTCTAACTGCTTTATTCAAATGTCCAACGTACAACGTAATTATTACCCCAATATATCTAAATATAGCAAAATTATTCATTTAAGCACGTACTGCACTTAGCATAAGCAAATTGCTTTATTTATAAATAAACTCGCCGGAATTTTCATCGTGCAATAAATAATTTATTTTCCGTCACACCCATTTCATGCAAATCCATCGCCGGCTGCATTTTAATGAATCCACTTCTTGCAATATTAAAGCGAATTAGCATAATTATATCTTCGCACTTAATCAAATAAAATCAATCAAGCCGCACAAAACAAACACCAGCAGTTTACCGATTGTAAACTGCATGAGAGATTGAGTATTGATTGATTTTATTATCAATTGCGTTGAAATTCAGCGCGCGCGACGAGTGCGAACGCTCGAATCTCGGAATAATATTTATTCCTTTTGATGATGCGAATTGTATTACACGACCTACAAACTGCCAAAGATGCGTCTGCGGCGCAATATCGATAATTTAATTAATATACGGAGCGTTGTAATAATGGCGGGAAAATTGCGTATCAAGTAAAAAAATAATAAATTTGTTTAAAAAAGTAAAAAATGTGTTGAATAATAATAGTTCATTACATATTAAGAGTGGAAAACAATGCATTTCATATATTAGCGAAATACATGCGCAGCAAGCGAGTAATTCATTGTTTTCCACTTTTAAAAATTCAAAAAATGATTTTTCCACTCTACCACATTCTAAAAAATCAATTTATCCCCAATATAAGAAGAAAATATGAAAATGGAAAATTTTCAATTGAATGTAAACCCCGATTTATCAATTCTGATGCACCAAAACACACAAACAAACAATTCGT
The DNA here is from genome assembly GCF_025399875.1 of Dalotia coriaria. Classification (NCBI taxonomy): domain Eukaryota; kingdom Metazoa; phylum Arthropoda; class Insecta; order Coleoptera; family Staphylinidae; genus Dalotia; species Dalotia coriaria. The sequence goes on along the minus strand of NW_027045447.1, from coordinate 6,227,203 downwards.
CGATTTGATGTGGCATACTCGAACCACTCGACTTCTGAGCTGCTGCTCCCCGGTCCACTCTACGGGTCCACTCGGTAATGAATATTGTGTTCCAATATTCATGATGCGTTCGCGCCGCGCGGTAAGTGCTGGTGCCGCTGGTAGCTCGACTCACTCACTCGACCAATAATAGTCCAGGCCGGCCGATCGAATCGGATCGAGTGGTCCGAGATTGATTGCGTTCGTTAATAGGTGCACACACAATGCAGCACCAGCACCGGACGCGCGTGATCCCACTAGAAAATTAATACGCCGACAAGCGCGCGCGCCTCCGCCGGAATCGAATAACGCCGATCACGCTTAATCGCTTAATTATGCAACAGAGGCATTAATTAATCAGAGGCGCAATTAGAGTGCCGTTTTGCAGGAGGGCACCCCATGCGGAAAAAGTGATCGTTCGGGTGGTGGTATGTTGTCAAACGCAGTGGATTAAAGCAAGAGACATCAATTTTGCCGAAATTGACGGGTAAACGATTAATATACATTTACTAAAGTGATTCGAAGATTAAATTCATTTTTTAGGCAATAAAATAAATGATAACCTCTAATAAATTACTTTTTAGCCACCAGATGGCGGTAATATTAGTCTAAAACATAACCTATATTAAAACATTTTGATTTTTTGTTGAAAATAAAATTTTCTGCGTTTAATACTTACAATTTACTTTCATTGCATAATATAACATCTCATACATAAATCTCACCGAGATTTGTTTATAAACATTGCGATTTAAAATTAGTTACGTCAGGTTGTTTGAAAATACATACATCAAATAGTTATTATTAGATTATACTCGTTAATAACGTGATTGCCATCATCATGCCACATTCATTCATTCTACACCCGCCTCGTAATTAATTGAGTCGCGCGCACTTTAATTTTTGACAAAATGCACCGCGCTGCCGCTTTATTGTCTACGCCAGTGGCGGTTATGTGTCACTGATGCGCGTTACGCGTCATTTATCACGCGGAACTGCAATGGAAGCATAATGCATTCGGCGCGCGCGTTGTGTGCGGGCATGCGTCGCAAAGCAAACAAAGTGATATGTCAGAGTGTTATGGCTGCGGAGACGTCTTAACGGCCAACTTTCAGATTTACTCGCACGAATTTGGGGCAGCGCGCGAAAAATAATTGTAAATTTAGTATTGACAGCGTCAAAATCTCAAATTAGAGTTCAGTTTTTCCGAGATGTAATTCTTCCAATTTGTTTGGCTTCCGGTTGACCTGGCAAGGATTCATTTCTGCTTCTTTTTTTTGCCGTTTGCTTCGGATGTAGTATACCCGAGAGGATACTTTCGTTGGGAAAGTGATCTTTGCATTTCTCGTCGAGCGCACAAGCTTAGAAATCCCATGATTCGACAAATATTATTTTAAAAATTCAATTTTTAATGTTAAAATACATCAAAATGATTAAAAATTCTTCTAATAAATATTTCACATATTTTAATTATAGTTTTCTATCAAAAAATATCAAATTCTCTTGTGAATAGCGATTCAGGTAAATTAAAAAATACTCCTGCTGTATTCCTATCTCTCTAGCGAATTCACAATGTCCACATTACTAGATTTACAACAAGAATTAACTTTGAACAATCTGTATATGTGCAGTGTGCACATTATGAGAATCCCGCGCGCGTTTTATTCGTGCGGGAATACTCGACAAACAAACATAAATAAAATAAAACCTACGACTTTGCGACGAATGCGCTACCCTCCGCGCCCGCCGAGGGGGTTGAACAACTAACACCGGTACGCTAACTGCGTACCATAAATAAACAACAACAATATAATACCGCAAAGTCGAAATGAACAACAATTTCAGCTGTTTTACTTTAGTTTACGACAGCGCGCGTGCTATGTGCTTGTTTTTGCCAACAAAATGTCAAGACAAACAGAAATATAAAGATAAAGAAAAATGAAAAGTTATCAAATATTGTGCGGGTTTATTAGGAAAGCCCTATGGCGAGATTTTAAGGATTACCGCAAATCCGAAAGCGCAAGAAATCAAAATACCACCCATCTCTCCCGACTCGCCGCGGCGATGGTAGCAAGGGCGGAAACTAAATAACTAAATCAATAAATTCCGGCCGCGTTTGGAATACTGAGTGCGTACCCCTCGTGTGTGTCACAATTCAGCCACAACTAACAAATCCGAATAATTTTACGTGCATTTTTTATTTTTTACTATTTTACCTTTAGAGCTTTTTCGGAGGCAGAGCCAGAGATGCATATCGTATATGTTTGGCTTTTATTTCGTGCTCTTTCGTATCTTGAACCCTTTTTCCATGCGATATCCGCATTCTCAGCACACGGCGAGGCTTTTTCGTATTTTCTTATCCGAAACAAAACACGGACGCATCCCTGAAATAAGTGAATCGCAATGGGATGAGATATCACCGGCGTTGGTAAACCAGCGGCTGTGCGATTTGTCATTGCTAGCATGACATGCGCCATAAAAATAAAACTATGAATATAATGGCGTGACGGCGAGTCGCCCCTTTTCCGAAGGTGGGAAAAAGGCAAAAGCTTGCGTTTTCCAATTTTCCTTCCGCGGCGATTCATCATAATTCTTTATGTCCTTCATTTTTCTTCGGGCGTCGTTTATTTATTAGTTTTATTTATTTTTATTTTTAACCTTTGCTTTTGTAGGGCGTAGGGTGTGTGTTTGTGTGGAAAAAAATAAAAACGGAATAAATGTTATTTATCGTTTTGCGTTTGAAAGCTTTCGATCGTCAGGTTATAAGTACTCCGTAGATTTGATGTTATTTATGCAGTGCCGGTGTATAACTGAAGGCCGAAGGTGTGTGATCATTTCCCGGCGGGTTTAAGCGCGCCGGAAATTACAAATTCAATTTTGATATTTCATAACGCACGCCGTTAACACTTCCTAGTTGATTTCCGTTTTGCCTTGGTTCGGTTTTACGATGAAAGCTGCCAATAGCTTTATTATTATAGTTTCATAAAAGACTTAAGTAAGTATTAAATTGGTTATTAGATTTGTGGTATTGGTGGAGTTGAGTGGACATATTGAATCATCTGGGTTTGCTGCAGATTTAGCACTTTGGTTGACACAGTGAACATGATGTCGACATGTAATATGTGGTCTAATGTGGTTTGGGATGTACGGCTTGCGGTAGAATTGGATATGTTTGTGCGGGAGACAGGCAGGAGATGATGTCCTGATTTGCAGTTACCTACCGCAGTGACAGGATCGATTCTACTAAGTTTATTTATTGTTGAATTTTGAGGAAAAAAAATCTATAAGTCAATAAATCTCGAGATGAGTTAAAAAGACTAATTTTTTGTGATTTTTTGGTTTATCTTGAGAGATTGGGATTAAAAATTTTGAAGAAAAAATTGGAAATTACAGTGAATTGCAGAAAAATGTGAGGTAATATTAGCCAAGATATGAAAAACACCAATCAATTCATTAAAAAAATGAAATTTGAATTTTCATCGCCCGCATATTGTGAAATGTGAAATTTAAAAATTTCAAACTAAAATCTTTTTTATACCAATTAAACCAACAATTTTTGCAAAAATATCTTTCATTGTAAATAATATCAAATTCGGAAAATAATAGGATAGTTTTTCTGCCAATTACGAAATTCGATACTAATTGCCGATGAAAACTGCAAAAAAACTCGAAATCCATGGCGATCACAAAACACAAATGCTATTATACCCGATTTTACCTATTCATAACCCGTGTGTCCGGTCTGCTGCCCGATTTGTGCGCGTATGTATGCGAATGCGTGTGCAAATAGACGGAAAAGCGAACCCGGCCAGATCAACATCGTTTCGTTAGTTCCATTCGTGTCCATGTGCCAACCAGGCTGTTCGCCGTCATTCGTACGGAACGAACCAACGGTGAAACGAGAAAACTGCAGACGCCGCATGGAAAACCTGCCGCATATGCATGCATATGTGTGTTTCGTGTTTCCATTTAGCCGGCATTCATGCTGCCGCTATTTCCACCTGTATAGAGATATACTACATTCAATGGCGGCACTCGCTTCGCTTGTCAGGTTCATTCCATATTGCGAGTTTCAATGCTCTCCAATCTTCCGCGCTTATTCACTATCTTGATACGAGTGTATAGAATCCACCTGATCTAAAATCTGGTGAATTTCGTCTTTTCAATTATGTAATAACTAATTACGCATGGTTAATTTTAGTTTTAATTCGAATTCTTGTTGTGACTATTGTTGTGGTTGGTTTAGATAGGGACTTGTTGTCCGCGCTGTCCACACACAACGTATATACAACGAAAAGAGCTTATCATGTCATTCGGCGTCCTTTATTATATTGTTCCAATGCGCCCATTTATCTGCTTCTACACTATAGTATGCTATATCTGCGCGAGCCTTACATGCATCGGGTCGGCGGTTGAATGATGTGGGATTAAAAGGCTTGTTGAACATGTCAGCAGCCGCCCGCCGCCCCTCATACTATTCGTCTGTGTGATACCGTCACCCGTCGACGATGACAACTACATTCAAGATGTCTGAAATCTATTTATTACCAAATTTCTTCTTGATCAATAGATGTACAAAATTGACATATATTGTTTCCTATCTTTTCCGGTAAACGTAGTATTAAATTATCAATAAATAATATTGCTTTAAATTAATTGTTAAGCGAATTTCTTTAAAAAGTTATTCAAGATCAAATTTGAAAAATGTATTTTTTGCATTTTTGAATAAGTTTTATCATCAAAATAGGCCAAATAAACAGTATGTAATATTTTATAAAAATTTTCCTCACATTTTTTTCTGAAGAGTCGCCATTTTTTATGTATAGCAGTTTTAAAGTTGCTCTTTATTATAAACACGACGCTACGATACTACGCCGCCTTTATATATCACTGGAAATGGGGCGATTTCTTAAGAGTCATTTTAGATATTTGTGTGCCCTTTACATATTTAGATAACATAAGAGTCTCTTTTTAAGATGCGTGCTTCTTGTACTCCGAAATTTTCCTTAAATGGCCCCAAAAACGCCGCCAAAGTAAAGCATTTTTTGCAGTTTATCAAAAACAAGTTATGGAAATTGAGCTGTATCTCATAAATGGGTTAAGTTATTTGTATTCTCTTTTCATATTAAGACAGTATAAGAGTTGTTCTTTATGATACGTCTATTCAACACCCCAAAATTCCTTCATAATCGCCCCAAAAACGCCGCCAAAGTTAACCAATTTCTATAGTTTATCAAAAAACACTTGGGGGAAATTGATAAATTTATCTAATAAATTATTTAATATAACACAAACCCAATAAATCAACAATCATAAAATTTAATTCGACCGTTCTTGAGTTATATTTGCTGTTGCTAACCCGATTTGCCGAAGAGAGTCTATATTGTATCGTGTTGTATTTTATGCGCCACCGCACTGACAGCGAACGTAATTTAAAGTCTTGTCTTAAGTTTAGTTTCGGCGCGCACAAGTTTACTGCCGTTTATAATCGCTTGTTTATTTATGGCGTAGTCATCGTCCTCCAACTTCCTGCATGTTAGTTGAATGTCCATCCACAACCCACTACATCACTCCGCGATGAAATAATAATAAAATTTATAAATTTATTGTCATTACTTATGTCTAAAAATAGATCTAAACTGCTTAAGGACATTGTTTATTTTCGCGCTCCAAGTGGGGCGTTAAATTCTTATCGCCGATATTAATCGCCGCGCGTCACGTATGTCTCTGTATGGGTGTTTTAAAATAGTCCGCACAAGGGGGTTGCCCGCCGGCGTACTTGACCCAGATCGACGCCGTGTGCGCGCTTCAAGCTCGCCCTTTTTCCGAAGCGATAAAAGTCAGCGATTACCTTGTCGTGTGTCGTGTGTATGGTCCTTCATTAACCTACTCCTTGCGCGCGGGCGTCGAGTACTTGCTCATTCTTACCGAGGCGACCAGCCGACGTGTGTGTCGCGAACAATGCGCTGTGCACTTGTGAACAGCGCGCATAAACCGCCGCCCTCGCATAAACTCTCGACTCTATGAACTTGGTTATGTGCGGGGAGAAAGAAGTTCAAGTTAATGCTAGAGCTCCATGCATAAATGAGACATCTTATAAGTCGCATGAATAACGGCTGTACTCGAGCTATACAAGTGTAAAACATAAGATATAAGACGTAAGGCAACCTTGTGAGCGCGCAAAAAGCAATCAGCAAATGTACAATCATGAAGTTGGCCAAGAAATATTCTCAACTAGTCGAAAATTAGATTTAGACATTACTATTGATCAAAATTACCAATATAACTCCGAAACTATAAGAAATAACTAATTTTTTTAACAAAATAAAACTTTTACAACAACATTACTATTTTTCTTACATTTCTAAATGTTTACCATTAATTCTACTGTTCACTTTTTTTCCTCTGTATAACATTTGCAATTGTTGTAGTTGTTAGATGTTGATGGAGCGTGTGCTCTCAGAAAGAATACTTATATATATCGCCGCCGGCGACGACGAATGAAGTCGCTGTTGGCTGTCTGCTTATTACGCGGACTCACGGACCCACTCCACATGCACATGGTGGAGGAGCCGGGCGGCGAGGCACTTCAAGTCGAGGTTAAGTGCGCACTCGTTCGCCTGACGCGGGCGGCGCTCGCATTGTCTCTAATGTCCTTTTCGACTTATCCGCCGCAATATACGTTTACCATCAACATATCGCCGTGTCATACATACTAATCGCGCGTTACGTGCGTTACGAATCTGCTTGCTGAGGAGGACTATATCTTCACGTTCGCCCCAAGTGGCAATTATACATTCATTATGCTGCAGATATCAACTAACAAGTTATGAGGTGAAAATATAGTAAATTCAAGTTGTCCTGGGAAAAATTATAGCCTGATATTAAAAAGTGTTCTCTTAAATTAATTAATATAGAATTAAATTAAATTTTATTCATTTTTAGCTACTTTTTAGAATTAAATTTAAAAAATCAACGATTTTTCCAGTTTTTTTGTGTTTTTGCCTATAATTTTGTAAATAATCAACTGATTATAAATTTACTTTCCTAAAACTTCATTTTAATTAAGAAAAAACTCAAAAAAGTATAAAAATCGTGTTTCTATTAAACTTTAAACTTTTGAAACATGTTTTAAATGATTTTCTTCAAAATTTATTTCAAATAAACTTTCACTCATTCCACAACTTTTCCACCATGCCCGGCACCTCCCCCAATAATATTTATATTACGAAAGTTTAAGTTACGCGAAATACTGATAATAATATTGACGATCTGTCGAAGTGGAAGACAATATTTGGTGCGCGATGATAGGCAGGCATTCGCGGTACTTTGCTCGCAACCAACTGCTAAATGAACAATCTGGAAGCGATTGTATTACCTAGCAGAGTCGCGCAACAGTAGATACACACAAAACGATGATATGCGGCAAACAGTGAAACTTTAAGGGCTGCTTATCTAGTACATTCCTCTCGTACAGTGTTTGTACACATATATGAAATAAATTTCAGTATGAAATTGAATTTTGCAAGTAAAACAAAGCACAATTTTGAGGCATTTTCATGTTTTAATATTCTTTGTAAAAATAATTTCCATTGCACTTGACAGCTTTCCGGTTGAACTGAATGAAAATTAATGAGAACGTATTATTTTCTTTTAATTTCCAGCCGGCCTGAAAATATTAATTAAAGTAAAGTTATTTAAAGAGCGAATTAAAAGTTGGCGATAAATACAGAAATTCATTTTGTGCCAATCATTTCTGAAGCGTGCTGCAACTGGCAGAAGTTTTTTTCCCGTGAGTTGTAGAAACTTTCAACGACTACATTTTCATATTTTATTGCGTGCTTATTATCATTATTATTAGTTTTTTTTTTCTTCAATCAAGTAAAAAGTTTTCAAAGTGGAAAACAAGAAGAACAGAAGAAAACAAAGAAATCGAAATTGTTTCCGACATCCGTGTTACCCATTTCCGGCGTCGCTTACACTAAAATCAAATTGAAAATCTGCGAAAGTTTCAATTTCGTAGGCGCGTAGCGTACGTGTGGCGCGGCGGTGAGCGAGGCGTATTACTATTAGCGAATAGTTACGAGCCGTTTGGCAGTTCGCGTACGTGCCGAGAAGGTGGTGGTGTTGCCGCCGCCACTACCACCACCACCACCACTGCGCCGGTGTGCGCGGGTGAGAAAATCTTTAAACGCGTCGTCATCAAGGAAAATGAACGAGCATTATGCGGGCGCTCTCGCGAAACGTACCAGCCGGGCCCGCACAGCAGAGCGGCGGCGGTCGTGTGTACGCGTATAATAATTTTCCGTTTTGGGGGAGAACCGAGCGCGCCGCGTCGGCCGTGTTTGTTGGTCGATATATTGATTCGGCACGTATATACTTTCGGGGCAGCGCCGCCGCCACCAGCACCGGCGTGTCGTGCGTTTACCACATTTACACGTAAACTTTGCTTCATAAAAAAAAACAAGAACTTGTTGAGATGAAGAAATTATCCTCTGCCGCATTTTTATAATGATCAACGCGCTGACGTCATGAATTTTGCACTTTAAAAATAAATCCGCATTTGAATGGTGCGCGAAAAGTGCTAAATATATACATTGCGGATGAATGCCATGACCGCGCTCGTCAAGTTTAATTCATTAAACAATACAATTCTGACACGTCTATATTTATTTCCAACTTAATTGAATGATTAAATAACGATTTTGTAGTTTCGCTGCTTTCTTTATCGCTGCACTTGATGCGCCATTCCGAATCTAACCTAATTTTGTCCGGACTATTATTAGAACGAATTCGTGCGAAAGTTACTTCTTTCTCCTTGACTTGGTTAACTATTTAATTATCCCTGAAAATTAATCACTTTTTTTCCTCAATATTAATTTATTTTCCCTTATCTCATAATATTTCTGTGTCAATTTTAGTAGAAACAAAAAATATATAAAAACGATTTGATTTTGTAGCTTGTGCAATTTATCCTTTATCAACAGTAATATTTTCTTATTCTATTTGCGCCGACTGCGTGCCGATATTTTTAGCACACTAGGTGTTTTTTCATGCGGCGAAGTTTTGTTTTATGTTTTATGCATTGGCATCGCGCGCGCGTATCGTATCGACGCGCGATTCGGAATTAATCCTTTTCGAATTTATTTACCGTGAAATTTATTAGCGTCCACGTAATAATATTCATCGATAAATCATCGCGTGAAACGTAAACGTTTCGGTTGCGCCAAATGCGTCGCAAATAAAATACGCGCGTTGGAAAATTGCTTGATACAACGAAGATATTCATAAGGATCAAGATCATTAAAATTCGTGTGACTGGCGTCGTAAACTAGTTTTCCGCTTCATTTTAATCATGTTGATTTGATGCTTTTATTTCCATCGGCAGCTGAAAGACAGATTTTGCTTTAATCCAATTCTAAGATTGCGAGTTGTAAATCTTTCAACGGCGGAGATAAATTTTAAGCGGCGGGTATAAAAATAAAAAGTGTTGTTTTTTCAAGTGGAGGTTTAGTTAACTACAGAACACTCTATCTAAGAAACATCGAAACAAATATTTTAAATCGCAATTCTGTTGTTTTACAACATTTTTAACTAAAAAATTGGCTAATTTTGTTCATTTTTGATTTATTTTCTTTAATTTTCACCCAAAATTATCATTAAAATAACTATTAAAACATTAAAAAATGTCACGACAAGAAATTGTAGTTCAAAAGCTAGGTTATGTCACGTATAACATTTTTCTAGTGGCGCTAGTGTCGTTTCTAACCCGATTTATGATGAAAAACTGAATTAAATCCGTTAATAATTAATTTAAGTCAATTTTTCTTGCCGCAACTGATTGTTATTAAATAAATAAAAATAATATTACTTTTATTGGCACAAAACCGCAGGTTAGAGTTGAAATTTCCCCTCCGTGAATAAAATTGCGACTGCGAAAAGAACGCGCGCCTTAATAATATCATTCTCATTGACTTTAAGTGCGTGGACCGTCTGTCGGACCGACAATAAAGCGATCAGCATAAAACCTCCCGGGCCCCCGGTCCATCCACCGTTTACCTAATACTTATACATTACGTATGCCGACATTCCGGGCGGCTCGGCGGTGCGCGCCCGCAACGAAACGACCATCAAACGCCGCGTCGTAAACATCGAAGCGGGAACAACCGCCCCCTAAACCAAACCTCATTCCCATCAACTGTATGTGTGTGTGAACTTGCTCGCGGGGCACGTTGCGGACGGAAGTCGTAAACGATGCATAAGCAGCAGCTACGTCATCGCGAAGGCGAAGAAGGAACGCCGAAGGAAATTGGAGGAAGGATCGTTATTCGCAGCTGTGGAGTACGAAGTTGAGCATACATATTGTTCGGCGGTGCGTTTTTGGGGTGTGCCGGCGAAATTCGAATTCATTATAGACTTTAGCGTAACTACGACGACTAAACTAAATCAAGTTTTATTTTTTATTTATGTCGAGATATAAAACCTACACATAAATAAAAGCGAGAAAAATGTGTCGTGGTAGATTGAGCGTGTATACATCACGCATCAGTCGTAGTCGGTTAACCGGCATGTCAATCAAATGAAAGTTGTGCACATAAAATCATAACTGACGCTCTTCCGCCGCCCTCGGGAAGTGTGCAAACAAATGTAAACACAGTGTCGTTTTCCCGCCGCGACACGACGCGACTCAATAATATAATACGCGTGGAGGCGAACAATCGTAAAGTATCTGTTCGCCTTTTCAATAGACACAATAGGCCACCAGATATCGAGAAACGTGATAAAAGTTACAAGCACTCAAAAAATATTGTTTCATTACCGGTTTTATCAGTTGACTTTAATTTAATCATACATTTTTTTATTAAAATTTTATTATATTTTAACCCTAACCTCATAAATCATCTATTTTCGTTCGTAACTCCTCTTAAATCCCACATAAATGAAACCTGCACCACCAGGACAATATGTCTTAATATCATCCTCTTATACCACGTGCAGTGTACTTACATGTGAAGAATGAAGAAGACGTAAAACGTAGAAAATAATTACCCACTAGAAAAGCAGTATTACCTCCACCACCGCGGGCGTAATAATGCTTTTGCAACAAAGCTGCTTTAAGTAGGCACTACGCATAAAATACAAACAAACTTTTACAACCTATTATTCAGAATGAATATAAAAATAGGATCGAGATTCACATCACATTTACAAAATTAGTTCTTTATGTTTTCTAATTTAATACTGTTAAGTGAACTAAAGTACCAAGAATAACAACAACAAGTCATTATGTTGTTATATTTTTATCTGATATCAATTTTCTCGTCAATAATGAATTATTGCATGTGTGGCTCGGTTGAAATGCACTTGTAATTATTAAAAGGTCTTCGAACTTAGGTACCACAAATAATTTAACAATTCTTGGTTGAATTATTAAACACTAATTGATTTTTCGCTGTTCTTGTTGAGTTGTTCGAAATTGTGACATGTTGATGGCAGCTTTCATTCGTCCAATGAATATTTTACATTTAAAAACGTCTTGTATCGATTTTCTAGCCGTCTGGCCTGACGAAAATATAATAAATCTTTAATTTTACGTCAATTAAACTTTTTTTTTCTACTATTTAACGAAATATCAAATGTTTGACTTGCGGTATAACTCCCCGAACACTATAATATTATAAATTTCACTGATTTTATCAAAATATATGTTTACAGGACTCTGGAGTGGGTACACCAGTGACGTTATACGTCGACCAACATGGCTTCTACATCTACTGGACGGATCAGAACAAGGAAACCGATCTGCTCGATATCGCAACCATCCGAGACACGCGGACTGCGAAATATGCTAAAATACCAAAGGTGAGTTCGACCATTACACACCCTTAACAACCTCACAACATTTTACAAATGACTCTGCGCAATATTAATGCGACTGTAGCGCTTGTGCGCAGTTTTATATTCAAATTAATGTGACAATTAGGACAATTAAGCATCGCGCAATAAATTCGAGCGCAGGTCGCGTGAATATTTCACGGCGTGACCTTTTTTTTTTTTCGCCTCTTTCGTTTCGGTTGGTGAGGTTGCGCGCGGTGAACGAGTTGGCTACGTGCGGCTGTTAAACGCTGAGAATGTGATGGATATTGAATTTACGAGGAAGTAGGAGGATTCGTGCTCGTTTGCGGCTATCGTCGATCTAATCTAATATTAAAATCAAGCGACGGCGACTTTTCGTCTATCGGTTTTTGTGAGCGTATAATTAGAGAAATTTATATCGGCGCTATATAATATGCCTCGGAATATTCTAGTCAAGTTCGAGTTAATTAACATGTTTGGTGTGATAAGAAAAAATATTTTCAAGGAAAATCAACTCGTTTAAAGTTTTCATGGAGGAAAAAAAAAACGATGATTATCAACGCAATTAAAGTGATTTACTTACTCATTATGATTCTCATCACTTAATTTACCACCGAGTGCATTTTATTCGGATTTTATCTGCTTCCAAACTAAGTTAAGCAAATAATTAGATGGCTTTTAAATTTGCGTTAAACATTAAACGTATTTCGCAATAAAATTCACATCCGATTCGTTCCGTTTCGAATTCGTGTGTTTATCCGTCTCGACATCGACGTCTTTTGGCGATATAATAAATTCAACACATTTATTTATTTACACATACATGCAGATGCGAATTTGTTGGCATTTGCGCAAGTTTCTGTAAAAACACGCGGCTCGGCGTGCTTTGTTCCAGACTAGACAAATTTTTCTACTTGAGGAATTTCCGGAGCGTAAAAGTGGAATTTTCATACTAATTATTTGCATAAAGGCAATGCACATTTTGTGTCAGTTTTAGACTGTTTGCTTTGAGAAACTTGGAAGCGTCTCGCTGTTTATATTCTGGATGCAATTGAAACATTTATGCGATGTTTGTACAAACATGTAATATAAACATGTTACTTTATTGTAATTCGACTGTAAATGTTTACTTTCTTCAGCGAGTAGTCTTACGATTTAAAATTTCAAATATTTTCGAAACATTTTAATGTGTAGTGAAGTTAATTCACTATTTTTATTAGTCTAATGTATTAACTTTGAAAACATTCGGTGTATAAGCACCACGTCCGATAGATTTGCATATAAATTGAATCGCGCGCTTGTTTATAACGTTTTTAATGCACGCTCAGCGGCGAAGCTAATGTCCATTTACTTGTCAATCCGCGATAATGGCGAATAAATATTTTCCACAAACAAAAAATCGAATCAAACTCGATCGGTCTTCAATATAAAAATATAAAATCCATTAAACACGCTAAAATTGAAGTTTATCGTTTGAAAATGAAAATTATTGATGATCCTCATAAAAGTTAGACAATACACTATTTTGATTAATCAATAATGCATTTATTCCACATCGGAATTTAATTTTAGTGATTTAATTTTTATTATTATTACCTATCACGCACGGTTTTATATTTTTGCAAATAATAAAGCTAATATTTGCAAAACAAATAAATTTTAATTGGTTTTATCGTTTAACATAACCTATTTTGAAAAATTTAAAACATCACAGACGTTTTTGTGTTTTGATACTAATTTTAGCCGGTAATATATTGAAGGAGATCAACGCGCCGCACGGCTTTGGAAAATATTGCGAAATGTTTCCTATATTAGTCGCATCTGTGACGCCTCTGCAATGTTTACCAACATTTGAAACGACGCGAGCCCGCCGCCCATTAAAAATACATGCGAGTTTTCCATTCTTCACGTTTAGTTAACTTTCATAAGATTTCCGTCCCGCCGGGAATACGATACGCCGACTTTTACGAACATTCAAATGCCATCAATATAATAGCTATAAGCTTTTCGGAATTCCAAATATCACTCACTTATCAGCGTGACATGCAGCAACTTTATAAGTCTACATAAATATGTATGAATATGAAGTGTAGTTACGAAAATGCCACCTGATACACGACGAAAAAGTGGCTTTTGAAATGTTGGGAATCGTTAAACTTCGCTCACACAAAACTTGTGCGAGTTCCATTTGCGTCGCGACGCGCTCTCGCACACCAAATGCGACATATGTAATATCTTTGAGTGTTTGCCCGACTTCTCTATAATAATATCGGCTGGTTGAGTTCGCAATGTTCGAACATTTTGATCAATGGGCCAGATATCACTGGCTGCTTTTTCGCCAGCGAAACGAGAGCGTAAAACGACTCGTTGGTTTTAAGATGCGCACTCAATGATCCGCAGTTTCGGTTAGATATCGGGAATCGGGCCATTAGGACGCAGGGCGATGGCGGCGATGGTGGTGGGTGGGCGACACGGTCGTTTCTGTTTGTCGTTCGGTTGTTGGCGGCCGGAACGAAATGGGAACGATTGAGGCATCAACGCAGCGTGCACACGAAGCTCTGGCGAGGCAAATTTTCTCAGATCTCGGCGGTTGTGCGGCGCACACTACACGGACGCATCCAGCCATAGGGAGATTGCTTGCTTATGGAATTGGGCAGAATCCAAGAATAATTAAAATCGATATGCACGCAGCGAGGAGACGCACAGAGACACCGATTGGCAAATCTCTACTCTACACAACTTCTCCCACAATCAAAATCTCAGAATATTATTAGAAAAACGAACTTTTAGCAGAAAAAAATTAAATTAAACCAAAATCTTAAAAACTTTGAAAGTATAAGAGATAAAGTAGAAATTTTTGTTTTCAGAACTAGATTTCATCGCAGACTTTAAGTAAAGTTGTTTATAAAGTGATGTAAAAGTATAATTTAAGCGTAGATTTACGCGAAACACGAAAATTTGCAGAAATATTTGATGGTTGTAAAGTTGCAATATTAATCATAATATTTGAAGTAAGTTGTGCACTTGAAAGTAGTAAAAGTGGTAATATATCTCAAGTGGCTGTTAAGTGTGTTTGAGCATTCGGGAAACAGCCCGACTACTAAACTAAATTGATTCGACTACTCAAAGTTATTCGCAGACCATAACCGATATTTCAAGTGCAACTTAAATGTACTGTACTTGGGCAAGATGCATTTATGGCAATAAAGCGCCTAATGACATAATGGGTTAATGGTTAATGGCAAGCGAAATTACATTCACGCGCGAATTCTAAAACGATACTCTCTGCGAGTACGCATTGCGCGCACACCCCTCGGCGGCAGTGCCAGAGCGCAGAGAGATACGGCACGTACACCAATTTGAATTTTAATTAAATTTTATAAATTATATGTGCGTTCGTTATACATGTCGCAGGCGCACGCTACAGAAATCCACGATATAAGTATATTCATTACATGTAATATTAATGTCTGTGTGCGCTTGGTGTGTATTTTATGCATTATGTATCTTTAGGTGGAAATCGTCGCAATGTGCAGAGATATCTTTTACCACCCCCGCCGCAGCAGCAGCAGCAGGGGTTTCACAATCAAACTTTGCCAACTTGTGAAATATGGTGTGTCCGCAACTTTTGTTGCTGATTTTTATGCGCTGCGTTTTTAATTTTATTCCACGCAATTTGTAATTTTCAAATTAAGTTTGCGCTGGGCGCGCACAAAGTTTTTAATTCATATTAGTTCTCCAGTCCCAGTGGCGTCGCCATGCAATTAGATTATGATTATCATTGTTCATAACCTAACTTTTATTTTGCGACATGGAAACCGGCGTAAATTGCTCAACTAAAAATTACTTTGATAAGTAAAGTAATATAATGTAAATTACAGTTTTGTATTGGTATTTTCAGTGACATTGTCGAGATTCTCTGCCGGCAATGTTAAACATTTCAAGGACATATTGCTACAATATAATAACATGTTAAAACTAAACAAAACAAAAACTCACTTACCCAAAGTTGCGAAATATGGATCAGCAAACACTAGACACTGCACAATTACCACGCCGCGTTTACACTGCACATATTCTTATGAATTTCAAGATTAAAATAAACAAAGATTACTTGCGGATTTTTATGTGCGTGCAGAACATTTGTCGAGGTTATAACAGACGCGGCGCGCATGTCGCGCGGCGGTTTACTGAAACTCTGACGGAATACAAATTTAAATATTGAATATTTGTTGATTCTCTGATTATTACAACGTGAAATTATTTTAATCCGCTAAAATTAGTAAAATTAATGAGGAATTAACATATTGTCACTAAAAATAGTTGTTTGTGAGCATGAAAACGAGCGAATTAAAGTGTTTCATGCAATGTGAAATGTTAAGCCGCTGAAACGCTAAGTGAATAAACGGGCATTAAGCCTTGCATGCTCGTAATGATGGCAATAATGAGTTTCCTTATTACAGAGATAAAAAAGACCGTGTCGAAACGACTGCAATAAGGAAATGTTTCCCCAAAGGGTGTACAAATGCGTGCGCAACACGCAGTTAATTTAATAAATGTATGCAACCCATTTTACACCCAAACACAGCATAAAAACTAGACGTGAAGGCGTGCAAATAGTAAAACATTGAATACAAGAATTTAATTGAATTCGATGGCGCGTTTGTTTCGTTTTTCCCCGATTTCCACAACCACGGCATTCATTTGTTTTCACATCGGTCGACTGGCGTTGCTTTTGTCTTCTCGCTTCCGTTTTGTTTCGTTTGTTTCGTTCATTACGCGACGGTATAAAATTTCAAAAATTTCATTTGCGTTTTGCCTCCAACGATACAATTCAAACTTGGAACAGCCGAAAACATGTCGCATGTCATTCCGATAAGCATATTTTCACATGCGAATATTCATTCCTTTCATTTTGTATCCATGAATGTTTGTATTTCGAGGCCCAGTGTGTTTCCTTCCGGTTTTTCCGCATTGTAGCCGACTGGTATCTTCATTTTCATTTGTTTCCTGCGGAGTCAAAGAGAAAGTTTTCAGCGTTAGCGCAATAGTGCAACGCTTGTACTTTGTTGTAATAAATACCTATTAAACAACCCTCTCTGCCCTTTCTGGCCGTGTAATGCAATTGATGTTCCTCGTCCGACGGGCATTCCCTAATGGACTCTTGAATAAACATTTACATTTAATTTAATATAGAAAGTCATGCGGGCGAGCGTATGGCCTCTTTTCTTTGCAGGTTTGTTCGGTTTTCTTTGCTCGTTTGTTCTGTATTTACGTTTCGGTCACTCGTTTCATTGAATTTTCATTAGGGTAACTGACAGCGATTTATATTACAAATTGGTTTGATGTTTACATTTATATGCGCATTAACTTGAAGAGAAAATGTGCTTTTAGTTTCATATTGGGCAGAAAAACTAGGTTAATGTCGAACAAGTTGCATATATTAAACATTTTATGTTTTGTGGTGACAGAAATTAAAGTTAGTTATTGTTTTACTTTGTTAGTAATCAAATTCATAATTGTTGAATGTAATTGTCACAACATTAATTTGTATTTGCGTGTTTTGTGTCCTTTGAGAATATTTGCGTGTGAACAATGTCAAATTACGAAGTAACACATTGCAATCAGTAAGTTACATAACCTACAAAACAAAAATGTTATTTAATTATGTTTATTAGCTTTCTTTGTTGATTTATTCAATTAAATTTGTTTGTTTATAATATTTTTCTTCAAAAATCAATAAATCAACCAATTTTTGATTAAATTTCACTATTTTATAATACAATGCAGTTGGGTTTCGCTATTATAAAGTTCTTTAGTTGTTTCTTGGTTGCACACACTTTGTCTAAAGTTTCAGTTTTGTTTCACCCACTTTGTTCCATACTTGTTGCACACGGTTGGAAAATCTGCACGCCACACGTGATATTTTTCTGCGCATATCGAACTGTGCGAACTTGATGGAAACAAACAACTTTCCGCTTTGCGCTCCGCAATATTTATTCGAAAAATTGAATAAACATGCGGGTTTCGAATAAATAATACACGCCGATTGTTTTTCTTTTATTTTAACTTTGAACTCGTTTCCTTGTACAATATATTGTGCGTATTTGAAAGATAATAGTGTTAGCAGGCATAAAATGGCAAAGCAAATACGATTTTTAAAATCTAAACACATTTCTACTGCAATTACATCTTCTACGAGTACAAAAAAAAAGAAGATTTCAAACGATAAAGACATAAATAAACGATCAAAGAGGCGCGGCGAAGAAGCGCGAATCGTTTAAAAATAAGTCATCAAACAACTCAGCGCTAGGCGAGGAGCACCCCGTCGAGTTTTTGTTTACAAAAGCTAGCAAACACGCGGCCGCCAGGAATAAAGGAAAACAAAGAAATAAAAAACCAATTTTCCACCAAGACAAGTCGCTCCCACGTCGCGCATCTATTCCGGCCGGGCCGTGTCTAGTGTTTCATCTTCATCAGCCGCCGGCAGCTCGAAGGAGGCGGGGGAAAGATAAAAGACATTTTTAAATTGTGTCTTCCTGCGCGTACTTGTACTCGTTGCTTGTTTTCTCAAGCCGAGGGGCCTCACCGGATGTGCACAACACAAACACAAATGTTTTTGTGCATTTTAATTTTGCAACTTTTTGCAGCGCCGTCGGCGCATGGATGCATAATGTAGCATGTTGTTTTAGTTTTCAGGAGCGCCGCAATTCGCGGAGAGTTTTGACGGTTCGGAATTGCCCATTAATTTCATTATGCGGATGCTGCAGGCGGACATTTTAATGGTTGTCATAAAAGTGCTCAAAATAGTATGCTAAAATTGCGTTTAACTAAGAAATTTACCTATAATATAATATTTTAACACTTTTTCACATTTTCACATAAAGAATTTCTTTGTTTAGTTTATTTGTTTGGAGAAGAATAGACTTTTACATGAATGTGGATCATTAAAAAGTTTTGAGACCGCTTTTAAACAATGTTTCATTGTATTCCTCTCATAGTTATGTAAGTGTATTGCATAACCTACAAAAAATTGACTTTTTTGCTCTTTGTACATTAAAATTGTTGATTTTCGATAGTTAAAAGCATTTTGAGGCATTTTTCAACAAAATAAGGTTGTGGTGGCTTCAATGGTTAATGATTGTTCAATATGGACGCGGTCGGAAGCTAACATAACCTACAAATCACATTTTTATATTGCATACGAACATATAGTGTCAATAGATGAAATAATAACATCAATTCTTGAGTCTTTTGATATTAAAACATTGTTTTTCACTTCTGGAATACAAAAATAATCGATTTTTAACAAATTTAAAAAGTTTTCAGGGTATTTTAATCATTTACTTGTATTCTGAAACCGATATAACCTACAAAACATAAATTAATATTTAATACACATTTATAGGGCAAATAAAACATGTTAATATTTGTTAGATTAAAAAATAACGACAAATCTTTAGTCCGTTGATAGTTAAACATAATTCTCCGCCTTTTGTAAACCAAAACTTGATTTTTATCTCATGTAAGCGAAAAAAAAACTGTTGATTACACTTTCCAACAGCAAAGCAATTAGTTCTCCCACTCCCTCAGCTGATCTCCACCGTCACTTATTGTAATTACACATTGAAACACCGCCGAGCTTAATGACCGCCCCCGCCTTCTAAGCTGCGCCACAAGTTGATAAGCGAATGAAACTTTAATTCGATTCTACGCCGCAGCCGAAAATAAAATCGACTTCCACAACACAACAATGCATAATTTATTATTTGCCCGATACACAAAATAAACAATAAATAAATGTTGATTGTGCAATCATATTTCACCGTCACTCCGAATATACATTTCTCGACTTTCTATGCCCGCGTCGATGCAAACACGTTCTCGGACACGCTTTAATAGCGTTCGGTCGGTTTTTATTGCCGGCGCGGATTTAATGCGTACGTCGCCATAATCTTAAACTGTGAAACAATGAATTTTATTGGGCGCGTTGTCGCGCACGCAATTCGCGTGTCGCGCAATGCGCCGTAAGTGATTTACGAGTGGCAATTATCATGGCGCGCGCGCGCGTTCAAGTTATGGTCCTCTGGCTCTTGCGCTCGATTTCCCTCGTCACCTTCGACAGCCGCCCGCATCGTGCTTATAAATAATACACGCGCTGTGTGTTACGCACGCATTCACAGCCGAGGCGCTGGTTAATGATTTCAATGTCAGGAGGAACTAAGAGAAGGCTTTAATGGCATGTTATCGGGAAACTGGGGACGTTCAAGTCATTAGCTATTCATTCATTATTTAATGAAGGTGCCAAACATTTTCATTTAAAAAATCAATCAATTTTGTCTATCTTATCGCGAAAATGTGAGGTCAGCTTTTTAAATGTGCAAAATATTCATTAATTGATCATTAGTGATCGGGTAAATGTTTATTTTATAGGTTATGTTGCTTTTTGACATTCTAACCATATTTAAGGGATATTTTTGATTCGTATCGATGTGACACTCAATTCAAAACTGAAAATAAGAAAAATTTTGAACCTTTTTGAATCGAAAATCCATTTTTCTGATCTGTACATCACAAAACTTTTAATATTTTGTCAGAAATTGATGATGTAAGCTGTAATTTTCTTTTAAATCTGTTTTAAAATAATATATCGAGATATTTTTAATTGCATCAACGTAAAACACAATCAAAAACCGCAAATCAGACTATTTTTATACTTTTCAGAGCGGATATACTATTTTTGAGGCAAATATAACCCAAAATTTGTAATATTTTGATAGAAATTCAAGATATAACCTATACTTTCTCCAAAACCTGTCCTAAAATAATATATCGAGTATTTTGGGTTGTATAGATATTAAAATCGCCTTCTTTGTTGGTTTTTTACCCTCAAGAACCCAAAAGGATGTGCTATGCGAGGATAAGATGATTTACGAGTGTAAATTTGTCATCGCGGTGCACCGAAAGTCAGCACACAGCTTGACATTCCGTTGACATTGGAAAAAATATCGCCCGGGCACCAAAAAAAAATATCAAAAATTATTAATGAATAACCGCTGCATACCCGCACAAATGTTAAACGAATGCCGCATCAACTATTTGGAAGCGTTCCAAGTCTCACATCCATAGTCTATCTCTGCTTTTTGTGCGATTTTCTTTTCATTCCACGCATAGGTTTCATGTTATCACAGTGTTTTTTAATTCAAGTTTTTCGCTAGCATTGTAATGCGTTTAAATCGAAAAGTTGGGCGAATGAGAAACTTTGCGCACTCGAGTTTTAATTGAAAATCATTTGTTTGTCGCACACAGGATCCGCGCCTTCGACAAATCGTCACGATGGGCTCGCAGGACACGCTCGAGGAGAAAACCGTCACCGTGTGCGTGGCGAGCGACTTTGTCAACATCAACTTTATCAATTTCTGCTGCACGCGCAAAGAGATCGCCAAGCTGTGGACGGACTCGCTGATGAGCCTCGCGTACAACTTGAATCGCATCAACGGCACGAACAGTATGTTTTTACTCAAGGCGTACACAAAGATCTCGCTCATTCCCAACAAAACTGGAAAAATCCCAGTGAAAAAGTATGTTTCTATCATTCGCAAAACAAAAAATATAAAAATGAACATTGTATTGCAGTATTGTGAAAATGTTTGCTCAAAATAAAGACGACCGAAAGCGCGTGGAGAAGGCACTTGACTCGTGTGGTTTCCCTTCCGGTAAAAACGACGCCATCAATCCGGAAAAATTCACCTACGACGACTTCTTCAGCTTTTACAAACATCTCACACAGCGCACAGATCTCGAAAAGGTTTTCTATGAATTGTACGTATGAAAAACTTTTTTTTTAAGTTTTCGTTGTTTATTTATGATTTTTTTAATGATTCTTACAATCAGATGCGGTTCGACTGGCTCCCAGAAAAAGGTCACAATGTCAACTGATCAGCTCGTCGCTTTCCTCAATAATCAGCAGCGCGATCCGCGTCTGAACGAGATTCTCCATCCGTACGCGAATGCGGAGCGTGCGAAAGATCTGATAACACAATACGACTCCAAGTCGAACGCACAAAAGGGCGTGCTGTCGTGCGACGGCTTCCTGAAATACCTGATGTCCGAAGATAATAATATTATCGCGTTGAGCAGCTACGACCTGTGCGAGGAAATGGACCAGCCGCTGGCGCACTACTTCATCAATTCGTCGCACAACACGTATCTGACGGGACATCAGATTACCGGCCGCTCGAGTGTGGAAATCTATCGCCAGTGTCTCCTAGCTGGGTGCCGTTGTGTTGAGTTGGATTTCTGGAATGGCCGTACTGAAGAACCCGTCATTGTACACGGCTATACCTTCGTACCGGAGATCAGTGCCCGTGAGGTTCTAGAAGCTATAGCCGAAAGCGCTTTTAAGACTTCCGATTTTCCCGTCGTGCTTAGTTTTGAAAATCATTGCAATCCACGCCAGCAGGCAAAGATAGCGAATTATTGTCGGGATATTTTCGGAGATATGTTATTGGCTGAACCATTGGAATCGCACAAGCTGGAACCCGGTGCTTCGCTGCCACCGCCTTCGTTGTTACGCCGGAAAATTATCATTAAGAACAAGAAGAAGCATCATCACCATCACAAGCGTGCACATCCGCATCCGGTGCAGCAGGAATCTATAAACGAATCTTCGAATACCGGAAACGGCGAGATCTCCACCCACGCACATGCCCCGCCGCTGCAAACCAGACAAGTATGTATTAGTAGCGTGAGGAATCTGATTACAAAAGCAAATTTAGCGAAACTGAACGCCGCGGTGTCGGTGCTTTGAAGTATAGTGCAAGTATCTAAGGCTTTGATCTCCGTTTTCGCAGGGCTCAAAGGAATCGACGGCCACCGAGGAAGAAGACTCTTCCAGCGATGAGGAAGTCGATGGCGGCGATCCGGAACCGCCGAGCGAATCGCAGGACGGCACGGCCGCCGGCGAGAAGGCGCCGGCTGCGAAGGAAACCGAAGCCGGCGCTGAAATTTCAGCGCTCGTAAATTACGTGCAGCCGGTGCACTTTTCGAGCTTCGAGAATGCGGAGAGTAAGTGTATATCATGTTCGCCAATTATTTGCTTAGCGCATGCTCGTGTTTACAGAAAAGAGTCGCAACTACGAAATGTCCTCGTTTGATGAGCGGCAAGCGACCACGCTGCTCAAGGAGAGTCCGCTCGAGTTCGTCAACTACAACAAACACCAGTTGAGCCGCGTTTATCCGGTCGGCACTCGTTTCGATTCGTCCAACTTCATGCCGCAGGTGTTTTGGAATGCCGGCTGCCAGCTGGTGGCACTCAACTTCCAAACGTTGGACCTTGCAATGCAGCTCAATCTGGGCGTGTTTGAGTACAATCATCGTTGTGGGTATCTCCTGAAGCCGGAATTTATGCGACGCAAGGACCGACGATTGGATCCGTTCGCCGAGAAGAATGTCGACGGCATCATCGCTGGCACTGTGAAAATTACTGTGATATCTGGACAATTCCTTACCGACAAACGTGTGGGCACCTATGTTGATGTGGATATGTACGGTCTGCCTGCGGATACGGTGCGGCGAAAGTTTCGCACGAAAACCGTGTCCAATAACGGCATCAATCCGATTTACGATGAGGAGCCGTTTGTTTTCAAGAAGGTCGTCCTGCCGGAGCTGGCCAGCATACGAATATCCGTCTATGAGGAGTCGGGTAAACTCATCGGGCATCGGGTGTTGCCCGTGATCGGATTGTGTCCCGGCTACAGGCACATGAATCTGCGTAGCGAACTGGGCCAGCCGTTGCCGTTGGCGACGCTGTTTTTGCATATTGTCGTCAAGGATTACGTGCCCGACGGACTGAGCGACTTTGCGGAAGCGCTCGCGAATCCCATTAAGTATCAAAGCGACTTGGAGAAGCGAGCCGAACAATTGGCTCGCCTCACCGACGGCATGGATTGCATCGATGGCGAAGAGGCAAAGTCAACGCCGCCGGCAACAGCCGTCGCCAAACCGAAGGATTCAACCGCTACTAATGGCAGTCCGACAACACGCCCGCCGATAAACAAACCAGCCGCAAGCATTGATCTCAACACGGACCAGCTGGATCCGGTACCGACCAGTACAAGTATTCTCACCTCGGCCATGTCTGTCGAGCAGTCGAATTCGATTGTGAAAACGCCCGAAATCGGAGATAAAATGGAGGACATTGTGGCCGAACCGCTGGATAAACTACTGAACAATAAATCTGTCAAGGAAAAACGTCTGGAGCTGGAGAAGAAGCTGGATAGTTTACGAAAAAAGCACGAGAAGAAAAAGTTGACGCTGCAGTCGCAAAAGTCGAGCGATTGCGGCGGCGAGAAGCGATCGAAATTGATTAATATCAAACTTGTCAAACGACTCTCCAGTAAAAACATGTAAGTACCACACAGCCAGCAGTCTTGGGCGCAAGTTTAAACGTAAAACGAAATTAATTTTCTTTCGACAGCGGCGTATTCGCAACGGAATCACCGAGTTCCGAGCCGTTGACCAGCGTCGCCGACTGTCCGGAAACGAGCGACGGCAGCGAACGCCCGATATTGCCTCGAAGTCAATCGGAGCGTTTGCTCGCCGCAAACAGGGACTTTGTCACACAGGAGAAGGAACTGCGTGAGAAGTATCACGACTTGATCTACAACACCGCCGATAAGATAATGAAAGATTCGCAGGCGAACCAGATAAAAATCCTCACGGTAAGAATCAACAATATTAAACTTCTTGATTGATTTATTGCTGCTTTTCAGACGCAATTTGAACGCGAAACGGTCGAAACCATGCGACGGCTGCAGGCAAATCGCAAGGAAGAAGTCAAAGCGCTTTCGAAAATTCACCGCGATCGGGATGAATTGGTTCGGGTGAAGCGTGAAGTCAACAGTGCTGTGGTAGATCGAGGCGTGATTGAACGCGAAAGACTTGCTCGATTGTTCGAACAGAAACGCGACGACATCACGCGACAACACGAACATGTCAAGAACGCTCTGCAGGAACATCGCACCAAGGTAACTAATAAATATCTCATCATTAGAGTGTAGTGTAAATACGTTTTATTGTATTTTCAGGCGAAGCAAGCGTTAAACAAAGAGTTTGAGATGCGTATGGCGCGGGTGGAAAACGAGCCGATGACTTAAGGGCCCACTTGGCGGCCACAAGCGACAACGGCGAAACAATCAGCAAAAATCTTGAACCTTTTTGTGGTGTCGACAATCGAATTCGGCGATTCGGCGCGCGCGACGCCCGGAATCAACTCGAGCTGTGTACCTTGCGAACGACGAAGACGTTTCTATCATCGTTAACATTTCAGCCTCACGACGACGATTGATACCAACTAGCCAACTTTACCTTTTCTGCAATATTACGATACATTCACACACACACGAGGAAAGCAACCGGTGTCACCATCGAAACTATTTATAAGAAACGGAAACACATTGCCGATGCTGGCAAAACATTTTCGCGACAATCATAACCGATGTGTACAACAACAACCGCATTTATAGACTAGTGTGCTGTCCATGCGACGCACATTAAACATAAAACATTTGCGAAAAACGAATGGTGCATTACGCATACTGTAAGTAGATTGTACGGTCGATGTCGTATCATTGTGATATTCTAGTTGTTACGTTCAGATTAGTTTAGTTGGTTTTTCTAGCGTTTTAGGTAAACATGATGATGATATTTTTGTTGCGCGCTTCTCGGTTGAATTTCATAGTTTATTTGTGCCATGGTGTCACACATGCCAATCATAGCCCGCACAGAAACTTGTGTTGTACAAATTGATAGCGCGATTAGCGAATGGCAAGCAGCGTAAATATAACAAATGTCGATTTATTCTAAAGTGACACGGACGTTGCAATAATGAAACGATTCTAATTAGTTTATCGGTTGCGGGCCAAATAATCGTAAGAAATCGACCCGCTTTGGTGTTGGCACAAATCTCTGCGTCGATTTCAATGTTTTATTGAAGCAATATACAGGGTGTTATTACAAGTTAAACAAACCTAAACCAATTAATTGATAAACACGTAGGAAAGAATGTGCAGCGTCTCAATAAAGTTTACAAAAACAGGGTTGACGGGAACGACGGAAACAATGTAGAATTACTTAAGTATGTAATCAATCTAATGTAATGTGATGTGGCACTTATGAAAATGCACACGATGCAAGCAACAACGTCATTAAACGGCATTAATTACTTAAACGATTGCTTAGGCACAATTTT
Organism: Dalotia coriaria; assembly: GCF_025399875.1. Lineage (NCBI taxonomy): Eukaryota > Metazoa > Arthropoda > Insecta > Coleoptera > Staphylinidae > Dalotia > Dalotia coriaria. Next base: position 6,201,078 of record NW_027045447.1, on the reverse strand, counting down.
ATGTTAACATACGGGTAAATGCAACACTTTACGCTCAACAATTAGCAATAATACGTTTGATTTACGCACAATCACCACTCGAACGCTCGAATTTAAATTTTTATTGGGATTCCATTGCGTTGCACACGATTGATTACATATTTTGCGCGATGTGCTTTTCAACTATTTTAATATTGGTTCAAGTAAAGAAACTAAATCACATCATAGTAATAAATATGTATAAAGAAAATGAATGTTGCCAAAATTGTCGTTGCTAGCGATATAGATAGTCATTACATGCAAATATAAATATTATTTAGATAGTTAATGAAATGAATTTCTAGGCATTGCGACTATGATGAAAGATGTGTTATTATATAAATATAGACTTCGTGACAAGTCGCACACACGAGCTGGTTGATTAGATTCGCTGTAGATATGCTAGTTATGTAAATGTGTCGCTTGAGAGAGATTTGTGAACACACATGTTCATGTTCGTTGTTATCTACTTACTATAACTACCATCATGTACACCACATATTTACGACTCAATGGTTGTTAATTAATTGTTAGCTGATTTGAACCACGGCCATAACACAAACGCGATCGAGATTTCAATAAAATGGTCAGTTATTGAAACGGGAAGGAAGGAATTTACTCTTGTAAACACAGACAGGGATTTTCAAACGTAGTTTTAGTTCGAAACTTAATTGTTTACGACGATGTTTAAGTAAGAAACGCCATATATGCCAATGAGAGGTACTTATTACTTACTTTAAATAAACACAACACACTCATACGGACAGTAGCAATAAAAATCAATCAAATCACACTCTCTCTATATATATTTATCTGTAAAAGAAGTTATTGAAAAAGATGTGTACTCTATTCGAAATTAATCTATTATTCTATGACTATTCTCAACACAAAGATGAAGAAATGATTGTGTACATAAATTAAAGTTTAGATTTTGAAACAAACTGAAAACAAACATTCGTATTTCCTATTTACCAACGGCCTACATATAAATATTTATATCATTACATTTGACGACACATTCATTAATGTAATTTATAATGAATATAGAAAAGATATAATATATACATTGTACTAATAGATATAAATAACTACAACGGGACGAAGGATAGGAAGCCATGCATATGATGAGAGAATTAGCCAGTTTTTAATTATGTAATTGTCTGTTTTGTTAAAGAATTAACTCAAATTTATTGTTTTTGTTAATCGTTTTTATGTTACTATTGTTTTCTATGCTAATTTTAAATTTTAAAGCTATATATGTATGTTTTTTTCTTGTCGGACGATATTTTACATTCCGTTATTGTTTATTAAGATGTGACGAGCGATAATCTGAATCGGAATTGTTGATTGTTAGCAATGTGTGTAGCGAATGTAATTGTAGCAAAACAAATGCGTCGAATTGAAAGAGTTGTTCTGTTAGATTAGTCAAAATGCTCCACGACTTCAGAGTTTGGGAAGTACTCACTCGCAAATTGTAGTCTAGAACTGTTACTATCATGTATAAAACTTAAAGATATATATATAATTTTATGTTAGTTGCGTCTTTGACACAGCATTCGTGCATTTTGAACGCGAGAGTTGTGCTCTAATGAATGAAAAACATGAAAATAATATTCTGTGCTTTATGTAAATAGAGAATTGACTATGTTACTATGTTTTAAGCATATAATTATTATCATATTTATGAATCTCATTTTCCAAACTGTGCCTTGGTCTCGTTTGAATCTTTAAAATATTAAAAATGCGTCGAAATTCACCACACACGTTCACGTCGGTGCGAAAACTAATTAAAATCATAAGCAAAATGATGGATGAAACTGGAATTGCGAACACAAACAGAGAATCAATGAATGTAAACGTGTATTGTGCGGGTTGGGCAAAAAATTGTAAACAAATTCTCACCCATCTTTGACCCACACTCGTGTAATTATGCTCGACCATCCTTTCCCTTTCAACCACCACCCACTAAGTACATCTAACATTTACTTAAGGATAGTTATATACGTCACGTTTGGAATGACGATACGATTTGCGAACTAAGTCTTGACGAATTGATAATTTGTAAAAAATGGTACCATCGATACGATTACTAACCGTATACATTGCATACTCATGTAACTGTGTTTACTTACCTACTTATTTAAAAATTGATGTGTCTATTAAAATATGAATAACTATAAACTGAACTAAATATGAACAAATAAACGATATTTATGTGGATGATCAATACATTTGAGGTGTTTGTTATTATAACCTTTTTTTTATTTATTTTGATATCGGAAATTACTTAGATTATTTGAAAATTTAAATTATTGGCAAGAAATCGCATGATTTCGTTGATCTTTTGTCATTTTTATTACCGCAGAGTAAAATAATTTGATTTTTTGATTATGTGATAGAAAATTAAAACAAATTTTTATGGAATAAAGCAGTTTTATGTTTATTCATAGTTTTTGATAAATATTTTCTTTTTCAACGGATATGCATTACTAATGAGAATGATTATTTGCGAATTTATTAACTGCTATTTAAAGAACAGCAGTAAACATGACTATCCATTAATTGAAATAAACCTATATCATTTTTAATTGTATTGTTGTATTTTAATGTATTACATGCGTTGAATGGCTTGAGTTCTGACGCATTGTATTAATTAATTTCGAACCTATAAATTGCCGATGAGCTCAAGTTCACACTTAAATCGATTAGCCTACACTTATAAATTGCTTCTTGTGTTATGTGGGAGAAAAGCATTTTTATAAATTAGAAATAATGGCTTTTTTCCTCTAAATTCTTAAAGTTGATTGAAATCACCTTGTATCTCTTTCACAAATAAATAAATTTAGTATATTTTCTGGTCATATATTCGATAAACACTTCTTCAAAAAGATATGTTCATTTTGTACTTGATATAACTTCTAGGGCTTCACGCGATACCGAGACTTTTCTCGTATCGTCTCGGTCTCGTATCGCTTTTGCGAGACGATACCGAGACCGAGACGATACCTTTGATAGTCTCGCCCAGTCTCGTCTCGTGTGAAGCCCTAATAACTTCCAAAAGTACCTTAAAATTACGATGAAAAGTATAGGATATTTTAGGTACTTTAAAGTATTTTAAGGTGTAAAATATGGGTAAAAAAAAAGAAATTTTATGTTTTAGTTAATTTTATTTTTGTTAAAACACTTTATTTTCCGTATTCACTATATCTTAGTTCGCCATATCCACCATATGGGGGATATCCACCAAATCCACCACCAAATCCACCATATCCGCCATATCCGCCGAATCCGCCATAACCACCAAATCCGCCGTGTGGGTAACCTGAAAATGCCGCTGCCATTTGTGGCTGTACTTGTGGTGAAGAGTCATCATCTCCACCACCACCCAGTCCAAAGCCAATTGTCCCTCCAAGTCCGCCCTTAATATTGCGACCTCTGCTGTCGTTTAAATATCCCTTAACTCCAGCACCAAATCCTATTCCACCCAATAATCTTCTTGACCCGGGAAGTTGGTCTGGAACAGATTTAAGACAACGATGAATATAATTATTTTGACTCAATCAGACTTATATAAAGTTACCATCCCATGTTACACAACAGGTCCCAAGTGTCCCGAATCGATCTCCTTTGTCGACACGGATGACTTCACATTGGTCCTTTGGTTGGCCCATACGTTGAGAGTACACAGAAGAAGCAAGCGCTGCGGCAAACACAAGTAGTGTTAGGTAGGACATTTTCCTTGTTGTTTTATGACCACAATAAGGATAATGGATGCTTTCGGATGCATATGACAGGTCCTTTTATACCGTTGCTCAATTATTTAATTAATTAATTACGTCTTAATTAAATTATTTATATGCGTGTTTCAATTTGAACTATAAAACTAATTAAATTTAATCATCAACTTGGATTGATTTTTCTACAGGAATTGATTCTTTGCTATAAGTTTTATAGGCATAAAATATCTGTGATATTGATATATAGAGATATAAACTAATATATAGTGGTATATAAATGTTCTCAAATCATCTCATATCCAGTTGTCAACAGAAGATTCGGTAAACAATTTCTGTATCGTTGGATGAAATTAATTTGTTTTTATTGCTCAAATTGACACATATACAAAGAAGCTGTAAATTAAATTATGCATAAACAATTAACCTAATTAATTTAACCATGGTATAAAAGGTAACGCAATTCGAAACCCCACCTATTATCCTGATTGTCGCGTTTAACAATCAGCAAAAATGTCCTACCTAACACTGGTTGTGTTTGCTGTGCTTGCCTGTTCAGTATACTCTCAACGTATGGACCAAAGAATGGATGTTTGTGAAATCATCCGTGTCGATAAAGGAGATCGATTCGGGACAAGGGGAACTTGTTGCGTAACATGGGATGGTAACTTTATATAAATCTGAATTATATTTATTAATTAATTTATTAATTTTATTCAAGACCAAATCGCCGGGGAAGAAAAGGACTATTTACGGGATTACTGGGTGGATTGGGCTTTGGTGCTGGAGTAAGCGGATACCTAAATGACAGCAAAGGTCGCAACATTAAAGGTGGAATTGGAGGAACAGTTGGTTTTGGATTGGGCGGTGGTGGAGATGATGACCCTCCACCACCATCGGTAGTACCTGTACCAGTAGCAGTACCAGGACCAGCAGCTCCAGCATACCCACCTCCGGCATATTCTCCGGGGTATCCTGCTGCGTATCCTCCACCTGGATATTATTAATACACAGAAAATAAAATATTGGTCGACTTCCACTATTCTTTTATTTTACGCCCACCCTCAACTAAATATAATTTTAAGAAATGCCTTGAATATTCAAATGTCCGCAACGCTTTGGCTTATTAATTATTTAAATAAATTAAAAGCAGAAATAAGCAAATGAAGTGGCGTGTTATTTATGTTAAAAAGGTGTTAAAATGAGGAGATTTAAAAAATAGTACAATTTCATGTAACAGGTAAAAAATGGTTTCCTCAAAACTTTTCCTTTTATTGACAATGGCTTCAGTTCAGTGCTAAGAAATAACAGTTTTGGATATAGTTTGTAATTCAGTTTGACATAAGCATTGACCTAAGATGTCGCAAGTGTAATTACGTCATTTTAACATTTTAATATATATTTATAAATCTTATACTACAACTACTTTGAAAACCACAATACACCCTCCAATAATTAATACAAAGCTTAAAATTGCGCTTAAACGACGCAAACACATTCAAAACAATAACGACAAATGCAGATTGCTATGGTACATTTTCATCTTCCCATGCTGTGTAGGAGAAATGCAATTTTTTTTTTCAAATCAAATAATATTGCTTTTTCTCCAAAATTATAATAGTTGTTCGATAATTCTTCGAATCTCTTTAATAAATAAATAGATCTTGTGTGTTTCATAGTTATATATTAGTTATAAACTTCCTCAATATGATGCATCAATATTTTTATTGTAAAATCGTATATTATACTAGCTGCCCTGCCGAACTTCGTCTCGACTATTCTTTCTTGAATATTATCGATATTCTTAAAAGACTTCTTTAGCTATATGTGCCACATCCATTATTATAATTCACCGTTTCTGTTTCAAAATTTATAAATTCAATTTTATAATTATTGTTAAGAAATGACTTTACTTACTCAACCCAGTCGAAAGGTATCGACATCTGTTAGAATCATTTGGAGATAATTGTGACTGTCAAATAATAACAGACAAATAATTAGCAATACATTAAAATTGCGACTATAATTTGAGATTTAAACTATCCTATCTCTCAAGTTGGATCGAACTGCACATGGTGTGCGAATTTTATTATAATCGGTTAAGTGGTTTAGGAGTCCATTGAGGACAAACATTGTGACACGAGATTTATATAATATAAGATGGTGCAAAATATGGGGGAAAAAGAGAGAATTTAATGCTTTAGTTCATTTTATTTTATTTTTTTGCAATGCTTTAGTATGCGTTAACAACATATCTTGATCTATCAGATGCGCCATAAGCACCATAAGCACCAGACACGTATCCATATGGATAAGCTGCTGGAACAGCCGGTACCACTGCTGCTGGACCTGGTACTGCTACTGGTACAGGTACTACCGATGGTGGTGGAGGGTCATCATCTCCACCACCGCCTAGTCCAATACCAATTGTTCCTCCAAGTCCACCCTTAATGTTGCGCCCTTTACTGTCATTTAAGTATCCACTTACTCCAGCACCAAAACCAAGTCCACCCAGTAATCCCGAAAATATTCCTTTCCTTCCGCGGGGGATTTGGTCTTGAATAAAATTAAGACAATGATAAATATAAATCAGAATTATATAAAGTTACCATCCCATGTTACGCAACAGGTCCCAGCTGTGCCGTATCGATCTCCTTTGTCAACACGAATAATTTCACATTGGTCCATAGGTCGTTGTATACGTTGAGATTGTACTGAACAGACAAGCACTGCGGCAAACACAAGTAATGTTAGATAGGACATTCTTCCTGGTAGGTTTATGATAACAAGAAGGATAGTGGGTGCTTTCGTCATATTACAGCACCTTTTATACTATTCCACAATTAATATATAATTGTTACGCGTTAATTTATTTATTGTATTTTGATATGTGTGTCAATCTGAACTATACCTAAAACGAATTAATTCTATTCAACAAATCGGATACGAATTATCGGTCAATCTTACGGTCTCAATTTGTAATCATGGTCAGATGTTTGATGCGTAATATAGGTGTAGTATCAGTGTTTAACAGCGATCTGTACAAGCGGGTTATTCATTTAATTTATATAAAAAAAGGAAAAGTTCAGCTTCTTTCGGGTCTTGTCCAAGTACGGAAAATATTTTGCTATCGATCCTTCTGACTTAACATTCAATAAACATATAACGATATAATGAAGTTTCAGTTTTACAGAAGCTGTTTTCTGTACATAATTCAAAAAAATAATAATTTTGGAGATATGGGGATATAAATTAATATTTGGTGATATAGATGTTTTAAACTTATTTCCAATTGTAAACATATGATTCGGTAAACAATTTCTGTATCGTTGGATGAAATTAATTTGTTTTTATGGTTCAAATTGACACATATACAAAGAAGCAATAAATTAAATTATGCATAAACAATTAACCTACTAATTAAACCAGGGTATAAAAGGTAACGTATTTCGGAACCCCACCCATTACCCTGATTGTGGCGTTAAACAATCAGCTACAATGTCCTACCTAACACTGCTTGTGTTTGCTGTGCTTGCTTCTTTAGTATACTCTCAACGCATGGACCAAAGAATGGATGATTGTGAAATCATCCGAGTCGACAAGGGAGATCGATTCGGGACAAGAGGAACTTGTTGCGTAACATGGGATGGTAACTTTATATAAATCTGAATTACGTTTATTATTACCTTAATTTTATTTAAGACCAAATTGCCGGCGGAAGAAAAGGATTACTTTCTGGATTATTCGGTGGAATGGGCTTTGGTGCTGGAGTAAGCGGATATCTAAATGACAGCAAAGGTCGCAACATTAAAGGTGGAATTGGAGGAACAGTTGGTTTTGGATTGGGCGGTGGTGGAGATGATGATCCTCCAGCACCATCGGTAGTACCTGTACCAGTAGCAGTACCAGGTCCAGCAGCACCTCCAGCGTACCCACCTCCGGCATATCCTCCAGCGTATCCTGCCCCATATCCTCATCCAGGATATTATTAATCCACAGATAATAAAATATAGTCCCACATTAACTATTATTATTATTATTTTATTTTGTTCAGATCATTGACTATAAATAATATCATTTTACGTTTTGAATATTCAAATACCCGGCACCGCTTCGGTATATTAATTTAAATAAAAGTAAAACAATAAGCTATAAATTAAAATTGCGTTGCTTTGAATTTAAGAAGTAATATAAAAGAGCAAACTTTGAGAAATTTGTAGTACAATTCCAACTAACTTTTCGAAAATGTTTTCCGCGAAGCTTTTTGTTTTATTGGTAGTGGTTGCAGTGTGTTATGCAGGAAACTCACATCATTGCCAACAAATAACAGTTTCGAAAGGAGATGCATTTGGTACCCTGGGTACCTGTTGTGTACACTGGGACAATTGTAATATTACTAAATAATTATATATAAACCTATATAGTAGGTATTAATAATATAATATCTATATAGCTGACAGAAGAGTTTTTGGATTCAAAGGAGAAGTTAGCGGTTATGTTGGAGCCCAGAAAAAACCATGGATTCATGGTCACGCCAAAACCGAAGTTGGCGTCAGTTTGGGTTGATGCTCCAAAGCAACCTCTACGTCATAACAGCCTATACTCGAACTTGTTTAAAAGAAACCAAATTGCAAACACTATTAATTGTAAACAAAAAAGTAGTAAATAACAACATTCACAATAAATTGTATTGAGCTGTCGTGCAATATCTAAGTAATTTAGTGAAATCCTCCTACATAATCGTTTTTAATTAATTAATAAAACAATACTTAAATAAATTATAACTTGATACAAATAAAACTGAATATAACTGAGCAATAAAATGTTATTTCATGATTAATATTATCACAATTCTCACTTACAAATAACATATTGCCTTAATAAGTCTAGATTTTGTCTTTTATTTATATAGCTAACAGAAAAGCCAGAGAGGTACTCCAAAGTGCACTTAAACATAACGATAAAAAGAAACCCATGATGGAGCCAAAACGTTAGTAATATTACTAAATAATTATATATAAACCCATATAGTATTTATATTATAACATTTATATAGCTGACAGAAAAACCAGAGAGATACCCCAAAGTGCACTTAAAAATAATGAGAAAAAACGAGGAAGTGGTCCCAAATATTGAAGCCCAAACCGAAGTTGGCAAAACCGAAGTTAACTTGTTTAAAATTAAAATTAATGATAAACAAGAAATATCATAAATAACAACATTCCCAATAAATTGTATTGACCTGTCTTGCAATATCTAAGTAATTCAGTGAAATCCTCCTACGCAATCAAATTTAATTAATTAATGAAACAATGCTTTAATAAATTATAACTTGTTACAATTAAAACTGAATATAATTGAGCCATAAAATAGTATTTCCTGACTGATAATGTCGCAATTCTCACTTACAAAAAACATATTGCTTTAATAAGTCTACATTTTGTCTTTTACATCATGTTTCATGTGTTTACTTTGTTGTTGTTAGCAATTAGCGGACAATCCTTATACGTCGACTATCCATACGGTAAGTATTAAAATATCATAATTTTGTTTTAAACAATATTATATACTATTTTTAGGCTATGAAAATGAAATATATAGGAACTTTCCAAGTTATTACGATAACAATGTGATATGGCGAAGAAATCCATATAATGAAGATCACGGAGATAATGTACTGCTTACTGACGACTTAACTAAGTAGTTGCCTTATTATAATGTGAATAATAATGTGAACATGGATGCAAGTAGAACTGGCAGAAAATATTTCCGAATTGGATTTGAGGGGCCAAATGGCGGATGGGGACTGAATTTTAGAGCAAAATTGGGAGGCACTGAGTTTGGTTTAGGTGTTGGATTAGGTCTTGGTCCAGGTGCTGCAAGATATGCAAATAAAAAATAAAAAATGTTAAATAAATTTCACTCTGAACGTTGTAATAATTTTAAAATTTAATTTCAATGCATCCAGAATGTCCCATAGTAATATTTTCAACATTTTAATCTTTTTATCAGAAACTTAATTTTTAAATCTTCCTTTGAATTTATTTGAAATTATTTTTTAAATTTGGTTGTTTGCGGTTGTTTCCTGTAAAGACACAATAAAACCTCATAGGCATTTATAACCTCAACGTTCAAAATACAAACGTTTGCTCCTTAAGTTTTGAGATGCAATAAAACAAAGTTATATCAAGATGAATAAAGCAGCATCATTGTTAATTATCAACGATTCTAATATCAACACAGGAATTGTTCACAAGGAACACAAAGTAATAAACTCTGGACTTTATTGGCATAAAATATTTGTGAGTATTTTGTATTACTTTCTTATTAACACTATAAATCTTCTAACTCTTGCATTAGGTACAAAATGCAACAAAATACAGCCGAGAGTTTGTCCTCCGGACAATTATGAATGCTGTGCATCCACTTGACTTCATTCCAGTATCTTATGCTATCGAAAATGACTATGCTACATTTATGCTCAAGAATTGTGGACCTTCAATCACCAAAATGTGTTTATTAAATCTTACAATACCTCATCCAGATGAGCAAAAAAAATTACCTCCAGTAAGAAATATTTATATTAGTTAAATTTGTTCATTTTGATGAATTGTTTATGTTTCATTAGTTTAAATTAACAATTAAATTGAACCATGCTGAAGCATCAGAGTTCAAAGTGGAGATTCAAAACAATATCATGAGTGTGCTGCAGAGAAGATACAATACACAATCGAAAGTGCTCAATTTAGAGTATTTTATAAAAGATCCAGAACTTCAGGAGTTTTGTCCTCTCTCACAACCCAAACTGCTTTACTTTGTGCTCTATTTAAGTAAAGATTTTCCATTTCAACAATTGAAATTGAATGGAAATGAATTGGAGACTTTAACATCCATTCAAGCTTTACACAATTCACCAGCTGGTAAAGCATTATCAGTGCTTGATTTAAGGAGGAATAATGTAAGTTATCACCATAATTTATATACTAAATTATGTTTCAAAAATGCTTTGTAGATTTCAAAAGGTGATGAACTTGAAAGTGTAAAGGGATTTAATATCACTGAAATACATCTGAGTAGTAATCCATTAACTCAAAATTTGTCTGAGTGTGACTATGTTAAACTCATAAAAAGTTATTGGCCACAAATAAAGAAAATTGTAAGTGCTTAATATGAATTTGTTTTTAAACATTGTTTTTGATTAAATTTAATATTTTAGGATAATAGGGATGTACCTGAAATTGGCGTGTTAGCAATGAAGAGAAACTATGTATGTGATCCAATGGGTGTGAATTTTGTCGATCATTTTCTTGAACATTATTTCACACTTTACGATTCGCAAAATCGCGAATTGCTTAAAAATATGTACCATAAACATTCACTGTTTTCTATTACGTCGAATTATTTAACTGGTGGTGGTGATGTTTCGTCCAGGTAAATTAATATTTATTTATCTAATAGTAAAATATGAAGAAAACTATTTTTTAGTAGTCGATTATTCGTCTATAAGCAATTTAGCCACAATTTAAAGACATTATCGGACTTGTCTAAAGGCCATGAGTTTATTTTTTATGGTCCTACAAATATTGGTAATTTGTTGAAGATGTTACCGGAGACGGAACATGATCCATGTTCATTTACTGTTGATTTATTACAGTTGTCAGTAAGTTTTTTTTTTCTTTAAAGTGATAATAACTCTTTAAACTTTGAAAATTTTTTAAGGAAAAATCTGCGACAATTGTAATTACAGGTGTTTTTAAAGAACCTGGACAAAGTCTTTTAGAAACAGAATACTTTTATAATTTCACAAGGACTTTTATTCTGGTGTCATCCAACAATTTGGAGTTTACAATTGCTAATGAAATGTTGCACGTGACAAACGCGACGGTAAATCAACAAGCAGCCGCTTTCAAAGTGGTAAAAATTGCACGTTCGGCTAGTACCATCCCCCAAGCAAAAACACAGAGCGAAAAGGCCGAAATGGTTGCCGCATTTGTTGCATTGACGAATTTAGTCCCCAAATGGGCTTTGAAATGTTTAAAGGAAGCTGAATTTAATTTACAAACTGCGTTACTTTTATTTAAAGATCTATTCAAGGCTGATAAATTACCAGCTATTGCTTTCGAGTATGTATACACATTACTTTTATAATTCCATATAATATAGTGACTTTCTGTCGGTAGTTTCAGCAATTTGGAACAAGATATGCCAACTCCTGTTGCGCCACCAGTCTTACAACAACAACGCATTGAAGAGATAAAACCAATGTTACAACCAGTTCAGAAGGTTATTCAGATTAACCCTGTACCTTGTCCGGTTCCACACCAACAAGAACAAATAATAACCCCGATAGTTTCGAAACAAACGCAGAAAAAACAAAAAACCTTGGGTAAAACTCTTACTAACGTACAAATTCTTAAGGACACAATTATACCGAAACAGCAAAAGGCATCTAATAAACCCAAAGCGAATACAAAACCCCTAAACACGCAAGTACAAGAATCAACAGATAAAGCTTTTGAATTAACAGGATCAACTTTCGTCGCGAATAAACCAAGTCAATTAAAAGGTATTACCATAAATTTACAGAAGAATAAACAGATTATGAGTTCCACACAAGCGACTGAAAATAAAGAAAGCATTGATACAAATATCGGTGATTTACGGGTTGGTATAATTCACATGAGAAAATACGTCAACAGAATGATTAAATATTTATTTTATAGATGTATGTAAAAGATGAAATTATTTTAAAAGTACTTGACATGAAACCAGAAACTCCTTTGGATGTAGTCAAGAAGAATTTAGACGAAGCTTGTCAACAAGTACTTAAACAATATACACTGGCGCTGAAGTATTACAAAGCCATCGGGAGAGAATTCTATAGATTTCAGTTGTATTCGGATGGACGGACATTTTTAACTAATGCAATGGCAACCGTTCCAAAGAAAATGGGTAAAAATTGTTTATATAATTATAATTCTGTTATTATTTATAAATCTATTCCTTAGGTGAACAACTTTATTGTGTTTTCACACTGTTTGAAATCCAATATGGCGAGCAAAATGTCGCCGAGAATATGATTCTCATAATCGCTGAGTCATTCGAAATCAATAACGCCGCCATATTTTTAAGTAAAGATTTGCCTCGGACTAATGTCGGATTTGCACGAAAAGTATTCGGCATGATAGCCGCTTCCGACTTGGAAAAAGACAAGAAAGATGTTTTACTTAAAGCGCATATTGAGTTTGAAAAAGTATTCGGCAATGTTGAGACGTTGAAACATGCGCAGAACGTTTATCAAGATTGCTGCGTTGCTGAAAAACCAGTGGCAAAGTTACCGCAGCCTGAAAAAGCACCGGAAATTACTGAGGTTATTAAAACTCCAACGCCAGTTGAACCAGAAGTGATTGTATTGGAAGATGTGAAAGAAGTACCTGTAACAACAACTTCTAAACCAATGTCTACATCTTCACAGAATGACAATGTGATACATATAATAGACGATAGTGAAACTGAAATAACTTTTGATGGCAAGTTGAATAGTAATCGTGATCAAAATCAGTTTGAAAACGTTTTCTTGAATTTTTTTGTAGAATTTAGGACCCGTCTTCTAATGATTGCTGATATAATGCCTCCCAAAGTGATTGACAGTGAAATAGATCAATTTCTTAAGTTGACTGATACTCAAGAGATAGAAAGAATTGGTCATGATCTATTAAGAAAATATTCGACCGATGTTTATGTGGTTCGACTCGTATGCAAACATTGGGCAGACTGTGGAATGCTCACGAAGGTTATTCAAATACTTCACAACATTAAACTGTGTTTCGCTCGTGAGAATGACAACAACGCAAGTAATTAATTGAATATTTTTTACGTTAAAGAACTCTTATTGTTAACTTGTTATTTTTTAGTAAATGCGTTGATATGTTACATGAAAGTGCGTGAATGCATTGAAAGTAAGCGTTTCGTCGAAGCGAAAAGCCAACTTGTGCAAAAACTTATGTTCAGTTCTCATGTAAACATGATTCAAATCATTGAAGATTTAATTCAGGACGCGTGTAGTAAACCGGACGTCGTTGAGTTTTTGCAGTCAATGTTTATACACGTTCTTGGTCCGAAGAAGACAAATATTAAACGGAATAAAATTAAACTCTTCGCTCTACTGTATGTGGGATTTTGCAAACGATTCAATTTACCAGATGGTGATGTGGAATATCAGAAGTACTTCTCGCAATTGAATCATTTTCATCCTGAAGACGTATATTATATTTATTTTATTTTATTTTAAAAATATGTTTAATATGTTTGATTTATGCAGATTGCTGAACTTGACGAGATCAAGGAACGTCGCAGTAAGTATGAGACTACAAAACGGTTGCCTAATGAATTGGTGCGACCGACTAGTGCCCACAAAACTGACACTTTGGTGAATCGAATGGAAGAAATGCGCATGTATTATTATCTTGGTAATTTATCAATGGCGCATAAGATACGAAATATTGCGATACATTTGGACTACTCTGGTAACGTATGTTTCTATATTTGTACTGTCAATTAATGAGATTTTGTGTTGATAGCTTTGGAAAAGAATCGAATGCACTTAGCTGGTGCGTATTATGAAGCATTGTATGGCTCACCGTCAATTGCTATAACGCAAATGAAGAAATGTGCGGATGATTCTATTAATGCGCATTGTATATGGTTGGTGTGTTTACATAAATGCAAAATGGACGAATTGGTGAAGTATGTGGATAAATGTGTATTTATACCTGTGGTTTATTCATTTGTTTTTGTGTTTAGAAAAGAAACCAACAAGTTGTTTGGTCATTTATTCATGATGATCAATCCGTATTCCCAGGAATTGATTTTCAGGTATTATAAGGAACTGATTAAAATGGAATTGGACATTTTTCATCCACGATTTCAAATCAAGTTGAATAATTAAAAGTTTATGATGACTCTCAATTGTATTAATTTTGTTATACTTATCAATATACTAAGTTAAGATTTATGATTGGGTGTTTCTTGCCTTTAATTATGCCTGCATTACAGTTTGCACATCATATGACTTTTAAACGGATTCTATATTCGTTTAAACTTAAATTATATATATGAAGCACATACCTGACAAATGCAAGCAGCCAAATGTGATGGATTGCTCTTGAGGATATTCGAGAGTTGATTGTGTTGATCCTTACCCCATTTCACACGCAAAATCAGGTGCAGTTCGTAATAAGCGACCATAATTGCCAGATTGCCACCCAAATCTTCTGAAAACAAGCAAATCATAATTGCAGAACATTTACTTGGTACATTTATACCATTGTTAGCAAACTCTAATCCTTCTTCCATGCTGGTTGATTCTCGTCGTGACTTGCAATAGTTTAAATGCGAGGTTAGGTTTTGTTGCTAGCGCGCCGAATTAACGGTTTGTAGTTGACCAATAAAAATGCTCGATTCGAATTTTGTTTGTTTGGTTGGTTTATTTTGTGAAAGATGGCAACAGTGTAAACGGTTTTGAAAAATA
Source organism: Dalotia coriaria (assembly GCF_025399875.1). Lineage (NCBI taxonomy): Eukaryota > Metazoa > Arthropoda > Insecta > Coleoptera > Staphylinidae > Dalotia > Dalotia coriaria. The sequence continues at coordinate 6,185,796 of NW_027045447.1, read as the reverse complement.
TTTATGAAAACTAACAGTACTTACATTTATTTCTAGTTTTTAATTGAATAACGTGGTCATTGATTTTATTATTAAATTAATTACTTTAAAATTTATTATTAACGTGTTAGGATGCAATTTTTACTGAACATGTTTACTTTGATCACTACCACGACGTCATACTATGACGAAATTCCATTAACTGCAGGCTGAGTTGTATACGTAAATGATGATTGTAAAGATTCGGCCTTGGTTGCCAATTAATTCTTATCTCATCAAGTAAAATGAAAACAACATTCAGCATTTCTACAGCATGCTAGTGACTCGCTGGCCAGTCAGTAGTAAAGCGGCCGTCGTCAATTGCGTACGATTCGTAACGCGCGATTTAATTCCACGCAACAATATCAATCATTTTCCAATGGCTAGCGAAATGCAACAAGTGTGGAAACGCGCAGACTGCGTTTGTTTTGATGTAGACAGCACGGTAATCACCGAAGAAGGAATCGATGAATTGGCAAAGTTCTGCAACAAAGGCACTGAAGTAGCCAATCTGTAAGTACCACAACAAAATGCATAACAACTTTCGCACAGCACTGTGTTATGTAACATGACCTGATAAGGTCATCTTAATAAACCAATGCATAACTAAAGCATTGAAATACAATTCTAGAACGAGCAAAGCAATGTCCGGATCCATGACTTTTCAAGAATCACTAAAACTGCGCCTGGATATTATACAACCAAGTTTACAGCAGTTGAAAGACTTCATTAAAACAAAACCACCAACGTTAACACCAGGAATAAAGAAGTTAGTGGGAACACTTCAAGCTAAAAACATTCCAATTTATTTAATCTCTGGAGGATTCAAGAGCATTATTGCACCAATTGCTCAACAACTCAACATTCCACTTGCAAATATTTATGCCAATAAGTTGAAATTTTTTTATACTGGTGAATATGCAGGTTTTGATGATACACAACCTACGTCCAAAAGTGGAGGTAAAGGTGTAGTGATAAATTTGTTAAAAGACAAGCATAGATATCAAAATCTCGTTCTAATTGGTGATGGTGCTACTGATTTAGAAGCATGTCCACCAGCTGATGGTTTTATAGGTAAATATTTATATAAAACTATGGAATAATGGTTAAATAGGAATTAAAAGCGATTATTTTTGTTAGGATATGGTGGAAATGTGATTCGTGATGCTGTACGCTCGAAAGCCAAATGGTATGTGACTGATTTTAATGAACTTATACAAGTTTTAAGTCTTTGATAACAATTTCAATGATTTAAATAAAGAATTAAGATGAAAATATGTTTTATTGTAATTGTATTGTTGATATTACATAAAACTTTATTTTTATGCGTTTATTTGAGTTTTTGGGATATATTCTAGTAGTTTATTCGGTTCTAATAAAATTTTTGTGGAAATATGATGCCATCTTATATTTTCCTTATATGTATGTTGGGTTGCCTATATAATTCACTAAAACAATTTATTACCACAGTTGTCAGTTACAAGTTCATAGTCTTGCCATCAATAACATCAAATTAATGTAAATATTCCATTCGTATTTCAACAAAACCAAGAAGATAAATTACAAGTAATACAGGGTTTTCCTGACATTCGAAAGAAAAAACCTGGGAGCGGTGGTGGCAACGTACTCATTTGCGGCGGAGGTGGAGGTGGTGGCTGGTGGCGTTCCACACGGCTCGATCGCGCAACGCCAACGGCGGTTAGTTTAGTTTCATTAGTCGCGTCGTCGCGACATAATCCGCCAGTGTTCGCTCTCGTTGAGCACAACCCGCATGTACGCGAGCTCACATCGCGTGAAAATCAACGAAAAACGGCTGATTTGCAGTGCGTCATAGCGAAAATCACAAATACACTGCCCGCGCCGAGTGCAATCGCCGTGCGCACGTCGAAGAAGACGTTCTCGATTCGCCAGCGCGGTGATAGAGCGCACATGCACACGCGGCCGTGTTGTTTACGCTAGCCTCTTCGAAGTGAAAAGAACAAAATGTATCGCATCGTCAAGCAGGCAGCAGATCCGCCAAGTCGATAATACAGCACAACACGGACCGAACCCCAGAGCTGCAACCAGCCGTGTGCATGCATCCCAGATACCAGTTCGTCGCGTGAAAAAAACAGTGAATACCACATAGAAGCAGATTTTTTTATTACCGACAAGACGCAGAGAAGAGAAATAATTTAATTCCAGATAAAGGTTAGTGTACACTATTTTTATACATGTCTATTATGTGTGTTTATGTTTAAAAGCGACTTAACTAGTTCACGATTCAGTGATTAGCGATTATGAGCCATTAGCATTATTAGAAACCAGATTGAAATGGGGTTGCGATGCATGACATGCGATCCATTACGCGTTAATTGATTTCTAATTGTGTGCGCATCAATAAAATTATTCGGCTTTTTTCTGCGTCGCCTCACGCATGATTAATATTTACCTGGAAATGTGTTGATTAAAACTCTCGCTTTCTCGTCGTCGGGGAAGTTGGCGAATAAACATTAACTAAATGCATTCAATGGGCATTGTATCGATTCAACAAAACGCACAACGCGTCGCCAAACAAACTGTGATTCAACTAGGTTCAATGTCTGTTTGCGTTGACGGACGGACGCGTTCAGTGGGCGAAACTATTTCGCATTGTCAGGAATTTATTAGATTATTAAAAGTCTCGCGGTTTAATTGTAACTATATGATTATTCTGTTTTGTGTGGTGAAATTGTTTCTTTTCATTTGAGTCACAAAAGAGTGACTAAATTAAGAGAACAAGGACTTCTTAATTTATCTTCTCAGGAGACTATTAATAATCTCTGTGATGCTATGATTTCCGTTTGCAGGTTCCTTGTTTTTTTTTTTTGCGGTTTGTTTTCGAGGATTCATTGAGGTTTGCACACGGGAGTAAAAAATGGTTTGAGTGATTTTTATCTTGTTCGTGGTAAAGCAATTTTAAGCTTCCATTCTTTCATCAATCATGGTTGATTTTTTTCGGGTTTATTTAATCTGGCGATAAGTTGTTTTTTCATTCTTCCAAATTGGCATTGAATGGATTTAAAAAAACAAACATGAATTGAAGTGCACCATGTTGCAAAATGTTCTGTTTAATTATTTTTTTGAGACAATTTTAGCAGAAATTTTGTGGTTCTATTCTTGAAGGTAATGAAAAATGCAGTACAATAGCGTTTGAGTTGCAATTCAGTTATTATTGCTTATAAAAATTGATTTTAATAGTAATAAACGTCAAGTATTACTATTAATAGTATTAATACTTTACTTCAAGATTTCCAGTAAATCCTATCGAAATTTTCAATCAATTTGGACTTTACATTGCAATAATAACTTTTTTTTTTTCGATTTTTCTTCGGAAAAAATTTCAACCACGCTTTTTATAATTATTTGCCGAATATTGTTGTCCAAGTTTGTGAAAAATGTCTTACTAAAACAATTTACCACAAAATAACTTAACAAATTCAAAATAATATTCAAAAATATGTTTTATAATTAAAATAATAATTTTATCTCAAATTATGTCTTAAAACTAATTTAAATCTCATGGAAATGCAGCTTTTCAACTTTTTAACACAAACAACATCGAAAAGAAACAAATATTTGGTGCTAAACGATGTGAGACGAATCGAATAAACATTTAATATGCTTTCTTCAAAGCCGTAATTATTTCGTCGCTTCATTCGTTTCGCCGGTTTTTATTCCATTGTGGCGCATATTGAAGTACCTTGCATTACCTATTCGTATTTTATTTGCACCTACTTAGTAGCGTTAATTGCAATTTTTACAAGCGTTTATTTCTGTGGCGATAGGCGAATAAACACAACAATGAAACGCTTTAATTGCTTCGGCTTGCTCATTGACTGTTGTTTAGATTACTTAATTTGAAACATCTATTGCATAAGCCAGCATTGGCCACGGTTTCTTTTCGAGAGCGCAAGGTAATCACGACGTAACCACGTTTTCGGCGGCGTAATATTTTCGACATTTACGTGTTTTGTCCGTTGCATTTTTAAAACGCGCTCGAAAATATACCACAGCCACTTGCTGTTTCTAATATTTGGCAGCGATAACTCATACCAGTATGTAAGTCATACTCATTGATGATGTTAAATGTTATAGTTTTGGGTTTTACTGATGTGCGGTGAACGCATAAACGTTAAAATTCCATGTAAATTGGTCATTATTTATGTCCGATGGTCGTTTACGAGCGCGGCGATTAAATTATGGGCGTTATTATTATTCATTGGTAAAATGTTAATGTTGCTTGAATAGCTAATCGTTTTTCGGCGCTGCTTGCGCTGTTTGTGTTGATCTTGTTTACTATAAAGTCTTCTTTTGTCATCCTTGAAATTTAAGTTTTGCCGCTTGCGTGCATATTAATTATGTGAGGAGTAACGTAATGTGCTCTTGATTTTTGATGTTTTTGTTATTGAAATTTTAAAGTTTCGTAATAATCAATTTTCTGTGGTTAAAGTAGAAGTTATTTTCGATTGTTTTGTATCAAAACATTGATATAATCATAGGTTTGTGTTTGAAATATGATTTCTGGGAAGTTTAGGAGGAAGTGGACGAAATTTGCTATTAATTGTTTAAATAATTATTGGTTTTTTCTTTAATTTTGGAATTTAAAGCATTTTTTATTGGTAAAACCTATTATTTTAGTTATTTAGCAAAATTTGGGAGAGAGATGAGCCTGGAAACATGCTACCCACAAAAGGTGGTGGGGGTTGAGTAAAATCACAAGTCTCCAGGTTCCTCTCTGTCAATAAAAGAAAATTTTCACTTTGAAGCAAAATAATGTTGCGTTATGTTAGCATACATAATGCATTTCAGACTACAATTTCGTTATCAAAAGTTTAACGTTACACACTTAATAAACAGTTGATAAATGACTTGGATTACATTGTGAAAGCCATGCATATGACAATATAGGATTACTATTTGAATTACCCCTATATACAAATGACATCAATGAATCTTAAACTCTTATTTTCCATTGCAATCGATACAACCACAAACATCAACTCTTTTTACGTTGCGTAAAATAATATAGTTATATCCTATGCATAATTATGATGCACATGATTTATTTGTCAACATAATTAATACAATAACATGATGAAGATATTATGTGACAAGAGACAATTGAAAACACAAGGTAAACCAGGCGCGAACCAACTAAAACACACCTGCGATTACAAAAAGAAGTCTTGCATAGAAAAACAAACACAAAAATACCACCGACGTAAATCGTGTGTGTGGTTTTGCCGAGGAAAAGGTGAACAAAAGCTATGCGGTGTGGCACACGGCACCACGAATAGCTGCTTCCCAGCGCAGCACACTGGTGTCGTGTTGTGTTGCTAACTTCCCGCGATTGCAACCACACGACACCACACCGCAAGTATCTACGACCTCCGGGTATGCTGTTGATTTTTTCTAGCAACAGACAAACAAAATTTACGCGAATTATTATGCGTAAACCTCTCGCATTTATTCAATTTCATCACATGGAAAGCATTACAATTTACTATCACTGATTAATTAATTAATGTATGTGTAAATAATATAAATGCAAGACAAATATGATGAATTTGATGTGAATTGAGGATTAACACATGCATTGTGTAATCGAGACGTAGACGTTTGAGAATATAATTTCTGCACACGGCACGGCGCGCTGATTGCAAATGATATTTATGTTAGCGACGTGTTTGTGTATCGATTTCTCATTTCTCATATTCGTTTTGCATTTTACACTGTGTGTTAAATGTGGGCAAATAAGCAAATATTATTCGAATATTACGAATGCGGAATCTGGTGTGGCGCGACGGCGTCGTCAGTGTGTCTCATAGCTTCCGCACGTGTTTACATTTCATGCGCGGCGATTATTCTTTGCACACGCTTCCACAGTGGTGAATTAATTAATTGCCAAACAGCGTCGTGCGGAAAATAAAAACAACCGCCGCGCACAACTTCAATACACGACGTCAATATGAACACACAAAGTTAACAAGTGAGCTTTCAGTTTAATTAATGTATGAAGGGTTGCTGATGTGGTAAAAGAAGATGGTGGCCGGTGACGACATTGACACAATTGGTTGCATATGTACTTCTCTTGACCATCGCACGGAATTCACTTGTGCGTTTCTGGTTAATGTTTATTGTGTCTAGTTTATTAATTTAATTTCATCGCTGATGTAAGAATAGGAATGCATTCGTGAGGGACGGCCTTGCCATGGTCGAATTTGTAATTATCGCACGATGAACTTGAACTAGATTCGTGTGAGGCACGTCGATGGCCAGGGTAGCGGTTATTGTTGAAATGTTTTGCGAACGCCGGGCGCATCTGATATTGTAATCGTATGTATTGCATAAAATTAGCTGAACTTTCATCGTGCACGATTACGATTCGCTATAACTATGTGTATGAATCACTTTTACTATGAATTTTGTGCGGTTGACTACATTGTTGCTAAACGCATGGATGGCAGTATCTAGTATTCCATTTATATATTTTGCCATTATATAATGGTGACAATAGTGCATTGATTTTTATCTATCCAGACTGGTGCGTGATAATCGCTGATATGATTATTGTAAAAAATCAATAATTCCGTAAGTGATTATTTACTTAAGGCACTTGCTCGGAATGTATACGCACTCGAAGGTTAATTGGGTTAAAAATATTATGATAAGTACATTTATTGGTATTATACTATACTAAGAAATGTTGGAACTAACCTCAATTATCGAAATTCTACTGAAATGTAACTTAAATAGGTAGAAGATAACAATGCTGGCTTAAATGGCTTTATTTGCTGTCAATTGTCAAATTGTTTCGTCAACATTTATTCGTTTTGTTATCTTAATAAGTGGGTAATAAAATTTTGCAAACGCAAATTTTCAAAAATGATTGTCATGAATAAAAGAAAATCTATTGTCAACTCACATGATTATTTTATGGTTGTTGTTTGAAGAAATGTTTTTGCAACTTTTTTGATTATTCGAACCGTAAAACTGCATTGTTTGTAAATTTAGTAAAGTATAAGTGCAAAACACAATATTTAGCAGGGACACAACAGTTAGTAACTAAATTTACATTTTTGTTGCACTTATAATACTATTTTATTGACAAAACAATAATTATTTTACAAAATAATGAACATGCATCTTAAAAAAACAGTTTACTTACGGATTCAATGTTTAATTCAATTGTCTAGTCATTAAAAAGGTTAAAAAAAAGCTAAACTCCTGCGTGCTCAGTCATTTACCGATTTAATTATTCATATGGATCAGTTGTTTGTGAATATTTAAGCGTAATGTGTTTATCCTGTGAATATTTTACGAATATTTGCATTTTTTAAATAAGAATGAAACTTAATTTTGGAAATATAACTGGTATTGTGTTTTTTATAGTTATTTTTAGCAGAAAAATGTAAATTATTTTCTGTTGGTGTTTGCCTGCTTGGATTCTTGCAAAAAAAAGCAAGAAAATTATTATTAAGAAGCGGAGGACATGTAGGCAAATGATAAAGTTGCGAAAGTAAGTTAAGTTGTTCGGGCAGTTTTTGCCGCCGACGACACGAGAATATTTGCCAACCAGCGGCGACGCGGCGTGAATTTTAAGCGCGTTTACGTGTTTTATTTTATTTTGATTTAAAATGCAATCCGCCGAGTCAACTGATTTCCTTCTTGTGATTGGAATTGGAATGCGTTTAATTTTTTCTTTCACTTGCGTCATTTCAAGGAGATAACGTGTGTGTTTATTCATGTTTCTTATCTATGCAGGTACAAGTGCATTTAAATGATTATTGTGCTGATTTTTCGCTTTGTTTTGTTTCAGATTACGAATAGAACGGAATAATGGGCAAATTCGGTAAAAAATGTCGCTTGCTGTCGATGCTATGGCTGACGACGATGTTCTTCTTCGTCGAGATTGTTGTCGGATACGTTACCAACTCGATGGCGTTGGTTGCCGACAGTTTTCACATGCTCAGTGATGTGTTAGCCTTAGTGATAGCGTATATGTCTGTTAAGGTATGTTTATAATTAATATTTTTATTGATTTTATTGTGTTTTTGTTAATTTTTTGTTTGTTTTGTAGATGTCGCCAAAGAAATGGTCCAAAAATACGTTTGGCTGGGCGCGCGCAGAAGTCCTGGGCGCACTGGTCAACGCCGTCTTTCTTGCGGCCTTGTGCTTATCCATTTTGATGGAGGCCATCAAGCGGTTCATCGAAATCGAGCCGATTCATGATCCACAACTGTTGGTGATTGTCGGTGTCATCGGTTTGGTTATTAATCTTATAGGATTAGCACTTTTCCATGGTGAGAATATTTTTTCCTTCTGATTCTTTAAATGAAAACATAAATAAAATTATTTTTTTCTCAGAACATGGTTCTGCGCATGGTCATAGTCATGGCGGCCATGGGCATTCACACGGTGGTCGTCTAAAGACTAGTCGTAATCGCCTCACACAATTGGCGGTTACCGATGATAACGAGAACGATGAGACCTATCCGAGCCCACCGCCACAGCCTAGACACGGCGATGACAATCATTCACACGCGCCACCTCCGTCTGCCACTCAGATGAATATGCGCGGTGTTTTCCTTCATGTACTTTCCGACGCGCTTGGTTCCGTTATTGTTATTATCTCGGCGGTCATTTTCTGGAAGACTGACTGGGTGTTTAAGTATTACATTGATCCGGCGCTCAGTGTCCTGCTTGTTATGTTGATTCTGCACTCGGTGTGGCCTTTGCTGCGTGACTCTGGGCTGATTCTTCTGCAGACTGTGCCTACACATATACAAGTTGATGCTATTAAGGGCCGTCTGTTGGCTAAAGTCGATGGAGTTTTGGCTGTGCACGAATTTCACGTTTGGCAGCTGGCCGGTGATAAAATTATTGCTTCCGCACACATTAGGTATAAAAATATTAACTTATATTTAATTATCTGTGTGTTTATTAATGATTTTATTGTTTTAGATGTAGAAATTTATCGGAATATATGCGAATCGCCGAAAAGGTGAAGGAATTCTTCCATAACGAAGGCATTCACTCGACAACCATTCAACCGGAATTTATCGACATTGATGATGCCAACACTGATAGCGGCGAGGAGCGTGAAACACCCGACAACTGCGTGCTCGACTGCCCGAAAACTGCCAGCAATGACAACTGCATTTTCAACACGTGCTGCGGACCTCCACGCGATGAGGTAATTATTGCCACAAACCTATCCCAATTCCTGCAACATCCCGTTTGATCCTTTCAGTAAACAAGCACCACGTCCACGATTTTGTTTGTTCCGAAATTAAACGTAATGGTTGTGATTGTATTCGTTAGGGTCGGGGCTCACCTTCGCTGGAAGACAACGAAACGTACACCTGCCGGCAGCGCACCAGCACCGCGACGTTAAACTCGCGCAATCAGGAGGTGAACGACATGGAGAATGGTTCACTGCTTAGCATTGGTAGCAAATTTTCATCGGCGCGCGGCAAATGCGGCGGTGATTGCGCGTGTGATCCAAAGTGTTCGCAAATCAGCATCGGGCACGAACTATGTGATTGACAATGGATATAATAGCAGATATATATTCGCAAATCTTAACGATAACTTCTAATTATTATTATTATTACTATCAACTACGGTTTTTTTAAACATTTACGATTAGGATGAGTGACTTTTTAAACAGCGTTCATGTACGAAACACTTGAACACGGATCACATTCACGCACTGCACCCCGTTTTTCGTGAAGGTGTGACGCACTCACATTGTGATTTTAACGTACATATTGTCCAGGCCCAGAGTATTTTTCTAATTTAATGATAGCTTCGCTTGTGCCCGATTCTAGTCTACGAAATACTTGTTTTAAACAAACATTGTTTACACTTCACAATCTGCGCGAGATTATTACGGATCATTTTAAATGAGATTTGTGGCATTTTGTATTAATTGAAAAACATTTATTATTACTTCATATATAATTTAAAAACGACTTACACCGGAGTTGCGATGAGTGGCGAAGCTGAATTTATGTTATTATTTTATTATCGACGAACATTTCTTCCATGTGTGAATATTGAACATGATACGTGATTGTACAGTCAGATTAATTTTTACAATTTCAAGTATAAATTAAGAATTTATTTTATATGTTTTGTAATTCATTGAAGATGAATGTGTGTGAGTTTATTCCAGGTAATCGTTTCGTGGAATACGCGCTGATACGAAACTTCCAAAGAATTTATACGTGAAATTTTTGATATCTGAAGGTCTCAGTAGTAATATTTGATTTACGTAATCTGCCATTAAGATTCGTAGCTCTGGATGATCAACATCATACGTTTTAACTTCCAACAGTGCTTTATCCTGGAAAATAACAGATTATATTTTTTCAAAAGAATTTGTACAAAGAAAGTATACTTTCATGTCTAAATAACTGGAAAGTATTTGCAAATCTTCCAGCCAACACGCATCCAGATTTAAGTCATCCAAACAACTCGGTTTTGAGTCTTTTATAACTTGTTTTGGATTTATTGTGAAGACATAATCACAATCATCCCATTCGTGTTTCAATATCAGTCCTAGAATGAATTGTTTTATCCTTGAATACCGCCAGGGATAAAGTAAATAAATTTTATTACCATGTAATGTGAGAACCGTCAAACTTTTGTGCACCAATCCACATTCTTCAATGATTATTCGCTTTATGCGACAACAATCGATTCTTCTGTTATTGAACATATCTGATTCTGGACCAAAACATTCCTTCAAAAGCATTATTAACTTATTGTTTAAAAACAAAGTAAATGATTAGCTTACATAAATATTTCTACACATGTCACCGTTAATGTAACAGCAGGATAGTTCAAAATTACCAAAATATCTCCTGATAGCCAGATAACGCATCAGAACAAAGTTAGCATTCTCCGAAACGTAGCCCTGCATTTTCTTCATGCTATACAGTTTTCTGTCATCTACCGAATTAGCGAATGCAGTGTGTTTTACATAATAATAGTTCTTTTTCATTGCGGTGTATAACGATTTCTCGTTTATATTCTGTTCATTTCCTCCTCAACTATAAATCTTCAACAAAAAGGTAAAACATACCCATATATCGCAGTTTCTAAGTAAATTCTACTTACTCTTTGCGTAGTTCTTCAATTGTATGACAATTTCTATCAACCCATGATGTGATTGAAGATCCGCCATTGGAACCATCAACATCCAAATGTGAGCTGGTATGAACTACAAATTTAGAATAACCATACTCGTTTTGTACACTTAAACTATCTTCAGACGTTTGTGGTGTATTAGCTTCTGTAGTCATATGAATATTAACCCCTTCAGCATCTAACAATTTCAACAGCTTTTCTTCATACTCTTCCAAGAGTCTTACTTGTGGTTGTTTTCCCTCTGCTTTTTGTATATCAATACAAATACCACCGACGGGATTTGTAGTGAATGCCATCGTACCTTCCTTGTCCAAACCACCTTCCAACTTGTTGATGATTAAACATTCACGGAAAGTAATCGCATCGTATATCTTATCATCTGAAACAAAGTTTTTCATTCAAAATGGCCGCGTTTACTTCAAAAACAATTATGCATACCAATATCAAAGTTCGGAATGAACTCAGCTAACTTAAACAAATCATATTGATGGTGTGCATGGCATTTAGCATCATATAATGCTTGTGAATCATCTTCGTACTGAAGAACAATAGGTGTAATCTCTTCTTCATATGTGTCAATGGAACTGATGGATTGTTCATGGACCTGCAGGTCTACATAGTTTTTAAAAACGTTTTGCAACACATCTTCTGATAAACTATCGACAATTTCCGCGGGATCAGATGGAATTGATTCGGTAGTTGATTCTGACGATACAGTTTCAATGAGAGTTCGCATTAGAGAAGCACTATCATCGTCATATTGGGACTTATCATCTTGCTCGGCCATTATGAAATTCTAAATACGCAAATAAATTTATTTTGATTTCTATAAACTGACAAACACGACAGCATTTTTAATGACTGCTCTCATAGCCATAAATAAATATCAATACAGTAGCTATGATACAAAATAAAATAAATACATATAATAAAACGGAATGTAAATCAAGCAATATTATTTACGGTATTCATCACAATTTGCGTTTTTTCAATAACACTTTGAATAAATGGCCTCTCAGCCGGATTTGTATTCAACATATAAATGATTAAATCATGCACATGATCTGGATATTTACTCTCCTCGGGGAAGTGCACCCCTCCGGAGAGGACAGCCAAAGCGACGGAATCACCACGCATGTAAACCAAATCGAACGGCGACATAAAATAACACAATGCGTACAAAATGCATCCTAAGCTCCAGATATCAGTTCGTTCATCAATTACACAATAACTATCGACGTTAAATAATTCTGGAGCACGATATGGCGCCGAAGAATTTTCCGCTGCTTCGTCTTGTAGTTTTTGCGCATCTTGGGATCCGCAGACTTGAATGCGCGCCTCCACCATTGATCCTAAATCGATTACAACCGGTGTGAAGTTATCGGTGAAACATATATTGGCAGTCTTGAGATCTCGATGTGCCAGAGGTTGGGGCTTCATCTCGTGAAGGTATTGAACCGCATCGCAAACGCTGGAGAATATTCGGAATATTTCTGTCACATCCATGTGGTGCTTTTCTATGGCGCGTGATTGTAAATTATCGTGCAGAGTTCCTCTAGGATAATATGGTAATACCAAAAATGCTTCTGATGTAGTATTCACTACAATATCTGCTGATCCTATAAATAAAACAATAAATCAATCAAAAATAAGTTTTTTACTGAGAGAAGTAATTTAATGTATTAAACTTACCCTTAAAATAAGAATCATGTAGTTCCATTATATTTGCATGTCTTATTTTCTTTAAATAGTCAATTTCTCTCTGAACTTTCTGCTGATCAGCAATGCTATGACAAGTCATTCTCTTCATGGCATAGATTTTTTTATTATTCTTACACTCAACTAAGTCCACAGTGCTGAATCCACTGCAATATATTGGGTTAAAATTTAAATATGAATTACATTATCTTTAATTACCCATCTCCTAGTCGTTCCAATACAGAGTACTTAATTCCATTAATATTAATTGTTTCCCTGGTGCATATACACCCCATTTTCATGATCATAGTCAACCCCAAGGCATTCATCTTTAGTGTATGTGATGATAATTAATAATTATTTGTTTTTAATGATTTAAAGTTTTCCTCTGCAGTATAAAAACAACGGAAATACGATGCAAACCACGTAAACCACTAAACAACTAACCACGTAAACAAACAAACAGATGTTCTCGATCTGACTTTAGACGGATCATCTGGAAGAAACAACTGATAACCTGAGACGTTTGGTGAACGTCAACAATGCTTCATGATATGTCAGCATCCTTGAATCCGATTGGTCGTGGGTAATGTTTTATTCCGTGTTACACTGTTGCCAGTTTTAGTTACTGGATGACACAAGCGTTGTCAAGCTATCAGTGCGAAGAATAGGTCTATTCTCATTTATGCTATTCTTGCTCTTCACAACGCATGTTAACTTCATAACTGGAAAGTAACCATCGTAGCAATATACCTGTGCTCTTGTATACCAAACAATTCACCAAATTCACTAAAATGATATCCAAGGCAGATAAAGCTCAGATAAATTATGATATAAATGAATTAAAGTTGGTGACAGTATCACTAAGAAGCAAAGCTTATTTAGATGAGGATGTGAGGGAAGTGGAGCTGAAAAGAAACATTAAAGCTTCTGAAGATTTCACTAAATTTGCACAAGAAACAGGTAAATAAAATTATCTTCTGTGACATATCATTGCAATGATTCTATTTGTTGAAATACCAAATTTCTGATATTATTACTTGTTTAAAGTGAAAATAAAGTGAATTATATGAAGAAGATATGAAGATAATGAAGAAAATATCAGGTGAAAATGTTTTACATCAAGTCATGCATGATTTTATTTGTTTTGATTTTCAGAATATGATTTAATATTGTATTAATGCAAGTGATTCATATTGTCAATGTTTATGCAGTGAAGTAATAGAAAAAACTAGGAGTTATAACAGTTTAACACAGCAGTAATTCCGTAAGTATAGAAAGTGAACAAATATTGATTACAATATAAAAATTAAGTTGCATTTGTAATCCATTAATTGGTTTTATTATTAAATCTAATTCATTGGTGTGTGCAGATCAAATATTTGGAAAACTACTGCTACATGGTGATGTGAAATCAAATATGATTACACTTGATGAAGATGCATATATGGTACAGGGAAAATGTTCAGAGCAATATGTAAATACAAGAAATAAAAACGAAAATGAAACAAGAACAGTCAGGTAATAACTTTGAAAAATTAAAGAATCAACACTATATTGAAGAATATATCTAGCTTCGTAGAAAATGCGTCCCCAAGACGGCCAAACATTGTAGAAGATCGTGACGTCTATTTCTCTCAGGATCATCAATATTGCATGACATCTCCACACAACAACATCAATAATTTGGAACAAGCAATAGAAACAAGGCAATTCCCTACTGATAATCATGTAAGGCAAATTGAATAGACACTTATTATTATTGTTTTTATTATTAACATAATTGTTTTCCAGATTCGAAGATGAATAGAAAACATTTAAATGTTTTTTAACTGTGAAAGTGTGTTATTCGTAAAAACATTTGTGTAGAAGAATTGCGTTTAGTATTGCAATAACACATTACTATGTGTATTTTATGATGTAGACAAAATTGATTGACCTTATTTATTCTATAATAAACAGTGTAAAGTTCATATAGACGTGAAATTAGTTTATTTGTTACTGTTTTCCTGCATTTGAATTTTGTTTTCAGATTTGTAGTCAGACAATGTGTATAGTGGTTGTATAGTATATGTGGTTGCAGCTTTTAATTCGTTCCATGTTACTCCGTATGATGGCGCTTAGGCATCACCATCTTACAGGTATGCAGTTTTACCCCGCTGCTTACCGGCCACGTGATATCTTCCACTACTTCGTTTCGTCTATGCAACAACAACAACAACAACATGCACCTTTTAAATCTTCATCTGAAATAGAAATTAACACCTAATCACTGTAAGTAGCCTTAGAAGTGAATTGTTTTGGATATAAAATACATTTTAACATTTCAGAAACTGTATTCATATGTTTACAAGTTAGTGTAAACACTAAACAGGGGTTAGGAGTTTTATTAACTTTAAAACAGTGATGCCCAAGATGCCTAAGCAAATTACAGTTAAACGTAAATACGATCCAATCGAATTAAAATCGGTGCATGTTAGGCGCAAGAACAGGTTCGCTTCTCTAGATGTTTCTACATTAGATATTGACCTGAACAGAGATATTAAACAATCCCTTGCAGTCTCTATGTTGGTACAAAAATCAGGTAAATATTTTCCAGATTCGAAGATGAATAGAAAACATTTAAATGTTTTTAACTGTGAAAGTGTGTTATTCGTAAAAACATTTGTGTAGAAGAATTGCGTTTAGTATTGCAATAACACATTACTATGTGTATTTTATGATGTAGACAAAATTGATTGACCTTATTTATTCTATAATAAACAGTGTAAAGTTCATATAGACGTGAAATTAGTTTATTTGTTACTGTTTTCCTGCATTTGAATTTTGTTTTCAGATTTGTAGTCAGACAATGTGTATAGTGGTTGTATAGTATATGTGGTTGCAGCTTTTAATTCGTTCCATGTTACTCCGTATGATGGCGCTTAGGCATCACCATCTTACAGGTATGCAGTTTTACCCCGCTGCTTACCGGCCACGTGATATCTTCCACTACTTCGTAACAACAACAACAACAATAACATGCATCTTTGAAATCTTCGCCTGAAATAGAAATGAACACCTAATCTCTGTAAGTAGCGTCAGAAGTGAATTGGTTTTGATATAAAATACATTTTAACATTTCAGAAACTGTATTCATAGAAGTTACATATGTTTACAAGCTAGTGTAAACACTCCATAGGGGTTAAGTTAACTTTTTATTAACTGTAAAACAGTGATGCCCAAGATGCCTAAGCAAATTACAGTTAAACGTAAATACGATCCAATCGAATTAAAATCTGTGCATGTTAGGCGCAAGAACAGGTTCGCTTCTCTAGATGTTTCTACATTAGATATTGACCTGAACAGAGATATTAAACAATCCCTTGCAGTCTCTATGTTGGTACAAAAATCAGGTAAATATTAATTTCTGATGATAAAGATTTAATTATTTAATTGTTGTTTGAAAACGTATTTATTGATGCCATTTTTAACTGTTTAAAGTGAACACAAAGTGAAATATTGAGGAGATGATGCAGAGTGAATACCACCAACTATAGTATTCTTCTTCAAGTTAGTGTCATGCATGTTTTTATTTCTTAAATTATGGAGCATTGTTTATTTGTTTGTCTTCCTAATGTAATGTTTGTTTATTTATTCATGCATTTAAATTGAATAAATAAATTTTGTTAACTTGAAGAAGACACAGGAAACCAGTAAGTATAGATACAATATATTTAATGTAAACCGGACTTATTTTCGGAAGAAAGTGATTATAATCATGCGGATTTGTGTTTCGTTACTGAAACACAACATTTAAACCTTTATTATTCCAGCTGGCAAATATTCGCCACTTGAATCACTTATTTTATTGATTTATTTAGGCAAATTACATGGGCAACTACTTAAAAATGATAATAATGTCATTGCCAATGGGATAGAACTTGAAGAAGATGCATACCAAACCGAAGAGATGAGCGAAGTTAAAAAGGAACTCAGTTTTAGCAGGTTGTTATTTAATCAAAGTCAATGTTTCAGTGTGTATTAAAGTATCTGTTAATGATATAGCTCACTGGAGATGACCGATGAGGAACGATCCACACCTAACAGTAGTGGGAATGGCTTGGAGGAACGCGAGGTGATGTTGGCTGAAACTGAAAAACCTAGGGAAGATAACAAATATTTTATTCTGCATTCTTCTGATGAAAACCGGCCTGAGTTTGACCATGACTATTATTTAGAAGTTGTAGAACCACCTCCAAGTAAACAGCCTTCAGCAGGTTCATCATTTTCTAAGTTTACGAACAACAATGCTAGAGATATGCAATAATTATTGTTATTTAATTTATTAATAAACTTTTTATACAGTAGATAATGAGATATTGTAAGTAATTTTATTTTTAGCAAAACGAATTCCGAAGGGTTGAAAGGATGCAAAGAGTAAAACGTATGATCAGTACGCAGATACTCAAAAACGTTGTATTTAGATAAAGTTCGGGGTGTTTTTAAATTATTTGCATGAATTTGTTTTCGCTCCACTACCACTGCACGCTTGTATAACCTAACTTATTAATACTAATGCGTACAACAGTAAAGAAGTTAAGTTTAAATTTTCTTCGTTCTTTCATCTTATTTATTGGAATATTTTTATCATGGATGAAGCAAAACATGATACTGAAGAAACTTCTACAATTTGTGTGATTGTTCTGGGGATGGCTGGTTCTGGCAAAACTTCACTAGTTACTAAAATGTTGGGCTCAACTCAAAACCAATATGCTGTGAATTTGGACCCAGCATGTGCTAATTTACCATTTTTTGCCAATATAGGTACATCTTATAAAGGCATAAATCATATATGCTTTAATACTATATTTCTGTTCTTGCTTTGCAGACATTCGAGATACAGTCAAATACAAGGAAGTAATGAAACAATACAAGTTGGGTCCCAATGGTGCAATTGTGACTTCTTTGAATCTCTTTGCAACAAAATTTCCATCAGTTTTACAATATATTAATAGTGCCAAACAGGAATTTTGTATACTTGATACACCAGGACAACTTGAAGTCTTCACCTGGAGTGTATCTGGTTCTATAATCACAGAAAGCTTAGCTTCATCTTTTCCCACTGTTATTTTATATGTTATTGATTCTGTAAGAAGCACTTCACCAGTCACCTTTATGTCAAATATGTTATATGCATGTTCAATACTGTATAAAACTCAATTACCATTCATAGTTGTCATCAACAAAATTGATATTGTTGATCATAAATATGCACTTGACTGGATGACTAATTTTGAAGTATTTCATGAAGCCCTTGAAGCACAAGAAAGTAGTTATATTAGTAACTTAACTCAGTCTATGGCACTAACATTGGATGAATTCTATGCCAATTTGAAAGTTTGTGGTGTGTCTGCTGCAACAGGAGAAGGTTTTGACAAACTTTACACTTTGATCAGGGAAGCCAAGGAAGAATTTAACAGGTATGTAAATATAAAATTGTTGCAAAACAATATTAGTAATGCATTTTTAGGGATTACAAACCTGAGTGGAACAAAAGGAGGCAAGAACAAGAAGAGAAAAAGAACGCTAAGCCTGGAACTACAAAAGATGCTTCCGTTATGGAAGTTAGCGGAGGCAGGGAAATATCCGACGTATTTTTAAGACCAGCACTTGATGATGAGAGTAGTTCTGATTCAGAAGGTGAAGAAATTGACTCAAAAGGTGAAGATTCGCATTAATTTAAGTTTATATACAAAGTAAATTTTATTATTTTAAATCATTAGAAATGGATGATCAAGAGGAGGTTAAATCTTTCCAAAAGGTTCTTCAGCAACAAAAGGAAATGCAAATCAAGAGAATGCAAGCCAGAGACCAAGCGGCAAAAAAATCTTAAATAATGTATTGTAATAATAATAATAATATTTACTGGCATATCTTTTTATAAAACTTATAAACTCATTCTTTCCATAAAATCTATAATACTGTTTTCACGTGTAAACGTTACAAATATTCAATAATATTAATGTGCCAAGGTACACAACGCCCAAGACAACGGCAACTTTGGTAATTTTTCGTTCAAACGGGTGTTCCTTGATATTCTTAAGCACTAGGAAACCAAAAAGCAGCCCGGTAATAGCTCCGGAGATGTGTGCTGGAAGACTCGTCATTCCAGGCGTCATAACACATTGCCATATAATAAACAAAATCACAGGAACTAGAGACACCATTGGACAAGACTGCTCGGCCCAATTCTATTTGAAATTATAAACAATTAAATCTAGCGCTTTAGAAGAAAACTTTTCATAATAATTACCAGAAAAACGTCGGAAACCCACGCCAATATCAACGCAGATGCACCGGCGCTAGCACCCACCAGGGTTGATGCGTGATTCGTAAATGAATGCAGTAAACTACCAGATAAAACTCCAATAAAATACAATAAAGCAACTCTTGGCCCATGCACTGGTTCCAGCGCAGTGCCAAAAATTAACTGGAAGACAGAATTGCCAATAAGATGCATCCAGCTGTAAAAAATAAATGATTATAAGCATTTTTTCAGCAAAAAAAAAGAATTTGTACAATATGCTTACTTCATATGTATCAAAGAATAAGTAAAATAACGCCATGCTTCTTTATTGTTGGAGGGTTGAAACTCTAGCACTTTTCTACACTTCAATGAGTCCTTGTCAATTGCATAAATAGTTATTTGTACAAGAATAAACATAAGATTAAAGATGGGAGGTGGACTGGTCCATTGGCACTCCTGCCAATAGTTGAGTGCTCTGTCTTTTATTCTAGATATAGGCGGAATGTTGAAAAATCTAAAAAAGAAATAATTTAGATGATTAAGCATTGAATTATGAATTTAAAATAAAATCTTACTTGTAAAAGAATTGCTTCATATCAGGTTGATCAACAAGTTTGCAAAACTCTTCGAAGTTGATCGTGCCATCCGCATCCGTATCGCCCCTCTCAAATAATATATCCCTGACATGATCAGGTATTTCGATCCCGGCGGATTTTAACGCGCAGCCTAATTCTTGTCGATTTACTTGTCCATCTCTGTTTTTATCAATCTTTAAAACAATTAATTTCAATATCAACATAAAAAAACTTATATTGAGTATTACCTGGTCAAAAAGTCTTCTTAAGTGTTCCATTCGAAGTAAATTCTCCGCCTCCGAGCCGCCACTATTCATTCTTCTCAACTCCATAGTTGTAGTAAGTGTAAGTTAATAAATAAATTCAAGCTTTTCAATAATTTAATACTGCTTGTACTGCGATTCGATGCCACTCCCAAGAACAATCCTTATTCCCGAAATCATTTTTTGGTTTTTCACTGGTAATATGTATAGATTAGATTAGATTAGTGCGGTGAGACAGACGGAACGATTTACGAATAAGTGAACAGTGCTAAACTACGCCATACTTAACCTGATTAAAACTGATTGTAACCGCACCGCTTCTACTGGATATAAGTGACTCAAAATATTTACCCGAACAAAAATACTTTACTACGTTAATTAGTAGGAATTTTGGAGTTGCTAGCAAAACGACATCTTTGATTGGAATGTGACTGCAACATCCGCAATCAGAATTCACACCTGACTTAAGTAACCAATGCGATTGTTTAGTTTTTTTTTTATCGTACTGCGCATGCGTTTTTTACTAAGCACTAGGTACTTGAGTCGGCGTGTTCCGCACTGCGTTTGAAATGTATTAATATTGTAGATAGTGTAATATAATATATTTATTCATGTATATCTATCCAAAACATTCAAACCGATAAATATTAGAAGGAAAAGAATACTTAGTATCCACGCTATTATTATAATACATTTTTCATATGCCTCTACCTGATAATTTTCAAATATAAGCAGCCCAAATACGACTCCTGAAAATACACCAGCTAAGTGTGCTGGAATACTTGATCCTTCTGGCATAAAATAATCCAAAATTACCTTTATAATGAACAGAATAATTAAAATAATCTTAGATTTACCATGCAACTGTTCCTGCCAATTCTAAACAAAGAAAACAATTAATTTTTATGTTAGCAATAGTAATAATATTACTTACAAGAAAGACATTAGGAACCAAAGATACCATCAATGCATAAACACCAGCGCTTGAGCCCAACAAAGCATACGCATGATTGAAAACTGCTTGCACTAAACTTCCTGAAACCACACCGATTGCGAATACGCCTGACACTCTTAATGCGCTGTATAATGGTTCCAGCAAAGCTCCAGCAAGTAATTGAAAGGTACAATTGCCAACTAAGTGCAACCAACTAGGAAATAATAATAAATAACAATTATTAAAACACGCATAAAATAAATACTTACTTGCTGTGAATGAAAGAATATGACAAATATCGCCATGCTTCTCTTTTATTCTTTGGTTGAAATTCTAATATTTTAGTTAGTTTGTTATCTATCTGTTGGTCAAACACATAAATAATTATTTGCACAAAGACAATCGCCATGGTTGAATACATGCGCCAAAATTTACGTTGATCATCACGATAATATTCAATAACCTGCCTTCTTACATTGAGCGAAAATCTTTGCTTATAATTAACTTCAGTCGCTTCTCTGTTTCTTTCATTCTGGAAATAATAAATTAAAAGTTGTTTTAAGATAATGAGAATATGACATACCTGGTTAATTTTGTCGTGCATAAGATTTGAGCTTTCTGGTTGTTCATTTTCTGTGAAACGAATTTGATTCATCTCCATAGGCATCTCCACTGTTGTAGTAACAAAACAAAATAAATTTTAAAACTTAATAATAAAATTTTAAAATAATTTGTTTGTATGTGTACATTTAAAATGTAAACGTTTTGATTAAAATTTATATTTTATTTATCAAGTTTCGTCTTGAAACTAATTAATTATTTACTGGGGACTTCAGCTTTTTTTCATAATTAACAATCGATGCAAGTTTTTTTTTTGGCTCTAACTTGAATGCAATTGTTATTAGTCTCAGTTACTGTATTTTGTAACGCACACTGTAAAGGTTGATTTTAAGTGGTTTTTGAAAAGTTTGTCTCGGCGTGTTCTTAAAGCAATGTTATCAATAAGTAATCTATTTGTGTAAATGTTTGTTGAACTGATAAAACGTATAAACGCTCATAACCAATTTATTAATTGATAATAATTTTTATTTTTTTAATAAAAATATACTTAAACAAATTATTAAATCAAATAGGTTTCCATAAATCTATAGATAACATTTAAGAATAACCAATTGGTGTTAATCAAAATAATTTATAGCCTTTGCTTTCAATTTATAAGCAAGGACAACTTTTGTTTTGTATAATGCTATTTTCATTTATTAATTCTTGACATTCGGCTAAATTCAAGTAGTTTTAATCAATTAAAACCAATTAACTTGAGTCATTGTTAAAATGTTGAAATCACATATTAAATTTTGCCCAAACTCATCGCGCGTTTAAATAAACACAGAACATGTCATAATTTACAATTATCCCACCATAATCATAGCAAAGCGAGCAGTTATATCGCACGAGAAGTTGCGCAATATTGTAGGTTCACAAAATCGCTTCTAATGCTGCTTTGGATTACGTTTAAAAACAGCGCAAAGTACTGATATAAGAGTAAGATTGATGAATGAGATAATATCAGGAGTTCAAGTGATTAAAATGTATACGTGGGAAAGACCGTTCGCCAAGTTAATCAAGGCAATTCGCAAGTGATAACATATAATACAATTGATGTAAATATTTGTTTTAATGTAATTTGATTCTAGGAAAGAGATAAAATTTATTCGTCATCAAAAATTGATATCGTCCTTTACACATTTTGAAATGTATGCAAGCAGAATAGCGATTTTTATCACTCTGGTAACTTTTCATCTAATGGGCGAAGAAATAACAGCGGAAATTGTCTTCAGTCTTGTCGCCCTGTTTGATGTGGTCAATCACACGATTGCGTCTCTTTTCGAAGGAGCAATTCGCAATGGTGCTGAAATGGATGTCACTGTTCAACGTATCAACACATTTTTACAACAGAAAACTAGCATACCGTCGATTGATACTGATGTGTATCAGTTGAATCCATCGATTGTGTTAGAAAATGTCGGTGCAAGGTGGAACGGTGAGAATTATGAAGAGGTTTTATCTGGGATTTCATTTAATCTATCTGAACCACAATTGTTTGCTGTTATTGGTCCCGTGGGTTGCGGAAAAACAAGTTTACTTTATACAATCCTGAATGAATTACCAGTTACAACAGGAAATGTGTCTGTCAACGGGAGGATTTCATATTATTCACAGGAACCGTGGATATTTTCAGCAAGTATTCGTCAAAATATTTTATTCGGGAACAAATACGATGAGAAAAGATATCGAAAAGTGTGTGAAATCTGCGCATTGGAAACAGATTTTCGTCAATTTCAACATGGTGACCAAACACAAGTCGGCGAAAATGGCAAGGCGATTAGCGGTGGACAGAAAGCACGAATTAGTTTAGCTAGATCAATTTATAAACCAGCTGATATTTATTTACTTGATGATCCATTATCTGCTGTTGACACTGCAGTGGGTCGAAAACTATTCCATGAATGTATCAAGACTTTCCTCCACGATAAAATATGTATTTTGATTACACACCAGTTGCAATTTTTACAACAATCCGATAAAATCTTAATACTTAGCCAGGGTAAAAATGAAGGTATTGGTACTTATGCAGAATTACAAAAAAGTGGATTAGATTTCGCACAGCTTTTGGGCAACACCAGCGAAGAAGATGAAAACACAAACAACAAGCAAGAAAATGGCAACTGCGCTGATGAACTTATAGAAAAACCCAAGACACACATAGAAAAAGAAACAGCCAAATCTGGAGCCGTCACAAAATCAACTTACACAAGATATTTTCGCGCTGGAGGAAATTATTTCGTACTTACAATGGTTTTATACCATTTATTATGTATGGGGACATCATCACGGGGGTGCAAATTATCATACTTGTGGGTGGCTTACCGAGGAGAAAGTTTTTGTAAAAATAACTTGGAGCCTGAAATAGAAAACTCTCTACGTAATGTTATAATCTATGAATATGCGGCAGTTATAGCTGCAGTTGTATTTTTTGCAATTTACCACAAAGTATTCTATTTTATTGTGATGATGCGTGCATCTGTCAACTTATAATGATATATTCAGGAAGTTACTAGATGCACAAATGCATTTCTTTAATACTACACCAATGGGCCGAGTACTTAATAGATTTTCCAAAGATTTGGGGGAACTGTTGATGAGCATTTACCAACTGTTATGTTCAATTTATCGGATATAACAATGCATTTGCTTGGAATTGTTATTCTTACAAGTCTTGTGAAACCATGGCTGCTTGCACCTGCCATTGTTTTGATTTTTTGTGTTTTATGCTATGAGATGTTTCTATTTGCCATGCAGTCGCAGCGTGAAACGAATTGAAGGAATAAGTATGAAACAGTGTTTTTATGTTATTTTAATATATTCTAAATCGAAGTTTATTTAACTTTCAGATCGTAGTCCAATTGTCAATCAAGTCACAGCTACTTTCACAGGCCTCAGCACCATAAAAGCCTTCGGCGTTGAGGAGAGTGTGATCAGAGAGTTTCATTCAATCCAAGATGAACACACAACAGCCTATTGGTTATTCACGGTGGCAACACGTGCATTCGGCATGTGGTTGGATATAACATGCGTGGTCTTTATTGCAATCGTGATTTTGGTGCTTTTATCTGTGAATACATCGGATATGCGCGGTGGTGACTTGGGACTCATTATAACCCAATACATGGGATTGATGACATCCATTCAATATGGTATGCGGCAATGGAGTGACATGGAAATAAATATGACTTCAGTAGAGCGTGTCTTGGAATATACCGAACTAGATACGGAACCTAAACGAGTATGCAAGAATAAATTACCCCTGGATTGGCCTGCAAAAGGCAAATTAGAGTTTAAAAATATAACCATGAAGTATTTAACTGATGAAGCCCCAGTATTGAAACAAATCAGTTTTGTAGCTAAAGCCGGTGATAAAATTGGAATTGTTGGGCGTACTGGAGCTGGAAAATCGTCAATTATTACAGCGCTGTTTCAATTGTATCCAACAGATGGTAACATACTAATTGACGACATTGACGTGACTAAATTACCATTACACACACTACGTTCAAAGATATCGATTATCCCACAGGAACCAATATTATTTGAAGGAACAATGCGGAAAAATTTAGATCCATTTGATCAATACTCCGATTATATTCTATGGAATGCTTTAGATCAAGTCAAACTAAAGGACTATGTGACTAATATGTTGCTGGGATTACAGAGTAATATCACTGAAGGTGGTGCTAATTTCAGTGTTGGTCAGAGGCAATTAGTGTGTTTGGCGAGGGCTATTGTTCGGAAAAATAGAATACTTGTCCTGGATGAAGCTACAGCTAATGTTGACCCATATACTGATGAATTGATTCAGAATACTATTCGGACTGCCTTTTACGATTGTACTGTGCTAACCATTGCACACAGGTTACAAACTGTGATGGATTCGGATAAAATTCTGGTTATGGATGCTGGGGAGGTTGTGGAGTTTGGGGAACCACACGTGTTACTACAGAATTCAGGCGGGACACTTAGGATGATGGTTGAGAAAACAAGTGGGACATATGCTAAGGATTTAATGGACATTGCCGAAAAGGTAAGAAAAAACAACATTTTGAATGTATTTTTGATTAATAATCATTGTTTCTAGGCACATCAACAGCGACTATTAAAATAACCAAGACAATTCTATTTTAGAATTATTTTTTCATTTTGAAAATTACAAAAAAATTTATTCGTATAAGAAATTAAAATAAAGTATGTAAGGTTACGTATATGACCATGCACCAACAACATGCAAAACACTGTGGGCATGGAGTCACATCACCGATGGGGGGTTTCTCTGTTTATGTCAGCGATTTGCGTTATTCGTCTCTTGAAAACATCACACTCGTGTTCCGGCATTCGGTATTAACTGTTCACAGTTAAGTATTATTGAAGAAAAGTATTAAAACCGAAACAACATTTCGTAATTCTAACAAGTATTTCTATGCATATTGATTTTGTTTATTAACTATTGCCAACAATTGTGAAACAATTTATGAAATATATTTATTAATATAATTTGTGTGATTTTACACGAGTTTTACATGTTTCGTGGGCATCATCAGAAACTGTTTCTTACTACTACCATGGATTACGTATTCAACTTAGAAAATAATAAAATTGTGAAACAGTAGGTAATAAAGCATTAATTGTAAAACATATTCAAAATTTTCAAATATTGGTGATATAAATTCCATGAAAATTGTTGAAATTTAACAAAATAATTAACAAAGTATGTGGATTTATTACTTTCTTTGGCGAATACGTAATCCATTTTAAACAGTTTATGAAGATGCCCTCTGGGCGATCAACTCAACTACAAATTGGCAAAAATCACGTAAAATTATAATAAATAAATATTTCAAATAAAAAAAGTATGTGGAGATAACTGGCTCATCACATGTTTCAGCTTGTGCAAGGTTAATAAAGCAACACTTTCGGATCTTTTATTTATTTATAGAGTACAAACCAATGCTAAATGTTATGCCGAAACCGTAGTCTATGTGGCATATAACCAAGTTATACATCACGTTTTACGCACAAATTACTACATTTACTGCCCGAAGTTTGTTGCAGTCGGTTATCAATTTGTTTTAAAATTACAAAATGGCCGATCTTAAGAGAAGACAGCATCCCAGAGCCACCAGTAATGTCATATCATCAATATTTTTGTTGTAAGTAAATAACATGTGTGAAATGTTATTGACCCATGTGATATTGACCTTGACAATTGATTATTTATGTATGCTCTTTAATTTAAATCTACTAAATGACCAAATCATCCCTTTTGGGAGAAAAATTAGAAAAAGCATGGAGGCGCTACTATAAACGATATAAAAAGTTTTGCTTACACTTCGCTATTTTGCGAGTATTTGGCTATGAATTGTTTATGGTGGGATTTCTAGCATTTGCCAAAGAAATAATTTCTGTGTAATAAATACAATATCGAATATAGTGTTATATACTAACAATTATGTTTTAGAATATGTCTGCCATATTTTATTGGCAAACTTGTCACAGTTTATGCTCAATTCATCGCGCGTGAAAATAAACACACAACATGTCATAATACACAATTATCCCACCAGAATCGTAGCAAAGCGAGCAATTATATCGCACGAATAGTTGCGCAATATTGTAGGTTCACAAAATCGCTTCTAATGCATTTATAACGATTGAATGGATTTGTAGTTGTATCTGCTACCTTGGTGGAAGTTCACGTGCATGCGTGGTTCATTGCCATTTCCCACCACATCAGTGCTAAACAAGTGTTCGTTAAAGTACAACCTATCATTAATATTTAGCGGGTTACTTCAATATAATAAAAATTAACTAGTAATAAATTATGGAAAAAGAAGAAAAATGCGAGCACAGACGAAATCCACGAGCTAGAACAAATATTTTCTCAAAATTATTGTTTCTGTAAGTATATTATATTTATTATTAATGAATAACATAACAATTTATTTCTAAATTATAGATATATAATTCCTGTGCTTTATAAATCATATAAACGTGGTTTTACAAAAAATGATCTTTATGAAATACTTAAAGAAGATGATTCGGAACGTTTAACCGATTCATTGGAAAATGCTTGGAAACAAGCAAATAAAAAACATAAAAAATACACACTACACATAGCACTATTTAAAATATTTGGTGTACCAATTTGTACAACTGGAATTTTATTATTTATCAAAGAATTTTCAAGAATGTAAGAAAAAACACAGATTTAACAATTTTATTCTTTTTAACACATGGATATTTTTTTAGATTACTTATTCCCGTCTCAATTGGACGATTAGTTACTTATTTTTCTCATACCAATGAAGAGATTACACACACAGAAGCTTACTTATACGCAGCTGCCTTAATTGCATGTTTGACACTGGAAAGACTAATTGCTCATCCGGTTATGTTCTGGCTGCAACACATGACGATGAAGATGCGCATCTCATGCAGCGGACTTATCTACAGAAAAATATTGCAATTCAATAAAAATTCAATGCATAAAATTTCGGTCGGTCATGTGGTTAACTTAATGACGAGTGATGTAAGTCGATTTGAAATGGGTTTTCATTCGTTGCATTATATTTGGATTGCTCCGATTGCTACCATCGCAGCTATGACTTATCTATATTCGAATTTCATATTATTCACAGGAACTGTGATATTTCTTCGTAGCAAGTATTCGTCAAAAATATTTTATTCGGGAACAAATACGATGAGAAAAGATATCGAAAAGTGTGAAATCTGTGCATTGGAAACAGATTTTCGTCAATTTCAACATGGCGACCAAACACAAGTCGGCGAAAATGGCAAGGCGATTAGCGGCGGACAGAAAGCACGAATTAGTTTAGCTAGATCAATTTATAAACCAGCTGATATTTATTTACTTGATGATCCATTATCTGCTGTTGACACTGCAGGGTCGAAAACTATTCCATGAATGTATCAAGACTTTCCTCCACGATAAAAATATGCATTTTGGATTACACACCAAAGCTGCAATTTTACAAATAACTGATAAAATCTTAATACTTTAACCAGGTAAAAATGAAGGTATTGGTACTTATGCAGAATTACAAAAAAGTGGATTAGATTTCGCGCAACTTTTGGGCAACACCAGCGAAGAAGATGAAAACACAATCAACAAACAAGAAAATGGCAACTGCGCTGATGAACTTATAGAAAAACCCAAGACACACATAGAAAAAGAAACAGCCAAATCTGGAGCCGTCACAAAATCAACTTACACAAGATATTTTCGCGCTGGAGGAAATTATTTCGTACTTACAATGGTTCTGCTCTCATTTATTATGTATGAGACATCATCACGGGGTGCAAATTATCTCCTTACTTATTGGGTAAACACCGAGGAAAGTTTTGCAAAAAATAACTTGGAGCCTGAAATAGAAAACTCTCTACGTAATGTTATAATCTATGAATATGCGGCAGTTATAGCTGCAGTTGTATTTTTTGCAATTTACCACAAAGTATTCTATTTTGTTAGGATGATGCGTGCATCTGTCAACTAGCATAATCATATATTCAGGAAGTTACTAGATGCACAAATGCATTTCTTTAATACTACACCAATGGGCCGCGTACTTAATAGATTTTCCAAAGATTTGGGAACTGTTGATGAGCATTTACCAACTGTTATGTTCAATTTATCGGATATAACAATGCATTTGCTTGGAATTGTTATTCTTACAAGTTCCAGGAACCATACGTTTGCACCCGCCATTGTTTTGATTTTTGTGTTTTATGCTATGAGATGTTTCTATTTGCCATGCAGTCGCAGCGTGAAACGAATTGAAGGAATAAGTATGACATAGATTTATTATTATATCAAAATTTTTAATGTTTTTGTTTTTATTTTCAGACTCTAGTCCAATTGTAAATCAAGTCACAGCTACTTTCACAGGCCTCAGCACTATAAAAGCCTTCGGCGTTGAGGAGAGTGTGATCAGAGAGTTTCATTCAATCCAAGATGAACACAACAGCCTATATTGGTTATTCACGGTGGCAAATGACGTGCATTCGGCATGTGGTTGACATAACATGCGTGGTCTTTTATTGCAATCGCGATTTTGCTGCTTTTATCTGTGAATACATCGATAGCGCGCGGTGGTGACTTGGGACTCATTATAACCTAACACATGGGATTGATGACATCGATTCAATTTGGTATGCGGCAATGGAGTGACATGGAAATAAATATGACTTCAGTAGAGCGTGTCTTGGAATATACCGAACTAGATACTGAACCTAAACGAGTATGCAAGAATAAATTACCCCTGGATTGGCCTGCAAAAGGCAAATTAGAGTTTAAAAATATAAATCCATGTATTTAATCGATGAAAGCCCCCAGTATTGAAACAAATCAGTTTTGTAGCTAAAGCCGGTGATAAAATTGGGATTGTTGGGCGTACTGGTGCTGGAAAATCGTCAATTATAACAGCGCTGTTTCAATTGTATCCAACAGATGGTAACATACTAATTGACGACATTGACGTGACTAAATTACCATTACATACACTACGTTCAAAGATATCGATTATCCCACAGGAACCAATATTATTTGAAGGAACAATGCGGAAAAATTTAGATCCATTTGATCAATACTCCGATTATATTCTATGGAATGCTTTAGATCAAGTCAAACTAAAGGACTATATGACTAATATGTTGCTGGGATTACAGAGTAAATATCACTGAAGGTGGTGCTAATTTGAAAGTTGGTCAAAGGTACTCAGTGTGTTTGTATGAGGGCCATTGTTCGGAAAAAATAGAATACTTGTCCTGGATGAAGCTACAGCCACGTTGACCCATATACCGATGAATTGATTCAGAATACTATTCGACTGCCTTTACGATTGTACTGGTACTAACCATCAAGTATCACAGGTTAGTTGCAAAACTGTGATGGATTCGATAAAATTCTGGTTATGGATGCTGGGGAGGTTGTGGAGTTTGGGGAACCACACGTGCTACTACAGAATCTCGGGCGGGACACTTAGATGATGGTTGAGAAAACAAGGGACATATGCCAAGGATTTAGCTGACATTGCCGAAAAAGGTAAGAAAACAACATTTGAATGAATTTTTGATTAATAATCATTGTTTCTAGGCATCAACAGCGACTATTAAAATAAATCAGCATTACCCTATTTTAGAATTATTTTTCATTTTGAAAATTACAAAAAAATTTAAAATAAAGTTGCAGGTAAGTGTTATTGTATATGACCATGCACCAACAACATGCAAAACACTCTGTGGGCATGGAGTCACATCACCGATGGAGGGTTTCTCTGTTTATGTCAAAGGATTTGCGTCATTCGTCTCTTTGGAAAACATCATACTTGTAAGTTCCTGCATCTGGTATTAACTGTTCATAGTTAAGATCCGATCGCTCTATGTTATTGAATAAAGTAAAACCGAAACAACATTTCGCAATTCTAACAAGTATTTCATGCATATTGATTTTGTTTATTAACATACAACAATTGTGAAACAATTTATGAAATAGGTTTGGCTAATATAATTTGTGATTTTCGATTTACAGTTTTGTTTATGTGTTTACATGTTTCGCCCTGTGGGCATCATCAAAACTGTTTCTTACTACTACCATGGATTACGTATTCAACTTAGAAAAATAATAAAATTGTGAAACAGTAGGTAATAAAGCACACTGTACAAACATATTCAAAATTTTCAAATATTGGTGATATAAATTTCCATGAAAATTGTTGAAATCTCAACAAAATAATTAACAGCATGTGGATTATTACTTTCTTGGCGAATACGTAATCCATTTTAAACATTTATGAAGATGCCTCTAAGCGACATGTCAACTCAACTACAAATTGTAAAATCCAAAATCACGTAAAATTATAATGGGGCCAAATATTTCTGGGCCAAAAAAAAGTATGTGAGATAACTTCGGCTCATCACGTATTTCAGCTTGTGCAAGGTTAATAAAGCAACACTTTCGGATCTTTTACTTATTTATAGAGTACAAACCAATGCTAAAATGTTATGCCGAAATATAGTCTATGTGGCATATAAACTGTTATACATCACATTTTACGCACAAATTACTACATTTACTGCCTGAAGTTTGCTGCAGTCGGTTATCAATTTGTTTTTAAAAATTACAAAATGGCCGGATCTTATATGGTAAAGACAGCATCCCAGAGCTACCAGTAATATCATATCATCAATATTTTGTTGTAAGTAAATAACATGCGTGAAATGTTATTGACCCATGTGATATTGGTTCGACAATTGATTATTTATGCATGCCTCCTTAATTTAAATCTACTAAATGACCAAATCATCCCTTTTGGGAGAAAATGAGAAAGCATGGAGGCGCTACAAACGATATAAAAAGTTTTGCTTACACTTCGCTATTTTGCGAGTATTTGCTATGAATTGCTTCTGCGCAGGATTTAGCATTGGCCAAAGAAATAATTTCTGTGTAATAAAATGCAATGTCGAATATAGTGTTATATACCAACAATTATGTTTTAAATATGTCCGCCACATTTTATTGGCAAACTTGTCAAGATTTTATGCTCAATTCATCGCGCGTGAAAATTTAAACAACATGTCATAATACACAATTATCCCACCAGAATCGTAGCAGCGAGCAATTATATCAGACGAATAGTTGCGCAATATTGTAGGTTCACAAAATCGCTTCTAATGCATTTATAACGATTGAATGGATTTGTAGTTGTATTCGCTACCTTGGTGGAAGTTCACGTGCATGCGTGGTTCATTGCCATTTCCCACCACATCAGTGCTAAACAAGTGTTCGTAAAAGTACAACTCCTATCACACAATATTTAGCGGGTTACTTCCAATATAATAAAAAATTAACTAGGTAATAAATTATGGAAAAGAAGAAAATGCGAACACAGACGAAACTAATGAGCTAGAAACAACATTTTCTCAAAATTATTGTTTCTGTAAGTATATTATATTTTATTATTAATGAATAACATACAATTTATTTCTAAATTATAGATATATAATCTCTGTGCTTTATAAATCATATAAACGTGGTTTTACAAAAATGATCTTATGAAATACTTAAAGAAGATGATTCGGAACGTTTAACCGATTCATTGAAAATGCTTGGAAACAAGCAAATAAAACATAAAAAATACACTACACACAGTACTATTTAAAATATTTGGTACCAATTTGTACAACTGGAATTTTATTTTTCATTATCAAAGAATTTTCAAGAATGTAAGTAAAAAACACAGATTAACAATTTTAATCTTTTTATTTCGTGAATATTTTTTTAGATTACTTATTCCCGTCTCAATTGGACGATTAGTTACTTATTTTTCATACCAATGAAGAGATTACACACACAGAAGCTTACTTATACGCGGCTGCCTTAATTGCATGTTTGACACTGGAAAGACTAATTGCTCATCCGGTTATGTTCTGGTTGCAACATTACGACGATGAAGATGCGCATCTCATGCGCGGACTTATCTACAGAAAAATATTGCAATTCAATAAAAATTCAATGCATAAAATTCCTCGGTTTGTCATGTGGTTAACTTAATGACGAGCATGTAAGTCAGATTTGAAGTCGGGTTTTCATTCCGTTGCATTATATTTGATTGCCCCGGATTGCTACCATCGCAGCTATGACTTATCTATATTCGAATATCCTATTGCGCACAGGAACCGTGGTTATTTTCCGGAAGTATTCGCGAAAACATATTGTTTGGTGATGTGTATGATGAGAAACGATATCGCAAAATATGTAAAGTCTGCGCATTGGAAAATGATTTCGCTCAATTACCTCACAGGGATAAAACTTTGGTGGGTGAAAGAGGCCGATCTTTAAGTGGTGGTCAGAAAGCGAGGATAAACTTGGCTCGAGCTATTTACAAACAAGCCGATATTTATTTACTGGATGATCCATTATCAGCCGTTGATACACATGTTGGAGAATTGTTGTTTAAAGAATGTATTAAATCATTTCTGCATGACAAGATTGTAGTATTAGTGACGCATCAGCTAAAATATTTAACAGAAGCAGATGAAATACTAATATTGAAAGAAGGAAAAGTGGCAGCTTTGGGTGATTACCACACAGTGCAGAAACTAGGCGTAGATGATTTACTTGAAGAAATCGAAGAGCCTGATGTACCTGAAGAAGATGAAACTGAAGTTGTTACTACAACTGTTAGGAAACGTCGAATTTCGCGACAAACTTCAGTTAAGAGTGAGAAAAGTGAAGAAAATGCCGGTTCACTTGAAAACAACGCCGAAGATCCAATGCTTGAGAAAGAAACTATCGCGGCGGGCAAAGTAACATTTACAACTTACAGAAGATACTTTAATACTGGAGGTTGTGGATTGCTGTTTGTCCTGTTTGGATCGTACATTGTGTTTGAAGTGATTACAAGACTCGGCGATTTCTTCCTGGCGTATTGGGTCGACAGAGAAAATGACTTTTCAGCTAGGAAACTTGAAATGGCGACTGAATTAAATTACACTGGTGAATTAAATTCCTCCAGTACAGAAATACCTCTGTTAAACAGTGAAAGACTCGTACTGATCTACGAGTACACAGGATTAACAATAATAGTAATCATATTGTCATTATTTTGCAACATATTTGCATATTACTATTTAATTCGATCATCCAGCAACTTGCACAATAGTATCTTTGAGCAATTAACAAGAGCCAAGCTACAATTCTTCAACACCAATCCAGTGGGACGTATTTTAAACAAATTTTCTATGGATATTGGTATTATTGATGACCTTTTACCAAATGCAACAATTGAAGTTTTAAGAAGCGCTTTGATGCTTTTTGGTACACTTATTCTGACCAGCATTGTCAACGCCATGTTACTTCCAGCTGCACTTGTTTTACTTGTGGTGTTTTATTTAATGAGGGTTGTTTATGTTGGTGCAAGTAGGAATATAAAACGGATTGAGGCTGTTGGTAAGAGATTCAAACAGAAATAAGGATGGCAGTGTTGTTTTATGAATGTGGTTTTAGCTCGAAGTCCGGTTTATAACAAAATGACTACCTCAATGAATGGCTTGAGCACAATTCGCGCGTTTGCTGGTGAACAAATCGCGATAAAGGAATTTGATCGTTTCCAAGATTTGCATAGTTCAGCTTGGTATTCGTTTATTAATGCAACGAGAGCGTTTGGATTCTGGTTGGATTTACTCTGTGTATTCTTTCTTGGGATTGTTACCATTTGTATGCTAGCTTTTGAACAAGGTAAGCTACTTGTATATCAACTTCATATCATGAGAATGGTTAATAATCTATTAAATTTTAATTTAGTTGAGGAAGGTGCATCTCTTGGATTGATTATTACCCAGTATATGGGATTGTTAGGAGCATTACAATGGGGAATGCGTCAATGGAGTGAAATGGAAAACTTGATGACTTCTGTTGAACGTGTTTTAGAATATACACAACTAGACAAAGAACCATTGCGTGACAATAAAATGATTCTACCAACAAATTGGCCAGAGGAAGGGAAACTAGAATTTAAAAACGTATCGATGAGATACACTCTAACTGATGATCCAGTTTTAAAAAATATCAGTTTTGTTGTGCATTGTGGAGAAAAAGTAGGAATTGTTGGCCGTACTGGTGCAGGCAAATCCTCAATCATTAATTCATTATTCCAACTTTACGATTTGGAAGGTGCCATTTTTATTGATAACGTAAACATTACCGAACTATCACTTGCGATGGTCCGGTCAAAAATATCAATCATTCCTCAGGATGCCACTCTATTTCGTGGCACAATGCGTAAAAATTTAGACCCTTTTGATGAATACAACGATGACGAGTTATGGAGTGCCTTGGAACAAGTAGAATTAAAAGCAAGCATTGCCGAAATGCCACAGGGATTACACACAAACATCGCCGAAGAAGGATCAAATTATAGCGTTGGTCAAAGGCAATTAATTTGTTTGGCGAGAGCGATAATCCGAAGAAATCAAATATTAGTGCTCGATGAAGTGACTGCCAACGTGGATCAACAAACGGATGCGTTGATTCAGGAAACAATCAGAAGACATTTTGCAAATTGCACGGTGTTAACCATCGCGCATCGTTTAAATTCGATTATTGACTCGGATAAAATATTAGTAATGGACGCTGGTGAAGTCATCGAATTCGACACGGTGCCAAATCTATTACAAAAAGATAATGGCATATTTAAAGGTATGGTGGAGTCAAGTGGGATGGATATAGCTAAAATATTAAAATAATATCGGCAAAGTACAATGAAAATAAAAACAATCATAAACTTTTATTACGTATTCTCTACTAAAACAATCTTAAAATATTAGTATGTTTAGCATCTGATGACTTTTAGATGAAAACTATTTTAAGATTTAACTAATACCTGAGCAACTTCATTCAACGCGTTTTGTTGTCTTGCAACTCCTAATATTATCCGATTGATATCATTGGCTTTCGGTTTGCCAGCGTCTTTCCTGACACGTCGTTGGCGTTTGATTAACATTGGTGCTCCCTCGTGAAATACTTGCATATGACGCTTAAGAAGTACCTAAAAGGAATTAAAAATTGAAACTAATACTGAATTAGTATTAATAATAATAGTATTACCATTTTAGACAGTGATTTAGGGCAGCCATCAACAAGACATTTAATTTTCTCTCTCTTAATGCCCAAATGGAATACTTTCACATGAAGATTTAGATTTCTCATATATAAATAACTCCTTGAGCAGTTTTCATATTTACAATGAAACTTTTTTCTTTTCTCAATTGCTGTGTGTGTACTCTCGTGTACTTTTATATACAATCTTCTGTATGTTTTATAATGACACTGGCTACATTTGAAAAGAGGTCTGTGTGATAATTTGTGGTGTCTTAATTCAGACCACTTCGTGAAGCTTTCTTTACATTCTGTGCATTTGTACACTTTATGTAATCTTGTATGTTTGTGTAATTCACTTAGCAAATGAAAACCTTGGTGGCATCTATCACAATTGTAGTAAAATTCACCAGTGTGAAGGTAACTATGTTGATGCAGCAGTTTCTTTTTGGGAAAGCTCTGATTGCATTCATTACAGATATAATTATAAACATGATTGGGATTGTGTGCTCTTTTCATGTGTCTTTGCATATTGGCAACATTAGAAAACTCCTTTTTGCACTCTGGATCCAGGCAGATTGTTTTAGTGTTTGTTTGTTCTTTTTGATGTTGAATACTTTGATGTCTTTTAAGGTGGGTTTTAGTAGTGTAGCCTTTATCACATCCATCAATATCACATTGAAAAGGTTTCTACAATTATATTAAGATTTATTAATAGTAAGTAGTAATTTAAGCATATAAATGGACTATACCTTTCCTTCATGTAGAGAAGTGTGATTTGCTAGTTTGCTGGGTCGTGGAAACGATGATTTACATCCTGGATATGTGCAAGCATATCGCTTTGGAGATTTGGGACTCATTATACATAGATTAATAAAAGATAGTGTGAAGAACAACACAAGACAACACAATTAAAACCTAAGAGCTTTCGCATAAGCACAACGGCCCTGCCGTAGGCCCCACCAGACACTCCAAACACACGAGGCGAATATCGAATATCTCTCAGAGGTTATATTTTCAAGTGCGCTATTTTCTCTATCGTTATGTATTTTTATGTCTGCGACGGCAACCTTGTCTATTCAGTTATTTCTGTATGAAACTTTTCTGTATGATTTTTACTCGTTAACAACTTAAAATTTTCAAGTGGTTCATGATCTTTTAAAGCGAATATCTTGAAAATTTGTTTGATTGATTTAGCGTTGAAAGTAATTCAGTAGCATTCTTGAAATTATTCCTGAAAAAAACAATGTCTGCCTATAATTACACAATTATTATGCTAAGCAACATTCCATGTTATTGATATTAATTTATCAACATCCTATTGATGTGTCATCTTATGTATACATTCTCATGTGTATTTTCGACAAAATTACGTTTAAATATCAGAATAATCATTTGAATATCTTTTTTTAAAGAAACACTTATTACAAGATGGCGTATTACATCTCACCCTCCCAACGCTATATAACTTCATATGATACAGCGAATAATCGTCTTTATTTTAATCCAATGCTAACCGGTAAGTAATTTTTCCTACATTATTAGCAATACAAATTTAATTTAATTATATTTATTCAGTTTGTCCACCGAAATGGACCTCCAAAGTAATGACGGCCATGCTCGTTATATCTGCCGTGGTCATCATTTTGTTCTTATATCAGCCTCTTCAAAGTGAGATTAACATACTGCTCATTGATGCTGATGCGCCCCCGATTTACAAAACCAACGAACGCTATTTAAGTGTGGCGTTGGATACTTCATTGCTTGCCAATAACTTTAAAGGATTTGATATGCGGTATATTTAAATATTTAGTTATATCTAATTTAATAGTAGTTTTAAAACTAGTTTCATTTATCTAACAGAAGTTCAAAATTACATATGATGATGTTGCCATTGGGTGGATCTTACTTACGCATTGGTGGGACAATGGCGGATCGATTAAAATTCGCACCACGAAAGGCAATGCATGACACTCATTTTACTTATGAAGCAGACAACGGTCGCTGCGTTTATGATGGCCTTAACTGTCTATTCAGCAATCGTCCTAATTTTACTTTATCAAGATCAGCTTGGACATTGTTGAACCGTTTGGCTGTTTTAACCAATTTTACAATTCTTTTTGACTTGAACTCCTTACGTCGTACCAGGCGAGGTGCTTGGGATGCAACAAACGCAAAGTCACTCATTTCATTTTCGAATCAACAGAAATTTGACTTGATTTGGCAATTGGGAAATGGTTGAAACACTCATACATCAAGTAAATCACTTTGATCTAACACTTATTATTCTAGAACCAAATGCGTATAGACATACTTTCAACTATGAAGTCACAGGAGAGCAATTAGCGGACGATTTTAAAAAGTTGCGGAATATTTTAAACAAATATCCCAGATATAAAAATTCGCTTCTTGTGGGACCTGACATTACTAAACCAAAACTCTTTAATGAAGAACCAAGGCAATTTTTGCTTGATTTCTTGATAGAGTTGGATAGAAATGTTTTAAACGCAATCACATGGCATCAGTACGTTGAAACTTACAAAAGATACATAAACATAATAAAATTGAACTTTTAGATATTATTTTAAAGGACAAAATGCACCTCTTAGCAATTTTTTGAGTCCAGATGTTTTTGATATGCTTGAAGATGAAATCACTGCTATTAAATTTGTTACAAAACAGGCCTTTAATTCAGATCTGCCCATCTGGTTAGGTAAGATATATTTTAATTCTAAATAATGCAAAATAAATAATATTTATTATTTTAGGAGAGTCATCATCAGCTTACGGTGGAGGTTCCGCGAAATATTCTGATAAATTTGCAGCCACTTTTATATGGCTGGATAAATTAGGTCTGGCTGCGAAAAACGGTATCGATTTAATCGTGAGACAATCGCTGTTCAAAGGACACTATGCTTTATTGGACGAGAACTACGATCCCAATCCGGTTAGAACATCTTTCATATTGTATTTCCGTATAACTTATTTACTTATTTATTTTGATTATAGGACTGGTGGGTTAGCGTTATTTACAAAAAACTAGTTGGTCAAGAAGTCATTGATTGCATGCTTAGAGGAAATCGCCGTGTGCGCTTATATTGTCATTGTGCGAATAAACAAAATGGATATTTGAATGGCTCTGCACTAGTTGGTAATATAAATTATATTTATTTGTTTTTCTCGATGTATTGCCAAGTTATTTATGTATTAATTGCAGTATTTGGAAGTAATATGAATTATTCGCCGGCATTAGTAAGACTACAAGAAGTAAATTCAGAGTATCAAGACACATTAAACTTTCTTGAGTTTCTCATTCAAACTCATGCATCAATTGTATCAAAGTAATTATTTATTTCAAATTATTCTTATTATTAAGTGTGTTTACTATATGAATATTTTCAGG
Source organism: Dalotia coriaria (assembly GCF_025399875.1). Lineage (NCBI taxonomy): Eukaryota > Metazoa > Arthropoda > Insecta > Coleoptera > Staphylinidae > Dalotia > Dalotia coriaria. The sequence goes on along the minus strand of NW_027045447.1, from coordinate 6,146,212 downwards.
GATATTTATTTAAACAACGAGCTACTTAGGATGCAAACAAATGGACAATTGCCCAAATTTCAGCCAAGAAATATAACATCCAACATCATTACTATACCTCCCTACACACTGGGTTTCTGGTTGATTCCGGTTTCAGCGTGTTAGAAAAATATGTGTAATAATTATGTAAATGCGAATAATTGTGATGTACTTCATTAAAATTCGTAGAATGAAGTCAAATATTAACTGTACTCTCCACAAAACAATGAAGCGTAAATCTGAAGAATCAGCTATTTCCTCCATGACCTTTACTCTTACTTTATTGGATTATAGGAATATGAATATCAAAGTGTAGGCGGTCTACTTTACGACTATGTCCTATTTGGGATGTCAGTTTTTCAATAATAATTACTCAATGATAAAAATGATACTCGAAATGCGTGTGTAACGATCTTGTTGGAGGTGATTTCGTAATGGCATCGTTTCGTGTCCCTCCACTCTGAAAAATCTTTATATGTTCAAGTAACTGATGTACAAGTGCATAGAAAAGTATGAAACCTCAAAATAACGACGTCGATGCTCTTCCATAAAAGCGGCGACTATGAATACGACCTATACCCGGCCACTCAAGAATCGCGATCTTTGCACTTCAAATGTGCTGGCACTAGAATCGTGCTCGAGAACCCGCTAACAACTAAAGCATCTTTGGTGTGGTGGCATCGTGCATAACTTAAAGCCCCGCGCATATATACAGTTTGATTGAATGCCCGCGGAAATCAGCGCAAATCTCACCCGGTGAACCTTTTGTACGCTTTCAATGTGCACAACTTTAATCCTCGTCCAGTTAAAAATGTTTCTAACGAGTGACGCGACCGGAAATAGATTGAAATTCCATTTCTATATTAATTTGAAGTTTCGGTGTAATTACAGCTCGTCAATGCTTGTTCAAAAGCAAGATCTAGGCAAAGGTAGCGCATAATGTTTGATTGCAAATTGGCAGGACTGAGAGATGCGCGCGTCAGTGCGTTTGTTCATCCTTTTTTCCGGACGACCTGAAAACACAAATCGTGGTGGGAAAGGGCCAAAGAGGAAGTTATAAAAAGCCTTCCACTGACGACATGCGAATCAGTCGTCTTGTCACATTGCTCTTGGAATGATGAATAAGAAATCTTAGAGATGCGACTCAGAGCGGGTTTTGTGTAGTGCTCCATTATGGTGTCGCTCAACCACTTTTTTGTGATTATTGTGTTTGTTTTTAAATGTCATGCTCAAGCCTACCAACAAATGCAGTAAGTACTGTTCAACAATTAGGTTCGGAATATATTTAAATTAAATTATTTTAGAACTGGTTTGGCAATCAAAGATATTTTCCCTGAAGATCCCTCCCAATATGATAAAATGCGACCGCCTAAAAAAGATGGTAATCCGACCATTGTATATTTTCACGTGACCGTCATGGGATTGGACAGTATCGATGAGGGTTCGATGGTAAGTGCTAACAAAATTAACTTTTTAAATTTTAAATTTTTAATGTTTTACTTAGACGTATGCGGCGGATATATTTTTTGCTCAAACATGGAAAGATCATAGACTTAGATTGCCGGAAAACATGACGTCGGAATATAGGCTGCTAGAAGTGGATTGGTTGAAGAGCATGTGGAGGCCAGACTCGTTCTTTAAAAATGCCAAATCGGTAACTTTTCAAACAATGACTATACCCAACCACTACATGTGGTTGTATAAAGATAAAACTATTTTGTACATGGTCAAGTAAGTAGTCCAATTGGTTAAACAGGTACAGATTTATTTTGGAGCAATCTAATCTACATTTCCAGACTAACACTGAAATTATCTTGTGTAATGAATTTCATGATCTACCCTCATGACACTCAAGAATGTAAATTGCAAATGGAGAGTCGTAAGTTATAATATTCAATGATTTCCATTAATTGTAATACAAATAAACTAAAATTTACAGTTTCCCATACGACGGATGATATGATATTTCAATGGGATCCTGAAGTACCATTAGTTGTTGATGAAAACATTGAACTACCGCAATTGGGATTGGTGAAAAACTACACGGCTGATTGCACTCAAGTTTATTCCACAGGAAATTTCACTTGTTTGGAAGTTGTTTTTGTTTTAAAACGACGTCTCGGTTATTATTTATTTCACACCTATATACCAACTTGCCTCATTGTAATTATGTCTGTAAGTTATTACACATTTTTATTTCTTAAACTATTAGTTTATAAACATTTATTAATTATGTTGCAGTGGGTTTCGTTTTGGATCAAACCGGAAGCAGCTCCAGCACGTGTCACTCTCGGTGTAACATCCTTGTTGACGCTTTCCACTCAACATGCCAAAAGCCAAGCTGCTTTGCCACCGGTTTCGTACCTGAAAGCTGTAGACGCGTTCATGTCCACCTGTACCATTTTTGTATTCATGGCGTTGATGGAATACTGCTTGGTCAACATTGTGCTCGGTGATCACGACATGGTTAAACCAACGGAACCGCCCAAAAAAGATAACTTATTCGAAGTGGCCAAAGAAAATTCATTGTTGTTGACCGGTGCACCAAAACCTCCTCCAGCAGGTCCTACTTTGGCACAGAAAGCACGCAATCGCGCCATAAACATTGACAGATGCTCACGAGTTGGCTTTCCGTTTCTGTTTGCATTGCTAAATGCAATTTATTGGATACTTTTTGCCGAATACATCTAAAGTGCTCATTTATTGTTTCAAAACACAACTATTTTAATTTGCTAGTTGTAATTGAAGATAAGGTTTGTGTCAATTAGAAGAACTATGCATATATGTATATGTAACACACCTTGAGTTTGAATTATTATATTTGTTATAATACGTTATGGCTTAAAAACAACTTAGAGGTTGATCATTATGGCTGTAAATTATTATTGATTCTATTGTTAACGTATGTGTTTAATAAACTAACATAATTACACTCGACGTAGAAGTGTTGTTAATTCAGACAGCCCATGAATATAATAATCCGGGAGTTGGTTATTATTACAATGGTATAAATCTTTTAATTTAGTATTGCCTGTTAATACAAGCAATTGCCGTATACCCAGCTTTTTTGCAAACAATACATCTTGATTTAAACTGAAAAATTAAACATTTTAGGATATAATAATTTATTTGGAAAATTCTGAATCGTACCTGTCACCAATAAATAATATTCGACTCGCTCTATAGTTGTGTTCCTTTATTAAACACTTTAGATATTGTTCAAGACCTTCAAGTGGTTTACCAAAACCCAAAGGTTTTCGTTGGGTTACATCCTGTACAATGTTTTGTACGTACCCGGCACCTAGACAAATTTGACGAGGGCGATTCGTTGACAACGATGACCGGAATAAGGTTTTCTCGGTTCCAGTAATAATAAACAAGACATTTGGATCTTGTAAGTAATTGAGAGCTTGGTTTAAAGACAGTAAGGTCATATTGAAGTCCAAACAAATTATAACCGCCCCAACGTTGTCATCACGAGAATTTAATTTCTTTTTAAGACATTCTACAGTATAGTTATCCAATGTATCCTAAAATTTATTACAAATAAATTTTATAACTTTATTAAGGTGAGAATATTCAAATCAGAAGTGCAAGGAGAAATTCCCGTAGAAGATAAACCCGAAAGGAGAAAAACCTGCGGTCTACCCTGAAAAGGAAGTAGGGGTACAGGCTTGAGTTATGGGGCTGCTTTGAAGGTCAATTGCAAGAGGTACCTCGTTCTTGAAATCCTGGTACATGCACACAAAGGCATTTTCACAATAGTACATAAAAGAATAACAACACTCACGTACTACAATCCAAAATTTAACACTTACATAAGCCTCGTTTGCAATATCAACTCCAGACGAAGTTAAGTCCTCACGAAGACCAGGCAAACCAATGACAAAAACTTTCTTTGTAAATTGTATCTTCTGAAAATATGCTCCAATTGCAACGGCTGGATTTATTACATCATTAACATCGACATCGATTGCAGCACGCTTAAATATCTCTTGCAGTTTTCTTCTGGATATACTCGTATTGTTTGTAACATACATTATCTTTTTGCCAATTTGTTTCAGAGCATATATCGCATCAGGAATACCACTTAATACATTCTGTTGCGATAATATCACTCCATCACAATCACAAAAAATAACATCAAAACTATTAAAAAATGCTTTCAATTTCCAATCGGAGAGACACTTCAAATCTGTTGGAAACATGTTTTATTACAAAGTAACAATATTTAAACCAATGAAGCGAATATATCTAGGAAAATATAATAACATATGTAAAACAGTGGGTTAAATGTTAAAAGTTAATATATTCCGTAGTATGAAAAAGTAATAATTCTATTGTATAATTTGCAATAACTATATGTAGCATAAATACTTTGGTTATTTTACATTTGAATTTATCTAAAAATAACATTGCTAAAGTTGCTTTCATTATATTCACAGATTTACACTTACTTACTAAATATTCCAGCAAATATTGCACGATTAATGTGGTTATTGTTATCACCATGTGGATAAACACCGAATAAAGATAACAAAATTGACACAGTTGCCTGGTTGACACAAATATATTAAGTAATCACTTATTAAACACGTATGATAAAAAAGTAAATAAAATAAAATATAAATCAGGTTACTTATTTATAATATTGCACTTTTACTCAACAGCGAATCTAACTCTTCTAAACTGTTCACATAGTAATTAGGTTTAAACGCATCCGGACATTGTTCTACATCGACCATTTTGGAAATGCCTGTCATTACCAACAGTTGTTGGAAGCCCATTTGCTTTGCAAAGCCTATATCTTGCTCCAAACTAAACAAAATTGTTTTATAATACATCATATTAAATTTTAGCAGATGAAATAATTACCTATCACCAATAAATAATGTACGAGCTGGATCACAGTTCAATGCTTCAACTAAGTACTTGCCAAAATTTTCACTAGGTTTCCCGAACACCAGAGGCGTCCGGTTTGTTAATTGAACTAAAATATCTTGAAAATATTTCGACCCCATTACTAGTTTGTCTTTGGCAATAGGTATGGCTGCATCCGTTGAACCAAACAAGAGTAAAATGCTAGGATCTTTTTTTAAGTAGTCCACTGCTTTGGCAATACAACCGGATGTCATATTTAGACATATGTCCATGACGATTGCTTTGATTTCAGGATCAATACTTGTTATATATGACTGTGCTTCACTAAGAGTTATAATTTTTGGCTGTAATTCAAAATATAATCAATATAAATCAATATATCTGTGAAACAATTTTGGTAATACGTACATCTTCAGATTCTGCAACTGTGAATCCATTTTCTTCAAGTTCCGCTTTCATATTTTCAAAGCCCATCAACCAAACTTTTCCGTTAAAGTTTATTTCTTTAAGATAATTCGTCAAGGCACACGTGGGCGTGATAACATCATCTTTGGTACATTGTAGTCCTTGTTTTAGAAAAATCTTACTCAATAAATCACTTCCAAATGCACTATTATTGGTAACAATTTTCACGCGTTTTCCAGCATCGCGAAATTTATTAATGCAGTTTAATACGCCTGGTAAAAGAGCGCCAAAAACACTTAAGACACCATCGTTATCACAAAGTATGTTATCAATGGACTGAAAAAATTCGCGTAGTTGAATCTCTGAGAGTGTATTCAAATTTACTGGAGCCATGGTGCAAATACCGTAAATAATTTACGAGTCAATTAATAGATTTTATGGAGTGAGTGTCCGCTTTGCGACAACGTGCCTATTGTACTGAAGCGACTTCCCATGCGCGACAAACCTTATATCAAGTATGGTGCTACACGATTACTCAATAATGTTTAATTTGTTATAATACGTGTGGTGTGAGTAAGCTGCGTCCACAATGACACAGCAATTTTAGATATGTACTCTCGTACTCTCGAATGAAGTAGTAAAAATCAAGGCTGATACCATAATTTGCGTGATTTTGAATATATGTAATTAGATTATAATTGTGTCAAATGAGCAGAGATAATCTGTATGTGGAAATCAAATCTGTGTTAATAATTTTTCAATTTTTTTCTAAACTAATCTATTATAAAATTTTAAATAATCAGTTATAAAATCTTATGTATTTTTAATTTTTTATAAAATGCAAATAATTTACTAAAATGTGGCGGAGGCGCCGGACATTTTATTAAGTGGTTTAATTTATTTTTCAAAATTCATAATACCATTGTTTTGGATATTAATTGGATATTAATTACCTTGTTTACCAAATTTGCTACTTCATAGCTTTAATCGTGTACTATGTGCAGCGTGTACTTGCAGCACCCTTAAATACCAAATATCTCAAAAACTAATAAAGATAATCTAAAACGGAAAACACCATTGTATTCAATTGATAATTCTTCATAGAACCAGATTATAAAATTTATATTTTTTATCTAGTGAAAACTGATTTTTCGATATGATTTTCTCGAAAATTATAAAAGATACAGACAAACTTTTTGCATATTCTTCATGCCCTAACAAGGATCTATAAAATGGCAGTTTTACTTTTTTGATTCTAAAGAGTTGACAAAAAACACCAAAAATTTGTCAAGAGGTTACACTTGACTATTCTTTGGCTCAAAAATTATTTTTTAAGCTAGAGAAAAATGAAAAACGCCAATTGATAGGGAATTGCAAGGGGATGAAAGATATCTAGTCAGTTTTTCGATATCATGATTATTTCCCAAATAACTGGTGAAAATCAAAACTGTCCAAACTGAACCACCTCTCCGATTTTCATGAAACTTTCTAGCATGATGTAGAATGATGCAAGGAGTCCATTAGTTTTGGTTTGGTTTTGATGACGTAATTAGTTTTCGACTTATTGACTATTTTCATTTCTTACGTAAGTGTAGATAATTGAAAATTTTAATGTGTCAAATAATGTAGAATTTTACTCTAAATACGAATCTAAAAACCGTTTTTCTCTAACATTATTAGTTTGCAAGAAAACTGCAAAAACTGGATTATTCATTTTCTTTAACATTTCTTAAATAAAAATTAAAAATTTGAAATTTAATCTTTTTATTGAAAGAGATTGAAGAAAACGTGATTCTGAATACTTTATCTTAGTAATATTTTATTATCAGACTATTAGTTTTATAGTAATCACCCTATATATGGGTACCTCTACGTCTGGTATTGTACATTATTAAACCGGACTTTTAAATGTACAAGACTAAACTGAGAAAATTTTAAATAGACATTCCTGGAGGGAATCTTTCAGGGATCAAGAATCTGTAAAGCTTTTTTCTTTGGTTCAGGAGTTATTTTGATTTCAACAGAAAATATACGAGTATTAACATTAAAGTTGAACACTGTGTTTTGACCGAAAATATTTTAACACAAAAGTTCGGACCTGTCTTTCGGCAGAAAATATTTCAAAGAAAAAGTTCGACCCTGTTTTCGGCAGAAAATATTTTATCGAAAAAGTTCGGACCTGTCTTTCGGCAGAAAACATTTTAACGAAAAAGTTCGGACCTGTCTTTCGACACAAAACATTTTAACGAAAAAGTTCGGACCTGCCTTCGGCAAAGAATATTTTAATAAAAACAGTTCGACCCTGCCTTTCGAGCGAAAAAGTTTTACTACCATTTAAGGAATTTTAAGGATTTAAAAAGTAATAAAGGAGTCGATAAGTAACAGTAATAAACGTAGTTGCTTAGTAAATCCTATATTAAATTTTATTACAAATAAACTTTTATACCAAGAACACACACACCCCAAACACACATGTACACACACTGTAATGTAAAAAAGTCTATTATTACAACGTCAGAGCCATAAATACATTGATCGTATCACCAAAATCGCAATTCGGTATTTAATTCTTCATATAAACAAAATAGATGGTGATTGAAATAGCAATAACAATAACTACAAATAAACATTTACAATTTTAGTATAACCGTCAAATAAAACATCAAAATAGTGAAAAATTAATTGGTGTCTTCATTTTCTTCGATTTTGTTGTATCTGATATGAAACGGAGACAAGAAAAAAGTAAATACAACAAGTAAAAATATTGTTGTTAGTGCAGTATGATAAATGAGTTGCATAGGAAGTGAAACTCCTTCTGTATCAATTTTATTTTATTAATCCTTTAATGAATAGTCTATCCCTCGTGTTCGGGGAGTAATTATGGTTTTAACATAATAATTTATTTGTTAAAGTCGCAGAGGTAAAACTATATACCACAACGTTTTGTATCCATGTAAATCGCAATCAATTCGATGAGATGATGGATAAACGATACAAAGGCCTGATGAGAACATTTCAAAATATCCATGATTTAGCAAAGATGTTCCGTTTTAATGCAACCTTATCTATTATTTATTGTTAAATGACATGATTTGATCATCATTGACTATCTGGCAGTCGCACGGCGACGTATCTGATCCTTGATGTTTGTGATTGCTCTCGTCGGCTTGGTCCGACGCACGAAAGTCGGAACAATGCGAGAAAAGTTTATTGCATTTTGTTTTGAATTCGTTTATGTTGGCTTCGCATTCGCCGAAATCGCCCTGCTTCAATGCCGTTAGAACATTTATACAATTCTGAAACAAAGAACAGAAACGTTAATTTGGTTGCATACAACAAACATAACAAAATTAATATAACTTACTTCAATATTTACATCCTTAAATTTATTGTCAAGACTACAAATCAGATTGAGGGCAGTTTTCTGGTTCTTAGGATCCAAAAAGTATACCATCTTGGCACCCTCCAAAACGGCCTGCATCGAACTCGAATTCTTATCCAGGAAGTCGTTGTTCAGTTGCTTCGCCTCCTTCGCACTGAACAGGGTTTCGCTTTGTTTTTTCAGCACCTCTGCAACGGCGGGGTCCAGCTCGACTTTGTTTTGATTCATGAAATTACAAAATCGGACAAAGCAACTGTGCAATTTCGCATTGTTCGGTTCCAATTTATGCGCGCGCTTAATGGATTGCAGCATTAGCAGTACTTTTTCTAAAACATAAAAACACATCTTATAGACCACAGCATTAATACACAATAAAACTTAAACATACTTTTCCTATAGTACACTTCGAATGCCATAAGATGCGTTTCGATGCAATTGCCCGCCAGCGTTTGCAATGGTTGCAGGAATTTGATGGCCTGCTCCAAAGGATCGTCCACCTACAAAAACAAATGATGTTAACAATTCAGCATCATCTCTCTTACACAGTAATAAAATACATACTCTTGCAAGTTTATCAGGAATTAATTCATCGAGTTGCGGTGCGTCAGCTTCCACATCGCCTTGCTGGCGTGATTTATGATGCTGGTCCTTCTTCACCTGCGCCTGTGCAGCCTGCGCACTCTCCTGCTCGGCCTTCTTGCGTGCCTTGCGTTGCTTGTTGCGTAGTTTCTTCAATTCCGATGGCGCCAAGTTATCTGCAAACAAGAAGCATTTTCGTAAAAGTGCACAAACTGTGGCGGCCGCGCCCAGACCGGTCGTTGGCCATGCATTGCAACAACACCAATACGTGCTACATATTCAAAGCGCACACTACAACAAACATTACACGCCGGTTACAAATGCGATTAATTGTTTTATATTTTAAATCTTGCGAAATGAGAAGGCGAATTCGTTTTTTCATATAGAATGTTCGTTGTTTGCAAAACTCCAAGCCTAAATATTTTACGTGTGTCCATTTTAATTGCATACAAGTGAAAGTATACATTTTGTTATTGTTGTCTGACATAAAGACAAAATATTAGTTAAGTCCCCCTGTAAAAGACGTAATTACCTTTTGTAATATTTAGTAAAATTATTATATATTCAATATAAATAATCCGACTTGTTTTACACGCGAGTATCAATATCTCGACCATAATAAAATTATTTGCCAATATGGTACGCTTACAAGAAGCACAATTAAATTGAACATTCCTTTCCAATTGAAGCATTAAACTCTTTATTATTTTCCTTTCAAGCGGCTGTTGTGTACACAGAGCACTTAATAAACAAAATCAAATAAATCTTTTTGCGCGCCGTAGATTTTACAGTTTTTAGCTTTTATTCGCAACTGATACTATAAACTTTCTAGTGCTGCAGTAATTTTTTTCCTCGATTTGCATAGAATGCAATTTATGTCCAATATTCGATAATCGATAACATAATAAATTATAACGCATAGATCTTGATCTTTTAAGAATACGCGCAGCGCACCACGCCCGAACGAAAAAAATTACATTGCCAAACTTCAAGCAAGACAATTTATACAAATGTGTTATGGGCTGCGGGGGGTCATATAATTCATATGATTAGTCCAACTGATTGTTGGCCAATGCACCGGGGGCAGAATGTCGATTCAAAAACTTGTAGACAAATTGTTTCCACAAACGTATTCGAATCTCGATCACATTATGCCCACTTGTGCAACCACCAGCACCGTCCATTATAATTAGAAAATCCAAAGATATATATAAAAGGAAATTGCATTTTTTGCTTGCGGTGAACACAACGTAAGATACAACTAGAGCACGGGCAGCGATTTGTTATTGCCGCGTTACATGTTATTACAATGAACGAACGCTATACAAACATTCGCGCACGTACACTGCTCCTACTACCTACTACTGGAAATATTTCTACCACAGAAATGCCAATTTATAAGTTGGGCAAGAAAATCGATAAGGAGATTTACTGTAGATATTTGAAAACGATCGTTTATAAATTCACTTTGTGCGCGGCGCGCTTTTTCGCTTTTACTTCAGACGTGCTCGATTTTAATCTGTAATAATCATATTATTGCGCAACGATGGCGAGCCAATGGGAATACCGCTGTGCAATGACCAGGCGACAATAATTTCCACCACAGAGTGTATCTATCTATCTCTCCACTCCGTCGAAAATGATTTCCTTTTCATAAAGGTGCACAATGCGCGCTTATATCGTCTAAATCGCTCCATTATATTATCACAACATTCAACATTTAACGGCCAACACAATGGTCATCGGTGACTGGTCAAGTTATTCACAATACAACAAAAAAAAAGACGTAAACTTTAGATTTTAACAGCTTTTAAACTTTCGTTGTGCTTTATTTATTATTGTCATAAAATGTATCAAGTCAAAAACGCTTTCAAAATTAGAAAACTGTCCCGAAACATGTAAATTCGCAACACTTCCATCTACGGATCGACAGCGCGACATCATAAATCACGGCTAACATTTAACCGCGCTCCGAAGACAATTCAATTAGAATCGGAATACATTACATAAATAATTGGTTAGCTTGGTTTTAATTAATTTCAATTCAAATGTCATCGTGTCTTGTTGAGATGTTCCGCACAAATTAGTCATGCATTTATTATTCGTAATCGCGGGCAACAGGTTGACGCGTGCGCGCCGTAATCGAAGGTGTTCGATGCTCGCGGAAAAGAAATCCAAAGAGTTGTTAGCACCGGGCGCACGTGAGCGCGCCAACAAATGCGATGAAGCAATAATATCGAATACATACCAATAGCAACAGCGAAAGTGTAAGCTCTCCTACTACTTACTACCTACTACACAACTACAAACAGCGCGGTTTCAATCGGTATTGTAAGTGTCCTGCCCAGGCCCGAGGCGAGCACATTCGCTCGTTATAACTATATATGGTCGGAATGCTCCAATTTTAATAACCCGGCACATGGGCAGGCCCCGGTAATACACTCTCCGCACGAGAGTGGCCGAGTATTTGAAAAATGAAGCCGAAAACTGGTTGCATTGCATAACTTTAACTAGCCTTTGCATATATCTAACATGTAAGTGCGACAGGCGCAACAAAAGGTGATTGAGCATTTTTCTGCCGTGCATTACACCATAAATTAAATAATTACCGACCGAATTAAATCAGAGCACAGACTGACCCAACCCAAAATCGCGGATGTTGATATTTATTAATCACTATTGAGTTGTTTTTACTTAAATATGCGGAAATTAATCGAAAGAATGGCAAAATTCACCGGCCTTGAATGTAATAAATTAAATTAAACATGATTTGCGTCAGTACACATTTACAATCATTTACATATGGAACCAAATAATATATTTATTGATTAGTGAATGTAGTTCAATTTGAATACAATGCAAGTTGTAAATACAAGTATTTACAGCGGAAAAAGAGTTTTACAATTGGTAATGTGTTCAAATTGTAAGAAATTATATTATTCTTTGTTGCATAAAGCAATTTCCTAGGATTTTCAACTAATTTTTACTGTTTTCAATTTCAAAATAGTCAAAAATCTGTCCAAAACATGTCCCAGTTTTAATAAAAAGAAATAAAATCCCTAAATATTCGTATTTTATTAATAAACAACAAATCCATTATAATGTATTACTACTGCGCTGAAAATAAGTATTCTTGCAGCCCCTGCATCTAGACAATCAACATTACCTAGTGCATTACAATTGCGGAAACATTAATAAATTAATGCAGTTGTAAAAGTTGCACATTAAGTAACGTTTTTTTTTTTGCGTTACGTTGGATTGCCTGACTGGCGCGCGCGCGTGGTGTTGCACGTACCAAGTAATAATGGTAATAATATCGTATGAAATTAACTAATGAAAATATCTGGCAATGATGGAATTTGTTAGCTGTTCCTTATACAACCGATGGCCGCACAGCGTAACGCGAAATGTAGAACAGCCATTTTAGCGTGACTTTGGCGCGCGTTGTTTGTTCGGCGCATTCAATTCATACTTGGAATCAATTAACAACTCAAAGTTATTAATTATTGCTCGTTACTGAAACGTGCCTGGCTTCTTGTTGCGACTTGTTGCCAACTATTACAACAGCACAACGAAAATTGAAGAGAAGATGTAACCTCAAGATTAATTTACATACGCGCGGCGCCGGCAATGACAAAAATCTGTCAAGATGATATTCGCGTGTCATGGCTAAAAGTTTTAATCAGAAAATCACGACAAACCTCACAGCATCACACATCTTTAAATAAATAATAAATATTTTAAGCTATAAAATCGAAAAAGTTGGTATTTAGTTGTAGGTGTATAAAACTCTTTTTTTTTAAATCAATATATAGAACGTAGGGATAAAGCATTGGCGTTTCCTTTGTAGAAATATCCTTTCACTCAACTGACTTTAAAGTGTACTTGTATGTTAATGAAATGCCATGTGTGCTGTGACGGACACCTTCGAACACTCCGCGCTGAATGCAATAAAATAATAACATTTCTAAAGTAATGAATTAGTGTCAATGTGCGTATTTATTAAGTTCAGTAAACCTATTTCATCGCATATAGAATTATTAAAAGTCAATCGATAAAATAAACATTTTATTTGTTTAAATACTCATTGCTCATGGCTAAAATTCAAAGTTTTGACAAGTCGATTATAAAACTGATAAAACAATCTGAAATATTACCTAATTGTATTGCAGCGAAATTTACACTCATTCAGCGGATAATTGAACCAGATTAATCTACGAATGGTGAATGTAGTGAATTCATAGGTTAATATTACTCGGATCAAGTGAATGAGCAATGCGCGAGTGTAATAAATTTATCCGCCTAGTATTTGGATAAGTACCGCTTCGGAGCAATTTAAAAGCAGGCATTTATTTTAGGAGTGGCACGTGCACAAAATGCTTCCACCAATCGGCTGGATCGGTCAAACTATCCGCTCCAAAATCTGCAGTCTTTAACGAAAGTAAACGTTTTAACAAAATAATAACGGCTATTCACAACCGCATGGAAAGTCCTTAATGCGGAATCGCCATTTGAGGCGATTCTTCTATGGTCAACGACGAGATGCACACGTGTGCGTGCACTTGGGACATTGCGACGATCGCCATCCGCGTCCTGTGTCAAGTTCTTTACTACTTCCTGTCTTGTCATCGGATTGCCTTAATTATAATGATTTCTAATATAAAGCATTCGAAGATCTGCCATTGACAGGCGCAGAAGAAACGCGCCATAAAACCGATCGTATAGATTTCTAACAACACAACACTGTGCTGTGAATAATGCGACAAGAAAGTAAAACGAGAACGAGCAATCGGAATGAAAGCATATTGTTCCGAAATACGTAGTGAATAGCTAAAATAAAAGTGCGTAGCGAAGCCAGCTTTCAATTGAATACGGAGGGAATTGGGATAAATTTTATCTTATTATATTTATTCACAAGCGCAAGTGTAATGGACTACTACTATACAAATTTTAATTAAAAATGATAAATTCAGCACGCTTTCATTTGATGAAATCTGGTCCACATTCCGCGCCATTGTTTATAATACTCTAAATGGTACAATTTGTGCGTGAAAAAGCCGTGAAGTAAATAAACGTTTTAAGCTCGTAAAATCTGTGCCAAGCAAATTGTTTTATCCCTAAAAGTGTGAAAGTAAAAGAAGCACAGACTGCGAATGTACGGATTCAGTATATTAATAAATAATTAGTATACATTTTCAATGTTGTGCACAGCTTCTTCTTCAACTGTGTACACACCTGGCGTGCGCTATTAGATTTAATTCGAAGAAATAGAATGTATTGCTGTGCACACTGTGAGTTTATTCCATTTGTATGAAAAAGTATTGTTTGTCATTCAAAGAACAACACATTTAGCGCGTTTTCGAGCTGTCCATCAACAGCAGAAAAAGAAACTCAATCGGCAGGCGGCGTATCTAACGAAATCTCAATGCAAAAATCATTAGGATTTAACGATCGAGAGAGAAATGCAGTTGAGTTGACCAATACGAGTATAAATTATATATTTCGAATCGCTGCTCAATTATGATAAACTATATGTTATATATATGTTGCAATATAAAGTGTATTATTTGTATTTTTCCTCGCCAGCATCCTGTATACGTGCACCATGCACAAAATAAACGGCAACGGTCACGCCGAAGAGAAAACCGCTCTAATTACAAACCGTCGACTGCGACGAGATAGCTTCGCTTTTAATATCTACACGAATGCTAATCCCAGAGCCAACGCGACAAAAAGACAACAACCGAAACAAAACAAGTGAAAAGTGAAATAAACTCTCAACGTTCGCAATGCCTCAATTATTTTATCAAAGCATGCGCGCATGTTTCAGACCGTGAAATATTCAAATCTTAAAAATTTTAGAATAATTTCGCATTGTCAATAGTTAAAAATTAAAACAGACAATAATTACACTCACACGTGGGCCGAAGAGATTGCGCGGGTGTATGACAGCTCTCACATCGAGACGATTATAAAGTATAATTAGTGTATGGGTTGATTACTTCATGCACACAAGCGTTCATGCTATTGTCGCAACTTGAAATTTTTATATAACCCGAAAGCTAAGCGCTCCGGATGTGATTTTAATTGTTGCAAAAGCAGCGAATGCAACCACATGCGTTGCGCGCAGATTGCTTTTGACATAATCCTTTGATTGCCATGAAGATGTTTTTCAAAATTAATTTTGTTACGACAGACGACGATTAATCCGGATGTAGATCATCCAGGTTAATTGTGACTTAGAATAGAAAATTATGTAAAACACATAAAATTTACTACATTTTTTCTTTATAAAAATCAAGTTTTTTACAAAAATATGATACAAATCATAATTAAAACTCAAATTGAGGAAATAGTTAGATTATAATGTTTTAATAAATTACCAATTAACGTTTATACAAAACGTGTGACTACGTCTAGATTAGAAGTGAACTGATCAAGCCTTGAACCTGAATTTTTTCTTTACGCGAACATACTCGTATAATGAAATGCGATACATATTCAATTAAATGTCTGAGTTATGGTTCGCTCGGACCGCCGCGCTGAAGGAGTGCAGACCGCGCCCACGGGACACACTTGATACACATTTTATTTTACATATAGCACGATTGTCTAATAGACCTGAAAAGGTCACATTTCTAGCTTAATGAAAGACATGAGAGACAATCGGTGAAAACAACAATCTGGCGGTGCGTTTGAAATACAACCTTGCTCGAAATTCCACCTATAACATGTAGTTTTTGCTCGTGCATTGCAGGCGGGTGGTGGCCCAAAGAACAATTCACTTAAAACATTGTTTACTTGAGTATAATGCGATACAAAAACATTTTTAAAATTTTTCTTTTCTTTAGCACTTTTTTCTTTCTAGGTTAGTCTATTGTAATTATTTCCAAAGCTGTGGAAATCGCACTTCTTAATTACGCCCGAGTTGTGAATTATATAACACGAAATAGCTGAATTATTTTTTAAACTAAATGATCGTAAGCTGCTGATAAGAATAATAAAGAGTATTAAAGCAAAGTTTCATGTTTCTTTTATCTAAATTTGGTTTGAAAACAATTCGAAACACCTTAACGGAAGATTGAAGTCAAATAAACTGTACTCCAAGAAGTACATGACTTAAAACTTCAGAATTGCATTTATTTAAGTACGGCAAAGAACTTTTAAATGTTTTTGTAAAGTTTATGTCACAGCATGTAAACGAAGTTGTGCATGATGCATACAAATTAACGAATATAAAAGCATTGCTACGAAGTTTTCGCTATATAAAACCAAATGGACAAAAACGACGTGAAACTTGTTGATTCCTTTACGGTGTATGATTTACAGGAAATGCCGCGTACGCTATGCTTCACTTTTATTTTTCGCAGTGTTGAGACTAGCAATGAAGTAAACTAGTAGAAAAAGCAGTGCACGCAATCTACAGGAGCATTGAACATATTTTTTTGTTTAAAGTTTAAAGAAGAAAAAATTTGTATTGTTTGAAGATAAAAGGTTTTTTAGCAATGAATTGAATTTTGCTTAATTTTTTAAGGTCACAACTTACAGCCAATATTTTAAGTGGTAAAATTAATTTATTTTTGAAAAAATAAGAAATTCAATTAGTTTCCTTGCATTTAAGTATAGTTGGCATCCTGTTTACCATAAATATGTTATTTTCAAAGAGAATAATAAAAAATTAAGCCTAAAAAATCATAAAAGTTGAGTATAGTAAGACTACTAAAATGAATATTAAAGAAAATGACTAATACAGCAAAGTAATTATAAAAAATCAAATTATTATGCATTTTTCTGACATCGTAATGTAAAAATCTGAGTAACGTGTAAATGGGTATTACCGGAATAAATAATAAAATAAAAGCAAATAAAACAAAATGTAATTTAGGAAATCCCGGACGTCCTTGTCGAGGTCTCAACCTGCCTCCCACTATTCGCCAAAGCCAGGATGCTCGAGCCCCAAGAGATACCGCACACCTCGTGGAAGTCGCGCGCGAGCCGTCGAGTACGGCACGAGATATTTGTGTCTTATTGTAGACCTCAAACAATTCTCTTTGCAGCCGCGCGCGTAGTAGAAGCCAACCAAGCAGCGGTGTCGGTAAAACGCTGGAGCCGTGGAAGGTGTTGTTCGGCGGAATCGTGCAAGTGCGACTCGAGCACGAGCCAAGCGACCGGTCAATTCAAGACAACAACAAAACGCGCGCGCAAACCAGAGCGCACACGCCGCCTCATTGCACGCAAACACCAAAAAAAAACATAACGCGGTTTTTCATATCGACGGTGGCAGCAGCCGCAGCACACAAAAGTTGCGCAAATTAATACACAATCGGCTAAATTAATACTTAATCGATTTATTGTTGTTTACTTAAAAGGCAATGTGAAATGTGTTTCCTACGACAATGTGAAAACTGCGTAATGTTTAAGTGGAAGTGCAGGAAGTTAACATCATCGATATCAACAAATCGCAACGAATAATAACCAACACCATCACCTCACAAACGCTTTTGGAGCTTATATAAAAAATACAAAAATAATCAAAGTAAGATATTGCTGTTTGTCGACAATTATACTCAAAATTAAATTAAGCCACCATTTTTTGTCTTGTTTCATTTTTGCGCACATTCAAATGTGAAAAGCGACCCACTTTGCATGCACATCTGCTCGGATTCTCATTGTTATTCATAAATAACGCGGGAATGTGTCTCAACTCTAGGGATTTGTGCTAACTGCACAACAATATGAATTCGCCGCACAACTCCAGTTCGTGCAGCATATTTCATGGGAAAATAAAACAATCTATTCAAATAATAAAACTTTTCGCATATAGTAACACTTCTATTCATCGTGTTCTTTCTTCCCAAGGTTCACAATCGCGTTTTTTGGAAACTCCTTCGCTAATATGTGAAATTTATCTCTCGTGTAATTAATAATCGTTATTCGCGTACAACACAACAGCACCTTGAACTATATTTTGCATACGCCATGGAATCACCATAAACGGGAGCGTTTTAATTATTTTAATTTCCAAGCACACACATGTGATGAAAGTTCACAAATGAGATGAATCTGAATGCGTTTGATATTAGAGAAATTTCAAAATCAAATCAATTTCACCGCGTAATGCGCATTACTCGTAATTAAATCGCATTAAATGTTATCCTTCGATTAGTTCTTCGCGCATTCAACGTAAATTAACCGCACACATTATCAGTTTCAAACTTTATAGTTGCACATTACGCTGAAAGAATGAAAGTTTTTTGTTCCGTCTCGAGAGCGAATTTAATTCTGCGCAATGAGCAGTTATATAGATCTTATTGTTGCTTTAAACTTTCTTTTGCTACGTTGGAAACGGTTAAACGCTGTTAGTATTTATGTGTTACTTGTGACAGAAAACGCAACTCTTTCAAGCACACACACACACACACACCAGCTGTGCTTGCATTAATTCAGAGCAACAAATGCATTTGCTCGCTGCGCGCACGGATTTTACAGCCTTCGTCGTTCTTGCTTCGTTTCTTCAATTCGCTGCACTCGCATTTACCGACTCGCGTTTTTCCTCACCCACATACATATTAAAACAAAATCGCAAGCGCTCACAACTAGTTCGAATAAAATTATTTAGGAGCGCAGCTAATTTGCCTGATTTGCGTATAATTCATTTCACCAAAATGGCAAATATCGCATCTAATCTGACGAAATTATATAAGAATTATGCTCGGCCACGTTCCATCACCATGTCAATACACACTTTATTGCACGTTACTACGATTTTTTAATCGCCAACAATGCGCTTCGACGGTTTGCACTATAACAATTATTTACATAACGTCGTGCGTCGACTATAAATAAACTTATCTGGAGTAAATCCAATACAACATTTGAATTTTTTTTCCAGCCACTCGTCGAGCATAATACATTTCCTGAGTAACATAACATAAAGCAGAGCAAAAACATTCGATTTCGATCCACATGCCATACGTCCAAACATAATACCCGCAATATCTATCACCGAATAAAGCATATTTTCTATTCCATTTCACTACGGCGATACAGATAAATGAGTCTTAAGCAAATGACGCAATGGAGACACCAACACACCAACGGCATAATCCTATACAGCATGTGCTTTCGTCCACTTTACAAGGCATATTAGCAATGTTATACCCATATAATATCGGCTAATGTCTGGCATTCGATTCTCGTCTCGTTCTTTTGTACTTCGTAAGAGCAACCGCCTTGTTACCATTCGCTTCGTTTTGATCATGCTTTATATATTTGTGTCTAAACATTTGATAGCTAACTAACTTGTAAACTGCGGCGATTTGCCGCGCTACAAATTTTGCTCTTGGCATTACAATTTTTTTCTCCTCTTATCCACTTTACTTTTTCGTAGCCCGTGCCGCGCGGTAATGCAACTTTCGCAATGTTGATACATAAAACATTGTAGAGATAAATATATTTGATTGCCAGCGACAAGGAAAAGCAATTAATTATCGACAGATACCGCAGAGAACGCTCGCGTTCCGTGATGAATGATGAATTCGATGGTGGAGGTGGCGGTTGATCGAAGAAAGAAATCACTTTCAGACGATTTATAATCGCGCAAGATTGACGTATGGATAACGCACTAAAATGTGCGCAATTAGTAATTTATACCATTAACGCGAATTAAATGGAAACGTAATTGTGATAGCGGAATCATTTTCATTATCAAGACAGGTTTAAAGTTCTAATAAAGATGATGCTACATTAACACTTTACTCAGTTTATTTTCATGAATAAATATTAATTAAATCGTAACTTTTGAATGAAAGCAAACATTAGATTTACGTAATTTCCAGAATCAAACAAGAACAAGATTTATATATTTCTGTTTATCAACGAATGAGGTAATTAAAGATTAACATGCTATAACCGGTAGTAAAGATATAAAACTGTATCATATATTCTTAATTAAATACTCATACTAACTACATTCGTGTCAATCAACTGCTATCAGACTGATTTTAATGGCAAGAGAGTGTTTCGAACTCGTGTATTACCACATTCTGGTATTAATGAATATTTAACACAAAAAACTAACAAAAGTGAGTTAAGTGACGCGTTGCCCTGCAGATTTCTGGTATTTCTTCATGTTCTTTACACAAATTAGCCTAAATTTTATCTGCCTGCAGGCGCCGCTAGTCATTACTTATTGTAGCACTTTAAGGAGTAGAGAAATCTGTCAGAAAATGCATTCATTCAAGAATACAGAAATTTGTACAAAAATAAATTACAACAAGTTTATAAAAAAAAATTTCACGTGTATAGTATTTTAGTAAGTAATATTATAAATGAAAAATATGAATTTGTTTGTTTGTTTCGCTTTTTCACCAAAACAACTGAAGAAATTTTTATCAATTTTTGTATAGATATATTTTTAACCTTGGAAAAACAAATAGACCACTTTTTGTCACAAAATTATAACTTAAAGAGTGTAAAATAAGGGATAAAAATTGATATAAATTTTTTTATCAAAGTTATAGTTTTATATTTCAACTTCAGATGGCGCAAAAATTCATTTATAGTATTTCTCATTCCCTTAAAATAAAATTGAGAATTTTATTGACGGAATCGGCACATAATAAGTACTTTTCACAGACGAAAACTACCAGTTCATAAATAACTAGCATGTATCACCTGATAATTACAATATCTACTAATCAATTATCACTCTACCCAAGACCTCGTGAACTATTCAAGCGTACACGTCTAGAATCACATATATTTGTAAATGTCATTTGCTCAAGTTTTCATTCTCCGCGATTATTCATGGCGAGCAAGCACATTGTATTGTCTTTTATGTGATACCGTGTCATAATATGACGCTGAATTCTATTGCAATACTCTCAACCACTTTGCAACGAATATTAACGAGAATTTAAGTCGTTTTTAGAAATTAAATGAAGTCAAACAATGAATGTAAAACTGCGATTTGAACAGCGTCAGCTCAGCTCTCTTGCAATAAAGTTACAAAGTCATATCACAGGAGGAGTGTGCAACAATTGTCGACCTCAAAGAGTTGAATTAATGGCTTGCGGCTTGCACAGCCAACTCTCGACCCAATGCAATCAATAATTTGAAGCAAACACAAATAATAGACGCACATAATTGCGCGCGTTTAGGAACTGAAAATTTTGCGCACTTTTTGAAAACGATTAACCTTGATCTGAATAAACGTTATAATTTAACAATTTACTCCTACGTCCTAGGATTAAACCACAAAAGAAATGTAACAAGTGGCCTCACTTCAAATTCAAACACATTTCGGCGCGCTTGCATTCATAAACATATTAAACACATATATTAGCAGTTCTTTTGGTGGCAGCAGCCGATTGAAAAACACTATTTTAACACTTGACAACAAACAAACGCATACATATGCGCGGGCGCACGCCTTTAATTCACACTAATTATACTGATTTCGGTTTATTTCTTTCCTGTACAAGTCGTGTTTCAAAACACCAATTACCCATTTCGACGCGCCACACAATCGTTACGATAATTACTCGAACACATAGACAATCCGGTAATTTCTGCACGTATTCTGTTTTCGTATCCGTGCGCAGCGTACTGAGCACGAGATGCAACAATTCACAATAATACAACATTAACACGCGGGGCATAAATATTCGCGCGTCATTTTAAGGCTTGCGATTCGGAATGCAGATAATTGAATACTCTGCATTCCCAATCGAAAAACAAGTTACATATCGCATCGGAATGAAGTGTAATTCTTAACGCACACGTTTTTTAATGACTCAAGAAAGTAAATAAGAAAATATCTTCACTTTTATGAGAAAATGTCATTACTTAGTAAAAGTATATTATAATAATCATAAAAACGACTATTAAATTAACTTCACTAACTGACCAGTTAAATTACACATCCGTCGAAACAATTCCAAGCACAATTCGTGCCTAGTAATTATATTAATAACACATCTCTGCAAACACTGTGATTAGGAGTTCCTTATTGTATATTAGATGCATTTAAGGCAAATACCTCTCCGGTTGAGAAGGATGTGTAAAACACTTTATTTTTTAATGTTTAAGGAAGTCAATTTCAAATTGATTTTTTCGCTAGTACCTACTTTGTGAATGATAAAAATGTTGCACAATGTTAAACGAAAGAGAGAAAAAAGTAACATTGTTTTCGTAATTAAGACGTCAAAAATGCCTTTGTTCTAAGGTTACCTGAGTGCGGCATACTCCAATTAACAAATTGCTAATAGTTCCCATCGCGGCAAGTCAAGGTCGGCGCATTTGGTGCTCGTGAAAGCTCTTGTTAAACAATAGACCAAATCAAAAATTATTACAATTAGCACAATCGAAAAGAGCGCTAATTATTGCTGTGAAAAAGTTGCAAGCATTAAAAATAGAATAATGTGTGAGTTTAGTCAATTCCGTGTGTCCGAGTGAGGTAATGTTTTTATTTTATTGAATAATAAAACTACTTAATCGCGGGTAATTACTGAAAATATGCCGTGTGACGAAAACGGTTATCAAACACTTGCGGAACATTTTATAAGGTGGTGATATTCACAATTGTTTAACAACGTACGAAACAAAATATATATATCACGCGGTCTTTTTCCTTATATTCGTCGTCTCGTTACCAGACACATTTCGCAAATGTGCGCAATGCATGAAATCAATTCAATTGAAATATTCTGTAATAGTTTTACTCAACCGTATATGTTCGGTCTATTAAAATAAATAATTAATAAATTGCCTTTTTTGTGTCGAAAAATAATAATCCATGCCGGGATTATTCCATGATCTAGAGAAGAGAACGTAAACGTTGACCACAAAATGCAATGGTCCAGTTATGAAAAACCGCGCCCTGTCATTTAACCTTGGGCAGTGTAAAGACAATCACGAAACCGCTCCACTGGCCTCTGACCTAAACAGAAATTGTGTTCATTGCGGCGCAGACACCTTTAAGAGTTTCTATCTTGTAGCGCGGCTTGAAATTTAAAGAGCACGCCGATGACTTGCAGACAATCTAATGGCGAGCGAGTTATAATTCTCGCAAATGACATTAATTTGCAAAGGGAGCGCCGGACGTGTGCCGGCCGTTTGGTAAAAATGAGGAAACGCAATAAAAAATAAACAAGACTAAGTATAATTATAGAAAGGTGCAAGGCTACATTCATAGCAGCAAACCAACAGCGTCTAAGAGGAACGGCGGCGCCGCTGAGCAAGCTCTAGTTGCAATTAAACTATCATGTCGCGGGTCTCTCGCGCGTAACAGCGAAAGTCGCAACCAGATACCTCTAAATACGGCTCAAACTAATTAGAAATTTCGCATTGTTTTCAGATGCAGCCGCAGCTAGGCCCACTTTGGGGTTTTCTACTGTTACTTCCATTATGGTTAGTCCTTGTACAATGTGATACATCGTCGCCGCAACGAACGTTACACCGACTCGTTGGTGGTCACATGAGAACTCAACCGGAATTAGACGATGCCGAATTAATAATCACCTCCAGTGCGGGCGGAGGTCGCGAAAGTAAAACAAAAGAAGGCGACGACAAAAAAACACTGTCGCAGCAAGTGGCGGACGGTAAATACGGACTGATACAGAACGAATTGTTCAGCAAGCCGGTGAAAAAGCCGGGTATAATTAGTTACGAGAGTAATCCGGAAGTGCCTAAGGACAATATAAACAATTTAGGAGGACTGAATAAGAACGACATCTGGCTGGCCGAGAACCACCTATTAGTAATAAGAGGTGGCGACTTTGCCGATCAGGATGTGCCCGCCGTCAGTGATAGCCATCCGGTGTGGCCGCCCATCGATGATTATCACGCGCCGGGGAGGCAGGTCAAGCTGCCGAGCAATCCAAAAGTGCCACCGCCCTTTCCCGTCCAGCTCACCGAGGACGGGCCACTCCAAATCCTGGGCACAAACTATTCGACAACGCTTAATGGAACGATCGCAGCGTCACCATACCCCCTACCGCCCGCGGAAGGCGGCTTCTATCCATCGTTCCCGTCAGATGGAGGTGCCTATCAGGCCAACACTACTTCCGGGGAAACTCCGTTCCCAATACCTGCTTTCCCTCCAGAATTTGGCACACCGCCGTTCCCGCTGAACGGCAGTATACCACCCTTTTTCGCATCGCTACCACCCGGAGCTGCTATACTGCCTCCACCGAGTAATACCAGCATAGAATACGATGATGATGACCCATCAATATATTATCCACCGCCGTATAGTTTTTATTACCAGATGGATAATTCAACACAAGTACCACCAGGTCCTTTGGTTCCGGGTATAGTCCTACCACCACCGCCAAATTTCTTTGCGCCATTGGATAAACCCCGAATGAAACCAATACGTGTCAGCACTACCACAACAACAACAACGACAACAACTCGTAAACCATTCACAACAGTGAGCACGGAAGGCTTTAAACAAATTCGACCTACAACAACTGCCTTACCACCTACGCCACATAAATCCAACAGAGTCAAAGTGGATAACCATTACATCCCCCCACCACCTCCACAACAACCACCACGTGTTGTTATACACGTAGAAGACACAACACCAGCCCAACCAATCGAACCCCAACGAATAGTCACAATAGTCCCAGTAAAACACTATCACACCCAACAATACAACCGAACAGGGGTTGTGGTACGACCCAAACCCGAATCTGTCACAGTCCTGAAACCAGTCAAAACCGGAAATACACCAGCACCCACGCCACGACCAATTTACTTCTACGAAAACAACGTTAAACCATACAAGATTTACGGGCCACCAAGCAGACCACGAACAACAGTTAGCTCCACGCAAATACCATTGAAAGCCCAATATCACTACAGCACATCGAATGAAATCGACACCAATTCGGTAGTGACTCAACTGCCCGAAACTGATTACTATCGGCCGAGAACCACAACGAAACAACCGCGACAATACTACTACTACGAAGAGCAACCGCAGGTGAATTCAATCACCACCCAACGCACACCCAAACAACAACAGCATCAACAGAATTACTTCAACGTGCCGCAGGAATACTACGTGCCTGCAAAGCAGGCGGTTCGTGAGAATTACCAGGCGAAACCAATTCTAGAACAACAACCACAATACTACTACCGGCCAAGTCGACCTCCAGCAAGTCGGTACCGATTTGTAGAAACAACCAAAAAGCCAGATTCGTTTAGTATTCATGTAGCTCGACTAAAACAACAAATTCATCAATATTACACTACTCCAGAACCTTATCTTAGTTATGAACAACCACGACAACAACAACAACCAGCCCCTAAACCAGTATATCAGTTTAGTTTCCAAGCTGCAAACTATCAACCACAGCAAATAAATGGTTTCCGGGCATCACCACTGGATGATTCTGATGATGAAAAGTTCCAACCGATTAATAAATACAATGTTGAAATACAACCAGCCATAGAAGTACTGCCCACAAGGATTCCCTATCAAAATACACCCTCACCAGGACAATATTACCACCCGAAACCAATTCAAGTCCTGCAGACGTCCACAGAACGACCTTCCAAGTATTACACTACACCTCAACCGGATTATGATTATGAACAGATTGATGTTAAGCAAAAGTCGCCTTATCAAACAGCAACTGCCACTCCAAAACCAATAAGTCAGTATTCATTCGATGCTACACCGAATCCATACCAGCAATACTATACAAAACCGGAAGATGCGTATTTAGATGATTTAACACAGAAATATTTCACGGTTTTCGGTAAGAAAATACCCGGACAAACCACGCCGATTCCCACAAATACCCAGCGGCCTAATGTGCAGATTCAGTACGCGCAGAGCGCAGGTAAAGAGGTATCTCTGCACGGCGACACGATCGTAAATTACGTGCGGCCGCGCCCGATTGAAGCGCAGGCGGAATATGTGCGCGCCAGGCGGCCACAGCCGCAGCATCCGGCGCCCTCAAAGCCAGAAATTGTGCAAGCCATACCAGTGAAAATCGCCGCATCGCCCGAAGGTAAACCCGGCTCGTTTATCTCTTATGAACTACCGGGTGATGATGGGGCGCACTTCTACTTCCTCACCCCGCAGCTGGCGCAGAGCAGAGACCAAGGGGCAGGTTTCTACTTTGAGAATCCGAAGGCGCAAGAGCTCAAAGACAAGCAGCAACAGCAGCAGCAACGCACCAAGAGCTAACAGCGCGTCAGCATCCAGTCAACGCTCAAATATTTATGGACACACACGATAATTTATGTACTTGTAAAATTTGCCCACCTACCTACTACCTATTACTCTATTCTACACTACCCGATAATGATTTGTGTTTCTCATGTATGCTTCCTATTGCAACGTTTATGTAATCATAGATATTAATTTAATTCATGCTGTATTTAAAGAACGAAGAAACAAATATGATTTAGTAATTATTTTATTTTTGAGTGGTCTGTGATCGTCGGAGTGCCAGAACACGCTCACGCATTTCGACTGCAATTTATTCAAGATGAAAAATTGATGAATATGTATGTATGTATAATGCTTAAGTATAGAAAAGATTAATAAAAATATGTGGTGTGAATATTCCCAGGAATCTACCAAACGAATCGAGAGAGAGTGTTACGCCGCGCGAGACAATTCTTCTTTCTTTTCGCGACTCCAGACGAGTTGATATTTACGAGCATTGTAAATTACTGTTATGTTAAGGAGAGAAGCATGTACAATAAACACTTGTATGTAGAATGCATGTTGCTTGCATCCAGGATTTAAATTCAGATCTTAGAAAATGCAAATCGAAGGGCAATTTTTGAGTAATTTTCGATAAAAAATTGTTTTTTCGATTGTTTCATCATAAATTTCAGCATAAATCAACGAACAACACGACTAATATTGCTAATTTCATGTTTCATGATCAATTTTTACTTAAACCTGATAAAAACACGACTAGTACTGTTAATTTTTATAATTCATGGACAATTTTTTGTATTAAAAACCCGGTAAAAACAGTTTTTTCAATTGCTTATCATAAATTTCAGCATAAACCAATTAAATACGCGAATAATTTTACTAATTTCATGTTTCATTGACAATTACTAATTAATTCACCATAAAAACATGATGTTTCGGTTATTTATCACAAGTTCACAGTATCACAGTATAAATCAATCAAATATGCCCCTAACATTTCAAATTTCAAGATATTTCCGCATAAGTGTTTTAACCAAATTTAACCAAAATAATCCAAAAAATACACTTACCAGTGTCAAGTTCCTGCTCGGCACTCTCATCCTTCAATGGTGAATCAAACAAGTGCAGGTAGACCTCAATCGCACATCGTGCAGCCTTGAAGTAAAAAGGATGCCCCCTCAAGACGTCCTCCAAGCGCAACAAGCCAACATACGATCGTAATGTCATTTTACGCATGCAGTATGTATGAAAGTCGAATTGATCCTCGATGATTTCCGAAAAATGCTACAAAAACATCACAAAGTAACTATTAATATACTCTTATATCATAATATGATCAACTTACTCTGTCCACTTCATGACACTTCTTTAAGGCATCGCCGTATTGCTCCAGTCTTTGGTAAGCCAACGCGCACTCCGTCTGGAACCACATGCACTGCATCTCATTCAAGTTCTCCATCGCAGAAACACCTTCACGTGTGAACTTAGCGCAGGTCTCCTCTGCTTCCTTAATATGATTCGCCCGGAGCATATACTTGGCGCATTTGGAGTTAATGTAGCGATCGGCAGTGTCGAGGGCTTGTGCCTCATCCAACCACTTGTACGCCTCTTCCGCATCACCGGCATGCTTGAAAATACGACCTTTAGTCACGTACAGTTCGATAAGTGTCGGGGTATGCTCGATGGCCGAAGTAATATAACTGAGTGACTTATCAGTGTTGGTTAGATAGTCATAGTGTTGAGCAAGGTAATAATATACCCATAATAATGCGGATGCTGGTTCGCGTGGTCCGTTATTCTTTTCAGACTCCGCGTACTTTCCGCAACTCTTCAATGAATCCACATATTGTAGAAGAAGGCTTTCGATGATTGCAACCTTTGCCGGATCGGTGTAGAGGGATCTGAGATCGACGAAAAGCGGCGGGACACCTTTGGTAAACCCGCGACGCATGTATTTATCCACTTGCGACTTGAAAGTCTCACCGGTAGCGTAATTCAGTGGAAGTCTACGCGGTGGCATCGCGCGTGGAAACTTCTCTGAATAATCCAGATAGAAGTTAACAATATCGTTGGCGTTCGTCAGTTGTTTGGCTTCAATCAACTTCTTGTAGTAAATAGTATTCTCTGGATTTCGCCGAATCAGCTCTTCGTAAATCCTGGTTGCATCAGAAAACTGCTTCAACTGCAGATGCAATGAACCAAGATTCTCTTTCCAGGTGAGTTTGTCAACAATCTGGTCGGCGTTCTTTTGCAAATGATCTAAGGCTTTTTGCAGATCGCCAGACTCTTGTATCACTAGGTTCTGGTAGAGCAAGAGCTCACTGTGTTCATAATCAAAATTACCCTTCTGTAACAAACAAAAACGTTTAAGTATTAATAAATATAAATTGATTAATCATTAACTTACTGGTTGCTGATCCAGGAAAGTGTCTAATATAATCAGTGCATTCTTATAATCACCTAAAAGGTGATAGGACATGGCATAGCCAATCCATGAAGTTCTTTGAGTGGCTCTCAGCATCAGCAGCTGGTACCTGGTCTCCCTGTATCCTTCCAAATCGCGCATTTGTATTTGCAGCAGGGACAAATCGCGCAGGATTTGAATGTTGTCCTTCTCCCATTTGAGCGCATTGCGGTAGCACTTGATTGCCTCATCGTACTTTTTATCCGAGCGTTGTAGAAGACCGTATACATGCCAACACACGTGCGAGCGTAAATCATTTCGCAGCCCTCTTCGTACATACTCGTATGCCTCCTCTTTTCTGCCTAGACAATTCAATGTCAGGCCTTTCATTGCCAAGGTTTCTCCATGTTCTTGATACTTTGGATTGGTGAGGATTTGTTTGGCAAACTTCAATCCATTTTTGTACTGCTTTTGTTCATAGCATCTCTGTGGGAAAATTTTCCAAACATTAATTACATAATATTAAAATTTACTTTTAGTAGCATTCTGACAAAACAAACAGTAGCATAGCCATTTAATCCTTAATAAAACAATCAGTTTATAACAACTAGTTGATATTGGATATTTTGTAAGTTGATATGTAAAATGTTTCATTTTCATAGGAAGCAAGAAAAGCATCAACATTAATAAAATAGGTTATGTACCGACATGACTAGGCTGTCGATTTGCAAATAATTTCGGTATTGAATTCGCTAGCTATTTGCGGCAGTGATTTTACATTCGAAAAAGTTGCTGAATATAAGAAAATCGTAGCGGCTTCTACGCGGCTGCCGGTTGGATAAAGCGGCGCAAACATTTAATGGCTTGCTCCTGTAAGTTTAGCAGTGCATGGTTGACGTTGTACATACCAATATTCGTTTAAATAAGGCATTTTCTTTTGGCGGCAACGGATTACTTGAGGGCATCGTAACAATTCCACTATGTGTGTGTTATAAATAATCCGGCGAAATTAGAATTATGGATAAAATAAAAACCTCGTGGTCACACAAACCTCACGGAGTCGATAGACGTCACGTGACCAACACCACTGCCGCCAACCGATCGCGCCGGGAAATAGTGTCCCTGATCAAATAAATCACGCCGCTTGCGAGTAAATTTTGCGCCGAAATTGCCGTAACCACGTTTGCACAATTTAGGTTTATTCATTTATAATTATTTGTACTAATCAAACGTAAATACCTAAAAACATAACTTAGAAAAAGTGCATGAAATTATTTAAAAGCAACTTTATTTAAGGAAAACTCTAAAATTTAAGTTCTAATATTGTTTTGCGCAGTATGGGTTGCCTATATGTTTTGTCGGCACTTTGTGCAGCATGTGATAATTAAAAGCAGGGTGAGAAAAGAACTTATATATTTATCATACTAAACTAAAACTATGAGTAAATACGAATTAATAGTACTCTTTGATGGTTACTCTACAACCGTAGAGGAGGGTATGAAGGCTAATTGTACCTGTACATTATTAAAAAGCGAAAAAAACAAGATAATTATTGATACAAGAACACCATGGGATGGTGACAGCCTTATCACAGCTCTTCAGCAACAAAATATCAAACCTGAAGACATAAATTATGTTATCTGTACTCATAGCCATTCGGACCACATTGGTTGCAACTATCTCTTCCAAAACGCTTTACACATAGTTGGAAAAACATGCATTTCCAGGAATGATTTGTATTATGACTATGATTTCAAAGATAACCATGTAATTGATGAGTATGTGAAATTAATAACAACACCTGGACATACCTCTGAGTGTATAACAGTCCTGGTACAGACACAAGAAGGATTAATTGCTATTGTAGGTGATTTATTTGAAAAGAAACAAGATATGGATGATGAGGAGCTGTGGAAGTGTTGCAGTGACTTTCCTGAAATTCAGGAGGAAAGTAGAAGAAAAATTCTTGAAATAGCTGATTTTATTGTACCTGGACATGGTCCCATGTTTAAAAACCCAAATAAAACTTAAATCAAGTTGTATCAATATGAAATACTCAATTAAAACTATAAGACAAACCGCAGTCAATTTCTACAATACATTAGACAAGATTCATAAAAGTAAAGCTGGAAAATTTATGTATTTGACTATAAACTAAAACTTAAGATTAATTGGAGCATATAAAGATAAAAGGCACAAAGGTATAATTTCCTAAAATATAATTTAAGCTCCACACATTTCACAACCCTCAGGATTGGCCAGTGAGCAAACCATCGCCGCCATATTCTTTTCTACCTCCTCAACTTCTTCCTCATGGAAACTTTTATCGTTACCATTGACGCCATTTTCCTTCGTATCACCATTACTTACACCGTTTTGTGCGGTTCCGTTTTCCTTCACCATCAATTTAGACTTATCAACCGTGAATTGAATCGGCCTAGCAGCGGGCTTTGTGCGCAAGTAATACATACCAGTCTTCAATCCCTTTTTCCATCCGTAGAAATGCATCGATGTCAAAACTCCATAATTCGGTTTCTCAATGTGAATATTCAAGCTTTGCGATTGGTCAATGAAAGCACCGCGATCAGCGGCCATGTTTATGATGACTTTCTGTGAGATTTCCCAGACGGTTTTGTAGATTTTCTTCAAATCATCCGGAATAGTTGGAATGTTTTGAATCGAACCACAATTTGCGATGATTTGATTCTTCATCACATCATCCCACAAACCTTTATCAGTCAAATCTTTGAGTAAATGATGATTTACCACTTGGAATTCACCAGATAACACTCTCCTCGTGTAGATGTTAGAAGTATAAGGCTCAACGGATTCATTATTGCCTAGAATTTGAGCAGTGGAAGCAGTTGGCATTGGTGCCAGGAGCAGTGAATTTCTAATTCCGTGTTTAGCGATTTTAGCCTTCAACGCAGACCAATCCCAGAGACTTGTCGGTGTTACATCCCACATTTCATATTGTAGAATACCTTTGGAGACTGGTGAACCTTCATAAGTTGAATACGGTCCATCAACTTCAGCGATTTCACAGCTGGCTTCCAAAGCTCCGTAATAAATCGTCTCGAAAATCTGAACATTCAACTTTTGAGCTTCTGCACTTTCAAACGGCATTTTCATGAGAATAAAAGCATCTGCAAGGCCTTGAACACCAATACCAATTGGTCGGTGTCTCAAGTTAGATTTCTTCGCCTCTGGTACAGGATAATAGTTAACATCAATGATTTTATTCAGGTTTTTAGTCACAACTTTAGTAACTTTCTTGAGCTCATCAAAATCATACTTGTCTTTATCAACGACAAACATGTTAACAGCAATTGAAGCAAGATTACATACGGCAATCTCATCCGGTGAAGTGTATTCAATAATCTCAGTACACAAATTCGAAGATTTAATCGTTCCCAAATTCTGTTGATTAGATTTCCTGTTACATGCATCTTTGTACAACATATAAGGTGTTCCAGTCTCAATTTGTGATACGCAGATTTGCGACCAGAGACTTCTAGCATCAACTTGTTTGGTAAACTTGCCTTGTTCCTCATAACTCTGATACAATTTCTCGAATTCTTCACCCCAACAATCAGACAATCCAGGACATTGATGTGGGCACATCAATGACCACTTTCCGTCCTCTTCAACGCGCTTCATAAACAAATCAGGAATCCATAGCGCGTAGAATAATTCACGCGCGCGTAATTCCTCTTTCCAGTGTTTTTCTTTAAGTTTAAGAAATCAAAAATATCCGCATGCCATGGCTCTAAATAGATAGCGAATGCACCGGGGCGTTTGTTACCTCCTTGATCAACATATCTTGCTGTATTGTTGAAAACACGCAGCATAGGTACCAACCCATTCGAATGTCCGCCAGTTCCAGCAATGTAAGTGCCATTCGCGCGGATGTTGTGTACATTCACACCGATTCCACCAGCGGATTTCGAGATATAAGCGCATTGACTAAGACAACGGAAAATACCCTCAATGGAATCATCAGGCATCATCAACAAGAAACATGAAGATAATTGTGGACGCGGTGTTGCAGCAGCAAATAAAGTCGGCGATGCATGAGTGAAATATCTCTCACTCAAATAATTGTAGGTTTCTATAACTGCAGGAATATCTTCACCGTGGATTCCGACAGAAACTCGCATCAACATATGCTGAGGACGCTCGACAATTTTTCCATTAATGCGGATTAAATAAGATCGTTCCAAGGTTTTAAAGCCAAAATAATTGTAAGAGAAGTCGCGATCGTAGATGATACAGGAATTTAATTTATCGGCATTCTCCATGATGATTTTATAGTGATAATCAGAGATTTGCGGACAACGTCTACCGGTTTTCTCGTTGATCATCGTGTATAAATCCTCAATAACATCTGTTATTGCAATCAAATTGAATTAATACTTTTATAAGTCTTAGTGTAATGTTATGAGACTTACCGCTAAATTGTTTCTTTGTTTCCTTGTGTAGATTGGAAACGGCAATACGTGCGGCAAGTATAGCATAATCAGGATGATCTGTGGTCATCATAGCTGCTGTTTCAGCAGCCAGAGTGTCCAGCTCAACTGTTGTGACACCAGGGTAGAGGCCATTGATGACTTTTAAAGTGATTGCCAACTAATTAAAGAAAAATAAACATTATTCAGATGAATAAATACATTAAGAAATGTTACTTACAGGATCTACAAAGTCTGCATTCAATCCATAACAGAGCTTTTGTACTCTTGAGGTGATCTTGTCAAGGTGGACTTCTTCTTTTCTTCCATCTGAAGATAAAGATATTTATTAACATGTTATGGATGTTGTTTAATTAGTTTACACTTGATCTATTAGTATTTTATACATTTAATATAAGTTTTTAGCTCACCTCTCTTAAGGACAAACATCTTGCTCAAAGGTTTGTTCACCATTGTAAAAATGTGACTCTGCACTGCGATTATCGAGAGGAAGAGGGTGGCTACAAGTTAACTCCCTCGTCGACTGTTACAATAAAACGAAAAAGTGGAAGAAATTCCGTTGCAATCCCAACAATAGCAGGTAAAAATCGTTGATTATATAAAAAAAAACACCTGCCTCACGCGAGGCAAACTGCGTCGTGCACAAACAAGAATGAACAAGATCGTTCGGCGTAACGCACGGCCGTTTTATAACGAACTCGCAGCAGTGTGAGTAAATGAGGGTAAGTTGTAAAAAGCGGTGCGAAAACTGCGATAACCTTAAACAAGTGGCGCGAAACAGCGGCCCATGACCAAAAAAAATAAAAACCGCCCGAGTATCCCGCCAAAACTTATTCAAAATAAGTAAGCATGCGCAAGAAGCACAATTAAATCAAAAGAGGTGGAAGACGTGTTCGTTTCTTTCAAATTCAGTGTTTATTTTGTTTGAAAGTTCAAATCAACGTCAGATGCGACATATTAATTAGCATTTAATTGCCGTTTGTACAATTGAAGATGAACGACAATCGGTGGAGCCCAGAAAGCAATTCCGAAGTATAACAGGAAAACAATGGTAAAACGCATATGATTCCTGATTTGAAATGGTACCATATAGAAGGGATCACCGCCGATGGACTTGGACAGGAAATCTTTCGGGTCGGGTGGGACTCTTTTCTCGCAAAGTTTCTTCCAGATTTGAGTGCGAATCGGTTGTCTTGTAAATAATGACCGAGCACGAAGCAGTGGACCAATCATGTTGAGGGTTGTTGGATTTGTTCAAGGAATTATATTCAATACTCGCGGGTAAAACGATTCAAACTGAAACTTGAAAGGTTATTAATTATTATTATCAACACTTTATTTTGTTTTATCATGGATATATAATTCATAGGTTGCTAAAATATAAAAATATAGCTTTTATTTGTTTCTGCAAATATTCTTTGTTTTCAACAGACGAAAAATTACGATCGTAGGCGATCATGCGCGATCAAAGAACGGTTTTTGAACTTTTTACGTCTTTTACATGAATAATCTATTAATACTATTAAACTATAGAATATTTTTTAAATGGAAGACATTTATAAAGTTAATTTTCTTACAATTTCATAAAATCATTTTGCTTTTGTTTAAGCGTACGAGGTGTTATCGTCAATAACAGGTTCTGTTTTACACTCAGTTGAGTTGGTAGGGTTGGCGGAGGAACAACAGAAACATAACCAAGTTATAGTAATTGCTTTTCTCCGTGAAACTCATTAAAATGAAGTGATAACTACTCGATTATACTCGCAACAATAGCATAAACCAACTAATAAGTTAATAAGTTGTTATTCTTTTAACAAAATGGTTGTGTGCCCGGCTGATCACGGCTTACAAGCCGACGTAATTTTCGTCATCGAAGCAACAGCTATAAATGGAGCATACATAAACGATTTGAAGACGAACTACATTCTACCATCCCTAGAGTAAGTGACTTTCTAATACATTCTAAATTATTTCACATTACATACGAAACATGATGAAACCGAACGGATATTTGAAGATGGTTTGAGGTATCTGGTTAATCTTGGATGTAACCTTGCTGTTTTATGTGAAAATTTACACACCTGATCCTTTTTTTATTAAAATTTTAACTGCACACCTTACTAGATTTAATTAGTTACCCATTTTTTGTTTTTGAAATTGTTACAGATACTTTAGCCAGGGAAATATTGATGATATTAACTATATCTCTGAGAATGCAAATTGTTTGTATGGTATTGTAGTTTACCATGCAGCAGATTGTTTGCCAAGTCCTAGCAGTGACACAATTGGCCCATATTCAAGTCCAAGTAAATTACTGAATGCACTTGATAAACTTGAGTAAGTCAATAAATGTTCATTAGAAAAGAATAAGAATGATGTAAATATATGTTGGGTTTGTTTTGTTAAGATTGATTGGGGGTAAAGGTGAATCCCATGCAAATATCGGCGAAGGTCTAGCCACAGCTTTAAATTGTTTTGAAGAGTTGGGTCAGAAAAGAGATGCTGCTAGTAATGCATCTGTGCAGAAACATTGTATCTTGGTTTGTCACTCGCCGCCATATTTGATTCCAGTTTTGGAGTCACATAATTATTCTGGGAAGAATACTGAACAACTTGCAGGAGTTTTACAGGAAGTGAGTTGAATGAATGTAATAATTTACCAAATAGGTAAATAATGTATTATTTTCATTTTATTCTTAGAATGGGATTAATTTATCAATTATTTCCCCAAGAAAAATTCCATCCTTGTATAAACTCTTTGAAAAAGCCGGTGGTGATCTCTCAATCTCGCAAACTAAAAATTATGCGAAAGATCCACGACATTTGGTACTTCTTAAAGGTTTCTCGCTTAAAGAAAGACCCTTGACTCCACCGAGTGGCCCTGTTACTTCATCTCAAAACCAACTTCCTAGCAGCAATCCTATACAAATCGGTTCATTGCCAAGTCCGATTGCAAACAATGATTCTCCTATTCCTGGTGGTCAACAAGGTGTTAATCCTAACATGATGGGTCAAAATCCTAACGCTGGACCTAATCAAGTTGGGCCGAATAATGTCTTCCGCCCGAACAATCCGCAAGGCATTACATCGCTGCAGCAACAAAATCAACAACAGCAGAATATACTAATGAATCAAGTACGCGGTGGACTGATGGGCAACCAGCAGTTCCAAAACACGCAAATGCAAGCACCGCCTGGTTATCAACAGACTATTTCCATGGGTGGTATGGGTGGAAATCGTCCGCAACGTGGATGGATGATGCCGCCACAACAACCGCAACGGCCACCATTCATGCAGAATCAACCTCAAGGGGGACAGAGTCAGGGGAGTGCTTTGATTGCGCAACTTACACAACCGCCGAATTCTATGCCTAATACGGTTAATCAATTTAACTCATGTAAGCATTTTATTCTGGAAATTTTGCGTTTTTTGCTAATTTTTCTATTACGTTTTTCTTGTAGTGGGTAATAACGTAGCGATGTCTCCTCAACAACAACACCCGAACAACCAACAACAGCAAATTCGTATGGGTTTACTCACGCCGCAACAACAGCAACAACAGTTGAATCAACAGC
This sequence comes from Dalotia coriaria, assembly GCF_025399875.1. Classification (NCBI taxonomy): domain Eukaryota; kingdom Metazoa; phylum Arthropoda; class Insecta; order Coleoptera; family Staphylinidae; genus Dalotia; species Dalotia coriaria. Next base: position 6,109,305 of record NW_027045447.1, on the reverse strand, counting down.
AACAATTGAATCAACAACAGCAGTTGAATCAGCAGCAACAGCTTGCGCAACAACAGCTAAACCAACAGCAGCAGAATATGCAACAACAACAGCAAAATTTACAGCAACAACAGCAGCAACAGCAACAAGCCCAACAACAACAACAACAGCAAAATATACAAACCTCTATGTCCAATGTAAATCAACAAGGCGTGAATGTGAACCAAGGTGTTCCGCCTAATGTAATGCCTAATGTGAGTAACGTAGGTCCAGGGACCATGCAACAATCCATGCCTATTCAACAGCAAGCCCAGGGTAATCAACCGATTACTTCACAAGCACAGCCTGGTACTGGGGGTAGGCAAACAATCTGGCAGGGTGTTTTGGAATGGATTGAAAAACCAAAGGTTTTGCCGGATTCGCAAAAGATTACTAAACAAGTGCAATGCTCTGTTTCGGCTGGCGTTAAAGATGGCGAATTGGAGTTGAAGGCTGATGGATGGCCACACAAGTTGATTATGCAATTGATGCCTAAGCAACTTATTGGAAATATTGGTGGAGCGTATTTGAAGAATTCGAAATCGGTGTTTTTTCATCCATTGCCATGTGAGGCTTTGGATTCTTTGACGAAAGTTATGAGTACTGGTTTTGTAAGTATTTGATTTTTATTTATTTTTAAGTTTTTTTGATTAATTTTTAAATTTTGTATGCAGGCTGGTTGTGTACACTTTACAGGCGCAAACAACCAATCCGTTTGTGATATTAAAGTCTTGATTCTTCTCTACACCGCTGAGAAACGCGCATATTTAGGTTTCATTCCTAACGATCAAGTTGCGTTTGTTGATCGTCTTCGAAAAGTAATCCAGCAACAAAAATCCACGCAAATTATGCGTCGTGTTGATCAGACGCAAGGCATGAATCCTGGTCAACCTGGGCCTGGAATTGGTTGTCCTACACAAATGCCAAATACTTCCACTCCGCAATCAGCGAGTCAACCAATGATGATGGTGCAAAAGAACACGATGACCATGGGAGGTGGTCAACTCACACAGAATGTGGTTACTTCCAGTAGTCAACCACAACCGAATATTCCTGGTCCCGGTGGGATGATGAACCCGAATATGCCTGGTGGGATGCGGTTGAGGATGCCGATCCCGAATCAAGCACAGCAACAAGCTCCTCCTAATCAAACTATGGCGGGTGGGAGTCAACAAGGTGGTATGATGGGTGGGCCTAATCGGCCACAGCAAGGGTATAATCAACTTGAGGCGGAGCGACAGGTTAATCTGGATAAGATTAATCAGTTGAAGCAAACGCTGGAAGTTGCGCAACAACAGGAGCAACAGTATAAGAATCAACTCGAGAGGATTTCCCATATGAAGACGCAACAGTTACAGGAGGCGTTGCATGTTGCTCAGCAACAAGAGATGCAATATAAGTTGCTTGATGTAAGGCGCATTGTTGAATACTTTGCTGTTTTATTTTTAATTTTTGATTTTTAACAGCAACAACGTATGAAAACTGTTATACCAACGCCGAATTGTATACAACCTCAAAGAATGATGTTATCGGGACCTGGCGGACCACAAGTCCTACCAAACAATCCAGGATTGAGGACGTTGCTACAACAACAGCCACAATATCGTCAACAGATGATGGCTGGGCAGATGCATCCGAACATGGGTGGTAATATGCAACATGGCGGACCGCGACCAACGATGGATCAACAAATGGGACAAGGGCAAGGAAATAATCAGGTGAACTTCGATGAAGTTTCAAACTTTGATTATTTCACCAATAATTAAGCATTATTTTAACGTAATTTATATACATATATACAAGCGATAAACGTATTAATGTCTAAAGATGTGTATGAGTGGTTGCCTACGATGAATGTCCATAATTATAAAAATTGTTTTTGTTTGGTTTGTAAACAAACCAGCGGCAAAAACAAAATCAAGTTGCTGGAGGAAAACAACATCAAAATAAAAGCAAAACGCATTTGCTATGGTGATTTGTTTACTGTCGCCAGCATATTACAAGGGGCAAAAAATCGTGGCGGCGGTGAGACGCAGATTCTCGAAACCAGATCATTGCATCACACTTGTGTCTTAGTTGTTTTGCGACAAATTTACATATTCAAATCTCGGCATACGCATTCGCAATCATTTATTACATGTTAATTGGAGCCTCGATGTGCATTCATTCATCGGTGAGTACATTTTCTTATCTTTTTTAAAACTCAATCTTTATTTCTATGAAAAGATGAATTTTGAATGAAAATTTCATTTATTGAGGTATATCAGGTATTAGTAACTGCAGACGAATGAAATATAAATGTGCCCGTGGAACTACAGCCGCATTGCGGATGATGTGCGGGATTATACGCATTTATTTTATTAATTGCTTGCGTTAGCTTTTGAGCCAGCGCTCATTTATTTGTATACAAACAAGAAACTAAAGGCACCCGCCGCCCCAAGGTCATCGCGTTGTTCTTATCAATAGTCATTATTGCTTTCGCATGCGGTGTGTGTGATATTGTGTGGGCGGGCATCGCGCAACTCAATTGCAACCTGTTATAAATATTAATGCACAATAACTCCACATCTATATAGGGTGTCCGAAAATTATGTATAATATGTTTCAACTTCTAGAAATTCAACCGATTGTTGCGTGTTTATTTGACGCTGCGACATTGTAGGAGACATGCGGATATTAGTCCATCTCGCTTCCTCGTTCCGCAGTGTGGCGCGTTATCACATCGCCCACGCGGCGAGATGTGCGAGCGACACAGTGATTTTTTGCGCGTCCCTCAGTCAGTCGCTCGGTCTCGTTGATTATACACTGCATGCGGACAAGTGGACCCGCGCGGCGGACGTGTTAACACAGTGCGCCCGTGGTTGTCGTTGCGTCAGAGCGTGCAGTGAGTGGGTCTGAGTGCGACAGAACGGCGCAGCGAAGGGAGACCGCTTGGGACGAAGACGCGTGCCGCGTGCTCCTGCTCGCGCCGACACCGATTTGTGATTGGCTGGCGGTCGCCGCACGCGTACCACGCAGCCGTGTGTGCTGCTGCCCGCTGCTGCTTGTGTGTTGCTGCGTGCCCTTGCGCTTCTGCTCAGATCGCTCAAACTCGAACGCGCAGCGAGACGCGCCATTTGCTAAACAATTCCACACGCTCGTCATGGCAGTGGTGAGTGTAATTTTTCTTCTCTTTATCGTCTCATTGCGTCGCCATAATCCTCGCTAAACTGCAGGCAGTGAATGATTGCATGTTATTCACGTCGCGTGAATTACCCGATTGATTGATTTCGTGAGCTTTGCCGCACGCAGTGCAGTTAAACTAACCTAGCTTTCCTACTCCCACACACTTGCTCATTTTTTACTTGTGAGCTTTATTTTTTTTAAATGCTCTTCAATTTATCCAATACTAATGTTCGTGTGTATATACAATATGATTATTCTATTAATATCTTTTGTTTGTGACGTTCAGATGAACGTTTCTTAAGTTTGCAAGTTTGGGGGGCCTATAACATTAAGTAATCAAGTTGCAAGTTCACGCCACAAGAATACAAGACAAGTGATAGGACACGATTCGCATATTGCCATTGGACGCTTTGCCGGGAACATTGTAACGTCCGCAATCCGCTGCAATGATGGATGAACTGAAACAAGATTACTGTGAAAAGGATTTTGAGCCCATTGAGGAGTTTGGTCTATCAGGAACCATTTTTGGGGATGGTGTCAAGAGCAGCAGTTCTAGTCCACTGGAGAATGCCTTGTTGGGCGATCCAGACAATTGCCGCTTGTGCAGGTAATAAAATTTACTGTTTTTTTACTTGTAAAGTAGTTGAAATAATAATAAAATTTGATTTGCAGGGGACCATTGGTTGTTCCAAGATTGCTGTCTTGCCTACATGTGTTTTGTGAGCAATGCTTGGATATGAAGCTGATGGATGGGGGTGGTGATGCTGGCTGTACAACTACAGTTATTTGCTGTCCAATCTGTGAACAGGACACTAATGTAAGTGCAGATTATTATTTTTTTAGAGTTCAAATTAGATGTAATAAGATCAAAAAAGATTTGCGGTGTTGAGAAGGAAATGAAAGTGTCCTAATCTGATGAGGTGAGAATTGGTTGTAATTAAGAGTTTAGAGTTGTCTGGAAAAGTGGGAAAGTTTTTATCTGGTCCAGTTGTCGCGAAACGCTCGACATCTGGGTCAATGCGGTCGGATCTAGTTGCGGAACTGGGTCGTGACCCAATTCCGCACGTGTCCCATTGGGGTGGCAGCGCGCGGTGCGGCATATTGGCGCGGCTGACGCGTCGTACCGGGGGCGGCGGTGCGCGAGAGATGGCGAAGATAGGGGGCGACAGTGTGCACGGCACCTGTACATTTGAAGGCCAAGCACATAATCATAATATATTTGTATCTTGAATAATTTGATTTTCTTATGCAATGTGATGGTATTTATAGGTTGGCATGAAAAAATTAGCCTCATTACCATTGGACGTAATGACGACCAACATCTCTGACGTGACCAACAATTCCAACTTGCAGTGTACCAGCTGCACCGCCAAGGAGGTGGCCGTGTCGCGCTGCTCGACGTGCCACAATTTGCTGTGCAGTCATTGCGAGAAAGCGCATCACTTTATGCGTCTGTTTGAGACCCACGTGGTGGTCTCTCTGGATGAGATGCGCGCCGAGGGTAAGAAAATCACCATCCATAAGCCGTTGGTGTGCGCGCAGCACGCCGGCGAACATCTTCTCTATTACTGCGGCACTTGCGAGATGCCCGTGTGCACTGAGTGCGTCAAGGTGGAGCACAACAGTGCCGCTGGCCACAAGTACGAGCAGATTCTCGAGTCCGAACAGCGCGTTCGCGAAGAACTGCAGTGCTTGCTTGATAAGACTAAGAATGTCGCCGAGGGCATGTTCAAAGCCTCTGGTGACTTGGACAGCGCTCTCGAGGAGCTTGCTAATCAGAAGAGCACCGCCAAAGATCTAATTACCGAATCCTACCAGAGCTACAAGGCTATCTTGGAGCAATGCTGCGAGGACACGCTCGGCCAGCTCAATAATTTGTATCGCGACAGGGAACTGAAGATTATGGATATGACTCAGAAGGTTGGTAGAGATACTGAGCTGTTGGAGGATGCTTGCAAGTACGCTACACGCGTCCTCGAGGTCGGCACCGCTTCGGAGATAATGTATCTGCGTAGTGTTGTCGGCAGCCAGCTCATGAAGTTGATTAAACAATTGCGTAAACCCGAATGCAACTATTCGTTCGAATTCGTCACTGATATTAATGAGTTCGAAGCTGTGATGAAGAAAGTTTTCGGTAGGTTTAAGACCGAAAATATTGCCCCGATTGATGCGGTGATGGAAGAGCCTGTTGAGGTCAAGAAAGAGAAGCCGGTTAACTTGCCGATGATTCCAATTCCGAATGGAAACATTCCCGATGATTCGCAGACCACCAGCAGCCCGATATCTCTGCCGACGTCGATGCAATCTTCATTCGATGGAGATTTGAGCTCCAATTTGCAAGGCTTGGCTCTGGCGTCTACTCCACCCATTGCGCCAATTAACTCCGCTGGTTTGCAAGGTTTTACCAGTATTGCTGAATACAATATAACTCAACTTGCCAGTTTGGCTGAGAATGCCAATACTGCGACATCGCCGACTCAACCGCCGTTTTTGGCTGACTTGTTTACTACCGACACTGCATTCAAGAATCTCCAGTCGCTGGCGAAGCTTGGCGGCTTTAGCAATGGAGATCATGGTATTTCCAATGGGGGTGGTATGATGATGCGCGCCTCTTCACCGGCGTTGACTAATAATCTTCTCAATGGGTTTGCTCCGTTGTCGACTTCCACTTCGCCGTTGTTGTCCACACCGGATGATATTATTCCTGATGGAATGGGTCATCAAGCTGGTCGTGGACCACAGGTGCAGAGAGCTGGCAAGGTGTGCCCGATGCAGATACGCTGTAAATTTGGGCAATTGGGCGCTGGAAAAGGGCAGTTTAACTCCCCGCATGGATTCTGCTTGGGTTTAGAGGAGGATATTGTCGTGGCCGACACGAATAATCACCGAATTCAGGTGTTTGACAAGAATGGAACGTTCAAGTTTCAATTCGGCGTGGCTGGAAAAGACGAGGGGCAGCTATGGTATCCGCGAAAGGTTGCTGTGATGCGCTCAAGCGGCAAGTACGTTGTTTGCGATCGCGGTAATGAACGCTCGCGCATGCAAATCTTCACCAAGAACGGACATTTCTTGAAGAAGATCGCCATCAGATACATCGACATCGTTGCCGGACTGGCAGTGACCACCAACGGCGAGATTGTCGCTGTGGACAGTGTCAGTCCGACTGTTTTCGTGATTTCCGAAAACGGCGATCTCATTAGATGGTTTGATTGCAGCGATTACATGCGCGAACCGTCTGATATTGCTATCCACGGTAAGTCACGTCTTAGATTCGACTTGTTACATGAAGTTAATTGATCGTTATGTTTGTGTCTCTTACAGGCAAAGAGTTCTACGTTTGTGACTTCAAGGGTCACAACGTGGTGATTTTCAGCGAGGATGGCAATTACATCCGCCGCATTGGTTGGGATAACATCACCAGTTATCCGAACGGCATCGACATATCCGACGCTGGCGACATTCTCATCGGCGACTCACACGGCAATCGCTTCCATGTCGCTGTATTCAATCGTGAAGGCGACCTCATTTCGGAATTCGAGTGCCCCTATGTCAAAGTAAGTTCTTTTTCATCTTTTTTTTTTCCTTCAAAATAAATTATGTAATTATGTTTGTGCAGGTTTCTCGCTGTTGCGGTTTGAAGATCACGTCCGAGGGCTACGTTGTCACCTTGGCCAAGAATAATCATCACGTCTTGGTGCTCAACACGCTTTACATTCTCTAAATACAAGATAACAAGAAAAACGAAGCCCTGCACGAAAATCAACTAATGAACTCTTCACACACACATAATTGCCGACCAGCGACAAGCGCCATCCAACAAAAGCACTCTACCAACGGCAAGTAGTATTTTTGATCTCTTTTATATATTAGATTTAATTAATTTTTATTCACAGAACTGATTTTATTTTACTAGTTGTTGATTTGTTCTAAACAAAAAAAATATGAAAAATGTTTGTTTACGCGTCGAAGCATCGACACCCTCACTGTCGCTGTTATTATCAGCGATGCTTGTTTAAAATATTTCAAATTTCCATAGTAGTCAAATCGACAGAATCTATGATTTTGCGCGACAACGTTAAAAATTATTAATATTTAATTTCTAACGTTTTCGCCTAACCTATGGAGTGTGAAAACATAATCACTTAATTTAAACCGTAACATATAATTTTAAAGCGATACAATTCAAGTGAGAACGAAAAGATTTACAATATTTACATGAACGATTTTTAATTCTACGAAACCACATAAAGAAAAACACAAAAACAATGTAGATGAGGATGAATATCGCGACCGTACACAAACAAAAAGCCATGTGAAGTTTAAATCCAAAGTTTACATACACACATACATTCATATTCTACATACATACGTATTTTAGCTATGAATTTACTAAAATTGCCCCGAGATGGGGCTGCAATGTCAAAATGTGTACACACGCAGATTTTAACGTTTTTTAAAACTTGTTTTCTTTATTTACAATTCGTAAGATTTGTTTTTTGATATGTTTTTATATAGTTTAACTTCATGAGAAATGTAATTTTAAATTACACACATACAAACACACACACACACAAGCACACATTTACTGCAAGGCAGACAAAGCGAGATGAATAAGGTTCCTACATATTTACACGTTAATTATAATTATTACTTTTAAGTTTTATCAATTTTTTGATTTGTCAATTATTCGCGCGGAAAATGCAAACCAACAAAAGTAAAAAGTTTGTGGGTGAGATCGAGCTAAACGTTTACTATATATTGATGATAATTACTATAAGCGATAATGAAAATAAATACAAAGATATTTCATGTGCCAATTACTAAATTTTAAAGTTTCGAATTGTTCAACACAAAAACAGCGTAATACCAAAAATTTGCACATTAATAATTGATGAATCTCGGCGGGTGATTGATTTGCGTAGTGATCACGAGTATAAATTTAAATTTCCATTTTGAAGAGCGCATACCTGAAGTTTAAAAAGAAAAACAAACAAAAAAAAAACGGTAATACGAGCACAATCTTTTTGATATTATACAAAACTACGATTACAATATACTACTACATACGTTTGTGACATTTTTATATACACTTATATGTTTTGCGATCGCCTAATTGTTGTCTCTGAGTTTGGGATTTCTGATTACTTGCGCGAGACAGGAGTTTATTAGTGTAAAACGGAGGGGATTTGCAGCCGAAGTTTGATCAAAAGTTGTGTTTGATTGAATGACTGCCGCATAGTCTGGGCGTACACGAAACACAAACAACAACAATCATTCCGTTTATTTAACTACTTTTAATTTTTAACATTTAATAATCAAATAAAATTATTACGCGAACACATAATGTATTTTAGTTTGTAAGTTTGTTGTTTTTTGTGATTATTTATTTTTATTTTTGAAGTTGAGATCAAATTATTGATTGATATGTTTAATTAATTTTTGAATGCTTTTATTTACATATTAAATATTAAATTTAATGCAACAATCGACGAGAAGAGCAGAGGAGGAGATGGAAGATGATGCGTGTGGTTGGGTGAATGTTTTCAATCAAATTGATTCATCAGATTTTCTATTTACATATATGATACCTAGGCGTAAATATTTACAGGCGCGCTTTAAAATTCAAAATTCATATATACGTACTCAGGTTGCTTAGGCGTTTCCTTAAAAAATGTAAATTTAGTCCAGGCAGATGAGGAATGTGGATAATCGTAAAAGACGCGTGCAAATATCAAATTTTCAGGATGTTAGCGTTAGACTTGTGTAAAAAGAAAACGATAAAGTTTGAAAACTTAGGGGGCGGTGTGAGAATGATTGAAGGAATACAAATAATAGCATTATACATTGTGCCATCATCCGTAGCTGTTTTTAATTGTAGGGTACTAAAAATTTTAAGAATGTTATTTGATTATTTATCTTCATACAATTGTATCTACTATGTCTACGCACTAGAGCAAGTACGATCGACGATAACTAAACAAAACAAAATGATATATACACACGTACAGTTATATCAGCCTAATATTGAGTAACAATACGAGGGAAGGAAGAAGCGCCGCTGTATTATTAATTATTGATTTACTTACCAAAATGATTTGTGTTGAGTACAAGCGTGAATGTGCTGTGAATGATTGGACATTTTGAAATGTTCTCGAGTAAATGTACGTTTGATTGTGGTATATAATTGTTCTTCAAAAGAAAAAAAAAATGAAAATACAAAAAATATCACCGTGACTGCTTGCAGGTTAACACAAAAGTTTCCAATCCAAAGAAAACAACCAAAATTTTAATTAGAGCGACATGTAATGTATGAGAAGTGCGATAAGTTTTAATTTTGAAATATTCGGTGTTTGAATAAATTAGAATCGAAATGTAAGCAGCCACGGCGAACCGCGCCTGTGATAATAGTATCTTCAGGATAAGTTGTGACCTTAGTCTGTCGTTGTTATTTTGCGCGCCGCACGACTTGCGCAACATGACATTAACTATTCTAATGAGTGTTAAACGTTGCACGTTTGGCAGCGCGGGCGCGTTTTGCCCCTAAACCGACCTGCAACGTTCCAAGCATGATTATTACATTTTTAGTGCGACGCGCAAGAAATATTTTTAAATATATTACGATATTTATGTATATATTATATACATGTAAAGAGATGCATACAAAATGAAGCAAAAACTAATTGAGACACAAAAACAAGAGCTACAGTCATTCAATATTTAAAAATTGTAGTATTGATACATATATCAAAGAGTCACAGTCGAAAATCGAGTTTGTGGGACAGTTCAAGGAGACACGGCATTGAAGCAAACTAAATTTTAAACTATACAATATTACAATTAATATCCGTACCTCTTATAATACACGATTATATTATTAGTATGTAATAACATAGCATACAAATGAAAAACTTTACAAATTTACTTGTGATGTCAATTTTATCTCTTGAACATGATGGCAAAGAAGAAAAAATGAGAAAAACACAAAAAAAACATTAGATATTAGTTGGTACTAACATGCAAAACTATTTACAATTAAATAATGAGTGCGGCGGCACGCTCGCATTCTGCATGATTATTGATTGAATTAATTTTCAAGCGAAGTAACAATAAGCAAAATGAAGTCATTCGAAAGTCATTTTACAACTTATACAATTACAAAATGTGTATTTACAATTATCGTATGATTCATATTAAGGTAGAACGAAACTGATTTATTTTTTATTTAATTGTTTAACAATGTTTCTTTATATATATATACATACATAATATACATACATTATTTTCTCTAGATTAAGTTCGAAACTAACAAATATGGCGAATTGGTGAGGCAATATTAAGATTAGTCGGTTCGTTTGGTGTTTTATTTTACAAATCAAGATGAAAGAACTTAATAATGAAACAAATAGTGAGGCGATGCATAATAAATTTAGTAGTTAAGTCACCCACACACATACATATTTTATGAAGTTGCGCGCTGATTTGGCGTCCACTCAAATTATCAAGAAACAAAATTGATTATCGTAATGGAATCGCTTTTGATTTACAATTTACATTCACATAATGTAACACACGAAGTAAAGCGTTAGAAGGGAGTCCATTTAAAACAAAAACCTGTAACATGTTGTTGTTGACTTATTGACATGGCATCGACATATTTTTCTCGCCAAAGACAATTAATAAACGTTTACATATTGTACTATTAACTACTATGTGTATGAGAATGCAGAAAATTGAAACAAATCTTCATATACATATATACATTTACATTTTATCAAAGAAAATGAGAAGCATTTGCTCACTTACTATAGAAGTTTAAAAAGTAGGAATCAAGGAATCAAAACGAGTGTTGGATGTTTCTTTTAATATCTATGAAAATCTCAATAATGCACTCTTACGAATCCACACCCACACCAAAATATCAAGTTGCTTTCGAATTGAAGTTGATGATATACTTGCTATATTCCTCACGTTTTGGGAACCTACGCGTTACTACGAATGTTAATAATTAGATGTATTTCCACTAGGACTCTAGGACTAATTCTTACTGAAAGGTTGTTGCACGCCGGAAGTATATTCCACGCAATATCGCAATATTAGACACACTTTCTCTCAACATCCGCATGTTTATGACATACATACAATTTTTCCCGAATGTTGATAATATTATACGACACAGACACAAACTTAGGACACGACTACCACTACCTTTCAAATATATTCAAAATATGAAACATGTATAACTTTAATGTGATAGATTTTTGATGATTTTTACAATCGCTAACAGTCTCATAATTGAAATGTTTGACAAAATATTAAATGTTATCATGAATCGTGTACAAAGCAGCGACGGGCGGTAGGAAAGCGATGGTGTGAATTTAAGATGAAGTCTAAATATTTAAAAAGTCACCTGAGAAAAACAAACAAAATGCAAAAAAAAGAGGAAACGAGAGTGGAGAGGAGAAAATATTAAACGTTTTTAGATACTCGTATTTTCGCCATGTATACACACATACAAAAGTTAATATTTATAAATTATACATTTATTATTCATTGATTGATTTGGATATTTACAAGATTGGTGTAAATCTAATGTGGGTGTTTGTTGAATCATTTAATAATGACAAAAAAGCAATCGCAAATAACGAAAAACTAAAGAAGGCGTGAGGAAGCTGTTTGGAAAGTTATTCAAATTCAAGCTTAAAGTTTAACTATAGCAATAAGTATTTCACGAGAGAAGAAAATCAGTATTTATCGTAAAAATTACAACATTAATGGAACATGAATTGACAATGTATAGTTGACAAATTTAGCCAGACGTGTTGAACATGTAGTTGTTATCCTAGTTGGTTTTATATGAAACATCCTAAAATGCTAACTAGTTTCTCGATGAGTTGCTTGAATTCTTTCGAAACTTGCGAAATAATATCAACACCGGTTTTACGAAAACGCAATGAAAAAAAAAAAGAAAAATTTTATTCTAAAATTGAACACTGAATTAGACGGTTTTCTAGATGACGCTCTGTACAATCATTTTGAAACGACCATATATAATATATCTATACACCACTTAAAAGAATAATAATAATATTTACTAATGTATAAAGAAAGTAAAGATACCTTATCTACCTTACCTCATAATGCAACTTATTATCCAAACCAATTGAATCTAAGTAAAATATATTCACTGCGTCGTGACGCGCGCTGGCGTGGGTTCTTATTAATTAATTGGTTTCTTCAATGAACGGTTGTGAGCCCCATTGATGTATCGATGCAAATCAAGAGTATTTTTTGCCCCCGTTTGGTTGTTGCGATGCGATAATAAGAGGAAGATATCTATTTGCCACATGCCCCTATTTTTTACGTGTTTTTTCAAAGTTGTCTTAGATATCGTAGTATTAGGTGGGAGATGGTAGTGTCGTGTTTTGAAAGCAGATTGTGCAATAACTGCAAATACGATGAGTGAACATCATGAAATTAAAACAATAATTCTACAAATGTTGTAACCAGAAATGAATCAAAATTTTGGCGGAGTTTAGTTGTACGTTCGTTATTTGTGTGGTGTAAATGGAAATAAAACTGCATTTTAGTCAGGAAAGTACAAATTTAACACTAAAAGAAATGAATATTTTTGAAGAGTCGTGTGAATTACTACAAATTAAATTAAAGGAGTCGTTAATTAAAATAAATTGATGTATGTATTTTAGTGTGTTTGCATAGATGTTAAAAAAGTTTCAACGATTCTGATATTCGGATTTTAGTTTTTGTCGAGTTGTATATGCGTCGTTTAGTTTGTAAACTTTGCAGTACGTGTAACGAGAATGTACGATTGTAGAATTTAGAGTAAAATACGATGTAAGAAGCTCTTGTTGATTAAGTCATATTGTAAACGTTGCAAACATATCATTTTGACGATTTTCATGTATAATTTTCTAGCAAACTTTACGGAATTTTAAAATAACTAATAGCTGTCGTTGATAGTCGTTTTTATCGAATTTCTAAGTCGCCAATTACGAATTGCTTTGAGAAGAACAGCCCGGATTGAAGTTGACAACAACGCGCCAATTGCAACTTATTAATTACCATATACATAATTAATATATTGACAAGCACGTGTTTCTCCATCAAAGAATATTTAATAACAAGCAAAAAAAAACTTCCAAAATCCAAATTGTCGTAGAATTTTACTTGGTTGTGTTTGGACGATGCAGGAATGACAAAATTTGCGAATAAGTTTAGAACGAATAAGAATTTAACAATGCAACCAAATTGAAACTTGGCTCTTTGAAGACACCAAAATGAACTTTTTTGAATTGCCGTATATACTGTTGACGAGTTTACATGTATACACATTCACGCAAATTTGCGTGTGAAATGAAATTCAAATGAAAACATCCAAAGATTTTATTGCCATTTCTACGATTAGCGTTTGCTAGTGGTTGCTCGCACTAGTATGCAAAAACTATATACCTAAGTGTAATTGTAATCTCTTGATATTTACAAGTTTCCATTTTACAATTATTACAAATTTCTTAAGATAACTACCGACGAATCGTGGCAAAAAAGCAACATTCAAACGCATGTGCATTAATATCTCGCGCTACACACATAGATGGAGACAAATTGAAGATCTTCTGCAGATCTCCGGTAGCAATTGTTCGAGTAGAAAGGCTGGCCTGCGCATATTAAATCCGCTTGTTTTACCTATCTAACAATCTTGACTTTTCTAGATTTTAAGAAACAATTTGAAACGGATTTTTAAAAGTTGAAAGAAAGACCGAAACAAAAGGCATCTAATTGATTGAGCTGAAAGCGCTTGATGTAAGAATTGATAAAGAAATCGCGTCTATTTACACGTTAGCCAAACAACAAGAGATTTAATTGGGATTGGCGACGAAAAAACGAATACATGTCAAAGCGGAAGAATAACTAAACGCTACTTACTGGTCGTCCGGTCCTTTTCTTATCTATTACTTTACAACTCCGACTTTATCCTGCTATATTGCACAGTAATTTTGATTTTGGTTTTGTTACTGCTTCTCCGAAACTTATTGTTTCTCATTTTTTGATAATTTTTCATTTTGTATACCATTCTTCGTAGACTTGTTGTTTACACCTTTTTTTTTCTTTCTATATCTTTAAAACTAATTGTTGTTAGTTTCTTCTTTACCTTGTAAGATAAACAAGATGAATCAAAAACGGGGTGTTTTCGCGGACATTGGAAATGAACGAACGAAACGGAAATACTAAGCATGAATCGCAAATACAATAAACACAATGGTTATTCAGGGTTATAATTCGGAAGCCGTTTTATTTATTTATCATGAGAGCGCCTAAGAATCGACGAGCGACGTGCACGAATACACGCAACTTTGATGAAGATGATGCGTCGCGAGACGATTGCAATGGCGAGTTAACGAAATGGCTTCGGAAGAAATGTATTTTTGGATGCAGTTTATTTGGTTATTATTGCATATTACGTATTATATGATGTACTATTAATTGATACGGCATATTTTGCAAATTATTCATGTACCTATTACTATACTATTACCATTATATCCGATCATACGGACGCAACCAAATTTAATTGTGTGGGCGTTTTTATTGTCTTATTGATATTTAACAATTAGAATGAACGTTGGTTGATTTGCGCATTACTCCCGAGGGGGTTGGCGGATTGACCAACGAATGAATACGATGTGTACCTTATTTCTATAGAATAGTAGAGTTACGAGCGTAGTAATGAAGTGCTAAACGAATGCGATCTTGCATAACTTGAAATGAAACGAAAATGCAAGAGTTACAATATTACGATCAGAAAATTGTGGAGATCACAACAAAAAAAAAAGCAAAAATTACTTTATAAAAACACAAAAAATTTAATAATATGTATATGTACTGTACTGATGACGATTTTATGGTTGTTACTTTGTAAGTTTTTTTGGTTTTTTATTTAAAATAAATATTTACAATTACAAAATGTTGCTGTGTATTTTTGTTATATGACGTATTATTGTTTAAACCTCTACTATCGACAATGGAATACATTCGTCCGCAGGTAAGTGAATAAAACTTTGCTTGCATAGATGCGATGTTTTGTAACTTTGATAAAAAGGTGAACTTGAATTGTTTTCAATGTCATTTCGACATGTGTATCAGCGTTTGAATGTAAACAAGTTTTATCACGTTCGGCGCGCGAATTGGAGTCGTGCGATCTTTTAGAGTCTGGTTGCTGCTGCCCTCTTCTCACCTCGCCGGTATCTCGCAGTACTTTGGCAGACTTGCTACATTCCTGCAGTTTCTAGTCGACCGGCCGCTCACACGCGTTGCACGCGATTCGCCGCAGTTTTAAAGATTTTAATTAGGAAATCGTATTCTGCTTGATCGGCTACCGATGATATTGAGTGACAATATTCTTGCGCGATGTTGTGCTAATGATTTATCCCGCGTGAACGGTGCGGAGTGTTTGTACAAGGTGTTTGTACAATTCGAGTGGCTGTTCATGTGTTGGGGAGGAAGATGTTGTGCCGTCGGATGTAGATTATCTTCAAACGTCTACAAATCAACATATAAGGATATATGAATGCAGCAACAAATTAGAGGTAATTTATTTTTATAATTCTGGAAATAAGAAATAGAAATATCGCTATTGATTTTTTAATTAGGATGTACTTACTGTTTATATTAGATTTGATCAGGTCATTTTTGAGTTTGTAGGTGTTTGTGTGTTGACTGTTTTGTGCGATTTAGTGCAACAGATCTTTTTTTTTATCTTATTTGCGATCGTAGGGTTAGTTTCCAAACCAATACCTTTAAGATTAGCAAGTTTACGAAACATATTTTATAGCTATGATACCTATATTTTAGTTTTCTCTTCATATTTCAATGGGGAACCTTCAGGCACCGGCCGTAGCATGGTTCAAACCCGTGCATTCCTGCGATTATCGAAGTCTAGCATCGTCGGGCGCGGGTAGTACTTGGATGAGAGACTGCTGAACTCCTTCCAACCACCCGTTAGTAGTTTCAAGCCGCACTACCATTGAATTAGTGGGTTCAAGTCCTACCCTCTCCTTGCACTTGTAGGTTCACGCCCTGCTTTCACCTATAATTCAGCTTTCTTTTCAAAATTAGATTGCTCAAGAGTTATTTATAAGGGCACGTACCTGCGCCTTCTTATGTTGCTCGAATTGTGTTAAAATGACCCCCAAAGTTAAGCCTGTTTTCACATTTTTTATTTATGCTATATTTATCAATATCATCAATATTTATCAATCAATTTATCAATTATTTATCATTTATACAATTATTTATTTATATTTTAGAAGGTGTAGAGTTACAACTATTACCAAATTTTAGGAAAGTTAAGCCTGTTTTCACGTTATTTTAGCAAACTCCATTTTTACATATATTGTTCGTTTATTTATGCGAGTATAATATTTTTATATTTATCAATGTATAAAAGTTGCAAAATTTAAATTGTTTAAACATAAAATTTTCAGAGAATAGTAATTTTAATTTAACAAATATTTAATAATAATCATCATCGATATCTTGGCTATTCGTTCCTTTCTATCTCCTTTAGTTTACGAGATATTAGCAATTGAAATAAAACGTCAAAAATTGAAAATTGCACTTTTGAGCTCTTTCAGTCGCGGTTTCAGTCGCGGTATCGAGAACAATGATGAAAATTATTAAAGATTTGTTGAAATAAAATTACTATTATGCGTAAATTTCATGTTTAAACAATTTAACTTTTACAACTCTTATACATCAATGCGTCTGGCAGGATGACAGAACCGACCAAATTTATAATATGTATCAAATTCAGCTTCTTAATATAACGAAAGTAAAAAGTTAAAAAATATTATAGTTTTGGCTAGGTTGGAACCATACCAGGTGTTATATTTTAGAAGGTGTAAAAGAGTTACAACTATTACATTGTAACACTAAAATACAAATAAATATAACTTTACTGATATTTAAACATTTTTGATAAAGTGTAAAGTACGCTTTACAAATCACGAATGCGTTAACTAAGCTTGGGCAGGTTGACACAATGAAACCTAACATATAATATCGTGATATAATACATAAACCATAATTATATTGAAGCCACCTTGGCTCCGGCGCTCTCTAGCGGCGTATGGACTACGAGCACCGCCGACTAGACCGCGCTAAGGACGCTCAACTAGGGATCCTAGAGAGCTGGGATCTTAGGGAGCTGTCCTCATGACAAGCGGCAACCCACAATCCGACCTCACTAAACATCGACACCTTGCAAGCGAGCTCAACCTCTCAGAACAGCGACATCCTCACCAGTCCACTAATACCCAAGCCCTTCACCACCGCTGACAGAAAACCTACGCATCAATATAAAAGTTTATTTTTGTGTTATTAATTAATATAATGTTATAAAATGTATCACTACCTGTATTACTAAACCATTGCAAGTCAATGCAAGTATTTGTCAAGCCTGATGTGGATAGCTATTTCGACCATTAGAGGTCTCATCAGCACACCTACTGGCTTGACAAAGCCAGGTTTAGTAAAAATATCGTTTCGGCGATATTGTGAGGGTATAGTGTACAGTAAGTGTTTACTTAACTTTACTTAGCTTATATTCACCCTCTCGAACTACCATTGTATTTCAAAATTAATATAACTAATATAAATATTTATTTCAATTTTAAAGTGTGTAGTGTTATAAATGTATTACTTCTGCACTGAAATAGAAATAAGCAATATTTTACTGTTTTGCACACATATAAAGTGTGAAGTAACCTTTTCAAAAATGTTTGTGTTAAGTGAGTCTTAGTTGTTGTCCATAAAAACTGCTACGATAAACTACGAAAAACTCTCTCTGTTGTTCTCTTCTCTGTTTTAGGGCGAGTCACGAGCCAAATTTGAATAGTCGCTTCGTCGGCCGACTCCCGATTTAAAATAAAATAAACAAATATACCTCTTCCCGCATTTCCTCATAACAATGTCATTTATACTTATTAGGCAGATTTTATTATTTCAAGATTAGTGTCGAGCGTTGCAACCTGTGAAATACTGGTATGTAGAATATGTAATTATGTATGTTTCTGTACCTCTATCGACAGGTGCTGGTAATAATATGTAATGTCTTTAGTCATTGAACGCGAGCGGGTCGCCGCTATAAACCAGGCGGGTGGAATGGGTTTAAATTAAATTCTCCGTCTAGCTGTATTTGTTTGATGCAGGAATCTGACCCGCAACCCGCCAACCTTTAAAGTGTGATTTATCTGTCAGTTTTTCGTGAAATAATCGTATTTTTTTGAGGTAAGACGTGATCTCAGCGTCTCACAACTTCGGCGCTGCATCTAAAGATGGAATTAAATTCTCCGTCAGGTGTATGTGTGTGATGGAGGAATTCTCCTGCAACCCGTACAAATTTGCATTAAAGTGTGATGTACCCACCGTTTTCGGAAATATTTGTATTTTTTGAGTTTGTACTGATCGTAGCAGTTCTGCATACCCTGGCGCGGCATCAAAAAGATGGAACGCAACGTTCAGTTTGTAATAGTTTTAAAATTAAATTCCTGTTTTTCTCAATCTTATGAGACATCCCAAAAGCTTCAATAAATTCATTTTCTTTATGCCGAGAAATATTGGAAAGTAAAAAAGTTGATTTCCTGTGTATGTCGGTTATTTCAAATACTGTGAAATTTTAGTTTGGTCTTTCAATCCGAGTTTATCACTATTGCCCGTGTATAAACAACTTTTTCTGTTGACTAATGCGCGTAATATCGCTACCACCAGCCTTGTACCTGGCTAAGCGAAGCGCACTCGGTAGCCGTTTCACCGCGTATCCGCGAACGTGTTCCTTCTAATCGCCGTGCGTTTTGAGGCTGTAATTGGATTAATCACGTACTTTTTTCGACCATCAAAGCAATTATTATTCTGCCGCATGTGTCGCTCTGCTTCAATGTGATTTCCAGGCGTTTAGATTCTCCTGAAATAAAGGTAAGGTCCATTAATCTGTGCGTGTTTTGTTATAATTATATTCAAACATAAAACTTCTTTAATACAGTTGCTGCGTACTCAAATTTTTTACGGAAAGTTACGCCGGTTTCAATTTAAATTGATTATTCTATATGAGTATATGAAATTTGCATGTATCATCTAGCAAATTACAAAACACACATGGTAGGCAACATTTTTATCAGAATTTTAGTTCCGTTTCCGAAATTAAATACATGGATGATTTAATTACTGCAAACACTGTTTTAAAAAAGCATCTTAGCTTATTAAAATTCGTACTATCTATATGGTCGACAACACTCACTTTGCTGTCGGTCGCTCTATTGCTCGGCCATCTTTTCTGATGAACAATTTAAATGTTTTAATCGATTTGCAACTCTTTTAGTAACACATCTTGTACCTTGAATAATTCGTTTTCTATAGTTCTATACATTTTAAATACGCAAAAAAATAGTTATTTTTATCCCTCTCTTTGGACAACTGTATTGCTACGCCGTCGCTTGCCGCTGTCAGCTGATTTGAATGTTTCCGCCGATATTCTATCAATTTATGATGTGATGCTTCACCCGTCGGTTACTTTATGTAAAGATGCTTCAATTAATGAATACGCATTCCTGCCAATATAAATAATTTATTTTTATGTCAGTCTTTGCTCACTTCCTGATGATTTTTTTGCAAAATCTGATTTTTGTATTAAAATATTGTTATTGTATTGTAAATTTCTCTTCGTGTTGTGAAATATTAAACCTTTTGTAAAGTTTTAAAGTTTTTCTTAGTAAATTATGTGTATATTGTTTTTCTAACACTACGTAGAAAATCGCCAGCCGTATTGGCGTTTTTTTCGTTTAACCAGAGATTTTCTTCCGAAAACACCCTGTATACAATTCTTTGTGTCCGTGAAAACCTTGTTTTAACGTTGTTTTAGGGTTTTCTTTATTGCCCCTTGAATTTTTTGTAACACCCTGTATATATTAGTTTCCTGAGCCTCGTGAAACGAATGATATTTGTAGTGTTAAAATATTTTCGGTTTCAAGGTAGAAAATTTTCATTTCTAACAATAATCTGTATATAGTTGTTTTCGTTTTCAATAACGTAGAAATGAACCATATTTGCTAATTTCCTTATTCCGGTAGAACTGAACTTCTACTTGCTTATATAAAAGTGCGTGGCTTGGCAGGTCGTAAGTCCTGCTTCAAATATGGCGGAACTTATTTGGTTGACTTGTAAAATGTAAACTTGTATTCTATTGTTACTAAAGAATCAGTAAGATATATTGGACTTCTTTACCTAGGTATGTACCCCTTCTATGATTACTTCAGGAACAGTTCCCCTCTCCCCAGGGGATGATCCCCACTTTTAAAAATTGTTAAGGTATTCCCGGTGCGATTCGTGTACCCATCTTTCATTTTCAGCCACAGGTCAGAACTTGTAAGAATATGGTGTCACCTCTTGAGGGCGACTTAAAACTTAGAATACTAAAGCGAAAGTCCTTATTAGGGATTGTCCTTTTGCAAGGAGTCCTCTCTCTCTGGGGCATCCCGGCCATTAAAATTAAGTTTATGTCTGAGAATTTTCTGGGGATGAAGCGCAGAGACATCGTAGCTGTAGGGATGGGCTGGGAGCAATGAACGCATCGAAGCAAGGACTGTCTAACGACACGCTCCAAAAAATTTAAAAATCTGATCCGCTCCTGTTGCTTTTTCTTCTATCTCCTCCTCCTCTTCTCTAATACCTTCTCCTTCTGTCTTCAACTCTTTTCTACTATTCCTTTTTTCTGACTTCTCCTATTTCCTCTGTTCTCCGTTTCCTCCATTTCCTCTTACTTCTTATTACCCCTACTTGTATTTCCATTTCTGCGTACTTGCCGTACCCAAAGTATATGCAACCCAAATTTCCCCAATCTGATATTTTTATATTGAGAAAAAATGCCTTCTGTCTGAGATTCGATCCGTGTCTACTAGCATGCCAGCAGGTGCACGTCTCCACTCGACCACCGAGTGTTTTTATTATTGTTATTCGTTTCTTCTATATATGTTTATCTTTTATTCAATTTAAAAACAACAATACATGCAGCAGCTATGCGTTTCACACGCTTCACGCGCATTAAATTTATATGCAATATATGATTTGTGATACCAATACTGAAAACAACAAACGGGATACATACAAAATAAGAATTAATTTTTAACATTATATTGTGTTTTATTGCCAACGTGTAGAAAGAAATATTTTTTCAAATAAAACATTGACGACTCAAATTTCGTAGCAGTAAAAACTTGCCTTAAAATGTGCGCATCTCCAATACTTCCTTCATGGTATTGTAGATTCCATGACTCTCATACACCTTTAGTACGCTAGTAAATGCACATACCACTGAGCTACCACGCTGAACTTAAGTTGTTGTTTGTTGCTGTTATAAATGTTACATTATTAATCACATTTTAAAAAGTAAACAAACATTTACAGTATCTCCAGTAAACTCCACACTCCTTTATTATTAAATGGAGAATTTTTTATTTGATTAGCAACTTACCACTGCATTTATTATTATCACAATAATAGTCGATAGCAATTATTGCGATTAACCGAATAAAATACCCGAGAAACGTGGCGAACCGCATGGTGCGTACGGACGCACCGGCAAACAGAATCAAACTACTCGTAGATAACAGTCACAAACAACACAAGGCTAAAAGCGCGCGGTGCACCGATGAAAAAAACTACTTGCACATAAACAACCACATAATTCTCGCGTATTTTCTAGCAGTAAAATCTCAAATAGAATCACGTTTGGATCTGTTTGAAACTTAGGAGAAGAACCCAAATTGTAGGTGTGCGTAATTAATTTCCGGTCCAGGGATTTAATCACATGAGTATCGGAACAATAAATGTGTTGGCCGATTGAACTAGCAAAGCCGTAAAAGCGATTACAAGTTGATTATATATCTTGTTTTTCTTTCCATGACAATAAAACATTTACATGTAGCATCATTAATATTATCTATCATAATCCAAATTAACATAATTCATTATACAATTATTTAGAAAATAGGAATATGTACATTATATTTTTGATGTAGATACTATAATATTTTATACAAGCCGTTGTTATTCGTTTTAAATCGAGTTAAATTTAATTAATTTTATAACTTTATTTTTGGGTCAGGCTTTAGGTTTACTTTGAAATTTTGATATTGAAAATGTATAAATGTATAACACCGAAAAGCATTTGTTGGTTGTTTAACAATATGTCGAGGAATGATTTGTACATCTGTACAAAATTTTACAATAGTTATGTCAATCAATGGTCACAGTAATAAAATTGTTTAGTTTTCGTAGCTTATGTTTACAAATTTGTTTGATTCGTCAATAAATGTCATGGCAATATTTACAGAATGACATGAGGGATGATACATTTCATGTACGAAACCAGAGATAGAGAGAGCACACATTTGAAATTATTGTTAATTAATTACATGTTACGTCAGTGGCGTGCAATTATCGATGATCTTACATTCGCATTCTTTGTTGCTTGAGCTATGAATCATTTACAATGAACTAACTTATCGAAACAACGGAAAGATGTTTACATCTGGGCTCTTGACAATTAGAATGAACTCATTCCAACTGTCTAACACACCTCATAGATTATCGCCGCCGACTGTCTGTTTGTATAATACTGAACTGCGGATTGTTGTTTCGTCTTATGTCTAATCTTAAACGCTAACATAAGAGATCAGTGTTTTCAGCACGATTGTCCTCGTGGTCGGGTTAACAAGTTTAGATGGGCCAATCTCGCATTCAACTCACAATCTACTAGTATAGTCTTCATCGATATAAAAGTACAAAATAAATAAGACGCATGCGTTTTTCGAATATGGATTAAATTTCGCTAATGTACGCTTAGTTCCATTATTACAAGTATACGCAAGTGTAGTCCGAAAACATTCAACTGGAAGCCCGAGGTACTAGTGTCGAGTGTTCGAACAACCGAAGCAGTACTGAGCTAGGTCGTCGTACGTGAGAGAAGAACAGTGGTGAAGATCGCCGAATGAAACGAGTCGTAATTTACATGTAAGGCACAATCAACATCCCATCGCGTTCTGACCGCGTTCGACCGCAAGTTATATACAAGCTATTCGTCCTAGAAACCCTGTGATTATCGTAAGTGAACACGGCTCAATCGTTCCATCCGTCATTGGTCCGCACTGCGTGGCATCTGGTAGCACCAACAGTTTAGCGTATCTTTGTATGTTACACGACCAGTGCTCGAGTGAGCACTAGTAAAAGCCATTCTCACACCTCGGTACCATCCTCACCCTCGTCCTCGAAGAGGGGACCGGTAGAGGTGCGCTTCTTAGGCTTTGGCGGAGGTCGCGGCGGGATCTTAGGTGATTTGCCGTCGGTAGGGATGAGCGATGCTGTAGAGTCGCGCCGCGAGTCAGTATCGGAGCTGCGCGCCCACGAACTACGCAGATCAAACTGAGGACTTAGCGCACGATGCGCAGCGAGGTTTCGCGGCAGCGTAGATGCGGTGAGAGCACGAGGCGGGGACTCGTGCTCGGCGATGGTATCACAAGGTTGCGGTGATAGCAACGGCATATTCGGCCGTGCGGTACGCGTTGGCGTTCCAGCCGGAGATGTAGCGTCCAGCTTGTTGAGAGATAGCGCGGAGGCGCCTTTAGCCGTAGTGCGTAGGCCCAGATTGTCGTAGAGGGGTTCGCCCACTTCGGGCATGTTGGGAGGTTCGCTACTCCAGCTGGAGCGAGGTCGTCTAGGAATGGTTACATATGCTCCCGGGCGGGACACCCTAGCCAAAGGCTGAACACCATTAGAAGCAAATGGCGAATGCGACCTAGAGTAGGGCAGTGTCCTGTAGAGAGCGTTTGAATGGTCGTACGATGGGCTGTGAATTGGCGAATGCATCCCATGATGTGGTAATCTGGTAGTATCTGCAACTGTAGATGCAGAACTTCCAGCTGGCGAAATTTGGTGAGTTGCCCTCGGTGGAAATGACAACAGATCTGGAGGATAGTGATCCGTTTTATAATCATCGACCATTGGGTTCCGCTTTGGAGCTTTCAAAGCAGGATAATCATACAACTTCATTTCTTCATCACCATCTAAAAAACATGAATGAGTATCCATTGCAAAATAAAATATCATTTAATATTGAAAAAAAGACTTACTGTAAATAGACTCATCATCAATGAGTTTGGTCTTGGCATCACTGACTTCAGTGCCACCGCTAATAACCGAAGTGGGCACAGAATGCTGCCTCGGCGGTTTGGAAACAGGATTAACACTAGTAATCCGGCCGTCATCGTGTCTAGAGTCGGAATTATTCCTGATGAACTCCTGCATTTCCTTTTGATTTGGATTGTTCTTGGTTAAGCGCTCATGGTTATCAGTGCGCTTGCAGCAGCAGCAGATGAGCAGCATGATGACCACAAGTAGAATAATCGCACCGGCAGCCAGGAGAATAATCAGCAACATAGTGTTGGACATTGAAGTGGACGATAAAGTGCCACCACCCAAATAATCCGTACCTCTGAGATACACGGTGACGTTACGCTCGTCAGAACCACCCGGATTGGTGGCAATGCACTTATAATCTCCGCGATCACGATAGCTCACGTTAATTATAGTCAAATTATCCCAGTAGGGCCAATCTTTCGAACTGGACACGTGATATTTTTGTGAATTTCTATGTGTGTCTACACTCCGTCCGTTCGACATCCAAACAACAGACGGACGAGGATCACCTTCAACCTTGCAGGGTATAGTGTAATTAACACTGTCAATCTCCAGTACCGCGCTGGGCGAGGGTTCGATGATTTTCGGCTCGCAGGCAAAGATCACGCTCTCGTCAGCCCACTTTCTGCCTCTTAGGCGTTCCGGTTGCTGGCACTCAATGGGTTGTGTGATCCAATTATTCACCAGCGCTAGTTTCCTAAACGATTCCAGCTTACAATCGCACATCCACGGATTACCGCCAAGCTCAATACTACTCAACTTTTGCATTCTATCCGTGAAACTGGGCCCTAAATAAGTCAGCCGATTGTTCTCCAATGACAAATGCGTTATAGGGCACGTGGGACCGAAAGTATCCTCGCTAATCACCTCCAAACGATTGTCATCCAGATGAATCCGTTGAAGGTGCGTCATGTTCGGAAACATGTTACTCCCTAGTTGCCGCAATTTATTATGCGACAAATATAAGATTCTCAGCTTAACATTGGCCTTGAAGACCATGTTGTCCAGCTTCTTGATGTTGTTGTTGGAAAGGTCCAGCTCAATGAGCAGCATTAGTCGCTCGAAAGCGCTGGGGTCCACCTCTTCAATACTGCAGTTCGCCAGCTTGAGCTTGTGCACATTTTGCAGTCCGGCGTCGTCGAACTCACGCTGACGGAGCTGGTAAAGTGGATTGCCCGAAAAGTCAATCTCACGAACTTCTTTACTGAGGTCGTTAGGGATCTGACTGAAGCGTAGGTTGCGACAGTCGGCGGATTTTTTGCCACTCGACCAAACACATTTACACTTGTTGCACTCGGTCGTCCAGTCTTTTTCGCTGAGTACCGGCAGCAGCACCAATGCACAAGCCACCAAAAAGAGTGGTATCGTTAACGGTGACGCCATTTTCGATACAAGCGCCAAATGGGGACCACTATTCCATCTGAAAGCAAACAAGAATATCATTAAGTTTATGATCAACACGAGAAAGTTAATCTACGCAGTGCTTTCCGATAATCGAAAATTCACTTCGTTTCATAACCAAATGTATAGATATAGAATGACAGTGCATGTGGAGGGTATCAACCCGGCAATGTGTTCGATGCCCCAGAGGGTGGTCGGGCGCATTGTCATCGTAATGAAATCTCGGCGAGATGCCGCTGCGAATCAACGCAAAACGGGGAGATTTATATACACTGTAATTAAGATTAAATTAAATTCCGACTCCCCTATGAGATTTCGCCCTACCAACAAAGCGCGCGTCGCTGCCGCTCGCACAAACGCTGACAATTTTATTACACGCCTCATTTTACATTTTACCAGAGATACCAATAACATTAAATTAAAAATAAAACTTAAGCCGGCCAATTACTGCGGTAGTAAAACATTTAGAAGTCAGCATTAAACTTTAAAGTCACAACAGTCACATTTCAGGCGGATAGCAGTTTTTGGGACGACGGTAAAAACGGCAACGACAAACACAATGCTGGAGAATTATGTGCAAGAACACCTTGTGCGCGGTCGAGACACGAATCGTAAACTCGAGCTGAATTCAGCGTCGTGCGCGTAAACTCAAACGAAAAACGTTGCGGTTGAACATAAAGAGCGTTGCATAAAGCACGGAAAATATTATTCGGATAAGGTAAGAGAGCAAAGTCTGTGAAATGCAGTCAGTCACCTTGCCGCAAACGAGAAAATACAAATACCGCCCCCGCAACGACACGACATGCTCTTATCTTGATTTTGTGTGACTTTTTTTCGCAGTGGTTTTCTGTAAACTTGCGTTCAATGCGTCGCGCAAAATTTGGTATTTCCAGTTTTTGGCCACTTTCGCAAGCTGGCAAATTGTGCGCCGGTGATAAAATAAGACAACGAATGTTCAGGGGACTCCTACCTCAGGTCGGTTTTGCTCTCGAGCTGGGAGCAATTGAACATTTCTCTTCGGTGGCGGGCCGGAAGGCGGGAAATTGCTCTCGCACGCCGTGCAAACACCGACTCAAGTTCCGGACACAATACGTTCGCTTCTTGTTCTAGCGCCGCTCCACTCGAGAATATACGCCGAGCGGACGCTGCGAATTTCACATTCACCTTGCACGCCGGGCGCAAAACTCGGAAATGCATTTTATAGCCAGTTTAGATGGCGATTTAGATACGAATGCAAGGCGACGACTTCGACCGCATATTGAATATGATAATGATAACGATTTAACTGAGTGTAGAAATAGTGCCGGGTACAAAAGAGTTGCTTCTTTGCCGCCATTGTTGCGTTAATAAAGCGATTGCAGCTCAATAATACCATCGTCCCTATGGTAATCAGTGAACAATGAGGTGATTTGTCTGATTTGAACAGAAATCGAAGAAAGAAAGCACAACTGTGAACCTACAAAGCAATAAATAATAGATTAGACCACACATTGCTATCAGCACGTACGGGAACAATGATCAATCGAAGTTTGACCTGCGCCAAGTTTAGTACATTTAGTTTATCATCAAGCGTTCAATTTAAATTCCTTACATTCCACTCAAATTGCGCTGAAATAATGAAAGAGAGCGCCGCTAAGAAAGTGCCATTATTCTGATAACACACCGAGAACGAGCTCGAGAATGAATTTAAATCGAAATTTCATTAGTCCCGAGTCTCGCTGCTTCCGATGTTCCTCTTCTGCTGCTTGCCCTGCGGACGTTCGAATTTCAATCGAAATTCAATCGAAATTCGAGCGCACGCCGAGACGAAATGAAGCAATCTCGCTTTCGGGCAGTCGCTGCATTCACTGCTGACTTGAGCAATGGCCGAGCGACGTACAAACAGTGTTCCCAACAAGTGGACCATCGTTTAACTACCACCCGCTTCCGAGCAAACTTAACTCGAAATGCAATTATTCTGTACTTTACACGTTCCCAGCATAAAGCCCTTTAATTGGCTACCTATAATAGTAAAGTTAATATTTCATTCTATACAACGTGTATGATTGGTTGCATACGATAAATTATAATATTGCTCTTAGTTTGCTCCTAGAGTAATATTTCATCATTTTTATATATAAAAAGAAAACTATATGTATAAATAAAGAGTATCCGTATAACAAGAGAAAAAAAACGTAGAAATATACACGAAGCATACGCGAATTGAAGATTTATAGGCCCGATAGGCAGTGATTTCTCACGTTTCTTCGCAAACTTTTTTCGGCCATTTTTCCTACCCGCGTCTAAACACTTTTTGCAAGTCGCAACAAAGAGAGAAAAACTCTGGAACTTCCCGACTGCGTCTGGAGTTGCCAGAGACTCGTATATAAAGCGAGTACAGTTTTACGATTAGAAAACGATTTACGAATCCCGAAGATTTCCTTTTTACGCCCGGCTCGACGTCACTGCACGGCTTTCTTTTCTTTTGAGTCATTAGCACGCGTCGTTTTCACCCCACAGACCAAGAAAACCGACGCCCGCTCCTTTGTCGCTGCGTTTTTTTGTTTCCTGTCTCAAACCCTAAATGCACCCAATGAAGGAAACAAGGAAATCGTTAAAACCTCCGAGGCTTGTTAATAGATTTGTACTTACGAGTAAAGTGGAAAAAAATCTATTACTTTTTTTTTCAATTGTAATTTGATTTAAATTAGCCTATCATATCATAGTAGGCAACAAATAATACCTACATTACTAGTAAATTTTAAATGTAGTATTTCAGTTTAGTTGGATTGAAAGTAAATTTATTTCCCAAGATTATCACCAAAAAGAAACAAAATAAATGTGTTGGGGTAAAAGTGACGTTTTCCGGTTTCTCACTTTTGGTTTTACATTATCGTCTCGACGCGTGCCGTGGCAGGAACCGCACGAAGACACGAAGGACCGAATGACATGCGAGAGTAACAGACTGAAAGACACGAAAAACCAGGAGCAGCCAGCTAGTTTACGGCCTGTCGTCCTGACCGAGGCGAGTGAGAATATAATTGGAACACGTTTCCAAAGTGCTAGTTAGACGTCTCACGTTTTCCATTACCAACTCGTTGCGCGCGCTCATAATGACACCGCATTTTTTACCCCTTTTCTCAAGACTCAACTCAACTCAAGTCCTTGATACTTTTTTCCTTCATAATTCAAACACTTACAGACGTAGAAAAAAAAGCAACAGAAATCATATTAGAAAGAAAATATTTGCCAGCATAAACAAGCGTTGAAATCAAACATAAATCCACTTTAAAGTGTTTCCATGTAATACAAGTTTGCAAAATGAAATATCCGCCAATAATTGTTATCTTTAACGACAGCTTAAGTTATCGCCACTTATTTATTTACAAGCCGGATGTAATCGAGGTTGGAAGGTATAACGTTTGACATAAAATCAATGTACATTGTGCGTTGGCGTTGGTGGTAGCGAGCCGCTAGTTTCACCTTTATTATTATTGCTTTCCTTTTGTTGCTGAGCAGAGGAAATTGAACTTTGACTTTTACGTCAGTCGCTTCAAGCGACAAACAAGCAAATCCACACAAAAAACGAGCGTGCGTGTTCAACTTTTATAAAGTTGGCGGCTAATATAAAACTGATATTAAAATCGTTTTAAGTACATTATTATTGCATTAAACAAGTGAATATGTCAGGTCGAAAGTTATTCCTGAGTAAACTATTATGATAAATGTATTGTTGGTTGCCTATGTAGTCATAGCAAAGCAAAATAAACGTTTTAGGTTACCGCGGAGAATTAAAATCGTAAAATGTTCAATAATTATAAGATAATTAACCTGTTCACGATGTTATTATTAATTGAAACGAAAATAAAGCCATAAACCTAGTTAGATACATATCTGATATAATTTTTAATGCATAAAATTGGTTCTAATGTATTTCTCATCATTATAAGTTAAATATTCAGAATACATTCAAAGTATTCAGTAGTTTACCTAATAAACTACCTACACATGCTTTGGGTTGAAATTTGTTGTTTTAGTTTGTGCAAAAAAAAAGTCCACAGTGTGCTCAGGAGTTGAAGCACACGGAAAAAGCAACAAAAACTCACTTTCGAGCAGCGTTCGGGGGCGGAAATAAGGGCAAACGATTTTGCATTTTGCATTTTTACACGTAAAGTTAATTTTAAACTTTTTATTGCTTCGTGTGCGCGCTCGTCTGCTGCTCTCCGGTGAGGAGGTGAAACAGCCGACAACAAACAACCGAAATGTGTTTTTTATTCGCTTTAGCGCGTCGCTAGTTTTGCGTATCCCGACGGTGGGCGAAGGGCGCAGGGCGGCAAAAGGACCGAGGCACTCTATAAAGATCGCCTCGCAAAGATTAAATAAAAAACTTTGCGCGCACGGGCTGTAATTGTTGGCAAAGTTGGCGCATAATGTCCCGAAAGTCCGGCCGTTTCCAAACCATTTTGATATCAAACGAGCGCGAGATAGCGCCGCCGCCGCGACGCCGAAAATGGCAGCGAAAAATAAAACATAAAACGTCGCCAAAGCCAAAAGACCAGAAGAAATATTCAACGCGGCCGCGCTATTCAACACAATTCCGTTTGTGCGATAAACTGCGAGAGACTCTTTCAGAAACTGCTAGACTAGGACCAAAATGGCGACGACGGCCGAGAGTAGTAGATTTGGGTCGGCGGCAATAAATACTCTTCGGGTAGCACGCCGTGGTTGAAGCAAAAGCGAAAAAGAGAACGAGAAAAAAAGAATGTCAGAAACTAATTCATTGCGATGGATCGCGCCATGCCGATACCGATACAGATACTGATACGACGCGCTCGAAATGTGAGAGAGCAATTCATTGCCTGCGGTGGTGGTGACTGGCGGTGGCGGCGGCAGCCTATACGCAACCGAAGAGCTGTTAATGCTTCGACAATAAACCGGGCGCGAATCGTTATGATTTATTGAAACGCGTCGATAAATGCGACGCGCACCATTGGCAAGAGCCACATCGCGCACCGGAAAACCGGAATTGATCGAAAAAAGATAATGGTGGCTATTTCAAAGCCATTACTAACCAAATGAAATAGACACATAGCCACCGCGGATTTATAAACGAGCCACAACACACAAAAAAATATATAAATAAACCTATAATTTCGAACACATTGTATATAAATGGTGTCATATGTTGCGCCGCGTCCCTGGTGCGTTTTTGTTGACAAGATCGCCATCGGTTTATTGTTATATTTTGTTCGTTTCGTGGGTTTATTTCCAGCAAACTAGCGTAACAGCTGGGCCATGATTTTCATTACGCCGCCAGCAAACGCCGGACATCATCATTATCCGCAGTTTTTTACGAGTCGACTAACGCAATGCAGGCTTAGGACGACAAACCCACACCGTTGGTTCGTTGTTGATGTTGATGACGCTGATGGAACAAGATCAGACGTTGCTGCTGCTGCCTGGGAAATAATAAAAGCCCAATGGCCCTTAACTTCACTTGGAAGTTTATTGAACGATGAAACGAAATGTGTCTCGAGCGCGCATTTCATCAGATGCTGATCGCAAACGCTCCAAACACGCCGCCATTTTGGCGGATGTTGGATGTTTTGTCTTTTGTAAGCTCTTTCGCGGTAAACGTTACAGCTTTGCAGCGGATTTTAATCAAAGCGAAAGGCTCGAATAAACAAACCAATACGATTTTGGTTAATTTCTGGCTGCGAGTGAATCCATTGCCATTCAGCCGCGGCTAATGCAATGCGAACGCGTTTATTAATCAATCATCGAATGAGTGGCGCAGAGACGATTGAAAACATCGCGCCGAGATGAAACATTTGAATTGCAAACACACCTGCGAAGCCTTTCAGTGCGAAATTAATGAGTAGTCATAAACAAATATTGAAATTGCAATCTAGCCTCCGCAGAGTTAATATCAACAATAATTTTTCGATATTACATCAAATATTCTATGAGTTTAATTTTATTAATGAAAAGCACCACCTTTCGATATAGAACATTAAAACTATTTTAATAACCAAAAGTGTCGTCAAAGCCCAAACGCGCCGGAAGTCTCCAAAGGATATGAGGAATAAAACTTTTTTAATAATAAATTTCAGCCGGCCACGTTCATAACTTCGGTGAAGGTTGCAAAAACACCAACAAGTATGCACCAGCAAAAAAGGTGTATTCTGGATTGCATACAGTAAAAATATTGAAAATGAATGTACGGTTCGTGTGATATGCAAAGATTACATCGTGTAAATCCAGGCAAACATCTGATAATCTAATATATTCACAAGCGGCGAACCACACAACCACATGTTATGATTCAAAGATGGCAGAAATCGCGCAAAAGCGAATCGAAGCGCGCATTCAAAACACGCTCCGAATGTTGTGCGCGATGCTTTGTTTGCCGTCGCCGCCCCCACGCAACAAGAAAACACCGAAATGCAACACAATGCAACTCGACTTGACTATCATCACAGCGAGCTGGAAATACGTGCCGCATGCAAATTCACAAACATTTTACAAACGCGCCGCGAGCACGTACAGACGAACCAAGAAGACGAGCAAGCAACAACATCAAAGCAATTGCGACGATCGAAACGTAAATTATTAGCCCGACATAACGGTATCTATTAAGTTAGGTTATGTTAGTTGGGGCTTTAGTAAAAAAGCGCCGCGTGTAAAGTCACGAGCATGAACTCACGCGTGGGATTTCAACTTCGACGAATTCTTCGCGCAAAGGATGCGCGATTGTGTTCCGATAAATAACAGAACGCCGCTGCGCGATATTCAGCGCTATTCAGTGCAGTGTTATACGCGTGTGTGCTTGGTTGCATATCTCGACGCTGCTATCGCATTGCATATTTTCTATTCTGCGTTCCAGCCGCACGGGAATAGAATGGAACATAGCAAACGCGCAGCAAGATAGGAGAGAATCTCTTGGAAAATAAAAATTTCAACTTCAACTCTTCAACCTCCAACCCGAAACGTAAACTCGACGCGCGCCGTGAGACTCGACTCGAGTCGTCGGTGTGTGTGGGTGTGTTGCATTCGTTTTTTGCGCCCGACGCCATTTCCTTTTTCGTGCGCCGGCTCGTTCGTTTGCGTTTTATTTTTTTACGTTTTTGGGCTTTGCTTTTCGCGTATTTCTTTTTGAGGCCTTTAACCTTCGGGGCTATTACCATTAGCCCGCTTTTATTTCGTGGATTTTTTTCGAACGCGCACGAATGCGCGTTTCGGTTGCCGCTTTCAACTCGCTAAACCACGTCCTCGTTTTTATTTCAGGATCTATTTCGACTACCTCTACATCAAATGTATCAAAGCCCGGAATTTACATTTCGACGCTCAAAACATTTCTAGGCGGAATGAAATTTGAACAAAATTTATTTCACGTAATTTTTTTTTGCTCAGCAAGTGAGAAAAAAAGTGTGGAAAAATTTTAAGCACGACACGTAAAATGTTATGTTTATATTGTTCTCGAGGGTGTCGAGAATAAAATCGTGCTTGTGCAAATATTTGAAGGTCCTTTGCGGCGTACAAAACCAAACTCTTCGTTTGCAATCGAAGGATTTTCCGAACGCGTTTCCTTGCACAGATTATACGCTAGGTTTTAGACGGGTATATCCCTAGATCCTCATCCGGGGATTCACGGGATTGTTGTTCGTAGGGAAACACAGCTGTGCGCCGCACGCGTTCATAAATTCATTAAATGTAATCAACAGGACGCAATAATACACTCTGCTCGGGGTTTAGGAGGTAGTAACCGTGCTTAATATTAATAATTTTTGATGAAATTTTCGATCACTGGGCAGCATATTTTATGGAAAACCCTGGTATAATCAGCAATTGTGAATTAAGCGGATATTTCATGGTTAATTTCGAATTATAGGCGACGATAACATGCTGAGAATTACGACATTACGATTAAACTGTGTACTTTCTACGAAAGGTAAATGCACTTAATATTAATAGTTTCTAGTTAACTTTTTAATAATTAAAAAGCCAATTAATATACTATAAGATACCGAGAAAACTATTTAGTATTAATCGTAATTTGTTTGATTAATTATGCTTTGAAGTGCAAAAATCAAACAAAACCAGATCAACAACACAGTTTAAGCAAACACTTTGCAAGGCTGTAAATGCCACAAAAAACAATATTTTCTAATTATTTTTGTATTATTTTATAAACAATTTATGCACAAATTAATCACTATAAAATATTTTGGTAAAAATTGTCAATTAACAATATATATTTTCACTTTATTAAAAAATAATTATTTTATTCTGTAAAGTTATAAATATTTTCAATTGAAACTGTCACAAGTTATAAATAATTTCATTGTGAATAAAATCATGTCAAAAATTTTAATTTCTAATAATAATTTCATAACAAAATATTAATTTAAACTCAACTTGTACCAAAAATGTAAAATATTTCATAATGAAAGTATCAACTTTGCAAGCCTGTAAAATCCTGCTTTGATATAATTTACGCCAAAAATTGTTACCACAATATACAAAATTTAATCACAAACCATATTACGTCTACTTGTTTGGCGATAAACAATTATTTCCGCTTTTAATGCGACAGTTTCCGCGAAGAAAAAAATCCAACGTCGTCACCCATGTGTGTATATACATACGCGTTTACACAACATCAAACGGTGTTTACATTGTTTACCATCTTGCGTCGTTTTCCGTCGCGACAGGATTTTGACAAC
Organism: Dalotia coriaria; assembly: GCF_025399875.1. Classification (NCBI taxonomy): domain Eukaryota; kingdom Metazoa; phylum Arthropoda; class Insecta; order Coleoptera; family Staphylinidae; genus Dalotia; species Dalotia coriaria. The sequence goes on along the minus strand of NW_027045447.1, from coordinate 6,074,755 downwards.
GACGAAATTACCGGCTGACATATTACCATACGACAAACACGACATAAAATTACACGCCGGGGCGCGTACTTCAATTGCAAGCGATTTCCGACCCGCGCGCTTTCCTGCCTGCCTGCCTGGGCCCGTCGTCGGGTGTTTATTTTCTTATCCTTTGCCGTCACCGTGCGGGCGCGAGACCGGGGCTCGTCGTCGTCGGCGGCGGATAAATACGCTCCTTAACGCCCAAGGTTTACGGTTTACACGGTTTACTGCTCGATATGTGAGACGTAACGACCGCGCGCGCGCTCACACGAGCCGACGAGTTCATGCCGCCGCCTCCGCCGTCCCCGACGAACATAACCGTATAGCATTATGGATAATTTTCCACCGTTCGCCTTGGATTACACGACAAAGCTTTCTCGCGTCGCGGCTCGGCGCAGCTCATCTCGTCGTTTAACATATAATTAATGGACGCGCAACGCGAGCAAGGAGGCGGCGACGCCGGCGAACACGAGTTATGACTTATATAAGTTTCGCCCCGTGAATAAGAGACACGAAGTTGTTTAGTCTACGACAATTATTTCTGCTTTAAAGTTCAACTTTCAATGGCGCAAACACAACAACGTGAACTTTGAAGGGGCAAAAACTACCCTTAAAATAACATTTATAATCAGTTCAATTTGAAGTCGTATAGAAAATTTAATTGTGAATAAAATAATAAATTAAAAAATGAAAATATTGAATTATTTATGAGGTAAATTCAAGTTTGAAGTAAAAAACAAGTAAAAATTATGCAAAAATTAAAATTGCAAATTAATTTTACCATTTTTTAGTTAAAATTAATTAATAACATGATTATATTCTTATTTTTAATAATTTTCAGTTTTACTCACCAGTTAATTAGTAAATTTCATCCAGATCTGCAACAAAAACAAGAATATTTAGCATTTTCACATAAAATGAACAAAAAAAGTTAATAAAAGTAATTTATATGCAAATTCCATGCAAAATAAAACGCATTATATCAAAACAAATCAGTGCACGGTGTTGCTTTGTTAATGCTATTAATACTCTAGTAAAGCAATATTTAATACGTATTAAATTTTAGAGTGACGTGTGCGCGTTCGCAGAAGATATAACAACATTATGCACACGTGATCGTGACGAAGCGTCGGATTGCCGATGATATCATTAGCGCGACAAACGCGCCGCCGCCGAATTTATTGCGCGCGGCGCGAATTATGCCCACCGCATCGCTCATAATGTCATAACGTCGTAATGAAATAACGCCGACATCAATACGTAGATACGGTGGATGCAAATTACAACGGCGCGAGTTGCTACAAGCAGTAAATGACTAGCAAAATATAATTTTACGGAATTAAAGTGATAGTTTCCCGCCAAACATCAAAATATTTTGAATTATTTTTAGCCCAACAATAAAACAACGAGTTTGTTCGTTGGGTTGCCTATATAAACAGTAAATGATAGAAAAGAATATTGCTCGTACTACCATTGTATTTCAAAAAGAATATTTTACGGAATAGAAGTCATAGTTTCCCGCCAAACATCAAAATATTTTGAAGTTATTTTTAGCCGAACAAAACGACAAACAGCGAGTTTGTTTGTTGGGTTGCCTACAATGTCTACAAGCGTAAAAATATCGAAAATATCTGTTTATATAAATACGATGAAAGCACATAATAAAGGCGCGAGATAGGTATTAGAAGCAGTAAATGATACTAAAAGATAATTTTACCAAATAAAAGTGATAGTTTTACACCAAACACAAAAATATTTAAAGTTATTCTTAGCCCAACAATACAATGGCGAGTGTGTTTGTTGGGTTGCGTAGAATATCAACAATCCGTGGAAAAACGTGGAAAACTTCTGAATTAAGCATGAAATTACTTTGGAAAAAACAATCTATTTTCCTAGATACACGAGTGATAAAATGTTTTATGGCCGACGCAAATTAATTTCTCGTCTATAAAAGGGCAATAAATATGTTTTGAATTTTCTTTTTTAAACCATATAAACATTTTAATTACTATTCAAAGCATATAAACCTTATAAAAAATTAATTACCTGCTTCCAGTCAAACATGGAAGATACAAATAGAAATTTTACTGCTTGAATAATAAAATGCATATTTAACACGTCTTTGAGCTTTCAAAAATAACAATATTCTATTATCTTTGTGACTGTGTGCAAGAAACCTCTATTCTGGACAAAACACAGTTAAGTGATAACAATAACTTGTCTAGTTTCCTCATTACAAGGCATTTCGATGACCCTATTCGATATGAGAGTATTAAAAGTTTCCTACGTGTCATTATCGACTGCTCCATCGTATCGAATCCTATTATTTTTCCGAAACTCACCGAACGACGACATAAACGCCGTTTCGTTGTGCACTAACAGAGAAATAAAACTCGTCAACTCATCCAACGACTCGCCGTAGGGCGCTGCAGCAAAAAAAATACACACCGAAGAAAGTACATAGTGAAAAACAGCGCGCGCACGGAAAATCTGTTAAGCCACTTTTACGACTGTGCTCGTATCGCCGAATCGCCAAAACGATGCCACCGAATCGCTCCTTTGCAGCGTTGTCTTTTTTTCTCTGGCTGCAGTCAAGGAGTGACTTCTTTTTAAACGATGTTTATTCAAGCGTTTCGATTCAGTTACGAGCACGACTCGCGCATGCACAAAATCTCATTTCCGCGGGATAAAATAATGACGCGCGGCTTTCAACAATGCGAAAAAATGAAGATAAAATCTATTAAGACGTTTAAGTTTAAAGCGACATCTACTCGTGGATTGAAAGTCAGTCAACGTAACGAATTTTAAGTTGTGTTAAGTTTTCGCGCGCGCACAGACGAAAAAGTTTGGAAAGTTCTTCAGCACGAAAACATTCAAAACTCATGTTAAATTGCAAACTGCAAACTTTGTTTGAGTTTGCCTGATCCGAAAAAATATACGACGTAAAGTGTGAAATTGACGAAGAGGGAAAAATCCAGGCATCGTGCACATTATATTGTCAAAAGTGTGAAAAGGCATTATGATTATAATCACAATCACAATGGAATCGTAAAACGAGATATAACGGATGCGGACGCATAACGCAAATGGCATAATGTCATAATCGTAATGGCGGCGCGCGACTTGTTCGCCGAAAGTTTTATTACGTCGAACTGAAAGCCGCCCGCGTGCAGCCGCCACCGCTGCCGCTATCGCTCACGTTCGCGTTTTGTGCAAGCTGCGTAATGTAAGATTTTAATTTAACATAACCGGAAAACAAAGGGCCATTTGCATAATAATAATGCTGACTCGCAGCCGAAACGAGCGCTGCGAATATTGCGCGCGCTGCCGCCGCCACCGCCTCTCACCAACCGCTGAATATTTTACTATCGTGGAAAGCAAACAAATTCTGCAAGACAAAAAAATCGAATATTTATGTTAAACTTTCGAAAGAAATTATTTTAATAAATTATTAAACACTCAGTATAATAACAATTGGAGTTCATGAGATAATAGACTATTTTATCGTGCATAATTTAGTACTAATTTTATATCGCTGATGTAAATATTTACGATGCTATAAATTATAAACGTTAGTTATTTGCGAAATCTTTATTTAAATTATCAAACAAATTTCAACTTTACCGAATAATAGCTCAAGAACTATGAGTTAAAATCATATAAAAGTCAAACAAAAATATTATATAGTTAATTAGGTATAAAATAAAACCCAAGGATGACTAATTTACCTTTTAATTGCGGTCGTATTCAGATAACTTGTAAATTTTGTCAAAAAATTGTGAAAAACTAGGAATTTTAACTTTTTTTTTTAATTTTGAGTTTAATTTGCTGATGAACTAGGTAATAAATCTAGCTGAAATTAGCACCAACTAGTAGTAAATTTAATAGAGATTAACTAGTATTATATTCAGATGCGTAAAGTAAAGGTAACTTAATTTAATTGGCATTACAAATGAGTCGTGTACTTTTTGATGCTAAAATTAAAAGAATTTTTGAAAAAAGTTTCAATTTTACGTACGAAAAACACATAAATTAAAGCTGATATTAATATAAAACTTTAAATACTGTAAAGTACATTTAATTACGTGTTTAATTAAAGTACATTCGTAAAAATTACATTAAAATTACCATTGCAATTGCAATTTGTTTAATATTTCCAATTTCCATAAAAATTAATAATATGACCATTCCTAGATTGTTATTGCCAACAACTACATTAAATTAATATTGGATGTTAACTAAATTAAGTATCAAGTATACTAAAATTCTAAAAGAATTTTTCCAAGTAAAAATTCAAACAGAACGACATTATAAAATGTTCAAAGCAAGAAATTTTTAATTACGACTTTTTCATGCGCCCGCAGCGCGCGTTGGGATCAAAGACTCGGTCCTAATCAGAGAAGAAATCCGCCAAATGAGCGCGAGAAACTTTGAATGAGCAACCTCCGACCAAACGCGTTGCTAGTTTCCAGTTTCCGGCTTCCGCAATCCGCGAATCTCTTTATAATTATATGTGCCACCGTAACCTACACTCACATTACCACATGTGAATAAATTTGCGCACGCATAGTCGAATTAAATTAATTAATTTTAAACTATTCTCAGCCTTAAGATATAATCTCCACGTGTGTGTCGTGTGTCATGTTCGTAATGGCGTCATCTGACCATGTTTCACGTCGTATCTTTGTCCAATTTGGTCATCGTTATTACACGAACAAAAAAACAAAACTAAACAAAAGAACAAGAAGTAAAATATATAATAACCGACACAATGACACAATGATAAACGTCAGCGATAAATAATATTGAACAAATGTACTCTAACTTTCTACCTACGCATGTGCGGCAATTGCAAGAATGAATTTATTGAATTGATAAATGAATAAGTCTCCTGCCTCGTAAAATCACTTGATTCTTGATTCCCTGAATAAATCGTGCGTGTGTGCATTACCTACATACTTCAATTGTACTTCAGTTATGTAGCTCGTAAGAAGTTATGAATCATACCGATGATTCGTAACGCAAACGGACATGCCGCGGCGGTGGCGGCGGCAGTGAGCTCGAAGCAAACAATCAGTTCAAAGCGTATTGAACTCGCGGCGTCGTTTTTCAACAGAAAACTTATCGAGCAGTTATTATTATTATTGTCGTGCACTCCAGACTCAAGTGAACAAATCCGCTATTTTTATGTTATTGTTATCGTCCATCGAGTATTTATTTCCAAACAATAAACTTCAATCTAGTTCGAAATTATTTTCATGACTTGTATAAAAATAAAACGAAACGGCAAACAAACAACTTACGATATAAATAGAAGACAATGAGGGTTTGATAAATAAAATTTAATGTTTCAATCGGCTTTAATCGCTGTGTAGTCATTAGACAGTTCTTGGAATAATTACGGAAGTAATAGATTTATTAATATTAATAGAAGAGTGTCGAGTGGATACTCATCGAGCAAAAAATGACCTAATTCACAGCGAGTTTAAAGAAAGGTGAGTCATAATAGAACAGTAGTGTTAATGTTGAGCAGTAGGCAATTTAATTAGCTTCAATTTGTTAAGTGATTCATGTAATTAGGAGAACAATGTCGAAGGTTATAAACAAATTAGTAAATGCATGCGAGAGCAGATGCTAAAAATAAAAATTTTAACTTTTCGTTGAAAAAGTTTCGAAACATGTTTTATGGCTAAGTTAATTGCGTTTAATTAACGTTAATTTTCTATAAAATCTATAAAACAAAGTCGTGTTAGTTACAACTTTTATAACTCGAAAACGCCTGGACAGATTTTGATAATCAATGATTTGGTAGATTCGCCTTGGTCTAAAATAGCAGAATAACTATTAAAATATTGGAAATATTGATTTACAGGGTGTTAAATAAGAGATAAAAAAATGGTATTGAGATTCAATCATACTTCTAGTTAAATAATTGAATCAGAGATGGCGCAAAAGTGCATTATTACCATATCTCATTTCTTCAAAATAAAATTGCGAATCTGATTGATGGACACATATAAGGTCCCAGAAGGTAAAAATTAATTAAAATTTTACTAAATACAACAGGGGCAAAGTTGCTAGTATATTTACAAAGCTAAAAATTGTAATTTTTAATTTGCTCCAGATTTTCCAATTTTCTCATGCAGAAACTAGCACGTAGAAATCGGGATTTGCATGAAAAATATATCCGAGATTAATTCAACGTTATCGTTTCCAGCTCCCTCGACTCTCCTTCACATTGCGATCGTCTTTCACGTCCGCACGTTTTGCCACCCCGCATTTGTACTTCGCTCATATCTATATACGTTTTTTTCCATACCGGTTTTTTTGCGCTATCAGAAAATTGCTTTTTTACACACGCCTCCCTCCTTCTGCCGGCTGTGCTTCATTTGTAATGCAGAAAATTTAACTTTATAATACTTTGTAATAGGAACGTGTCGACTATCGGAATCGAGGCGACTTTTTGCACTTTCACAGAGTACCAGAGTACCAGCCCGCCAGCGAGAGAGCTTTTAGGTTTTTCGCAGACGACATTGATACATTAGATCGACGATAAAACATTTACTTGCTCGGTGTTGGCGAGTAATTTTTCATATTTTGCTTTTTGCCGCTTTTGCCACGAGAGATATGTGAAAATTATGAACGCGTTGCGGACACTCATCTCGAGCGTAAAACCAGAGAACTTCACATTTTTTCCTACTTTGTTAAAACACTGCGCTCGATTCGGATGATTTTTCAACTCGGTTCTCCAAACTCTCCTCGAGTACATATTAAGCAATTTAAGCACCCCGGATGGCAAGCACCTTGGCCAAAAAGACAGCGTCGCGTAGCCGAATAATTTACGACCGACAGGCACAGGGTTTTATTTCGTCCCTTGGACGATGCGCGGTATTTCACTTAAACGTCGACGAATAACTTTCCTTACGCGCGCGCGCGCAGGAAGACAAATAAATTTATTTAATAAGAAAGTAAGCCGAAACTTCCGGCTGGCGAAGAATGCCTTTCGCTTTCGGGGACGGCTCGTTTTTCCGCGTGGCACTCTCATGCATCCCAGGTGTTTGGTTGTTGTCCCTTTGTGTACTTATTTCAACTTATTTCACCAGGACACGAGCTTTTATTAGTCAGCCTCAAGTTTCCTGACGCGCGCCCGATGCTCGAAATACTTCACCCGAGAGGCGCGGCGTCCGCGTAATTTATGCACGCGCAATCGCTTTTAAATAAGAATAACGGAAATAAACCGATTTTACGACGCGCCCCCAGAGAACACGCCGACAAAAACTTAAATAACTAGAGCTGGTTGCTTATCGCGAGCGAAAAATCCAGGCGAGGCCTGTTGCGGACATAAATAGCATTTTCTAAGGGCGTGAAAAATTCCCCAAAGTCTTTAAATGCCGAATACGTTCCTAAGTCCGGATTATTTTGACGACCGCGCCAAGATAAAGTGAATTAATTCATTAAAGGCACTAAAATGTATATTTTACTTCAACCAAACATAACCTCCCTAAAAATTACAGGTTCCTAAATCAATACAGGAATCTGTAATTTTGCATCAAAAAATAGAAAATGTCATCGATGCAAATCGTGGATGCAAATGAAAAATTTGTATTTTACTGCAACACAATATAACGGCGCTAAAAATTACAGAGTTCTGTAATATGACTGAATAAAATACATGCTGAAATCTGTAATTTTGTAATATTGCAAACACGGAAAAACTGAAACTGCAAGCGCTGCAGATGAAAAATATTGTGCGCATCAGAAAAGTGCATATCTAGAAATGAATGCGATTGATGGCACTCGTGATGCGATAAAGTAACGACTAACGAATGGATAACACAACGTCGAATGTCGAAATGGTTTATTCGATCCAACTAAGCCGTTACTCGCGACGGCTCTTCAATTTCCGCGTTTTTAGCACGGCGGCGGATTTTTGCGCTCGGACGTTTTCAGCGTTTTACGATGCTAAATTGCTTCGATAACTCGCGCGATCGGCCAATATGCGTCGACTCTGCAACAACTCCGCCACTGCCGAAGCGCCATAACTGATAAACAGACGCATAAATCATCGCGAATTCAATATACAAAGTGCATCGGCCATTATTCACTCGCGCAGCGCTTCAAAAACTTTGCGGAAAATTAATACAAAACCAGTGGTGAAATATTGCGGTAAGTATGAAATAATTTGTTTACCTTAATCTGGTCTTTGTATGAATCCAGGAAGCGCACTGCAAAAAAAAACAGACTTAATTAGCAACATCATCAAGTTTTGCCGTAGAGCGATATCGAAGTGCAATCTTGAAACTAATTAGGTTTCGCGTTATTACGAGCGCTGAGGCAGCGCGCACGCCGCCCGGTCAAACAGAATTCAATCAAAACGCCATAAAAGCGCGATGCCATCGCGCACACATGCCGACGGCGCACTTTCCCATTTTTGCCCTGCAACTCTGCTCCTTTTGTTTTATAGATTGCTGGCTGGTGGTGCGTTTTATCGCAAAATCTCCAAGCGAAAGCTTTCGCCACTTTTTGACATCGTGTATCCAACGGAAACAGGTGACTGCACAGATAGATAGATGGCGCGCGCGAGTGTGTGTAACACACAGCGTGACGGACATTTGAAATCAGCTTTTTTCGAGTGCACTCAGCAACTTTCCGAGTATGTACAAAGCAATAATTTCGTTGGATGTGTGCGGCGCCGGAATGTGCGACGAGGGGAATAATAACGTCCGCGCGTAATGAGATCGTGTGTGCGCACGTTCGGAATATGTAGAAATATGTGCACTGCATGTCGGCCATGGCCGACACACGCTGCAACCCGCCGGGTGCATTATGGAAGTAGTGAGCATTTATTCGTGATACGTGCGTGTATACTTCAACAGCGCACGTGACTTTTGACCCAAGCTCGAAACCAAGCAACGAGCAAAAGATTTCTACCTCTAGACAACAAGACAAATATTTTATTTCAAACGCTATTTATATGTGCAAGTATAATTTAAAAACGAAAAGAAAAAATCTAAACCAATTTTTTGTCTCCCCCAGGTTTAGCACGTGTTGTACTTATCTTATATTTCCGGTTGCTGTTTAGTTCCGGCACGAGTCTATTTTTGCAACAGATAATCTCGCGACGCGCCGACGAGATATTTTTATTTTCGTTCACACAAACGTGTGGAACTTTCGAGTCGAGGGTGGAGAAAACCGTGATATTGCGACGCGCGGAATTTCGCTTTGAGCACGTTCTCCTCGCTTCGCTCGTTTTCTTATCACCGTCGCAACTCGAGAAGTAAAATTCTTTAATGTACAACTTTTCTAAGAAATTCTACACCGAAAAAAACACACAACACAACTTGTGAAAATTCTATGAAAATATATTAAAAGTTTAATGCTTCCGTTTAAAATGATTTGCTCTTGCTAATAAAATCTGACTGACATTTCCAATCTGCATCTGCGATGGGTTTCGATGTTTTCGAGAGGTTAGAGAACTGAATGCCGCGCGCAATTTAATCCATTAGACAGACATGGCTAACAATACCGTCGCCGAGAGCGTACGAGTACACATTTTCCATCGTTGTACCGTTTTAACGAGACCATAAAGAATTTATTCATATCACTCAACTGTGCGCCGGTCAAGCGCGTACAGTAATAACTTTGTTATGCTCGAATACGGCCCGCCACTCGATAGTTTAATGGCTTCCGAACATTTTTGCACTTTGCATAGGCCAGGCCGCAGAAAATGCACGTTGAAATCGTCCGATTTGATTGAGATCGAATACATGTCCGAGTCAATGGCGAAATTGCGGCCCCAACGACGGTTTAATGGACGTCGATGCCGTTAGTGTGCCGGCCGACGAGAGTTTCAGTAGTTTAATTAAACATAAATTTATTATCAGTCGCTTAATTGCCGTCAATTATAAATAATAAACCATCTCTATTCATGCTTATGCCTGCAATTTAATGAGTTGTGATAAAGTCGGCTTCTTGTCTTAACTTTAGATGACTTTACTAATTCTTAATTAAAAACTTCGACAAGAAAAAAAAAACACAAGCACACTTTATAGGTTAGAATTAGTAGGAAATTAAAATAATTTCCTTATTGTCCTGGAAGTAGTAGGTACTAGTTGGTGGCTGGTTTCAGGGTTCGTTCGCCCCAACGAGCTGAATTATTACTCAAAGGAGTTTAAATTAAAACGAGTTTTGCGCCGCGGCGAACGAACGCGCGAGCCAAAGCTTTGCGTCCGAGAAATCCAAGAAGTAATGGACGAGAGCACACAGAGACCAAAAGCTGCACGCAAGACGACGACGAACGAGAGAAAAGAAGTTCCACCGGCGACGCCCGAAAAACTTAGCCAACTTCATTTGAATTTAGATTGAGAAAAATTATCCTGGCACGCAAATAACTACACCCACTTCTTGTAAAACCAAGAAAAAGTTCAGCTTTACGCAAAGGGTGGAAATTAAAGATGAAAATATGGTGTTGATGGTGTTGCCACAAAGCTGTAAAACAAAATAATTACATTTTTGTCTTCCGCTCTTCTTTATGTTAAACTCTCAACGCAATTTTCAATGAACGACTCTTAATTATACAAATTGTGTTGAATTGTCTACAACTCTATAATGATGCACCGCGGTTATTGCATTACTGTTTGTAATCAAATTGATTGAAGTTGCAATTGCAATTCCACGCGGAGATAAAAAGGAAACGCTCGAGTTTAACCGAAAAAAACAAACCAACAATAAATATCAATTCCTTTGTGTCGTATTATATTAGATCCTGTCTTCACATCGTATAAAATTACAATTGACACAGTCTACTACTTTTTAAGAATTTCACGCTTTTGACAAGTTAAAGCAAACATTAATGAGCGCATTTTCAAGCTAATGAATTAATTTATTAAATTCCACACGCGATAATAATTTAAACTTAAGTTCGTAACTTTGCGTTACATGAACTCGTCATAAAACTATACATTCATGCGGTTTGTGTGTCTTTAATTAAATAACCGCCGGCCGCAAGCGGCGTAAAAACAAGCCAAATTATTTAATGTCGACTAATGTTATGTGGAACAAATTTAAAATTATGTGAGCAACGCGAATACACATACACACATACATCGCGAGCATGTAATTGCAGTTGTTCGAGTTGATAGTTCGTGTTTTCCGACTTTTTGTTTTCCAACTTTGTGCAGTATTTAACTAAACGTTCAAGCGCATGCAAGTAGAACATAAAATTGACATAAATATTAATTTGGTAAGTTATTTAATATTAACTTGTTAATTAAATTTATTTCGGTTTTTGAGACATCGGTTTAGTCAAGTATTTGTTCGCTGTTTGCAGAAAATACAAGCAAATGTAATAAACGTGCTCTGAATCCGTCAATTTTTCCTCATCTCTGAGAGGACACACGACTCAACCCCTATACGCTTGTCTGTCTAATCCGTAATAAAGTTATTTGAGTTGAATTCGATAAATTCGAGGAAGTTGAAGTTGTTTCCCGCACGCTTTTTCCTGCCCGAACGATATTCCCCGCAATAATATCATCTTCCAAGCCTCTCTCAACAGACACGCCGAGAATGAGAAGAAGAAGAGGATTTCTACAAAAAAGTTTCGCATTACAAACAGAACGAAACATGCCAATATAAAAGAAATTTATATTGAGAAAGTCCAAATGTCGGCGCGGAAAACGTTGATGTTGAGACGACAACAAACACAGTACGAGTAAACTCTCCAAAAGAAGAGAAAAAGTAAATAATTTACAAGAATCTATCTATACGTTTACCTGGCGCTTGAACTTTGAAGCATCCAGAGGAGAGAGAATTAAGATTATCAAGGATATCAACATCCTACACAATATTTGATCGCAATGAGTCTTGTTTTTTTTTTCATCGAGTGTTGGAGAAGCGAATGCGCCGAAAAATAAATTAAAAGTTAATGTGGTAAAATGTTGAGCGTGTCGACTCGTCACGAAGAGACTTCGAGAAGGGCAGAGCCAATAAACACGCGTCGGAAAGTCGAACACGATCGCGGAAAGTTGCCAACTTTCAAGGTCGATGATTTAACAAACGTCGGAGAATTCCAATGACGCTTCAACGAAATTGCTTTTCGTAACTTTCGCACTTTGCTAGATCTTGATATTAATCATCAATCGATCGATCTAGAAACAAGCAGCCCGACAATTAAAAACTTGTTTTACAATTCTATCAAACCAAAATCTAAAACTAACATAACCTCACGTTTTGTATTCCTATAACCATTTATAGGTATAAGCTTACATTTAAGTTAAAAAAGGAATAAAATTCTAATGATTGGATTTCAGTTCAGCTTCACGTTCGTTTTCAGTTTGAGTTTGAGTTTGAGAAACCAGTCTTCGAGTGGACAATAGAGAGCGAGCACACAATGATCAGTTTCCAAGGAAGCAGCAAGCGCTCGTATACCGAGAGAGGTAGAGACCCGCAACGACAACATCACCACAAAAACACAACACAACACAAAAAGTGAGAAAAACAAACCCAGAATGCCGGCAGCTAGCCATAGACGAACAAAATGGTTACCTGTGGGCAAGAAAGATGCAAGCTGCATTATATTATTAGAGGTTAGAGCAAAGAGAACCTGAGACCTGACCCTAGGATACCTATTCCTATACCTACAAGATAAAACCGAGAGCTTTTGCTTTGCTTTGCTGACCATGCATACAAGAACAGATTTGACTGCACTGCATGAAAACACCATCGTGATGATGATGATGATGATGACCAACATGGTGCTATACTAGTGCACCTATATAATATACAACAATATACAATAAAAGGTCAACGAAATATAAATTATACTTGGAAGTATAAAAAATAAAAAATAAACTTGTTTTGTTTCTGTTTTTAGATTGTTATCAATATCAACATCAACACTACATACGACTAACAACTAAACTGATCCGAATATTAAACAATCCGTTGTTAATTGTTATTTGTGGCTTAATATTAATGCTACACCGTTAGTTATGTGAATTTTTGATCAAACATACCACTCCACTGTGACGTGAACATGTACCGCGCATCGCAACCGTAAATAATTACCTTAATTAACTCTATACAGCCGAAACGACCCGACCTGTAATCGTGCTATCCGAAAATAATCAACACAACTCACAGCTCACGGAATACGATATTATACTGCGTTATATCAGTAAGAGATATGGATTTATATCAAAACGTAAAATATATTTACACTGCGTACCCTCTTTGCATACGTCTATAGGAAATAAAAGTTTCTTGTTTAATCAATGTGATAAGATAAAAAACGACAGCGTGAATCCAATTTCACCTTATGTTATGTTATCAATCGCATTTGTGTAAATGTTGACCGAACGCTTCAATATGTACGATAACACTTTATATATAAATATGTGTCAAGTGATAACGCATTTCATACCTCATGTCTTTGTTGCTTCGGTTTTCGTAACCTGTGTGTTAATCCATTTTCTTTGTTGGACAAACCGTGGTAAATCCAATTGGAACTAGATTTTATACACACAACACTAAATAGTTACTTGAAATGAAATGTTTTAATGGAAGATTTTGCTGCAGTTGCAGCTGCAACGCGCAAGAAAAGACTTAAGTCAACACGACGCGGATAGCAAGCGTGAACTGCGGCGATCAGACGCGATGCCGGTTTTGTCTGCGCCGTGTGCATCAACTGGTGCACGAAATTACCAACACACAGCAGAACGTGCACGCCGAAGCAAACACCAACGAACTCTCTCAACACACTCAACCTGGCGCGCATGCGCATCGCGTCTTGTTCTCTGTCCGAGCGTGGCCGACTAGACCACCTTCGACTGCGTTCGCCCCGACTTAACTCATCTTACAGAGTGTTACACATCAAAAAATCCATGTACGCGCACCGCACCGTGTAGAATATTTAAAAATTCAGATGACTCGTGACTTGTTTCCAGCAGGCACACTGGCCGATCGGAGGTGCGAAACCAGTTTACGTTTAACTATAAACTCTTTCTCACTTTTGCTTCGCTGTGTTTTTGTATACACAGTGTTGCAGAATCACAATCATGCGGTCGTCGCTTTGTTTTTCACTCGCAGCGTCCATGTTTTCAAAGTGACTAGTTTAGCAGTTAGCACTCGGATGACTCCGAGGAGTATAGTTAAAACATTACGCCATTAAAACGCTGGCGACGCTCGCCATTCAAGCAATAACTCCGATTCCCGACGGGGCGATTACCAGATCGTTGCAACCGAGCACTACAAGAAGTACAAGAAGATGCGATGCAAGAACTATTGAAACTATTCGGTTTGATGTTAGATCTGGCTGCAGTTGTTGAAGTATTTGTTGTAGAGAGTTTTTTGTTTGCATTGCTTTCGATTTATTGTAGCTACTAATCACAGCCCGGCTTTAATGAGACTTTTTCCGGCGGACAAAATGGTAAAAATGTGTAATTATAGAGTGGTAAAACAACAAACTAAGTACAACTGCAACAGAAATAGTTTTATCTAAGAGTGGAATGTTTATTGAAAATAAAATAACAACCGTTATCACTAATTCTCTGGTTGCGAAGCATTAAATTATGTTTGTTCAGACGTTTTATAGTTGAAAAATTGATTTAAATGAAGTGTGTTTGAGTCATGCTCCAGTTAATAATATTCGTAGAAAATATGAACGATAGACACAAATAACTGATAATAAAATAGAATAAAGTGATACACTAAACATTAACTTCATATAAATTATTAAAATTATCAAAATTACAAAACAATTTTATGTTGATATTGTAATTATTGAACTTTTAGTACATTTTTTAATATATTTTAATTCATAACTCAAAAAGTAATAAATATAAATAAATAATCTTTTTTGCAACCTATCTAGCATAAAATTATCTTCCTAAAAATAAAAAATGTCATTGATAACAGGTTTTAATCAATAGTTGTAAGCCAATTTGTTTCCAATTAATGTTTTCCAAAATTTCCAATATAAAATGTTTATAACTTTTTAATTAACAAACGGATCAATACCATTTTTGGTAGTTAGATATAAAATTTTATTAAAAATAATTTCCTAATAGGATCATAACGCTAACCCAAATAGTATTCGAGTTATAAATTAAAAACTATAAAAAATCTCATCATTACCATTGAAAACACTTGTCGCGACTTTACTCCTAGATACGTCCGTAAAAATAAATTTATGTGCATCGTCACATTTTAATATTCATAAATGCAATATATAATAATATCTTAACGCGTCAGATAACTTAGGCGTCTGCGATACTGGCGCCATGCAAAGATATTCACTATTCAGTTATTCTGTCTCTGATTACGTTGTTTATAACGTTGTTTATACTACGTCGCGATTATTTATTCATATGCAACTTGACGTCGCTGCAGTCTTTGACTGCAAAGAGTAACGGCACTGTTGTCTTGTTTTAATCTTAAAACTAAATACACTGCATTTTTAATGTTGGAAAAGTCGGCGTGCTGGCGAGAAATGACTTGTATTTATTTTATTGAGTTTATAAACTTTGCATTGCGTATTTATTGAATTGCAGGATAATGTTGATAGTAGCTAGTTATACTGTCGATAACAGTGATTAATTGCGTTTGCGTTTGATTGCGTTTCCTGACGACTGCAAAACTATTCGCTATTAACGTAGTACAAAAAAAGATAGAAATAGAGAAATAGGAATAATGCTGGTTGTAGAGTCACCTTGAGCGTTTAATTTAAGTATGATGATGAAGTATGTATTCTAAACGTATAATTATGACTGGTGTAGATTTTTTTACCTGATGCGACGTTTAAAGATGGTGCAAAAAATATTTGGATGGAATTCTTAACAGATGCGTCATGAGACCGTCCATCCGGTTGAGGTTATTACTAATCACAAAAGTATTTGTTTCAGGGATTATAATAAATTATCGCTCTTGTGTTAATATTGGTGTTATCAGTGTTATGGTATAGTTTTTAATTTAATTTCAAATTAACAAATTATTATGTAAATTTGAGGTTATGGTGATGCTTCAAATGATCTCTTTAACCTCATTTTTTTATTTCTCTTCCTCTTCAGAAAGAATTACGACATGTGATAACACTGATGAAGACAGTTTCGAGTGCTCTCCAACAAATGTCATTATTATACGATCTTGAGGTTGATTTTAAGTTTCCTCGAGTGTTTAAAATGACTAAAATGACCAAAACGTCTTCCATGTTTCTTCTCATCTACTGATAGTTGATACTTTAGATAGACAGACGAGTCGTGCTTCAGTTATAGACGAATGTAACCTAATAATTCATCAAGAACTGAAAATCGTCGCCTGTTTTTCAACACTGAAAGATTTCAAGATTTACAGATAAGTTTTCCCTTCTACAAGGGTCATAAATCGACCCAACTCAAACCAAAACTAATAAAGAAATTTTACAATTTCAACATTCCTGCACCCCAACCCACAAAAAACTATTTATTACCATCACAATATAATATATTTTAAAGCTTAAATGCCAACCCTAATGATGTTTTGACTACAATATTAAAAAATGCATGCGGTTTCTTTAAAACTCATTTTTATGTCCTGCAAGTTGGCAGACGATAAACACGACCAAGTAACGATCTCTGTGTCATGACATGTCACTCGTCGAGTGGAAATGTCGAACGTCAAGTGGTGAAACTGTTAAATCAGCCAACTCGAACTCGAGTTCGACTCCATTAACGATGATTAACTTTTAATGTTCGAGTGTTGGAAATGTTGCGACTTGCAACCAAAGGCACACACACATACATAACGAGTACAATGTTGTGTAGTGCATTTTATTATCGATGCGCGTTTTCGTTTCATTTTAAATTTTAATTCGCTTTGTGTCACTTGCCCTCTGCACTGACAATCGCAAAGTTTAACATGGGTTAATTTTATGCATTTAGATTGCGTGGGAATACACTTAAGTTAATTACATTAAGCAAAAAATAAAAAATCAATAAAATTCAATAAAAATAAAAATAAAATTATTACATTGTAAAATTTCACAATTATAAGATTAACTTTAATTATTATAAATGTTTACGTTAGGAAATTAATTAGAACAAAGCGTATTGCGTTACACTCAATGATTGCATTGCTAATTACAATTAGATACGGGTAAGACTAGAGACAATACGAAATATAAGAGAAGTGTAAACTGTAACGCTGAGCAACGCACTTATATCGCATAGAATTGTAGACGAATCGACGATAATGAAGGAATTAATTCTCAGAAGACTAATATGGTGCGACGTGTGTGTTTGCACACTTATTGTATTTCAATATTTACCCGTCGCTTATTTCTCCATTACCCATGACGTCAAACAAATGTTTAATTTCTTTATCCGAAGTAGGTATACAAAAAAAAATCTCAGTTTAAAAAAAAAAAATAACTGTCTGGACTAGAGGTGCCACGAATATTCGGCTACTATTCGGTATTCGGCCTATTCGGCCACTTTGTTTGGTATTCGGTATTCGGCCGAATAATAGGTACTATTCGGCCGAATACCGAATACCAAATCATAGAAAAACACATCATATTAATCATGATATGTATTTATTATCAAATTAAAATACTTTAATAAGTAAAATTAATCATCGGTAAGTTGTGATGGATAAAAACAAGCTTTTCAGCATTTGACGGTAGCAAACGATTACGCTTTTCGTCGTAAATGGTACCAGCTTCAGAAAATAACCTCTCACTATACACGCTACTCCCGGGAGAAGAAAGATAAACTTTAGCAAATTTCGAGAGGTTTGGGTATTGTTTTTCATTTGCTGACCACCACTTGTAAGGATCAGCTTTCCGATCTAGGCGATTTGATTTCAAATAAAAATCCGTCTCATTTGCCTATTACTATTTCGCATATTATCTTTAGCGACTTCCTCAAAGCAGTTCCAGAAACTGTCGTGTATTTCAAATGTCTTATCATTTTCGTTCAAGTTTCTCTTCTTACGACGTGGAGAAGAATCGTACTTAGCCGAATATTCGGCCGCCAAATATTCGGCGCTTCGGCCGACAGCATTGCCGAATATTCGGTATTCGGTATTCGGCCAAATCACTATTCGTGGCAACTCTAGTCTGGACAATAATAATAAAAATACGTTGATTCTTAGGAAAGTAAAAGAGAAATATTTACATACATAAAATATGTAACAGGAAATTGCATTGTGTTAGTTTGCACAACACGTGTTATCTCTAAGTGTAAATGTGTGTATAATTTTTTATCGACTTTATCGTCACTTGGTTGACATCTGCAGAAACGAAATTTCAGGCAGCGAAAAAAAGAATGCAGACGAGACGAGAATAGAGTTGATGTCTTGAGATGTCTTGTGATGTGTGATTATGACGTACGTCATTCACACGTTGAGCACATTTGTCAAAAACTCACAAACGCAGAAAATACGATATATGTGTACCAAAATACGCAATATCTATAAATAAAAATGCGTTATGTAATTGAATTATTAATATAAAATTTACGAAAAAAATAGTTTTTAATTTTTTGTTTCTTTTAATATCAAACTTGTATTTTTATTCCACTTTCTCAATGGTGACTGAAAGATTGGAATTTGAGGTTAGAATATGTAGTCTGTCGGATTTATATCGAGAGTGGTGAGAGAGGATGTAGTATGTGGATGTTCAAGTGACAATTCGCAAATTTTTCTCGGCGCTCTCGCTGCTATCGACGTGGCGAAGCGACAGCGTTGACGGATGCACAAAAGGCATGAGAAGATGTGGAAAACTCGCAGGCGAGATGCGCAAACCGCCACATGCACAGTGCACGTACTCCAGGAAGCGAGGTTTGATTGATGCACGAATGCATATTTCACTGGAAACTGACTTACAGATGACAAAAATCACAAAACTCAAGTAAACCAGCCAAAAAAGTCTCCGCAAACATTTTTTCAACAGTTACACGTGTATTTTTATCCTTATTGCTGCATTTTCCATATAAAACCCTCGCTTGTCATGCGCTAAGAATGTTCAAAGCGGCGTTAATTACATCGTCAGCATTATTTATTTACTCGCACAACCTGAAGTCGCAGGGTCCGATGCAAACGCAAAACAAAACCCTCAGCACTCGGGGAAAAAAAGCGAGTTGAAAGGTCGACGACAAGCGGTGAGGACAAAGCCGAAAGCACGGAAAGGCGGAAAAGCGGCAAAACGGAATGCGGAATGCGGCGCGCAAAGATAACTTCACTCTGAGGGGTGGATACGCGGCGAGGAATGCGAAATGTCGCCCGACCAGAAGATGAGATGAGCGCGCCGCCGCGCACAGAGACAAAATGTTGCATAAAAAAGCATCGGAGGGAAAAAATTGCGCGGGTTGCACATTTTAACGTCGGTTAATACAGGCTTAATAATATTTAAATCGGCGTTGTATGATAAGCTAAGCTGTACTGATCCTTTGCTATGAGCACGCAATTTTAAATAAAAATTGTTCAACTTCAAAGGCAATTTTAAACTATTTGTTGGAATATTAAAATTTTGAAAAAAATAAATTTAAGGGAAGAATTTAATTACCTACTGCTATCAAGAATAAAATTAATAATAACTGAACTATTTTATAAACTAGGCGAAAAAATGCAAATTATTCAATAAAAAAATTGAAGAAATTTTTTCTTAAAAGATCAAATTTCAAAGTTATTTTTGAAGTATTTGTAAAAATATTAAAATTTTGTGAAAAATACACTTAAAAGAAGAATTTAAATTGCTATTATTATCAAAAATAAAATTTACAATAACTTGAATATTTAATGAATTAAAAAATAAAATAAAACTTTTGTATGAGGAAATGAAATTTTTTACAAAGTTTCAAGTTTGACGTTAATTTTGACAAACTTTTTAAAAATTATAAATACCAAAAAATCGGTATTAAAAAGTAAATTTCACAACCTATAAAAATAAATAATTTGGATGCAATTAATTATAAAATTTAATTAATTATGAAGCTAAATATAACTCAATGTTTTTTGGCAAATTTTTGTAAGAAATTTTTAAAGTTAATTTTCATAATTATTCTATTTTAGAAAAAATAAAATATAGTGCAATATAATGCAAAATTTAATAATATTTCAAAATCCAAATAGAAATTAAAAATTACCCTAGGGGTTTACAAAATACAGCGAAAATTGCAGCCGGAATCAACTAAATTATATATTAGATACATTTCAAGCCAGCAAACACCCTAATGATTCATCTCCCCAACCCCCCACTTCAAAAACAAACCAAATTGAAGCGGAAGTGAAGCTTAATTTATTTGTAGCAGCCGCGTATTGCTCCAACAAGTCAAATCCAATTGCATCCATAATTACTTGCAATGCGGGCATCCATCCCCTCGGCAGCAGCCGGGGCTATCTCTACTGATAGCGCCCGTTGCGGCGCGTGTGCAACTGGGGAGTTTTGCATTCTCTATTCTCCATTCTCGATTGAATTCGCCAGGCCGGAGGAGTTCTTCCAGCTCGTTCGCACATTCGCCCATCGCCGGCGCCTGCCTAATTCCGCGCGCAATTCGCATTGACGGCACGTCCGAAACATCCGTCTTATCAGCCGGGCCAGTCTGCACCCCGTGCGCGCGCCATGCACCCTTGTCGCGCGCTCATCGCCCGGAACGAGAGTGTGTGTATGATGCCAATTCGCGCGCGCACAATTCTCCACCATTCCGCATCTAGATTCAGAATTCTGAATCCGCATGCATTCAATTCAGGGCCTGATGGCCGCCGGAGTGCACGAGAGTTATCAGCCGTCCCCGGGCGTTCGGAGAAGAATTCAAAAGGTATTATATGACCTATTCTGTGCGCTTCGATTCGGTGGTTGCCAGCTGAGAGCACCGGGACGAATGACGCCATTGAACC
Organism: Dalotia coriaria; assembly: GCF_025399875.1. Lineage (NCBI taxonomy): Eukaryota > Metazoa > Arthropoda > Insecta > Coleoptera > Staphylinidae > Dalotia > Dalotia coriaria. The sequence continues at coordinate 6,053,866 of NW_027045447.1, read as the reverse complement.
GCGATGGCTGCGCGACGCGGATAAAAAGGACGCCGACTTCGGCGATGATGAGGTGCAATCAGCGCTCTATTTCGATTTGCGCCTGCCCCTTCGAGCCAAACCGGAAAATGAACGTTCGAATACGTGCGCGTTTTTACTTTCCATCGAGTGGAAAATGATACTTTGGCAGAAAAAACATTTTTTCCATCTCTCAGCAAATTCATTTTTTAAATTTCACATTTCACATTTATTCAAGACCTTTCAAAATAATCCGAAACTAAATTTTTTATTGCCCTGTATTAGCTTGATCACCCTACGCAATAAAATTCATGTTTCCCCTTCACAGGAAGGACCTAACGATGTTAGTGTAGCATTTACGACATTTGCGACATCACCACTGCTGGCTGCACTTATTATGCTACGAAAAGCAGAGAAAAATGTTTGGAGCACTCACCGCATGCATTCATCCACCGTGTCGTCGTCGCCCGAAGACTTCACGATTCACATTCAACCAGATGCTGCAAGAAAAAAGACGAACGAAATTAAATTACAAGCAAATCATCATTTATCTAATGTTTGGTTATGTATATCTATAATTTAACACCAGATGGCCATGTTTTGACAGTATACATGGTTGCATACATCAAATAATTCCAGTATTATAGTGTTTATTACTATAATACCAAAAAACAAGTTTAAATTACCATCAGAGCGTCTAAAACACAAATTAAATTAATGATTAAATATGATCCGATTGGTAATGGCTGCCCATGCACGATTGGTTGCATATAATGAATTAATGTAATTGTGAGTACGATTGTGAATCGTACAAATTGCACAATGCTCTCGCTGGAAGGTTTGCTTGTTCGCAGTTGAAATTTGAAAGTTGTACTGTTTGTCGGAGGGCGAGAATCGATGAATAAACGCCCGATATTGTAGGTATTGTATGTGTAATGCACGCATAGCTCACGGTGTTCATATTAGGGGCGGCTTCGGCCGCCCTCCGAACACCGATCGCATATTGCACGAGGTGTGCGCGGCGCATTAATGAAACATGTTCGTCGCTCGTGTCGCCGGTAATACACTGCGCCGGGGGGCTATCGGGCGACATGTAGGAAAATTAATATTCCTCGTTTAATTAAATCGACCCGATTCGTATATTACATGAAAAGAAATATGACATTTTTAATTTTCAACATATTTCTAAGTTAAAATCGTGTTAAGGTGGTCTATACGTTCGATAATTGAATTCCAACTCAAAGTTTAACTTTTTTTTACTTTTTTTACCTGAAAATTCTAAGTAAAGTACTTTTCGGGAAACTTAACACTCAATTTATAAAGTCGGCTTCTTTCAACGCTGAGGTACGATGTCGTTCGGCACGTCTTCAAACGCTAGAAGCCGAAAATATGTTTATTTATGTAATACGATGATTGCAGCAGTAAATCATGATAGACTATTATTACAAAATCCAAGAAAAATCACTAAAAATAGAAAGATAAAAAACAGACCTTATCGTAAAAAATCTGTTTGCTTATTGAACATTATCTCGCAGAATGAACTTCAACTTCAACTTGAGTTCGTAGAACATCAATTCTTCTGTTCTACAGGTTTTCTTCAGTGCTTTGATGTCTGAACATCAACTGAACCGTGAATAATATTGCTGCGCGTGGAAATAAATTACAATTACAGAGAGGCACGACAGCGGAGAATTTTCTTGAGCATTGTGAAGAGATTTGCCTCAATTCAAGAATCAGTAGAATCAGTAGAGAGACGAAAGTTGCACGCTTCACTTGATGAAATAATGTTATTACTCGCAGTGCGACAAGATGCGCAGCATGCGTCGTGATCCATTAGCATCCGAACTTTATTATTACCTAACAGAGCTGAACCAAGGTGTAAGCCAAGCGCCAGGTGAGCCAGGTGCCCACATACAAAAGCCAAAAACCGTTACAATACTCACTCACTCAATAAATATCGGGCGCAAAATTTTCAAAAACATTCTGAATTGATATAACTAGAGTTTATTCCCGAGCGAAAATGTATGACCTCACAGGGACAAATTTATGCGGGAATAGCGCGCACATTTCACCCAGTCGTTTGGATTTATTAGATGGGTGTATACCCTTCTTGCACACGCCACCACACACGCATTCATATATTTTATCTGCCTAGTTCTGGTTGAAACTAAAAGCTAAAAGATTACAACACTTGAGATAACTTATTATCGTAACTAAAACATTATAAATCTAATACTGCAACCAATTATACTCGTACATTGTCGGTTGGGTTGCATACAATGAAGAAAAAAATATATAACTAACAAGAATTTTTGGGGAATAAAAACCACAACACGACACAGGTAACCAAAGTAGCACTGTCATGCTCAGCGTGCATGCCACCCCTAAAAACGAAAGCAATCAGGGTTTGTGTGCAACGCATCAGCCAAGCGCAACGTGCGAATGCAACGAGGGTAGTACACCACACACACACAAAGATTCTGTATTGGGACGTTCTGTCCAATTGTGTGTGTGTGTGTGTTTTTCGAAAAAGTTTCCCAGGTACGAGTTGGGAGTTTCCGCTCGGTGCATACGTTGTCTCGAACGAAAACACCACCGAATCGATAATTCCATGCACAATTTAACATCAAACATTTTCGCGCTCGCAGTGGGATGCAACTTTACTCTACGTAAACACATTCGCAAAAACACCCAGTGTTTGTGTGTGTGGGTGTTTGAGAGTGAAACAAACGGGTGTTCTATATTCAAAGTATGAAAGTTTTTGTGTTTTGTGTCGATTTTGTCGATTTTCGTTCCGGCGCAGAAAGCTGGTTAGAATGGAAAAGAGGGGTCATTACGGGGCTGAAATAAAATTACTTTTTGTGCACCCCCTTGGAACGGGACATCTGTTCCTAATGGTGGATCGCGCGCGCGATGAGGTCGAATCGAACCAAACGATTCCGCACCATTTGAACTATTTCGGAATTGTTCGAAAGTTGAAGGTTGAAAATACGTTATCGACTATATATGCAAAAGGTTTTTGCCAACTCAGCCCAAACATGCAAAACGCATGAAAACTTTACCATTAAATAGTTTATCTATGCAACACGTATTGCAGGTACAATAAATACTAAACAATAAAGTTTTGTACTATATGTTGCCTATGAAATCAAACGGTCAAATACATTATTGGCGAATAATTAAATCAACAGTTTCGGAATTGGCAAAAGTAAATTCTGGATGAGTACCTCACGAAATAAAACAATAGTCGCCATGCAATTCGGTAGTGCACATCGGGTTATGAAGTTGTTTTTAGCGTTGACGCATGTTTGTTTTCTGCAGCGTTTTTTTTCGGCGCGTTGTCGTTTTGCTTTTCCACACAGCGGCGCGAATTATGCGATACGTGCCTGTTCGGGACAAACAGGGCGCAGTCTATGTTTTCTATATTTACTCGCGTCAGTTGAGTGCGCTTCCGATTGCGGCGGTCAGACAAAAAAAAACATTTCGGAATTCACAATTCAGAAAATGTACTACCTACTACCAAATTGTCAAAATGCGTAGGCAACTGAAACAAACAAACGCAAGAGGAAAAAATGATACGCGTTTTTAATAAGCAAAAAACGCCTCCACTGTTTTCAGTAAACCAAACAATATGATCAAAAAAGTAAAAAAAAATGCACGAAATAAATAGGAAATACAATATTTTCGTGATTTTTAAAAAGAATTCCATAGTTTCCATTGAAAAGCCGACAATTTAATTATTCACTGAACTACATAACCTATAATATAAAAAATTAATTACCGTAGGCAACCAAAAACTCATATAAACTTATTACTTTTTATCGTGGGTGGAAATATCATCATTATTTGCCTTAGGAAAAGCTTTAAAAGTGTATTTACACTGAGTCTAGCTAGTGGCAACAAGTCGTAATAAAAATACGTTTTTTTATGAGAGGTAGACGACCACCCCGTAGAAGGGAAAAAACGCGGCGTCTAAATAATAAATATTTACATAACTTTTTCCTTCGCGCTTTGTACTTACTTACTTTTAAAATATAACCAAACAAAACACGCCGGCTTCCAATTTTTTTCTCGTGTGAGTATTTATCATGTGACGCGTCGCACGAGGAAATGCACGTTGGATAATTTATGTATAAAGTACCAACAATGAGTTGTGAATGAATTAATGAAGCCCACATATACATAATCCAGATAATTTATGAGTACAATACATGGTTTACAACTAAAATTAGAAGTTTTTCAATATGATTAGTTATTAAATGGAAAATCTGGTGCTTTGTAATATGATATTGAATATACAGAGTGTTAAAAAGTACAAATAAAATTATTAAACATAAATTCATGTTGGATGTATATTTGGTTGCCTACAATAAATTTTAAAGTTATTTTAATATCAAAAATTGTACTTTTAAACTATAAAAATCAAGAAATCCATATTTTTTCTATACTTTTTTGCTCAAAGATAGAAAACTTGTCATATTGTCAAGTGGCAATTTGTCGCACATGCGATCACAAACCACTCGTGCCCCTGCAACCCTTAAAACACGATTATGTACACATTATACGCGTCTGCTCCACTTTCAATCGCGAAACGAGTGTTCGTGATCGTGATCGAGAGCGAATTTGTCGAACTGTCGAATATTGTTGAATGTTGTATGAATGCGCCAACCTCCACCCTACCGCCGACAACTAGCCCTCACAACAGCAAGGAATTCGCACGACGCGTTTCCAACGGATCTATTCATACGTTCCCGTATTCATTCATTCATTCATTTCAAGGAATACGCGCAAATACTTCAATCGTTGAATATTCCAATTCAAGTATGTAGGTATTGTCACTTATATACAGTGTGTCTGTATAAACTTAAACTTTCACATCGACAATTATAAAATTTAACGTCGGTAAACACCCGGTATACTTCTCGATATTCTATATTTCTAAGAGAGATATTGGGGTGTATATAATATGCACGTGGGACTGAGAATGCGTGTAATTAAATTGGATTGCATGAAATTGTGATTTATGGTCCACCGAGCGCATTAATCAGAAAGCAGTGTGCAACACAGCGCTATTTATATTTGTGTTAGTCATAAACTACAAATAAAAATTTACCTATTTGTATTCAGCATCGTAATCCATGATTTTTCACGCTTTTTATTAATAAAAAATATTTTTATAAAAAAAATCTCGTTTATTTTTGGCACACAATTTTAATTTTAAGCCACATCCAAGTGCATTGTAATTATGCTACAATTTTTGAATGAAAATAAAAACGTGAACCACACACACGCGATGATTTTTCTACAGCTAGAGTGGCGAGGTGCACACGAGCAGCACCGCACGACGGCCGCAGACGTACTACCCGCCTATCTGAAAACCCAACCATCCGAGCGTATCCCGTGTCCCCTTTTCGGCGCTTCGGCAATGCGCCCCGAAAACTCGCGCACAGACAACATGCACGCAACCTTCAAGAAACAATCCTCAAGTCCCCGAACTCCACTACTAATAGCACGAGTCGAATGTGAATGAATGTAAACGAAGAAACGAGAAATCGATGCAACTGATGGCATTGAAGCATGAGGGTGAGTGGAATGAGTCAATGGGTGCAACCCTAAGGAAGTTGCTAGTACCTACAGGGGCGTGTACTGGACAATGGACTAAGTTAAACTACAAACCAAGTACGAGTTTGTAAGAAACATGAAGGAAGCCCCGAAATAAAGGGCATCTTCCCTATTTCTGCTCCCTTGGTTCTACCGGAAGTAAATGTAGTGTCTGGGGACACGCGATGTACGTATAACTTTCTATAATTTCAATAAAATTTCAATAAATCGGGTCAACGTTCCCATCGTCATCCAAATATAAATTTAGTTTATTTCGTCTGTGCGCGCATATGGCTTTCCAATGCGGTATTTAATCGCCGAACGAGAGAAAAAAAAGCATAACAAATCGGAAGCAATTTCCTTAGGCTGCGCCACAGCGCGGCAAAATCATTGCCAGTCGTAAATATGCGGGCCCCGCACTATTATTAGCGCGGCGTAAACGCGAGCAAACGCTCTTTAATGCAGATGTTATCATCGACAGCGCCATCAACTCCTGCCTGCAGTCCAGTCATTGACTGACAAAACAGAGGCTGTACAATTCACAAAACAGAATCACGAGTACACGAGTATTGGAATGAATGTGTATCCCTATATGTTGAATTCTATCACGATATCAAAAGCGGTACTAAGCTGCTGGGAATTTCGGGATTTGTTTTTGTGTTTTTGATCGTTGGTGTGTATTATGTTGGTTCGCACTATTGCACCCGTCTGTTTTATCTTTTTCTATAATTTTTTTCATTTCCGAGAATTGCCGGTGGCGCGTGAACGCAAGCAAACACAGTGTGTACTCGCAGTGAGGATTTCGCCGCAGCTCGGTTTTCAGTTTATTTATTCGATGCAACTTGGCGGCGGCGTGCGACCGATTTGTTTATTGGCGTTTCGGGCGAGTCGGCGGAAAACCGCAGCGCCACGACGAGCCAAAGTGCACACCGCAAGCCATCCAAAGTATCTCGAGTTATACGAACTATTTTCCGCGGAATTCGTCGGAATTTAAACCGCAAACATTTTCATGCGCACATACCACCACCACCAAGCCTAAGATATTCACCAGTTGACAAACCTCAAGATGTGCAGATTTTTAAATATTTAAACTTTCAAAATTCGCAATGTTTATTTGGGTTTTACGCAAATGTTCGGAGTGGATGAGAGTGAGTTTTGGCGACCTTTGTAATCCCTTGACCAAACATACAAAACGGAAAACAGTTCGCACCGCACCGGAACAAGACTAATCACTCGGCGAGGCAACGAAACGCAACTTAAATACAACCGGCAGAAGGGCAGCGCACGTAAATGCACAAACATCCACTCAGGCGAGGCACTGACCTTTTAATATTAAACCGGATATAATCCAATTAAAGCATAACACACTTCACGGCATATTTTAATATATGCTTGCTCATATTGCAAGCGGCACAAGACAACGCTCAAAATAATTAAATAAATTCATGTATTTATCAAATGAAAAAAAAAACCAACCACTCGCATTTTTTTTCATTAAATTTGTTAGTCTGAAAATCGTTATCTCGACGAAATGGATTTGCTGCTCGCATTACCGAGATTACCGCGATGGCTTTTAGCATACTTAACGTCTTCGCCAAGTCGGCCAAGTGCTTGCGTAAAGCACGCCGCCGACATGTGTGACGAAAGCGCGTCTCCAAGAGGCGCAGCATGGAGAGAAACGAATGAAATGCGATTACGGCGCACACGCCGACAAGATGTGACTGTGACAAGTTATTACCGACTTGAAAAAATATTATTGCCACTCGTACCACTTCATTGTATGCCGCCAACATGTGCAAAGTGAGGGAATACGAGGGGAGACGCTAGGGATCTTCAGATTCGCGAGTCTCGAGTGTGGGATATGAGTCAAGATCTAGAGTAGGTCTAGACTACTCTAGAATCAGCTAAGAGTATCTAGATTCTAGATGGTTTGAAAGAGTTGAAAATGTTGAGTTACAGCCAATAGAACTCATATTTCAGTTAAGACCTCAAAAAATAAATCACATTTTATTGGGAATATTTTATTTATATGTGAAAAGTTTGTAATTATAACTTTTAAATTAATGTCTGAGTTTTTATTATCAAAACTTTTATACAATCCAACGCCATCTACATTCATATAACGGAATTTTATTAACACCCTTTTTTCAAGTTTATTTGAGAAAAAAATCTATATTATTCTTGAGTATTAAATGTAATAACTTAATTAATATCCTTGAAATTTTATGACTAATATTTTATACGTTTAATATTTCTGCGTGTCGCGAATCTTGCGCCATAAATTAGCCAAAGTCTCGACACATTTCTGACAAATTGTCTTATTTTTGTCGCGCCGCACTCGCCGCGCGATTTATTATTCGAAATACATTTATTTTGAACAGGCGTTTCGGAAATTAATAACGCGCGCGCGCATATCATATCAGTCGCAAGCATAAGGGGGTTAGATACTTCATTAATTATTTAGTTAAGTGGCGGCGGCGGCCCGCTGGAAGCCAGCGCGCTAATTAATTATTAAATTGCACTTTAATGCCCTCCGCCGGCGCCGGCGCTCTAAGCCCACCCTTCAAACGTGAAATAAAACCTCCACAAGCGGGCCAAAAACCCGCCCGAAACGTAAAAATGCGCAAGCAGGGAATACAACTCGACACACGCCGGCCGATGCGATGCGAAAACAAACAAACTCCGAAAGGGGCAAAAACAAAAGAAGCCGGCGCCGAAGAAAACAAAACAAAAGTGACGAGCGCGGATATAATGCTCAAATGCAAAAGACACCCCCGAGACGCATTAGAAATTTTCCGCTGACGAATTAGTCGAGAAATTAGAGAAGAAAGAAACGCACCGGAGAAGAAAATAAAAGGCACGATGAAAGTTTAAGCAGCCCGTTAGAAACAAAACAATGCATGTTAGGGGTTGAATCCAGCACTGATTTTATCATCGCTTCTAATTAGCATAAATAATATTATCTGCGCACCTTTGTAGGCATCACAACAAAACAAAACAAAAGATTATCATCTAAAGAAGGTAGTAAACAATAAAAGTTGTAAAACATTAAAACGTAGAGGGCGCTTCATTTGAGATTTCAGTATTCAAGCACAACTAGTTTCTAACATCTAACGCTTGTCATTTAATGTTAGTGTCAGTCATTAAAACTTGTATTATTCCGGAGGAATATTTTCGCTCGCGCTGCGCATCGTTAGTTATAGCGTTAGCGCAAACATTCGAGATCGGTAAAGTTTGCGTTTTACTGCCCTGGAAGAGCCACCCTCTGCCTTCCGATGTCAGTAGTATCTTGTCTCGTTTGTCGTTAAACTTCAACTTCATTGTGAAAGCTCAACAAAGCGCGCATTAGATTGAAGAATAATGCAGTACCAACACGCAAAACTAAGATTTTTCTTTCGTTTTATAATTTTCTACGCCTGATTTTCCAATGCAAATAGAAATAAATGTAATTATTGGTGATTATGTTTTAATAGCATGCAGCGGGAAACGCATAAAATGAATGTGAGTTAATGATGTTAATGAACTTAATGAACTTCATGAACTTGTTAGTAAATATAGAAAATTGCTTACGATTTTATGCAGTTTCCGTTGTTTAAGATGTAGTTTTCAGGAAGATGAAAATGTTTCAATGACGCACTAGACTTCACTATCTGAAATGTAAATATTAATAAATAAATAAACTGTTTTAATTATATTAAATTAAAAGTAATAAAGTAATGTGAATGTTTGGTTGCCTAATGTCAGTTAACGACATCTGTGAATATACAAAACGACATTTATTGGTCATACACTACAAAATTTTGTTTTTACTTTATAATAAAGTTTGTATTTGAATTTTTTTTGCACAAGTGCGAAAAACACACATTTTTATTCGTGTATCCAAAACTTTTCTCGTATTTCCCACGTAAACCTGCTGAAATAAATAGAAAATGCTCCAAGTGAAGAGAACAGTGTGCCGAAATGGTGCCGGCAGTTAGCGAGATAGTTATAGTGTACGTATGTAGTTAGTATATATTGCGCTGTTATAGTTACAGCCGTACAACCTTCTACAACCTTCCTTGGTCCGTTCTGGCTTGGGTTCGGCCGAATTTATAAATCCCAAACGCGTCGTTCGTCGAATTTCTCGCGCAATTTGTCTGTGAGGCCAAACCAAACCCCGCAAAACTAAACCACGAAACCAAAAGAACCAATACACCCGCACGTGCACGTTTTTTAAACACACACATAACCTAACTTTACAAAAAACTAGTTTTGTTCATTTTATGTCGCATACAGTTTATATCAAGGCCACAAAAATAGACACAAGTGTGGGGATATAGTGAACATTGCTAGGTTTTAATTTGCCAGAGTGCCGCTGGGCAAAAGTCACCTGATCCTACTCATTACCCACCAACGTAATTTAAAACTAAACTTTTCACACAAGAGACGCCAAAACATCACAAGCCTATTACACCTCAAACGAGCCTGAATAACTTTTGTTACACATTTAAACACAAAGCAAAGCAAGAAAATTTATTTTTACCTAAAACAATTTTTTTGCTTTCATTCGCCCTTGAAATATTCTCTAGGACTTTCTTTATATTACAAGCAAGGAGTGCTAGTTGTGGAGTTGTTCGTTCGTGTCATATTCGAGACGCCCCAAGCGCCCAATTAAACTAGTGACGTCGACGCGCCAGCAAGGACGACGCACTACCAAACTAACCGTCTTTACGACGCTGGATAAAACCCTCAATAAGAGAAAACGAGAAAGAACTAGTCACGAGACTAGACAGGACGTGCCTTTAGTTCGTCCTTTCCTTTCCATCCTCACAGTTTCCTGCGAAGCAATTTTTTTCGGCGCTATCTCTCTGCTTGCGTTTTTATCGGTATTCGTGGCATGCTTTAGCAGAAGGCACAAATTTCCAGACAGGTATGAAACGAGCGACATTCTCAACAGAACTCAACAGGACTTCACAGGATTCCATAACACTTTGCGCAAGTACAAAAAGTGTGTAAGTGTCAGAATGAGTATGCGCATAAAAACACGCAACAAGAATTACAAGAATACTAAACATTTAAAGCACTACAAAGATAACACCTTTATTATTATTATTATTGTTGTTTTTTTGTCATTGAAAAAATATGATAATGCAATTTTTATGTTGTACATTTATGTGAATATCAACGCGTCGGTATGCACATCCTTCATTCCTTTCTAAATATTATTGCGCATTACGTCGTCCTGTCGGAGCAATTTATCAAATCCTTTCATGACTTTGGCGTCGCGTCGCGCGTCTCGCGAGAAAGGTGTCACGGTCCGGAGGAAATCTATAAACGCGCGTCAACGCCAGCCGCGACGCGATTCGTCCTTTTGCGAAATAACTTGCGTACGGGAATTTTTTTTGCATATATTTTTGATGTATGTACATATTAAATGTAGGAGTGAGTACGATTCGCGAATGTGTGCTAACAATATGCAGGATAAAATTGACAAACAAAAGAACCGGAAACCGAAGTAAGCCGAATGAAAAATATTTATGAAGTACTTATAAATATTTTTGATGACGTGATGATAAGTATAAAATGGAAAATTAATATTTAACACCCAAAATACACGGAAATATCGTAAAGTCCAATTTTAATTGTTTATAACTTTGTGTGTGATAAACTCAGTAATGATATGTTTACATTTTGTGATGTGGAATTTAGTTCGGAATTTATTTGTGAAAGAATAATGAATCTAGCTCTCGTAGTTTTCGAATAATTAATTAATAACTGTGACTATTGAATTATAGTCGATGCAGCAAACATTGCGTGTAGATAATGGATAAATTGATATCGTTATTTATTAATTACTCTACAACCGAACAATATATATTAATGATTTCTTCTATAATCAATTTATGGTTAAATGTTATGCAACATTTAGAAAGATAACAAGCATATCACTTTTCTAACAATAATTATTCTACAAAATACACAATTATTCGATAACTTCAAAAATTAAATTTTAATTGTTTATAACTTTTAAATCATTAGTCGAATAAAAATATTTTTTTCATAATTAGATGTAAAATTAATTTATAAAACTATACATACAAAAATAATAATTATTAGCTCTATAGTTTTTGTTGAATTAATTAAAAAGTAAAAAATAAACCCGAGGCAATAGCTACTTTGCCTGATAACAAAACACAATCATTTTTCCTTTTTATTTTTTCTATGTTCTTTCATCACGCTTGAGTTCCTCTAAAATCTTCACCGTGTGTTCGTTTCGCAGGTAAATGATGCGTGGGTTCAATTCCATCTCATGTGAGTGAGGATTCCGAACGATGCGCGCGTTAAAACCCACCCACCCACACACACACTTTTCTACATAAAAAAAAAACGTAAACTCTAAACTCTCAACTCTAAACTCAACACTGTAAAATACCACAGTGCGCTATCAGCGCCGGCGCCGTGTGTGGCGGCGATAAGGTTTTTTGCGTTTTTCATCCGTTTGTCGCGCGCGCACAAACGAACAGCGAACAGATCGTTTATGACGTCCGGTTTGCGATGCCGAAGAACGACGCGCATCGAAGCAATCGTGCCTTATCAGAGCCAAACCGGGCGCGAGCTGATTACACCCCACACTTTTACCCTCACACACACACACGTCTGATCTACATTCACGTTCGGTTTGCGTTTCAGTTTGACATCCGCCAAACATCCAACCCTGTATATATATATATATAGGGGCTGATAACAGCATCAGCGGCGCGGCGATATGTTGAGTTTATGACGCGAATTCGCAGAGGTATCGCAATAACGACCTATGATTATGCACCGGAAAAAAAACATCCCCTCAGACCACATCACCTTTTTCCCCGACGCAGAGAGGTGGCGCGGGATAATCGCAATGCGATGTGTCTGCGATCCCGATTTTGGTGTGGAGGTAATCTGCGGCAGTGCGCACATTCCGAAAAGGAACAGGACGTCACACGAGCATTAGCAAAGCCCAAACGTCTATCTAGTTCAAAATCTAAAGAGATTATCACATGAAAAAACTCGTTTTATAAAACAAGAGCTCACACATAAAAAAAATCCCAACCTAATATTAAAGTATACTTTATGTGTTTTAACTACATAGGCAACCCAATAAACATTAATTTAATTTTTTGATACCATCAATTTTCCAACAACTCGTGGTTTTTCTACTGTTTGTATTGCAGAGTCCGGTTTGCGATGCCGAAGAACGACGCGCATCGAAGCAATCGTGCCTTATCAGAGCCAAACCGGGCGCGAGCTGATTACACCCACACTTTTACCCTCACACACACACACGTCTGATCTACATTCACGTTCGGTTTGCGTTTCAGTTTGACATCCGCCAAACATCCAACCCTGTATATATATATATATAGGGGCTGATAACAGCATCAGCGGCGCGGCGATATGTTGAGTTTATGACGCGAATTCGCAGAGGTATCGCAATAACGACCTATGATTATGCACCGGAAAAAAACACCCCCTCAGACCACATCACCTTTTTCCCCGACGCAGAGAGGTGGCGCGGGATAATCGCAATGCGATGTGTCTGCGATCCCGATTTTGGTGTGGAGGTAATCTGCGGCAGTGCGCACATTCCGAAAAGGAACAGGACGTCACACGAGCATTAGCAAAGCCCAAACGTCTATCTAGTTCAAAATCTAAAGAGATTATCACATGAAAAAAACTCGTTTTATAAAACAAGAGCTCACACATAAAAAAAATCCCAACCTAATATTAAAGTATACTTTATGTGTTTTTAACTACATAGGCAACCCAATAAACATTAATTTAATTTTTTTGATACCATCAATTTTCCAACAACTCGTGGTTTTTCTACTGTTTGTATTGCAGAGTTTTAACGACGTGCCATCGATAAGAATAACGTATGCATAGCGTCGTCGTCGTCGATGGAAAAGTATCGTTATCCGGTGGCAAAGCGGGCGAGCACTAAAAGCTGCAAATCGAGCTAAAAATAAGTAAAGCTGCAATTCCACCGCAGCGCCGCATCGACACGACGCGGGGGTGTTATTGGAGGTGCATTTTAAGTGATTTATTATTACGAGCCGTGCTCGATGAACCCGAAGCGCGCTGCGGGGCGGCGAAGAGTGTAGTGTAGGCACGCAAACACACCCGACCGCCGCCGTTGCCGCCGATGGCCACTTGTTGGATACTGAACACTGCGAGCGCTTACATGAAAACATTCGCCCGGATAATGTACTAAATCCAGCAGGGGATTAAAATTTTATAGCGGGGTAATTTATTTTCGCATACGGCAACTATTAATTATGCTAAAAGTTTTTATTTTTAACACCGGTGATATTTATGCTGCGAGGTGTTTTATTACATGCTATTGCGTAATTGTAGCTAAGTGAAGAATGCTATTGACTTAAATTCAAAGTACAATCTAGTAAATTGGTCGAATTAGAGTAAGGATCAGTCAGGGGGCGGCAATGTTCGTTCTGGTGGTTGGTCCTGATCATTCTGTGGACGATAAACCGCATCCATCGGCAGAGGACGGTGGGAATTAGTAAACGCATGCCTCGGCACGTCCGCACGCAGTAAACTCTCGTCGACGGGGGCGGAATGCACGCCCAGCTTTGTCATAAACTGCCGCCGGCGTACTCTACCTAATTGCACCCTTTTCTAGGAGTGTAAATATTTTTCCCCTATATTTTCCGCTATTTCAACCAAGTTTATTTCTTAAACAATGGAAAATTTACATTTTGTCATTGATGTTAAATCAAGTCAATAATTTGACGAAAATGTGAGTCGTAAAAATTTCGTAAACGACAAGCGGAAGTGGCTGAAATTGCAGTAATGGCTAAGAATGGCTTCGGATGGCTAGAGATTGCTAAAAATGGCCGAAAATGTATATTTTCCAACTTCTTCAAATCTCCTCTTCAGCGGCGGGGCTCGAGAGCCGGGGATAAGTGTAAAAGTTTTACTTTAAAGCGTAGAGGCGCAAATGGGCGCGCGAGTGGTGGAGGCGCCGGGCCGCGCGCGCCGAATTGGAACCAGGGCCCATTTCGCGGCCACTTTCACGCGCCATTTAATGGATTCGCCCGACGCGGGACGCACCGAAAGGACGCGGTGTGTGTCTGCCGACGCATTATTACGATTTATGCATGCTCACCAAAACTCACAGTCCTATGCAAAGAAAATTTGCAAAAAGTGCCAAAAATTAAAATAGAAAAATGCAGAAAACTCGGATTTATAACATAAAAATCAAATAAAATCATTGATACAACAAAATTCAGTAAATTTAAGGTTTTAAGAAAATGTGGTATAAATTGCAAGTTTTTAATGTAATTTTTGTCAATTTTCTTTGCTTATGTTGTGTTAACACTCTGTATATGAGCAGATATCTACAAGAGATAGATGGTAGGTGCGTTTTAGGTAAAAACCGCGTTTTATAGTCCGGGGCATCGTGCCGTAATTGGCGCTTTTTGCGTTTCCCCGGTTGTCAAAAGAGTGAAAGTAGAAAAGTGGAAAATGGCCGCGGCGCAAATTGGATAATTCGCAAATTCATACCCTTTTCATTTATTTCCGCCATTGCAAACCAAGCAAATGTGTAAAATTTACAACCGTTCCATTAATCCCAAAACGCACTCGAAAAAATCCTAAAATATTTAACAAAACCACCTAAAACGCCCTCAAAACACAACCAAAAATGTAAAATTTTCACAATTTCATCAAAATTTATTTGAATATTTTTCCACAAATGAAAAATACAAGCCATTAGCAACTGTCATCACTGTCGCGCTGTTTGTTTTACTATTCCGTCCTATTTTTTAAGCAACCCCAAAAAAAATTCTTAATTTATGCTCGACATCTCGCCCGAGTGTCGTTACTCGTTACGTATTCTCGGTCGCGTCGTCAGTGTCGTTGATGCCATTCGTCGCAATTAAATTTGACGAGACAAGATGAATTGCTTCATCCCCTGCGTAGTGCAACGTCCACGTTTTGTGCTGCTTCGTGCTTCGACTCGCCTTCGGCTAGCGTAAACTTTACGTTCGCGATCGGTATGCATCGCATTTCAAATTACTCCGGTTGGCGGTGAAGAAATATGCAGTAGTATGCTGGCGACAAGAAGAGAAATGCGCTCGTGCGGGTCCGATGATCGCTGGTGAATAATAATTTCACCCCCGGCATGCGGTAACGAGCGAGCGCACAACGAATAACGATACGTTTCGTATCGGGTACGTATTGTACCTCACTATAAACACAAGTACAATACCAAATGCAACTAAAGCGTTGAATAAAGATGATGATAATCGCGCCGATAATAATTTCATGTATGTTGAAAAAAATTAAAAGTATGCAACCAAACTCACACACACAGAAAAATATATTGTATTGCTGGTGCAATATAAATAGATTTTATGTTTTATGATCAAACATTAATACAAATGTGAACATTAAATACAATACCGATCAGTAACAGCGCTGAATTTCGCAATCGCCTCAATATAGCTTTAAATATAACATTATTGTCGACAATAAAATGCCTGCAATAAACAATAAACTATAAAATAAATATATTTTCGTAATAATAAATTGTATATTAAACTAAAAATAATAAATAAATCATTGCCATAAATTCCGTTGTGATATTTTTGATTACAGTTTTCATTATAATGAAATTTTTTAATTGGTGGATGCGCCTGCGAGTTTAATCCAACTCGAAACGAGAAACAACATGCGGAACCCTTAGTCTCCCTAGCTGAAACTATGAGCACAAAAGCACACAGCCAAACTAAACCAAACTCAAAACTTTGAATGTTGAATGAACTAAACAAATACGGACACGAAAAGTGCAGTCCGCCATTGTGCGGCGGAATAATACAAACAAAAGTTGAAACAACTAACATGTTCAGACGCATGCGCCGCTAAAAAACCGTATAATTAGCTTAATTACTTTTAAAATAAGAGAAAAACTAGTGCTTTCTGCATTGTTGGTTGCCTAAATTGAGTTCAGTTGTTTGGTTATAATCCAATGATTAGGTAAACATATTTTATCACTCGTGTGATGTTGACGCTTGCTTTTTACGTGCACACAGCCGATGATGGTATGGTTTGCATGTTGCTGCGGTTTTCGCGCATTATTATACGCTTCGTGTTAGCGAAATAAAAAAAAAACACGGTGAGTTTTTTCCCTGCATGCTGGATTGGGTCGACGCCGCGTAACGAGCCGGCGTCGTTTTATTTCCATTCATTAATCACTGCAACTGACAAGGCGTCGAGGACGCCAGTCATAACCGGCCATTCGCACGCCCCAAACCCAGAAACCCTTTACGACAATATACTCTATATACAGGGTGATGCTATAATAACATCAGCATTAAATTTATTTATTTTTATTCAAAATGTAAAAAAAATATTATTAAATATATAAACACACTGTATATAATTATAATGTGTTCATATGTGGATAATGACCTTCCTGAAATGGAATGCACGAAGCGTTTTTATTTTGCCGCCCCCCAAACAACAAAATTTATTTACGCATAATAAGCGCCTGACGAGCACGATGGCATTTACGATCGCGCGACCACTTAACAACCACCATCGCCACCACCCCGGTTTCCGTATGCTTATTCCACCTAGTTTTGTTGGTGCTGATGATGGTGGTTGTTGTTACGCCGCGGAAGAGTTGAAGTGCGAGGCGGCGCGTATTGTTCGGTTGATACGTTTCGAAAGCGGTGTTCAAATAAAGAGGGTCACCGGTTCAATAGGGCGCGCGTCACCCTCGATGGCATTCCACTCATGCGTTCAAAAGGATAATTAATTTGTGTGCGAATAACAAATAACATGCGGCACCGCAAGGCCGGAATACAAATTGCGTGCTATCAGCCGTCAAAAAAGCCAACAAACAATTGTAATTCATTTTTAAGGGTTGAGCCCGGTAAATATTTAGGCTTTCAATTGATTTCAATCGTTTTGTTTCTGCTTAGTTTATTTTCAACACATTCACAATGAAAAAACGACAATGTTTTATTATTAGCTCAATTTATGTGTGATGTGGGTTGTCGGCATTTATGCATAGTGTAAACTACTATTATGCTGTTGGTTGAGTGCTGTTTATTTTTCTTGATATTGAACGTGGGAGCAAATAATTGTCCTTGGGAAACACACAGCGCAACGGTGTACAAGTGGGAAGCAAATAATCGAACAGCGTGCAATTGCGTTTGAAATTCGATGCTCGGTAAATAAACATGGCTAAATATATACGCAGCGTCGCGACGTTCAGAGGAAACTTGGAGGTGGCACTGTTACCGCAACCCTATCGTTGAAACTTCGAGGAAATCAATGCGAGAAGCAAACGCAAAAATTGTCTCAAAACCAAAAAAAAGAAAAATAATTTTTTTTACTAATTTTTAACATTTTTATGGTCCTCCATGTTTTATTTAAACCAAAAAAGTAGCCTATGTTCTTCTCCAAGGTCGAATCTATTTATATACCAAAATTCCCCAAAATTTGTTCACTGATTTAGGCGTGAAAAGAGAACAAACAAACCAAAATACAACATTATTGTAGCAAATTGATGCTTAAAATAGAACCAAAAATATCTTAGTAATTTTAAACATTTTCCGTCTTTTCCAAATGAGAAATTTCACCCGAAAGCAAACAACTGTGAAAATACTAAGCGAAGCTCACTGGATCTGTAGCTAGCATAACAAAAAACGACCACTGGACAAACATGGCCGCCACGATTCAGACTTCCAACCAGCCTGATTATTCGTTGATAGCGTTTCGACGAGTCGGAAAACGTTTCGATGCATATTTTAATATCATTAATAAATTATCTCGGCCATTTGCGCGAGTTCAGCAATTTCCACGCGATGTGAGAGACCCTTTTAAGGTGAATTTCATCCGCGCCGTAATTTGAGGTTAGGCGCTGCGCATTAAATTTAATTGTTGACAAAATAATAAAATTGCAGCCAGTGTCAATGTGTTTGTCTTTCCACTTGGTTGTTTATTATTCTCGCCAAGAACGCCGAGTGTATATTGATTGCTTTTAAGAATAGAAGAATTTTTAATATCGTCACGTCTCGCCGCGGTCGTATAATTGGCGACTAATGTGCGAGCATCGAAGCCCGGAGGGAAATTCGCAAAGTGATTTCAAGTCTGATTAGAAACGAACACGAAGAAATTTACGACGTCGGCGGGGTTCTCCAGACACCAAAATCACCAACAAACAAAACAAAAGCAGGGATCAATTGAAATAATTGTTCAATCTTGATAAAAGTCGTCGCATTATTTGAAGAAAATCGTAAAAAATTGCAAATTTGCTCAAGTAAGTCGCCGCGTCCGTAGTGGAATCACAAAGAGTATACTGACCCGAAGATACGGCTCGGACGAAGATCTGTATCAATGCCGATAAGTCGATTGGCTCGGCAGGACGCAAACAGAACAATTGGAAGGAAGAACCGGAAAACTCCGGGAAGTAAGTTATACGTTTATAACTCGGTTATGGAGCTGTTGTTATGGCGTTCTCGCGCAACTTTAGGAGAGGTCAGTGCTGCATCAAAGGTCAGTGACCTTTTAAACTTTTGGTAAATATACAGAGTGTTTAAAATTAAAAAAAAAATTAAAAACGATTTTTTGCAAAAATTTTAAAACCATTTATATATAAATAAATTAGTTCCTAAATAATAAAATAAAAGTATTATTTTTAGTTTTGTTTAGTTCATTGTCCTGATAAGACCTCGTCAATGTCGATGGTCATAGGGGAGTTGCGATCGCAAGGACAGAATCCTCCGGCGGAGCACCAGAAACGACTTATAAATGATTCAAAGCAAACCCGAGTTTTCCAACTTCCACGACGCTTATGGCCGCGCCGAATCGCAGCTTTGGAGTTTACACCCGCAATTCCTATTCCTATTCTTATTCCTTATTACGATGTCTGCTTGTATGTTCCCAGCGGTATCACACAGCAGCACATCATTTTCGAAACAACAAAACACTTTGAAAATTTAATTTGCATCATCTTATGATTAAAAAACCGAAAAAAAAAAAACTATTACGCGGCTTTTTTCCATCGCTGTGAGCTTTAATCCAGAGGCTGTGCAGAGTGGAAAATTTGATGAGAATATTTTTACGATCACTAAACATGCGCCGCCGTGCGCGATGTGCCGAGCCACATAAAATTCGAAAACTTATAGTCGAAAGCTCTCAAACCAAAAGTGTACGTATACTACCCAGATTACAAACAAGATGAAATTGGAGGACATAAAAAACTATCACGCTTAAAATATTTAAATAATTAGCTTGTAGTAGTGTAAAGTCAATATCCTAACATCTTCATCTTGTTATCAAGTTAACCACCGAGCGAGGTCGATTGCTGCCATTTCCGTTTCCTTTAAATTTCGATTAAAGCACAGCCCTCCAAACATTTACCAACACTTAGTTCGGCTGGTTCAAGTCCTTGTCGCAGTGATAGTCGCCTCGTCGTCAGGATGGAGACTTTAATTATGCAAATATTAATAGTCGGCGCGCTTAAGACCTGCTCCTGCGGCTGCTGCTAGCCGGACATTAATAAACCTTACCGCGACGCCGCCTCGGACTAAACACAAATTGATATATGGCCCGCAGGACGCGCGCCGGAATAAAGGACGATTTAACTAATCACGGTCGGACGAGCCCGAGGTCTAAGAGGGCAATATTGCAATATTCCAGGTCGACGCTGTTCGGCACATCCTGCAAACATTCGCCAACTGCGGCGGCAATTGCGCGCGGATTTGCTGCGTGCGCGTTAAGCAATTAATTCCAAGGATTTTAATATCAAACAAGAATAATTTAATATTTAGCCGCTCACAGAACCGCAGATGTTCATGTCATGTTATATTTTTAGTTTTATTCATTTTACTTTTTTTAAAAATATTTTTGTTTATGTTTCAAGCGCGTTTCGCATGTCAAACGTTGTTATTTAAAACGTCGAGCTTGTTTTTACGCCCAGCACTACGTCCTTCATCCTTTCAGAGGTTCTTGCGTTGGCAAGTGTCGTCGCAGGTTTGTCTCTAACCCCTGTAAAACGATATTACACCCCCGAATACGAAATGCCCCGCTAAGGTTAATGCCATATCGCTTGCGAGAGATGAAAAAAACGCGCGTGCAGCTGAAAGACGTCGAAAAATAAGCAGCAAACGAGAGAATCAACGCGACGACGGCGACAAAGCAACGTCGAGGCATATTTTGCTTAACATTTTAACGTTTTTAACATTACCAGCGTCGGCGCGGTGAAAAAGTGAAAACCGACACGCTGGTTCCCAGAAATTCGCTTTTCGCTTTGAATAAGTCGACAAAGCACGGCGACGAAACGCGGCAGCGTTGATTTACTCTTTATCAAAGTTATTTGATTCCGGACTCGACATCAAACGAAGGTATAAATATCAAAAACATCTAAAAAATAAATAGAGAAAAAAAACACATCTTCAGAAGCTCATATTATAGATACATTTTCTTTCCGAGATATTAATTAATTGCTTGTGATATTAATTTGAACATAAATTAAATTGATTTTTCCTAATAATTAGCTATAAACTAAACTTCCAATATTATTTTCTTTTGCTAAAAAGAAAATAAATATATAAATTACTTTGAGAGTAATGCCTCCGTCGTTGTCACTCTTGATTTCATGTGACGCATCGTTTAATAAGCGCCCGAGCGTAAAAGTCGCGAAAAGTTTAATAAACTCATAAATAACGCAAAATAACGTAGTGGGCTGGTTAATGAAATTAAAGCCAGAATGGCAACGGCCTGCCGGTCGGTGACAAACGAACGCAATATACACAATTTGTTGGCCATCAACCATCGGCGGTGGCGGGTGGAGGCGCCGGGCGTTCGCAGCCCATCAATCCTGACCGCGGACGCTCGGTTAAAAATTAACGTAAATTGGCGTCGGCACAACACAACAAAATGACAACCATCCGTTACACCGCCGACTATATTGCGATTGTAGATCACAAGTTACGCACCGCACATAATAAAACAAAAGTATAATTCTTCTTCCACAATAAGTTCGAGTGTAATTAACATTTAATATGTGTTTGCGTTGGAAAAATGAAATTTCAGTGGTTGCAGATTGCAACTTGACTTTTGATTCGATTCCTCACAGTGCTTGGCTTTTGTTTCAAGTTCTTTTGCGTTTGCATCTGATGGCTTCGTCTGTTGACTGTTGGTTTAGCACACTGCGTTCGTTCGCTTTTGGCTTTGGTTTGATGTTGGAGATAACTTAGATAAACGCATTTCGAGCCATTTCGAACTTCGATTGCGGGCGCGCTCTCGAATGCTTGCGGAGCTCTTCTGATTGAACTATTATTGAACCAAGTTGGTTTTTCACCGCATTGGAATTGCCAGACTACGCAGACTTTTGCGTTTTTTTTTTCTTCTTTGCTTTGCATCAATTTTAACGCAATTCTTCTATTTACGTCAACTCGACAAATTTTTACATTTTTGCAAAGCAAATACACTAAAATTTTCTAAATATATTCTCTTTAAATCACATCATAATCTCTCTTTACATCAGAATTCTTAGAACTACTTTTGCTTCAAATATCAGCAATACTTTTGCTTCGACCAAAGCTTTTATCTGGATTACAATAAAAAATGCATCAACATCTTGTGAATAAACCATTGCATGACATTAAAGCACAGCACACAAAGCATTACTGCCATCGAAACTCTTGAAGTAATATAATCACATTGTAATCAACACAAAAACAGTATATACCTGGCGAGAAATGTGAATAAACCAATACTGCATGCATATATTCCTAGAAAATGAAGTGCACTAAACCGGTATGCCAAATGAAGATGTCAATACAATTGTGTTCGATGGCTAACAGGGTGGGTAATGTGATGACAGCGTCACGCGCATCGCCACCACCGACAGCCGACTGGTGACAACCGACCACTAATCGAATGTCAGCTACTACTGACTGCAAAACCGGATATATTCACAATTCCATTACTAGACACTACAAACTGACATATATGCTAAATAACTATTTTACAATCTTCTAAATAATAAACTTCCCGCTTCGAATTTGCACGCTGTGTCTCAAGTGGGTAAAGTTTTCGGTTTTAAGCGAGTGGTTCATGCACAAAACGACTAAAACTAGTTCCACCGCCATCCGAATGAAACTAGGTCGCAAGACATTAATGTGCATGTGCATGTGCAGCAAAAGGGGCGGCAAGAAATTCCAGTTTTCGGTTTCGGCACGCTAGCAGCGAGCAAATAACGCGACTGCGTTACCGGGTTATACACAGTAGCAGCTAAACTTGTAATACACAGTCGACACACGTATCGATGTTCGAAAACCACGCTCACTGCGGTGGAGCGCAAAGAGACGACGACGGTAAACAAACAATCGAAACATCCATAACGGTGGTATTTGCCGTTTCCGCCCGCCTGCACTTAGAATATTTTATGTTTTCATTTGACTATTGAGGCTAAAAGCTTTTAATATTTATACAAGTTTATTTATTAGGTGGAGGCGCCGGGCAAACTATTGATCCAATGATAATATATGATTAGTTTTGTTTTTTTTAAATAAAATTATAGTGTATCTATTCTATTTCTGGGTATATATCTATATAAAAAATAAATTAACGGTTGCAAATTGTGTAACCGGAGAGGAGGTGGAAAGAAACGTGTGATTAATATCGCTCGCGTGTTTACACAACGCGTACCTACGCAAATTTCATTAATTATTCAACGCACGCATTTTCATTTTTGTTCGCTCCACATACTCCTCACATGGTTAAATATTTGCGGACGACTCTCTCTCCACTCTCTTACATTACCAACACATTTTTTTCGGCTGTTTGCCGAAATAAAAAATTATAATGAGTAATTTTTATTGTGCGCTCAAATTGCGCAAAGTTATGTGCGGAAAATGACAAAAGCGTTTGAAATATTAGCCCCAATAAAAGCTTTTGTTCGCACTTTTCAAAAGACACAAAACGCCACGTCGAAAGTTTCGCGCACCGCAAAGTGGCACACAGTTAAAGCCACACAATTAAGAAATTTTCCGAGCGCATAAAGTCCAAAGTGGCGAAAGTCAAAGCGCGCGACCAACACATCACAAACTTCTTGCGCAATCTGAATATCTATTATGTGATTATGTGCGTAACGCGTGCACAAAAGAAACAAGTTTTAAAATTTAATACGCAATTTGTTACACAAGCGCAAACAAGGACAACAAAACGTACAAACTTTCAAAGAAAATTATTTTCCTAATTAATGTTTAGGCAATAAACTTAAAATACAATTCATACACAATGTATTGTTTTTATGTTATAAAGATTCAGGATTGAAAGCAATAAGCAATCAATCCGCTTGCATCTTGCATTTTTAATGCGACAGGATGATCGAGCACACAAGCTATCTATCGAAAGGGGTGTAAACACGCGAGCGGCACACAAAGCTGTTTGTTTAAGTTCATGTCGGCGAACGGGGTAGACTTAACTATTAATTTGCAAATGCACATCGTTGTTGTTCGACGCAAAGACACGCGAGCCAATTTGCGCACGCCCGCCGGCAGTTGATCATTTGTTTTAATTCCCACGTGACATTTGACATTTTGCCGCCAACATTAATAAATCACAAATCATCAATCGTATATTTCATCAAATGTTTCTGCTAATTATTTCTCAAAGGTTTCGCGGTTATATTTTGATCATTTTGGTAGATTTAAATTTGCGCAAAAATAACGCAACGGATTTTTCTTTTGAGGTCCTTTTAAAAGGATATTTTTTGTTTTTGTTTGCACTCGGGGTGCGCACGATGCGAATAATGCGCATTAGCAAAACAGCGGTCGACTAACAGGGTTGTCGTGTACTTTCCAGCTGTTTGCTGTGTGTTTCGGTGTTTTCGTTGAGTTTTCGGCGTGGTTATTAATACATTAAAACCAAGCGCGGCCAGAGCACAACAAGCTTAGCAAGTGGGCTTACTTTATTTTCGTTTTATTTATTTTTTTCGTATCATAATAAAACTTGCTTCGACACTAAAATTAATATAAATCTTAAATTTATCTTAAAAATATTAATTTAATTTGATTTTAGTTTGTGTATCATTTTTCGCGTGTAGTTTGCGAATCATGCCGGGCACTAAACAGCGCGTGATTGATTAAAGCCTATTTCATTACGATGATTATGCGTCTCGTTTTTTATGCCCGCAGCTATATTTCATTCGGTTGATTTCCACCCTTCCCACCGGCATTCTGCGTTTGTTTTCTTTGTTTGTGTGTGTGTGTGTGTGTCACTGCACGTGGTTTGCGAATGCCATACGTGAACGAGTTAGCGCGCTTGGCGAATATTTCATGTGGCCATTTTTCCGTGCGCGCCCTTATCAGATCGCGTGTTTCTATTTGTATTAATGAGATATTTTTAGCCGCCCGCCGCGTGACCCCGCAGCCAAACTAACTACTAACAACGTTTTCGCCTTGTTTCTTTCGGCTTCCATGCGGGCGCAAGCTTTTTTAAAGCTTTTTGTAAAATGATAGCTTGGTTTTTGTCGATTATGTGTAGATTAGCCATTATCTTCAATCATTTCAAATCAAAAAAATTATTAACTCATGTAAAATACTATAAAAAATAGTATTTTGTGTTATAAGTGTGGAAAATTAAAGTTTTACACACGCAAAGTGGTAAAAAACAGTTGAAAAGTTAATTTACAACTTTTAAACAACAAAATAACAAACTTTTTATATTTTAATCATGATTTAAATTAAAATAAACTAAAATTTGATTTAAATTTTGTACATACCAAGGATAATAGCAGAGTTTTCGAATGGATCAAGACATACCTGAAACAAATAACAAAAATCATGATTATTTATATAAAAACACATTGTATGTATTCAATTTTCAGCGTGATTATGTATTATTGACAGTCTGTTCCTGTTTTGATAAGCTCGCGATAGTTAAATTCTGCGTACGTGCGAATGATGGATCGGCGCGTTATTAATCACGACCGCTGGCGGGGTTCGCGGCTCGCACCCTTAATGATTTAATGCCTCTTACGGCAACGCCGTCGCCGCCTTCGCCGCCACTCAGCCACTCACCCACTCACGCGCTTGAGCGAGTTGAAGAAGAAAAACGCGCAATGATTAATAGCGAATTGCGCGCCAGCACTCCCCGGCACTTGGTGGGCGAAATCAAGTGAAGTTTGTAAGCGCGATGGCCCATAATGGTCTAGTGAAAGTGAGACGCGGAGTGAATGAACCGGATGTTGTAGTAAGGGATAGCCGCTGTAAGATACCCAAAGGCGGAAGAAGGAATGCATAGATGATCGGCGGCGGCCCTCGAGGTCTTCCACAACGGCCGCAAACATGGGTGTCGGATCCACCCCGGCGATTAAATTAAGTGACCAGCGCGCGAACAAACTACCCTGCGGACGTTTACAATCAAATCCATCAAAATCCGTCAAGAATTAATCTTGTTACAAATTTTTTTATGTTTTATTAAAACTTTTGTTTTCTTTGCTCGAATTGCCGTCACTTTCAACCCTGCTTTACCTTATCCACCCCTGTGTACCCCTATAGACTGTCGAAGTGAAATCAATCTCTTTAACCCAATTTGAAGCTTCGGCAGAGATTTGCCGAGATAAATTAATTTGCTGCCGTTACTGCGCGCGGAGCGGATTTCGCACCCCTTCGACAAACCCTTTTTGTTCACCCGCACGGGCAGGTTCTCACCGCTGCTCGCAGATGCTCAGATTTTCCTCTTTCACCTTTTATTTTAGTTTTTCTTGTGTTGGGAGTTAGCTAAGATGAGACAAGCGAAGGGAACCGGGGAATATCAGGCTTAAATTCTTCGTCTAAGCTTCATACTTCAGTATTAAGTGAAGTGGAGTGAAACAAGCTGGTCTCACAAAGCTTCATTACCAAAGTTAATGAACCACAAAAGAAGCAAATAATAATACTAAGTAGACTAAAAACCACATATTTCCCAGGCGCGTAAATTGGGCTGCATATATTAGAAATAAAATTGAATATTTTGATGACATATCAAAATTAAATCCTGTTGACTCAACTAAATATTTTCCCACACAACCCTCATTCTTGCGTATGAGATACTACTACATAGTTTATACCAAGCGCCCGGCATTAAATTTACATAGGAAAACAAAATTGTAAATTTTATATGTGGCGACGCCGAAACTTACGCGCGTTGCCTTCGAGGATTAAACATTGAGCTAAAAGACTACACACACAGGACGAGAGGACTTGAAACCTGCGGCTTTCAGGCCCTGCAGTGCGTCGAAGATAAAGCTGCTGCGATGTCCTTCCGTATCTCTAGCGCTAGGACTAACGCCAGACTACGAGCACACGAGGGCAGGAGATAAACAAAAGCCGTTTTACCCGTGCACGTGGATGTGTGTGAGTGTTGACGCTCGATTTTCCCATATCCCACGCGCTTATTATTCATGTTATTCATGCGTGTGCCGAGATTTGCGATCTTGTGCTTGATAGATTTCCATAAACAGGAAAACAACAATAAACAATGAGTAATATAGCAAAAATTCATAAACTATTAAAAATTATACAAATTATTACACCCATAGTGTAAAATATAACTAATTTTAAGGTCATATTTTAGATTATGCCCGGCGCCTCCACATAATCTATTACATGTACATTTTATTGATCCAATTCTTTTTTCTTTAAACAGTTTGTATGCAGGGCAAATGTAGAAAAAGAACATGCATATATCATTACACACATAAAAATAAATTAATGTGACTTTTTTGTGCGACAAGCATTGTGCTACAATGTTTTTTACTTGTTTTCGTTTGCAAATTTGTTGAAGACATTGTAAACGAGCAAGAATAAAATTTATTACACACTGATTCCAATCTTACCCTGTAAGATATGTTAGTTTTTATATTATTTATGACAAAACTGTGCCAATTTTCATGCTTACACGAACAAAAAAAAGCAATTTAATACCGTTTTTTTCAAATCTATTAATATTACCCAATTTGTCTGTAAATGATTTGTAATTTTTTTGGCCAATTTGTCACCGCTGTCGATTTGATCACGCTTAATGTGTGATGCGACAGGTCTGTTAGTGCATACTGTGCTGGGTCACTTTGTTCTCGTCATTCCAAAACGTGCCAGCCGTGGCAGCGGCCCGAATGAGTGATTTTATTATTCGTGGCGGCGGCGGGCGGCGAATCGAATCGCATGCAAATCGAACGTAACGGCCGAACGCATTCAATTCGCACACGCGACTCACCCACATTCCCGAAAACGCGTGCGTTTCATGCATAATTTGCGTTCAATGTCCGACCCAACAACCGCATTTCGAATTCTGATACGCGTAATGTTCACATATTTGTCGCCAAATAAAATCTACATTAATACATTTTACAATTGACATAAA
The DNA here is from genome assembly GCF_025399875.1 of Dalotia coriaria. NCBI lineage: Eukaryota > Metazoa > Arthropoda > Insecta > Coleoptera > Staphylinidae > Dalotia > Dalotia coriaria. The sequence goes on along the minus strand of NW_027045447.1, from coordinate 6,025,867 downwards.
AATAATTTTATATTAATTACTTTGTTAATAAACACGAAATTTAATATAAATGTAACAAAGGAGTAAATTTACAAATAGTTCATGTCTGGTATTTAGCAAATTGTAAGGGGTGTAACGTCTAATGCGGGTGCATCTGTGCATTTCCAGGAGAAGGATTCGTGAGTTCCACCAGGGGGTTGATTTGATAACACAATTACTGAGCGCGCACGCCCGCTGCAATTGCCGTCCGTCGCGCAAACGCCTCCGACTCCGCTCGCAATAACAAACATAACCGAAACCAATTTGAACAATTTACGTTGTAATTTAGGCGAGTATTTACTGATTACAGGTTGCGCACTCGCTCGCTCGCAATTATTGCAATCGTGCACGACGCAGCCGAGCACCTTCACTAAAGAAGAAGACTTGTTAGGTACGTACTCGTATACTACAATGCTAGTCAAGTAAGTTCTTGAAATTAGAGCTGTTGCTTTAGTGTTTTAATATCATTAAGTATTTACTAAGTTTAATATCGTTAAACAAACTTTGTTTTAATAATTTTTTTGCAAAAATATTTTAGAAAAAAAATTTAAATTTGTTTTTGGGACAAATTACTTTATCTTTTCATAGGATGCAGATGCGTAGCTGATGGTGACGATGGCGCAACGCCAAATTGCGCCGACGGCCATAATTCACCCCCCACTGCATCTTCCCTCATCTTATCCTCGAGAAAAGCATTCCGCAACAATTTGACGCGTTCGTCGCGTTCATTCCGAAAGTGCAATAACGATTAGAATTTCAGCACAACTTTTCCAAAGTAGTCCATGCACCATTCTAGTCTTCCAATGGTGGCGTGGAGAGTAAACGTGAGGGTGGCAAATATGCACGCGTTTCAACACTGTGCCATAAATTTCATTTGCTCCCTCACTTATCTAATTTAATATATGTGCAAGTTGCCGATGCCATCGACCCAGTCGGGGTTTCATCCCCTACTCAAGCAAGTTACAGACATCAGCGCCAGAGAGACACTGATGAAAACCTTGAAAAAGTCGCACACACGCACAAATGTGTAGACATGCCAGCGTAGGAAAAAAGTGTCTTGCAGGGTGGTTACCCCACTATGAGGCTGAGAGTTGAATTTTCCGAATTTACATTTATATAGGCACGAAGCCGAGATGGGAGGAAATCGTTTGCGCATAACGCACGCACTCATTATACACAGTACACACGATTTTCGCAGTGCCAAGGACGAAAGACCAACGCCAAGGATATTGGAGTGCAAATCACATGGAGTGCATTTAAAATTCAATTAGATTGGAATTCGTTTAAATTTTTGCATTGCTTGATTTATTTATCGAATTAATTCTGGGCAATTGAGCTGATATTGAAAAATATTGCCTTGAGATGACAAATACTCATTTTTCCTATATTGACTGACTCGTGTTATATTTTTTTGTGAGTTGCTGCTTGATGTTTCGAGGACAACGACGATACAAATGACGTCGTTAGAGACGCGCGACCGGCTCGGACAGTTGCGAGTCCTTATTCATAATGCGTCACTGTCGCAGGACTAGCCTCGAATTGTCGAATGGCAAATGGCCGACCCGGTCGCAGGAAGGACCTCTCTCCGTCCGGCGATACGATTCTAACGACCATTACTTACGAATCCGAACGAGGGGTTGCTTTTACCCGCCGTTGGCTTACCCCAAAAACCAATATAGCAATATTTCGTTCGTTACATTCGTATTGTGGTCAAGGATAAAAAGATATGAATATGTCTACGCGCGCAGCGTAGAAAAATAACTAAGATGAGGGTGAATATATCGCATATATCGAGTAGAAGAAATAAATTCCAACGTCAAATTGGCAATTATATATCTAGTGCCGAGTGTATACTTGGTTGCCGACATTTTTCCACTGCAGCAAAGCAACTAAAATTAATTTTGATAAAAGTTTGAAGATGTTTGCAAATTGTTAGCAGCCGAACAAATATGTTGCAATTTGTTTTCGCCATTTCCTATTTCCGGTTTCTATTTGCTCTCGCGAATGAGAAATCAGGACTCGCGATTCAAGATTGCGCCCGCGCTCGTGTTTGCGCACGGCGAAGACACAACGAAGGCGAGGGCATTCTCTTTAATTAAAACTTTTCCGCCCAACTTGTTTCGGACTCGCCGTTCGCTTCTCGCCATTTCTTTTCATTGCGCGCGGTGTCTGGCGCGTTACGATATTGCTAGGCTGAGCTGAAAGAATAGCAACAATCGCCATTCGAGCCAGTGATACAAATAAAAGTAAAATACACAAACCAGTATACAAGTATAACAACACGAGTATACGAACAATAAAAAATCAGCTGGCTAAAGGGTCGAAGAGTGTTTCGAAAAGTGCGGGTCGGAATGGAACACATTTCGAACGCTTTCGACCACAGAACGCTTAACAAAATGAATACACATATTCTGTAAATAGAAACAAAATTGTGTATTTGGTATCATTTATCATTTTATGCACGTTGTACACACAATAATTTTTCGATCAATTATTTTCACAACCAAAAACGTGTTATTATTTAAAATTACGGTAAAATATTATTTGACCTAACGAAGTGAATTTCTCTTACATATGTAATTCATTGTTCTCCACTTTTACTATACAATGCATTATTTTAGCTGTGAAAACCGATAAATCCATATTTTCCCTTTTAAATTTTGAGGATTTGATAGTTTTTCTGTTTTTTCCAGCGTAAACCAATCAAAATTTACAATAGTAACAGTTTTATTTTTCATTATTGTAAAAAAAAGGTTTGAATTTTGCCGTCCTAGAGCAGAAAACAATAAAATTATTATCCAATCCATCACATCCAAAGTCACTTTAATCAATCTAATCATACCAAACACAATCACTCGGTGAAATTAATCGAAACGGAAATTTCGATATTGTCGGTATTTGCAACCCCATTAACCACAACTTTCCAATAAACCATAAAATCAATTGTTGTTAATAACAAAGCATACTAATATCAAAGTAGTTGCATAATCCCGCCATAATATTTTATCGCTTTGCTAAATACTCCATCAAATGGTGCTTTATGCAAGAATAATCCAAAATGTAGAAAAATTTGTGCAGTAATTTCGTTTTAAATCTTGATTACTAAAAGCTGAATGTGAACAACATGCAGTTACGATTTAAACACCGAATTTAACCCTAGTTGAGACCTCTGGCGCTCCCATTGCAATATCGTACAGCAGGCAACCAACCACACACATTCTAATGTTTCCTATTTGCATTCGCCGGCGCTGCAGCGGCGGCAAATAGAAAACAGGTAGCCGGATTGCGCACTCTGTAATTAGCGCACGCGAATCTGATACGTGCACAACAAACCAACACACAAGAATACGCGTTTCGCAATCATTTCCTCCCTTTTGCTGCGAAATGAAACGCAGAGAGCCCACTATTTAAAGCGGCGGTGCTAAATTACACGTTTGTTTTACAAGCTACCTCGATACAAAATTTAATATTGCATTTACATACGAAACCAACATTTAACGCATAAATTTTAATATTGTTATTTGCTTTTACACATTCCGGAATTTATTATTATTAAAATAGCCTTCGAGTCGAAACCCTAAACGTTTTTACCAGAGCGAGAAAATGAGAAAATTGTCGAAATTTATCGCCAAATTGCGCGTGCCTCACACAAAGCTATAAAATTCCGTAATTTTATAATCGTTAATTGGCCATTACCTTTGCGGACGAGCGATCGTTACACGTCCTTAATTGCAAATTATTGGCTCGTTAATTTAATGTGTTCATTTAAAACTGTAAATTTATATCATATTTAAAAACGAAATTATATGTAGACAACACACTATTCAATAATGTGTAAAACTGGTTGCATACTATAAAAAACTATTAATTTTTTTATTGAATAGTTTTGTGATGAGATAATGTAAATAATTAACAAGCTTTATTTGCTGTGAACGCAAAACTACTGAGCACAAGTTCCATTAAAAGTTTATCGACGGGAAAGAGCGAATTTTATCGTTCGTGCAGCGCTATCCATATCGTCCTTGACAAGGACTTTCTCAATATTCAGTCGTGTCGCGGCAATAAAACGACTAATTAATTTGATTAAGAATTTACTACAATGTATCGCAAAAATATTCATGTAATTAATGTCTGCGTGACACATAAATTAATAAATCGTTTCCAGCGTTAATTAACCCTAACAATTCGAATGCTGTCGCAATAAATTCCCAGCAGTTTCATGCGTATTTCATTTTTATGGTTGAATTGCTTTAACAAAAGAAAAAAAAACACAGCGCAATTTCTAATGCGTGGCGCTACGTTTTGTTTCCAGCGTACGCCCGAATTTAATGACGTCCGCAATATAATTTCGCACGTGCATTTCATGTACGCGAAATGTCCAATTGCGCTAGTTCCAAGATTACAACATTACAAGTGTGTGTAACAAGCGTAAAAAGACGCCCCGAAACGCTGAAAGTATAAGAGAGTGCAGTGCAAAGGAAGAAATTATGAGAAAATGAAAAACATAAAAGAAACGTTAAGTTTTTCTCCTGTTCGCTGTGTGTTTGCAGTAGGTCGACCCACGTGTTGGTAGGGTGGGTGGTTAGGCCACCCAAATGGCACCTGAGCAAACGCGGCTGCAGCCGTTAAGCGCGCCATAAACGTATCGCCAAGCAAAACGAAATAAAATGGCGAATAAATAATAAATGAGCGCGAGTGTAACGCGACGACGATAAAAACGCAGCACGCTGTTGTGACTTACTCAGCTCGTATAGTTGTGCTACATTGTTGCGTAATGCCGGAATTGAATTTTATTATGTTTTATGATTACTCACTGGAATGAAAGAGCGAAATTATGAAAATTATATTCGGAATGTTCTAAAAACGTTTCGTGATTAAAAATTAGGGCTATACCGGCACGTGTGTGTGCTTAGTAATAACATTCATACGTGAAAAATTAATTTCGCCAATTTACGACATTCGAGAATTTAAATTGAACAAGAGGTACGATACAAATGTTAAACATTACAATATTTGATATTATGAAACAAAATTGAACAGAAATATTTGTTTGCGATATGATTTCATTCGGTTCGATAAAAATCCAATTTAAATATTTATAAATCTTGCGATAATAGACGATAGTGAAATGCATGGCGGATGTTTAAACTGCAATCCCTTGTTATTTCAGTTATTGCGTTCGTGTTGTTGCAGTTGTTGCAAGGTGTAGAAACTGTATAACAAAAATAATTGAAGAGTTCGTACATAACACCAGCCAGCCACCCCAGCAAACCATCGGGGTTACACGCCTCGCTCACGAATATAGATGAAACATTAAATTTAATTCAATTTTAAAGCCCGCATATATGCAAGTCACAGACAACCGATTGTATTTGCAAATTGCTAAAAATAAAAATAGATTGCATTCCGCTTTATCTGGAAAATATTAAATTTATTTATAAAAAATTCAATTTATATAAAAAACAAATACTATATTGAGTCTAAATTTAATTTTGCGCCAATTTTTATAAAAGCACCTTTTATTGATTGACAAAATCAGCAGTAGCAAATAAAAAACAATAAAAAATTACATTTTTTTAAATGAAAAGCATTAAAAATGTTAAAATATTATATTTATTGTTAAAATACACTTAAATTATGACTCCATTTTCACCCCTTTCGTTTGTGAATAATTTAAAGTGTCAAAAATGCAAATTTTGTGAAATGTCATCCGGTTCTATCAAAATTTTAAATATTTTATAAAATGGAGTTGATAATTTTTTAATGTGACCCAAAAATCCTTTAGCTCGTCGTCCTTGTACTGATTTTATTCTTGTAATCGCATTCTCTTAAAAACTTTCCATGTTCCGCTTCCGGTGTCGTTTGAACATCAAAGCGTCGAGCGCAAAACGGAAAATATCAGCTTAGAAGCTTATAATTAGGTTATTAGCACCGTCGGGCGTTTCCTGTACGCCATAATGTCATCGCCAAAAAAATCTTAGAATATTAATTTTGCTTTAAATTCCTTTTTTTTTGTCTCAAAAGTTAAGAAATCAGCAAGATATAAGATTTTTCTTAAAAAAACCTCGAAAAATACTAAAAAATTATTTATGCGGATATTTTTGTATTAAAATTGACTAAATTAAAAAATAAATAAAGAGAAATACGAGATAAACTAATAAAAATATTTTAAATATTCATATTATGATATAAACATTTATTCTATTAGTAAATTGAATTGAATAACGAATTTTCAGCATTAAAAAATCAAAAATTTAAAAGGAACATTATACGTTAACAAAGACCCACCGAGGAATTCTTTTATTTCTCGTTGCCTTGCCCCACGTTATAATTATTCGACACGCAAGGAACAAAAACAGGATTACGGCCACGCTTCACGCATTCACACACACACTCACACACATTCCCTGTTTTTATATCCAAACATTTACAGCATTTCGGAATTCTACCAGCACACATGCATTCATAAACAAAGCGAAAACGAAATTGAAAAGACTAAAAGCACGCAAAGAATTGAAATTACCAGCGTCAACGAAAATGCCAGAAAGTACAAAAAAAAATACTTTCGGATGCACGGTTCAAGTCCCCGCATTGTTGTAATGTGACGTTAATATTCATTAATCGTCCTTTCATACTTCCATTATTTTATAGCCTCGGTTGTATGTGTAAGTATGTACAATACTTTTGCACACGTCTATTCTTTGGTGATTTGCCATGCTTAAAAAAAGCGCAAAGGACGTGCGGGAATATAAAAGTTTCAATAATAATATTCTTCGCGTTTCGCCAACGAGGCTTAGTCGGTACTTTTAACTCGGTGTACTCAGTCGCGATATGAATTATTAATGACACGCATTACGTCATTAGCGAGTCTCACGCACGTTTATAATCGCTCCAATTTTTTCCATCTTCCTGAGAGAAAGAAAGTAAAAAAGTTTTGTGTTTCACACTTTGAATGCAAAATGTTAAATGCATATAAAATTAAATATGAAAAATTTTAAATGTAGGCAACCAATTTTACATTTGGTTATAAATGTATTGTATACTTGGTTGCCTATAATGATTATTTCTGAATACGCATTAGTTTAAATGTAATTTTGTTTGTGTTTTGTGTGTTTCTGTATTGAATAAATTAGTCGCAAGAATGAACAACACGACTGCCGGTGACAGGAGGGATTTGGGCGCGCAGCCGGAAACGAAGATGTCGCACGCAGTTATCCGCTATCACAGCTGACTACCACCCATACCAGGCGCCCTCGGAACCACCACTGCCAACCACCACTCTCACGCTAACCCTGTCTTTCTGAATCACCAATCTCCGCTCACTCCTCGCTCATCGTCACTTCCACTCTCGGCGTTTAATTGATGTTGCGCTTCATTTCGTCTCCGAGTGAACTACAAATTTCACGTGCGCTCACCGGAGGTGATATAAGAGCCCATTGGCAGCGACATTGAAAATGTTTTTGAAAGAGAATACACGTGGGCTAGATACTTGCAAACAAGCATGAGACAAAGAAGTTGATTGTAAATTTACACACATTTGTTGTGGTATGTTAACAAAGGTGAAGAACAAAAGACAAAGAGATGAAGAACAGATGTGTAACTGAGAAACCTTGAAATTTCTATAAATTAATAAACAAACAGAATACAAACAACATATTCAACAATAAAATTCATTATTGTCATAAATTGTTATCTGTTTGTATTTCCCAAAAACGTAATCCATTGTTCTCTTCACGATGCGTGCATTCAACAAATTGTGTTTTTAATTCAAAGTGATATTAATTTATTTGCAAATGGAATTTAATATAATCGACATTCCTTTCATACAAATACACAAAAAAAAACACCAACAACAATATAAAACTTTATAAAACTGCACTCGTCAGTTTTCGCACACTGCAACAACGCTGTCAGCCCTGATCGAAATTAGTTTGATGCAGAAACAAAAATTTCATAAAAGTTTATAACACAACTGTCCAACTTTCGCAGCTAGAAATAAAGTTTACTCAATTTATAATTGATCAATGTTTAGCGGAATCAAACATTAACTTGTTGTGAATTATGTATAACTTTTTAATTACAAAAAAAATTCATTTCTCCACGGTGCAATGTCAGACCTTCGATGGATTTTAGACTTTTCCAGATTCTCTGCAGCGAACGAACCAAGTGTTCACCGCTTGACACTGATCGATGAAGCGAAATATAATTTCAATGTGGCGTTGCGAATATTCGCATTTCTCGTTAAAACTATCAATCTTCGAATGTATTCGATTCGATGCATATTCGATGCATTAACGTCACAAATAAAAAGCAAATCATACAAATTGGATTTGTGAAATTTTATACTTAAATTCAAAACAAACTGTTCAATCACACCAAATTTATTTTAATTGCAATTTTGAAGCTTTTAAAGTAATATTACTTAAAAACTTTTCGGGAAATATTAAATTAAAAGATTTGCTTAATGTGTGTTTGGCAACAATTGTGAATGAGTGTAAAACGCGCGTAAATGTTGCAAACGGGCAAAAAGTGAAAGCGAATCGACCGAATTACGACCTTATCTCCTGCTATCTATCATCTTTCACTCGCCTTGGCAAACTCTTAGCAACTCGCAACTCCATGTAACTGCGTGGATTTGTTGGTGCCGCCATTACTTTGTGTTCCACGCGGCACGGCGCAAAATGCCCAAAAGCGTGGTAATTAACAACATCTGCTTCGCGTTGATGTTCATGTTCATGTTCATGTTCTCCCGACATTACATTTCATATTCCGACTTCCGTTTCCTTTCGCTTTCCTCCACCACCACCGCCAAAAGCACAGACGCTACTCTTTTCCTGTGTGTTTGTGCTTATCTTCTTATCTTTCGACGCAAAATAATTCTTCGGCTGTGATTTCCAAGAAATAAAGCCGCGGGGAAAAAGGACAAAAGATTCGCTCCTTTGGCGGATCAGGAAGAATGCGTACGGTTATGAAAGGATGTGAAAGGGGAGAGCGCGTTCTCTTTGCGATATCTGCATTCCGCAGCTGACTCGCGGCGCCCCCTTCGCCCGCACACGGCGAACAGATTTATGCCAGATTTTAGAATTTATGGGCGCACGCGGTGCGCGCCGCCACCACCGCCGCCGCTCGTCATTCGGACGCGCGGACGCCAACCAGCACGGCGCACATAAATTCTCCGTTTTCATTTTCCATCTTTTCGCGGAACCAACACCGTCGTGCATTCTTAAAGTAAACTTATATTTCTTAGAAAAATATAAAAGTTTTAGTAAATATAAAAAGAAATTAATATTAAAAAATCACAAACTCACAAGAATTTAAAAAATGTGTATTAAATTCAGCAAAAAAATAATTTTATCAAGAAATACTATGTTCGGTACTTATACCGCAAGTCAAAACATAGACATTTTCATTTTTACTACTAAAACTACCAAATTTAATAGTTTTAATTAAATAAAACCCACTTAAACCCTTTTACTTTATCTATATTAATAAATAAATTAACGAAAAACGCAGTTAAGCTCCGGCCATTAAATTTTAATCCTAATAAAATATATCCTTATATTTACTACTTTTATAATTGCTCAATTTTGCATCTGAGCAAAGACCTCGCGCGCAGAAGGCAAAGCCAATGACTAATTAAATTACTGGCACATAACTTCCCACTCTCTGTAATACAACCACCACCACCACGGGGGCTTTATAGCGTTAGGGCATCGCGTCGTCGACGGCGCATAAAAAGCCGAAGAATAATTACTTCGCCGCATAAACAAAATTACGCGTTGTTGTGCGCGCAAACCGAACGACGGCAGCGAATTCGCGAATCCGCGCAGCTTAAAGCCCCGCACACATACACACAGAGCGCAGAATTAGCGCTCGCAAATTTTAAAAGCTTTCAAGTTGTAAAATTACTTAACAACATGTGATAACTTTGTGCTTCGCCTGCGGCCAGCGGATATTTTCGGCGTTAAAGCGATGAAGAGATGAAGCAATGAGGTGAAATCGTAAAGTTACAAATGGAAAATGATTTTCATGTTTGAGCGCCTCGGCGAAATGTTAATGATCAAACCCGGAAGTTCGTAAATATAATCAACGATTTACTTTTCACATTTCAGCCCCCTAAGTAAGTATAATATTTATGTATGTGTGGGTGTTAATTTATTATATTTCATTAGATAAACTCGACGTGGAAATTGAATTGTTCTTATAATGAACGCAACTATGTGTAGCATATTTTGGCGCGGCGCGAAACGGAAGAGACCCGATAGTATTTCACAAGGTAACTAACTAACCGGCAAGGATATCATTAGCTCACCTGGGCGCTGCGCCCGGCAACTTAATCGCCCGCCAGGATATTTATACATTGATATACTCGGATATAATCGCCGGTATTAATCGCGGGCGGCGCGGGATTAACAACGAGCGACTCACGAGTAAAATTGATTTAATTTTGTAATTTACCGCTTGGATAAGCGGCTATTTATCAAGCATTCTGCATCATAATAGAGATCTTCATCTGAAGGACAATATTCAAAATCAAAATAATCAAAAATGAAGAAAATTTATGCAGAAAATTGATTTTTAAGGCAAAAAAATTATAATTTTGGGATGAAACAATAAATCTAAACTAAAATTACAATAAAATTCACATAATAAATTATATATTCTTGAAATAAAGAATAAAAATGAATTAATTTTTTACATTTCTGAAATAAAGAGCAAAATAATTCTCATTCCATCAGTAAAAAACTAGTACTTATCTAAAATATAATAAAACCTTAAAACCTTAAAATGCACTTTCATACGCAAAATACTCGTAGAAACGAACGAAAACGAAGGCAGTAGAAAATGTGAAATGAAAACTTGCAACTCCCCAGAGTGGTGGAGTGGCTGCAGTGTCGGGGTGGGTGGCGAGCGAGCCGTAAACACTAAAACGCGCGCGGACGCCGAGAACAAGGGTGATTATTACGCCGTAATTGCTAATTCGTAATGCTAATGAGAAAAGCTCGCGCGCGCGCTCGCCCCGGCTGTTAATAATTTCTCATTCGCCTAGAGTCCTAGACCTTTTCCGCGGTTCCGCCTCGCGCCACTCGGACGACACAGCGCTCGTAAATTATTGAAATTTACAATTCACAATTAAAAACGACGACAGCGCAAATGCAAAGAAACGCAAAGTGGGCAAAAACAGTAAAAACATTTTAGTTTTGCATTAATTTTACGTTAAATTGTTAATTTACGATTGTATGCAGAAATCGTGATTGTTATCAGTTAAATGTTCATGTTGACCACGTCGATAAAATAATTAATTATGTAGTAAATGTAGAAAATGCTTAGCAAAATGATTAAAAAGTAAAATTTGTTTCTTTTGCTTCACTTTCTTTAAAATATTTACTTTATACCTTAAAACAACCCAAAATACTAAAAAATATTAATTTTTCAAACAAATTTCAAAGAGATAATAAATCTAATCAAGTATGCAAAGGGTCCTCCACGTTTCAGACGCAAAGTATTCCCGCCTCCCACCCACATGAATAATTTACTCACCCCATCCAAGTTTAGTTAGTTTCGATTATAAAGAGAAGGAAAACGACCGGCCGCTATCCACTGTCAGACCTCCAACGCTTCACCGAATGAAAAGCAGTCCAGAAACTACTCTAACTATAAAGTACCTGCGCGAGCAGCTGCTCGAGCTCGCAATGATGTGAGCAGGGTGTTTTGTTGTCTGGGGACGCAGTTCCATGCCGAATGAAACAAGAAACAAGCGAAAACCAGCGCGAAAACAAAACTCACTCACAGTCGTGTGAAGTCATGAAAATTACACCTTCATGTCGACGTAGTCGAATAACCTTTTCGTAAAAGAGAACCGCCGCCGCCGCCGCCGCGGAGGTGAGAACAAGGCGGCGTAGTAGGTATATTGCGCCGCGTGAAATGTGACACCGATGGAAATGGGAAAATGAGAAAATTACCCGGCTTGAATAATTCCACCTGAAGTTTGACTCAAATTGACTTGAAATACATCGAAACTTTCGACGAGATTGAAAACTAAATGTTCACTTTTCGAACCGTTATTCAATTCTCTAGCGGTATATCAAAATGGAAATTATTAAAAATTAACCGTTAGAGTACCGTAAATATTTTATTATTATTTTTATTAATATTATCCGAACGCGATAAAAACAAAATATAAATTGCAATAAAACATCAATATTATTCACAAATCACCTTTTATTGGAAATATTATTGTGTGCAATTTTATTACACTCTAAAATTTTGATTTTATCGTTTAATCACAAAATATTGCTATTTTAGTTTCAAGCAGGCCGTTTAAACCGCCATCCAACATGTTGGTATAGGTCAAGAGGCGTTAACTAGGCCAAAAACCGCCCCTCAACAAATCGATAAAGCATGCAAAACGCCACACCGGATTAATATTTCAATTTCAGCTCGACTAAACCTTAAACACTAGCGATAATTACAAACACATTTACTTTATTCGTTATATTCGATTATTATCTGTTTTAAACACGATAAAAATGAATTTAAAACTCATTATATCCGCGGAGTATTAAAACAAATATATCTCTGTGAATAAATCGTTCAATCATTTTGCTTTTAACGACTGTTGTTGGTAACAATTGCGCGCCTCTTGCGGCGATTGTGACAAATACCCAGGATTAAATAAATCGCGTTCGCAACTTTAACCATTAAACATTCAAGTAGTTAGTACGAAGTGACAATCACATAAACACACAAAAATACGTACGACTGTAGGTGTATTAAGGTACGAGTGGAATTGTGTAAAGGAGTTGTGTGGTGATACAATTTCCAGAGGCGCGCGCGCACGAATGGAAATGGAAAGCTTCAGCGTCAGGAGCAAAGTGAATTTAGTTTTAATGCAATTTTATGTCAATTTGCGTCTGGTGTTAGCGGTGCCGCTCCGGGGAACGTGTGCGACGCTATTAGTATCCAGGCAACTCAACCAACACCAGTGATATCATGTGACTATAGCAAAACTACAATCTGCATTCACATTCGCGTTCATGTTCACTTTTAGGTTAGGTTGGAAGCGATTTTAAGTTGAGAGAAATGCAAAGATGAGAGTTGAAAGTAAAACTGCGTGAAAACAATAAAATTATCAAAGAAATAATGTTTTTATACATTGAAAAATAGTCAAATTACAGAAATCTACTTTTATTTCTGCTAAAACTAAAGAGAAGTTAACTTAAACTTTAAAATTTAATTAGGCAACCAACCAAACATTAAAATAATTTTATATTTGACCACCAGATGGCGGTAGTTACTATAATGACCTAACAACTGTCAAAATACCCCTACGCAAAATAAATTGGCTCTAAAACTGTTGAAAAGAATCGCCTGTAATTGTATGACCGTGAAAGTCGTTCGCAAATCCCCGCATTGTCGCGTTTGCAGGCATCCGCGCGGCGTTTAACCGATAATTGGCAAATTGTCGTCACAGTGCTGCATTGCAGCAATCTTCGACAGTGCGAGCAGCGTCGGCCCCTCGAATCGAACTCGAAGCACGCCAGGCATCGATTGCGGGCGCGCTCTTCTCTTGCGACTAACCACCCACTACTCTACTCTACTCTTTCACGAGTAGCTAAGGTGGTACCATTGTACGCCCGTCGTTATCCTTACGCTACACGTTCGGTACACACATTTGGATGCTTACCAAACCAATATCTCCGGCTCGGTGCGCGCCGCGCCACTAAAATCGATCCCGTTTGCTGCGTTCGCTCGCGAGGATAATAAGAGCGCACGTGTCGTAAACCATCGCGGTTAAACCTTCATAACAACGCTTTAAATTTAAATTCTCATAAACATGTCTAGCGCCCGTATTTTTTCCATCTACCAGCTGCGGTTTCAGCTAGCAGCAGTAGTAGTAGTCGGGTAAGTGTTTGCTATCATCATGCGCATCGGGTTTATTTTCTATTTTATGCGTTGCGCGTTTTTGCCAATTTCGCGCAATTTCATTTCGCTGCTTACGTAACCACTAAGTATGCGCGCCGCCATGTTTATTGCGAGACGTTCGCGGCAAACTTATGGCCAATCCGCACGATTATCAAGATTATGTGTGTTCGCGGGGCGCGAACGATTCAATGCGCGCCGGCTAACAATTTAACACTTTACGATCGCAAGAAAATACCAATTTGTTTCTATCCTTAACGACAACCAACTTTATCTACCACACAAAAATTAAAACCTATTATTTTCAGTAGAAGCTTAACGTTTGAGTTGCAGTACATCTACCGAACATAGAAGAAAAATATTTTTTTGCCAAAACTTTGATTTTAATAGGAAACATTTTCATGAATTTAATTAAAAACAGTAAAAAATTGTTATATTACACATTAACGCCATCTAGGATTCAATTATTCAATTATAACTATGATTGAATCTCTATACATATTTTCATCCTTTATTTGACACCTTTTAAGTAATAATTTTTATTTTTTTAAAAGTTATTCTGCTATTCCTGATAAAGACAAATCCAAAAAATTATAAATCATCAAAATCTGTCAAGTCGTTCTCGAGTTATAAATGTTATAACTAACATAACTTTGTTTTTTTGTATATAAATGAATAAAAAAATTGTATCTCAGCAAAAAGATTTCTTAAAATTTCTACTGAATACGTTTTCGATTCGCGAATTGATTGATTGCAATGATTTGCCTCGGTGATTGATGGATCGCGCGTCGAGCCACGTTCGTTTTATTGCATTTTCGACTTTTAACCCGCCACCAATACACCGCCTCCGCAAAACTCCACTCGAAATCATTATAGCATTGCATCAAACTCGACACAAACCGGAATTGAAACTCATTTTTCCAACTTACGTTTGCTACATTTACCTTTTTCGCATATCTTTTAAATGCTGAATTTGGCCGATGGTGAATTTTGCCGGCGCCGCCGCCGACGCGATCTGAATTATAAATTGAATCGTTCATTAGTGCATCGTGTCGTGCGAAATTGATGCACTCGGAATGGTCGCGCGATGGATGCAATTGATGCATGTCGCAGGCAATAACACGTTCGGCGCCGTCCTGCAGGACACGAAATTCAATATCACACGGACACGCGGACGCGCTGGGACCGGCGACATCGCCATCTGGCTGACGCCGGAAACCGATACGCGCGTTCGTCCGCAATGGCGGCGGCGGCAGCGCAATAACAAACCGATATACGTCCAGGGACCCATCGCACAAACGCACACTTTTCAATGACGGACATTGTTCGTGCTCATGTTGGCCCGCGATGCAAATGGCGGCTTATATGCGGGGAAAATGAAACAATTATCACGCGGTGGCGGCCCCATGCGTGCAATAATGCTACATCATCGATATCATTCTTATTCGAGGACGCAACTATTTATGCAGCATCAGGAGTTTAGTTTTGTCATCGGGGCGAATATTTGCGTATAACTTGTTTAATTTTTGCAGGAATTTCATGTTTTATACATTAAATAAAAGCTGATTAAATTAGCCAACTATACAAGAAAGAATAAATTTTGTATCACTGTAAGATTTATCGTTATAATGCATTAAATTTCAAAATAACATTTTTGGCTACGGTTTACCTTGCATTTATCACCTGTGCCACTTTGCTAATGCTAATTAATAATTTGTTTAATATCAATTGAAAGCTGCATAAATTATCTACATTCCTGTAATATTTTTATAATTATACCACTCTGGAAATCCAGTCCACCAAATCATCGCACCAAAACCTTCGGCTTTACTTACCATATTAAGTTCAACCTCGCACGGAAACATCATCCCACGTCCGTCGGTATCAAATACGTGGCCGCCGCGAAACCAACACGCAAAATGGCTCAATAACCAACACCGAAGGCATGATCCCCAAAGAATCAAATGCCATTGCGAACAACACACCGCACGTACGAAACGAACAAAGACGTACTGGAAGGCGGCAAGGGCGGAATGAATCTGATTCGATAAAACGAGATGGCGTTTCGGCCGAATCAGTCAATTTATATTCAAAGCTGTTTGTCTGTCTAAACGATCTTTTTCGGTCACCGCACTTTCCGCCCATCGGCGCTTTATTATTCATTGATGAGGACGCGCGCGTTCGTCCAGGCCGAGTCTGGATTATACTGCATTATAATAACATTCTGGGGTAAGGATCGTTTGAGATTTCTATCGGTAAGATGTTATTGTTCCGTCCGGTTCGAAAGTCGGTTTTAATAAGCCGGATTTCCAGGCTCAAAATCCAGAACCACCCACTTAAAATGGAATCCTTCAAACCAAAACCTAAAACCCATCAAATCACCAAAATTAATCAAATCTGACCTAAAACTTCGATAAAAACATAATGAACCTCATTTACCTTCGCTTTTTTTAAACCAACCAAACGGCCTTTGTTAAAGATCAATTTTCCCAGGGATGATGAGCACCCAATTTAACGTCCTGCCTCAATCAACCCTTGGTCATTTTGTTTGCGCATCAATTTGAGACGACCGTCCAGGCGCTGAATTGACGCACGGGTTAGCCCAACGCAGCGGCGGTACCCCACCGCACCAGCGACGACAACCACCAATCGTTCAACACGTACGGAGAGAGTGAGCTCAACCCACGACCAAGCGCATGGCATAGGAACACAAACAAATTTCAACGCCAATTATGAAAACGCTAAACTCAAAAGTTTCACAAAAACCCAAACAAAATTTAAAAAAATCATTTCCTGTCCTTCAACATTCCGTACCACTGCACCTGAATGCACTTTCAGTAAATCCCATGGCCGTGTACAACGTTCAAACACGCCCCCGAGGGATTTTCCATGATTTTTGCGATAATGACAAGGACATGGCGCAATGGTGAAAACGTGCAGAGTCTGGGGATGGGCGGCGGCGAAGGTCGGCCAAACGGTCGGGGCCGTTTTGGCAACAGCCGCCGCGCGCGTATTCATATAATTTGCGCAAATCGTAACGCGAAAGGAAATGCGCCGAGAGTGGACAAATCGCGGATTATTTATGTAGTTGCACAAATGGCACCCAATTAATTTTATCTCTCTTTCGAGCATTGCGCACCGCCTGTCAAAATGAAATGTGCAATTAGATTATAATTATTGTAAATAACCAAGAGTTAAAATCAAAATTAAATCCACAAAATGTAAACCTTTTCATTTTATTGCTTCTAAAACCTGGAAATGCGATAAAATACGAAATTGAATTAAAATAAAAACTTCCTCGGGTTTAAATCAAATAAAAATATTGTGGATGCAATATATAGGTCGGCGTACAAGTCTAGTTTATGAATGTCACAAGAAATTTACTTCCTACAAGTAGAGTTGTAGAATTCGCGAAGAATCGCGCCGGAAATCAAAGTACATAGCGCACATTCCTGGCATCTCGACATGCATTTCCCATGGCGCGGTGCGAGAAGAGCGAGTTTGCTCGAGTTGGCGCTTTTTCCGGCGCGTCGAAATTTTATTACCCGTACGTAACGCCGCCGCCGTTAGGTACAACACCCGCGCCCTCTGGGCGGGTAAGAAAATGGAAATATATTTGCGATGCGCTGCTCATCTCCCGCGCGGCGGCGCGATGGAGTTTATCAAATAAATAATAAAGTGCCGCTTCCGGTATTGCGCTTTTCCTACCGTGCGCAAAATGCATTGCAACAGGCCAACAGATCGTGACTCTCTTGGCATACACAACAACAAAAAATTTAAATAAATATACAAGCGGAAAAAAAGCAAATGAAATAAAATTGAGAGTGGAAGAAGCAAGAAAATGTTATAAACCGAGTAAAAGATGCAGGAATAAATAAATTAGGTGCTGCAGCATGCCAAGAGATTGCAGCATCACATAATTGAGAAAAATCTTTACTGCAACCAACCACACAAACAAAATATTCACCTAAAACGCGAAAATTTATTATTTTCACATCAAATCAAACAAAACAATTTGTATAAATTTAATTAAATCTTATAAATAAACGTCTACCTACTTAAAAGTTGTTTGCAGTGTCTTTTTTTATTAATTTAAACTTTTCGCTCGCATTTTTCATGATTCTGTAATGTTTCCATTCAGGTGCACCTTATTAATGATAATTTTCCTCATAAATCATGAAAAACCTTGCGTATTTTTTGCTTCTTTCTTTTATTCAAAGAACTTAGACACATTCTCATCGCAATATCGCCAATAATATACCTATAGATATCCGGCGCAAATAATTCATCTCAGTGTCACGTTTCTCGATAATAAATTATTCAAAGAAAAAACAAACAAAACTCTCACACGCTGTGCAGACGTGCAAATAAAAATCAAATTCTTAAATTAATTTTTTTAATGCACACATTCTCTTACTTCTCTCGTCGATGTGGAAGAAGTTGTAAGTGAAGTAAGTTCGTTTAGATGAGTTGAAGTTTGCGTTATCCTGGCCCATCGTGGATGCAGGATGCCTGCGCGCTCGTTTAAGGTTCGAGCTAATCTCGCGCGACGCAAACTTTACGCCCGTCGCGCGCACTTAATCATTAAACGGATTCTTCCGATCCGAGGACGAGACCGAGGCGCGGCTTTATCGCAGTTCCGATTCGCTAGCATCCTGCGAGTGAGTCTCGTCGGCTCACCGGTAATGAAGCTCGTGTATCGGATTCGCACGAATTTCGATTACACCGGGAACCAATAATTCCATTGCATTTTTAAATTAAAACTTGAAATAATATATATGTAGAAGTTTAATGCGCCAACAATAAAATGTAGGTGATATTTCAAAATATGGTAAAAATTGCATGTTTTACGACTTCATAAACTCGCTGAGTGCAACGCGCGGCGCGCATTTTAATAAAATAAAATTTTATTCATCGGAAAATCGCATGCGAGACGATTTTATGCATTGGCGTAAAAATGTTTTGAGTTGTTGCCAAGTAGAACAAGAAAATTACATCGATATCATAAGCTATTAAGACGACAAAAGTTCCTGACCCTTTTCAGCGTTGGATATTCATGTTTATTGTCGATGCAATAAACGTAACGATTCGCATCGGAATGGAAAATGCGCGCTTTGTCTCGTTTAAAATTAATATTTTAATATTTTCAGCATAAAATACGAAGAAGGAAAATAGGGCAGGCACAAACAGCAAGACGCAAAATATTGTGTGATGCTCTAGTTTCTTTTCTTTTTGTTGGTCGCGGCTCGTGCACGCTTAGGTTTAACTGGACGCATCTTTGAATAGTTGCCAAGGCGCCTCCACCAAATTTTCCGCCGGAGGAGGTTTGCGCTTTTTATTTGCATCCATTTCAACAGTTCTTTTGCGTTTTATCGGGGCGGCAATGTCGCCACATTGACGGCGAGGTCACATGGTATGACATATTTACTAAACTAGAGTTGGGAGAATAAAATCCTTGACACGAAAGAATAAATAGCAAAAAATATAAAAATATCTAAAATTATTTTCTATTGTAGTTTATTTTCCAGGCTTATTTTGTTCCGCCTCATCAATAAATCTTCATCAAAATAACTTATTAACTTGAAAATTGCATAGAAATGAGATTTTTATTCATTTTGAATTATTTCTATTAGAAAATAGGCTTTAAAATGATAATTCACAAGAAAAATGGTCTTAATCGGTGCTTTTTTAATAAAAAATTTTAAATTTGAAAAATAAAACTACCAAAACCATTAATTTCGAAATTTTCAACAAAAAGCATAAAACTGTTCTCTGATAAAATTTTATGAAACATTCTCTATATCTGAACTTCAAGACATGTATTTGACAGTTTGCCTTTGGTCGTGATGCGGTCAGAGCGTTATTAATATCTGTCCATTATTGCAAGGAGAATCCTCGCAATATCCTGCAAGCGCCTGTGACCATGCCCGTGCGTGAGTTAATATAACTCGCCTTCGAAATAGGATAACGTGGGCGCACGACCCGCAAGCAAACGACATTTCCTGCAAAACCATGTCAGAACTAAGCATCGCAACATGTCGAAAAACGCCCGAGAACATGATTAGATAAACCCCGACATCGAAGCAATTTTATATTTAATGATTAAGAAAAAGTTTACTTTTCGTTTCGTGTAAAGTGTTAAGTCTTGGGTAAGCCGTGAGTGACCCAATTAATACGTCGTCAACTTAATTAGATCTCCGGCAGGATCTTCAAGGATGCGGCGAGGATGAAGGTTTAATGTGTGTATTAGCGAAAATCCCAACGTGGACTAACATGTTAACCGCTATCTGGTTGGCAACAAATCGTTCGAAAGAAAATCACATTATCAACACAATATACAATATGTCCTAAGAAATTTCCAATAAAAAAACCAACACGATTTAAACTTATAAATCAGCGGTGTAATATTGTGTTTTCCGGCGTTTCGTATTCTGCGCGCTGGCGTCGGCTTTTGTAATCAGTGGGACTTTGTAATTTCCGCGAAGTACTATTGTAGTCGCTCACAGTCGCCTGCGGCGCGGGCGTGTGTACAGTGAGGTAATTAAGGTATTGCAACATTATCCGGGGCAAAAGGCAAGCGGAAACCAGCCGCCAATATTACAAATACGCAATACGGTACACGTTATATCTAAGGCCGTGGAAATATTAAAGATAAAACATGAGGTAACCGGTAGCGCGCTGCAAAACAAAGCAAAACAAGGAAGTTGTAATTAGAACGTTAATGAGGATATTTTCGAGTGCAATTTCAATCATGAGCAGCGAGAAGAGAGCAGGTAATTACTGGTTTCGCTTACTTTTACGTTGGATTTGACTTAAAGATCAAACACAACTTTGTTGATTGCGTGGTAGGTAAATATGTTTTCTTCTTTTTATTCACATTTTGCACAAAAATGTACAAAACGTTGACTTTTAATATTACAAGATTTTAAAATTTTTACTTTTTTGATTCCTGTATCCATTAAATGTCGAATTTATGAATAAAATTCTCAATTTTAAAAAGTTGAAATATCGTTTCAATGCATTAACAATAATTAAAACGCCATCTCTGTTAGATTTATGCAACTATAACTATGATTTAATTTCAATATCAACTTTTATCTTTAATTTTACACTCTGTATATTATATTTTTGCGACAAAAATAGCCTATTCCCTTTTCCTTATTCATAGAAATTTCTATACCAAATTTTATCAAAATTCCTTCAGGGGTTATAGTGTGAACACGTCACAAACATACAAAAAACTCAAATTTCTATTTATACTAATATTTAACATAGAATAAAATAAGATTTTGCTTGATTTTCTCCCTATGTCTTAATTTATGTTCCTCCTACAACAGTTTTATAACAATATTGAATTTTTGTCTCAACTTGGCACACAAAACTTTCCAAATTGAAAAGCGTGTGTAAAAATAAAGCACACCCCCGCCGCGTGATATATAGTTATCCTCACATTTTCAAAAAGCCATTGCTAGCTCTCGCCGTCTCATAATAAACCGTCTTACGCGTGTTATATTAGGTGCTTCCACCGCCGCCCCACGCGAGATAGCTGCCTAAATTATAAAATCTATTAAACTTTTCCGGCGCGCCAAGCAAGCCTCAACTTTCAAGTTTAAATAGTTTTCGGTATTCGCTCTTCAGTTTTCGCGTCTCATACGCTTCAAACGACAGTTAAACAACTTTTCAGTTTTATTATTCTTTAACCTAAAATATAAACATACTGTATATAAACATTTGATTATTTGAAATAAACGTGTTTTTGGTAATATTTCAAGCCAAATTAGTAGACTAGTTAACCAATCGGGATTAAAATTTCATTAGCTTCGAAATCACTACAACCCTCCTCGGCGAATACGTGGATTTCGGCGATTGGAGAAGGCTTTACTGGATAAATCGTTTACCCCCGAGTTTTTCCCGCTCGAGTATCGAACGAATCGAGCCCCACGCGGAAAAAGTGCGTAGCGCAGTAATTAAAAGCAAATTAAGCGTAAATACCTGGCGCAGTGGTTGTTTAAGTGACTAACGACGCCTGGGATTAACCAGAGTGCGAAAAAATTAAAATCAAATGTTTCATTCCTCCAACAAAAAAAAAATTAATATTATTTTATTAACCAGATAATATTATTCCGGCTGAAATTAATCAAAACATTTCAGGTCAATGCAAGTGCGCCGCTCAGGTTTATCGCCGGCGTCGTGCGCACATTTAATTAAAACAATATCGAACATTAATGATAATTTACGAGCGCGCGTCCCAGCGGCCGGATTCGATGTTGGCGCAATAAATAAATCGGACTTAGTCGGATGCTTTGGATTAATGCCCAAAACGCAGATAGAATCAATGTACGCGGATAAGAGCAGAGGAACATATTCGAAAAGCCTCAACTATACTAAAACCACCCTCCGATAGTTGCAGCCAACATTCCGCAAATTAAGATTTACTGCATGCTACAGGCATTGTCCGGCGGGCCGATGAGGAAAGTATCAAGTATGTACGAGTACACTGGTTTAAAATAAACGTGTGTTTGTGTGAGAGCATTTAATACGCATAAATAACAAACCGAGCAGAGCGAAAGGCGAACAGCACAGCTTAAAACTTTAATATCCATTTTATGTCCGCACAAGACGACTTTTTCTAGACGAGTATATATTGAAATATATAAAGTTTTACAGTTTAGAAATACAATGTGTTTAAATTTTGAAAAAATATAAAAAATTTAAACAAATTAAAAAAAAACTAAACACACTGTATAAAAATAATATAGTATTGTTTTGTTTTTATGTGTATGTCACACTCTTAATCTTTATTTATTCCTTCACGCTTTTTACGTCTCCACCAAGATTTGTATCCTTTTTTTTTTTTTTCGTCTTCCGCTGCATGCAATTTGGCTTTTTCGGTATATCTAGCCGTGTGGGTGTTGTGTGGTTGCTTTGCGAAATTCTATTTTGCGTATCCTATTGTTCCGCATGCACAGCATCGTAAGGCCAACATTATTGCAGCCTCCGCAAATCGCTGCGCCGACGATGGCGGAGGCGCCGCGCGAGACTTTAGTGCCGCGTTCTGGTTGACAGGTGCGCGGGCAGTAAATAACGTCCGCTTTGTGGCCATATATTTGTTTTCCCTACGCCACGCCACCACATCTTTGCCAAGGCGCGCGTGAAGCAAAGTATTAGTTCTTAAATTATGTTGGATGCATGCGTAAAATACCGATTTTTATATTGAAAACTCGCTTCGAATGCAAAAAAAAAACGAAAAATGTTTTTTTATTGATTTATAAAATTACATGGAAAATAATAAATTACTCATTGGAGGAGGATTTTAATTCGCTGGTTTTGGAAGCGTATAATTTAATATCATCGTCGAAAACGACTAAACCAACAAACACACCCGGAACAAGAGGATCAGGATCGGGATCCGAATCAGGGGATTTGCGTTCGGAAATAGGAATTTTGGCCATCCCATGCGAATGATTAAATTCTTGATTAAGAACCGAGCGCAAACATAATAATATGTAATATCGGACACAGCAATAATGCGAAATTAAAGGTCATGTGCCAGTGTTTTTACCCAGAGCATTGATTTATGCTTTCCGTCAGAGTGGGAACAATGGAAACTTGTGCAAACAACTAAATTATTACCCAACGTAAATGAAAGAAAGACTAAATTAGACTTTTAACAAAAATAGGATAAAATATTCATTGAATTGAACATTATTCATTTTCTGCACGTTGTAAACACAATATTTCTACGCCCACCATTAATAAATATTAAAAATGTTTTGTTTTTAGCTTCATTTTGTTTTAAAAATAATTATTTCGAGACAAAAAAGCATATTTAACGTCCAAGAGTCTCAGGAATAATAGAAAAATATTTTTTTGCAAAAATAAAGGTTTTAACGTCCTAAACGTAATGCAATTATGTAATACATTACACACCAAGAGTGGAAAACAAAACATTACATATACAAGCATGTAAAACATTGTTTTCCACTCTAAATACAATTTTTCTTATGTTTTCTTACGATACCATTTGATACATTGATATTTCAACGATTTGTTGATACATTTCCGCTTCTTGTATAGTAAATAACGAAAAATTTGCCAAATTTACCACCATCAGCATACTTTCAACATTCAGATGCTCACATCAAGACATGTACACTCATGTGAACAACTCGCCATCGGATAACTTTTCTCTATACACACACTCGGCGTTTTTGAATGCTGCCAGAGTGAGTTCATTTATTTCCATTTCATTTCATTTCGTTACGTTTCATTTTATTTCGCTGGCTGCCTTTGAGCGCGCGCGCGTAATGCGCGCTCATACATCTCGCGAATATGTATAATAAACCCAAGAAGAACTTCCAACATTCAACATTCAACTTCGAACTGCTCACATACTCGCATAAACTCCGGCGCACATTAGGTACATATCGCATTACATCTAGGCCCGAGTGGGCATTTGGCGCATTCGAATGAAAAGTGCTGCGATGGGCGCATTAGGTGAACAAATGAATTGAAAAGTTAGACTTATGACCGTTTATGTGCGCGCTGGGCGCGTACAAAGCTGCGAAAAATATCTGTATGTACATTTCGTGGATGATAACTTGCCGGGTAGACAAAAGGGTTAATTTTTCAGCGTCTATACATGTACAAATTGTACATTTCAAAAGACTAATCATGCTAAAATTTAGTTTTACTAAACACAATTTTTTTAAGCAAAAAAAGTAACGAATAGTTTTATAAGCAGTTTTGTAATTTAATGATGAAAAATAAATCCAATTAGGAATTTGAGGTTATGCTGCAATAAAACTTCTTTACGGAGAATTGAATTCTTGCTTCGCAAGCGAAAATTGACCTTATTTTATGAAATATGCAGCAAGACACACTGACTCACTGACAAAAGGTGAAATATTTCCGGAGAATATTAAAAATATTAACGACCTCACGTCACGACCAGACGTTCGCCATTTACACTTTGAAATATACTTCATTGTGATTGCTCACTTGGCTATATTTAACGCCATTCGTCATTTTAAAAATTAAACCATAACAAAATAATTTCCGCGCTAAAAATTACTAAAACTAAAAATCTCGTTTTGTGAAAACATGTTCGATGCGAAATTACAAACTATATTTGTTCATGCACTCTATAGAAAATCCACAGGTCGTGCCCGGGTGAATCCTCGCCGGAATATCTCACCGGAATTGACCATCCAGGCCGGCGATGCCGGCCAACGCGGTGGGAATTTGATGAACCGTCCGAACGCGAGGGCAGCAGCAGCAAGATGAAGCCGCCGGCGATTCTCATCGGCTTTGCCATTATCGAGCACAGCGAACATAAAATACTATCTCGGGCAGGTCTCAAGCGGGCCACAAAAAGGCAGCCAAATATAAAACGAATAAGAGAATGGAGTTATCTCTTGATTGAACGCAATCTCATCTTATTGCTTCTGAATTAAACTGTTGATAACCGGCAACCGACGTAAAACAAGCAAGAAAAATGGATAATAATTGACTATAATATTATTTCCAGTATTTAACTCCAGCAATACAAAAACAAATAAAATATTAATAGAATTTGTACGCGAGCGCCATCTATCCACAACAATATAAACTACTATTTAGTAAAACTAGGTTATGTGATAGAGAAATGTAGCGTAAATCATGAGAATCTTTGTTTACCGTAAAATTATTGCGATACTAATAATATTGATGGCAATAATTGTGTGTAGGTGTATTTGAAACCTGAAAGCAGCGATTTGTCCTCACAATCCCCAACAATTGCCGCAATAGCCATCTAATGCCACCGATTAATACGCACCTCATTTACACGCCCTTAGATGAAGATACAGAGTGTTCAACTAACCTGAAACAATAAAAATAAACAAAAATTAATATAAATGTAACTATACTTGTAAAAATAAATACAATATATCATCCCTAAAATCTCAACCCTTCAACTTTGCACTTTCCCCCCTATTCGGGTTATGCACTATACACACATAACAGTTCCCACTTTACACTTGATAGTTGAGTAGAGATTCAAGACTGAAACAAGCCCTAAAACGCTTGCTAGTTGTCGCTTTCAGCGACACTACCGCCTCCGCCTCCGCCTCCACCGCTCGCAAGTGTGTTTGCGTTCATTCACGCGTTCGAGAACAATACCCGCGAACACACCACCCACCCATATAATGGCGGCGCGACAACAAGGGCGGTTTAAATCCGTGTCCTCCACAATTGTAAATTGTAGCATAAGCGCGCCACTAGCGCAACCCCAGCAGCAAATCCACGCATTAAGAGAGCGTGTATGAAACGATCCGGGACGATAGTCCGCTGACGAAGGATGAGGGATGAAGTGGGGAAGACGGAAGCACTAAACACCCGCCGCGTGCGCTGAAAACCACATGATGGATGTCCTTATGTTAATAACAATGCATGGCGTAGCACCACCACACACGTGTAGAGTATGTGCGCGTGTGTTGAATTCGACAACGACGGAATCAAAAAGGACGCAGCGCGCAACGCCGTCGACGTTGTCGTCATTAATTAATCTTGGCTTGTGTGTGCTTCCGCATCGAAAGTTGTTTGAAGTTTTGAACTCGCGACAAAGACGCCGGCGCACGCTACAACACACTGTTGAATAATTGAGTGAAGAATTCACTAATGAAAATCGTAATTAGAGTGCGTAAATCGCGAGTAAACACAAACAAAACATGACTAAACACGCCCATCAAGGATAATGCACGCTAAAGAAAACTCTATTCAATTTAATTTAACTGCGAACAATTAAAAAATTACACTTTACTAATTAGGAAATAAAATAAGCAATTTTTACTATTTTTTAAGAGTGGAAGCATAAAATATCATAGAATTAGGGTTTAAATTTTTTTTTTCATTTTTTTTATCAAAAATTGTATTAAAATTGAAAATTTAGAAGAAAAAAAATCCCAATCGATTTTTTCGTGGTAAAGTTATGCGTAGAATTGGAAAAAACGATGGAAAATCAACGTTTTGTTAAAAAGAAAAATTCACAAAGAAATTAAATTTCAAGGATTTTTCAAAGATTATCATCAAAAAATGTAACAAATAAACATTTATGATACAAAGATTTAAAAAACAATGAAAAGTTTTAAAAAATCTGATAAAACATTAAAAAAAACTCTAAGACATGATTTATCTATCGC
Source organism: Dalotia coriaria (assembly GCF_025399875.1). Classification (NCBI taxonomy): domain Eukaryota; kingdom Metazoa; phylum Arthropoda; class Insecta; order Coleoptera; family Staphylinidae; genus Dalotia; species Dalotia coriaria. The sequence continues at coordinate 5,998,745 of NW_027045447.1, read as the reverse complement.
ATTATCCACTTTAAACAATAAATAATCGCAAAATAAATTGGCAATTTAAATTAAAAGACGCTGCGCGCATATTTCCCGTGAAATTTCGTGCGAATTTTTGTTTCGAGTCAATTTGTTATTCTGTATGCTTCCTCGCAGTTTATTTACAAAGTAATCTATTTATTCAATGCGCAGCGAAGTATTCATGCATGTCGCTTAAACTGTTTTTCATTACGTTCAACCTACGACCAGGTTGGTTGGCAGCGCAGCACTCTCCCCATCGCCCTTTCCGCACTCAGAGTAACGCGTTTTTCCATTTTCCGCCATGCTAGCGGCAATTCGTCTTTTCCGCCAGCGACGCCAAAAAGAAAACAACAAAAATCGAATCATCTCCAACCTTTGCCCACCCCGCAGTGCTTATTTAATATACATAACGAATTACATTACAAGCTAGATAGCTTAAAGCTTAAACACACACTCAGAATATACTCGTACTTATACTATGGCTTCAGGATATAAAATGGCACGGCACGAAAACCGCGTAAACGAATATAATACGTGCATAAAGTTCATAAACGTTTGTGTTACGTTTTTCCTCTTTTTTTATTTTCTATCCCACGTTGTGTGGTGTGGTGTTGTGTTGTGGTCCTTGGACTAGGTATAAAGGACTGACTAGTAGGAAGCAGAGGAGTTGTTGGTAGATGTTTAAGGATGAGTGTGTAAGGAGGCCGGTAAGGACGAGCGTTCGATGCGTGTCACGTCTTCGCCGTTTGATTTCGCGCACGATTGCATCGGATTACTTGCGCTCGGCGTTATTATCCTTTGCTACACCAGGACCACCCAAGAAAGCAGCTAGTAAGGCTTAGCATGAGCACGAGTTGGAGCTTCCGTGTGCTTTAGACGGACATTATCCGGCAAATAAGAACGAGGAGACGTTTAAGTAAACAAAATTGCTTATAAAATACATAAATATTTTTAAAATCACAAAATTTCAACATTAACTACGAGAGTACATCTACATTCATCACAAACGTAATACTTTTGTAATTAGTCCGTGATTATAAATTTGATTACTACATTTACATTGTTAATATTCAACATGTCACTTACACGCATGAAATGTTTTGTTATTAAATCCTCGCCGCAAACTGAATAATGCGTTAGAATGGATTAAATTGCAAAATGGCAAAATGACCAAGATAATTAATTTTTGATTACACATTGCTACCTTGATGTGGGTCGTGATTAAAAGCCTAGCAGTTTATAGTAAACATTTGGTGTCCATAGTATTTATTTTTAGTAAAGTTTTACAACAGAAAAAAAATTGGTTTTATTATAAAAGCCAAATTGAATTTTTAACTGGTATTTCCGCTTCCTGCTTCCGTAAATGGCAAATTTTTCAATACGTAGGTTTTTTTTTTGTGCGTTAACATGTTATCACACACGTTTTTTATTGAAGAAAAAAGGCGATGTGTGTCGGCACGACACCAAATTTATTTTCTCGGCGGTGTAAAGCTGTATTAATCAAAATATACCTTCCAGGCAAATTATATGTTCCAAAATTTAAAAATTACAAAATTTGGTATTTTAAGACAGAAACTTTTTGATTTCTTTACATAAAAATGAATAAATATATGATATAAATGTTTCATTCTATATTAAAAGTGAAAACAATGAATCATAGGTTAAAGAAGCTAAAAGCGCCATTTAACAGTTGAAACTAGTGCCCTTTGTCGACCAATTCAAAATTAACATAATGTATGTTTAGTTGCCTACCAAATATTTAATATTCAATTAATTCTGAGACACATTTCTCATTTCTTCAACCTCAAAATGCCATATTTATGAATTCACTGAAAATTACCTTTTAAAAAGTTAAAGATTAAGCCACTATTTCTAATATTTATAAACCGAATAATCTTGCCTGCAGCTCAACACCGTGCCGAAAATTTATCACCTCGTGTGAAATCAAATAAACATCCATGAAGGCAGTGAGTGCGTGCAGAATTATCGGCGCACAATTGCGGCATTAAATTCCTAGACCATCGGGGGTGTGCGCGCGCGCTCGCCGGCGTGCGTCTAGGCACGAAGCCATCGCGCCAACAATAAGACTCAATAAATGTAATCGACGCCCGTAAATTATTGCCGCCGGCAACGTAAATAAACGCACGGTGCGCGCGAAAAGGCGTCCAAGATTAATACCAGCGTCTGTTGTTTCCTGCCGGCGCGCTTTTCCGCTCCGCCAAGGCGCTAACGGAAATTTACAGCCAACCGCCAAGAAATTCCGCCCACGCTCTTTGACTCTTTCGCACACGAGCCGATCACGCCATTATTTCTCGTACATACATAATAAACACATTAGAAACCGCACGTAATAATAAACAAAACAAATCAAAAGAGAATTGATTTCGCGCATGCGCATAAAATATATGCGGATATTTTTGATATATTTTCATGACTTTTACGATTATTACACTTGTTGTTTGTTTTGGTTTTGGTTTGTTTTAATGCGGATTTAAATTGTTGTTTGTTTCGTCTTGTTTTCAAAGCCAATTTTTAACAACTGCCAGCGAGCGTTCACACCAATAAAATTGTAATTTATCAGCGCATGTTTTACCAAACTGTGCCACAGCAAACGCACGAAAACTGTAATTTTCATAATGGAATTGGTTCAATCTTTCTTCCGGTGCCGTGTAATTCACACCGCATGCACCAAAATGACACGTAGTGTTAGATGTTACCGTCAGACTATTACGATTTATATATACCCGGCATAAATTACTCCCATATGCGCAAAAAATATTAAACAGGAAAACCGGAAACAAATATTTCTTTTAATTATTTTTCAAAGGTACATACTTTTCTAGTATTTTTATTCACATATGCGTAAAAATAATAAACCGGAAAACCGGAAACTCACACCGCTTTTAATTATTTTTTACCCAATGCTTTAGTTTTACTTTTTTCAACTAAAACTACACATTTATATTCCGATTGCATTTCTTTGCTTTTTCCGGTTTTGATTTATTCATACTTTCGTTGCTAACCGGCCGAAAACAAAAATAAATCAAAAAAGTTGTTCATTTTAAATGTCCGGACGGACTTATCTCTTCGGTTGGCCGTTTTTATTAGATTACCTTCTGCTCGCAGGATGTGAAAAACGTAAGGACGCGTTCGAGCTGAATATTTCCGTGTCGTCGAAAGTTTGCAAACTTTTTTCGCCTTCTCGCCCACTGCTACAATAACCTCAGCGTACAGCGCCGAAGGAAACGACGACGAAGGGATGTAAAAGGGGTTGCGCAAACACGCCACCATACCTACACCACCAACAGCGATGATTCGAAAAGTTTTAAATATTTAAAAAGTAAATTGAAATTTCATATTTACGTCCGAAGCAAGTTAAACGAGCGCTCGCGCTAGCGCAATCGTGTCATCAGCATTTTTTTCTTTTTAATAAAAAATATTTTAAATTATTATTATATTTTAACGCTGCACATTAATTATCATTAAGTAGCGATAGAATTAGCGACTGTGACATGCGCAAAATTGCACCGTCATGATAAATTATAAAAACAAAGAAACGGTGTGATGAATGAGTTAAAAATGCGAAAATAATCGACATAATTAACATCGACGTGCGCGCACGTTATAATCACTCGAGTAAATGAAACAAAACGAGCGAAATAATACAAAATCATGGAAATAAAAGCGAAACAAAAATGTTCAAGACTCCGTTGGCTTGGTTTCGCACGTCATTTACGAATAAACGAAGAAATAATTAATTATTAACTCTGATGTGATTTAAATGATGATACTAAATTAATTCAAGTTGAATACTAGACTTTATCCACTGCTTAACAGATTACTCGTCTCATTAACCCCTAGGAAAAAGTGTTGGTGGATAAAATAAATTATATTTTTTTTATTTTTGGTGAAAGGTTTAATCTTTCATTGACATTTTTAGTCCCGGAACAGAAAAAAAAAACCGTAAATAATAACAGAGAAACGTGCATATTATAATAATCGGCTTAAATTTCGCTCGGGCTTCGTTTTAATTATCTGTTTTTGTTTTGGTCCGTTCGGAGGTTTTTTTTTCTCGTGCATTTCAACAGAGAAACAAAAAACTTTTACGCAGTTTTTTTGCTAAAATATTTTTTTCTCCTTCTACACGTTGTATTTTCATAAAAATAAAATTATTCACTGTCTAACGCAATAAATTATGAATTTATGTAAAATTCATATTCATAAAATCAAGTTATGTTAAAACGCAAATTTGATTCGTGGATTTGTGTAGTTTGTAGTGTTACAACGTTAGCGTTGCAGTGTTTGTTGAAAAGTTAGATTAGTTGGTGTTGACTTGGTTAATTTAAGTTTAAACTTCGCCACAATTTTGCACTTTGGCGACGAGTTAACGTCCAACTTCGCCGGTTTGCGAAATCCGATCGCGTCGAATTTCATCAATAAATTAAATTCAATTATTGCACACGAAATATTTCAGTATATTTATATTAATACCTTACACTAGATCGCGGTATAAAATTAATTACACTAGAGCAAAGCGAACAAATGAAACAGACAGCTCCGGAAGTACTAGATCGTCAATGACACGTATGATACACTATTCCCAACAGCACTATGCATGCATTGCGATAGTGGGACATTGTCAACATTGATTAGCAGTCGCATTAAGCTAATTAGCGTGACAAGCTGTCCCGTTTGATGCGGCAGAACGTGCCATTGATGTGTACGGACAATCGATGCGGAATCGACCTCCTCAGACCGGAAATGACATCGAGTGATACGCCAATTAATTTCGCTATATATTATAATATAAAACTTTGTAACCTTTCAACCCCCGGAGATGATTGTGGTCAACGTCCGCGAAGTTTCACCTCGACGCTTGGCTAATTAAGTACGTTATTCTAATTAGAAGCGGCCAGCTCGCAAAGTTGCCACCGGCGGATGGTGGATACCGTTGTTGGACTTTCAGTCATCCAAGCTTAGGTCAAACTCTCGCATTGTGCGGTGTTTAGGTGCTAAGGAGCTTCCCGGGGAGGAATTTCACCTTAGCAAAACAATTTGATCAAAATTTAACCCGAAATATTTTAATCAAGAGTTAATAATTTTAATTGGAGTCAAATTTTGAGTAATGTTATATATGCAAATGTGAATTTGTTTGTTTGTTACGCTTACACACAATAACCACTGAAGTAATTTTGATAAATTTTGGGGTAGAAGTAGTTTTCATCTTGGAAAATAAAATAGGATGTTTTTTGTCGCAAAAATATTACTTGAAGAGTAAAAAATAAGAGATTAAAGTTGAAATAAACATTTTATCATAGTTATCGTTATGTAATTCACACATAGATGGCGCTAGAGTGTATTATTTACCGTTTTCATATTTTTACATTAAAACTGTGAACTTATTTAACAAATTTGACATTAATAAGTATAATATACATTAAATTAATTACTAGAAATATTTTTGGCAAAATAAATAAAGTTTTAGCAATTTATAAAATACTCCGAATTAAAAACCAACAAATTTGTAAACTATGCTACAAATTACTGAATTAAATGAATGCAAAAACGAGTTGTCGAAACTCCCATAGCGGAAGTATGCAGTAATGCACATTACGAATGCGCGGGTGTGTATAAATCGCATTGTGAGAAAGAATATACGTATAGAGGAGTGCGTTATTAGTGCGGTTCCGAATCGAGCGTATAATTACGCCCGACCGACATCAAATCGCATCAAATTACATTTTCATGTTGCGACTGCGCATATTTCCGGCCATTACAACACATAACCTCGCATCATTTTAAATCCCATCAGTTTGCGTGCGATCAATGCACGCGAGTGCAATTTAATTAATTAGCGTCATGTTTTAAAATTAATTACAACAATTTCATAAGTACATTCACATTAATAAATACGCAATTTGTTCATTTCGGATGGGATTAAAATTACTAGTAACTAACGCCATCTGTTTGAAATAAATAAAAACATAATATTTTAGAAATTTGTAAAACGTAAGAAATATCGTAATTAAAGTAGGAAAATTTTACCGCACTAATTAGCAGTGTAGATAAACTTGTTTATTTAGAATTTCGTGTAAAATACTAAAAACAGCGCAAATACTAAGATGTAAAAAGCGGTAAATATAGTGAAAATTGCAGAATTGTAAACTATAAAAGCAGCTTAAACGAAACGCTGTTTACTTTCCTCTGCTCAAGGCTCAGAGAGCGTGTTGGACATAAAAAAACGAAGCACACCGAGCCCAACTACAAAAGGCGATGCGAAAAAAAAAACACCCTGGCACGTTCTAGGCCACTGCGACAGGACGAAGCGAACCTTGGAAAAATAAGTGTTAATTGTATTGCCGTAATTAACGCGTATTCACTTACAATTTACATTTAATTTTTTTTCTTTTCGCTAACCTGCTTGTCGTTTTCGTTCGCATTTCGTCCTTGTTTGCCGCAAAAACACCCAACGCGAAAAATTACTTCCTTCTATTTTTATTTTGTGTCATTGTTATGTTGCTGGGTTTTTTCATTAAGTTTTATATTTTTAGACATTTCGCAAATGTTTTTTTTTCTCCAGCTCTTCTTGGGTTTTAATTCGTATTTCTAAGAGGGGTTGTTCCGGCCGGCGACGTAATCTAATTTTCTAATTAGTCGCAATGCTAATTGCCGACGCGCGACGCGCACACTTTGCAGATGTTTCGCACTTGCATGCGAAACAGATGAGCGCGCCGGCAGTGTGCATGGAAAAGTCGAAAAGTGCGAAAAAGGGTGCAAAACGTAAAAAATCGCACCCGGCGCTGCTTGCCGGCTTTGAGTCCGTTTGCGTATTCATATGCGTGAAATTAACTTTTGCACAGATTGCGAAAACCACCTGCGGGCACACCACACACTTTCGCAGCATAAACATACAGTGTGTCTTTACACAAAATAAATAACAATTCAGTCGAAATACAATACTTGAATGGATTAATATAAATGATTGCCGAGTGAATGTTTGAAATATTTAATTCATTTTTCCGCATGTAACCGGAGAACAACGTAATGCCTCTGTGCCGCAAGTTTAATAATTAATTACGTTTGCTGCGGGGCGTTTCGGCGTGTCGGGCGGTCGCTGCGCCTAATTATATTACACTTGTTTAACGAATTTTTTACTTTTAATGTGATTACTCCGTCGCCGTCGCCACCGGCGGCGCTGGATGCATAATTTTCCCTTTCTTTATCTGTCTTCATCTTCATTTGCAAAAATTCCTAAAAAAAGTTTTGACTTTAGAGTTAGAGTTACTAGGTCCTTTGTGCGCTTAGCGTAGGCGTTCGTATTTTTAACGATGGCAGTTAAGCGACGCGAATTAAAAAGTCAAATCTTACTTTTGCGCATAGTAAATATATTTTTAATATCTAAGCAATAAAATATATATTTTACTTCTGAATTTTTTTTCCTATTTATGCATAAAATAAATTATCTGGCAATTAAAACAACTCCGAGTTTGAGTTTTTGATTCGGCGAATTCAGTTCGAACATCGATCGAAAAACGCGTCGAAATCCAGCACGCCGGAACGCGGCAATTTTCATTAAACTTCGCCGCCGCAAAATTTATTCATGAACCGAACGAAAAACGCTCCGGCGCGCGTGCACTTCACAAAACCCGCCGCTTATGAATATGCAGAGTAATGATTTGAATATTTTCCACTCGTCCGCACGCTGCGGCTGTGACTGCCGACCAAACTATACAGACTAACGAACTGTATTGCAAACAGACGCCGCGAAGGAATCGTGAAACTTGCTGGTAACAAGCGGTACTTTTCTAGGACAAACGTACACACACTTAAGTGTCTATTATTATCTATGATTCACGCGCAGGGCAAAGTTCATTTTCATGTTGGGTCATTTCAATGCTTGCAAATTCTAACCTCAAAATAAGAAAAAATCACTAAACTGCTCCATCTTGTGGCGAAATATATAAAATACCTCGATGTAAAAAAGTTACATCAACTTATCTCTTGGTTTTCTTAGTGTCTTGGGTTTACACTTCACGAAACTTTACTTTAGCTGCCTCTTCATGTGCATATCCACTTCCTATGTTTTTTTTTCAACTCAGCCAGCGACTTTTTGCACTCGACTATAAACTAGAATCACACTTAGAGTCAAAGTTGAGTCGACATGTGCGAATATTTTAAAGCCGCTGAATGTGATCAAAGTTCGGCGCAGTTTAGCGGCGATGTGCAAATGGAAGAAACTGTAACAACTCGCGGAATCAAAGCCCAAGTTTCGCAACGTAAAGTTGAAACCTAGTTTCGGGGCGAGTTTTTGCGTGTTTATTGCATCAATTTCGTCTGTTTCGCGCCGCTGTGAATATAAATCGAATGCGAATCGAATCACAAATAACAAATTACAAACTTTGGCAGCTTATAAAATAAAATCTAGTTGAAAATTTGTGAAAATAGCAAAAGTATTACACAGAAAAACACGAAAACAATAAATTGCTTTTTTTAAAACTAATATTGCTAGTGTCATCTAGTGGTAAAAATTTAAAACTACAATCAAAACAAGTAAAACGTGTGTTTTTTTTCATCTATTAAAATTAAAAACAGAATTTACCATGCGATAAAATGATGTTAAAAGCAATGTTTTTCATGTTAACAGTTATAACGATATGAATAAACACTCGAAACGCGTGTATTTCACGTTATTACATAATACACTGTTTTCCACTCTAGCTATGTAACATATTATTACACATTTCTTGAAATTTTGAATAAATTAAAGTAGAAATAGATTTTTATTTATTTTTTTAACTAAAACTAATATTACTCTTACTAAAATGTTAAAATACTTTATAAAAATTACTATTAATATAATAATGTGAATGCAATTAATTATTACTTATTATTAAACTTTTGTAACCACAAAAACATTTTTATTACCCATGCAAATATGCAAATCTTTTTGATAGTATGAAAAAGTAATTCGTTGCAAACATAATAGTACCTAACTGCAAACGTAATATAAATCTGTAAAGCGTAATTTAATTCGAAACGCTCGCGTGTCCACCGCCGAGTTCTTTTAATTACATTTCGCAAACTGGAAGCAGCCTGCAACTGCACGTTTGCGTTTCTTATGCCTGCACTACGAAAAGGATTAACATATGAATAGATTTCCCGTTTGCGCAGCGTAAAATATCAAACGTAACAAATTTAAACGCACAATAAAGCGCCAAACTAAACAAACATAAATAAAATTTCAATTCCATTACAACTTGCAATACACCGCCATCAATAATCGAGAAGGTTTAACGGCCAATTCCAAGTTTCATTCTCTTCATCCTTCGTCCTTCCACGGCCCGACCTCTCAAACTCTATTTCTATTCGAACCTATCGACGCATCTATACTTATACTTATACTAATACGAATACGAATTGAGCTAGAAACCCGACCCGCGCGTGCCCTACACGTCCTGTTAGTCCTGTGAGCTATCCTCGGCCATCGCTTAGTTTTCCTGCGCCGTTCACTCGCGAAAAACCTCTTTAGTGAATTTCGGTAAAGACCGACCGCTCAAGTCAATAAAGAAAAAATTGCCCAAGGCCGGCGAGGCTAAGAGAGTTGAGAGTTATTTCTCTATCAGGACGTCAGGACGACTTAATGTAAGATCCCGCAACTGGGCTATCAAAATAAAACCTAGAAAAATACCGGAAATTTCCCTCTTCTTTTTCTTTAAAGAAGAGAATATTTTTTATGTTCGCCAAAGTTTATATTCACGCTTTTTCGATTCATTGGCTCATTGGATAAGCTTATTAGCGCTAATAAAGGTTAATTATCGCCATTGTTTCCTTTTGTTTTCCGTTCGGCGCGTTTTCACCGATTACGCACTTTCCTCCAGCAGGCCTTTCGCTTTTCATTCGTTTCGTCTTCATTTCGTCTACATGCGACTCTCTTTTCTTGCGCGCGGGAGTAAAAAAGAGAAGAAGAGATTTACAAGCGGAGGAAATGGGGAGCGGCCAAGAAAACCGTTTTCGTTTTACTGCGCGTGAATCAAAAGAAAACTGAACAATAGGTTTAGAATGTTAGTGAAATGGGATCATGAAAGGCGATTAGCCAACGAAAAAAAATCGCAATTTTCACCGGCTATTGTTGTTGCACGTAGATTAAGATGAATTTATTAATAAACAATGCGAATTAGTGCAATGTAACCGACATTAAACTGCAATCTACAAGACTATTGTAGCTCAATATTAATCATTTTTAAATTTTCTGCGAATTTCCGAAGGTAATAATCGAAAATAAATATTATCTCGCTCGTAAACATAAAACTATGCTCATTTTTAAAGCAATACACATCGAAATGATCGTCCTCAGGTTAACGCTCGTCAATAAACTCGAGTTCTAAGCACCAGCGACAAATCGAAGCTTCGTATTGTACGCCGGCCGGCCAGAAACATAACTAAATTTAATTAAAATTATTACCTGTACAAGCCTCACATACGCCGCCCACGTGGTTAGCACCGCGCACATATTGCGTATTAATAAACTTGTTACAACGCTCGCGGCGCTGAGCTTTTACAATGTTAATTAACTTAATAAACTTTGAAAGCGCTGCGGGTTTTTATGCCGCGCGGCATTGTCCATAATTACACACTATAACAACCAATATAACAACACTAACAGCAACGAAAACAACAACAACAACTACAAGAGTAATACAACCATTGCGATTCATTGTCGCTGGTAAAATTCTCCCACACATTAACACCAATTGCAGCATTATGCTGGGCGTTTTTAATTCGACTTAATGAAATTATTTGTTAACAGAATGAGATGATTTGTAATCGCAATAATGCGGCGGGTAAAACACGATAGCGCACAAATCGGCGTTTTATTTGTTTTTCTGGTTTGTAAACGATGTGTTAATTATCGGCGGATTAATTTATTGATATTTTGGCTTTTAAAATATAGACTAGTGAAGCAAAAAGCTGTAAAAATGTTTAAAATATTTTTTCAATGGTTGAATAATTCTAGTTTTTTTATTAATTACTCAAAAACTAATAAAGATATTTATTATATTTTTTTACAGTATTGTGCATTATTAAATCCTGAATTTCACAATAAAAATATTTTTATTGTTAATGCTTTTGTTGTAAAAGTTATTAAGCAAAATATAACAGAAATAAATCAAAATTTTTAGAATTGCAAAATTAAATTGATTATTACTTTTTTTTAATAACAAAATAAACACAAATTCTACGAATTTATGAGAAAAATTTAATGAAAAATTTATTTATATTGAAAACTTAACTTTAATATAAATAGATTGTAAGTAATTAATTATTTTCATAATATTTATATTTCTATTTTTACGCAAGTTTGAATGACAGATCTGTTTCAATTAAAACTGTTTGCCAACCCGACTTCGACTTGATTGTTTCCGTCGTGTTGTTTTTCTACGTCCCACGCACTTTCAAAGTTTTTCTTTTGTTTGTCTGATTTCTATGTCAATCTATGCTGTTTTTCTTTTTATTTGCGCGTAAATATCACTCGCTCAAGACTTTTCATCTATCACACTCGTTTTCCCCTACATCTCGTATTTTTTCTCCTCGTTCTCATCGTCGAACTGCTTTTCCGCCTGTCTTTTCCATTTCAATTTTGTCTTGCTGCGCCTAACACGCCCTGACGCAGCGCCCTGCGTTCGATTTTAATTAACAGATCGGACAGATTGGAAGTTAATGCTCGCGTTTTTTTACTGTTTACTGCGCACATTCAAATCTTAACAATAACAACAGCATTAAAACACAACGAGAGAGAATAAAATGAAAACACAAACAAATTCCACGAATTCAAACGAATAAAAAAACGCAAACAAAACGATGAAAACGTAAAAGAACAAACGATAAATTTCGAAAATAAACACGCTATATTAATGCCCCTGTAATATTCCAAAGCATCCACCTACCACGTGCCCACAAAGAGGAATAATTTTGATATATTTTTGATAGCGACCGTAATGCTGTTAATGTTGTTAACGCCGATGATTACGATCGTGATGATGTTGTCTGTTAATGCAATCTAACGTAATAAAGGCGTGATAAACATGAAGAATGTCGAAATAAAACAGCGAAATGAAACGCAAAACCGAAAACGTAAAATTCGCCAAACGAACGCACAAAAATGCGCCCCGGAGAGGAAAAACGAGCGGGCGTAAATTAGATAAACGTAAAATATGCGATTGCGTATCGCGACGTTGGTTGCCATTTATTGCTTTTTATTTCTCGCGCGTCGCGCACATGCAGAAGAAACAAAAATCGCAATCGTTTGTATTTATGTGTCAACGCATTAAATTTTGATTAAACTGCCTTAATAAATAATAAATTCTAATATTTACTATTACTGCTAGTGTCATCTAGCGTCAAAAATTTAAAACTGCCAGTAAAACCAACAAAATTGTGTTTTGTTGTCTACCAGAGCTGAAAAAATTGGATTTCATGCAATCTTGTGACTTTGATAGTATTGACTTGTATGAAAAAGATGAGAACGATGTTAATATTATGTTTTAACATGTTATAAATGCAAATGTGAGTTTATTTGTTTGTTTATGACGTTTTCACGCAAAAACCACTTAACCAATTTTAATACATTTTAATATACAGTTATTTCTCACTGAAGAAAAGCAAATAGACTACTTTTTATTGCAAAAATGAAAGTAGAAGGGTGTAAAACAAGGGATGAAAGTTTAAAAAATTAATATTAAGTAACAGGCAAAAACTAGTTAATATCAAATGCAATTTTATACCTATTGTTAATTATTTTATAATAAATCCCCAAATCCCATTCACATGTTAATGTAAATACTAATAACACAAACAATTAGTGTAAAATGCGCGCAAATTAAATATTTAAATAATGATGAAACATGACTGCCGAAATAACAAGCCGCGTGCGCAGCTATTGCGGCTTCGTAACGATGATAAAACGAAGTTTAAGTAACTATAATTTATAAAGTGCAACTCGCGGAAAGTCCCGACTTTCTCTCCGCTTACTCTACGCCGCCGTAACCATTGCCACCCCCCGAAGGAAGTAAGTAGCATGTAGTTTGGCGTTTGGTGTTTCGCGTTTCTCGTTCCGAGTTTCGGATTTTATAATTTCATCTCGGCGGCGCAAAAAGCGCAAGAACTCTCTAACAAGTTAACTTCGCTGCCGGATTTCCCGGATTAATCATTTTTAGCGCACGGAAATGCGGCACGCTCGCGCACATCGTCGCCGGCGGGCGTGGATATGTTGACAACAGCGTAAATTTAAATTAGAAACCGCAGAATATAATAATAATCATAATAAAATCAAATATAAATTTTTCCGAAGCGCTGTAATTAGAATTTTTGATTAATTTTTGTCGTCAGTATGTAAATTAGATTCTACGCGGAATCGAATTCTGAGTTTTTTCGCCCTCGTGGGAATTAAAATGTGTGCTATACAAAGTGCCAATAATCTACAAACGGGATTTTATTTTTTGTTTATCGTTTGACATGTTAACACTCTGTATTTAATAAGGAGTGGAGGATGTGGTCGGGGGGCGTGTGGGCGATTGGCTGGCATCCGATGACATCCGCACGACGACATTGGAGTCGCGGAGCGAGCGCTATCACTTTAATTTCTTGTGGGGATTCGGTTAATTGGAAAAGTTTTACTACAATTTTAATTTCCTACGCGGCGCTAGCAACGCACGACGCCACCAGAGATATGTGCGCATATGTGACGCAGACAATCTCCGATTTGATCTCTGACAATTCAGAATCGCATAAATTGCCTAAAATGCCTCGTTACTAGAGCTTCAAGTAAAATTTTTGTTTTCTCTTTTATGCGCTCATATTCTTAGTTTATCAATAAAAAATTTCATCAAAAGATAGTGAATTTATTCTACTTTCTCATAAAATTAAATTTTTGGTTTTACCTTCAACCACAGATAAGATACTACAACTTTTGTAAAAAAAAAATTAAGTTCTACTCACAGGAAACGTCTAAATTTCACCTCGTAACTCACCTGAAACAAAATAAAACAAAATTAATATAATTTATAGTTTGCGCATGCGCAGCAGACTTATATTCCCTAACCTCCAGGAAAAATATGTTTCTAGTCATAAATTTAGCGCAGATTCTTGTTTCTACAAGTTTGTATAAATTGATGCGATATTATCTACGCGCCGAAGTCCCGACAACTTGTAAAACTAGTCCTGGCCACGCGCACGACGCACGTCTGCCTTTCTTTTCGGCGGGCAAAGTATTTTCGTAGTCGTTTGGCATCTTGGCGCTTAACGTCTCTGTTGCCAGAGCCGACAGCCCCGACAGTCAAGACGCAATATAGTCAGGGCGATAAATCATGACGTCCTGGACTAGCCTGGACGATCCGGGACGTTTTTCAGCCTGGTGCTGCTTTGTTTCAGGATATTACCAACTTTCACAATGTAGTACGTTGTTTTGTTTCATAAAAAAATCATTTCAAAACAATAATATTGTATTATCGGTGATATTTGCTTATATTTTGGTTGTAATTGTTTTAAAGTTAATAATTAAATTATTTTGGGAATAAACAACAATTTTCTTGGATATATTGGGTTAAATAAATGTATTAATGGCATTGGAATGAAGAAAACATAAAAGATTGTATTAATATTGTCAAAACGAGTTTTTGAAATGCAAAATGTATGTTTGTTTAGATTTAATTCAAAAACTATTAGAGCAATTTCAATAAAATTTTGTGTGGAGATTGATTTGTTCTTGGAAAAAGACATAGAATACTTTTAACCCAAAAATATAATGAAAGAGTGCAAAATAAAGAATGAAAATTGGTAAAATGGAAAACTTATTTCACAAAAAATATAATTTCGATGACCTCCTGTATAATATTACCTTTCCTATACATTCAATAAATTCAATTATAACAGAAAACAACAATCAGTTAAATTGTTTTCAGTTTTAATTTAAATTTGTTAACATTTTCTCTACACATCTATGTGTGCATATTTTTCGGCAAATTCGAGCAAATCAAAAGTTAAATTAAATCCCTCCTCACACCGGCCGCGTCGATTTGCATACATATCTGCAGGTTTCGTGCTCCAGAGACTTCTAATTCGAAATTCATCCCTCGCGCCCGCCTGCGTGCAAAAGGGTTTAAAGTGGCAGCCATGAGTCGAATGACGCAATGACTGCGCACACACGAATTGCGGTCACCTTTAAGTAATTATGAACTTGTTACGGTCGCCATGTCAATGAAGGACCATCGTGCACACACATAACCTTTTTAGTCCTTTCCACCGATTCTCTTTCGGCGCACGTCGCCTACTGCTCATTACAATTTACATAATCGAAATAATCAAACACTGCTAGTGACGCATGCGCAGTGAATCGTGTAGGCGGAGCACCAGTAACATATTATTTAAATTGAACGCTGCTTTTTGTTGCCAAGCGCTGTAATAATTAATTATTTCGATGCAAACCGCAATGAAGGCGGGCGCGGACGCTGGGAATTTATTAATTATTTAATTAAGCGTGCATTAGCTATTCGCCCGCGGCTAGACGGATCTAATTGGACGTGCGCGCGTTACCAAGAGATTATTATAACACGGCTGTAATCCAAAACCGGCCCACGAAAATAAAACACACACAAACTTGTATTATTTTTTCCTCTCTAATTTCTTAACGTCCCACGCTTCGTTTGTTAACTTTACGACGTCACGTCGCGTTCGCGCACGCGGAAGGACATTAAAGCACCGGGCGTTGATTAATCGCAATAGTTCCCAATGCTTTCGCTTCCACACTCTTCGTTTCTTCCCCTCATACACACAACGAAAATTCTTCAATCGGATGGTGCCGTGCCATCGCTCATCTACGAGTGCAATTTTCCTCAAGGGCGTTCACTTTATGAGCAGGTATTAGTTGGGAACAATTTCATGAAATAGTGAACAGTGTAGTGTGCGGCCGGGAGAGACGGCAATGAGGACGTTAGGGGAATGAAGGAATGAAGAAAACTAGCGGAGGCGGCGGACGAGCGAAATTCCCAAGTGCGAGCAAAACGAGTTAATTGGCTTTTTATCCGACGCGCGAATCTATGCGTTTTAATGCATTCCATTATGCGCGGGCCGACGGCGTCGGCGTCGCGACGCTTTAATCAATTAGCTTTTTAATCAATTAACTTTATCATCGACTAGCACATGGTATTAGGAAATTGAATACCCCGCGTGGAAATTTGCTAAACCGCTTTGACAAGCAAAAATGTAAACTAATTGACTTTTTGTGTTAAAAACAAATATAAAAAAGAAATTTAAATCAAATATTGTTGATGTGTATTGTGCGAATGGAAAGCGGAGGAATTTGGGTGACGTATCGAAATTAGTTGCAAATTCAATGGATTATGACGGCAAATCGACATGATCCCGAGAGGAATTAAAGCGCGGCGCGGCGCAATTGTATTGCAAAGTCATTGGAATATTAGCAATTTGTAATGTCCCAATCAATTTCGGCCTTATTGGACCGCACAGTCAATAATACCAACACATTGCCAATATTACACAATACAAACTCATAAAAATGACATGTTACATATTTTGACTAAAAAACAATTGCTGTGAAAGTAAATAATCACATTTTTTCCAAATTTGCTCCGCCCATAAGTACTCTCAGCTACTACGCATGCGCAAACACACACAACTTTTTATCTATGAAATATTCCCATATATATAAAAAAAGTGGCAACATTTCACTTTCTCGTAGATTGTTGAATGTGAACATCGCATAACATAACTTTATGCGTGCGTTTGTACGTTCATTTCGTTTTGCACTCTCATTTACAACCGCCACCTTTGTGTGCTCACTCGCATTGAGCTTGTACCTGCTCAAGGTTTCTTTCATTCAGCGGGCGCGCGCAAGAGTCACGAGAGGCAAAAATATGAATATGTAATGCGCAATTTTATTTCGTTTGCGCTTAACAGCGCGCGCGCGTTGTAAATTTTTGATGTTTCAATTGGGATGCGCGTTGGGCGAATTTAAACATATGTACCTTTTGCGCCAGTGCACCCCAAAGCACCCGATGTAAGACCCACAAACAAATAATGAATGATATTCATTTGTTTCTACACATTTTATAAATGCTTATTTTTAAATTTGTGATTTGTATTAGTCGTTACCATCAAGTAGATCAATACAAACATTCAGTTACCTGACGTTTGTGTCCATAGAATACGCAGGTAATTGCAGAATAATGAACTAAACGAGATAATCGGATTACGGCGCACTAGTGTTTACAAAATGGCGACATAGCGCGCACAGGAGAACATAACGACGCAAAAGCTGTAAATACATCACAAGGGCAGCAACAGCCGCCGCCAGCAATTCGACGATGGTGGGACCATCATTGTATTCATTGTATGCAAAGTGCAAATTTACAATTTCCAAATTGCGCCACGCCGGAATGCAATGTGCTATGTGCAGTGTGCAATACTGCAGTATGGACAAGGGTTATTCAATTTCGACTCAATTTGTCTTCTGGCGTTCAACGTGCGGACAATAAACTAATAAACTAATAAATCAGCCTGTATAATCATTAGAATAAGTTATAAATCAGAATAGGTATGTAAAATTAGCTTAAAAATCGCCATCTGTTAAATCTATTAGAAAAATGATATGTTAATATAGTTTTTTTGAAAATTGAAAATTTACAGCTTTGGTGTGATCATTTTTTATATAAAACTTCCAATTTTATGCATAAATTGCGGAAAAAATTATCAATTTTATTTAAAAAACATGATAAATACTAATAATGAGTATTAGCGCCATCTGGAGCCGAATATATAACTATAACTGCGTTTAAATATCCATATAAACATTTATCATTTTTCGACAAAAAGTAGCCTATATGCTTTTCATTGATCAAAAATACCTCAATACGAAGATTTATCAAAATTGCTTCAGTAGTCTTTCCTCCAAAACGTTACAAACAAACAAAAAATCACATTCGCTTGAATAATATTACTTAGCATAGCAAAAAATCCAAATAAACATGATTTTACCATTCGCAAAAGCATATTTGCAAATTTCTGCACTCCTCCATTCAACTACCATACATGATAAACACGTTGAGAGTCAATAGCGCAAGTTTTGATTTGTGGTTGACGTCGAGAATTTAATATTGATACAGCTGATAAGTCGAGCAACTGTATTGTACGAACGTCACCGAACCCACTCACAACCCGGCTAAGTAATTAGGTTCTGCTTTATTAATCGCATCCATCCTCGATGACACTCTGAATGTCGCCTGCATCCTTGAAGTCTCCTCCATCACCCGGCACCACCACACACTATAACCCTACACCTATCTATCACCTTCGGGCATATACCTACAATATACCTCGAGGTTATGTTCTGTACTTGGATAACTACACATAGTTCTAAGACCTCCAAGCCCCAAGCCCTGCAGGTGGTGGTATAGCGTTCTGACAGTTTGAATACAACCACCAGATGAGCATTCCATGCGCCAAAATGCGTATCGCGTTACACACACGCACGCCAATACATTGTACGCATGAGTTTCACTTCTCTATGATGTTTCAGGGACGGAGGAGGAGAGAAACTATTCGGCGCGTGTGTGCACGCATGCGGGCCGATGATATTACATCAAATATTTACGCATGTATTGCTTATATTACGCCAAAGACGACCGCCGCCGCACTTCCATCACCACTTGAAGGACTCATGCATTATTCATGCAATAATTTTCTTGTGGGCGCACTTTGATTGAATGTCGAAAAACGCCAAAGAGTTGAACAAGTTCAAACACTTCAAAGCCCCCGGAAGAGTTTTATGTATTATCTAAATTTAGAACTAGCAAATGGGGCCGAGGATTTGCATAAGAAAATATCAATAGTGGGTAGGTAGACATAATTTGAATCTGTGTTGGTCTATAAATCATTGTCTACGTTATATTATATTCTATCAGATTGTGCGTATTTCTTTAAATTTAGGTATAATCGATCAAACAAATATCGCTTCAGGGCAAGCGATATGTGTGCTTTAGAAAAAAGTGAAAGAAAGAAAAATTTTTGCCTGAAGAAAAAAAACTAAGAGGAATCTCACCGGAGAAAGAAATCAGCAAATGGATTTCTTTATTTTTTTCAATTTTTCTGTGAATTGTCCTTGACATCTTCTCCAAATTGAAAAATGATTACGTAGAATTGAATATCACACGTAAATTTAATAATAAAATAAAATTTTGGCTTAAAATTACTTCTAAAAGTAATATTTCATTTGTTTTTGCAATAAATTCGCAAAAATTTTATAATTTAAAGCTGTTTAAAGTCCTTTTAAGTCAATTTTACCAAAAATATCAAAATTCCTTTCCCAACTGAATTATAATATAAAATATGTCAAAATATTGACAAAACATAAAATATACATAGTGACATTTATGCGGCGTACGTAATTAAGCGCTCATTCAGTATAATCCCTGCTGATAATTAGGCTGCCTACATAATGAGGCACAATCACAATCACGGACTCATTGAAACCATGAAAATTACTAATTTGAAATGTAAATCAAACACGCATTATGCGCACGTGAAAATTGGCAACACGAATGCAAATACGTCGCATTCAAACGCCACATTCACATGAACACATGATAGAAGCAAATAAATCTATTGGGAATCGTGATATTCACATATTCCACATTTGACTGACTCATCGGACATCATATTATGCATTCTAATTTAGTGCAAGGATTATTACTATTCCAGCCACAACAAAAGTACTACTAGCGCTTGGTAAATATATAGTATTACTCAAAAATAGATTGCATTAGAAAATTATGCATTCAGTCCAGTTTAAATCATCATTAAAATGTTTGATAATATTATCGAATTATTAATGCGTTTATCGCATTCAATTTATTTGAAAAATACGGATATTTTCAGATAGAAAACCAGGAAGTGTCGTTACTTCCGCACTTATTAAATAAAAGTGCTAGTCAATATCATGTAAACCTTTCTCTGCTGCTTGGAGTAATACTTGTATTGTGTGAGTGACGATGGTGGAAAATGAGAAAAATCAGTGCGAAACTGAGCTACGAAAAGCCTCCTTGCCGTCTATGGCAAGACGTTTCAGCGTAAAGGAAATAAAAAAAATGTGGAAATAGATGAAGAAATCGAATCGAAATTGATGACGCGCCTTTGCGGCCGGAACGAGACGAAGCGGCGCAGAAATCGAACGACAATGAAAGGCATTGACTTCAATTTGCGGTGTATTGTCGACGTCAGCGCGCGGGATTTTCACCTTGGAGCCATAAAATGCATACAATGTGTTCCGAAAATTCCCCGCCTCCGCAAAAATGTTTTTCGGTATTTTATGCGTGCGTGTAGCTAAAAAATGGAAATATTTCACTTTTGATCTGCATCGGATCGTGTGCAATTTGCGCGGCGACACGCGGTGACTTAGCGATTTTCGGGTTTTGTGGATTTGGCGATATATTCGAGATTTGCGTCGACCGTCGCGGCCTAAAAGCTTTTTTGTGGCGTCTGAAACGCAGCAGCAAGAACTTCAGCTTTTGACATTGCGCTTGCAGCGGATTTCAGATTTGCTTTCATCCGCATTCCGCGCACAGAAAAGCAGCTAGAATCACGAAATTCCCCGACAACTTCAAAATGCCTATATCCAACAATATTTCACAAGGCACAACAATAAGTAAAATGTTTACCAGAGTGCTAAAAAATGTTTAGTAAGCATCACTTAAGTGCAACTTATAGCGTAAATAAATATTTTAAAAGCTTTTTTTAACGCACAATAATTTTTTTGCACATTTATACCAACTATATAAAAAATATAAAAATTTCACGCATTTTTAGCTTTAGCCTAGCGTTGATAAAGAAATCAATACAATTTTTCTTCATCATCGTATTTTTTTTTGTTTCAATCTGCGAGAGCTGTTGTAGATTTCGCGACGACGTCTTGATGCGTCCCCGCTTTGTACGTAGGAGGACTTGATGGCATGTAGGAGGGCATAAAGTGGATATTAAACTCTAATGCGTTTGCGAGTGCCACTCGTTTCGCCCATACTTTTGCGCGACTTTACCGCGGGCGCCCCTCTCGTCCTGACGACCTGATGTTTTACTAACACGCCATATCCTCGAAGCGACGACACAGCTGTTCGCCTCCCTTCCTATCACAAGAAGCGATCGACATTGAAACAGCCTCAACGCGTAAAAATCTACCGCATCGACTGACTACATGCACTTTCTGCGCGTTGAGTGCAAAAGTGCAAAAAATACTCCAAACTGTGGATTTCATTCGCAAGAAAATGAAACCAATACGCAAGGTTGAAGAGGTGCAACCGAGAAACGTCGATATTGAAATGATGTGCGCGCGAGAAAATGTGCGAAGGCGAAAAAGGAAAAAAATGTAAATTGCGCTATTAGTGGGCATGCGGAAAGTTCGATATGCGGGATTCGTGCGCATAAAAACGCAATGTTATGTCTTTCCACTCTGGCAAGTGAGCTGTGAAAAAAAATAACACAAGAGGAAAACGAGGAAGCTGGACGCCGCAGGATGGACGGGGTCCGCGCGACGCATATCGGCACTTTGCGGACCCGCCGTCAGGACTGGAATGATGCGTACGTGCCTCGGTCACATTCTGTCGCTTTGCGACGCATTCCAAAGTAATCCGGACAAAAAGCAGTCGCGCCAAACTCGAGAAAATAACGAAAAATAACGCCAAACTTACGAAAAGCACGAAATTTCAAAATTACACATCAAGACGAAAAAATAATACACCGCAAGTGCTTTCAACAAAATGACAAAACCAAAAAACGGAAGTGTATTTTTAGTTTGACGTGCAAAACACCCGAAATTATTAGTCTCGCACCATCGCCGGAATTTGTTTCTTTGTGCGGGGCGGAAAATCTGAGTTCTAGTTGTACGCCGCGCACGTGGCAATTGCCTTGACCACTCACGTGGATTAGCAATCCGGATAATGCTGCCCCCAACCACCTCCAGCCAAACCACACTAATGTTTCCACCCTTCCGCATGACCGAAACCGAAACAGAAACCAAATCGACATCGAAAATCCTCGATTGAAAACAGCGCCGAGCAATTTTTGTTGCTTGTATCGCCTAAAGTGTTACCTTTACACACTTTGCGCCGCAAAGAGGGTGAGAAACAATCGCCGATTCACGGCACGCAGTTTCATCGCCACCTGCGAGATAAATCACTGCATAGCAGCGTGTTTTTCATTTGAATTTAAAAATCTACAAGCAAGAAAATACACGAAAAGCGAAAAAAATTTTGTTCCGCTGAAAGTGCAAAATTTAGTGCCGTGAATTTTGTTGTGACAAGCAACTTTCAGCCCTTGTAGTCGTTGTTTATTCCTTCCGGCCTCTTCGTGCGCCTTCCTGTCATGTCACACTAACATTTCCGGCTCTCCTGCTTTTCCCAAGTTACTACTTTTCCCACAAACTGCGATTTTCATCCGGATTTATATTTAAATGCAATATTTAAACATATTTTATTTAATCTAATAAATTAATTTGTTGTGTGTGCACGAAGAGTTAGATAAGTGATTGCAAAAGGGTCGCCGCATAAATATTTCGTGCGGGTGACAATTTTAATTAACGAAAACGTGCGTACAATACGGAAATATTTCTTTCTTTGCGTTCGCTTTCTTTCGAGCGCCTAGGATTCTATTCAAGGATTCAATGACTCGTGTGGAATATTAACAAGTCCTAGTCGCAGTTCTACTCCTGTCAAGGGACACAACACTCTATTTCACTCATTGCAGTTTATATTTTAACATTTCTTTGTGTTTTTCTTTTATTTTTATCAAAAAACAAACAAAAATTCAAGAAAAAAATGTGAGAATAGGCTGGACATTCAGCTTTCATCCCTCATCCCTACACAGTCATTCCCCACACCAAAGATCGGCGCAGCCGGAAGAAAGAAAGAATTATGGCGTGCCCTTCAAGGCTATATAAAGCATCGTGAACTCATGACGTCTGTCTAGCCAAGAAACCAAGGGGATACTGAAATACTGAAGCTACTTTCTTTTCCTCTTTTCTCTTTTGGCTTATAACAACCAAGGCAGGAAAGAGTTTTCTCACATAACATACAAGCATGCTTTATAGTTTTATTATAGGTACATCATAGCTATAATATCAAGCAGAAAGTTCAACTAGAGAAAAATATAGTTTTTATAGATTTAGAAGAAGAAAAAAAAAAAACAAGAAAAACTCGGTGTAAGATCGTGCGCCTGCGACGGAAGTTGAAGGAAGCTATGAAGCTATGAGTAATGGCGTCAACGCGTGTCGAATATTAAGCAGAAACTAATAGCATCACGAAAATGCAATCACAATCACAATCGAAAAATTAATCATAAGAAAACTGAAGAAGAATATTTTTCGCTAAAAAACCTAAAAAAATAATTTAAAAGCTAATTCTTATCTTTTATATCATTCCTGACCCTTAACCCATTACTCCCGAGTGCTTAGCACTTACTCCTTTATTCTCACCGCCCCCGTTGGCAACCTTAGCGCGCCGAGTATCATCCCGACTAATTTTAATGTAATTACACACTCGCATGAACCCCCCTCGCAAAAGTACCTTTATTCCATGGATATATCTGTTAATATAATTGAGGCATTGAGAACATGCACACGGCTTCATTTAAATAATCTCCATTACAAGATTACAACATTACAACTTACAACCGTCGTTTGATACACTCGTAAAGCACAAAAGCTCAAGCGCAACGCAGCAAAACATACGCAAGGGTTAATAAAGGGACTATACAAGGCATAATATGCTGTCGCTTGTCTTGAAAAGGGTTTCTACTTACACCGAAATCAAGTTATAAAGATGTAAAGTTTAAACTTCAAGCGGATTAGCGCGCAATTTTTGAAGGTTTATCCGAGATTGTCAAACACTTTCAATACTTTTACCCTGCGCGGGGCAGCGCCAAAGGGTGGTGCTTTTGTGTTTTGTACGCCACGGATTTGTAACTTTACGGAGAATTGCGCGCGCGGATCAATGCGGCGCGCCATTGTGTGCGAGACTCTTTTGATCGTGCTCATCCGCCCCATCGACCGATATTCCCTCGTAAAATTGCAATATTTATGTAATGCCGAGCGGCTTCGTGCGGGGAAAAACGGGAAAAGAATGAAAGCAAAGGTGTGTGTAGTCAGGACCAGCACACAGAGGGAGAAAAGTGAAAGGGGGTGCGTTGACCCGTATGATGTACATGCGCTTTCAAAGTGACTTGTTGCTCTATACCAACTTCCACACTCCATACCCTCAACATAATAATGTATCCGTGAATTAATTTAGGAAATTAATAAAGTTTTGTTGTAATTTTCCGCATAACATGCAACACATACTTGTTTTCCAAGCAAGTGTGGTGTGAATTTCTATTGCATTTATTGCTATCGTCTCGGCTCTTAGCGTCGAGACGGCGCAGATTCCGCAAGAAATAAAGTGGCTTTTAAGCTTTACAAATTGAACGCTCTTAGTGTATGTGTGCAGTTCGCGCAAGCTGACGATGCACCATTCGCTCAGCAATAATGTTATCGGTGTTATAACCTCGAAAAAAGTGAACAACAAACGGGCAAGCGGTGCAAAGTGAATTGTTTTCACGCAAAGTGCTTTGGAATAAAATCACTACGAAATAAGTACGACGAAAAACTTTGCAGATAGTATTCTAAAAATCTATCATATTATTTTTATATTTGCAGACAAATTTGAAGATTTTCTGCATTATTCATAATCTAATACAACTTTCATTCAAGATATCTATACTGTATTTGTCTGACAATATTTGCTCGAATGTAAACAATGTAAATTCGTTTCGTAGTTTTGCATCGTCTAGTTCGGCGCAAAACCAGTTTATAGAACAACAACACTATTGATAAGTGCAGCGTGAAGTGTTCTATAAAATACCAACGCTGCAAAAGTCTTTCTGAAGTGTTTACAACGAATTGCAGCTAATTTATGATATAAAAGTTTTTACTTTTCATAAAATAAATGAAACTACAGTTATTAGAACCTTATCCAGTAATCTACAATTAAAATTATTTTAGTTTTTGTTTCCTGCAATTGAATAATTTGTACCCAGACACATTCTTAACCAAATATCAATATAATTGTCCTATTATTACCTTTCTATGAAAATATTTATTCAATTTTCAACGATTTATACCAGCTTTACACCTCCAAATGTTCATTTTGATGTTGAAATAAAGAAATTTACCTGAAACAAAAAGAAATATCCATTAGTATTCTTTATAAATCAAATTTATTTTTTGTTTTCATATACATATAACGATTTCCACAAAATTCCAGCCGGTGACCCGAAAAGAACTTAGGTAGTGACCTCGAAAGCCATTCAGGAGAGCTGAATCCAGACATATTCGCGCATAAAAAATGTAAAGACGTAAAAACCTAAAGGGCCACCGGACGCTAAACTTTCCCGCACAAGATGGCGAAAGAGATATAACCTCGGCGTGATATCTCCCTGATGTCCCTCCAATGTCCTCTCGATGTCCATCTAGCCATCTACATTTTTCCCTCAGCGCTTCGCAGCGCTCCCAACGCTCCGAAACTTTCGGATCAGGCCAAGCAATCCTTTTATGCATTGCATTAGGATTTCCTGAGTTGTACTTAGTGAAAAAATTCAGGAAATCGAAGAGCAGCAAGCAAAAAAGGAAGAAACGTGAGAATTCTTTAAGAATTCAAATAGGAATTAACATAAAAACCAAGCACAAGACGAGAATCAATGTATTACGGCAATAACCACGCAAAATAAATGAACAAATACCTTATGCTATGCAGAATCCTCATTTTTAACCGCATGGGGTACCGGCACGCCATACCATCAAAAATGTCTATGAGTAATTTCACGTTTTCTTCCATTTTAAACACTAACCAACGTTACTCAGCACGCAAATTGACTCTAACCGATACTAACTGTTTGCTCAACGTGTAAAACAACGAAAAAACTGGAAATAATCACTTTTAACTTGATTTTTTTGCAATAGAAATGTTTTAACCTGCACTCAACCACGATGCACGCACAAATGCCACGAGGAGATGCGACGCGACCACTACCAACCCAACAAAACAAAAATAAAACAAAAGATTAGACACTAGTATCCACGCGCTCCGTTAGAGGTCGCCACCTATCGGTATCAGTTTAATCCAACTAAAAATACTTATCTTAAACGCAACAAAACTGTTTTATTATTAAGCACACTGTTGAACACTTTGCTAAAGTATGTTGCAGCATGACGGGCAAGTTTCACGCTTGAATTTCGCAGGTTTCCAAGGTTACATTGTGCTATTGCCTTTATGCGGCGCGTCGTAATTAATCAATTAGCGACGATGCGCGCTTCAGAAACTTGCAAATTTCGAATATACTTACAACTTTCGGCTTGCATACTTTGACGACGTGCATCATGCATGCAGTTTGATGTATCAAGTCACTGCGGTGCGGGTGTGCACCTGAAGTTATGACGCTATCGGGCGACGACGCGCGAGATTAATTAACGCCGGAAGTCGCAACAAGCCGGAGCTGACGCGAGTCGAGATGTGTTCTGGCGTGAGAGTGATAATTGAGACACTTTGAATTCAATAGGATGTTCATGGATTAATTAAGTTGGGAAATTGCGTTGAAATTAGAATAATTTTTGAGAAAATTGCTAATTACTTTTGATTCAGAAGTAGAATTTTATTAAAACTAAATTGGGTAGATAGCTTGTTTAATTGGCTTTAAAATGATGTATAATTTGTTTATATTGTGTTAGTATAAGTAGTTTTTTGTTTATTTTTAGTTTATGTTAACATAAAATTGTAATTTGTAACTTGAACTAAAATTGTGAATAACTTTTATAATTTTTGTCGTAGAAAACCAAATTTAGTCTTAAATGGAAGGTAAATAAATTATCTATAGAATACACTACGTTTAAATGTTATAATATTTAAACAAATACAGAATATTTCTGTTTAAAAATATAATTAAGATAATATTATAATAAAAGTAGCGAATAACAAAGCAAAAAAGATTACTTTATTGGCGAAAGAATGAAATATTGAAAAATAATATCATTTGTCAACGACAAGGCTGAAAAAATATTTATGAGCGCGTTTCGAAAGGCCCACTTTTGACTCGACGGCAGTTTTTTGCGGAGAAAAATAAATATAAAAAGCAATAAATACCACCGGCCGGAGATTTATTACGGTTTGCTGAAAACGCAAAGAAAAAAGAAAAGAATGCACACACAAACTACAAGCCAACTCAACCAGGAAAAGTAAAGTTCACTCAAGGACACGCCACACGCAAGAATTCAAGGATTCAAGGCACAACGTCAAAAATCCAACCACAGGTAAAACTTGTATGTTAACATGCTCACATTTTAGTTGATACTTGTTTGTGTGCGCGCATTTTTGAGCTCGTGAAACTTTTTCATATATGTCAGCGTGATGAGTTGAAGAAACGTAATAAATGCGGAAGGGAAAAAGGATAAGCATTCATATTCTTATACGTTGTGCGACATTAGAAGTATGCATGCAAATTTGTGGAAAAGTTTGCAAACGGTTGCGTTTCGGTCGAGGCGATTTCAATTCAATTGGCAATCGTGTTTTGCGTCAAACTTTTCTACTCGGATACGCCAGTTTGGCCAATAAATATATTTCAATATATGGATAATAAAATTCATCAAAGTTTTCGGTTGCGGAATAAGCTTTTTAAGCGGAAAGCCAAGCGTTTTTTTGCGTCAAGTTTGTGTAACTTTAAAGGGTTATAACTGAAAAACCAAAAGTTATAAATGATTAAATCTTAGTGTCAAAGATAGAGAATTTAATTGGGTATTATTTTATAAAAATAAATTAATTTTAATGGTTATAGATAATTTTTAATTAAATAAAAACTAAATACAAATGCAAACAGGGTCAACGACTTTTTTGTATAAAGTTGGTGAAACTTTAAAGGTTAATAAAAAGGAAACAAATAATTATAAATAATTAATTCTTGCTGTTAACAATTAAGAATTTCTTTAACTATAACTTTATATCAAAAAAGTTAATTTATGATTAACAGATAATTTTTAATTAAATAAAAACTTAAAAAATGCAAAAATCATCACCTAGCGCTATCTATCACATAAAAAAGTTAAAATTGCTTATTACCGGTAAGATAATAAAAATATAAAGCAAAATATAAGTTAAGACCTATATAATTTTTAATATTTTAATATTTACAACCCTATTCATAATTTTTTCCTTTTCACATCCGTATTTTTTTAATTGGAAGCAAAGAAAAAGACGAATAAAATTATTTTTTAAATTCGCAATTTTCTCATCTTAATTGAGCGCCTCGGCGCCCTAAAAATTATCAAAGGGTGCGACACGGCCGAATAATTAAATCCAGCCCAATGTAAATCGAACCGAACAGAAACGAGCGCGAAAAAAATTCCTCGTAAGCGATTTGAAACGCTAAAGAAATAAAAGAGATAAAAAGCCTCCTGAAGCAATCAAGGATGTCCTTGATAATAATTGGATAGATAAAAAGGACAAAATTTATGCTTCAAAAAAATAAAATTCCAATCGATAAATATTTGATTCCTATGCACAAATAAAATATTTATATTCAAACAAAAACGAGCAAAAAACCGGAATGGAATAAAATTGGTCGTAGATTTCGTTCATTTCCCAACTTGCAAATAACGAACGCGATGTGTGAGTGTGTGTGAACATCTTGTAGATTACCTGCAGGGCGAACACCCCACGGAATAAACTCCGCTCCTGCTTTTGTTCCTTGTTTCAGGCTAATATTAAATAATTCAGAGGGCGTGCTGCTTCCGTCCACATTTCTCCCGCTTCTTCCAGCACGCCCACTCACACACATACAGATGATATGATACTAGAACTACAAGTACAGTGTAGCGCAAGGACAACGAGGATACAACCCGGAGCAACCGGAGTTCCGGACGCTGACCGTTATGCAATTCTTCTTGTTGAAATACTAAGAGGGTTTTCTTTTTCTATCCCGGTTCTAATGTTGTTCCCGGTTCTTTTTTGCGTTCACATGTGTGTGGTGGTGCTGTGCGTCTAATCCGGGAGCACCAGTGCCCTTTCGTCAGTCTCCTTCGATAAATTATTTAGTTTTCGACCTCGTTTGGTATACTCGTATGTACAAGGCGCGTGGCGCGCCTATTACGGTATTAATGCGTAATGGCCGCCATGTTGTCCTTCCTGTTATCCTTATTCAGGAAAAGAGAGGAAATTTAGTTATAAAACTTGCTATTTTAGTGAATTTTAAAGTTAATTTGATGATAATGCAATTTTTAGACTAAAAATGTTTTTAATTGTTTATTATCGATCAATTATGATAATTACAAAGTGTAATTATATAAATTTTTATTAATTTATAGGTAAATTTTGTGGTGTTTCAAATTTTAATTGAATATGACAATGTTAGGTTATGTTGTGTAATGTCATAATTACAGGAATCTGTAATCTGTAATTTGTAATTACAGGTTCCTGTAATTTTGATATAGAAATTTTTCTTTAAAAAAATAATTTCCAAAATTATGATTAAAATGAAAATTAAATCAACTTCATTATATAATATATAAATATATTTATTTATTGCCTAACTTTAATGCTTAAGCACTAAAATGACAATTTATTGCCTCTCTAATCCAAATGTTTCTAAAGTCTACTTAAAACTTACCCATTCTAATAAAACCTTTTTTATTGCGAAAAAAAATTTAAAAATGTATTTAAACTTGAACACTAATTGACTTCTAACTATTACCTGACAAGAACGTGAATTTGTCGGACCACGACACCGGTACCTAATTGGATGACGTTCTGCACTTGAAAACTTTAACTCGCTTCCACCATCCGACATCCGCGTTCCTTCCGGCGACGACGTCAACGCTCACTTTCGGACTTTACCTCCTTACGACGTACTTGCCGAAGTAATAAGCGAAAAAACTAAATTGAAATAAAATCAAACGGTTTAACTTTTGAACTTATTCCTCCGCATATATAGAAATAGTGGGTTAGAAGTTTAATATTTTAAGTTTTAGTTTAAATTCACCGCTCAAACTTGCGACTTGCGAATTCTGACTTGTGTGTGACTTCAAACGAAACTTTTCGCGGTGAAGAATTTTTCCTCGGCGAGCCCTTTTAGTGGCTGTAAAAAAGATTACGAAATTTCCGTGAACGCGTTCGCAGGGCTCGTTAATTTTTAAAATCCCGCACTCGTATCGTCAAAGTGCGACTGCATAAAAATTAAAAATTAACTTTGGTTAACTTCCTCGGTCGCACTCGGAGAGATTCGCGGATTGAATCACTTTGCGAAATTGTTTAAGTAGCGTAATTCGGTCTTTGCGCTAGTTAGTGGTGGCACGCAAAAAAAACCGCAAGTTTCGAATTGATTTCGAGGAAAAGTGAGAGAAAACGAAAATGGAGGAAATGGTGCGACTGGTGGCTTGTAATGGCGACGTTGTCGACTTGCTAGTGATGAGTGTAATGGTGGAAACGAGTGGAAACCGAAGGGAAACTTCAAACGTTTTTATCGCGGCTTGCACTAAGTTAATTACGAGTGCAGTCGAGACGCGCTGCTGGCGATGACTACTTTACGAGATGTTACGCTTGTTCATTCGATTCGTTAATTATCTTCGCTGATTTCACGCGTTTTTTAACATCTGTCATCGGAAAATTAGCAAAATCTCATTTGTTGTCGTTTACATGCATCAAAATAATTTTAAAATTCAATCAAACGCTTGTAGAACACCAAAATAACTAAAATAAAATTACAGATTCCTGTAATTGTGACATTACATAACATCCCTACTAATATTATAAATGCGAAAGTCCGGATGTTTGTTACACTTTCACGCAAAAACTACTTAACCGATCATCATGAAAATTTGTACACATATTCTTAGTGGTCCCCGAATGGTTATAGGCTACTTTTTATTTAATAAAAACAATTATTTTTTAAATAAAATAAAGAAATTGTTTATCCAATAATACCTCTGCATCTGGAATCCTAGTCAAGCAATGAAATATACATTCTTTCTATCAATCCGTTTTAACTATGTATAATGATTTCTAATATTTATTTGATGGATTCAACGCGAGCGAAGCCCGCGGCTTAAAGCTAGTAACCTAATAAATAACATATTTAACCTAATTTTTAATCCAAATAAAATATATTTGTGATTTTTAAGATTAAATTTAATAAAATAAATTAATCATAAGTTGTTTCCGGTTTTCCGGTACAAAAATAACCGGAATAAAAACTTTGAATGCATTTTGAGAAAAGTTGAGAATCAAACAATTGCATCTACTAATTTCTTTGTAATCCTAAAAAGTGACTATTACCCCCAATGGTTAGTTACCTCTAATTTACGAACCTTAACATCCTCGGAAATGAATTCCGTCTCGCCGAAGAGTAATTACCCAAGGTGATTATTCGATGTGGGATTTGGCGTCGCCATCGCAAGCAGTTTCCGCCGTTTTGCCTACGGTTCGACGTCCGCGCAAGTACTCCCACTTCGCAGATAAATCTGCACCCTTCTGAATGCACCACCAAAAATCCAACTTTACAAAATCATCAATAAATTCAAACTATTATAATTTTTCAACAAAAACTCATTTTAAAATTTAAACACTCTGTATATTTGTTAAAAGACTTTAATCAGAAAATATATTGATTCGGGCACATCGATTGAGCTCGCAACGAGATTACATTCGGGAAGTAACCAAACGAAGCGTGCAAAGACGCCACGCCATCTCGCGTGTAATTAACATCACGACGACACATTAGATGTTTGATTATGAAAATGAATCAAGCATGCGAGGACCAACACGCCGCGCAATTTAACGTCTTGCTCATCAACCCTTCGCGTAGAATGCGTGTGTTAATAACTTGCATTTACGATCAAAAGCGTCTAGACACACAAATTACAGATTCCTGTAATTATGTCATTACATAACATAACCTAATAATGTCATAATCAACGTAAATTTCAAATGAAACAAAATATATTTATTTATGATGATATTGATGAACACAATTAATGCCAAACGAGATTAAATTTCGCGAATTTATCAGGATTTAATGTAGTATTAAATAATTGTTCAATTTCAACGAGACAATAGACTATAATATTTTCGCACTCAAATGCGTTGAAATGAGCGATGCGTTCATTTGGAAATTATTAACGCATTGCCACATTAACGTCGACAATATTTAATCGTATAGTAATTTGATTAAATTTTCACCCTCAACGCGTATCATTTTAATATTATTGTCATGCAATTTACGTTCAAAGGAGTATATGCAATAAACCACCGGTTTCAAACATTGCGGTTTGAGGGGTTTGCACAGAGGTAGATAAAGAGATGACAACCAAACTCAAAAGTACTTTGTTTAATCTAAAATCGAATCTTTACCTTTTACATCACTTCAAGTGTAAAGCCGAACACCTGTTGTATAAAAAATATTTCTTAAGGGTTGTAAATTTAAATTTGAGTGGTTCTCATGTTCAAAGTCATAAAATATGATGTGTTTCATCAAAAAATCATAAATTTACTTTATATACACCATTTATGTCAATATTTTTACTGCGCCATCTGTAGGTAAATAGAAAAAAGTATTTTTTATGACGAAATTAACCTAACTTGTGTGTAGAACTAGTTAAAACTCTGTTTTCCGGTTTAGAATTTCTCTATTTTGGGTAAACACGTACGTGTGTGCTTTGCAAATGATATATTTATGCACTCTGACCGAATGCCGCCCCCGGCGGCTACGACACTCCGGAATGGACTTCCAGTGGCAGTTTTGGGTGGTGGCTGTTGCATATGGGAACGCTCTCGAGTATAACTCTTCCTTTCCCGCTGAATGTGTAATAACGCGGCGGCACACAAACGGCCATGACGAAATATCGCCATTGGGGTGGCTTTGCCACCCCGGCCGTCATGAGCGCGTAATCCTCATTAGCGTTTCATGTTATTTCATGTTACATGAGCAACTGCCGCCCGCCCAGGCAGTTTCTACAAGGTGTTTGATTAAAGTTTCACTTGACTGCGCTAAGCCAATGTGAATTTTGCGAGTTTTTAAGCGCCGTGGAAGTGGAGCAATGAAAATTTGCACGAATATGTTATGACAGGTTATAAAACTACGAAAAACTTAACTCGAACGTGAATCTAAACTTTAATCTTAATCTAAATATTATATATTTAACCCTAAAAATAATTTTTGTTATTTTGGGGCCATACAGTCGGTAAAAATAGGTGGGCGAAAAAATAATGTGTGTACAATGCGTAAAAAATATTTTACCTTAATTTTTTTTGTTCTTAATATTAATTTAATAATATATTCAACCTTAAAAAACAATTTTTGGTATTTTAAGCCATAGCATTGATAAAAAAATATGTGGGCGAATAAATAGTGTGTGTACAATGCATAAAAAATTTATTCAACTTTATTACCTTCGTTTTTGTTTGAACCACGGAAATTTTTTGTCCTGACCTTTACGATTCCCATTCGCTGGCATGTTTTCACAGGATATTAAGCGATTAAGCACTATCCAGTGCTGGAATCGACGCTATCAGTACCTTTCATTTTCATTATCGTGATCCGCGATCATTCAATATCCACGATAGCCGCACGAACCGCCACTAAACTAACACAGCCGCGATGGTGTTCTGGTTATGGGTATAATAGTACTGGCCTATTAACATTATTACCATTATTATGCCGTTTACCCGCATTACGGCCATTATGAAATCCTATCTGTGTTTGCCTATATCTACTTCTGCCTGTCTATTATCTCCATAATAAAAATAGTGCTCCGATATCCAATTATTAATAGTTCTAGGTGTATGTTGGGTTGCAGCAAAAATAAATTCGGCCCCACACGCGACGTGTTGTGTTTGTTTCATTTGGAATTACGACTGACAGTGACAGTGATTAATGATTACACGTTTAAATTATTATTACGTCCGATTAAACCTTCAATATTCCAGATATAACCTAATAACTATAGTTTTTTAAATCATAGATGGCGTTAGTTACGTATAATTTTAATAGTAATTGATCTCCGCATTCAATAATTAAGTGTTGATGGAACGCTCATTGTTCAAATGTTTGCGTTCGCATCCCCCCGCTGGGAATTCGCCGGTCGTTTATAATTAGCACTCTTGGAAGTGGACGATAACTATAACCGTAACTGAAACGCCGCCGCTCGGTTATTGCGTAAATTGATTTTCCTTTTCGCGCGATAAGAACTTTGCGCGCTCCATCACGCGCAGACCACTACAACTACACAACACAGCACAAC
The DNA here is from genome assembly GCF_025399875.1 of Dalotia coriaria. Lineage (NCBI taxonomy): Eukaryota > Metazoa > Arthropoda > Insecta > Coleoptera > Staphylinidae > Dalotia > Dalotia coriaria. The sequence continues at coordinate 5,964,373 of NW_027045447.1, read as the reverse complement.
ATAACCACACTTATAGTTCGGTTAAGTCCAAAAACGGAAGCATTCTCTATCGCCGCATTAATTCCCTGAAATAACTTTCCATGCTGGATACTGACCAACATCATCAACAACACATCATGAGTAAAGAGGTTATGTGTGTGTGTGTGTGTGTGTGTATGAGAGTGTAGGGATGTGTTGCTGTTGGTTTAGTTTAGTTTCGTAATTATGAGCAGGGTCAGCTTCCGGCTGGGCTGTCGATAAGCGCCTCATTAATAATCGCCGAGTTTCCTTTCGGATGTTTGTTGATCGGACAAGGGACAAGTGTGGAACCCTTTCACCACTCTCTATTGTCAAACCATTTTATTCTATTCTATTAATATACCTATATAATTACAATATAGTTATAATACGGTTATTATCCGATAGATGGCGTAACTTAATAACTGCATAACATCATAACCTTTTCTTTATTGTTTGATATTTGCACTTAGGATTTCATATACGAGTAAAGTCCTCTTACAAGTTAGTTGCCCAGATTAACACACATGAACTTATTTCAACCTATAGCAGCAGCAGCAGCAGGAACAGCAAGAAGTTGTTTACTTTAATATAACTTCCCTGTTAATCGTCTAATAGCTCCCCACCTGCATGCTGCTCCTGTTCCTGTTTCGCTATGCGTTGCAAAGACTACCCTACATTCAGCTACAAGGCAATACAATTAGAACGACGCAAAGTAAGCAGCGTAACCGAGAAGCTTGCTGGGCCAGTGAACCGTAACACCTGTTTCGTTATGGATGCGGTGTTTACCGACAATTGGATAACCCCAGCGCCGTAACAATGTTCAGAATGGACGGAGATCGATATGGTAGGACAACATTAATCATTGATTATCATAATAATCAACAATGGGTTGAGTATTTGTATAACTAAAATATATGCAACCAAACTCACATTATGTAGTCCAAAATGTTCTTTCTAGATGGCGCTAGTAATATGTATACATATAACTTATATGTAAGTAAAGGTAAAGTAAATTAAATTGTTTTACGATAGCTTATTAAGCAAGTGGGTGGCAAACAAAGTGATAGCGCATTATTGTCCGGAACGCACAGGTGGGCGATATATCAATTAACGATATTGGTGTGCCATCAATGCGAGGCAAATGGAATCGTTGATTGGGCACTCATACGAATACACCTATACAAGTATGTACAAGTATAGAAATGTTAAAGTTAATTACATTCGTGTTTGTTGTATGATGCATCGCGTTGATAAATTGCATGGAAGATAAATTATTGTATTTTTTATTTTTATTTCGGACGGTTTTAATTAAATGAACATTCCAGCAATTGTTTGCTTGTTAAATTGAGTTTCGTGTTTTGAAATATTCGAAATTAAAATGTATGCAATGCGAGACGAATCGAAGATATTTGCGAACAAATTGCTGGGTACATCGTGCATTGTCTTTTTCAATTGTTTTTCCTTTTTGTTAGCGGGTATTTGAAGCGTGAGCTCCGGTAAAAGTTTACGATCAAACAATAAAAAACAAATATGGAGCGTATGCATATTTCATGACGTGTGCTTTTAGAATCTACGAGTATAGTCACGGCACATTTACTTGATGGAAGCTTAATATTGGGAAAATAATAGTTTTTGTTAATTACTCGAAAACTAATTGACTTAAGATGATGATTTTTACAGTCTTGTTTGAAATTAAATTCTGAAGCAAATTATGTAATTATTTTATTAATAGATATTTTAAGACAGAATATATAAGTGATTTAAATTAAAATTTATCAATTTTTATAAAGTCAAACTTTACTTGTTAATAACTTTTTCTCTAACAGTTATATAAACTAACTTTAAAATAATTAAACGTAGAATTTAATTAAAAATCAATTTCTACCAACTTTAAAATTCTAACCTTAATATTATCCAAGGAATTAAATAAAAACTAAAAAAAAATCAATTTTTTCCCAGTTAAACATCATAAAATCATCAATTTAATAATTAAATACATGTTTTCTAATCAAACTCAAATTTGAAATATTATTAACACCCTGTATATTTTATCCTCAATGCCGGACGTTCCGATATCGTCCTGCGTTCGCGGAAAACCGCATCGCATTCGATATTATTGACACGACCGAGCGCCGTGTGCGAACGCCGGGGTTATGACATTGCAGAAAGCGTGGGTTCCGAGTGTGGGTGGGTCGTTGGTTGTTGGAAACATGAAGAATGATGATGGCCGCCAGGGCGCTCGCTGTCCGTACGAGCTGTGAGGTAAAAGGACTCTCGAATTGCGTCCAATATGCTCACCCTCACACAGCCACACAACAAACACACAATCATACCACGCACATATCCCCATTCCACCAGGAGGTCTACCTGTGTGCAGAGAACCAGCCCGCACACGAGTACGCCATCAATATCCCGCCGATATTATATTCGTGCCCGCGCTGCCGGTGAAATATGCACATACGTTTGAAGACTCTGACTCTGACTCTGACTCAAACAACTCAAACGCGCATTTTAGAAAAGACTGCGCCCTGGGTGTGCGTTACGGCGGGGATGATGGAAAAGGGTATAAAATAAACCTGAATAAAACAACATGTGTGTATAGTTAACAAAAAAACCAACCGAGTGCAATATAAATAGAATGTGAGGGGTTGTTATGACCCACAGTTGAGTTTCGTTGCTTCAAACAATAGAAGTTGTTATAAAATATTTAAATACTTTTTGTGGAATGGTTTTTAGGTTAATTTTATTTACTGCCATCTAGCGGTGAGTGGTTTTAAGTGAATACAGTATTTATAGATGGCAGTGTGGGTTGTTTGAGGTTATTTATGGAGTTTTGAATTTTTGGTACTTTTACGATGGCGTTATTTGCTCTATTTCCATTTTTGGTCGTTTTATTTGTTTGTTTTGCGTGTGGATAGGTATGTCTGCAATTTTAGCGGTTTTACGATTTTGTCGAATACAGCATTGTCCTGCGGCGCGTCGCGCGACGCCACGACTAGGGCGTGACGCCGGCAGTTGTTTCATCACCAACACCAAGTATACAACTAACTATATAACGGTTATTACTGTGGGGAGGCGGGTTTGGTGCGCTACCCCTCGAGCGCGGATCGCATCTGTGTCAGTGGGAATAACACGCTAATGTAAATGATACACTGGTTGCATAGGATACACACAGTTGGTGAGGAATAGAATTCTTTACGTTCCGGAGCGGTAAATCTATATATTAAACATTTAGTGTTAGTTACATCGTTTATAACTCAAGAACGGCTGGATAGATTTAGATGATTTTTGTGTTTTTGGCTTTGCCTTTATTAGGAATAGAATAATAAATAGTAAAATGTTAGAAATTCTAATTTAAAAGGTGTTAAATAAGGGTTCAAAATTTATAAAGAAATTCATTGATGATCAAAAATGGCGCGAAACTACTAAAAATATTAATATAAATTACCATCAATATAATATATCAATGTGTGATTCTAACCTCTAAAATTTATCATACCAGGATGGAAACTCTATTTGTCATATTAAGCAATTACCGTACAATTGCCGCAATCGAATTATTCCGAGTGTCTAACACGATAAACTGCATGGAATGCACTCAATTTGATGAAGTGCCCTCTCCGTATGCACGACTACCACCAACATAACCCTAAAATATTTCCCAATAAAAATACCCGGAAAATAACTCTAACCCAAATAGAATTTCGTAAATATTTTAATTTTCAAAACCCCGACAGTAAAGCTTATAAGCACTGAGAGAATATTGCATTACGTATTATCCTTTCAAGGAGCAGAAAGCTTCTCCAGATTGTTGTGCTTGCAATTTACGACTGCAATTCAGAGTATAATATTTCAGCGATAAGCACCGAGAACGCCAAGACAATAACTAGAACAATCATGAGACACTTTGTACGATATTCAGCTTTGAATTTCCGGTTTTCCGGTTTGGAAAATTTTTATATTTTCCGTAATATTTTAAAATATGATATTGTGTAAAGCCGGAAATGATGCGGCAAGTATGCGTTGCAGGTATTAGTTTTAGTACCTTGCTACCCCTAGGGCATGCATTTTTAAAGTGTGGTGGAGGTTCCGGTTTGCTGCATATTTCGTACGAGATTCATTCATCATGCTGGCGACCGCGACCGCTATTCAAGTCAAGTCAACACCACCACCCTTGCTGAGCAAGGCATCTCTCTCAATCTTCATCCCCCATGGCTATCAGTGGTCGGCGGCAAGCTGGTGGTCCAGCCTTCAGCGTGTGAAGGATGAACCTTCCGGAAACTGCTTTTCTTCCTGTTGAATTTCGTCGGAATTTTGGATTGCCTTGAATGCAAGCCCGACCACAACCAAACACAATCCACACGTACCCGGACAAGATCAAGAACAAGCATGAGAATGGTTGTAGAGTGCATCATTAGATAACTAGACGGGGATGTAGAATATAAGCTCCTAAGAAGTATTATACAGGGTGTTATTGGATCTTGTAGTAGCAGAAATTAGTGGGGAGAGGAGATCAAGAAGAGGAATAGTGGAGAATTGTTTAGGAGGCGGTCGTGCTTCTCATTTCCGGTTTCATGAATAATAGTCGAGGCGTGATAAAACTAATAGGCGGTTAATCTCATACAAATTCACATCGAAAACCAATGAAAACATACCGAAAAAAATACATAACCTGTAAATTTGTAACATAACCTAACTTAAAATAACTTAAGTTAAGGTTATGTTCACGGAAAAATTCTTTAAACTTGGTTTTGGAAGATTAACGTGTTGGTAATAAATATAAATCCTCTCCGCGGTTGAAAATGCAACATGAAGTATTACAGCAGAAGAAAATCCAAAAACTGCATTCTCAATGAATGCATGCAGATAATAGATCTGAATAGGAAATCACTTCCTCCCTGCTGCGCATAACAAACAGCAAACAGACGAGCCGACACGCTCCGACGATCCGAAACATCCCCAACCATCACGCATACAAAGTGTTGGAAACAACGCCAACTAAAATTTACATTTAAATAACATTTTTCACATAAAACCACGCAGCCATACTTTTTCCTCCATAAAGCACAAGCACAATACTTTTCGCATTCGGTTTAGCGCTCATTTCTTACTTTATGCTTTATCTTCCACCTTCGCCGGAGTACTGTTACTACTCAATCTTTCATGCTCTCTGCTTTATTAGCTTCAATTTTTAATACGCGCCCGCTAGTACCTGATCGCATTGTGAGCCGCCGCAATATAAACGCTGAAAACGCTCGAAATGCTGCAGATACTGAAAATAGTGAAAATAATAAAATTTTAATATCTGTTTATGCTGCTGCTGCAACGAGCACACAATAATATTGTCTTACAACTCAGGAAAGAAATGTATATCAAATCTATAAAATTTTATAGGTTAGGTACTCTCGAAGGTTTCAAATATTAGATTTATATAGGAACTAGCTGCCACGACAAGACTTCAAAGTGTCACATTAGTGAATTTTCATAAAATGGAAAAAACATTTTTTTTTTCATTTTTTTTTTTGCTGCTATATTTGAAAATATTGTTTTCAGTACAATGCACTAGCGTTGAAAACAGTGTTTTCCACACCGGTTGTAGAAAATCTTAATTTTTCTAAAAAAAAACGATTAACACAGTTTAAAACTATCTGGATCAGTTGTTTGGCAACATAACCTCAAAAGAAACCTATTTTCTCTTAAAAAAATATAACCTTAGTTTTTCAATGAAACATTATCATCCAAATTTTATAATAAAATATTATTAGCAAATGCAACGTAAAACCAGTTATTAATTCAATTTTCAAGCTCAAAAATAGAATAAATCAATTTCAAATAGTGTTAATTGATCAATTAACGAATTTAGCGTTTGTAGCCTAATAAAAATAAGTCCGGCCATCAGTTGACTGAAACACGATGTGCAATTTGCGCTTGTCCACGCCGTGAAACAATTATTTCCTAATTAGATCCGTCGTTACGTCGCGTCGCGTTTCGTTGCGGACGATCGCAAACGGCAATATTGGCAATCAACGAATCGGCGCTCACTCGTCGCGGAAAAGTAGTTTGATCGTATTTCCGCCCACTGCTTGTCATTGTCATCGTCTTTGACTCGCTGCAGTTTGCCTCGTCGCCTAATCAAACGCAATCGATAATTGTCCCGTCGTAATACGTTTGTAAAATCGCCAACAAAGGAAGAAATTATATCGAATTCTATTTTATGTCGTTCATTGTTCCATGAATAATAATTTATGTAAACGTGAATGTAATGATTCTTTTATTAATAAAATATTTTATGATAAAAAAATATTTTGGAATTTTAACATGTTTATATGCTCAGTAAAACTTTTATTACTCATATGTGATTCGCAACAAAAAAAAATTGTGAAATGACATGTTTTTGTCGTTGTAATTTTTTTTTGTGCTTCGGTTGCGTTTCCGCGATTTTTATTTTGCGCGCGATAGTTACATATGCACCGCGGCGGTCGTAAATATTTTCGCACCGAAATATAAAATAAAATAAAAACGGGCGCGCCTCATAAATAATGCGCGACAACAATGCGGAAAACGAAAACTTTAATCGTACAAAAATGCGGTTTTATTTCCTGACCAACCGTACGTCAGCATACTGCTAACGCATGCATATTTCATCAACGACGAAAATTTTACTTCCGGAATAGTTTTCCGGGTTCGAAAAATTTTTAAAATTAATGTAACAATCATTTTTAAATGTAGTTAGTGATAAATTTCCAGAAACCGGAAAACCGGAAGTGTGAGAATGTAACTAGAGAAAAGAATTGGAATTCCACGTGTTCACTTGACAGTTTTGTTAGTTTTCCTCTTTTGCTCCACGAGTGTAAATTAACGTGTTAGCTCAAACAAGTGAAAATAGAAAACGGAAATGGAAAATGTCCCCAGACGGAAAACAATTCGTCGCTGGACGCCTCAATAAAAATGGCACGAGGAGCAAACGCGCGCCAACACCGACGGCCATTCGTTTCCGCCCGAAATGACTAACGCGAGTCAGCGGTAGGTAATACTTCCATGTCCGCTCGAGTCCGCTAGGCAACACACCTTGCAAGTCGTCGTCGTCGTCGTCGTCTCAAAGCGTCAAAGCGCTGCGGAAACCGGTCGACGTCTACCCGAAAGGACGTAAGGTATGCGCACTATTGGGTCGCATTCCGGCGTCCTTCGTCCTTCATCCTCCAGCCGGTTAAGACATGTCTTTGTCTCTAAGCGCTTAAATAAGACGAAGGTACAACTGCAAGCACGTCTACACTCCACCACGTGCACTTAGGATGCGTGAACACTAAAGATTCCCCGGATAACCGGGAGGTGGAGTTCGTTTTTTTGCGTTTCCGATTCGTGTACCCAGAGCACCCTTTTGGTCCTGTTCGTGGTGTCGACGAGTTTGGTGAGTTGTGTGTGAAGACGAAAGAGTCGTGTCACTATCCGTGACAGGCCACTAACGCGGGTATTACTGTCAGCCGCTCGATATACAGACATTCCGGAAGAGCGCGCGCGCGCGCGCGGGGTGGCAACCGCCACCTTTTCGTGTGTGTATGCTGGCGTCAGCGCGAGGCGTGAACTTCGAGAGCCATTAACTCTTCGGACGCGTCTTCGGTTGCGGTTTATTGCTTACTCGCATCTCATTTACAACAACCCTTCGATACAATATACAGAGTGTAACAGAAAGATAAAAATTTTAAAAATATTCAAAATTTTAGCTTAAAATTTAAAAAAAACATAATTTTTCGTAGTACTTTATATATTTTTGTGATTGAGGTTAACTTTTGATTCCCCTTGTGACAAGGTCAAGCCATGACAGTGATAAACTGGCGTTTTAGGGACGCTTTCCCTCTCGATTGATCATTACCCGCAGACGACTGCGTCGCCCTTCGATATCCATCGAAAGTGAATGTTAGAATGTTTTCTTTGAGGTTATGTCTACATGTCTATACCAACAACGTCTTCACTTTACTACACGCGGGGAAAACAGATGAGTCACCATGGTGTCTTTTCATAGTGCCGTCAACATTACTCGATCCCTATTTATTTAGGGACGCTGATATTCCTGCGATATCATGAAGCGGAGAGATGGAGATATCCGTTAAGACATCCATCAACTCTATCAACTCCCTTGTTAGTTTATTCATTACATCTTAGGATATATTACATTTTACATTTACGTAATAATTATTTTGTTGTGATATGAATTTTTAATTTTTTTTCTTCTCTGCTCAAAATGTTTCATATTACAATTTTTTTCTTTTGTTTTATTTCAAGATAATTTGAAGCTGAGGGCTTATATTTGATCCTTTAATTTTATTTTCCTCCTAAAATTTTATTCAAAGGTGTTGATCGTAATGGAAAAACGAGGTCGTTTTTGTTTCGTGTCTTTTCTTTTTCCTGACGCCAGCAAAAAAGTTTAGCACACCCCGAAGGATACTAGAAATTTCCATATTGTCGTCCTGTCGTCAAGCGTGTACCTTTCGGAATTTTCTTCCTACGCTGCAGAAAAAGAAACAAAAAACGCTGGAAATTGCCAAACAAAAAAAAAACACACCAACCATAATCCAATCTATTCAAAAATACAACAATCGTACAATAAAACTAAAAAGTAATTCAAGTTTTATAAGCACATAACCAACAAATTCGCCTATTTGCGTATAATATATACAAAGCGTATTTTGGGTTGCCTAAATATAAACTAACCAAAATCTTGTATTGTTCGTGCTTACATTTACTTGTCGCATGATCGGAAATTTATCTCTCAACTCGATATTCACGTCACAGGGGCGGAATGTAGCGCTGTGAGAATTTGCGGGGGCAATTTACATATTTGCTAATCAAATTAGCGTCTTGCCGCTTCAGGGCTTGCGTCGCGAGTGCACATTACTCTCGCCGACGACAATACATCGCGAATATGCGCTGCTTAAAACAATTTGCAACCTGGTTGTGCGACACCGCCGCCAGAAGCACCGGAATACCGGAATGCCGGAAGAAATATTTGCTGCTGACAGGCGCATACGAGACTACGGCTGAATTTCAGCGAGCTTGAGTGAATAAACAAGAAGCGGAACATTTGCAAACTGATTTATTTATCATTCGAATGAAATTTGAGACATACACTCATCCGACGACGTGATTTTAGTAATATGATAGGTTCTATGAATGGAGATATATCATTGAAAATCCAAAATCGTTTCATTTCCAATGTGCAAATGTCTAAATTTCATTTAATTCCACTTCTTGTTTCGCGCAGATTATGTATGAAATGTAGAACGCGTTACAGCGAATAGGAGGCATACTAAAAAGCGTAATAAACTTTGCAGCGTTTGACGATCGTTAAAATTTGTACGAATTCGTGAGAATTGCGGCGCGCAACATAAGAAGCGAGTGGATGTGTATATTTCCCGCTCGATCTACATTGTGTGTGGAGGGCGGCGGAAAAAATGTTTATATTCGTATGGTAATGAGAAAGTGGGGCATAAACAATGTTCGCGAAATTCCGAACGCACGCGAATGCTGGTAAGCATGGCGTGCGTGTCATTCATTTGCGGCTGTGGGGTTTTTCGTAATAACAATGCACGAAACCACAACGCGGGGAGGGAAAATATATGAAGAAAATAAAATGAAGGAGTGTAACAAAGCGGACGTTTTGCATTGACACATATTTTTAGAAGAAAAAATCAATTTTTAACAAAAATGTTAGCAGCAGGATTAGAAATAGAAGTAAATCAGGAAAAAAACTTTTTTAACTACTTCCGGCAATAGTAATTCAACATAAGGTTATAGTAGGTTTAAATTGAGGTTAGGTTTGTTTCTGGTACATTTTCACAAAAAATTGATAAAAAATTCACACAAAAATAGCTAAAAACACTTTTTTGATAATACTTTCAACGTTAATAACCAAATTTAAGGTTATATCTGAATGACAAAAAATAATATCCTCTTTTTTGAGTGATGCATTAATGCCTTTCACGTTTTACTAGGCTTAAATTGAGGTTATGTTTGGTTTTGCTTCATTTTAACGGATTTTCTCTAAAAAAATGAAAACTATAACCAACAGTATTAAAAATAAAATTTAAAAAAATCCAAAACACCAATATACTTAATCTAACAAACCAAAAATATATTTTTTATTATTTCCCACAAAATATGAATTAAGGTTATGTCTGATATTGTCCTGACACTAACATGTCTTACTTTTCCATTTAATTTTGTGCTTCTGGACAAGCGGTTGCGCAACCAAAGAGAAATTAACAAACATTGGTAAATTTATGGTCCGCTTGCGCCGAGTTTACATCTTTGTCCTCTCGTCCGCTACATGTTACACTGGCGGTTGGCTGAATGTTGAATGTTTGCGAGCGATCTCGCGGTAACATATCGGTCGGAGCGGAGAGTTGCAGGGCTCTCGGACAGCTTTTCTCTTGCTTTTCCTAACCGACTACAACTTCCAATGCGAGCGGAGTCAGTGGTTCACTTAAATGTGCACTGTGCAGCTACGAGTATTTTAATCTCGACTCGAGTCCTAGACAAGTGATTTATATGCTTTAGTTGCGTATAAACTATTGTTTAAATTAGAGAAATTTGAGAAATAAACAAAAACAAATTGACCTGATGGTAAGCAAACATATAATAAATCAATAGGTGTATAAACTATGTTAAAAAGGAAAATGTGAGATATTTGTTTGTTTGTGACGCTTTCTAACAAAAACTACTGAAGATATTATGGTAAATTTTGGTTTAAAAATATTTTTGACTATAATAAACAAAATAGACTACGTTTTATCACTAAAATATGACTCAAAGGGTGAAATATAAGAGATTAAAATTGATATAGAGGTTTAATGGTATTTATAATTAAATAATTCATATCCAGATGGCGCTAATGTATTTTTTGCACTTTTAATTTCTATAAAATAAAATTTTCAATATTTTTAACAAAAAAATTCTTTTAAAAAGTATCTGAAATCCCAAAAATGTGTTTTTTATAAATATTTGAGTTTACTTTGTAATTTTTCACTTTCTCACAATGTTTGCAGTAGTTACACATGTTCCACATTGATTTACGCGCCACTTAAGTCCATCTCAAGCACATTAGTCTTAGATAACGTCCGAGTCATCGATTTCTACCCGGTTTCCTGCTTGCTCACATCCGGCTGCAAACTGCAATTCCTTGTACATTTCTACACTGTGCACAACTGAGCTTTAGTAGTACATGTCTAGATCTAAAGGACACTATCCTTAAATCTACTGCCTACGCGTCTATTTTCCGCACGGATTAGACTCGCGCGCGCATATTTCCGCACGGCGAAGAAATTAATTACGAGGATGGTAATTTATTAAAAGCGTCGGTCGGCATACGACACGTTACACACGATACACCTACTTGTATTCGTTGTTAGTTCTTGGAAGCGTTACAGCAGTAAGAAAACTCTTGTTGGAATATTGTTATACGCTTCGTTAGACGCGATAATTAGTAATATTAGGTGTACAATGTGTATAAATAGGAAAAAATTATATATAGGGAGGAAAAAAAGAAAAAATTGAAAGGAAATAAATGTTATATTTGTTTAGTGTAATTTGTGCTGCATACCGTGAATAATGACTTCAAAAAACAGTTATTTATGCTTTAGGTTACTTTATTGCTATTTTCTTGGTAATTATTAGTATTTTTAGCAAAAAAATTATCTCATATTACTCACTAATAATACATCTATCAATTAATAAAAAATATTTAAAGTTTTTAAAATAATTTCCGAGTTAATTCAACACAAACAAACATGTAAAACATAAAATTCGCTTTTTCTGTATAAAATTACACTAAAATTATATTTTAAACAGTTTATTATTATGTTTAAAATATTTTATCACCCTGTATATTAAAATTTGTTAATATATGTTTGCGTAGCGCTCATTTTCATTCCGGTTTCGGTTTTCCACGCGTTATTCCGCGTTTTCCAGGAACGCTTTCTTATTATCATCGTCGCCGGTTCGTTATTAATTTTGCGCCGTTAATTAACGCCCATTTTTATGCACTCTACGGCAAAGTGCTCGCCCGTTGGCAAATCGCGCTCGTAAATAAAGCGCCAACACCCCGACAGCGTTATCATAATAGACTACTTACGATAGTGCGTGCAACATTAACAATTAATTAAATTTGAATTAAAACGCATTCCATGTTATACTACCGATTGTAAATAATATAAACTCAAACGATTTTTAACTGGTATATTTAATCAAAAACGAAACGCACTAATTGCATCATGTTTTAATTACAAATTGCGAAGCTTTTATGATTTTTCATGCATTTCTCTTTGCATATATGCAGATATCGCACATGTGAGGTTTGATGGCGAGCGTGTAATTATCACCACATTTAAATTTTTACTCTTTTATTAAAGGCGAACATGCAAAAATGGCGTGGATAGGGAGTTGGCGTGTGGTTGGTTGCCTGCTACGACTTGAGACGCTTGAGACATTACCGGGGCACAACATTGTAGGGAAATCGTAAAGCTCGTAAAAATAAAAATTCTTTCTTGCAAGGATATCGCCGTCATGTCCGCAGATACATAAATACATAGAAATATACGCTCGCAATAAACAAAAAGCGGAAAAAATTAGAATGCTCGTTTACAACGCAAAGAAACGAAAGAAATGAAATGTTGTAGCATGCGAAAATTGAGGAAATCCGTAATAAGATTTTACATCCGCAGCACGCATAGAATTTTCATTTTTATTTTTCATTTAGTTTTTCCTATTGTATAGAATTATTATTGAAGTATTAAATTTTCAGTTTTATTAATAGTATTATATGGAAAAGATTTAAAATGTATAATAAATGATTTTATTCTTCTACATGTTTGTTTGTGCTGAATAAACGCAAAGATTACTTACTGAATTTTTAAAATTCTTTTGTTAATTGGAAGCTGTATTACCTAAGAGTAATATAAGCTAAATTTTTTGCTAAAAATATTAATAATTATTGTAAAACTGACAATAATATAACAAAAAGCATAAAAAATATGCAATACAAAGCCATTATTAAGGTTCGTGCATTAAATTGTAAAATTTTATATCCTCTGATAGCCAAATTACTCTCAAAATGAGAAATATCGGTTTTTATTTATTATATGCATAATAAATAGTTACTTAACACATAAAATTAAAATATTAAAATTTAACTTTAATGCCAATGTTGTAAAATACTACTTTAGTACCGATTTTCTAATAAAATATTATAATTTTATACAAAAAACCTACAATCATCAATATTTCACCAAATAAAACAAACAGATATTGTACACAAATAAAACATACGCAGTAATAAATAAATGCACATACGCGAATGTTGAAATTTATTTACAACGACACAACGCGCATTAAAAATGTTTTTTTTTCCTTCGCACGTGTAAAAAATGCAATTTATCGGCGATCGTTAACGCTTTGCGACGGTTACGAAAATTGCCAAAATTGGCTGGGAGCCTCAATTAACCAGCGTATCGATGACGCAGCATGCCGCTTCCAGTAAACGTTCCAACACTATTTGACTAAAAGTGCGCTCAATTTTGGCAGTTCGCTTTTTTTGTCCGGTGGGTAAAGTTGCGTCGTTACACTGGTCGCCTCTGCCAGTGCAAATTAAAAGCATGTAAAAGCACCAAACAAAAAAAAAACTTTTGGTGTTTTTTACAGTAAGTAAATTTAATACTACGCATGCGAAATACAAAATAAACTTTAAATTAATAGTTATACTTGGTATAATCGTTTAATGTTGAAAATAGTTGACAATATTAAATTAGATTATCGCCTAAACGAAGTGTAATGTTTGCGGCGACGTGCCGCGCGTACGAAATGCAAATAATGCGCAATGTGCACGGCGCGAATTGCATCAATAAATTCGCGCGCTGTTCGCGTCCAAGATGTTCACAGACGAAGGCGGCAGCGAGCGGCGGCAATGCTTAAAATGCAGCCTCGGCCGCCACTTTGCGCGGCGCTCTTTGTTTCAATTAGCCGGCGACGAGTGCGCTATGCACAAAATTCAAAGCTGCAATTCTGCAATTTGCAGCGCGCGCAAATGGCCGACGACATTTCGCACTCGATAATAACAACCATTAGAGATGCCAGCGGGCAGGAGTGGCATGCTAATGAAATGCGCAATAATGCAATTAAATGCGTTTCAATTCATATCACATCTAAACATCTTTTAATTAAACTGTCATAAATGCGTTTTTAATTAGTGTTATTTAAATACTCGCGATAGGAAATTGTGTTTTTGTTGATTTTGTGAATGTTGTGGGTGTTGTTAGTGCGGCACTGTTTTTTAATGGTGTTTGATGTCATTTTGGGTCGGCTGCGTGGGTGTTTGTCGATATGGTCGCATTGAGAGAGAGATAGTTTGCACTCGGCGCCACTCGCCTTAATAGGCAAACATTAGTATCATTGTCGACGAAGCGACGCGCGTCGTCGCCTCTTATTAAAATGTGTGCATATCATTACGATTCAGCGCACTTAATTGGAAACGATTTCTTTCGCTTCGTGTTCTTACGGCAACATGCGCTCGTGCTTTATTTTTAGCTGGAAATGATGAAAAACGTCAAGAAAACACATTCAACGTTTTAAATTATGAAATATGGCGTAATTAACTATTGAAACAACTGTGTTAACTTAATTTTGTCATCATTAATGTGTCCATACATGATTTTTAATCTAGAAAAGCGCAAAATAAGGGAAATTATCGATATAAATGTAAATTTGAGTGTTTTTGTTTGTTTGTAAGGCTTTCACGCAAAAACTACTGAAACAATTTTGAAAAATTTTCGTATCTAGATACTTTTTACCATGGAAAAGCACATAGGCTACTTTTTGTTGCAGAAAAATAACTGTAAGGGTGAAAAATAAAGGATGCAAGTTATTATGGACATTCAATTATAGTTATAGTTATAAAACTCAACTCCAGATGGCGTTAGAATGCATTATAAGCATTTCTTATTCACATAAAATCAAAATTAATAATTTTATTACCAAATTCTGCACATAATATCCTTAAAACACCAAAAATCATTAGTTAAGCAATGTTTTGAAATTAAAATTAATTTTGGCAAAATCTAGTATAAATATAAATCAAAATATAATCATTTCGCACATCGGAAGGACAATAATATCTTTGATATCCACCCAATTCTCGCATGAAATATGTAAAACACGAGTAGGCGGAGATGAAACATATTCGCACATCCGCGCGAACCAAAGATTTACGATTTACATTCACAATTGGGTTTCGGCCGGCCGGTCGGCGACGGGAAATTCAAGCCATCCGAAGATGGCGCTGCCCGCGTGTGCAAAGGATTATCCAATGGACGCTGAATATTCGGCACGAAAATTTGTCTGTTCTCATTTCCGCCGCTGGGCCATCCCACGTATGATTACACGACACGACCTGCATGTCCTTTCAGGACGGACGTTATTTCGTGTTGAGGTTGAGACGCCGAACGCTAAACGCCAACGCTTCAGAGATAAGCGCTTTTCTTTGATGTTGCCCGCTTTTGCGGTGTGAGAAAATAGACCTTTCTATATAAAATCTAAAAAATTATTTTTTTTGCACAACAGATAAAAATAAATAATAATAAAAGTTGGGCTTTAATTAAACGTATAAAAGATTCAAGACTTTTCGTACTTCTTTGTCTATTGCGCATTTCGTGCGCACTTTTAATGAAAGACGCTTTGAACTATCAAAAAGAAAATAATTAAAGTCACACAAAGAACTTTTTCTTGCTCTTTTAGTTCACTTGCATTCACGAAACAAATTCGCATTCTCTTTGAGTTGCACATACACTCGGTATAATGAAAGACAATTTCGTTGGTGTTTGTTTGGGTCCAGTTGCAAGACCGCCTAATAGTTTTAACTCCTCGTTGCGGTGCTTAAATCCTGCGTGAGGTCCTGCTAACGTCTTTGTTCCCCAGCCAGAATTGTAATAGTTGCAATGACCTCGCAGGACCCACGCGCCAGGAAAGTGTAAGTTTCGCTCGGGAAGTCTTGGGTTTGTTCTCACATCCGTCATGGAGTAATAAGCGAGCTGAAAGCAGTTGAGTTGGGGTGTGTAACAAGCACAAAGTGACAAGAAACTGACGGAAAACGTGGGTTCAACTATTCCAACAAGTTTAATGCATTTAAGACTCGGTCACTAAAACCAAACCAGTGTTTAAATTTTATTTTAGGAAATCTTTTCGTCTTATTATGAAGCAAATTCATCAAAAAAATAGTAACTTTAATTTCAAAAAATAAAAAATAAAAATAATAAACTATAGCGCCACCTACATTTAAATTATGTACTTTAACAATCATTAAATTTCCATAATAACTTTAAACATTTATTTTACACCCTGTATGTTATATTTTTGCGACATAAAGTAGCTTATATCCTTTTCCTTTGTCTAAAATAGCTCCAAACCAACATTTATTAATATTGGATAAGTGGGTTTTACGTGAAAGCGTCACAAACCAACAAATATTGTCAAATTAGCATTTATAATATCATAATACGCATGTTAACTTCATATTTGTATTATTAATTTAATAAAATTAAGCTTTTATATAAAATGCAACAAAATAACGTGAAAATTCAATTAATCTGTCAATTAATTTCCATTTTATTTTGATATCATATTAAAATATAATTAAAAATTTTATTCCATCAAAAATATTGACTTGTTTACTCTGATTTCACCTAAAGTTGATTGCGCATGCGCACTGCGCTTTATAGGCGTGACATAATCAATACTTATATCTAAAAATCCAACTTAAACAACATTTTCTTTACTTGTAAAGGTTAACCAAACATCCCCCATAGAGTAAATTATATGTTCCGCATAGCTAAAGGCATGAAACCTTGAAACATGAGCCCTTGCTCCAAAGGGGTTGAATTGCCAAAACTGTTCACGAATTGTGAATTGAGAAATCAATGCAAAGCAAACCAAAGCGACGCGACGTGTAACTGTGCGAACTGCGGCACCCATCCCTCGTTTTCTACGCCAACCGCCTCCCTCGGAACGTCAAACCACCCGTTTACTGATCCCGATCCACCTACATCGGAAATTTATACGTCGTTTTGCGGGCGGCGGGGATTATCGTGCCCCATCGGCGAATTGTTTAATTAATCGGATTTCGTGCGTTCGCTTTGCCTGCAAATCCCTGCCAATTGGGGTAGCTAGATTCTAAATCTTCTTTTGTAAACCAGAAAAAAACTAAAAATTACAAAAATGTTTTGTTTGCAATCCACCGATTTGCAGCAATAAAAATCCAATTAATTAGTTTCAAACATGTTTGAGGGTAATTTTAAAGTTGATTAATTAGTGATTAGAGTGTACAGGCTTTGAGGAATTAAGAAAATCGTGAATTCGTTTGATTACGACCAATTTGACCCACTTACATTCATTTTCACAAAGAATTAAAGCCAATCAAAGAAAATTTACTTTCAACACAAAAACTAAAACAAACAACAAAAATAGAAGAAAAATATTTTTTTAATTTGTTAAAAACATGAATGTAATTGAAAGATAAACAAATTAATTTTATGCTTTTTATAATTCACGTTTGTCATTTGTCATTGTTTCAATTCTAGTTGAAGTCTATCCGTAGAGTCATAGTGAGTGCGCTTTGTTGGCACCACACCAAGCGTAAAACATCGCGCACATCGCAGAAATTCAGCTCAGGCGCGATATTTTCAATCTGGCACTCGCTGGCGAGCAAAATTGAAAAGGTGCGATTATAATTGTAATGGAAACGAATTTAAACAATGCGCTTTGTAAATTAGGCACTCGCTTTGAAATCAATCTAGGACGCCGTACCACCACTGCCTGGCGGGATCCTGTCTCTCGACGCCATTTTAATTCATTGCGTTCATCTAGTCATTATTTGCCAGAGTTTCAACTGGAAATAATGTCTACTCGAGAAGTGAACAAGTGAAGTGAGAGAAATTACTATTTTTGTTTTGTTTTTACATGATTTTTTGCTGTTTTCGTAAAAAATATAAATATTTTTAGAAAAAATTATCTTATATTCATTTTATTTGAGATATTTAGTAGTTTTTAATTGAAATTACTTAAAAAACACTTAAAATTGTTTAAAAAAATGGGTTGCATATACTCACAATATCATAGCTTATTTGATTCTATGGATCGATGTTAATATAGGCAACACACAAAACATAACCAACATCCAAAGATTCTAATTGAATAAATAATATTTACCATTATTTTCCATCGAAATGAAAATGTCGAAAATGTTTTAGTTTTACCTGAAACAAGAAAAAACAGGTTAAATAAGCACTTAATTTAAATTAGCTTTAAATTTTTAAACCATTGGAAAATTACTTCATCGAAAAAAGAACTTAAATAATTGAATAGCACTGCCAGGAATGATAGAAATACAAAAATCAATTTGCTCGAACCCAGACAATGAACGAATGCGCGCGATTGAATTCGGAGCGTACGTAACCTACGTAATTGAAAGCAATTTACAAACGTACGCAGACAAATCGTATCTACTAGTACAACTGGATCGTACATTCAGTACAAAAGAAGCACTAAGAACGAATGGTAACTACAAATATATCGGGTTTTTACGTTTACTTTGATTCCTACACTACTTTGTGGCTTTTGACATTTTAGTTTTGATTAAATTCGAATGCCAAAACAATTTCAAACCTATCACACAACACAGTAAATTGTGAACTTTTAAACTAACCAATAAAATTTTAATCAAGGTAATGTAAGTGAACCAAATGTACTTGTTGTTTTTATTTTTATGAATAGAGAAAAAAGTTTACGCTCGACTTTAACTTAGTCAACTCTTCTTACACTAACACTTACACTTACAGAGCTGTGGGAAGATAAATTCCACTTTTTACACTCTGTGCTGACGACCTGACGACGAATTTTATTTTACTGTATATTAACTTAATTTAACCTAAAAATTTATATATTTTTAACGCGCATGCGCAAGAAAAATGATGCAATGATTATTGTAGAGTTGCCTACATCATTCTCACCGCTTCAAGTACTCGAATGGTATTAAAGCCAATACTGTTGCCACGACCAGAGAAAATCTTTTATTCAGCGTCGTCGCCAAGCACACTCGACGCAATCGACGCGAACGACACGGCTTTTCCTCGTATATCTCCACCTTTATTTCAGAATACGAGTAGGTATACGCGTTCATCTTCATCTTCATTGTGAATACACATATTTGTACTCATATTCAGCGCCATCTCTCTTTACCTGCTGGGTTTGGGTGAGTGAATGTTTGAGTATTCACGTAGGTGTATTCTGGTGATATTGTAGGAGTGTGCAAGCGCAAATCCCTGGAATTGTTTGAATGTTGAATGTTTGCCAATGCTCCATCCCTCGAAATGTAACCCTATGTGTATCGCTTTATTTAAGAAGGATCTGTTTGGATACGGAGAACGTAGTTGAAAATCAAAATTTCTTGAATTACGAAAGGTAGGCAACACATTTAACATTTAAAAAAAAATATTTGAGATAAATAGGTTTTAATTCTTGCAATACATAAAACCACCAAAAATTAATTTTAATTTACATCTAATACAGGGGTTTTATTAAGTTTTTCTAAAAAATAATTTAAAAATTTAAAAATTAATTTACTTCATATAACCGCAAAAAATGAATTCTAACCTATAAATCACACTATTTTTGAGTGCTGCTAGATTAGTTTTATATCAGTTTTTTAATTTTAGTGAATTTTAATTAATTAAATGCTAATTCAAAGTTTTTCACTAAAATAAAGCATAATATTATACTCCACATGGAATTAAAGCAAATATAAACAATTTTTGACTAAAATACACTCCACCAGATTAACGCTACTGAAAATTCTACCGCTCCTCAAAGTTTTGAGATATCCTCCAGCCCATTATGATACTGCCGGCTAAAATGTCGGTAAATTCAAAGAATATTTTCAGTAATGAAATTAATTTGCGCACAAATTATGTACAGCCATTACGACGAAGTATTCTCTCGAACATTTCTTGCCTTTCCGCCCACGCATTTCTCCTCTCAGCACTTGCTTTTTTCGCTTATCTCTCTTCATACTTTACATTTTACCACCGCGTGTTCTTGTTGCGCTTCGGGCCGTTGTGCCGTTTGCGTTTTCTCAGATTCGAAGATTCCGTCCAGGTTGTGGCGCTTTGTACCTTAAAACAAACTAAAATAAACTTTCGGCCGGCACCTGCGCCCGCCGAATATTTGTATAACTTGCAATATTACGTGCGGCTTACGGAATAATTAAGTTTCCATCTGCTAGGACAGCCCGAGCCGAGCAGGACGGCAAGTTTAATCAAAAGTTTATTTTGTTCCGTGTGTTTTGCACCCGGTTTTACCCTTCAAACGCCGAAAAGCGAAGCGTTTAAGACAAACGTCTTTTAAATTACCAGCGTTAAAATTATTGCCAAAAGGCATTAAAACTATCGCATAAAAACACGCATTAAAACTATTGTAAAATTTTAAATAGAGTAACATTGTGATTGTTGGGTAAGATTGGGCTAGATTTTTATTTAATTAAAGATTCTCGGCCATCCGGCGCATTAAGCGCGTTACATTGTTATCATTGTTGGGGCGTTATAAAACCTTTAGCTCGCGGGGACGCGCGCACGCTCCGCGTGTCCATAAAAAGCTATAAAAGCGCCGGCGTAATATGATTGTTATTAAAAAAATGACCGAACGTTATGTTGCGTTATGTTGCGGCGGGAAATGCGGCCGAGACCGCAAACGGTTATGATCTTTTACTCTCGCCCCATAAAAGGTCGCGACGCGCGCCCCCGCACGACACTTATGTCGTATATGGTTACATATTATCTAATTTTTATTTGAAAACTCACTTCTAATATAAATTAAACACAATGTAAAAAAATGTAATAAAAGTAACATTTTTCGCTCACCTGCGCCAAAAAAATTAAAATTTTGTTTTATTTTAGGTTAGAATTGTGAGTTTTTGGGCATGGTTTAAAGATGGCTGCAGTAAGTGTTCTTACAACGCCATTATTAGTATTAATTTACACAAAAAACCATGAAAAACTTGATTTTTTGCACCCAGATAACAAAAACCTAACTTTTTATTAACTTTTGCTCTAAATATGCATGATTTTAACTTGAATTATTTAAAATTTGTTTTATTTTAAACTATAATAGTGAATTTTTATATTTGGCATAGAGATGTCGCTAGTATACGTTCCACAACGCCATCTCTGGGATATTTTAACTTATTTCTAGCTTTTCACGTTCAAATTTCATAATTAAAACTCGAAAAAAACTTCTTTTGCATAAAACATGTTTCTATCCAAAATTAAAAATGTATTCTATTAAAGCATTTGCATTTTATTGCAAAATTTGTCATTTGTTATTCTCGTCATTTGTTTTGAGTGCCACAAAACATACATCGCAAGAAATAAATAAAATAAACAAAACGGGAAGTAAAAGTAAAACAGTTCGGAGACGTCGCTGCAGCGCCGAGAATAAAGTACAACATAAAGTGTGCGTAAGTGCGTAATGGTCGTACGCGCGCGTCGCTTTCACGCTTTACATTTGTCAAAATATCATTTCGCTGGCATTAAGATAACAGCCTACTTTGAGCAATGAGGAGACGCGCTGCCAGCCGGAAATAAGAAAACATCGCCGATAAATTACGCCCACCATGTTTTATGATACTTTTTATACCGGCATAAGCCGTACTCGGAATAAATCAAACTCCAAATCATCACAATCATGAGTGGAACAACGCATATTGCAATTTTATTTTTGAATCATAATCTACTTGTTGAATATTTGGATTTTTTAGTATTTTAGGAGAAAATATAAGCGAAAATTTAATATTTTTTGCACTAGAATCAAAGAATATGTTTTTAATGCCATTTTTTATTCTTAAAAGCATTTTTAGGCATTAGTACAAAAAATATCTGATTGTTTTTCTACTTTTCAAACAAAAAAAATTTCATTTTTGACATTTTTAATGTCAAAACAATTTATTTTTATATTGTCTCTAAAAACAAAATTAATCTTTGATAAAGTTATCGATTACCAATTTTTATGTTCAATATATTTTTAGCACTATTTGAAGGTCCCGTTTTTGAACTTTTGTCGTAATATTGCGTCCTGATGGCGATGGCGGAGGCGCCGGGCGTTCGCAGCCGCTGACTTAGTGCCAAAACGCCGACATTTTTCTAAAGAAGGCCAGCGCGACCGCGCTGCTGCCACCGCCATATATTCTACGAGACATTTCAAAGCGTTCGTGCATCTTACACACCCGCATCCAGCCGCAAGTACACGCCAACGTTGAAAAACCTCGCGCAGAGAGTATTGGCGCACACCTTAAACCCCAAAACGTTCCCTCAACGTTTGCTTCATCCCTTCGACCATTACTTTTTAACTCGCACCAATACTCAACCATATATATTTGGATGTGTAGTAGTTGCAGATGTGGTGGTAAGAGATGAAATAGAAAGGATTCAAGATGAAAGATGTTTGTGGAGGAGTGTGAGTGTGTTTGAGAGGTGTAAAGGTGTGAAGTTTGTGTTCGGCTGGTTGCGGGAGAGCGTGTGTAGATGTTGGCGAACGTTATAATCTGTAATTTCAAAGCGTCACTCGCGTTTTATCACTCTTAGCGCGTTCGCGCGCCATCCTGAGATTACGTGCATTTTTCATAAGAGTTTAGATAGTGATTCACCAACACCTTATGATACAAAAACTACTCAAATTACACTTAAAATATCATTTATCAAAATAAAATCATCAATGAATAAAATATTAAATAAATTTTTAGTTGTTATTTGTTAAAATTAATAAAATTTTTATTTTTTTAAATAAAAATAATAATCAAAATGTTTTGTAACACTCTGTATTATAAGTAAGAGGAAAATACTGATATTAGTTCTCGTGTTTCTTTAGCAAGGTGCGAGAAAAACGAGTTCATCTATGAATACGCACTATGGCATTGAATTCATATCGAAATGGAAGGTGCACGTTACGGGTTTATTATTAAAAACATTTTTACTCCGAGAAAATTATTAAAAAAGCATAAATTTTTCATTTGACCTAAGAAATATTACTTTTTACACTAAGATATTAAAAATTATTATTTTGATTTGCTAAAATCACAAGCATTTATTAACAATAAACGCAAATATTAGTTTTAAATAAAGTTATTCATGCATTTGAGTTTTGAGTACGCTGTAAAGTTTAAATTTTATTAATAACAGCGTGCATGGTGCACCAGAACGATATAAACCGCAAGAGCTCGCGGAAATTGAGGAAATTAATGGTTATTAAAATTTTATGTTGTGTTTAAAAATCTGCGGCATCATGAGTGCACTTTTACAGAAGTTGGAATTTAATGAGATGCAAGAAAATAAAAATTTTACTTTTTGATACGACCCAAGAATTTGCTTGAAAGTTTAGTAATAAAATATAAATAGTTTAAAAATTCAAAGTTTACGAATATAATTATGTTTTACAACTCAATTGATAAAATAAAAAAGATTGTTGGAATCAAAATTGTTTTGAGAGACATCTAGTGGTTAAAAATGTAACAAATAAACTAGTGTTTAATAAAAATGTAATTTATTTTTACTCTCTTGTTCTAAACATAGTATGTCTCAATTCTATCAATAAGTTTCGCAATTTTATTTTAAAGAAATGAGAATTGCTAATAATGCAATTCAGCACGCCATCTCGGATTCAATTATTTAACTATAACTATGATTGAATCTCAATGCCAACTTTAATCCTATAGAAAAGGGCTATCTTTAAGGTTTTCCCGGCAATTATTCGAATTTTTCTCGCCGTAAAAACCATCCTTGGACTTTAACGAACATTAAAAAAAAAGAATTGGCCAAATTGGTCTAAGCGTTGATGAGTTATGCGCTTACCAACACATATTGCGATTCATTTTTATATTGTAGATAGATATAATGTTATTTTGTTGCCTGTTATTTAAGACATATAAAAACAATTGAGTGTTCTATTTCTAGTGTGCTTAAAACCTTTAAACAAAAGCCCTCGATGCTCCTTTCATCTTTGTCGCTCGGCACAGGAACAAAAAGCATCACAAACGCCATACGCATGTTGATAAACCGTTCTTTGTCGCAAAACGACGAACACTCCGGAAACAAATGAAAAGCGAACGTGACATGAATAATAATCAGATAATACTACAACTAAACTAAAACTACAACTAAAACAAACTATACTCAACTAAAAAACACATCGTTTACATATTTAACTGATTTAATACAATTTAATGAAACAAATTAAAATTTTAATTAACATATTTTGTTGTAAATAAATAAATAATGTGAGTTTGAGTGTGAGAATTGTTGGCTAGTGTCTGGCTTCTCGTTGAATTCGGAGTTTTGTGAGCAAGGGACCAAAACGAGGTGCGCGCCATGCTACGCGAGCAAATCGAATTAGGTTTAGCGAAAATTCAATTTTCCAGAGGTGTAAATCTGTAAATTCGACGCACCGCCGCACCGGTCTGGGAAGTGCGTATGTATTTTGTGTAATTAGACTAATTTCTAGCTTTGTTTGATTAACAACAACAACAACAGAAGATGAATTGTAAAATAAGGCATAAAGAAAATTATTTTAACCTAAAAAATTAGCTATTTACACTTAGGACAATGCATTTTGTCAAAAAGTCACTCAGTAAACCATCTTTAACTTAATTTTGACATAAAATATGAAATTAAATTAATTTTTAGGTTTTCATTGGTTTTGAGAGGAAATATAATAAGTAATTGACTATGTTTAGTCTATTGTAAGTGTAATATGTCATATTTTGTCCATACAGCGCCACCTATTATTCACTGCTGTAAGCTAACATAGCATAACCTAGAAAACAAATGTAAAACAGAATAAAACAACAATTATTATTAATTTAAGCTCTAATTTATATTTTTTTTGTCTCTAAAAGAAAATAATTTATGTAAAAATATGATAATACCAGTGATCATGTATAAAAAATGCGCAGATTAATTCTTCACTTAAAAATAAACAGGGAACCATTATGATCGCTTGCACATTGTGTAGCGGAACATTGAAATTTATGCAAATAATGCATGCGAAAAACAGCGCAGCAACATAAAACATGTGCGCATAGATTGGCTTATTTATTCGCGTGCTTATTGTGCGCGATGTGCATGTGCTCCCCGCGACATAGCCTTCGGCTTCTTCAGCTTCGAATTCGTCGCCGAGTTCACTGTTCCAGCGTGTTCAGCCGGCTTGCTCCGTTTTCAATGTACTCGCGCTTGAATATTCTGGCACGAAGGCACGCGGCACGTATTCGCATAAATCTACAATGTGCTGCTGGCTGGAGTCGGCAATAAGGCACAAGGAAGCTGAGTATACAGCGTTGCCATTGGTTTCCGAAGAGGAAAAAGCTTCTATTGTTTCATTATTGTGTCTTGCGAGCTAGTTTCTTGTATTTTTCGTGTAGACTTTAGACTTGACTAGCTTCATGAGTAAAACAACAATGCGCTGAAAAACAATTCAAAATTAAATTAAACATTCTTAAGGATTTCTTATAAAAATAATGAAATAACATAGAATTTTTGTGATTTTATGAAATTTTTAGTTTTGTATATTGTGTTGCCTAACTAAAAACAAGACATTAATCATTTTATCCGCAAGAGGTCACTACCATATCCAAAAACGCAAGAAAATAAATAAAAACTTTAAAATTCACAACAAAAAACAAGCATAATGAAAGAAAAATCACGCATTAATCATCGCTGTACAGCATTGCGGCGCTGGTCAAACATTCAGTCCATCCAAAACATTAATAATGAGCGATTACCGCACATTAATCATTCCACAAACTATTACTACGTTTCAGCATGATACAAACCACAACACTTAAATTATTTATACGTAAATATAAAATATTTAAGCCAAAGCTTGCAAATCAGAGCAGAAGTCAGGTCTAAACCAATTTGTTTCCAAAATAAATGTTAATAATAGAAAATTACGCGCGGTATTACGCACAAATTATACGTTGTACCATGCAGTCACTACATTACTCTTCCCGCGCCACCACGACCGCCCCTGGCACTAACACCGGCGAGAATACAAGTTGTAAATTCCACATCAAGTCTATTATGGTCCGAGCGGTGGATGCTAACATGAGGATTACTCAACCTCAACATAACTACCCCACACGACTACACATTGTAAATACTATCATTAACTATATTTCATTGCTATTGAGGTGAGGTGAGTGGAAGTTAGGTTAGGTGAGGTTATGTTGGATTTATGCGCGCGTGCGGTATGAAGAATCGCGTGTGTCTGTTTGCGGGATGATTACTGAACGCGCATCAAATGCTAACGACATGATAATTATATATTGTATAATTTATGATATGCAAGGGTATTTATCATGTTAATAAACGCCATCTATGTGTGACTGTAAAAGTTTTTTGCTTTTTGGCACAAATACAAGCAAAATGTGAAATTTTCATGCGGAATTTTCTGAAAACTACCCCAAGGCCAACAGCGTAATGTTGTAAGCATACTGATGAAGACATAACCTAAATATTTTATCCCTTTTTCTTTCTACAGGCAGAAAAAATTATCTTCTCTGTTGGTTTTGCCTTAAACTATTTTTTTTTCTTTCTTGCTTCTTCTTTTTCTATAAGAAAGAAAATATAGAGCAAACTTTAAAAAAATGAATGTGACCTACGATTCATGCTACTCTAACCTAAGCCCTCGTTGGATGGTAGAATGAAAAAAGAAAGAAAACGTTTTGCATATTTTTCTCGTTATACGAGTATCTCGCAAGTACGAAGTGAAGAGCCAAAGAGCTCCTCTTTGACTTTGTTGACTGTGCGTTGCCTTTGTGTTGATAGTCCTCTCAGAGTGTAATATTTTTATTTTATATTTTGTTAATGGCAATTTTTTTCTTTTTGCATTATTTACGGACTGAAAAATGTACTTCTATTAAGAGTGAGGGTTTTAAGAACGCATTTTTCTTGCCTTCGTGAATGAAAGGATTAAAAATGTTTAATTACCCGCTGCTGTTGGCAAAATGAAAATTTTCATTTTAAATATTTTAATATTATACGCAAAAAATCAGCTTTGTTTTAGTTCTTCTATAAAGAAAAATAGTATATGCGTAAAATAATTAATTATGAATACATTTTTTTCCGGTTTTGTTTTTGAAAAAGTTTACAAAATTTTAAAGTAATTAATGTTTTTGTATGGAAATAATTAATTAATAGTGTACAATTTGTTTTTGTTAAAAATGCAAACGAGTTAATTATTACAAATGGTAAAATGCATTTGCTGCGAATAGAGAGAACGAGAACGCGCTTTTTTGCTTTGTATACGCGTTGGGGTGCATTTTAATGTTGCGTTCAATATGCCAACCCTAGAATCCCATTCACCCCTTGTCTAATAATTCGTACATTTGCAAATTACAGTTATAATCTATACTGAGCATTAATTTTCATCGTGAAATTTATATTCATTTTATACCTGCTTTTATGCACGATTTTAGTAAAAAGTAATTAATTTTCAATTTCTTAATAAATTATGTGTCGATTGAATCAATATAATTCCTAAATTTATTTTAAACTAAAGAGAATTGTTAATAATGACCTTTAACGCCATCACGGATTCAATTATTTAGCTATAACTATGATTAAATCTCTATATAAATTTTAATCCCTTAATTAACACCCTTCAAAACATAATTTTTCATATTTTAATAGTTATTCTGCTTTTCAAGACAAAAACGAATCCAACAAGCTATAGATAATCAAATTTTGTCCAGCCGTTCTTGAGTTATAAATGTTGTAACTAACACAACTGTGTTTTATATAGCAATAGATTTATATTCAGCCAGATGACGCTACTAAACTCACCACTACTTTACGATGCAATCATCACAACTAATTTAAAGACGGATTTGATTTGAATGAATAACAATCCAGCCTGTTGCAAATATAATTCACGCGGTAATTGTGCGTGTTACCGTCGCGATTGTCCTGGACACACGAGGTCAACTCGTTCCGGGGGTTGAAAGCCACGCTTGAAATGATCGCGATGGAAATAATCGACTGGAACTAATATTCCGCGCGGCAATCATAAACAAAATTAATTAAACACAACACTCGTATCCAGCATAAACACAATCAGTAAATATTAAAATTGCATAGGCATGCGCAACATTTTTGCTGCATCGAATTTTTTCAACGGAATAATAACCAAAATTTTTATTACATTTTTTATAGTAAAATTTAATAGCACAAAATATTTATGTTCATATATTAAAATTTATATCGAAATAAATGCGTGGCATATTTTCACCTGGTGAAGTTTGAAATGAAAGCAATAAATCATCGGGCGTGTCGGCGCATAAAGCCCAGCGTGGATGGTTTATAAATAAACAACAAAATATGTGTTTGAATGACGCTGATTTCTTTTTTCCAATAATTTTAATTTGACAACTATAGACAACCAACATTGTATTTGTGTGGTATTTTATTGCGTATAACAAGTTGCATACCTTTAGCCAGAACACAAAAATTTTTTTTTTAATTTTTTATATTTTATTCTATATCGCTACTTAATTTGAATTTTTAAACTATAGGCAAGCCACATTGCATTTATGGATAATACATTGTGTACAACAAGTTGCATACTTTTAGGCGTAAGCTAAAAAATTACATGTTTTAATAATTCTTAATATTTTATGACTTTATGGACGCTTGATATGAATTTGAGTGCAAAAATCATAACTTTTTGAATATTCCCCAATCATTTCCGCATCTCGTGCGCGTATAAAACTCACTTTATTACCGCCGTACGCCCGCAGTTCAAACACATTTGCGAAATGATGTTTCGCTCGGTTTTCCATCACGAATCAGCTTTGCGTTTAAGAAGTACAAACATAAGTTCATGTCGGCGCACGGGAAATGGGGGAGTTCGCCCTTAAATCTCTTAAGACTTCACTCGCTCACCTTCTACGAAGGGAGCACAAGTGCGGCCGAATATAACTTGTAAGACTCAATCATAAACTCCAGTTCTTCGCGAGGAGATAGATCAAAGCGGTATTAAGATGGTGGGTATATAGGTCAATATATTCGGTATCGATATAAATTGCAAAAATTCCTATGCGCAAGAATAAAAAATATTATTGGGTAATTACTTTTTATTTTTGAGGCTAAAAATGTCAATTTGTGTTTGTGTTGTGTTTTGTGTCGCTGGATGGCGTTACTTTATATTTTATTACTTGAATTGCAATTAATGTTTTTTTTTGCAATATATCTATCAAAATTGGTAAAACAAATATTTAAATAAACGCTATTTTAATTGGAAAAAATTAAATTTGCTTTTAATGTTTATTTATTTGTTATTTGAATTTTAAAACAAAATTTTATTTTGTGTTTCCGAATATTGCTACCTGCTTTTATTAATTGTATTGCAATTAATTGCTACTCTTTTTGTAATTTATAAATTAAAACTAGTAAAATAAATACGGACATAAATGCTATTTGAATGGTTAAAACAATAATTTGTTTTTGATGTATAATTTTCTTGTTATTTCAATTTTAAAACATAATTCCAATAATTTTATTTAATATTTCAATGAATTTCAACTCGTTTTTGTAAATTTTATTGTAAGTACTAGGTAATGTATTAATTTAAATGTAAATCGTAAAATTTTACGTTTTTAGTATCACTAAATGGCGTTACTGTTGAGTTAAATTATTTCTCATATAATTGTGGTTATTAAAGTTACCAAAGTTGAATTGAAATAAAAGTTTGGTTCATCATGGGAGTTCTTGAATGTCTCTAGTTGAATTATTTAGTTGTAGCGCACGACCAGTATGCAATAAATCAATTTTACGAGCGGTGCCTCCACCGTCGTAGACTAAACTATGAACGAATTCGATAAATCCGAGCACGCCGTGTGCCCATTATTCGACAACTATAAAAGTAAGTGCGGCGGCGACGTCCATCCCCCGCCCCCGACTTTATTTTATCTCTACGCTCTACTCGCGACATCGAAACAAGGTACAAAATGTTGGCGTACTTGTCGAACAAACGTAAAACCTTTGTCTTTCATTTCCAACCTGGAGCACCAGATGCGATTGCATTCTCGAATTTGAAACTTAAATGTACCTGCATGCAGTTTCATATCGTCAGGTTTTCATTTCCCAAACCGCCGACGGACAATGAAATAAAGCGTTCGATCAACATATGAGGCGACCGCAGGTCAAGCTTTGAAAATGGAAAAAGGTGCTCGACGGAGCGCAACCGGAAAGCGAACAATGGCGAACGCAACGCAATAACACTCTGTTTTGTTGTCCTAAGGGCGGACGTAAACTTAAACTTCATTTACAAAGTGGTTTTTGGTATCACCATCACGCAATCAAACTAAAACAACCATACATATGTTTAAAACTTTACGCGGTGATAAAAACGCATTGGATTGATATTAAAATGTTTTTTGTGGATTTTATAACACTCTGTATAAATTTCTTGTAGTGGTTGTTAGGTTGGTAGTGGTTCAGGTAGAGGAAGAAATAATACGGAAACCGCAGCATGGTCAGAGACGAGCGAAAAACAGAAACTCCAGTTTCGAGATCTCGGAGCTGAGATCTGACTTAGAACTCAAGCTCATACTCAACCTCGATCCCAACAATGAAATGAAAACGGAAACGCGCTGCAGCTAAACAAAAGAGAACAACGCAAGTTCTAGAAAACAAAATGCAATTTACGCTCGCTTGTTTTCGTGCTTTCGACTCACTCAAATCCCAGGTTATTACTGATCAATTTATAAATTTCAATTAAAACCGTGTTTAAATATACCTAGTGTTTTATATTGAAAAAAAAAATTATTTGTTAAACTTTAATTATTTTAGTACATAGTTAATTAGTTTAGTAGTATATATATATATATATATATATATAAAATATTTAATTATATTTTAATTTTTTTAAATATTTCAATGTTTTTATTAGTTGTATTTCATTTACTATGTTTTTAATGCTGTTTAAATAAATTTAAATTAAATATTAGTTAATTAGGTATTTAAATAAATACTATGTCTTTGCAATAAATAAATATGTATAATTTAACATTAATACTTTTGATTTTATGTAAATTTTAAAATATATTTCCAACAATTTAATTCAGTATTTCAATGTATTGCTACTTGTTTTTATTAATTGTATTGCATTTACTTGCTATTCTTTTTGCAATATATGAATTAAAACTAGTGAAATAAATACTTAATCGAATGTTATTTCAATTGTAAAAAAGAAAATTTGTTTACAATGAATAATTCTCCGGTTATTTAAATTTTAAAATAAATTTTGAGGCCATTTTCATGTTTTTCATTTTTATAATGTAATTAATTTATTTAATATTTAAACCAACGAAATTCAATTTGATAAAATAAATACCTAACTAAATACTTTATTAATTCCCAAAACAAAAATTAATCCAACATTAATACTTTTCATGATATTTAAATATAAAATACACTTCATGAAATAAACTTTTTGGTAATATCCTCGATTCTTGTTTGTAATCTGTGAAAACATCTTAAAAACCTTGAAATATTTAAATTGCAAGAGCAAAGTGCTGCAACACTTCGTATGCATTTAATCATTGCCATTATTTTCGCCTCTTTCGCAAACGCAGCGTCGTCACAGCGCTGATGAGAATGGGAATTACATGAATTACGAGAGCAATAAGAAAGCGACGATAGTGGTGCATCTCTGGCGGGGCCACACGTTGGAGATTTTTATTTTACGCTTGGCGTTATCTAGCGCGAGCGCCCCCTTCGGAATGAAAATGGCCGGACTCGAAACGAGCGCAATGGCAGTACCACTTTGCACTTTACACTGCTCGCTCATCAAGTGACATAGTTTCGTGTAAATGAGGAAATGAGTAGTGATTTTGTTTCTCTCGATTTATCTAAAGCAATATTTACTTACTTATATTTAAAGTAGTATTATAAATGTATATTTGAGTTTATTTGTTTGTTTGTTACGCTTTCACGCAAAAACCACTGAACTAATTTTGATAGAATTTGGTATAGAGATAGATGTAACCATGGAAAATAAAATAAATGAAGAAAACCTTCTTTTAGATCAGATAATCGTAAGAAATAGTATTAATCAGAATGGGAGTTTGTTTGTTACGCTTTTACAGAAAAACCACTGAATCATTTTTGATAAATTTTTGTATAGAGATAGTATTGATCTTTGAAAATAACATAGACTACTTTTTGTCACAAAAATTTAATTGGAAGGGCATGAAATAAGGGTTGAAAGTTAGTTTTGAAATTCAATTATTGTTTTAGTTTTATAATTCGAATTGAGATGGCGCTAAAGTAAGTTATTAGTATTTTTGTTTCTTAAAATTAAAATTTAGAATTTAATTGACACGAAAATGTTACAAGTATGTATTTTTAAATACTCTTTAAATTAATTTGGATTAATACTTAAATATAATATTCACCGTTGTAGTCGTGCTTTGTACAGTCGGAAGTTTAGCCTGATGTTTAAAGTTTTGGCTTCTTGTCGAACAGTTTCAAAAGTCCGTAAAGTCGAACCGGCAAACCGGCAACGCGGTCGAGCGGCTAATAATAGTAATTAGAAACTTTCTCATTGTGAATCAAATTTTCATGCGCTCGGGCCACGCATTACAAGCTACAAAGCTTCACTTTCATTCTATTCAAATCATAATGGAAACAATAAGTTCTAATAAATAACGTTACCAGTTTAGTATTTCATCATTTTATCCTCTTGAATAGACAATGGAATTGTACATACCTGAAACAAACAAAAACATACATTAAATGATATAATATTAACATGTTTTACATATTATTAGAAATAATAATAATAACTTAGAAATTTAGAATAACACTGGGTTTGAGTTGCGGTATAAGTATCGAACATAGCAAATCCACAAAGAAAAAAATAATTTTTGTTGATTTAAACTAAAATTCTTAATTTTTAATAAAAAAATAATGAATCAGTAAATTTGACAAATATTTCTAATGTTCCCCCACCCCTCACTCCTCCTCAATCCAAATATTATTGCTTCTGATTTGCTTCCTTGCTTTATGTTTTTTTCAGCCCCTTGGGCAATAAATTCATTACTCGAATGAAGGTCGATGGCGGCGGCAATTTCGTTAATTAATTAAGCGCGCCCGCGCACGAACGAGTCGGCCTTCGACCGGCCGCCCGCAACTAATCAGCAAATATTAGCCGAATTTGAATAATGCGGGATGTGATGGATGCGTGCGCGTGCGTATATTTACAATGCGCATTATCACACAACGCCGAAACAATTTACACAACACGCGAGCGCCTGGCGTCAGAGGGTGGTAAATTTTGCGGCGTTTGCATACTGATTCACAGCCGGCAAAGCAATGAACGCAAGTGCGTGTGGAAATGCGGAACACCGCGAATGATACACGCATAACCTAACATAACCTACACCCAAGTACGCAACCCAACATACAAGCTACAAGTGTGTTAATAGTCTAAAACATGTTATATCTGATAAGAAACGTAATAAAACTTTTCTTTCGCGTCGAAATAAAAAAATGTAAACTCCGTTCAAGTGTTGGTTTACACTCAACAACATGTTTGCGCAGTGAGGAATTCAAATATGCTTACATTTTACACAAATATTACATTTTTTTCCCTCATCATATCACATCGTATACTTTTGTACGTTTCGTTTTTTTTTACGACTGAGCTCAAAGTTACTAAAATAACACACTTGCACACATTTGTATCGCTGCGCAAGAGCATCGCACATATAAAACATTCCTGCGGACATCATAAACGTACGTTTTCTCTGCCGGAGAGCTGGAGAGCGCGGTGTGTCTCATCTGTAACATATTATGGTGGAGGCGCCGCGGTCGCGGCTTGTTGCAACTTTATAGCTCGGCCCCGCGGTCAGGGTTTTTATTCGTTTTTTTTTTTCGGTATCTCGTCCGGGCGTAACAGCGTTCTTGACTTAGCTAATGGAGCGCCCGGCTTCACGGAAGAATAAACATTTTCGTAGTAAAAATATTGTCGCGTTTTGTCTTCAAACCATATTTCTGGGTCAGTTATGCACGGAATTGTATCGTAAAGATAAAAATTATTATTATTTTAACTCTTATTAATATTAAATGAGTTGTTTTAGATAAATTTAATATTTAACAAGTAGGGTTATGTTTAATGGGTTGCATATATTATTTATGAATTTGTGTAATGCTTAAATCGGAAAACTTTTTTATTTTACTGTTTAACAATAAAATTTTTATGAATAAACGTGAAAAGTTTGTAATTTGTGTTTTGAATTTAAATTGTTTGCATTTTTAAATAAATTTTATTATAAATATTTAAGAAGTGATGTCTTTAAAAATGGTACCTAATATGTATTTAGTAAAATTATTCATGAAATTACTTGAAACAATAATAAACATTTGAGTTTTATAGAAAAAATTATTAATATTATGAAAAAATAATATTTTCTCAAGCAAGGTTATGTTTATTTGGTTGTCTAAGTATTTTATAAAAATATATATTGCAAGAAAAGAAACAATTCATTTTTACAACCAATCATTGCAAATATATAAAATTAAAAGCTTTAATGTTTGTTTTAATTAATAAATACTTAATACATTTATTAAAATTTAAAATATTTGTAATAATTTTTATCCCAAATAAACAATTATTGATTCAAAACTTGTAGCCACTATGTATTTAGTGAAATCATACATGAAATTGATTTGAACATTAATTAACGTTTGCATGGTCCACATCTTTATCCGAAATTCAAATTAGTTTCGCGATCGCACGC
The DNA here is from genome assembly GCF_025399875.1 of Dalotia coriaria. Lineage (NCBI taxonomy): Eukaryota > Metazoa > Arthropoda > Insecta > Coleoptera > Staphylinidae > Dalotia > Dalotia coriaria. The sequence continues at coordinate 5,929,491 of NW_027045447.1, read as the reverse complement.
GTCGATAACGCTTGGCGCGATGTCCGCCGGTGGCCGCGCGCCGTTATTAATTGCAACTAATTAATAGTTGGTTGCGATGCGTACGGCGCGCATAAATCCACCACTTCCACCACTCCAGCCCTTCCTGCCGCTTGCTGTCCTCTCGAAAGGAAGTAACACATTGCAAACTATCGCCACGAACCGTACCAACCTCTAATTCTCATTCTATCGTTAGTCGGCGAGTTCTGACCTGACCCAAAACTAACATTTTGATTTAAGTTTCGATTTCGATCTACTGAGATTGCGCACACCCACACAAAGCACGCATTTCGTTATTGTGTTGTGTATTGGCGTGTTAGGGGAAACTTGATCTACGTAGGCATGAAACCAAAGGGTCACACATTCACAACCACAACCACACGATGATAATTAATGCGTACGATCATTAGTTGCGGAGTGTTATCAACAAATTGCACGTCAAGCGTTACAAATACAATAGTAGAACAACTATAATCAGACGTACAGATTGAGATGAGTTTTATCTCGCGTTTAAATCTGGTGACGCGAAGACGCAACCCAAGTCGCAGGTGATTGCTGATTCTAATCTCAACAAGTTGTAAATTTGTATTCCAACAGATGAAAAGATGAATATTTAATGGTAATAGTTTGCGAAATAGGTTAAAATGATTAAACTCTAGCTTTGAGTAAATTTGGTTGCCTATGTTATATGAATTTATATTTTTGAATTTTCCATTTGGCAATTCATACATTACCCAAACGTTATTATTCTGACGCTGTTCATTTTTGTGCGTTAAACGCGCAGAGCTTTGTCCAATCAAAGGCAACAAAGCCCGAAACAGTTAATACCATTCCACCTGCACGTCCATTTTCATTTCGCCTCATTTTGCTACGCGTTCGTTGTTTTTTTTTTTTCGCGCGCTCGTGCGGTGTTTTACGCCAAGCCTCCGATGATGTGTGCATGTAAATGAATTTTCATCCCTCGTTGTGTTGTGTTTTTTTTTCCGCTTGCGTATTATTTTTTTCAACTTGTTTCACTAAATTGTATTTCATTTCGCCGCGAAACGCACCGCACATTCGATCCAAATCGCGTGAGTTCACCCGATTTGTGAAACGTTCACGTTCATTTCGAGGTTGATAATAATACACGCTTTTTTTCCTGCGCGGTTTTTTTTCTTTTGGTCGTCGCTATCGTGCGCATATTTCCTTTCTTTTCTGCATAATCCTTTCATGCACCCCCGCGGCTATCGGTAAGTGGTGAGAAAGTTGTGAGTGGAATGAATAGGGGGAGCGAATGTGGAAAAAAGCGCTGAAAAAACAACCAAACCAATATTAATCGCTTTTGCCTGTCTGCGGAGACGCGTCGGGGACGCGTTGATTTGTTCGAAGAGGCGAAACAGCGAAAACATTGGAATGTGTGACGCCTGCGAGCAATCTGTGCATGCGATTCCGCCCCGCTGAATCGATAACAACCGCACCGCATCGACGAAAACGAAAAATTTACGCCCTCAGAAGGAAAAAAAAAACAACAAAACGAAAAACTGTAATTAAAACCTGAAGCGCGTGTAATGTAATGATGTTAACCGAAATTGAACCAAATTAATTTCCACAACCTCAAACAGAGAAAAAAATACCAAACGAAATTTTCCAGCAAACAATTCCGGTCAAATTAAAAACTCTACATGGTAGGCAACCCAAAATACGAAATTGAAATTTTTTAACCTTAAATATTGCATGAATTAAATTATAAAATTAATTCATTATCCCTTCGAAGGAAAATTAAATGTAACACAATATGCTGTACATTTTCCCGGCGAGCTAAGACGTTATTTGTTCAGGTCGAGTCCCGTCGCGTATTTATTCAGGACGATAAAGCATTATTAACGATATTTAAACACAAATATTACGTTATTGTCTTAATACGTAACTGCGTGGACTCTTTGCGACGCATTTCCTGCAGCGCAACTCTTGCAAACTCCTGCAACTACCTTCAAATTACGAAAAACTTCTTGCCTGAACAAGATAAGTCCTTAAACTTAACTAAAGTTGGACTTAAATTTAGTTTCAACTCAATTTTCCTTGATAATAGTTATATCTATTTAGTAAGAAACAATGTAGTCGTAAATTTTGTTAATTGAATAGGTAAACTTCATTATTTGTAGCATACTGTATAAAGGTTGTCATAGTCATGCATTCGGCGCACGAAAACGAACAAATTGCTTAGTTTAATTAATTTTCAGCAGCGGCGGGGCTTGTCGAGGCCGAATGTCGAAAATTAGCGCCGAATCGCCCTTTCTGCGATGTTTATGTTATATCAACGTTTTGATAGAACTCGCGTTTAATTAATTTTTGTTTAATTAGTCCTATTACGACACTGTGACCGCTTACTTTACGGAATTATCTTCATTTTGTAATAAAATAAGTTTAACTGGTTCATTTTTATTATATAGGCAACTTCAACGGCTTACATTTTGTATGTTTGGTTGCATAACTGTATTTTAATTTATTAATGCATGTTTATTGTTAAACTCTGTTTAATATTTTAAGTTTTGTTGTTTTGTTTTTCGCCCGAATTGTTTAAACTGTTAATAAATGCATAATTCAAGCGATCGAAACTGTGAAGTGTTTGCTGTAAATGAATGATTTATTCGCAGCGTTTCGAGGGCAGTCAAAACAAATTGTCATGTAAGCCGAATTTATGCGCAATAAATTTGTCCTCGTCGATATTGTGCGTGGAGGCTTTTAACGGGCGTGAATGCGACTGTATCATGCCAAAAATGAGTCCAGAATAAAAGGAAAGTTATTTATATTTTTTTTGTATTTTTATTTCGAATCTTTCCGAATGCGGAAAACTTTCTGGGTTTTGACCTGGTTTTTATCCACTCAACCAATTCATATCATAAATAAAAAACATCAAAATAAATTGTATATAAAATGAAAGTAAATTTGATTGCCTGCATTGATTATTTTTTAACCTAAAATTAATATAAAATAAATCTTAAAAAATTGAAATTTTTTATTGTTGAATATCAATATCAGTTGATATAAGTGATCAATCGTTCAAACGGTTCTTTTGCCGTCGAGATCACGCTCCGAAATTTATTTGCGTGGCTTCGCAGAAACATTCAATTTGGAAAATTTTATTTTTTCACCCCTGGCAACTTTGTATTTCCGCGCTCAAAGAAAAACTCGACGCTGGAAAAAATAAATAAGAACATTTTCATCTCTCGCTGAGAAAGAGTCGAAAATAATAGAAATATCGAGCATGCAGAGGCAAGTCGCGGAATGTCGGAATGCGCACACCACCCTTCGAACCAAATGTAAGAAAATGGGGAATACATAAATAAACGGAACCGAACGAAACGCGTCCGAATTGCGATAAAGTCTGAATATACCTTTGGGCTTTCGATAATATTCGACGCGGAGGATGCGAGCCAATGCTTGGGGAACCTCCGGAGGGTTGCTTTGCACGAAACAAATATCGATTGCTCGACATTCCATCATTTTCATTTTGGTGCAAGACGTGTATCAGCAAAAAAAACAAAAAGCATTTTTTTTTCTGATATAGGCAACTCAATATACATTACCGATACATTAATGTATAATAAGTTGGCTAACATTTGAAACGTCAAAAATTCATTTGTGTGGATTTTATGTCATATTTATTTACGTTTTGTTTCTGATTGATTTCCTATCCTCTCATCCTTGTAATACTTTGTTATTATCCTCATATATCGCCAGGAAAAAAAAGGGAGGAAATAAATTTGGTCTAATCTACGACGGAAAAAAACGCTCGCAGTGTTTCATCGACTTTGCGTTGCCGTTGTGTTGCACGATTGTATCGCATATCACAATCGAAAGCCGAAATTTATTTGCGCGATTTTCCATAACTCCGGCGCTCTTCGGCGCGGACATGTGCCCAAGCTCTTGCACGGTAAACAATCGTAAAATTTAGTATTACCCCCGCAGAAAAATACCGAATTTATTGCAAGACTTAAAACCCTCATCAATCGCGTGCCCCTTCGATGCTCGCAGAGATTTCTCAGATGCGGGGCGTAAATAAAAACAAAGAAAATAACCGAATGTGAAAAAATAAAAAAAAAATTAATATTTAACCTTTTTTGTGTAAAAAAATTGAAAAAAATGAAATTATCACACGCAGATTTGCATTTTTGCACAATATCAACATCAACATCAAGTGCACAAGCTGCAAAAGTGTCATCCGTGTGCGAAAGCTTAAAATACGCACAGAAATAAAAATAAAAATAAAGCAAACACAAGCCAACTGTCAACAAAGCGACGCTAAAATTTCATCTGCAAACGTTGCACGTGTTTGCCGAAATATTCAAAAAATATCCGAATTTATCAACTCCTGAATCGCAGCATGACGCAACTCGCGTTTATTTTGTTTTTTTCTATTTTTGACTTTTTATAATTTACACAAGAATATTTCACATATGCAACCCAATTCTCAATATGCAAACAAGTGTATAATGAGTTGTATAACTTGCACAATTGTTTTTATGTGTAACGAAGTTAAAAGTGGTTTAAAACTTAAATAAATGTCTGAATTTGGCTGCGGGGCACGTGGAAAACAATTTATTTTCACCGTCTCATACAAAAGTTGTGTTGTTGTTTGAGTAGCACTCACGTCATGCAAATATTTACGATTTACATGAACCGCACTGCTTGGTTCTCTCTCAAGCTCAGCTCTCAATTTGCACAATCCTGTTTGTGTGTGCAAGCTAAAGCAAGAATTATTATTTATCTAATTTGTCTAAAAATAACGCAAAAATACGCGAATAAATGAGCGCACGTCACGTACTTAGTTGAAAAACGAGCATTTTGTAGTTTGCGTTTTGGGGTTATGTTTAGTTACGTTAGTTTGCGCGAAAAAACGCAAACAAATTGAGGAATAAATCATTAAAAATGTGCTTTCTATGCTAATTTTGCGGCATGCGTGGTACACATGTACGAATTAGAATAATATAAAAAAGCGCCGACCACAAATCAGACTCGCGCACGTCTTTTACTATTTTTATTTTATTTTTTTCATCTTTCGTCCTGCTGCGCGTATTTTTGACATGTTACATGACTTTTGCAAATTATACCCATGTTAAACATAAAAAATAAAACAAATCAATTGTATTTGCATAAACTTAACCTCAATTTTTTTCCATAACTTGTTTTCGACAGGTTAGGCAACTCAATATACATTGAATTTAAAAAATTGATTACTGCTGTTTTTTTACTGAAATATTCGCCTGGTTTATTGTTAATAAACAAACGGCTTATCTAAAATTCAATCTGCACGCAAGCGACATGTGTAATCCAGTAATCCGACGAGTCTGGCTCGTAATAACTCACCCCTCGAGCGACAGAGCGTGATTTACTCGCGCTGCGATCGATCGCGATCGCAAAAATCGCAAGAAAAACAAAATTCGATTCGCAGCCATCTATCCATCATTCGGTCGCGCGTCGCGACGTCGTTTTCCAACTATTTATGCAAATTGCGCGCCGACACGAAGTCTGAAACACTGATCGATATGTTTGTCTCCAGCCTCGACCCGGCGACACGCTCTAATACATCAATTTTCGGTGGCGCGCGCGAAAAACTTCGAATGCGCAAAAAAAATGAGCGAGCGAAATAAAATTAAGATCGAAAGAATCTGTTACACGGCGAGGGTCGTAAAGGTTGGGGAGGTAAACGAGTTACGATTTTTACTCACGTACTCTTTAGTTTTTTTTATTTAAGGGTTGTTTTTTGTTTCGCGAATTGAAACGTTTGCAAGTTTTTTTACGGCAAAACAAAAAATTGTTAAGGATAATTTATTTTCTTCACGTAGTGCACATCTTGTTATATCGCCCACCTGATGTAAAAAATTTATAACAATTTAAATTAAAGTAGAGTGAATAAAACAAGAATAACAAAAAAGTTTGGAAAAGTTTTTCGCCGATAAAAAATGAATGCTAGTCTGAATCGTATTGGAATGTAAATGCGCATCAAGTGGAACGTTTTTTGGCAAATCGAGAGAGAATTGCAAAAGTGCAATCGACGCCACACGGATTGATGCAAATAGAATGCAACCTCGAATGACAAATCTTTTATTTTCCGAGTGCATTCACAACTTTGCTCAGTTTTCTCAGTTTCCACACTTCAAAACTTTCAACTTTACGTTTTTTTTTTTCAAACAGTTTTAGATTCCATTTACCATTCGGGATTTTCTATTTAAATTCTTTGAGAATAAAACGTGACGTTTTACAATTTAGAATAAAATATTGCATTTTACTTAGGCACATAAGGATTAAAAAAGTTTTTGTTTCAAGAAATTGGTTTGAAAAAATTGAAAAGAAGTCTATATTTATGAAGTTCGCACTTTCGGGTTTGTCGTGGCAGAGTTTTCGACGAGTTTCTTTCGTTCCGCTCGAGTTTAGACGAGGGTGAGGTTACGTTAATGGGAAACTTAACCTTGGGCTTAATTTACATGCGAAAGTCATTTTCGCGACGAGCTCACGCGTTCGCTCTTACTTACAGCGGGCGAGCATCAAAGGAACGAAAAGATGGTCAGATTTTCCGAGTTATCATCTTAAATCTACTTTGTGACATTAAGTACTCGAGGGTACTAGAGGGAGAGATTGGGCAGGTAGAAGAAACAAATTTGCTTTACGTCGATTACAACGATGTTATTATTTGAACAAATTTTGAGTTAAAAAAGAGTAAAAACAAGTCAATTCTATACGTTTAATGATTTGTAATGTATGTTGCCTATTTATTATATACATGTTTTGGTAGATATCTAATTAACTACTATTTTGGCGCATGCGCAGAACCTAAAATATAAATATTTGAGGTTAAAAATGACTTTAGTGTTCTTCATAACACATAATTTACATAAATTACTCGGAATTTGCATATTTCTCTATTATCAAATAAAACATACCCCAAAATTGAATAAATTGAATAACTTTTTGTTCATATTCGCATTCACATTCATTCTCAAGTTAATATCCTGACCCTGTTTTTACTACTCTTCTTTGTCTTACCCCTAAAACCTCATCTAAACTTATTCACTCCATCTCACTATTCTCTATCCTACAACTCCTTTATTCTGCCAATAATAATAACCAAACTACACTAACCTCACATTTTCTTTCTTTAGCTTCCTTGTAGCATTCTATTCCTCCCATTTATTTGTTCTTTCAATAAAGTCGTAAAAGCTAGCACCCAGAAAACGAAGAAAACGTAGTAATGCTTAAAACCATGAAACAGATACACAAGAAACAAAAGTCTTCCTCCACACTAACACGTTTCATATTGCGTGGTTCCATGCGCTCTGAACACACAGAGCAGGAAAAGAAAACAGTCCAACATATGAGCACGATGCATACTACAAATAGACGTAGGTATAATGTCGCCAACTTAATGTCCTTTTGACACGAAATGAATTTATGTTCGTCCACAAACCGGGTTTTAACGTTATTAGCGTTTCGTTTCGAGTTACGCTTTTATTTTTCTATTTATTTTCGAAATTAAATTCAATCCCCAACCAACACGTAAAAAAAAAACTTTTTATTGCTTTCAAATAAAATACTAATTAATATTCCAATCAAATATGAATATTATTAAGTCAAAGCAAATATTATTTTTGTCTGCATTAGTGTCAGTTGCGTTCGGAAATATAAACACAGACAGTCATTTGCATTAATATTGCATTGAGCGACGCTAATTAATGAGCGACCGCAAACATGCTCCGAATAAATATCGCTTCGACTCGAATAACACGCAGGAGATAACAATACACATTAGCTCATTATAACCTATTTACTAATTGATCTATATATATGAATATCAAAACATATTTAATAGTTTATGCTTGTTAAAAGTTTATAAATATTGGGGTTAAAAACAAAAACATAACAAATGCGTGTACATTGGGTTGCATAATATGCAACTCGCAAATAATATTTAGGGTTATGCGCGTTTCGAATCTAATTGTTGATGGACGCGGTTATAAATACAAATGGATGGCATTGTTCGACGGTGGAATAGTGAGGAGCACGATGCGCGCAGAATACTGGAAACGGTTTAATTAATGTTTTCATTTCGTAATTAAATCCCGCATTCCGTTGTGCATCGTGTTGCCGCTGCGAACAATACAAAGCATTCAATATTTAAACATAACAATTATTTAAACATTTACAACTTTTTTACCAGGAGCATTTTTCGGTTTAGGTAAACCCTAAATAAACAAGTACTACTATGTTGTTGATAACTTGATTGAAAATATGAAATTTCAAATTTAAATTGAGTTGAGGTTGTCGGCCGAGAGTGGCGATTATGAATTTATTTTTAATCACTTTTCTATTTTCGAATGCCCGGCGCCTCCACCATTTATTTTCGTTGCGTTGCTGGCGAAAATGATAATTCGGCGCCCCGGCGAAATGCGTGTCGTGTTTGTTCTGCGCTCACATCACGTAACACGAATAATAGTTTTGAGCGCGTATGAATGTTTGATTAGGTTTTTGTGTATCTTGCGTTGTCAGTTGAGTGGATATTCGATATTTTCTACTTTTACTCCCTTTGCGTCGCTCTTTCGCAAGTTATCGCCATGCTGATGGGTTTATAATAAACAATTGGTTTTTGTATCCGCGCATAGAATTTGTGCGAGACTATCGCTATTATAAAAATGTCAGTCAATGTATTATACAGTATGCTTTATTTATATTTATTTATATTTTTTTATCTCATGATTATAGAAAAATTAATTCGGTAAAAATGATTTTTTGTGAACAATACAGTTGAATATGCCGATTTTTTAAAGTCGTGTTAGTTACACCAAATATAACTCAAGAACGTCTGAACAGATTTTGATTATCTATGATTTGTTGAATTTGTCTTGGTCTAGAATAGCAAAATAACTATTAACATATCAAAAATTATGATTTATAAGGCGTGAAACAAATGATGAAAATTTGTTTAAAAATTCAATCATTGTTATAGTTATATAATTCAAACATAGATGGCGTTAAAATGCATTTTTATCATCTTTAATGTATTTAAAAAGAAAACAAAATTTGTAATAATGGAAATAAAATAAAATTACTGCCCAATACAAACCAAAAGCATTTATGTAACACAAAAACGACTCGTCGAATGCATAGATGGTGTTTGTGGTACTTTGCGATATATTATTGTTAGGTTGTTTCCCCTTCTATTCCAGAGTGGTTTACATCGGTCAGTTATATGCCCATGGATTACGTAAAAGTTATTTCTAGGCCGTTTTATCAATGCGAGGAAATTTATTATGCATGCATTAAGCAATACTCAGTTTAATAAATTGTTTGCGAGCACTTATCCTTTGAGTATACTTTTATTACAAAGTGTAGAAAGCACTTCATTTAAATGCGGAGAAAAATCGTAAATTAATAGCTGTGAGTATGTTTTTTGCATCATATAAAGTTTATATATAATTGTCGTGTGAATAAATAATTTTCCTGTCACTTTAACTTTTTATTTAACCTGATTTGTGTAAAAGTATTGATTTATGCAACCAAATACACACAAACATAACAGGTTTTAAGTTTTTTTAGTTTTGGAAAAATTATAATTATTAGTTAGTAAATTTTATTAATATACAAATAAAAATGTCAAAATTTTATGGTTTTATAAGTTTTATTACTTTTTTCATATCCTTAAGTAAATGTTTTCTTTGTGTCCCCCTAAAATGCCTATTATTCAACATAATACTAGCAAATAGCATGGCGATTATGCCGAAAAATGTATCAAAATATATTAAGCAAATGATTTAATTTACGACCACCCCTTATATCACTATAATTCGAGTACGCCGCACTGCTCGTTTGCATATTATTGTTAATGCTGTTGCGCGCACGGCGAGAACGGAAAAAACGCGGTAGGAAACCGCGCGTTTGCGATACGCATCTAAAACGGGGTTAATAACTTGATTGATGGTCGTTTTTCGTTCGGTTCTCTTAAACACAACTCGACAAAAATGGCAGAAATGACCCCTCGAAACGAAAACTAGATGCTAGTGGAATAACCAATGTTTCCGACTTTCTGACTTTCGAATTTTCCGTTTGCAATGAGTGAAGTTTAACTAAGAAACAAGTTAAAAGAAGTTTTTCATTTTTCATGCTATATACTCAAGTATGATGTAAAGATGAATTATTATTTTTTGTACAAATGTGAAAAAGTAAATGTGGAGCAGGAATTAAAACGAGTATAATAGAAAGAAAAGTGCTAAGTCTATATTTATTTTAATTACAACCCCTTCTAATATAATTACTTTGTAGCATATATATGTATGGGAAAAGTTCGAATGATTTTTGCGTTTTAAAACGTTTATAATCTCATAACGCAATCGCGACAACCCAACACACACGAATGTTGAAAACGGAAAATACGAAACAAAACAAACGCGATTAAATGAATCGACTTTTAACTCAATAATTATTATCGCTCGAAATCAAAAAGCATAAAGATATGCTGTGAAATAAAATGTCGAGCACTATTATTACATTAGTAATGCATATGATAAAATATTCCTAGTATTTAAACAAATTTAAACAAAAAATAGTTTTTGTTTAAATATAACATTAAAAATGGTTAAAATAATAAAATTACTAACCTTATTAGATTTATGATGAATTCTAGTCCTGTGTATGTATGGTTGCAGTCTTTTTGATGCTTGATGAACTTCACAACACTTCTGTTCAATTTAATTTAACACTCAGCACGAGTAAAACAGATTTTGTCGTTATTATATTTTGTGTACCTACACTTTTTGTTGGTTATGTCTTCTTGGTATACATTAAAGAATATGCGCATAAGCTAACTAATGCTATTTATCGTTTTTTTGCTCTGTATTGTGTTTTCTACGCGTTATTTGGTAGCAAGTCATTTACTTTTTATATCTTTTCCAAAGCCTGTAGAAGCCTATTAATTTTTTGTTTATAATAAAATATTTATATTTTCAAAGAATTTTTATATTTTACTAGAGTATAATAATTGGACTAATGTAATTTACTTCTATTTATCTTTTGTTAGTATTTATAAGATTATATATTAGTGCGCACGATTATATTATCAATTAGCCGATAATAAGTTATGAAGTAATGTTCTAGTATTTTTTTATTAGATTTGGTTGAGTTTAGAATGTTGAAACTTTGGAAATATTTTAAACTTTTTTTGTTGTTTTTTTAGAACAACACACCACTGATTACGCGTTGGAAACTTTTTCGTGATCCTTGGGTTTTCGTCCTCTCGTCCTCGCAGTGCGGGAAAAACTTTCGCGTACACGAAAAACGCATCAAAAACAATCAACAATCGGCGGTTTTTGGGGTCGCGGCAAAAATCGTGTGTATCCCAAGCGCGAGCGTGTGTAAACACGCACACCGGCGGCGACAACGGCGGAGGATAACACGTCCTGGAGGAGAGCCGACGAACGATTGCGGCCCGTATAGCACAAGAGGCAGAGTGTTGCGGCAGCGAGGGCGCACGAGGCGGCGCGAGTTGCGACGACGCCGACGGCGGCAGCGGAGGCGGCAAGAATGGTAACACTAGAAAACTAGGACTGCAAATAAACAGGTTGGATCGGTTGGATGATTTTTGACAGATATTTTATTAGAATATTCATTTAGAGGGGGTTTCGATACACACTAGCGCCAGACTTTGAAGGCCACTCTGGATATTCGACAATTGCATCGTTACAACAATTATTTTGGTTGGCAACGCGAAGAAAAACCAATTGTTGATCGCATATTATTATAATTCCATTAGTCTAAAGCATTGCTCATTATAATCATACACAATCATATATAATATTCGTTTTTTTTTTAAATAATAATAATGTGTCTTTTTATCAATCATATTTTTCTCATTGATTATTATCATTATTTATAAATTAACTTACATGAAAACCAAAGAAATAGCATTAGCATTAAATTATTGCATTTTAAATAATTCTTACTTGCACACACAAAATTCCGTCTATCGTACATGGCGTCTTGTGTCAACTTTGTTTGTTGGTGGTTTTTTTTTTCAGTATTGGTTGCCAATTCTAAAGATAATAATAAAATAAATCTTAATATGATACTACCAGTGACATCTGCCGTCAAATCTAAGTACTTCCTGGTTAAACATTTTACAAACTATCGATAACGCTATTTTTTGCGTTATTCAATTTAAAATTACATTGTTTAAAGCTTATATTTATAAAATGTATTAAATATTTATGGCCATAATTTATATGTAAGTAATTTAAAATAAATTATATTCACAAAACTTACAGTGTTGTGAAAGTAGCCTTAGAATTTTCCACGTGTGTTATTGCGCAAACGCCAAAAATGTTTAAACTGAATACTCTTAATAAATCGTTTTGTTTAATCTGATAAATCAACTTATAAAATTAAACTGTCTATTGCACAAAACAAGTCCATTTATTTCTTAAAATACAACTAAAAGTTAATGCTTTATTTTGTAAAATCCAATGCCAAATGTCATCAATTACCCCTAAAGTTAGTCTTTCATTCACGCGCCGTCGACTCGATTTGATATTAAAGATGGCCATCCGTTCAATGTGTAAATCATGAAAATCCGTGTATAAATGCATTGTAAATTTGTATATACGCTCGAACTAGTTAAAATCAAATTTGTACATAGACAATGAACAAAGTAGATAGTAAAAGAAAGGACTGCGCGCCCACGGGCGGCTGTGAGCCGCCCTCGAACGGCTCGAAATGTGAACTGCAGCAGTCCGTGTGCGACAACATCGAGAAAATAAAGCTAAAGACGAAGGCGCTCAACGGAGTCGTCAACGGCACCGATGTCGACGTCGTCCACGAGGAACACCCGCCCATGGCGAAGACTGGTAAGCATCATTTCCTCATAAATCTACATGACTTTAAAGTGTTTTTGTGGTTGAATTTCAAGACACATCACAAGCAGATACTACAAAAGTAGAAGGAAGCAGTGAAGAGAAAGAAACCAAGCAGAAAAAGGCCAAAAAGAAGAGGAATAAGAATGATATTCATGCAGAATCCAACTCACACCCATGTCTTCATGATGACTTTGACATCACAAGCATAATTAGAGACAAGTACAAGCAGGAAGCAGGCAGCAGTGATGAAAAGCTCAAAATAGTGGTGAATCACTTTGAAAAGATTGAGTTAAAAGATGATAAATCAACAGTGATACCAGATCCAGAGCTGCCAAGGGTAGAGAATCCAACGATTGAATATGTTGCCTATCAGTCTGAGCTACAAATGCCACTTATAATGAAGATAATCCAGAAAGACTTGTCAGAACCTTATTCAATATACACATATAGGTATTTCATTCATAATTGGCCCAATTTATGCTTTCTGGTAAGAAAAATACACATTTCTACTGCAAATCTATTAAAACTGAATGTTTTTTTAGGCAATGCACGAAAGTAAATGCGTGGGCGCAATCGTGTGCAAGCTGGACATGCACAGAAAAGTAATAAAGCGAGGATATATCGCCATGCTCGCTGTAGACAAGCAGTACCGCAAACATGGATTGGGTTCAACATTAGTTAAGCGCGCTATTCAAGAGATGATCGCTGGCGACGCTGATGAGGTTGTTCTGGAGACGGAGATTACCAATCGGCCTGCGTTGCGGTTGTACGAAGCACTGGGTTTCGTGCGCGACAAACGTCTCTTTCGCTACTATCTCAATGGCGTAGACGCACTGCGCCTCAAACTGTGGCTCAGATGAGGCACGCGACACCGCGGTGCTTGAGCTCAGGGTATCGTCGTTTAGTTGTAGAAATTTGCGATCTGGCGAAAGTTACACAACCGGGTAGGAGACTATACGCTACCTCAACAATAATGTAACGAGTAACGGAGTAACTACGTAATGCAACAAGCTGGATGCGCAAGAACGACACATGTCTGCGTGAGGACTTCATTTGTGTGTACAAACAATGATTTGTTACCCGATTACTTTTGTTTGAAATTTGATGGTTTTTAAAACAGCGTCCTGTTGAGCTAAAAGTGCACGTGGTGATACCGACTCCCCCCCACACCATCGACCAATTTCGTTAACATTGGATGTAATTCTAATTCTAGTCTCGGTTATAAATTGACTTAGCGCATAATTAATTGATAATAACTTTTTACGTTCTGGATGGCAAACGCAATACGATGGATACGAGTAAAGACACGTTCATCTACGAGAAAATACCAAAACTACATGGAAATGCAATCGCTTTACATGTGTTAAACCAACTATTAACATATATCTTAATATGTTGTACATAAATGATGAGAAATAATTAATTAACAAATTAATAGGAATCGATTTCACGCCTCCTGCAGAAAGCTAAACATTGAAATTGTGCAAATTCACAGCAATCTTTTAAATATTTTGATTATTGTATTACCACGTGAACAAACTTTAATATTATGCAATAGATTGCGTACAAAATGGTATGGTAATCGTTTTTGGAATGAAATGACGTGAATTCGAATATGAGCTAGTACTTTGTTGATTTATTAAACAATAAAATATGAAGACTAACAATAGCCCATCAAACATCAACAAAAACTCGCGTTCAAACGAATGTTAATCATTTTTTCTTATTTTTGAATGCTTCAGCTTTACGTTTAACACTTTTAACAAGTACATTTAATTCAGCATTACCCTTTTTCGCCTTACTATCATCATTAAGTTTCTTCTTTTTGGGATTTTTCGTTATTGTGGAATCACCATCTTCAATTTCAGCTCTTCGTTTAATTTTCTCACTGATCAATATGTCCATGTTCTTTGTTTTCTTGTAGTGTGGGTCTGTGGGGTCAATATTATAATGATGACTTGTAAAAAGCGCTGAAAATCGTTCATCGTTCGTATTAACTTGAAAATCATCCTTAGTTTCATTTACATCCGTAGTAGGTTTTTTATTCTTGCGTTTTTTCTTTGACTTTGACTCGTTTTCATTGTCTTGGATCTTCTTTAAACTGAAATGTTTCTTGCCTTCATCTTCATCATTCAATAACAACTCAAGTTGTGCTTTGCGTTCGGCTGTTTCAGACTCTGATTCTGAATCGTAATCACTATCGATTTCTTTCGTTTTCGACTTTGTTTTCTTTTTCTTTTGTTGGAACTCAGGAGTATTGAATTCTTCAGCAAAGTATGGATCATTCATGTCAATATCTGAAGGTACATCAGATTCGTCATCATCTTTATCTCCACTTTGCGCGTTTTTCCTTGCCTCTCGCTTTTCTTTGCGTTTTTCTTTACGTTTATCCATCAACTGCTCGAATGGTGTCTTATTTTCGGCCGCTGCTTTCTTTTCTTTTATAATTTCTTCAGTTTTCTTCTGAAGATCAACTCCCCAACTGATTTCCATACCAATATCTTTCTTCTCCTTGGCTTTCTCCTTCACTTCTATTTCTTGTAGTAACATTTTGTACTTATCAATCATTTTCTTTTTACTTGCAGGCGCATCATTGTTTTCATCGTCTGAATTATCGTTAATATCATTCGTTTCTTCATTTTCCGACTCTTCTCCACTACTTGAAGCCAAATATGCCTGCAAATCTGCATCTGCAATGTCGTCAATCTTTCCACTCGCTAATTTTTCAGCAATTTCCACTCGATCAGGATTAGTTTCATCCCAAGTTAAATCAACTTTAGCCTGTTGCAGTGCTGTGGTTGTGAAAAACCTAGGTTTGTACTTTGACATCTCAGGCAACTTATCACAAACCTCTTTTGGTTCATCATCAAACTCCATATCATCAGGAATAAATCTCAAGTCAATTTTTGTTGCACTACTTTCATATTCCATACCATCACACTCTGTGTAAATTTTATTTGCAGAATTTGCACTATCACAAGTTACAACAGCATAGTAATATTTAAGCCTGTTTAACTGATATTGCCTCAGTTTTTCCATGTGATATTTGGATCCTTCTTCATTTTCATTCTCATTATCTTCATTAGATTGAACCAGTTCAGCCGGACCTTTGATTTCCTCCTCAGCAAGCCTTTTCTTACCAAATTCGGATGGGTAGATGATAATTGAAGAGATGCTTCCTCCAGGAGGTAAGAATGAATTGAATAGAACCATTAAATCATTTGCTTTTATTCTGTCCCAATCCATGTTACATGCTGCTAGTCTGTATGTAGCTTCCTCAGTGCTTCCAGCATCTGCATCTAATTCTCCCCACTTGTGATCTATGCCATCATCTTCTTCAAGTGCCTGAACATCATCATCAGTCTCTTCATCATCTGATGAAGACTCACCAGACAACAAATTGCCTTCACCTCTAGCATAATCTACTGTTAGATTCTTCAATTTCTTTTTAATTTGATCTGATACATTTTTATCAGATGAATCAAGTGTTGGTTCTTTAACTTTCTTCTGCTTTTCCTTATTGAGTTTATTTTTTAGCTTCTTATCATCTTGCTGGACTTCTTTTTCTTCTTCTTCTTCCTCTTCATCATCTTCTTCATCATCCTGTTCCTTGTCTTCATTAGTACCTTCCTCTGATTCTTCTTCAGACTCTTCTTGGTTGCTGTCTTCATTATCCTTCTCATCATCATCATCAGAGTCAATATCATAGTACCGTTTTAAATTTTCAGTCGTCGAATGATTTACAGGTCGTCCACGCTTGTCCACAGTGTATTTTACTTTGAATTTCTTGTCTTTGAACATAGACTGGAAACGTTTGTCGATTTTTACCTTACGTTCCCCTTTTGGAATGCGCCGAAATTTCGGGTCGTTTGCAACATGTGCAAAACGTTTATCGGCTTCCATTATGGTTTATAACAATATTATATTAAGTTAAAATTAAATGTAGCACGTGTTTATGTGCAAACTTATTGAAGAATTCAAACACCACAAACTGAGGTTACGGACTTTTTCAGAGTAAGCATGCAGCAGGCTAACCGTTAAACGGGTTGCATATAACTCAGGAAATACCCATTAAAAATTAGCATTTTCTTAAAATTGGAAATCATAATGTGAAGAACACCAAATTTTAAGTTTTTTCTTTCATATTGTAGTTCAAAAGCCCTTTATTTTATGCATGGAAGTGCCCGAAATGCTCATTACAAATCAATATTTAACTAAAAATTTGAAAACATGCTGGAGAAAACACATACGGCGGCAAATCAACGAGTACAATTGTCTTAATTATTCATATGTATTTATACCAATTAACTTTATTGACGTAAAAAGCATACGTGAAAAGCAAACGGCGTATAACTTAGATAATCAGCGGCGTTTGGGACTCTTGTCGTCTTGCCGACCTTGTCCCCGAGAACGCTTTGAACCCATATTGGAAGCACGTTTGTTCCTTTTATCGAACGTTACATTTTTTACAGAAACTGCAGCTGCTGAACGTTTGTGCTGATCTGGTGCGTACAGAAGCTCATCATCAGTTTCGTCATCTAAACTTATCTAATAAAACAAATCCCTGTATAATAAAATAATTTAGTATTTTATTCCTTTTACTTACGCGCATGTCCTTATTACACAAACGCATCATATCGATAACATTATGCGATTGAGAATAATCAATTAATTTCTTTCCTTTCAACCATGGATGATTAAGTAGTTCAGCGGCGGTGATTCTTGCGGCAGGATCTTTATTCAGTACTCGTCCGATGAGATCTCTTAATTCTGGGGAGAAAAAGTGCTGCGGTTGGGGAATACTGCTACAAATATTCGTTATAATTTCTGCTTCCGTTTTTCCCGTAAAAGGCATTTGTAATGATAAAATATAATAAGTAATAACACCAATTGACCATACGTCGCATTGCTGGCTATAAGACTTCGATTGTAAAATTTCAGGCGCTAAAATAATAAATTCTCGAACAATCAGAGTTTAAATAATTAAGAGATGAACATACACATGTATTGCAACGTTCCACAACGTTCATTTAGCATATTGGCAATACCATGTCCACTCTTAACAATACTTAGCCCAAAATCGCTAAGTTTAATGTACATGTGATCATTTACATTATTTGGATTGTTTGTTACCAAGACGTTCTCCATTTTCACATCTCGATGAACAATATCTTGTCATGATTAAAATAAATTTTAAAATAAAATAAGTTTTAAGTTTTTCTACGAATTTTTACCGTTTTTATGTAAATACGTAATGGCACTGGTCAAATCATTAATAATTGGTCTGACATTGCTCTCGGTAAAACGCATGTTCTCGTCTCTCGTCAGTTTCATCAAGTCGCTAAGACATTTCTCCATGATGAGATATATCTTACTCGCCGATTCAAAAACTTCACGCAGAGAAATGATAATGTTGTATTTCATACATAATTTTGCACAAATAAGGTTTAATTGAATGTCGTGTGTTTATGTAATTACTTCTCATAAGAATAATGAAACCTGTTTATTTACCACACGATCATTAAAATTGCATAATCTAGTTAAACTGCCATATAAGTCAATTTAATTATTGATGAAGGTATGCGACCAGAAATAAAAGAACACATGATTTATTTTAAAAATCATCCAACATTACCCAGTGTATACAGTAGTTATCTATTATTACATCTGTTATTACGGTTATTTTCCTTGATCCATTATTTAATGCAAACGATTGGCAAACTATATGGAGGGAAATATTCAATTATTTATTAAGTACATGTCAGTTTATTTGAAGCTGCACGATTGCACTTTGAACAAATTGCACCACCAATCATGCGATATCATACAATGTTGAATCACATGCCGCTACACAAAGCAATAATTAAATTAATTTGCATTTAAGAGTATATAAAACGTGCAACAGCGCAAAACTAGTTCTAATATTACGTGTAGCAATCATGAGTACGCAATACAATGTACCAATTTATATAGTATTACTTCTAACGAGTACTTGTTTCAGGTGTAACTATATCAAATAATATAATAAAAGGACCTCCAGTGACGGCGCAATGTCCGAAAGAAGGTTTGGGGTGTATGATATTTGCTGCTTGCACAAAATACGCAAAAAAGATTTGCCACATAAGTCCATGTGGGAATGAATTGGAGAATTTTAAAAGTGAGACATTTGAAAGTTTCAAAGATCGTTCTTCAAGAGTAGCCAAAGAGTTGATCCGTCGAGGAGTCAAACCAAAGGATGTGATTGTCAACTGTTGTCCGAATCATTATGATAGTGCAATAACAACTGCAGCATGTTTATACATTGGTGCAATTTCTTCAACTTTGGATCCAACTTTATCTCACAGAGAATGCGGGCATTTGTTGAAGTTAATTGAGCCGAAATTTATTTTTGTGCATGAAGATGCTCTGGAGTTAATTGAAGAAAGTTTAAAAATAAGTGGTCTTAATGAAAGTGATATACATCCTCAAATTGTTATTCAAGGATCTACAGGTGACAATAAAAAAAATGTAAAATATGATACATTTAAAACTTTTTTGCAAAATGACGCAAAAGGATTTAAACCAAGGAAAGCAGAGAATTTGGATGAAAATTGCCTGATTATGTTCAGCAGTGGTAGTACTGGACTATCAAAAGGGATTTGTGTATCTCACAAATCATTCTTTTTAGGAGCTCATAGTTTACTGTATATTTATTACTATATATTCAAAACATAACAATAAAAAAATGATTTTAGTGAATTACTGGATGACACTACTTGTATTTTACACTATAGTACACTATACTGGGTGTCCGCCATTATGATTTTCATAGCGACGTTTATCAATGGAAGTTGTCGATTAGCCGCAAGAAGTTTTATACCTGAGGATACCTGTAAATTAATTCAAAAACACAACGTATGTTAATTTATTTCAATTTTAATGTATCGCAAATGTTAATAGTGTTTTTCGATTTATTTTTAGATTACTTCAGCATTTATGGCAACACCAATGGCTTATCAATTCGAAGCATTAAAACACTTATCAAAGAAGTATAACATCTCTTCCTTGAAAAGTATTCTTTTAGGAGGAGGTCCACTTAGTGCTGAGCAAATGGTCAAAGCACGAGAATGTTTACCACATTGCAGTATTTTCCTAGGATATGGTATGACAGAAGTAGCATCGTGTGTAGTTGGCTACCTCCCGCAAGATAGAAAAGATTTTTTGCAGTATCCATCATCTTGTGGGAGACCTATGAGAGGAATGCAACTAAAGGTATAGAAATTTAAAAACATTAAAATAATGTTAGAAATAATTCGATTTAAATTATAGATTGTGGATCCCGAATCAAACAAATTACTCGGCCCTGATGAAATGGGTGAAATACTTTTCAAACCACCATCAAAACTGCTCGGATACTACAAGAAAACAGAAGACAGTTATGATGCCGATGGGTTTTTTAAATCTGGAGATATAGGATATTTTAACCAGCATTTCTTAATCTACGTTTGTGATCGAATAAAAGATATGTTCAAATACATGTCTTGGCATATTGTCCCAGCCGCTGTTGAAGCTGTCATCAAAGAACATCCAGCAGTACAAGAATGTGTAGTATTTGGCATTCCTAGTGAAATTGCGGAAAATCTACCAGCTGCTGCTGTAGTTTTGAAACCCGGTTGCAACATTAAAGAAAGTGACATTGAAGATTTTGTCGCCGAGTTGGTAGTTGACCGAGAGAAGCTGCGTGGTGGAGTTTATTTCGTCGAAAATATGCCGAAAACTCCGTCTGGAAAGATTCAGCGTCGGAAAGTTAAAGATATGTTATTGAAGTGTATGCCAAGATAAATATTGACTGTGATTTACTGGGTCATTGGTTACTAGTTTATAAATAGATAAACATGTTTTGTAATCGTGTTATATTAGAAGTTGTTGTTTACTTATGATTTATATTAATTTAGATATGTGAAACTGCAGAGTCATTGATAGCAGATATGAATAAAGAGATATTACGTCAATTATGCGTTGAAAATTAATATTAAATTTAGTTCCAAGTTATAATTTCACCTAAAAGGTTATTAATATTCAGTGAATACAATTATTATTAGAATTTAAAATGTCTTGTAAAGGTAAGAAATATTAATTGATATATTGAATATTTCAATAATGTATGCTGCGTTTATAGATTATGATATAATAATTAAAGATGGAGTGTTATGCACTCCCGATACTGAATTAAACGTTCCAAAAGGTTTAGGACATTACATAATTGAAGGCTGTAACAAATTTTCAAAAAATATATTTCAAGTAAGTAATAACTATGTACATATATACGTTAATATAACTTTTAATTTTTTAGATATGTCAATTTACAAACGCTTCAATAACATACTCCGATTTCAAAATACAATCTGTAAACTTAGCAGCAAATCTTCGCCATTTATGTATTACTATATATTCAAAACATAACAATAAAAATGTGATTTTAGTGAATTACTGGATGACACTACTTGTATTTTACACTATAGTACACTATACTGGGTGTCCGCCATTATGATTTTCATTAGCGACGTTTATCAATGGAAGTTGTCGATTAGCCGCAAGAAGTTTTATACCTGAGGATACCTGTAAATTAATTCAAAACACAACGTATGTTAATTTATTTCAATTTTAATGTATCGCAAATGTTAATAGTGTTTTTCGATTTATTTTTAGATTACTTCAGCATTTATGGCAACACCAATGGCTTATCAATTCGAAACATTAAAACAATTATCAAAGAAGTATAACATCTCTTCGTTGAAAAGTATTCTTTTAGGAGGAGGTCCACTTAGTGCTGAGCAAATGGTCAAAGCACGAGAATGTTTACCACATTGCAGTATTTTCCTAGGATATGGTATGACAGAAGTAGCATCATGTGTAGTTGGCTACCTCCCGCAAGATAGAAAAGATTTTTTGCAGTATCCATCATCTTGTGGGAGACCTATGAGAGGAATGCAACTAAAGGTATAGAAATTTAAAAAATTTAAAATAATGTTAGAAATAATTAGATTTAAATTATAGATTGTGGATCCCGAATCAAACAAATTGCTCGGCCCTGATGAAATGGGTGAAATACTTTTCAAACCACCATCAAAACTGCTCGGATACTACAAGAAAACAGAAGACAGTTATGATGCCGATGGATTTTTTAAATCTGGAGATATAGGATATTTTAAC
The DNA here is from genome assembly GCF_025399875.1 of Dalotia coriaria. Lineage (NCBI taxonomy): Eukaryota > Metazoa > Arthropoda > Insecta > Coleoptera > Staphylinidae > Dalotia > Dalotia coriaria. Next base: position 5,907,403 of record NW_027045447.1, on the reverse strand, counting down.
CAGCATTTCTTAATCTACGTTTGTGATCGAATAAAAGATATGTTCAAATATATGTCTTGGCATATTGTCCCAGCCGCTGTTGAAGCTGTCATCAAAGAACATCCAGCAGTTCAAGAATGTGTAGTATTTGGTATTCCTAGTGAAATTGCCGAAAATCTACCAGCTGCTGCTGTAGTTTTGAAACCCGGTTGCAACATCAAAGAAAGTGACATTGAAGATTTTGTCGCCGAGTTGGTAGTTGACCGAGAGAAGCTACGTGGTGGAGTTTATTTCGTCGAAAATATGCCGAAAACTCCGTCTGGAAAGATTCAGCGTCGGAAAGTTAAAGATATGTTATTGAAGTGTATGCCAAGATAAATATTGACTGTGATTTACTGGGTCATTGGTTACTAGTTTATAAATAGATAAACATGTTTTGTAATCGTGTTATATTAGAAGTTGTTGTTTACTTATGATTTATATTAATTTAGATATGTGAAACTGCAGAGTCATTGATAACAGATATGAATAAAGAGATATTTCGTCAAATATGCGTTGAAAATTAATATTAAATTTAGTTCCAAGTTATAATTTCAGCTAAAAGGTTATTAATACAATTATTATTAGAATCTATAATGTCTTGTAAAGGTAAAATACATTAATAAAGTACAAATTTTTCAATTATTTATTCTGCGTTTATAGATTATGACATAATAATTAAAGATGGAGTGTTATGCACTCCCGGTACTGAATTAAACGTTCCAAAAGGTTTAGGACATTACATAATTGAAGGCTGTAACAAATTTTCAAAAAATATATTTCAAGTAAGTAATAACTATGTACATATATACGTTAATATAACTTTTAATTTTTTAGATATGTCAATTTACAAACGCTTCAATAACATACTCCGATTTCAAAATACAATCACTAAACTTGGCAGCAAATCTTCGCCATTTATGTGGAGTTCAACCTGGTGATATTGTGATGACTTCAATGAAAAATTCTTTAGTAAATTCACTTCCCGTTGCTGCAGCGTTTTATTTAAACGCAGTTACAAGCTCAATAGATCCCACAATATCTGCTCGAGATTGCGAGTATCTGATTAATTTGGCCCAGCCAAAAATTATAATTGTGGATGCTGAAGTCCAGGAGAAGATTGAAGAAGCTATTCAAAATCTGACACTTAAACCAAAATTGATTGTAAACTGCAGTCAACCTGCATCAGAAAGTAATGAACACTTGCATCTTCAGAATTTGTTGCTTTCCACCGAAATTTCAACTGGTTTTGAGCCTGTAATAGTCAAAGATTCCAATAAATCAATGGCGGCGATTTTATTTAGTAGTGGAACTACAGGTTTCCCAAAAGGCATTTGTTTGAACCATCAAAGTGTGTATTTTGCAGGTGTAACAATGCAGTAAGTATATAATTTATTAGTTTTATTTTGGTAATTTATTTTATAATGTTTGTTTTTCTACAGTGAGTTAATGGACATGCCTCAAGTTTATCTCCTGTGCACGACATTTTATTGGATATCTGGCTTGGGAATGTTTGCAGGGCAATTTATTAAAGGTTCTTCAAAAGTTGCTTTAAAAACATTTGACATTCACGAATTCTCAAGACTATGCATTCAGAATAAAGTTGAAGGAACATTTTTGGCTACTAGCTACTTATCAAAATTGCTTCAATACAAAGATTTGGTAAATCAGACACCTTTAAAGTCACTTATTGCTGGTGGCATGATGGCTAACAAAGGACAATTTGCTGTCATGCAATCCACGTTTCCCCAAATTAACTTTAACCAAGTTTATGGAATGACAGAATGTGGTGGTCCAATTTGCGCGTTCACCGCAAATTATCGACATGATATAAAGAAGTTCCCAGAAAGCACTGGTCCGCCCATTGAAGGATTTAGTATCAAAATTGTTGACTCGGAAACTGGTAAAATCTTAGGACCAAATCAACAAGGAGAAATTTATTGTAAATCTAAATATAGTATGATGGGATACTATAGAAACGATGTAGATCAAGCTTTTGACAAAGATGGTTTTATAAAATCGGGTGATCTCGGTTATTATAACGAAAACAAGATGATTTTCATTTCCGGTCGTAGTAAAGATATGTTTAAATATCAGTCATGGCATATTGTGCCAGCTTCTTTAGAATCTATAATACTAGAATGTGATGGTGTTGACGAAGCTATTGTTTTTGGTATTCCGCACGAGGAAGATGGCTTCTTGCCAAGTGCCGCTGTTACTCTACATAAGAAAATGAGGGATAAAATCAAACCTGAGGATATTGCTAATTTTGTAGCGGAACGAGTTGCTGATAGACAAAGACTAAGAGGAGGAGTGTATATTCTCACCGACTTCCAAGAACGCCAACTGGAAAAATCCAAAAAATAAAATTTATGATATTATATCAATTAAAAATTAAAAATTTGAAATAAAAAATTTAATGATGCAATACGAAAGAGAATTTGATTACCCATCTTTTATCCTGACAGAGTTTTCTTTTTTAGTTCTGGAATTATTTACGTTTCAAAGTTTAAATTGGCGATTATTTTGGAAAAATTCAAGTTTTTTGACAATTATTCCCGCTAATTTGAGAGTGGGTCAATTTTATTTCATATATATTTTTTTTATTTAATTGAAAAATTACGTGCTGCAAAAGACCATTATTTTGCGATTAAAAAGAAAAAATATAAAATATAATCGGCTCATTTCGAAATTATGGGGAAATAGTTGTGAAAACTTTTTTTTTAGAAAATAATTTTGTTTTAAATGGCGAACTTTGAAAAAATTGGATTTTTACTCAGAAATGCGATTATTTCTTTGTCTTGAATTCAAAAGTGGTCAATTTGGTATGGAATACCCCATATTTTAAAGCTTCTTCAAAATAAGAAAATTGAATTTCTTTGAAAAATATTTCCATCTTTAGTTAAAATTTAAATTCATAAATGAAATATTGCTGATTCATATTTGTATAACATTATTTAAACAATAATGACTAGACTAAATAATTGTTACGTCACATACGAGATAAATGTTGTTGATACATGAGAGTAAACTAATGTTACGATTATCACAAGTATTTATACGTTATATCAATCATACTAAAACGTTCATCACATAAACGTACCTATCAGTAAATTGTGATTTTATATTTCTAACATTCATTTGTATCACATATAATATATACGAAAGATGAATTATAAAGGTAGGTGCTTTAATAAGTCTTTAATGTCCTTAATTAATTTTGTGCTTCATATAGATTATGATATAACTATCAAAAATGGAGTGCTTTGCACACCAGACACAGACCTGACCGTCCAAAAAGGCTTAGGACATTTTATACTAGAAGCATGTCACAAATTTGCTACCAATACATTTCAGGTAAACAAACATATTTTCTAATTGTATTATAATTATTTTAATTCTATACATATTATAGATATGTCCATTTACAAACGCTTCAATAACTTTCCACGATTTCAAAGTACAATCCTTAAACCTTGCCGCAAACCTGCGGGCTTTATGTGGAGTACAACCAGGCGATATTATAATGACGTCAATGAAAAATTCCCTGGAAAATTCTCTTCCAATTGCTGCAACATTCTACCTGAATGCTGTGACTTGTTCCTTAGATCCTTCACTTTCTATTCGTGATTGCGAGTATCTAATTAACTTAGCTGAGCCAAAAGTTATTTTTGTAAACGCAGACATTGTCGAAAATATCAAAGCAGCATTAAAAAACATTAAAAAAGAAGCTAAATTAATAGTAAACTACGATCACACGCAACTAGAAAGAAATGGAAACCTGCATCTACAAGATTTATTGGCAACAACAGATATCACATCCGGATTTGAACCTGTCATTGTTAAAGATCCTGCCAAAACAATGGCAGCCATTTTGTTCAGTAGTGGAACCACAGGTTTGCCAAAAGGAATATGTTTGAATCATGAAAGTGTTTTGTATGTTGGTACACTAATGCAGTAAGTCAATCGTCGATTTCTCTTTGTTTATGCTTTTAAAATTGCATTCTTTTTTAGCGAACTTATGGAAAATCCAAATGTTTTTACTTTATGTACAACTTTTTATTGGATTTCGGGTTTGGGCATGTTTATTGGCCAGTTTCTCAAAGGTGCTACCAAAGTAGCCTTGCGCAAATTTGATATTCTAGAATTTTGCAACGTTTGCAAACAGTATAAAGTCGAAGGAACATTTTTAGCGACCAGCTACCTATCAAAATTTCTCCAAGCCAAAGATTTAATTAACCAAACACCTCTCAAAGCCGTTATGGCTGGTGGCATGACTCCAACCAAAGGACAATTTGCCCTAATGCAGTCAACGTTTCCACAGATTCATTTCAATCAAGGATATGGCATGACGGAATTTGGTGGACCATGTTGTGCATTCACAGCAAACTATCGATCTTACAGGGAACAGTTTCCGGAAAGCACTGGTGTTCCTCTTGCAGGATTTACTATAAAAATTATCGATACAGAAACCGGTAAAGTTTTGGGACCTAATGAACGAGGCGAAATTTGTTGCAAATCAAGATTTAGCATGCTCGGCTATCACAAAAACAATACGGAAAATCCATTTGATAAAGAAGGATTTATAAGATCAGGAGATTTGGGACATTATGATGAAAATAAAATGATGTATATTTCCGGGCGCAGTAAGGACATGTTTAAATACCAGTCCTGGCACATTGTCCCAGCTTCTTTGGAATCCATTATTAAAGAACATTCCGCAGTAGATGAAGCCATTGTTTTTGGAATACCACACGAAGAAGATGGTTTCCTGCCAAGTGCAGCAATAACTCTGCACAAAAAAATGATCGGCAAAATCAAACCCGAAGATATTGCCAACTTCGTGGAAGAAAGAGTAGCAGATAGGCAAAGATTAAGAGGTGGCGTTTACATTGTTACAGAAATGCCTAGAACTCCTACAGGAAAAATTCAACGAAATAAAGTTTATGATATGGTACGAGCAGAAATGTAAATTCATGCATTAATATTACACGCCACGAAGTATATATATATATATATATACTTCATGGTAGAAAACACAATATCGTGTTATAATACATCAAACATAAATATTTAAATTTTACTTTTGTTTTTATTAAGTTAATTTGATAATTTATAAAGTTATTTATTTTAGTTTCACGATGTGTACAGTTATAAATGTAGCACTGAAATAAAAATAAGTAATATTTTACTGTCCTACACTCATATGGAGTGTAAAGTAACCTTTACAAATCACTACATAGTATAAAGTAAAGTCGCTTTTTTTCCGGTCCCTTTGTTCGCTTAAATATTTGAAACTACGCAACGGATTTTGATGCCGTTTTTTTTAATAGATAGAGTGATTCAAGAGGAAGGTTTGTATGTATAATAACATCCATTAAATAGTGGAGAAGTACTGTTATTTTTGAGGTTTCTAATGTGATGTCGTAAATACAAAGTTTTCGATTATTCCCGTCTGCTCTTTGTGCGATGCTTCGTAGCTTCCCCCTCCAAGCATAGACGTGTTGACCGGTTGATGTTTTTGTTTGGAGAAGGAAAGTCGCTTTCTCTGTCTGTCTCTTTGTATGCTTAAATCATTGAAACTACGCAACGGATTTTGATGCGGTTTTTTACTTCCGTGCGAAGCCGGGGCAGGTCGCTAGTATTTATACAATTATTAATTTAATTAATTCAAACTGATCAATTATATTGAAGTCGCCCTTGGCTCCGGCGCCCACATACGGCGAAGTCCGGAACGCCTACAACATCCGCGACCTACAACCCCCAGCGGAAGAGGCCGCATCTCAAGCCGACGAGCCACGAACACCGCCGACCAGACCGCGCTGAGGGTGCTCAGCAAGGAATGCTGAGCGACTCGGCCTCTTTACCATCAGCGTCGCTCGACGCCGCACGCATCTCTCGACCTCTTCCGAGCATCATCAGTAACTAGCACAACCTACGCATCAATTTTGGCGCAGTCGGTAGGATTCGAAGAGGTATACAACATTTCCATAATTGACCTGCGATCCGGTGGAAGATGGCCGCACCCGCTCTTGAAAAGTACTCCGGACACAAAACCGTCATTCGCGCCGAATTATGGCTGAACTTGTTCGAAGTGGTCGGCTTCGACAAAACCGACAATGAGAAGGTAGCCATGCTCATGGGGTACCTCGTGGACGACGCGCTACAGTGGTACGCGATGGACATAGCCCCACGAATGGGCTCAATCACATGGGCAGAGGTCCGACGCAAATTGATCGCGCGATTTGGCCGGCCAGTGGCCGACCCGCTGGTGCAGGCTCAGCGCCGCATCCTAGGGCCCGCAGAGTCAGTAGAGTCGTATTTTAACGACAAGATGCGGCTACTGCGAATGATCGCCATTGGGGAGACGCACGTGGTGGCGCAACTGACCGAGGGAATGCCGACGCATTACCGCGGTTATTTGCTGTGCGCCGCCACTCCAACAGCGACCGACTGGCTTCACGTGGCCATGCAGTTGGAAGCCACGCTGGGGAAACCAGCGCCACCGCCCGCACAACCACGAGCAGTTCCTTCGCCACAGCGTTGGACGTCGACGCCCGCGCGCAGTTCGGGTCCCAACAACCAAAAACGTCGCCCACCAACAGCGTGCCGCATCTGTGCCGAAAGCGGGCTGACGCAATGGCACTGGCACCGCGAGTGTCCTCGTCTGCGGACCCAGCCGGTAGTAATGGTCGCCGCCGAACCTCACCACGACCCCGGGGACGCGGTCCAACAGGTGCCACATGAGGAAGTCGTTCCTGTTCAGGAAAACTTCCTGAGCGACCGTCACTAGGCTTGCTGGATATTGCGGTGCGTATCAACGGTTCCCCCAGCAGAGCTGTTATTGACTCCGGGAGCACCATCAACGTCATCAGCGCCACCCTCGCCAGACGCTTGAATGTCAAGCCCCGTCCGCACACCGCAATCGCCGTCTTCCAAGTGAACGGTCGCACCTTTAGCGACGGTTCCGCCACCGTCTCTCTGACCATCGGCAACGACAGCCATTCTGTCGATGTCCACGTGTTGGCCAATTCACCCCGCGACGTGATTATTGGCCTCCACACGAGTCGAGTCTTCGGACTGAAGATCGACTTTCGCCAGCTCACGGTCCACCGACAGACCCCTGGCCAAACACAACCAACGCTCTGCCTCACCGCAGATGCCCAGCTGCCGCCTAGCGTCTCCACCATTGTGGGTCGCTTCCCGCAGCTGTTCGCTACCGAGGATACCGACGTCGGCCGCATCCCCGATGTGGCTCACCGCATCCGCCTCGAGCCGAATTCCGCACCCGTCTCCCGCAGGCCCTTCCGGCACTCCCAGCCAGATGCCGAAGCCATCCGCGCCCAGGTCACTACGCTGCTGTCCAAGGGCCTCATTAGGAAGTCCACGTCTCCGTGGGCATCACGCGCTCTCCTCGTCGAGAAAAAGTCCGGTGGTAAGCGTTTATGCATTGATTACAGGCCCCTCAATGCCGTCACCGTTGCTGAACGTGAGCCACTACCAGACATCCGTGACGTCATCGACCAACTGGCGGAGTCCCGCGTCATGTCCGTCCTCGATATGGCCTGGGGCTATTGGCACATCGCCGTCGCCGAAGAGTCCGTGCCACTCACAGCTTTTGTCACCGCCGATGGCCAGTACGAATGGCTGGTCTTGCCATTCGGCCTCCGAAATGCCCCGCCGACGTTCCAACGAGTGGTGCGTCAAGTCCTAGGGGATCTGCTGAACAAGGGCGTCGTTCCGTATCTGGACGACGTTATTGTTCACGCACCGACGCAGCAGCAGCACGATGCCCTCTTGGAGGAGGTGTTCACCCGCCTCGCAGCCGCCAACGTCCGCCTTCGCCGGGAGAAGTGCCACTTTTCGCAGCCCGAGGTGGAGTACCTTGGCCATGTGATCTCCGCAGGGAAAATTTGCTGCGGTTGCTGAATTTCCAAGGCCGCAGAACGTCAAGGCACTCCAGCGGTTTCTTGGGATTGCCAATTTTTACCGCCGCTTTGTCGATGACTACGCCCGAGTCGCCGAACCTCTCACCAGACTCACCAGGAAGGAGTTTGCCGACAACATCACCGACTCCTGGGGCGCCGAGCAGGAGGCCGCGTTCGAAGCCATCAAGAACGCCTTAACTTCGACGCCGGTAGTCAGCATCTACCGCCCGGACAAGCCTGTGGTCCTGTTTACTGACGCCAGCACCGTTGGACTTGGAGCTGTCTTGAAGTGCAGCAGACGACATTGGCCATCGACATCAGCAGTGCATACTACTCCGCGCTTGTATGCGATGCTGAGAGTCGATACAGCGCCAGCGAGCTCAGTGCCACCAAGCGGTCCTAAGTGCGGTGACGCCCATGTCTACGATGCACGCTTGACATGTGGACATCTACTCAGACCATTCAGCGCTGCGGTGGCTCTTCAACATGAAGAACCCCTCAGGCAAGCTGTACCCGCTGGTCGATCCGCTTGTCGGTGTACCACTACGTGCATCATCGGCCGGACGGCGTAAGGGTGTGACGCTCTCGAGAGCCGGTGTCGCTCCTCATCGATGATGACGTCTTGCGACGCGAGCAAAACTTGCTGGACGATCCACCCCCAGGCTGCCAACGAACGCAGGATGGCCTTTTGATTCATCGCCATCGAGGCCTGAATCGAATATTCGTACCGGCCCCACTCCGCGTCGAGGTTCTCCGACACTACCACGACGAGCACGGACATCCTGGCGTGTTGAGGACACAACGCCTCTTGGGCGGACACTATTGGTGGCCTGAAGCCGCCGATCACATCAAGGCGTACGTTCGTGGGTGCACGGCGTGCCAGCTGGTGAAGCCTGCTAACCGTCGACCACTCGGCCTCCTTCAGCCGATCGCTTCGCCGCCGGGGTCAGGGGTCATATGGGCGATCGACACCATCGTCATGGGGTCTGCAGCTGCACGCACCAAGGCGAAGTATATCCAGGTGGTAGTGGATCATCACTCAAGGTACGTTTGGGCATTTCCCACACCTAAAAACACCACTGCGACTGTTATAGGGTTACTGAGCTAGCTGTTCACCGCCGTAGGCCCCCCGGAACGACTGATCTCGGACAGGGGCACCAACTTCTCGGCAAACGCGTTCCGGCGTTTCCTGGAAGCTCACGGAGTGCGTCACGTCACCACGTCGCCCTACCATCCGCAGGCCAATGGCCTCTGCGAGAAGGCGAACGACCTGATAGCGCGAGGCCTACGCCTGGAAGTAGTTGATCACCCAAGCCAAAGATGGTCAACGCTTCTTTCTCAAGTGGTGGACAACCATAACCGAACACCGCATGGGATTACCGGCTACTCCCCGCGCTTCCTGCAGTTCGCTGAGCCATCCGATGCTGCCTGCGACAATGTGCCGGTAGAGGTAGCCCGCGCCGATGCGACCCAGAGGTCGAACGAAGAAAAAGAGGGACGACGAGATCGACACAACCAGGAGCACGAGACAAGTGCGTTTCAAGTTGGCGACCTTGTGAAGCGACGCGTTCCCCCACACCATCCCACGCGCCATAAGCTTACGACCACGTATAGCGGCCCCTTCGTGGTTCTCCGGTCCCTAGGTCCCGAGACTTACGAACTGGGCCTCGTTGAAGGCAACGTCGTGACGAAGACCTCCACGTCCCACGCAAGCCGATTGGAGAGGTTCTACGTACGGACCTCGCTTCGAGAGGGGGGAGTGAAGTCGCCCTTGGCTCCGGCGCCCACTTGCGGCGAAGTCCGGAACGCCCACAACATCCGCGACCTACAACCCAGCGGAAGGGCCGCGTCTCGAGCCGACGAGCCACGAACACCACCGACCAGACCGCGCTGGGGTGCTCAGCCAAGGGATGCTTGTAGAGCGGCTCGGCCTCTTACCATAACATCGCTCGACGCGCGCACTTCTCGACCTCTTCCGAGCAACATCAGCAACCAAGCACAACCTACGCATCATTATGGCGGACTGACCATTGTGTTTGGCATTCACCGCACCCTCGAAAACGGTATTGTGACATTTTGATTGTTTCGCTTCGTTACGCGCGCTAAACTTTACGCTGATAAAGGGCAACGCGTCTTCAAATGCCATCTGCATATGACACGGTATAAAAAACCTGTATAAACTTTTATGATGATTTGTGGGGTTACAAATTGCGCATATTGAAGAATTCATTGCCCGATCAAAATTAATAGTTATTACCTTGTGTCGTGTGTGTGTTGTCTCGCAAATGTTGCCCAATTAGACGGGCGCTGAGTATAAAAATAAACTGGCGTGTCGTAGACTTAATTAAATCAAAATACGTATGATTGGTTTGCCTATAGTTTAGCAAATGGAAAAATTTGGTGTTTGTGTAGTTTGCCTATATTATATTGTATGTAAATATATCGCCCGAATGAATTATTACATGTCTTGGAGAAATATACGTAGACAAACATTGTTTGCGTGAGGGGTTGTTTGAAGTTGCGCCGGTGGAGGTGACTCGCTATCGTTATTATCATCCTACACCACCACCACTAGCATATTTTCCGCATTTAGTTTATCGCATTTTACGACCGCGTGCTATACATATACGCCCACGTAACCCAGCTCGAATTAATTAGTGTTAATTAAACGTTGCCATCATCGTTGGCTGGCCAGCACGAAAACTCCCACTTACACACAAAAAAATAACGTCACTCGTCGAATATTGTATTGTGTTTGAAGTATGTTTTAATAAGTTGCCTATGACGATTCAGATTGTGCACTAAAGCCGGAAATTGCGCGCTTAAATCCGCTGTGTAACCTGCGAGGGCGGGGTAAAGGTGCGAGTCTTCATTTTGTTTAGTCAGGATTCGATCGCATTTCAGCGCCTGTTTGCCAGCTTATCGCATTTATCGCCCTGCGACAGTCTGTCAGACTGTCATCGTTAAAGGCCCATGATAAATTGCGTTTTTCCGATTCTGACGAGCCGCCGACAATCGTCATCACATCGCAAATAAAACTTTTTCTCGCCGTTGGTGTATACAGCAATTCGCGCAGCACAGCACGGCAACAAAGTCAAACGAAACAATTTACAAAGAGAAAGAGATTATGTAATTTAAAACTAAAACACACAATTGTATTTATTTTCAACGCAGCGTTGTGTGTGTGTTGTGCGTGTAGACTAGTTGTGGCCGTCCCTTACTGTAACATCGCGCGCATCGTAGAAATGCACATCGCGAGTTGCGTGCCGTGTTTGAGTTCTATTTGTTTACAATATAATAACTGCAAACTGAGGCGCGGCCGAGCCCACTCCCATTTAGCTAATGCGAACGTGGGGATGGCCACCGCCACTTCTTCCTCCTTCCGCCTTCCGGTTAAACATAAAACAATCACATTGCGCGAAATTTATAAAAATCCAATCAAAACCAAGTTGAAAAATCTCAACATAGGCAACCAGTGATACACCAAAACTTCTAACCCAAATTCAATCCTTGAAGTATACACCACACAAATTAAAAAACAAGCCGAAAAAAGTAAGGTCTCGAAAAGGTACTTTTGGTGTGGATGAGGGTGCGCCGGTGATGACGTTAGCAATATTATCCTCACCCGAAGGATAATATTCCACAAGGAGTGCAAGGAGAGCAGTGTTATATCATGGTGAGCCACAAATTTGTTTTAATTGTTATTATACAGGATGGTTAGGTTGTTAAAAAATAAAGCATGTGTGTTTTTAGTTGGGTATTATGTATGTGCCGTGCGCGATGATGAACAAAGAAGATAAGTTTCGGACATTTCTTTGTCTCCATGCCGTATGTAAATCGTAAGGTGCAGAATTCGAACGGGGGCGCGCACGCAGCTCGCGCTCGCGCTGACGTAATACCGGAAGTGAACGGAGAAAAGCGGAGCGAGACGAGCGGAATCGACGACGCCAAGCAGAGTCGACCGATGCGTTCAGTCGGACCTTCGACGGCGGCCCGCTCGCCCGCTCCTCTCACCACACACCACACACCACTACTACTACTCCTAAACTCCTTCCTCATAATCCTATTTATCCTGACAACTTTTTACTTTTCAAACTTCACATCAGTTTTTTAAACAATTTTGTGTTTTGTTTTGATTTGTTTTAAACGTGACACCAACACACACAGTGTAAGTATAGTATTATTTTGTCAGAGAGAGAGTTGTTTTGTTTCGTGCGCGCGTTCGTTGTCATGGCAACGCTATCACTACACCACCGGTGTGGGCGCAAACACACGTTGTTGAAATAATTTCGCGAAATAATCAATACGCAACGAGCCGCACCAGAGAGCCGAATATTTATTATCTGCGGCGCCGTTTATATGTTATTTTAGCTGTGTGTGTGTGTTTGTGTGTGTGTGTTGGGTCTGAGCGCGAGAACAAAATAGTGCATGCAGTCGCGACCTTCGCGCGGCTGTGGCTTCAATGTAAAGCAATCAACTCTTCGGCGAACCCAGCAAACGCACCAAGAGCAGAGACGACCGCCCGAAGAGTTAACACGAGCGCGGCGCGCAGAGTGCATGAGTGTGTTTTTCAACAAAACGCCCACGCGTGTTGTGTGCTCAGTGTACCATTGTGTAGTCGCATCAGCGTGCCGTACAACTGTAACTATGAACTCTTTGGCGAACTACATTCAAGGAGAAAAACTTAGAAATTCGCGAATATCTCAGAAACTAAACAAGATACAACCTAAATTCTTTTTACTAGATTATAAAAGAATTAAATTTACATATTACTAGTTTTAATTTTGGAAAATCCGTTGATAGCTTAGTGAAAATCGCGAAAATACGAAAAAATTTTGCGAATTACGCGTATAATGTGTTGTATAGTCTGGCGAGTGTGTTACGTGTTGCATAAAGCTGCGCGTACGTGACGTGTTTCAGAGGGGTAGATTTCGCCCGCTGGGCACTTGTTGAACATGCATTCACCAGTCTCCTGCGTATCTCGGCGCGTAAAAAAACTTTCCGCACACTTTTTCTTTGTCTCAGTGCGCTGCGCGTCGTTCGTGAGTGATATAATAAATATTTTCCGCGCTACAGCAGGTCGCACAAACACACACACACGACACAAATATTTAAATTAAACGCCGGTTGAGTAATCCGTATCATAAACGCGTGTTATTCCTGCGCACATGGCAGGCGTGGTTCGTGCGCAAAAAGAATTTGCTGGAAAATTGAATATCGAAGTGCGCGCATGCGCCATGTGCCGAAAGCGCGACAAAATTACAGCTTAATTACGAATCTCATTGATTGTGAATACCACAACACATAAACACACACACACAGAGAATGGATAAATAAGTGCGGCATGAGTTGTAGTTATATTCTAAGCGAGTTTAGTTTAGTTTACGAGACGAGCGCACGCCGCCCACACGACAATAACACAAATAACAAGCATCTCACCGAAAGACACCTTGTAAGCGAATATCTAAATATCCAAAGCGTCGAGCAATCGTTTTCTGCATAAAACACTGCGTACGCGTATTGACCTTGAAACATGCACATACTTGTCGGCACCTTCCCAAACAGACATCATAATACGCATAGAATAATAAATCTTTTCGAGTTCATTTCACAAGCAAATTCACCGATACGAGTGCAGATTAGATGGCGGACGAACACACAGTGTGTAAACATGATGAGACATGCAATGCACCTCACCTATACTCGTTCACCTGTTGATTGAGATGCATTTTTGCGTGAATTTTCAACTTTTCGGGGGAATAATTCCTGTCTGACGTGTGTATCGGTATCGACGAGCGTTCGACGTTTTTCCACAATAACTCCCTGCCAATAATATCTATCAGTCTCCCTTCGCCGCGTCACCTCCTCCACCTCCACCTTCAGCATATTTATAAAATCGGAGAAGTTGAGCTTGGAAATTGTAAAAGCACACCAGCAGCGCGCGCTTTGTGTGCCGCCAAAACAAATCCCTCGCAAAATGTCTGTTCAATGCTCAATGTTTCAGTAATATTGCCTGATCTGATCTGTGCGCGGGTGATACGCGTGACATATTCGGCCTGAATTGCTTTTTCTATATTTATAACGCAATTATTTGTTGTGTGTTCTAGAAAGGATACGCCACACACAAAGACTTCTGCAATGTGGGTTAAAAGTTAAAAGTCGTGCGGCACGCATTTGGAATCTCGAGATTCAACTCCAACTCTCCATCGCTAATTAGAACACTTGCATCGAACATTACCCCGGTGTGCAATGCCGTGCACTTCAACTCTGCGGATGTCTCTATATATTATTTTTATTTTCGTTTCTGAGGTATCTTTAAAAAGGTCGATCAACATTTCTCTTTTGCCTTCTTTTTCGTGTTTTATTCTTGCTCGCCGCGTTAAACTTATCATTTTGATCAAACTTTGTTTGCATTAATTTTGCCCATCGCTGTGTGTTTCCAGATGTGTCTGGTGTGTGTGGTATAACCACCTGTTGAATGCATCGTCGCTGCTGCTCGGGGTGATGCCGGCGAGCTTGAAATTTTGCCTCCCTTGTTTCGCGGCGCGCGTGCTGCCTGATTGTTCCCGCGTGCGCACGCCTGGGTGAGCAAAGTTTCAGGTGTGTCGGCGTCGTGCCCCATGCAACAACAACGCAACAACGCACTCCCTCGCAATACATCGGCAGGTGTACGCATCGAAAATAACAAAAAACAACTCAACGAAGAGTACGTAACTGAACGAAGTACAACAA